>NC_080798.1:54989622-56189622 GCF_028018385.1 Neofelis nebulosa | reverse complement strand
TTCAGTGCAATCCAAATTGAATTCTTAGCAGGTAATTTTGCAGATGTTTATATGCAGAGGCAAGAGACTCAGAATAGCCAACATGATATTGTAGAAGAACATGTTGCAGGACTGACACTATCTGGCTTCAAGACTTATTTTAAAGCTACAGTCATCAAGACAGTGTGGCACTGGTAAAAGAACAGACAAATAGATCAGTGGAACAGAATACAGGAGCCAAGGAGCAAAAGCAATTCAATGGAAAAAAGATAGTCTCTTCAACAAATCATGCTGGAACAACTGAGCATCCACAGGTAGAAAAATGAATCTAGAGACAGACCTTATACCCTTCACAAACATTAACCCAAAATGGACCACAGACCTAAATGTTAATTGGGAAAAATAAACTCCTAGAAGATAACATAGGAGAAAATATAGAGGACTTTAGGTATAGTGATGACTTTTTATGTATAACATCAAATGCTCAATCCATAAAATAAATAATAAGGTGGACTTCACTAAAATTAAAAAGTTCTGCTCTGTAAAAAAACAAAACCAAAAACCAGTGTCAAGGGAATAAGAAGATAAGATACAGACTGGGGAAAAAACATATTTTAAAAACACACATCTGGGGCCATCTGGGTGGCTCAGTCAGTTAAGTGTCCAACTGTTTCATGGGATGGAGCCCTTCATCGAACTCTGCACTGGCAGCATGGAGCTGCTTGGGATTCTCTCTCTCCCTCTCCCTCTGCCCCTCACTTCTCAAAATAAATAAATAAATAAACATTTTAAAAATATAAATAAATAAAAAGAAAAACACCTATCTGGTAAATGACTCATCCAAAGTATACAAAGAACTCTGAAAATTACACAGTAAAAAAACAAACAACCCAATCTAAAAATGGACAAAGGACCTTAACAGACACCACTCCAAAGAAGATATGTAGATGCTAATAATTACATGAAAAGATGCTCCATGTGATATGCCATCAGGGAAACACAAGTTAAAACAACAATGAGATATCCCTACAGACCTATTAAGATGGCTCAAATCCAGAACACTGACAACACCAAATGCTAGCAAGATGTGAAGCAACAGGAATTCTCATTCACTGCTGGTGGGAACGTAACATGGCACAGCCACTTCAGAAGACAGTCTGGTGGATTCTTACAAAACTAAACACACTCTTACCGTGCAATCCAGCCAGTGTAGTCCTTGGTATTTACCCAAAGAAGTTGAAAACTTATGTCCACACAAAAACCTGCACATGGATATTTGCAGTAGCTATCTTCCTATTTCCCAAAATTTGGAAGCAAGCAAAATGTCCTCTAGTAGGTGAATGGATAAATAAACTGTGGTACATCCAAACAATGGAATATTATTCATCACTAAAAAGAAATTCAGGGCCATCTGTCTGGCTCATTTGGAAGAGTGTGCACTCTTGATCTCAGAGTCGTGGGTCCAAGCCCCACATGGGGTGCAGACATTACTTCCATAAACAAAACATAAAAATAAAAGAAAGAAATGCATTATTAAGCCATAAGAAGACAGAGAAGAACCTTAAATACATATTACTAAGTGAAAGAAGCCAATCTGATAAGGCTACATGCTTATGATTCCAACTATATCACATTATGAAAAAGATAAAATTGTGGAGACAGTAAAAAAATCAGTAGTTTCCAGAGATTAGAGGAGAGGGAGGGATGATGAGGGCAGTAAAACTACTCTTGAATGATATCATAATGATAGATACATGTCATTATACATTTGTCCAGACCCACAGAATGTACAACACTGAGAGTGAACTATGATGTAACTATGGACTTTGGGTGATTATGATGGATCACTGTAGGTTCATCAATTGTAATCAGTCCAATCTGGTGGGTGATATTGATAATAGGAAATGCTATGCATGTTTGGGGCAGGGAGTATATGAAAAACCTCTGTAATTTTCCTTTGATTTTGCCGTGAACCTAAAAGTATAAAAAAAAAAAAACAACTAAAGTATTGATTTTTAAAAAAGAAAAAGAAGAAATAAATTTTAGTATTAGCATAATCTTATCTGTCATCATCATAAAGGCCCAAGAATGAAACTAGGTCTGATCTGAGGACATGCCCAGGCAGCTGATCTAGGAGAGGGAAGTTGGGGAGACCATACAATATAGACGAAGGGCTTGAGTTTTGGGGGTAGACAGAACTAGATCAAAACCCTAGCTCTACCATTTACTGGCCATGTGACCTTGAGCAAGTTACTAGCCTTTTTTGAATTCTCAGATCTCTCTCTTATAAACAGTGGTAGACAGCAGCAGGTGCAAGGTAGTGGTAATACAAACAGTGGTAGCCTCACAGGGTAGCTGGGACGGCCGTGGCAGGGGGAAATCAAATGAGATGCTGCAGGGAAAGAGTGGAGAATCACATCCTGTATTCAGTAACCACAGAACAGCTTATTAAAAAGGAAAAAAAAAAACATGGCAAAGCTCTGGGCAAGAAGGGGATGTTGAGCATTGATGCTTGGTCACTGGAGGGGACAGTGAACCCCTAAGGCAGTATGCTGCAGTGTGACCCTTGAATACAAGGCTCTCTGCCAAACCCTAAGGGTATTAACAGACTTGGTTCTGTTTTCAGGATGAAATTGGAACAGGAAAAAGTGTGAAGACTTTTTTTTTAATAATCTAGCTAAATGTGTTACTCTTCCTAAGCGAGTTGCTAATGGAACTATCCCACCAGCCACAGCATGTACTTAGCAGAACTGTCACAAATGTTTAGAAACAAGACTATCCCTCTGTCGATGAGGATGACCTGTCCTCAAAAAGTGGAGCTTCTTAGGGACAAAAGGTGAGGCCACAGGGACAGTAAGTAATCTGGTCACAGCAAGGGAGAGACAAACAGAAAGCCAGACAGATCTGTTGGCAGAAAACAGCAGATGCAAGGTTGAGCTGACCTTTGAAGGTCGTGCTGCTTACAAAGTTCTTTTTCTTAAGGGCTGTCAGGCTGTCGAAGTACAATTTTCAAGAAGTTAATAACATGATTCCCATATAAATAATGGGCATATGCCAAAGTTTTACTTAACTTATGAGTGAGAGAACCAGCAGGATGACAAAGCTGGATACAGAAATCGATACACAGAGGAGGGGGACTGCTGGGTGAAGTTTGCTAAATCAGATTCTAAACTAGCTATGTCCTACAAGGCAATAAAAGCATAACCACTGGGGTTATTTCTTTCTATTGCACATAAATCGTTTGCATCTCTACCAGACAAAAACAGTTTGTACCTTGTCAGTTATTAGTAAATAGTAAGTCAAACAAAATTACATTCCCCAGGAGCAGGGACACATCAAACTAAGGCATATGGGCCATTCTGGTCTGTCTCATGTTTTTGTAAATAAAGTTTTATTGAAATATAGTCACATTTGTTTATGTACTGTCTGTGGCTGCTTCCAATACAACAGCAAAATTGATTAATTGTGACAAAGACCATATGGCTTTCAGAGCCTAAAATATTTGTCACCTGGTTTTCTATAGAAAAAGTTTGCCGACCCCTGCCTTAAATAGTCAAATAAACTTTAGGTGGGCTTGCTACTGAGTATTCTAGCATGACATTGAAAGGATATGCAAATGTCAAATCATCACAGTGATTTAAATATCTTACAGTATGAGGGCGCCTGGGTGGCTCAGTCGGTTAAGCGTCAGACCTCGGCTCAGATCATGATCTCGCGGTTCCTGAGTTTGAGCCCCACATCAGGCTCTGTGCTGACAGCTGAGAGCCTGGAGCCTGCTTCAGATTCTAACTCCCTCTCTCTCTGCCCCTCCCCTACTCACGCTCTGTCTCTCTCAGTCTCAAAAATAAAAATAAACATGTAAAATAAATAAACATCTTATAATTTTATATGTCAATTATATCTCAATAAAGCTGAGAAAAATAAAATTCTGCACCAAGAAAAAGAAGAAAGGACATGGTGGGTTCTTTTGGCTTTATTTACAAATTTCAGCTAGACAGACATACAGATAGATTGATAAAATAGGTGATAGATAATTGGATGATAGATAGATAGATAGATAGATAGATAGATAGATAGATAGATAGATAGATAGTTTTGTTTTTTAACAAGGTCAACTGCCCTTCAGGGTAAATGTAACGTCCACTCCAATAACTATGGCTGAGGAAATCCATGACTTTCTTAGGGAAAGGATTATGTAGATGGCCACCATTATTAATACAGAATTAACAGAAGGAGAAGATGTTCAGCAGAAAGAGTAAAATATGATGAAGACTCTCCTTGGCCCACAGCTTCATCCTTCAGGTTCACTTTTTCCTTTGGTCAGACCCTGCCCACACAGCACTAAGAATTGGATTTGACTCTATTTCTGTCTGGGATGGCAGTCACTCCCTGACAGACCTGGATGTCTGAGAGTGTCTTAAATGAATGCAGAGGCGGGAATGGGGAGAACTATAAGGATGTCCACCGCAGAATTCTTTAATGGCAACAGAGTAGAAATTATCTGAATTTTCAATGATAGGGCATGCTTAAAGAACAATGGCTTAAATTAAGTAGTCATAAGAAACAGAGATAAAGCTGCGTGTTTGTCAATAAGGGAAGACATCCATTATATAGTGTTGAAAGAACAAAGCTGGTCCCAAAGAGGCTGTACAATATGATTCATTGTTTTAAAAGATGTAAGTGCATGAAAAAATTTTAGAAGGCCAAACACAACTTGATAATAGTTATTACCACTGGTAGTGAATTTTCATTTTCTTCTTTGTGATCATCTGGTTTTCTTTATCCTAACTGTTCTATGGTGAGTATGAATGACCTGTATCATAAGCAAACATTAAAGAGTATTCTTAAAGTCTTTCCTCATAGGGAGCTGTGTTATATCAGTTGTTAAAGAGGGTAACATGGGGTGCCTGGGTGGCTCAGTTGGTTAAGCGTCCAACTTCAGCTCAGGTCATGATCTCACAGTTTGTGGGTTCGAGCCCCGTGTTGGGCTCTGGGACAGCTCAGAACCTGGAGCCTGCTTTGCATTCTGTGTCTCCCTCTCTCTCTGCCCCTCCCCTGCTCGTGCTCTGTCTCTCTCTGTCTCAAAAATAAATAAAACAATAAAAAAAATTTTTAAAGAGGGTAACATATTTTTATCTCAAAATATATGCATCTATACAATGGAGTATTACTCAGCAATCAAAAAGAATGAAATCTTGCCATTTGCAACTACATGGATGGAACTGGAGGGTGTTATGCTAAGCGAAATCAGTCAGTCAGAGAAAGACAAATATCATACGACTTCACTCATATAAGGACTTTAGGATACAAAACTGATGAACAGAAGGGAAGAGAAGCAAAAATAATATAAAAACAGGGAGGGGGACAAAACATAAGAGGCTCTTAAATATGGAGAACAGAGGGTTGCTGGAGGGGTTGTGGGAGGGGGGATGGGCTAAATGGGTAAGGGGCATTAAGGAATCTACTCCCGAAATCTTTGTTGCACTATATGCTAACTAATTTGGATGTAAATTAAAAAAATATATGTGCATATGCATCTCTGTCAACACAGGACTTTTTATAAAAAGGCTGTAGTATAAAGTCTTATCCCCAAATAATCTAATGCATCCACATCATTATAAACCATTATATGAAAAGTAACTTTCCCAAAGAGTACAGGTTATCATGGAAGAGACAAAGGGAACAGGAAAGAGTAAGAGCATATGTGCAGGTTATGGTACATACTGAGGAGTCAAATTAGCTCTCTTTTTCAAAAGAATATTAACCCAATTAAGCTTCTAATAATTTGATACAAATAAAACTAATCTAAACCAGTATTTCACAAGATAGCATGTGAACTAACCCATATGACCTTCTACCTAAAGAATATGTCCTGGGGCGGCTGGGTGGCTCAGCCGGTTGAGCGTCTGACTTCAGCTCAGGTCATGATCTCAAGGTCTGTGGGTTCGAGCCTTGCATTGGGCTCTGTGCTGACAGCCCAGAGCCTGGAGCCTGCTTCTGATTCTGTGTCTCCCTCTCTCTCTGCCCCTCTCCTGTTCATGCTCTCTCTCTCTCTCTCTCAAAAATAAATAAACATTAAAAAAATTTTTTTTAAAGAATATGTCCTATAATATGGTGACTTTTTGAGCCAACAAATATTAAGAACGCAGTAGTATTCTTTCTTTTCTCCCTCCCTCATTTTCCATGTGACATCCTTGGCCGTCTCCTGACATTTGTTGTCTCCTGGCAATATGCCAGGTACTCTAAGGGTAAAAAGATCATGGACATCAATGCAACAACTCCTTGCAATATGTTTGGATCTGTTGGCCACATGCACTCTGTTCCTGAGGTCAAACTGTTCCACTGATATCCGAACAACTATTTTTACTAAGAATTTTCTGTTTTTACAAAACAACAAAACATAAAGTAACATGACTACCACAAGATATGTGTCTTAGCGTCTAGGTTCTAAGTGAATGGTACTCAAATTCCCTTCTATGTCTAGAATAATAATGAAGCACAGAGTGACAGTGTCCACTCTGTCTTTTTTCTTCTCAGGGTAAATGTACATGCAATGAAGAAGAAAGGATTGTAGAAAGAAGAGGCGTGGAATAGGACTTACAGATTTTATTAAGAAATTAATACTAACACCCTTCTCATTTTTCATATGAGATGTGGCACTGGATAGGACAGATAGAACAAAAAAGGCTTGGGTTGGACAAAAGTTCACAGGGAAGAATTTTACTAGATTCTGATATCTTAGATTTGTATGGAGTTGCATCTAAATCAAGAGATTGTAGTATTTAGATAGACAAAGAAGAAAAAGCTAAATGCGTGCACAATTAAAGGAAGTTTAGACGATTTATATTTTTAAATGCTAGTTGATTTATTCATGTTGCTATGTTAATGCATTTAAAATGAGCCTTGACAAGGAAATTGGGAATATGCCCTAAGGAATCATTCCACAGTGGAAATTTGTGACCAAAGAGGCCTTTTTTTCAAACTGACATTAGTTTTTCAATGAATTAATTGCAAATTTCAAGAATTATGAGATTTCCTAAGTTATTTGTATTAGGAAATGAACAGGAAAATGTAATTATTTTTCCCCTCAAATAATATTTGAGGTCTGAAAAGAAGCTATGAACTATGTCATATTTCTTGTATCTTTCTGACAGTTTGTAATTACTTTTAATGCTGCTGTTCTCTAAATTATTAATGCTAATCTGTCATGACAGGGGCTGAAGAGAACCAGTGATTATATGCCTTTTTACTAGCAAGCCTGGTTTTAAATAAATGTCTTAATCACAAGAAAATAGAAGAGTAGTTACTTTAAAGGAAATAGACTTGTACCTTCTACCGGGTTCCTCCCATCCCTTAAAATAAAGTAAATGCACAGTGACAACAGTTCAAGCAGGATGACAATCTATGCAATAATTTCTGAAAGTGACATCGTGCGATGACACCCAGTGATTCACAGACTCACAGAGTTGTAAGGTGTCTTAAAAGCTCATCAACTGCAACTTGCCTTCTAACACTCAAACTACCTCTATTAATCATGGCCAATGGCTACCTGTTCTCTGTTTGAATATCTTCAGAATGACAGGCGACTCCCTCCCTCCAACGGCACCCATTTCTCACTTATTTTGAGTCAAGATCTTGCTTCCTATAAATTGTACCTACTGGTCTTAGATCTGTTTTGGTAACACATAGAACAGGCAGGACTTCTTCCCAATACATGCTTGGCACCTCTTCAAATATATGGATATATCTTTGGCATTCTCTCTGGTCTTCGCATCTTCAGGCTAAACATACCAGCTTCCTTTAACACGCTCCATGAGATCAGGGACCCTCTGTTTTATTCACGGCTTTATCTCTAGCTCCCAGCATAACATAAATAATAAATAATAGTTAGAAGAATAAATTTAAGACTCTATGCATCATCTCTAGTTTCCCACATTTTTGTTTCTTTGTTTGTTTCCAATGACTAGCAAACTTGACTGCCTTTTTCTAATCCTTGGCCGATCACATCCAAATTCTCACCTCAATTCATCCAGGAATGGGACATCCATACCCAATTTCCTCCTTCTGCACGTTTACACCATCCTAACTTTCTCTACTTTTGTTTCAAAGAAGAAAAGCCTCTTATTTCTCTTCAAGGCTAATGCCACCATCTCACTTGTTTTCGCTTCCACTCTTCCATCAATCATATTTCTAGCCTATCCTTAATCTCTTTCTTGAGAGACACTCCTTCAGGTATCCACATGCTCGGTTGCCGCCTTCCTAAAAACTAAGCTTTCTCTTATGGCCTTTTGTAGCAACGTGGATGGAACTGGAGAGTGTGATGCTAAGTGAAATAAGCCATACAGAGAAAGACAGATACCATATGGTTTCACTCTTATGTGGATCCTGAGAAACATAACAGAAACCCATGGGGGAGGGGAAGGAAAAAAAAAAAAGAGGTTAGAGCAGGAGAGAGCCAAAGCATAAGAGACTGTTAAAAACTGAGAACAAACTGAGGGTTGATGGGGGGTGGGAGGGAGGGGAGGGTGGGTGATGGGTATTGAGGAGGGCACCTTTTGGGATGAGCACTGGGTGTTGTATGGAAACCAATTTGACAATAGATTTCATATATTGAAAAAAAAAAAAAAAAAAAAAAAAAAACTAAGCTTTCTCTCTTCAAAAACTGCCACCTTTTTCATCACTGCCAACATCTGTAATCATTTTCTACAGACATATTCTAGTCTCCACTCTAAAACTATCAATATTTCATTGCTAATATAAAAACATACACGGGCGAGAAATGGTTAAGTGCCACCCAAAGCCTGCAGATTCTTTATGTGGTGAAAATGATTTCTGACAGTGGATTACTAATAATGAGGTGTCAATCAACTGAATTCAGAGACAAACTGAAGGACAGGACCAAGTTCTGTTGTTTAATAAACAAATGTTAGCCCTTTGTAGAAACCTTTTATTGTTCAACATCAACTCATATTTATGCAGACATTGGAATAAAGCTTATCTATCCATAAATATATTTTTTACAAAGGCACACACAGGCAGAATTTTGATAGTCTAAATTCTGTTTCAAAAACAATTTGAAAGTATGCCTTTGAAACGTCTCCCTATTTTAAAATCCACTGTCAAAATTAAATAATGTCACATCCATATCTACCTTTAATTTCCAGAGTGGGTTAATAAGATCAAAAATTAAACCTCTAAAATACACTTTTCTGTTTGCTTATTATTAACTTCTCTTAACACCGCTTTATGCTTCACATTTTTCCACAGCTCACTATTTCTTCATGGTCAATAAATCAAGATCATGATGTGTGTGTGTGTGTGTGTGTGTGTGTGTGTGTGTGTGTGTGAAGCAAGTGGCTGTATTAGGGAATCAGAGCCATGTAAAACATTTGCAATAATTAAAACCAAGAGGCTTTTAGCAAGCACTAGGCTAATTACTTGATGTGCATTGTTCCTCTGAGTGCTAGAAAGCATAATATTGCCTCCATTTTATACATGAGGAAACTGAGGTTCACAAGAGTTATGTAACATGCCTAAGGCTACACAGCCAGTCAGGGGTGAGGCTGTGATTCAAATACTGTAAAAGTGATGCTCTGACCCAGGGCGACATGCCACCCTTTATTCCACTCTTTTCCTTGAGTTAAGAATTAGGGCATGGAAGTGCAGAGAGGCGAGGGGTTTATACAAGCTCACACGCTGTTAATTCCAAGAACCTGTATCACCCATCAGGTCACACAACACCTGGGGGGGAAAGATGATTTCCCATGATCTCAGTTCCTTTCTCAGGATCCACTTCTCCCTGGACACCACTGGAGTTCTGACTGGAATGCTGTGGTCAGGTAGGCAACGATCAGAAACCAGAGTTTGACGGGCAGGAGAGAGAAGGAATGAGAGCTTGAATCCCCAGTTCTTTATTTTCTAGACCCTTCAGCTCTATCCCCCACAGTGTGACCCCATATTTAAGGAGCAGAGAAGAACTAAACAAAAACCTCTGTGGCCTCAGCATTTTTTTCTACAAATAGAGCTTTAAGAGCAGCCTCTGTACTTGGGGAATACAGCAATGGTAGACAGAGCCCAAAACCCTCTTAGTAATGCATAAGAATTATCCAGGCAGCCCCTAGTCTGACAAACACTGAATCCTTTCCCCACTTGGAGGAAAAAATTAAATTAAATTAAAAATAAAATCCTCAAAACCCACACCACCACCAAAGTCACAGAGAACTTTTGCTGAGTTGTACAAGCAAAGGACATTTTTGTAGAACACATTTGCATTTGAAAGTACCAACACATTCTAAATGTGCAGTGTATGCACAGATCTGTGCAGTAGCAATTAGGAACAGAAATAACCAGCGCAACTGAATTAGAGTTGATGAGATTCTGGTGTTCAAGGCAGCCGTTTCCTTTATATGACTAATCCCTATGCATTCTTGGGGTTTCAGATTAGATGTTGCTTTTTCTACAAAGTTTCCCAGACTCCCAAAGTCTAGGCTATGTGCCCATCTGATGAGTTTCACCTTGTATTTCTCCTTCTGGTTGGACATGCTGCCTGAGATCAGTATTGCCAGTTTACTTCTCAGTTTCTCCCCCTAGACTATAGGCTTTGTGAGAGCTGCCTTATATATTGTATCACTAGTATGTCTCACAGTGCCTGGCACAAAGTAGTTGCTCAGTAAATGTTTTTGAGTGGATCAAGAATAAATAAGTAGTGGGGCGCCTGGGTGGCTCAGTCGGTTAAGCATCCAACTCTTGATTTTGGCTCAGGTTATGATCTCACAGTTTGTGAGTTCGAGTCCCACACTGGGCTCTATGCTGACAGTGTGGAACCTGCTTGGGATTCTCTGTCTCCCTCTCTCTCTGCCCCTCCCAAACTCATGCTCTCTTTCTGTGTTTGTCTCAAAAAATAAGTAAACAAACATTTTTTAAAAAAGAATAAATAAGCAGAGACGGAAAATAGGATAATTACTTACAAACACTAAAAAATCTATCCAACTCTGATATCAGCTTCAATTATAAAGTGTCACAAGACCAGGATGTGGTAAGTGGTGGCCATATAAGTAAGTCATAAATATAGGATCATGAAAAAGGAAATATCAGACCCAGACCTTGATGGCATCATCATGCTCACTCCTGGATAAGAACTCTACCCAAACTCTATTCATGGAAGCATTGGTAATTATATAACAGACATGAACTGGTATTTACCTAACTTATCAGTGTCATATTTCCATCTGTTCACATATCTGCCTATCCATTTTCTAGCTAGCTACCCATCCATTTATTACCTATCAATAGCCTGCTTATCTAGCTATCTATTTATCCATGCATTCACGCATCCATCCAACTGTCATAGGCAAAATTATAAACATGTCCCCCAAGATTCCTACAGCCTAGTTATAGAACAAACACAAACCTAGTTACTGCTATAAAGGGAATTTGAAGATATAATTACGGTTCTAATCAGCTGCCTTTAAAAGAGGGAGGTTATTCTGGATCATCCTGGTGGGGCTGACATAATCAGGTGTGCCTTTAAAGCAGAAGAGGAAGTACAAGAAATGAGACAGAAGTGGGAAGCAGGAGGCATTCCAAGAGTAAGAGAGACTTACTCCCTTACTTGTTGCCTTGCTCCCTGGGAACCTTGGTCTTATAACTAGGAGGAACTGAATTCGAGCAACAATCTGAATGAGCTTGGAAGGAGATTCATCTCAGAGCCTCCAGAAAAGGACAACAGGCCTGGCTGATGCCTTGACTTTGGACACATGAAGCTGAGATCAGAGAAACCAATCTAGCTGCCCAGATTTCTGACCTATAGAACTATGAGATGAAAATCTGTGCTGTTTTAAGCCACTAGGTTTGTGGTAACATGTTACAGCAACAAGAGAAAACCAATGCACCATCCATCACTCTATTAACTATTTAGCTACTCTCTATTACCACTTATCTGTTATCCATCTATCCATCTATCACTTATTATGTTGTCTATACCTGTCACTTATATATCATTGCTTATTGTATCACCTTACCTATTTTACTTACCTATTGCCTAAATAGCATATATTTACTATGTGTATTTCCATCTATTCATCTGTCTATCTTTGTTGCCTGAACTGACTCAGTTCCCTTAACAGCAGCCTTCTCTCCCTGACTTCCCACCTCTACCCCCAAACACACATGTTTTCCTCCTGGGAAAGGCCAACAACAACAACCAAACAGTGACAACTTGGATAGCAACCCCACGGGCCATGGGAAGCTCTGTGACCTGCACCTTCCCTGGAATCCCTGTCTCTTCCCAAAGCCTCACATCTGGCTTCTGCTTTCTCCTTGACCCTCATGCAAATAGCCTGCTCAGCTCTGGATCCTGACTCCACCCTGGGATGCTCAGCTCCTCCCAACAGGTAAGTAATTACCTAACTGCCCCATCCTTTTTTTTTTTTTTTTTTTTTTTTTTCAAAGTTTTTTTTTTTTATTTTTGGGACAGAGAGAGACAGAGCATGAACGGGGGAGGGGCAGAGAGAGAGGAGGACAGAGAATCCGAAGCAGGCTCCAGGCTCCGAGCTGTCAGCACAGAGCCTGATGTGGGGATTGAACCCACGAACCATGAGATCGTGACCTGAGCCGAAATCGGATGCTTAACTGAATGAGCCAGCCAGGAGTCCCAGAGATGTTTGATTTTTAGACAGCAAGGGTGAAGTATCTGACAGGAATCACTGGCCCGTCATTGCTCTTGGGTGGCTCCTGGGAGAACAGCTCACCTTCATTTCCAGAGAACAGCTCATTTGTGGGTGTCCCATAAAGGACTCTCAGAAGGACGCCAGCCGGGGCCATAAGAGCCATTTTTTCACTTCTCACTCTGCTGGCCCCTCTGGTCCTCCTGTCTCTACACATTAAAAAATTTTTTTTTCAACGTTTTTTATTTATTTTTGGGACAGAGAGAGACAGAGCATGAACGGGGGAGGGGCAGAGAGAGAGGGAGACACAGAATCGGAAACAGGCTCCAGGCTCCGAGCCATCAGCCCAGAGCCTGACGCGGGGCTCGAACTCACGGACCGCGAGATCGTGACCTGGCTGAAGTCGGACGCTTAACCGACTGCGCCACCCAGGCACCCCGTAACTGCCCCATCCTTAACAAGCCTAGGCTCAGTCACTCCCACCACTAGGACCAATATGGCCATGGCTGTCCAAGAAAGACCCCAGATAGTCATCAGGACATAGTTCATTTTCTTCTATGAATAGTATCTGTTTTGTTCCATTTTTGTTTAACAATTATTTATTATTGAGAGACAGAGAGAGACAGAGCATGAGCATGGGAGGGGCCGAGAGACAGGACACAGAATCGGAAGCAGGCTCCAGGCTCGGAGCTGTCAGCACAGAGCCCGACACGGGGCTCAAACTCACAAATCGCGAGATCATGACCCGAACGGAAGTCAGACACTTAACCAACTGAGCCACCCAGGCACCCCATATCTGTTTTGTTCTAAATGAAGCTTTCTTTTCTCTTTATAAAGACCTGATTTCAAATAACTTTCAACTATTATTAAAAGATACCCAATGCAGGAAAACTGTCACTTATATTCGCCATTCTGATACTAAGAAGCATTATGTCTTAGACAACGGTGCCAGCACAGGGCCAAGGGGCCTCTCACAGCAACACTTACACAATATTTCCTTATAAAAGATACAGTGCTGTCCTTCTACGATCACATGCCAGAACTGAAATGGCCATATAAATCCAACCTCATAAAGTAAGAGTCAATTTTAACTATTGAAGCCCTTAGAAATACAGGTCTTACAGCATATTACCTGCCAGAATATTAGATGTGAGGGTTTTATGTAAATATATAAATGTGTATACATGTGTATATCCTTTGATATCCTTTGAGTCCTTGCTTCACACCAGGCATCAGACATACATACTTTCATCTGCATTTCTTCCTATAATCCCTACAGCTCTATAAAATATGTCCTGCTATTATGTGCATCTTATAGACGACAGGTTAAGAAACCAAAGTCACACAGCTAGAACCTAACAGAGTCAGGATGTAAACTCAAGACTAGTTCTCTTAACGACTGCCCTCCATTTTGTTCTTATCATGGCGAGAGTGGCCAGGCGAAGGAAAGAGCATCCTTGCTCCTTGGATGAATCACATTACACCCCTGGCCCTCATTTGTGAAATGAGGGTGGTGGGCCATGTGTTCCCTCAGGCTCCACCAGAACCCAGTGGTCTGCAGTTTCTTGGAGCAGCCCCTGTGGTTGGGTCCGTCTCTAACCAGGATACAGGAGATGGATGTATCATTATCACCTTTCTACTTTCCGCAATAACCTCCTGATGTCACGTACATCATTGTCCTTCCCTTTTTCTAAAGATCATTTAACACCCCATTTAGTCACCTTTGATAATGCTCTTCTTTCAAAGTACAGTGAGAGGAGCAGCTTTCAAGGTGATTTCTCTGAATTGAGGACATGTCAGTCTCTGGAGAGCCCATAGCCAGCATCCTGGTTCTGGAGCAGATGCGATGGGACCAATGTCAACAGCAGGAAAAATAATCCAGGTCCGTGAGAGAGCAACAGGTTGACAAGTTCTTTATTGAAGAACCAGGCTGTAACAGACATTACTTGAGCTAACAGCACCATTTAGGAACTGTCTATCCTGACCCTGAATCACAGGAGAAGTAGTCTGTGATGTCAGAAGAGTAAATGCATCTCATCTAAGTCACCAAGTCCAATCAATTATGAATGGGTTCCTGGAGTGCTGGGGTGAAGCACACAGGAGACGGGTCTCCAAATAGCAGGAAAGAGCACTGATGGATTAATGATGTCTGCCAGAGCAGAGGGCTAGAAAAGAGGCACCAGGTTTGCGGCCTACTCACAGACCCTGCAAAATCAGTAAAAGGCACAGGCTGTGCCATCAAATCAGCCTAGGTTCAAATATTGGCCCTCCCACTTACTAGCTGTCTAATACTGTGAAAAATTCTTAAACTCTCTGAATTCCAGCTAAAATAGAATAGTTGCAAGCAGAAAGACTGACATGTTTGGGAAGTGCTTAGTGAGGACCCACCAGTGCCTTAGCAATTATCATAAAGTTCCTCAGATAAAAATCAGTGCAAACAAAGCTGCTAAATACAGCCAGGTAAAAATGTTCTCCTTCCCTCCATCTTTGACTTTTGAGACAAAAGTCATAAACTGGCAGTCATGGGCTCAGTCTTGCCTTTAGACCTATTTTATCTGGTCCACATTGTTGGCTTACATGATGTCTAAATAATTTTGGAATTAGTTACAAGTTTATTTCACATTTTTTTTAAAAATTCATGTATCTTACTTCTTTGAAAAGTTTGATCTGACACCACTGACCCCATTGTCACATGGCCGTGAGTTGGAACTAACCAGTGGCTGCTGCCTTTGGAGGGTTCCTGAACTCTTTTCTCTTTCCTTTTCTCATTGTAGAATACGTCATATATTCAGGAAAGTGCATAAAATGCACCACAGTTTAAATAGCAATTAGAAAGCCAACATCTATATAATCAAGTCCCAGGTCAAGGAGTGGAACATAGCACCCCAGAAGACCTATCTGTCCTTCCAATCACAATCTCGACCTCCCTCCAAGGTCACCCCCATGCTGACCTTTGGGATAATCATTTTCTTACTTTTCACTTTATTTTTACTGTGTATGTATGTACCTCTAAGCACATAGTTTGGAGAGCTGTATAGACATGAACTCTTACCAAATGTCTTGTTTTGGGTCCAGCTAACTTTACTCAACATCATGGTTGGGAGACTCACTGAGGTTGACAAATTACATTTATTTTCATTGCTGCATGGGTCAAACATTCTTTCTGTCATCTCTCCACCTGGCCCTATTATAGGCATTTGGATTTGCGCTTTTACATCTGGACACACGACTCCCCTGATACAGAGACATAATTATCATCATAATCATGGTCCACACTCTGACCACTCCAGCCAAGATCCCCAGCTTCTTCTGCAGCCCCACTGTGAGCTCGGCTTGCTGACATTACCCATGAGGCTTCAACCTAAGTAGGCTCAGTCTGTCCAATTCCTCCTCCACGCCACTCAATTCCCTCCCCATCCAGTAAGTGACCCCGTCAGCTAAGGCTGACCATTCTGTATTTACACCTTCTTCTCAAAAGACCCCTTCTTCTCAATAAGGAATTAAGAGATTCAGTGAAGCCAGAGCCAGATCACCCTTCCAGGAGCACATCAGGCAGCTCATAGTATCTCCATCCATGACTGTTTGTCATTACCTCGCTTTCTGAATCTTCGTCCAGCTCTCAATCTGTGCAGACAGCTCCCTGCCAACCCAATTTGAATTAATTTGTCAAGCAAAATTTTGTGAAATAATATATCAGCTGCATTACTGAAGTAAGATCTATGACTTCTACTGCAATCCTTTCATCTTCTACTCTAGCCATTCCATCAATAAAACCAATCAAGTTTTCTCGGCAAATTTTTCTTAATAAATCAGCTTTATGGGTCATGGATCCATATTCTTCTTGATGTTTATGGATTTTCATTCCTAATACCAGTTCCATTATTTTACTACAATGGAAGTGAAACATCTAAGACAATGAGAATGGGGGTGCTTTCCAATACCTTCTGGCTATAAAAGCCAAACTCAGAGTTTCAGAAATGCTGAATGGCTTTATTCTACCAACCCTCTGCGGTGTTGGTTCCAATCTCTCAGGATGGCATACAAGGCCCTTTGACCACCTGACCCCAACCAGCCTCCCATGCATGAAGGACATGACAAGGCCCTGATGTGTCCTAATTATTAATCCTTTTTATTCTCTCTGCAATGCCCCTTGTGTCAAGTAGGACTCTTTAGGTATGAGTGACAGAAAGCCAAAGTAATGGCATAAATTGGCTTAAGTTTTATATATATATATATACATACATATATACACACATATATATATACATACATACATATATATTATATATAATATAATCTAATAATAATCTAATAATAAACTGATATAATATAATCTTATAAGATTATAATATATATAAGATATATATATAAGATATAATATAATCTAATCTTATATATATATAATGTGTATATATATATATATATATTGGCTTATATATATAATGTATATATATATATATTGGCTCATGTAATTTAAAAGCTCAGGAATAGCACTGACTACCAGCACTGACGTCCAGTATTCAGATGCCACTTGATCAGGACGTCAGCAAAGAGATCACTCTCTCTCTCTGTGTCTCACTCTCTCATACATTCTGCCCTACAGTCACATAACTGCTTGTGGTTTCTAAAATATTTACATTCCTCACTTCCAGTCCTAAAAGACAGAAAGCTTCCATGGGATATTAGAGGGATTTCCTATGTTCTAGAATTTATACATCTATGGCCATTCTCAACTGAGAGTGATTTTGCCCCCGATGGGATATTTTACCATGTCTGGAAACATTTTTGGTTGTCACAATTTAGAGGGCATGCTACTGAGGTCAGAGGTGTTGCTAACATCCTACAATGCACAGGACAGCCCCTACCACAAAGGACTGTCCAGCTCCAAAGGTCAATGGTGCTGAGGTGAGAAGCTCTTCTCTATGCCCTTTGCCCTTTGCTGTGTAAATTGATAGTGTTTATATTTCTCCCTCTCTAGATGCAACAAAATTCTGTGTCTACTGCCCAGGCCCACACAGGCCCAGGCCCAGGCCCAGGCCCACTTGTATTGGACCCAGAGTCTACACAGGGACACTGCACATGACTGTGCACAAGGTGCCTGGCTGAGGGGTGAGTGGGACTGTCCCGGATCTGATAGCCAACTGACCAGGCAGTGCCCACAAAACTGTATCCAATTAAATGACATCTTTTCCCAATTTTCATGGCTTCCCAGTGGTGGCACAAGAGGAGGCCAGCCTCTTTCCTGCATCTCCAGCTAGGTTCATGTATTCACTTATCAAGACTTCTAGATAGTTCATGTTATTCTTTGAGGTCTGAAGAAGGACATAATAAGGTGCCTGCTACATTAGGAAGCAGACCCGATAAAAGGCACATGTGGTTTCAAGGTAACCCCCCACCCCCGCCTGAATCATTATTCCTTTGTCCCCCTCCTTCCAACAGACTCATCAGGAGTTCAGTCTTCTAAAAGGCAGTGCCTCTGGTTGCAGGGTGTGGGTCTCAACAAACACCACGGTGGTAGAAAGAGTCTGAGATGCCCCTCAAGGTCCTATCCCCTGGTATGCATACCCTGTATAACCTAGGACTGTGAATATGATATCACTGCCATAATTATTTATGTTATAAAGAGATTTTACAGATATAATTACATCCCAAACCAATTAACTTTAAGACAGGGAGATTACCTGAGTGGGCCTGACCTAATCACAGGAGCCCTTTAAATCTGGGTCTAGGGGCGCCTGGGTAGCTCAGTCGGTTGAGCGTCCGACTTCAGCCCAGGTCATGATCTCGCGGTCCGTGGGTTCGAGCCCCACATCGGGCTCTGTGCTGACAGCTCGGAGCCCGGAGCCTGTTTCGGATTCTGTGTGTCTCTCTCTCTCTGACCCTCCCCTGTTCATGCTCTGTCTCTCTCTGTCTCAAAAATAAATAAACATTAAAAAAAAATTGTTTTTTAAATAATAAATCTGGGTCTAAAGGTCAACAACAGAGGAGATCAACATTTCAAAGCGCAAGAAGAGGGGTGCCTGGGTGGCTCAGGTGGTTAAGTGTCCAACTTTGGCTCATGTCATCATCTTGCGGTTCATGGGTTTAAGGCCCACGTCAGGCTGACAGCTCAGAGCCTGGACCCTGCTTCGAATTCTGTGTCTCCTTCTTTTTCTCTGCCCCTCCCCCAGTTGTGCTCTGTCTTTCCCTCTCAAAAATAAATAAACATTAAAAAAATAAAATAAAATAAAATAAAATAAAATAAAATAAAATAAAGCACAAGAAGAATTTGACGTGCCATTGCTGACTTGAAGATGGAGGGGCCCATGGGTCTAGGAATGTGGGCCCAAGATGACAGTCAGCAACAAAATGGGAACCTCAACCCTGCAACCACAAGGAACTGAATTCTGCCAACAACAGTGATGTGACTGGAAGTGGATTCATCCCTAGAGCCTTCAGGTGAGAACTCAGTCCAGCGATCACCCTGACTTCTGCTAAGTGAGGCCCTGAGCAGAGAAGTTGGCATGATGTACTGGACATCTAACCTACAGAACTGTGGGCTAATAAACGGGAATTGTTTAAGCTGCTAAACTTGTGGTCATTTGTTACACAGCCATAGAAAGCTAAGACATCCAACAGACCTCTAGTCACACCATACCTCAAGCCCTTTGTGAACCTCAAAACACTGGCTTTCTACTTGTTTCCGCTTTCTTTCCACACCGCTGTCAAGTGTGGATGATTTACCTGAGCTTGCAAGCTCAGCTGCACCTAAATAAATTTTTTCAGTATAAGACCAATGGAATTTACCTTAAACCGGTTTCTTTTAACACTCCATTAACACTCAAGGTTGTGCCTGACCTTGAGCACCCAATAATGCTCATTTTAAGAGCTTAAAGCATATTATTTCTGAAACAAAATGCAAACATAATATTTTTTTAAAAAGCAGTCACCCTGATGCCGAGCTTCACTCAAGAGCTGCAAGATTTCATGGCAGGCCCTCTCGATTATTTAATATTCTCTTCGTCTCCACCGGAGGCTGTGAGGCTGAATAGAGATGATGTCTCGGGATTGTTAAACATAACTCCAAAATGCGTGCCTGAAACACATTCTGGTTGCTAGAAGATGTAAGATATAAGAGGCAGGGCTGGTCTGTGCTGATGTAACTCTTCCTACTGAGTCCCCAAGCTTAGCCAGAGTAAGAATTTTAAAGTATTTGGGCCAAATGTTCATCTACTTGCAATTTGAGGGATATTTAAAAAGTTATCCACCGGGTCCCACTATAATTTGAAAGATATATTGGAAAGAAGTATTGGGACTTGCAAGAAAATTTTTTGATCATGAATTAAAATTTCATAACACCACTACAGCATTTTTGATGGTACTTTTGTCTGCTTATGAAGCATTTCCCTGGAGTTCAGCTGTTCCATTTGCATTTTTAATATTCAGTTGTTTCTAACTCATGCCCAGACTTTTTGACCATGTTTATATTAGAATCTAAAGAGTACCAGCAGTTCCCAATTGTTTGCTACAGAATGCTCTTGAATGTTGTTTTGAAGTAGATCATTGCATAAAAGTACTCTTTTTCCCTTGGACTCACTTTTGTAAAGGGATAAGGGTTCCTGACCAATGATGAGCATCAGAAATTAACAAATATCTTTAAAAGAAAAGATCAATCATAAACTCCTCTGGGTAACTAAAAACAGACAAATAATACTTATAGAATGAACATAAATACACCAAATATACAGATTATTATTGCATCCACTGTAAACCAATATATTATTGGCTATTAGTTAACAATTGGGTTTGTTTCTTCAGATTTAGAAAGACTTGTAAAGAAAGTTGCAAACACTCTTATTTTGTTTTTAAAATCTCTCAGGAATTGTTGACCAAGTGCCAAATTACCCCCCTTGTGAGTTTCCTGGAACAAGGGATGGTGTTCAGAGTCCTATCAGTCATCACAAAACTACCCTCAACTTCAGAGTTTGTTTTTTTTTTTAATAAAGCATTGATCAGCTAATCCACATGAATGTGCCTGTGCGTGCAGGTGTGTTTGTGTGTGTGTGGGTGCGCGCGTGCACGCTCACACACAGAGGAGAACCAGAAGTCTGCTTTCTCCTCTTCTGACTTCTCTCTACTCCTTCACACACACGCCATCCCACCAGCCCACCTCCTCACTTCTCTCTGTCCTGATGACACTGTTACAAATCCTACATGGAGAAATGGGGACAGGTACAGAGGAGAGGGATGCAAGGTAATACTTACCCCGACGTGGGGATGGTTTGTGCAACTAAGGAGGAAGAAACAGGCTGGTATTCGCTGATTCCATGAAGAAAACCATTTTTCCGTCAGTTGACTACAGAACTTTCTCTACCTGCTTCTTCCTTTGTATTAGAGAGAGACTCAATAAATAAATCAATATGGTGGGAAATGAGGTAGTCACACTAAATAAAACTGAATAAGCTAAACTATAAAGTTCAAAATGTGCAAGTGGGAACAGTATCTATCCATACTTCCTTTTCATCAATCTTGGAGGCTTTAACTTGGGAGTTGAACTCATGTCAGTGGAGGAGTGAGGGAACGTGTGATACAGAGTGTGATAGATATTGTAGTTTATTAGTGAGTTTGTTTTTCCTGCCCTAGATATTCCCCTCTTTTTCCCTTCTCCTCTGGCCACAGGGTGGGTGCCTGATATGAGCTTACCTACTGGAGTATCCTGTTTTACTGAACACAGTAACTGAGGGCATGTGATTCCAAAAAGGCCAGTGGTATTTCCTCACTGGAATTGACATACAGATGATGTAAGAGAGAAATTCCCTTTGTGTTAGTATGAATAATCTAGGGCTATCAACAGACATTGTCCCTAGCCACATGGAAAGAACTTGTCTGCTTATTGAGGAGAACCACAAAGTAGAGAGAACAGAAAGGGGATGGATGGATAACTAGATGGATAAATGAACAGAAGGATAAATAGGTGAGTTCTCCCCTACCTTCCTTTAGAGGAGACAGGGATGCCAATAATTGTATCCCAAAATAATCTGATACTCCACTCATAGACCATGGGCTTTAATCAAATTCATCAGCTACTTTGCCTTGCTTTCGCAGTGCCAGCAACTTGAATTCTCAAAGTCCCATGGAGATCTTAGTGAGCCCCTGACCTTGGGTAAGGAAAGGACCTGACTAGTAGGTACCTATTATCACCAGCCTTCAAACCCAGAGCCATCACCCTGCATTCTTCCAGAATGTAAACTGGGTCACACACACTGCATGCTTCCAGGAGGCAAGTAGGATCTACTGGCATTGGATGACAGCCAAGGATAGCCAGCCCCACCCTGGGACCTATTCTTTGGAGCAACTCTTTCATCCTTCATCTCAGCCTTTGCCCAAGTGAATCCTTAGCTTCTCATCAGGTAGACTCCATAGTGGCCTTTCCCCACCAGTGCTGAAATCATGTCCAGATTTTACAGTGAACACAGCTTAGACCCAAGCTGGGATCCTGGCAACCTACATTCATGTGATTTTTCTACCACCTGCCCCTCTGGCTTATGCTGCCAGAATTTGGCAGACGATGTGCTTGCTGGGCCAATCACTGGGCTACGGAGGGATGACACAACAGCCTCGGTCCCTCAGAATTTATTTAGGATTTCTGAGCCCAAACAGAAGACGAAGGATGCTAAGTATTGTATCCTTATTCATGCAAACCAACAATAAAAATACCACTTATGATGTAATCAGGGAAGTAAACACTGGATATTTGATGTTAATAAGTAGATACTGTCATTTTTTTTACATGTGATAATGGTATTGTGATTATGCTTTTTTAAAGAATTCTTGTCTTTTAGAAATACACACTGACATATATGTGGATGAAATGACATGATAGTTGAGATTGCTTCAAAATAAATCAGTCATGGTAAGAGAACTGGAGAGAAGTGGATGGGGGTACAGAAAACACACTTCTGTTGAAGACTGTTGAAGGTGGGTGATGATTACATAGGGCTTCATTGCACCATTCTGTCATTTTCTGTCTGAACTTGAACATTTTCATAACAGAAAGTTAAAAAATAATTCCAGGCATCTCCAGAGGCTGTGATTCTGCAGTCTCCTCACTGCAGGGAAGTGGTTATATCTACATTAGAATTTCCCGGGTGCAGGAAATTCAGTTGCACAGTAGAGACTGTTTTCACATGTCTAGTTCCCACCAAAAATATACAATAAAGTCAAACTCTGAACACCATGTCAAGGTGAGTTAAAGAAAGTAATGTTCCATCAAGCCACAAAGATCTAGAAATATGTCTGCTTACACTCAAACTAAACAAAAATTTTAGTAACATCCTGGCTTAAGCCAAAACGCATATCTCCACCTTCTGGAGGCGAAGACAAGGGTGTGGTTTCAATTGGAGGCACCCCCTTGAATATATCCAATAACCACAGACAGCTTAAGAATTACTTATTTCCTTCTCAAGTGGTCAGTTTGGACCATGTCTCTATAATGGGGGCTTTCAATGCCAATAACTACTGCTCAAACATTACTACTTCAAGTATATCCATTATCATTGTATTGGGGTTCTCCAGAGAAATAGAACCAATACGATATACATAGATGTACATAAAAGAGATTAATAATACGAACTGGCTCACATGGTCATGGAGGCTGTGAGGTCCCACAATCTGCCATCTACAAGCTGGAGCACCAGGAAAATCCGCGGTGTAGTTAAGCCTGAGTCCAAAGGCCTGATCATTGGAGGGCCATGGTATAAGTCCCAGTCTGAGTTCAAATGTCCAAGAGTCGGGAGTGCCAGTGTCCTAAGGCAGAAGAAGATAAATGTCTCAGCTTCAGGAGAGAGAGTTAATTCAGCTTTTCTCCATCTTTTTGTTCTACTCAAGCCCTCAACTAACTGGATGATGCCCTTCCACATTTGTGAGGGCAATCTTTATTACTTAGTCTACTGATTCAAATGCTAACCTCTTCCAGAAACACCCTCACAGATACACCCAGGAATAATGTTTTACCAGCTTTCTGGGCATCCCTTAGCTCAGTCAAGTTGACGCATAAAAGTAGCCATCACAATCATATTAGAAAAAAGCAGTGAAGGTTTCTTCCATGTGGTGTTCACAGACATGAGGTTGTGCCTGTTTTAAGCCTGTTCACTTATGGGTTTTTTTTATGCAGCAAAATAATCCACATGAATGGAGGACCCACTGTGCCTGAGACAACATGTCCATCATTTATTTCTACCAAATCAGTGTATCATTGCTGCCCTCTCAGAAAAAAAAAGGAGTCTCTGCATGCTTTTATACACAGGCAATAAAAGAGATCTTTGAAAACTGTGTTGAATAACTCCACAGTCTGCTGTGCATCACTTTTATTGACCATGAAGAAGATGTTATCTGTGTGGCCTAAGTATCATCTGAATATGGCTGGACACAGAACTTTTCAAAAATATTTGACTTTATTCTCACTTGGACCCAGCAGCACTCAGCAAGGGAAGCAGACGGTGTGGTGAGCAGAATTCAGCCCTAGCGCTGAGGGAGGAGGTACCACCTGAGTATCTCCAGGTGTATCCATGGACATTGGCATCTCCTCCCCTGCCTCTAGTAGTCCCTGATGTGCCCAGCTCTGGTCAGCTGGGGGCCCTGATAACCCTCATCATAGCAATAGAGGCCCATATCCAACAAGGGGATGCAAGTTTCCTCCTGTGTCTCTAAGTCAGCGATCAGTTATGACAGGCCCATTGTACCATATGTTCCCCCAAGACATTTGCTTTGCCTTTGCTCCTTACAAAAACTCTACACCAGTGGGCCTCAGCCTTCAGTGTACATCAGAATCATCTGGAGGGCTCTTTGCATCACACGTTGCAGGATCTACCCCTCAGAGCTTCTGATTCAGTAGAACTTGCATGTATAATGATTCACCAGGTGATTCTGACGCTGCTGATCTGAGGCTCACCCTTTAAGAAGTACTGTTCTAGGGGCTCCTGGGTGGCTCAGTCAGTTAGGCGTCCGACTTCGGCTCAGGTCACGATCTCGCGGTCCGTGAGTTCGAGCCCCGCGTCGGGCTCTGGGCTGATGGCTCGGAGCCTGGAGCCTGCTTCCGATTCTGTGTCTCCCTCTCTCTCTGCCCCTCCCCTGCTCATGCTGTGTCTCTCTCTGTTTCAAAAATAAATAAACGTTTAAAAAAAAAAAAAAAAGAAGTACTGTTCTAGAGCTCTCCTGGAGTTGGCAGCCTCTTCCTGAATCCCAGTTTCCTTGGTTGAGGCCCTCCTCTTTCTCGGCCTAGACCTTGGCCTTCACCCTAGCTGGAAAAACTAGAAAGATCATGACACAGGATGATCCTGATTCATCTTCAAGCCTCCTGCTGGTTCACTGTGAGACCCCTACTTAGACACCACAAGGATGGTCACCAACCTTGAAGACTGAATTCTCCATACTTTCCAGGACACTGTGATTTGAGTTGTTGCTAGTACCTCAGTGCGTGTCCTAGAATTGGGTTAAATTCCCTTAGTTCTTCTTCCACCCATCCACAAATTTCTTCATGCCCTGTGGCCCCAATGCTGAGATCCCAATCCTATGTAACCAAACCAACAGGATAGTGTTCCAACCCTCTGTTACATCTCTCTACTGGCAGCCCAGATCTGAGGCTGCCAACTTGACCTGCACTGATGATTCATCTTTTATTGTTGATGATGATGATGTGCTCTTCCAGGGCACAGGAAAGCCTCAATTCAAGCCCAACTGTATAAATAATTACTTAGGAAGAATTTGGCCAAATGCCTTTACTTCTCTGAGCCTCAGGCTGGAATAAATCTATAGATGCCCAGCTTCCACCTGCAGGTAGAAGTTCCAATTCACAGAGCTTGGAGGGGACCCAGGCTTTTCCATTTTCTAAGAGCTTCCTTGGTGATTCCAACGTGCAACCAGGGTTGTGAGCCACAGGTCCATACCCTGACTTCACAAATAAATGGACCAAGACTTGGAACAGTGGCATGTTGAAGTTCCACAAACAAATATTGGAATCCAGCACTACGATTCTGGCCTCCCAATTCCTAGCTCAGCGATCCATGCAGACATGGGAATAGAGCCACCTTCCCAGCCCTGGGCAGGCCCGAACTCAACCAGGGGCTGTCCAGCTTGAGTGTGCCACAGAATCACCTGAGGGGTTTGAGGTTTATTAAAATGGAGATCTGGAATCTCACCTCAGTGACGTAGAGACTCCCATAGAGACAGCCTGGGATGGGGGGTGGGGAGGACAAGGAAGGGAAGGTGACTAGAGTGTCCCCTAGCCATCAGCATCTGCCAAGCCTCTTCCAAACCTGAGTCAGTATCTTGGCACTGGACTGGCCCTCCATTCTCCGGCTGTGATGCTCTGAGTAAACCTGAGAACTGATCCTGACTTGGGCCCCAGATGTGAAGCCCTATATTGGCATCTTGTCCTATGACCCTCACCTTTTCTCCCTCTCTCCTCAGCTTCCCCAGCTGAGGAGGTTGTGTGCCTCCCTTACAAAAGACCAAATTTTGCCACTGCTGAAATTTCAGAGGCCTTCCCTGCGCATACGAAAGCAACCAAGCCTCTCCTCTCAGGGGCTGGAAAACTGGACTCATTATACACACTATTAGCCAGAAAGCCTTCAGGGGCTATTAGAGAGAAACAAAAGTCCCCCCAGTGACTTCCATAGATGGTCTGAAATGTTTGTCATTGTCCTCAAACAATAGTTTGTCACAGGGACATATAATTCAGCAGAGTCTGAGCAGGCCCCTGGCTCCTCACTGGTTTATTTATGTCATTTATTGGGAGCTTTTAAAGAATTGTTTTTCCCAGACAGCCAAATGCACTGATGGAAGCACATTGTCAGCCTTCAAAAACCAGAATCACATCGTTGTCTAGTAAATATGTTCCTGCTCTTTAACGGAGTTTTTAAAATTGTACTGCATTGAGGAAAGAAAAATGGCATGTGTGTGAGTAGGATCAAAACCCCCCGTGCTTGGGGGACGGTCAGCTGGGTGCTAGTATCTATCTTTCAACAAAATGCAGCAATTTATTTGTGGAAATCCCATTATAGCTAATAGGAGTTAAAAACCATTAAAAAAGATAAGGATGTCTAGCCATTTCAAGATTATCTTGTGAAATGTGCCCTGCTAAAAAAGGAATGAATTTTGCAAAGAACATCACAAATCTAGTCATACCAATTCAACTCACATAAAACAATTAAAACTAAATAAATCTGATACCAGTGCTAAATGCTTTTTTACATCTATCTTTAACTACATCAAGCTTAGAAATTCTCACTACTAGGAAAACATAGGCTGCACACTTAGGCATCAAAGGCTATTCTCGGGCAACTCCCTTTAAGCAAGATAATTAGACAAAATTTTAAATTAACATGAAGGAAGACAGTATTATAATTCACAGAATTGGAATTTTCAAACATAAAGAACTTTCAAACTGGAGTAAATCATACCCTTGAACCTGTTGTGCTCAACGTGTTTAGTAGCATCTTGGATAAAGATGGAAAGAAAGCTTTTCCAATTTACAGGAGAAACAAAACTCAGCAAAAGAAGTGATCCAATAGAGAATAAAATAAAGATGATTCACATTGATTTTGACAGCCTTGAAGAAATTGTACCCTTTACTAAAGTAATTCTATTCTACGCCTAGAAATTGATTCCAGGAAAATAATCCTAAGAATGTTGGAAGAGGAAATAAAAAAGAAAAAGAAAAATTCATGTACAAAGATGTTCTACACAGTCTTATTTATAACATGAGAAACATGAGTAGCAGGCTAATACTGGATGAATGCATCAATAGATTATGAAACATAATGTTACAGTATTTATGGAAAGTTTATAATAACAAAAAGAAGTGCTTGTTTTATTTTTGAGATTAAAAAAATCAGGGTATTAAATACAGATAAAAAGTTTTTAAAAAAGATAACAGATAGGGAAAAATAGTAGAAACATACCAGCATGGTAGCAGTTCATTCTTTCTTTCAATGTTGCAATTCTCACTCAACAGTCACTCTTTCCACTGTCTAACGTTTATTAAAACACCAACCTGGGCCAGTACCTGGGGGTGACTTTTATTTTCTTTTACTTCATACTTCTCTATGATTTATAGTTTGTACAGAAGGCTGTGATTTCCTCCAGAGGACTCAATTATAAGAGGATTCTCACTGAGCTTATGAAATTATACAGACTCTCCTCTTTCTTTTATTTTTTGAAAAATTTTTATGTATTTATTTTGATAGAAGCGAGGAGGAGCAGAGAGAGGAAAGAGAGAGAATCCCAAGCAGGTTCCGCGCTGTCAGCATGGAGCCCAACATGGGGCTCAATCGCAGGAACCATAAGATCATGACCTGAACCAAAATGGAGAGAGTTGGGAGGCTTAACCAACTGAGCCACCCAGGCGCCCCTCAGCTCTTTCTTTTAACATTCAAATCCCATCTCTGTTATAGGCTCCCCAGGTCACCTGGACCATCTGCTCTTTTGCTTCTTGGGCCCTGAGAGATGCTATTTACCACCCGATTGTAGGAGTTGCATGCCTCAAAGAGGAAGCCTACTAACTGCGACAGACTGTCTCAGCTTGTTCCACTCCTCTGAATCCCCTCCCCCAACAAACAATAAGATAGTCTCTCTAAACCAATCCTCTATATCAGGTTTCAGTACCATCCTTGATAATGACCATATGGGTTAACACATACTATAAAGAAAGGTGTTTATCACACACCTGCCAAAATGCTCAACACCCTCCAGACAATCTAAATCAGGGCTTTATGGGTTACAAGTACCTGAAACTTTCTCTGGGCCCCAGGGACTTGGCACGTGCTAGTCTCTGTTTGCAGAACACTCTTCTCCCAGATGTCCACCTAGCTTTCTCATTTTTACTTCCTGTCTTTGCCCTAATTTCCCTTTCTCAGGAAGGCTCGTACAACCACACTATTTTAAAACTCTTGACCACTCCAATACCAGCCCTCCCTGTCCCTTTCTCTGATTTTATTTTCTACATCACATTCACCCTTTTCTTGTTTACCATGTGTTGTACTTGTGTTGTCCATTGTTTCTTACTCTCCCACCTCCCACCAGTAACCCCTGTAATGCAAAGTTCCAGGAAGTCAGAGATATTTTTGTCTTTATTTTCTGCACCTGTAACGTCAGCCATGAGAACAGTGTCTGGCACATCATAGGCACTCAATATTTACAGAATGAGTGATGAGTAAATGATGCAATCTTGAGGAAAACTGTCAATCATAGCCAATAATTTCTTCAACACTTCCCATCTACAGAGAATATTTGATACGTTATCTCATCAGGTGCTCTCAGATGAGTGACTCATTTTACAGATGGAAAAACTGAAGCCCAGAGAAGTGAAACAACTTATCCATGCTCATTTAAGTAATTTATTTGTTTGCTATAGCTACCATCACAAAGTACCACAGGGCATCAACAACAGAAACTTACTTTCTCACAGTTCTGAAGCCTAGAAGTTCAAGATCAAGATGTTGGTGGAGTTGGCTCTTTGTGAGGGCTGTGGGGGAAGGATCTCTTCCAGGCTTCTCTCCTTGGATTACAGATGGCCTTCTTCTCCCTACGTCCTCACATAATCTTCCCTCCATGCATGTCTGGGTCCCAGTCTCCTCTTCTCATTAGGACACCAGTCAGATTGGATGAGAGCCCCCCTTATGACCCCATTTTACCTTAATTATATCTTTAAAGGCCCTATCTCCAAATACAGTCATGTTCTGAGATATTGGGGATCTTCAAAATATGCATGTTCCCGTAACAGGTAGCAAGTAGGTGGCAGTGGCAGAATTTGAACATGAATCGCTTGACTACAACCCACTCCCTTCCAACATCACTGCTACCTACCTTGGGATAGCCGCTGACCTACAGACATGACAATCACCTCCCTATGTGGCCCATCCACACATCCACTATGCCTGAGCCAGAGAGCTTGATTTCCAACTTCCTAGGAAAGCATGTGACCCAATTTCTCTCCAGCCTTGAATCTTGCTAATCCAATTCCTCCAGTGCTTCAGATTCCATTGTGAGTCACATGGGGACCATCCTCTGTGCTGTGTCATGTACACAGAGCATCCTTCTTCCAAATGGCTCCCGAGGCAATGCACAGACACTGCAGAAACCCACAGCCCAAATGATCCCACAGGAGTCCCAGATGCCACTCGGGAAGGGCCAGTGAGAATTTGCCAGAGTTACAGCCTGAAATGACCAAAGCTGTACCTGCCACCAGACCATTTCATCACCCTGCCTCCCCAAGGTCATTATGTTTCCTCTCCTAAATCTATGATAAATAAACGCCTTTTTTTGCACTTCCTCTTTAGGGACATTTATCCAGCTCTCCCGTAGCATTTATTTGGTCCTGAGCATTAGACAGTCTCCCCATCTATCAGACACTATCATCTAAGGCCCAGACCAGGCCTAGGCAATGACCATCTTCTGTTTCACTACCACTCAGCTCAGATCCAATGTCGCTATTAAGAAAGCCCAATTACTGGCCCAAAAAGCAGTCTCTTTCCACCATCTAAATTTACAATCAACTCAGACTGACCAGGCAAATTGATAAGACCAACTGGTTAGTGATTGATCATTAAGAAAGCTTTAAAGAAAAATCTATTTGGTGGGAACAATAAAGCTTTGGGCCATGGAAGACACACTTCTGATGGGAATATTCATAAAAAGAAGAAAGACCCCCATTAGTCTTATTAATACTGAGAGCTCCTGCCAAGTCTCAGGCACTGGCTGAGCACCTGAGTTCCAAAATGGACAAGGCGTGGCTGAGCCCCTCTAGAAGTCCACCATATCATAGATGTGACAGGAACACCACATTACAGTTCAAGATGGTTCAAAACAGGGGCGCCTGGGTGGCGCAGTCGGTTAAGCGTCCGACTTCAGCCAGGTCACGATCTCGCGGTCCGTGAGTTCGAGCCCCGCGTCAGGCTCTGGGCTGATGGCTCGGAGCCTGGAGCCTGCTTCCGGTTCTGTGTCTCCCTCTATCTCTGCCCCTCCCCTGTTCATGCTCTGTCTCTCTCTGTCCCAAAAATAAATAAAAAACGTTGAAAAAAAAAAAAAAAGATGGTTCAAAGCAGGAAGCTCACCATGAGATACAGCAAAGGTAAACCATGAGAGAATGACCCACACCCCTCACTCAGGGGAATCAGAGAGTTGACCTGGAAGCAGATGCAGTCAGATGGAGAAAGAGGCTGGGACAACCACCAGAAAACAGAGCTCAGGCTGAACTGGCTCAAGATTCCCTGTGTCGTGCAGTCCCTCCACTGACCTCCACCACCCGTTTATAGCACTTGGCCAGAGTGGGCTGCCACATACGTGATCCTGTCCTGGGCAGCAAGTTTGCACTCCCCCGTTTCCCTAAACACCCACTTCACACTCACACACATACACACTCACTCACTCATACTCTCACACATTCATTCATGAGTGTGCGTGCACATACACACACACACACACACACACACACACACGCACTTTCATTTTTCCCTTCAACCTCACATTCAATTTCAAACTGAGGTAGGTTCAAATTATGGAAAGAGCCTAAATGTCCATCAACTGATGAATGGATAAAGAAATTGTGGTTTATATACACAATGGAGTACTACGTGGCAATGAGAAAGAATGAAATATGGCCTTTTGTAGCAACGTGGATGAAACTGGAGAGTGTCATGCTAAGTGAAATAAGTCATACAGAGACAGACAGACACCATGTTTTCACTCTTATGTGGATCCTAAGAAACTTAACAGAAGACCACGGGAGAGGGGAAGGGAAAAAAAAAGGTATAGAGAGGGAAGGAGGCAAACCATAAGAGACTCTTAAAAACTGAGAATAAACTGAGGGTTGATGGGGGGTGGGAGCGAGGGGAAAGTGGGTGATGGGCATTGAGGAGGGCACATGTTGGGATGAGCACTGGGTGTTGTATGGAAACCAATTTGACAATAAATTTCATATTAAAAAAAAACAAAACTGAGGTAGGCTCCAAAGATAGGAGGGATGTCGAAAGCGGTCTGACATAAGGGGCTACATGCCCCCAAGACACCCTCAAGGGAAGTCTGACTTTTGCCAGGACTCATTCTATACCAACTTCAGCCTGTCCTCCACACAGATAAGGGAAACACCCTGTGAGATGTGAGCCACATTGGGCCTCCTTCCAAGTCCAAACTCTCCAATGGCTCCTTACCTCACTTGGGACCCTCAATGGCCCACGCGGTCTTTCACACCTGCCCTGTTACCTTGCTTGCCTGCCCTCCCACTCTGCTCCCCATCCCACTGGGATTCAGGCCTCTGGGCTCCTTCCTCAACACCTCACCTCACTGGCCACCCCCCTTGCTCATCCCACAGCTGGGTACTGCCCTTCCCAGATAGCCTACCCCCTTCGCTCAAATGTCATCTTTCCAATGTGGCCATCTTGTTGAAAACTGTTCCACTGACACTCCCATAGGCCTCATCTCCCAGTCCTGTTTGGCTTTAAGTCCACAGTGCTTATGCCATCTAATGTAGAGTACACTGTTTTCACTCACTTTGTTTTTGTCTCCATTTGCTCAGGGAAAAGGCAAGCTCCAAGGAGCAGGGAGTGTTATCAATTTGGGCCACAGCTATTTCCTCTGAACATAAGGGAGTGCTGGGACCAAGGATGGGCTCCACAAACAAACAACCAGCAGGAGACAGACTCATTTGTCTCCCGGCCCTCCAGGAGAGAGGACAGTCATCTTTACACTCAGAGGTTCCAGACAAGCACCTGGGAAAAACCAGAGCAAATGATGGGAAGGGGCACTGCCTGCAAGACTCTGCACCCCCACCCCCCACTTCATCCTGGGCAGCTCCATCTACATTCATTTCATCTCCAAACTTTCACGTAAGATTATACAACTGAAAATGATACTACACTGTATGTTAACTAACTGGAACTTAAATAAAAACTTAAAAAAAGAAAAAAGATTGCTTTTAAAGAAAGATTTCCATTTTTAATGGAAATTTTACATTTATTTATTTATTTTTTATTTTTTATTTTTTTGAGAGACAGAGCACAAGTTGGGGAGGGGCAGAGAGAGAAGGAGACACAGAATCTGAAGCAGGCTCCAGGCTCCGAGCTGTCAGCACAGAGCCCGACGCGGGGATTGAACTCACAAACCGTGAGAGCATGACCTGAGCCAAAGTCGGACGCTTAACCGACTGACCACCCAGGCGCCCCATCCAGTGCTTTAGATAGAAGTTTGAAAAAACACTGGGGAAACATCACAGAGACAAAAAGAAATGGACAAAAAGAAATCCAGCTCTGCTGCTTATAACAGTGAGATATTGGCCAAGTAACATATGTTTTCAGAGCTTCAGTTTCTGTACGTGAGAAATGAGGATGATGCATACCTCCAGGTGTGGTATTGACAATATTTAACAAACGGTGAAGCACAGGCAGCAGCCAATCAGAGAGCACCAGTGTCAACATTTCAGGAGACAGGATGGCTGTGCCTGGCATAGGCAGAGGGTTGTTATAGCATAGGTTCCCAAGTCAATCTCTGGGTCTTCCCAGGAAATTTGAGGGCTCTTGGTGGTCCCTCCTAGAGACTTGGGAGTGTGGGAAAAGGACAAGGCTAATTCAGGGTGAGCAATAAAAACCCAAATCTTTTTGCAGCCACATTTGGAGAGCAGACCTAGAATGCCCCAGGAATGAAAATCCAAAACAAAAGGTCTGACCCATCTTCTTCCTAAAAGCCTTTGCCAGGGATTAAACAGCACACCCTGAAGCCACAGACAAGTCATAATACGCCCATATTTTATCTGGGTCATATTATGTGCAGCATAATTAATGTTTAAAAAGCATTTCTGCAATAAAATGTCTCTGGAATAACCGGCATGAATCACAAGGAAGCTGTGGCCGTGTTTAATTTGATTGCAGAAGAGATTTCTAGTTAGTGGAGCATTGCCGCCAATGGCCCCTTACTGGACACAGCTAAACACAGCCAAGTGATTACATTTCCAATCAGAGGCAGAGTCTGGGACCAACAAGTCCCCTGTGAGAGCGTTTCCTGGCCAAGAAAGCCCTTTGTTCCCTGTCTTGTTCTGGGAGTGTGCTTTCTCCAATGTCTCCCGATTACTGGGCCGTTTACCCGCATCTCCAAGGAAGATCTTTGCGTGACTCTGATGAAAGAATTCTCGGCTGAGACTGCCTGATGGCAGACCTCTGTTGAGTCGTTCTCTCAATTTGGTGAGCTGATGAAATGCATCAATTATCTCAAAGCACTAAAGTTTGACAATTTCTTCATGAAATGAATATTTTAGTCCCCGCATAACAATGGAGGCAAAATGAGTTGGGAGGAGCAGAAAATTGACGGGCCAGGGTTTTTCAAAGAGAACCAATTTATCCTTGGTACAAAAGACTTTTCTTCATCCATTCCTTCCTACTTCCTACCTTCTTCACCCCTTGGCTGCTACTTCCCTGAGATCTTCAAATGGGTTGGGGCAGGAGGGCAACAGGGATGTTTGTTTCACCTATGAACTGGCAGATGCATGACAGGATCTGATAGAAATAGGGATGATTTCTGGACATGGGAGACACGATGCACTAGGCCTAAAGAAAATACTCCCCTGTCCCTGGGTTGGCTATGGACAAATAGACAGGTGGTCCAGTCTAGTCTTCTAGATTTCACTGCAGTTCCCCTCCTCATTGCTTTCAGCCTGATTCATAAATAATCAAAACATAGCAATCTGCTACTAAAAATGAATTATCAGAAGCTGTATATCATCTACTCTTCTATAAAAGTAGAAGTTGGATCAAGTTAATGGTTATCCCTACAATAATGTGTTTTATACTCGCATTTGAACTTGCTTTCTAAACGGGTAATGTTGCTTTGTACTTAAGAACTTGGGCTCATGAGCCTGAATGCCTGGGTTCAACCCATGACTGCCATTTCTTCCACATCCACAAGGCTGATTCTGTCCAGTGGTAGCCATTATACTGACATTTCTGCTCAAAGCGCTAATTAGTAAGTAACCCTTCCAAGCACATATAATACTTAAAGGTTTGCAAAATACTTTAAACATATATTATATCATGGAAACTTCCTAACACCCTGGGAAGATATTCTCCCATTTTTCAGGCCTTCACAAAGGCAATTGTTCTGCTTTGAAGATTCCACTTGCTGGTTAACATTCAGTTGTCCTTCAGATTTCAGCTAAGATAACACTTCCTCCAGAAGACACTATCCTTAATCCGGATATGGTACTTGGAGCAGTAAACTACTATTGTACCCTCAGTTTCCCCTGCTGGAGCATCACTGCACTATATTGTCAGTGCTTGCACATCTGACCTCCCCTCAAAACAGAGGTTCTGTGAAGGCAGAGATTATGTGCATCTTGCCCACCACATCAGCCAGAGTTTAGCACAATGACTAAACCTAAAAGGCATGTACTATTTCTTTAAAGCATTCATTATTTAATAGATTAATTAGTTTGAAGATACAAAAACTGAGACCTAGTTATGGCCCGACATTTCCCAGCCTCCTTTCAGCAGGCAAGGCCATGAAATTAGTTCTGGCCAATGGGTTGTGAGCAGAAAAAAACATGTATCCCTTCAGGGTCAAAGCTTAAAAGAATGGATGGAGGTTCTCGCAGCTTCCTTTTCCCCTGGTGCAGTGATGCGAGCATCCACATGTCAAGAAAAAAGAGCCCTAGGACAGAACCACTTGGACCCCTGAATCATAAATTGAAAGAGAACTAGTATGAAGAGAACTTAGATAAGCACAGTACTTCCTGTAAGTGACTATAAACCTATGGATATTTGAGGGGCTTGTTACCACATCATAGCCTCGTATGACCGACCCAATTTGAGCGGTATGTTTTTTACTACAGCATAGCCTAGCCTAATCTGATGAATTCAAAAGATTTTCCAGGATGACACAACACAATGGTCCCCAAACTCAGACCCCTTGAATTTATAAGTTAACATTAAGTGAATAATAATGTGTTGCCTTTAATTCCTTATCATCCTAATATCTTTTTTTTTTTTGCCCTTATATCCAAAATGCCAAAAGAGAAATAACTCATAAACCACCTACACCAAAAATCTCTGGAGAAAATGACTAGCCATTTGTTATCAATTTGCAAACATTCCTTGTGTATATTAGGTGGATGCCTCTAGACCCTACATTCACACTATATACCCACAGAAAAAGCTGTGTGGTAGAAGGAGAATCCCTCTTTGTGAATGAGGCTACTGTTCCTTTGTTCTGCTTGGACTAATGTGAGTCTCTTCCCTGTGGGTAGGTGAACAGTCATCAGTTAATTTTCTAGATAGTTTCCTCAGATGGGATTATAGTACAATTACAGTGATAATCAGCTCAGTGTGTGGTCAAAATGTTTTCTAACAACAACAGCAAAAAGTATCCTAGTACATGGAAATAGGAGTCTTTATGGAGTAGTTAATTTATAGGCTAATGTCTCCTTATACCAACTATGATTGCAAAGAAGGGTCCTTTCTATGAAGTTAGGCTATTGAAAAGGAGATAGACCAGGTAAGTAGGGATAAAGAGGCTGAATCCTCAAGTTGGGGCAAGGGTAGAAACCGGTCCCCTAGTGTGTCTCATCATAGGGTAGTACAAACCATGATTCTCTGTACACTGCCTTCCTTTTTCCTCCAGCTCTGCGGGGCTAGCCCTAACCCTTTAGAAAAAGAACACCAGCATTTAATAAGAACCTACCCTTCATGGTTACTTATATACATTCTCATTTAAGCCATCAACTCTTTGCAATAAGTGTTTTCCCAATTCAGCATGTAGCACCTGGCTGGTCTTTGGAAAGTCACTGAAGTGCACCAAACCTCCACTTTATCATGTATGAAACGGAGGATCTATCCACTGTCCGTGCAAGGCTGGAAAGGAGTCAAGCACTGGAGGATTTCCTGGGAAATAGATTCTGAGACAAAGAATTGCATTCAGGAAGCTTATTAGGAACAACCCCTATGAGGGAGTAGAAGGAGCTAGATTAGACACAGAATTTGCACCATGATGCAGTTCCAGAATGACCTTAGTCAATCACATGGGAGCTGTAGGACTGGCAGGTCCTTCAGAGTTGTCTTAGATTGAGGCAAGGCAAGCAGGCCTTCGTATACCTCTCCCCCACCACCACCACCACAGTCTAAAACTCATTGAACATCGGCTGGTCGCAGAGAAGGGGCATAATCTGGAACAAAGCAGTTCTCTATAGCAGGGCCATGCCGAGGGGAGAGCTCTGCCGTGAGCCATCAGAAGGCAACAAACACATCAGTAGCCAGGAAACGGATACTTAATTCCTGAAGGGGGGAATAGATGGTAGACCACAGTATTCACTGCAGTGGTAAATAAAACAGATGAGAGGTTTGCCCACACAGAGCTTATAATCCAGTGGTAAGAGGGACTGAGAAAACAAAGAACCGATTCTTTACAATGCACTTGGTGCCATTATAGATGCACACTGGTATCCATTTAGCATGGAGGAATATATTCCTGAAATGGAAGTGGCCCCTACATTGGCACCATCTTGAGTCCTTATACCGAAGTCTATTTGGATGTGTGGCCTGTCATTGTACATGGCAAGTGGTCTTCAAATTTTCTACATTATGACTTGCCACCCACCCATAAGTTCTTCCAATGGCTGCTCTCAAGCTATCGTTAGACAATCCTCCCAAGTTTTTACCATGATACCATAATGTCAGAGGCCTTCCTGCCTTCCCACAGCATCTTCTGGGTCTCTGCCCTCTGTTTACCTTATCATGAACTCCAGGTATTGTCAATGCCTCCAATGAAATACTCTTCCCTGGGTTATCTGGACCAAGTGCAGCATCATCACCGTCATACTTGGCCTCAGTCACTGGAGTCAGAACTGTTTTCCAGGACTCAAAGTATACATGGCAGGAAGAAAGTCTCTTGCAGAGGAAATAGCATATGTTGCCAAACACACTCACTTCAGGACCGTACTGCAGGTGCTCAACGGAGGAGAACACTCCAAAAGCGTACACTGATATTCACTGGTCAAGGGTATAGAGACGAGTCTGCCCAGCCCCAGCTCTCAGGGGCTGAAAGAAAGACATTAAGACGCAGGACACAATAGGGGCACCTGGGTGACTCAGGTGGTTGAGCATCTGGATCCTGATATCATGCTTTGGTCATGATATCATGGTTGCGCGACTGAGCCTTACACTGAGCTCTGTGCTGAGTGGAGAGCCTGCTTGTAATTCTCTGTCTCCCTCTTTCTCTGCCCCTCCCCAACATGTGTGTGCATGCACATTCATTCTCTCTCTCTCTCTCTCTCTCTCTCTCTCTCTCTCTCTCAAAATAAATAAACTTTAAAAAGAAAGTTGCAGGACATGATGAAGAAGAAACACAGACACACACACACATGCAGTAATGTAATGGGTTTTTCATATTGAAGTATTTTATAATTTATATAAATGGCTTTAGAACGTATTTCAGAGACAAACAGCACTTAGCAGTACTGCACAAGGGTGGTATTAAACAGAATACGTTTACACAGGATGTGTAGGCACTCAAAAAAGGGTGACTGACTTAGACGCAGGGAACAGGGAACATTTGCTGGCAGAGCTGAGATCTGAAAGGTGAGTGGGATTGAGCAATGCTTGGGGGTGGGGGAGCATATTTCAGGCAGAAGCAGCAGCATATGCCCAGCCTGAGAGATGAGACCGAGCATGTGGCATATTTGAGGAAAGAAGCTCATGTGGGTAAAGCACAGAGGGTGAGAAGGGGACCGAGGAAAGGTGACGTGAGGATAGAAAGGGAGGTGGAAGTTTCCCTGAGGAGAAAGGGAAACCAAGGCGCGTGTTAAGTAAGGGGTGGTGAAATGAAAGGCTGTGATTTTATAAAAAGAGGATTGAAAGCTCTGAGGCTCCTCCCTTAAACCATCAGAACCTCAGAGCGTTGCTGTTCTCAGAGCTGAGAATGTCTCCCCATCAACCCTGTCACCAGTTAGCATCAGAATAGCAATTCCCTAGAGTTTGCAGCCTTTCCTAGTTACAGCTCTTTATGATTTCATATATGCTGTCATTTCACATGTATCATATAGATGCATCCATATATTTCATAGACACCATCACAAAGTCCTGTTAGGTGGGCAGAGCAAAGTATTCATGAAGAATTTTTACATTTTACAGATAAAATTACATAAAGTGATTCCCATTACACAGCTAACGAATGGAACCAGAACACAAACCCAGGTGTCCTTATTTTCTCCGGGCTCTTTCCAGGCATTTTCCAATGAGAACAGCCTCTTCTCAGACACAAAGGTGTTATTTTTTCCTATCATTTCTACTGTCACTGAAAAGTAGTTTTCTGGAGGCACCTGAGTGGTTCAGCTGGTTAACTGTCCAACTCTTGATTTCAGCTCAGGTCATGATCTCATGGTTTGTGGGATTGAGCCCCACATCAGGCTCTGTGCAGACAGCACAGAACCTGCTTAAGTCTCTCTCTCTCTCTCTCTCTCTCTCTCTCTCTCTCTCTCTCCCACCCCCCTTTCTCTCTCTCCCTCTGGCCCTCTCCTGCACACACACTCTCTCTCTCAAAATAAATAAACATAAAAAAAAGAAAAGTAGTTTTCTGGAGCCCATTGAGAATGATGTATAAACACAGATGAGAAGTAAAGTTAATGTTGGACCAAGAATCTCTTGACCAGCAATAGAAAATAAGCTAGCTTGTGAACCACTAACAAATTCTAGTCGTTCATTCAACAAAAATGTATTAAGTGCTTATGATGATGCAGGCATTTTATGCTATTCAAATGGATACAAAGAGACATAAGGCAGTCTCCCAGCCCTTGAAGTACTCATAGGTTGTCTACCACATGCAGTTTGACTGTTCCCTCATTTAAGAGATGTGATGACGGAATTACTGACCCGTTATTTGCTACCCTGGAATCACATTATTCATCCACCTCTCTACCATAGTCTCATAGTGGGAAAAGAATGCATCTCTCCACTTGACCTAAGGCTTGGTCATATGACTTGCTTTGGCTAATGGGATGTTAAAAGACATAATATCAGCAGAGGTTTGAAACATACTTCGCAGCAGGGCTTTCCCTCTTCCTCTCTTGCACTACACAAGAGAAAACCCTGCCCTTGGCAGACACAGTCCAAGGAGGATGAGAATCATGTAGCATAAACTTAACCCAGCACACAGCCTGGGGCCTAGCTCAGCCTAGAGCAGCTAAGCTCCAACTAACCCACAGATACGGAGCAAAAACTAAATGTCTATTGATGTGTATGCCACTGAGCTATCGTGGTTATTTGTTATAGAGCATTATTATGAGGAAAGCTAACTGATACAGGCTATATAAATGCACAGTATCATCCCTTTGAAAAGGTAAGAACTGATCACATGAGCCTGGCTGCTGCTATATAAAATTGCAATCAGATGATATCAGATCCTGTTTAAAACACTTTAGTTTCCCCCTAAATTAGGAACAAGGCAAAGATGTCCACTCTTACCACTCCATTCAATATTATATTTGATGTCCTAGACCGTAAAATATGGAAAAATAAAAAATAAAAAGCATACATATTGGAAAAAAAGAAAACTGTAATTATTTATACATGTCATGATGAAGTAGAAAATCACAAAGAACCTACACAAAATGCCAGTAGCATGTATTTGTGAGTTTAGCAAGGTCACAGGAAACAAGATCAATGTGTAAAACTCAATTGTATTTCTATACACCAGCAATGAACAATTGGGAAATTGAATTTTTTAATGCACCATTTTCAATAACAACCAAAAATATGAAATACTTAGGGAGAAAGCTAACATAATAAGCATTAGACTTGTATCTTGAACACTACAAAACATTAATGAGAGAAATAAAAAATAATAATAATAAATGGAAAGATATACTATGTGTAGTACAGAAGATTTGATATTTTTATTTCTCTCCAAATTGATCTAAAGATTCAATGCAATCTTAATCAAATTCCCACCATGTTTTTGTTAAAAATTGGCAAGTTAGTTCTAAAAGTTATATGAAAGAAAAAAGCAAGAACGTAGAAAAACCAAAATAATTTGGAAAAAGAACAAAGTTGGATAACTCACACTACCTGATTTTCAGAATTACTATACATTTAGAGTAAGTAAGACATTATAGCAGAGATTAACAGAGATTTTCTGTAAAAGGCCACATAGAAATATTTTAGGCTTTGCAGGCCATATAGTTTCTGTCACAACTACAATAGAGGAAAAGCAGCCATAGAGGATATATAAATACATGATTGTGACTGTGTTCTAATAAAACTTTATTTACAAAAACAGGTAGAAGCATAGATTTGGCCAATAGGCCATAGTTGTCCAACCCTGACATTATGGCATTGGTGAAAATATGGGCATATGGGTTAATGAAATAGAACATCATTCCCAAAATAGACCCAAATACATGTGGTCAACTGATTTCTTTAATAAAGGTACACTGGTAAGAATCACGACCCATACCACACCTCAAGTTAGATCATAGGTGTAAATGTAAATGGATCATTGACCTAAATTTAGAACCTAAAACCATAAAACTCATAAAAGAAAAATTTCTACAACCTTGGGTTAGGCAAAGATTTCTTAGATAGAGCAAAAAACCATGAACCATAAAAGAAAAAAAAATGATAAATTGGACTTTATAAAGTTTAAAACTTCTGCTCTCTGAAAGATGTTATTAATAAAATGAAGAGATAAGTCATAGACTGAGAGGAAATATTTGCAAACTATACCACTGATAAAGGACTTGTAGCTAGAATACTTAAAGAACTCTCAAAATTCAGTAAGAATAAAACAATACAGTCTTTTTGAAACGGTCGAAATGCATTAACAAACACTTCACCAAAGAAGAACTATGAATGCGTGATAAATAAACACATGAAAAGATGCTCAATGTCATTAGCAACTGGGAAACTCCAAATTCAAATCACAATAAATACTACAAAAGATGTGTTGTTTTTTTTTAATTTTTTTTTTTTGAAGTTTATTTTTGAGAGACAGAGACAGAACGTGAACAGGGGAGGGGCAGAGAGAGAGGTAGACACAGAATCTGAAGCAGGCTGCAGGCTCTGAGCTGTCAGCACATGGGTCTAAACCCATGAACTATGAGATCACGACCTGAGCCAAAATCCAACGCTCAACCGACTACCCAGGCATGCCACTACAAAAGATGTTTTTAACTGATAATACCATGTGCTGATAAAGATATAAACTAATAGCATTTCTCACTCATCACTAGTGGGAATGCAAAGCCACTTTGGAAGACAGCTTGGAAATTTCTTAAAAATTAAACATGTGCTTCCTATATGATACAACAATTCCACTATTAGATATTTGTGCAAGAGAAATAAAAACATGTCTACACAAATACCTGTATAAGAATGTTTATATCAGATATATTCACAATTTCTAAAAACTACAAGTAATTAAATGTCCATCAACTGTTGAATGGATAAACAAACTGTGATACACACAATTTCATATTCATAAATAAAAAGAAATACACTATGACACATGCAATAACATGGATTGATGGCAAAAGCATCATGCTAAGTGAAAGAGGCCAGACACAAAAGGCTACAAGCTGTATGATTCCATTCATATGATACTCAGGGCAAAGTCTATGGAAAAAAACTGATGAGTGGCTGCCAGGGACTGGGAGAGGAAGAAGGGCTTGACTATAAAAAGGGCACAAGGGTACTTTGGGGCTGATGTAAATATTCTGTATCTTGACTGTGACAGGCTGATGGTTATATAACTATTATTTAGCTATTACTAAAACCTACAGAATCTCAAAATGTGGAGGTGACCCAGATGGAAATTATGCCACAATTATATCAAAGAACTTCTTGGTGGGGGCGCCTGGGTGGCGCAGTCGGTTAAGCGTCCGACTTCAGCCAGGTCACGATCTCGCGGTCCGTGAGTTCGAGCCCCGCGTCAGGCTCTGGGCTGATGGCTCGGAGCCTGGAGCCTGTTTCCGATTCTGTGTCTCCCTCTCTCTCTGTCCCTCCCCCGTTCATGCTCTGTCTCTCTCTGTCCCAAAAATAAATAAAAAACATTAAAAAAAAAAAAAAAAAAAAAAAAAAAGAACTTCTTGGTGGACCTGGGGGGCTCAGTCTGTTAAGCGTCCGACTTCAGCTCAGGTCATGATCTCACAGCCCATGAGTCAGAGCCCTGCATCAGGCTCTGTACTGACAGCTCAGAGCCTGGAGCCTGCTTCAGATTCTTGTGTCTCCCTCTCTCTGCCCCTTCCCCACTCATGTTCGGTCTCTCTTTCCTCAAAAATAAATAAACATTAAACATAAATTTTTTTTAAAGAACTTCTTCAGCGATTCCCCAATTCAATACAGATTAAGATAGGAACACGTATCTTTAACATGGTCTCACTGTGTCTATGAATCTGCTATGTCAACCACCCCAAGATTCTTGTTAAAATGAAGACCTCCACCCCAGATCATCTGAATCAGAACCTTCAGAGGTTCTGCATTTTTAAGCAGCTTCTCCACGCAATTCTGAAATTCACTGAAAGTTGAGAATTCCTAAGGAAGAATTTCTATCTGATGATCTACCTGCCTTCTCAGCTCTGGGCCTTCCCACCCCACTCTGTCTGCACTCCAGCCACACTGGCTTACTTCCACCCTCTTGAGGCTGTCCCCTAGCTTCCTAAAGCCCAGCACAAATGTCACCTCCCAGTGACAACTTCCAGGACATGTGCCAAGTGGGCCAGAGCAACTGAATTCACTCTCAGTGCACCCTGCATGTCTGTTTCCTTGCACTTCTTGTAAATATTGCACTGGGACAGCTCATCTCCAAAAGGGAGGCACACTCTGTGAGGGAAGGGCCCTGCCCTATGTTGCTACCTAGCCATGTGCCCAATTTACAGTATTAACACAACAGCAAATACTTAAACCGCACCCACAGGTGCCAGAAATGACTCAGTTAACATACGGAAATATTAATTCACTTAACCCTCAGAAAAAATCCCTATGAGACAGATCCTTTTATTAACCCCATTTTATAAATGAGGAAACCGAGGCACAGGGAGATTAAATAACTTTTCAGAGGCCTCATAGCTGCTAAATGAAAAGCCAGGATACAAACCCAAGAAGTATGGCCCCAGAGAACTCACCCAGAGCCCACTATGCTGTGAGTTTAATATCTATCAGCTGAATGAGGAAGAAGTGAATAGAAAAATCAAGTTGACAAATGAACAACACTGTTAGTAACAAACTGATGCCACAGGACAGCTCTGCTGATCCCCAATCCCAGTCATTACCACCTCTCCTCAAACACTTGAACTTCCACACAGGCCACCTCTTCAAGGGGAGCAGAGAGGAGAAACCTTCACCGTGTTTCTCAAACATAAACTTAGAGGTTTTGTGTCTTGGAAAACTTGCTGTCATCAAGACTGAGAAGAGAACCGCAAAGAGAAGGATTTGTTGTCAGACAGCAGACTCTCCAACAACCCACAACCCCCACCATTCAACCACGTGTTTGCTTGAAGGATAATCAAGTCCATTTATCAGACATTTGAAAGAGCAGAGATGCTTTCTCTAGACAGATAAGCAAGACAAAAACAAACTAATTTGTGCTTCCTTTCTTGATACTTGGATTTCTCTAACTGAATCAGCCAACTCTTAAGGAGGCTTTTGGGGCATCAGAAGAGATAACAATGACCACAGCTATGGTGATTGGTATCCAGTGGGACCAGAGACCTACCGAGAAGAGGGAAATGGGTCAGGCCAAAGGGATACGACACCAGACAAACAAGTGAAGCGTCCACAGATGTAGAGGTCTTATCTGGCCCCAGTGGGTGGTCTTCTAAAAAATAGCAGGCCCTTATCCTGTTGCCTTCCTGACACATGAATTCCTCTAACTGGAAAGTCAGTCAACCAGTGCTTACTGGACATTTTCTGAGCAATGGGAGGCCCATGGTTTAAAATCAATCAACTGCTACGATTACTATGGCCCAATGCGCTGTGTGTGGAAAACCTAGAGCTTAAGGGAATGGGGACACCACGAAACAACAGGAGAATGTATATGCAGAGCAGCTCAGACCCAGCACAGAACCTGCACAGAGCTGTCCATCCCAGTAAGCCTCCTCCATGGTCCTCAGGACAAAACTGATAAAAAGGCCAGTGGACAAGGCAGAAAAACTTTTTAAAGAAATTTCTCTATAGCTAGTAAAAAAAACAAAGTATTTAGAAAAAATTTGGATAAGAAACATGAGATATAATTAAATAGATGTATAGGTTAAGTTATATAGCTATAACTAAATCACAAATGAAATGGAGAAGAAAGGGGGTTGAGGGCACATTTGAATTTCTGCCATATTTTCTGCAAGTGATTCCGTATCTACCACCTTCAAAGACACGAAATCATCCTGTAGGTGGGCTTGCTGCTACCCTATTCCCCAAATGAGGAAACTGAGTCTTTGAAAAGTTAAATGATCACTCGCTGTCACTCCAACCAATGTCCAGAGCAGTCCTGTTCTATCACACTTTGTCCAAGAGAAACTAATGCACAAAGAGAAGTCTCTGAATGTGCAAGTACATCAATAAAGCCTTTATGGTTTTCCAAGTATCTTCAAACAATGATGTTTTAAGATACAAGACAAAAAATTAGAAGTTCATTTCTCAAAATAGACTTCACGTGAAGACAGATGCATCGTGAGGGACCCAGTGGTGAACTCTAAAGGTAAAAAGTAGAAAGAGATTTGGCATCATAACATCATAAGAGGGACACAGATATCAATAATAACATTGTGGGAACTAACAGTGACTAAATGCCTAGGAATGTCAAACATTCTTAACAGTTACTGGAATGTCAAAAAGTGTGCCAAGGGCTCGATGCACAACACCTCACTTGATCCTCAGAACAAACCCAGAAGTTAGGTACAATAACCAGTCCTATTATCCAAATGAGGAACTGAGGCCCAGCTGGCTAAGTACATTGTCTAAGATCACATGGTTAGGAAAAGATAGAAATAATATTAAAACCCAGGTTTCTGGGGGTGCCTGGGTGGCTCAGTTGGTTAAGCGACCAACTCTTGATTTCGGCTCAGGTCATGATCTCACAGTTAGTGAGTTCAAGCCCCACATTGGGCTCCGTGCTGACAGCGCGGAGCCTGCTTGGGATTCTTTCTCTCCTTCTCTGCCCCTCTGCTCATGCTCTCTCTCTCTCTCTCTCTCAAAATAAATAAATAAACTTTAAAAAAAAAAACAAACCCAGGTTTCTGGACCTCAAAGCTGGTATTCTTACTCACTGCATTCACTGTGGATGAAGATGAGTTTCGGGGGAATGACCCATTGGCCAAGACATTTTATTATTTGGCAACTGACCTGGGGTGCCATGGATGCTCTAAGCTCAGTCCTTGATGAAAAGGTTCACATAAGAGACCAGTGTACTGAGAGGCAACTAGAGGAAAGGAACAAGGCTCTGAATCACGAAGTCAGGATTGCAGGTCAGATGGGGACAGAAGATTCCAACAGGAAAGAAGAGATCTGCTGGAAGCTAAAGCCTGTCTCAGACCCTTATAACTTAAAGTGCCAGATGAGTGAGATGGCCTGCTCCCAGTTTCTGTTATACCTTCTAGTTGCTTAAGGTATCCAACAAGTTACTCATGCATTCATTCAACAATGATTGGTTTCCTCCTACAATGCCAGCCACTTGGCTAAGCACTGGGTATAAAACAGGAAACTAGATTGAGCCTCTAGCCTCATGTAATTTACACATGGTGTGGGAATGATAAACAATGCAAACAAGGACTTAAGACAATGTCAGGCATTGATAAGGACCATGAAGAAAAATAAAGCAAAAGTAAGAAGAATGAGATGGGCATGAGGGGATTTATGTTTCTGTTGAAGCATAACGCACACACACAGAGAAGTGTATTAGTTTATGGTTGACTGAATGTTAACATGCTGAACACAAAAATGTTACAAGCATTCATATCAAGAAATGGAAGACCATACTTTAGAAGCCCCCCAAGACCCTCTTCCAGGCACAATCCTGGATGATGCGGGAGAGTTCTCTTGAAGAAAGTGACATTAGAAGTGAGAGCCAGATAAAGGAAGAGAACAAGTGAGCTGTGTGGGTATGAGGAAAAGAGTATTCCGACAGAAGGAACAGCAATGCAGAGAAGGAATGAACTAAAGGCACTTAAGGCATAGCAAGAAAGCAACTGTGTCTGAGTCAAAGCAGATGGATGGATGGATGCATGCATGGATGAGTGAGTGAAAGGAAGGACGGATGCATGGACAAATGAAGTGGTGGACAGCAGATGACATCAAAAGAGAAGCAAGGACCAGATCAGACGGCGTTTTGAAAGAAGGAGCTATGATTTGAGTCTAACAGGACTGGGAAACCAACAAACCATCAGATGGTCCTCTCTGGGCACTGTGTGATCTCATTTGCATTTTCAGAGCTCAAGTGCAAGACAGATTTAAAGTTGTTTTTTTAACATTTTTATTTATTTTTGAGAGACAGAAAGAGAGAGCGAGCGGGGGAGGGGCAGAGAGAGAGAGGGAGTCGCAGAATCTGAAGCAGGTTCCAGGCTCTGAGCTATCAGCACAGAGCCCCACACGGGGCTCGAACCCACCAACTGTCAGATCATGACCTGAGCCGAAGTTGGATGCTCAACTGACTAAGCCACCCAAGTGCCCCTAAAATGGAGCACAGATCTAAAGGATAGACAGGAGCAGTGTTCCAGTGCAGGTTGCTTCTTACCTCTGAGGTAGAGGAATCATACCACCTACTCCCACTGACTCCACCCCAAACCTTTTCACTACCCATGTCAGACGGAAGGGGCCAGAACTGCTTTCCAGAAAGACACTATAGCCTGGGAGAGCCGTACAGGCAGCCCAAGGACCTGGCCTCAGTTATAGCTGCTCAGTGGTCAAGCTGGACAAGGCAAACACAGCACATTGGCATCCTTGTGGGATAAAATCTGCAGACTTCAGCATTCTGTCTTCACTACCTCCAGGCTTCTTCCTTCTGGCTCACTCCTCCACTCAGCATCCCCCACCCTAACTCCCCCTACCCCTTCAGACACTCAGCAATCCTCTGCTCTCTAGCCCTCACCTTGACCCAAAAGCACAAGAAGCTGATGTGGCAATCAGCCTGGAGCCTAAAACTCTTCACATCAGCATGTGGACAATCTCAGTTTTCAGAGCATAAGTCTGAGCTCCCTGAGCATTCAATGTAATGCCTGTCTCCAGTTGGGATTTCCAGGCTGTACGAAATAAGAAGTGGAGAGGCTTGCAGACAGAGGGATATAGGGCTGCTAGCTGATGCTGCATCCCTAACTGGCCCGGACTGTGAATGGCATGGTGAAGAGACGATGCACTTGATGTTTTCTTTTTGTTTTTGTTTAATTTTTTTTTTTTACGTTTATTTATTTTTGAGACAGAGAGAGACAGAGCATGAACTGGGGAGGGTCAGAGAGAGAGGGAGACACAGAATCGGAAACAGGCTCCAGGCTCTGAGCTGTCAGCACAGAGCCCGATGCGGGGCTCGAACTCACAGACTGCGAGATCGTGACCTGAGCCAAAGTCGGTCGCCCAACCGACTGAGCCACCCAGGCACCCCACACTTGCTGTTTTCTGCAGGAAGCCCCTCAGCTGACGGCTGCTGCTCTTCCTCCCCTAATCGAACCTCTCCTCCCCCAGACTTGGTCTCAGGACACCTCTCACCCCTCACCAACACCGGGATCACTGGCTGCCTTCCCCTGGAAGTCTTTCCCTCTCTATCTGCCACCCAGAGCTACGAGGGGCAGAGAGGAGAACTTAAAGCATTCTAGAAGTAGGAAACCAAAGAGGGGTCTGGCCAGATGGGCATCAAAAGTAATATTCTGATCCTCAATCTAGAGCCACTGGTGGGGAGTGACAGGGCAAGGGAACCTGGGCATGGAATTAGAACTAGAATCTGTGTTTCAGAGCAAGGGAGAAGGCAAAACTCATGCTAATTAGTGAGAAGGAAGAAGCAACAAGGTGCTAGTAGAAAAGCTCAGGTCGTCTGCATAATCAGTGCTAATCACAATCTTTTATGGGAATTGTTTCTCATTTTATTCCTAATTACCACTCACTACAACAATGCTAAAGCGTATCACTAAATATAATCTCAAATTAACTTTGTAGTAAGTTCCATTTGATTATAAAGGTAAATTCTAGATGTGTCCAAGGAGTGATTACAAAGTACTGAGTGGTCCCAAAATTAACTCTTAAAAAGCATACTCTTTACTGGTAGCCCAGACATCAGATAGACAGGCTCTGAGCACTCACTTCTACATGTGGTCATGGGTCCTGGATTTTCTCAGGAGGCCTCCATTTTAAAATACCCCATCCCAGGGGCACCTGGGTGGCTCAGTCCATTGAAAATTTGACTTCTGATTTCGGTTCAGGTCATGATCCCAGGGTCATGGGATCAAGCTCCACATCGGGCTCCATGCTGGAGCCTGCTTAAGATTCTCTCTCTCCCTCTACCCTCCTCTCCCCTGCTCACACTCTTTCTCGTAAATGAATGAATGAATGAATGACCCATCCCTGTTATCCTCAAGACTATCTAAATATTAGCCAAATTACAATTCTCACTTTTAGTTTAGAAGGATGACCACCAGCCTCTGGCAATGAGGGTTGATTTCCAAACTTCAGGAGGTCTGAGAATTCACAAGTCAGGGTAGTCCTGTTGTCTTTGGAACAGTTGTCTTTTCCAGCCTGGCTCAGGACAGACTCTGGCCATTGCATAAGAACAAGGAGGTGCTTTTATGTTCTCCTAGGTCTGTGATAAGACACTGACTCCTCCTTTAGGGTCAGTATTTGGAGATTTGGATATTCTAACTCAGCAAAATCCAAGAATGTTAAGTCCCTTCTCCTCAAAAAGGCATGTGCACATTCACTAATGGCAAAAGCATAGGATTGCTAGTTCAGGTAAGGAGAAGGCTGTTTTATAGCAAGGCCATTACCTGAAATGTGGCTGGATGTCCCTGAGGGAGCTGCCCTGTTGCCAAGGCAACAGCTGAAAGACTCTCACCCTGACCCCATCTAGCCCCCCGGCCATTTTGTAGGCAGCAGGAATTTCCTTACCCCAAACCATCCCACCCTCTAGAGCACAAACTGAATTTGGTCTGTGGGTCAACCTGTATCACTCAGTACAAAAAAATTCCACAGCCACACATGTGGGTCCCATTCAGGGCACAGAAGCTCTCAGCAGCAGCCAAAAGCTAGAGCCTGCCCCATCCAGCTTCCCCCAGCACAGCCCGCTGGGCCACTACAAAGTGCTTTAAAGCTGAGAAAGACTCACCTGAATTATAGGCAGATGGAGACAAAACATTGTTTATAATCTCAAGGGATAGATGTAATATCATTGTATCATGCCATCATGACTATAATTTATTAAGGGCCTACTTTATTAATGGACATGGGGGGGTGGCACATTTGGCCCAGACCCCATCTCTTTAAGAGCATGGATTTACACTTTTGAGGTCACCCTGAATGAGGCTATTTACATGGTCCTTCTATTCTTGTATGTTTATTAAAGGCATTCATCTGTTCAAAGTAAACATTTAAAATGTAGCACTTTTGTAACAACTTTGAAATTTCTTCATTTTATTAAACATACCTGGAGGCTCAACAATGTGAAGCTTCCAGTCTCTAGAAAGCTAAGAGTTCCTGTCCCTATCATGTATTAAACGTCTTGCTTGGGGGCACCTGGTTGGCTTAGTCAGTCAAGCCTCTGACTCTTGATTTCAGCTCAGGTCATGATCTCATGGTGTGTGAGTTCAAGCCCTGCATCCAGCTCCAGGCTGACAGCGCAGAGCCTGCTTGGGAATCTCCCTCTCTCCCTCTCTCTTTGCCCCTCCCCTCCTTGTGCTCACTCTCTCTCTTTCTCTCTCAAAATAAATAAACATTTAAAAATTTTTAATAAATAAATGGACTGCTTGGCATTTTAGGTGTATTATTTCTAATTCTCACAACAAAATTGGGTATTTAGGGTATTATTATTTCTATTATACAGCTGATATTGAGAGGTGGGTACATGGTTTCTATCAAACAGATGAGATTGTGAGGTGGGTAATATGACTTCTATTCTGTAGATGAGGTTGTGAGATAGATTATATTGTTTCTTTATAGAGATGAGGAGACAGAAACCCAAAGAAGCTGAGAAGCTTGCCTAAGAGCATACAGTGTGGACAGATGAAGAATCAGATCTGAAGAAGCTGGTCCTTGTGGGGGTCTGCAGGTAGGGGCCAAGCAGCCCTGGAGAAGCATGATGCCCTCCTCTGGGAAAGAAGAAACTGCCTGCAAACCTCCGTTGAGGCTTTACCCCAGCGCCAGCCTGTGTCTTTCTGCACATGTCTCCTGGGAACCAGCAGGGCACACGCAGTTCTCCGCCACCTTCCTCACCCCTAGCAGCTGTCACAGAGGAGTTCCCCTAATGGATGGGACGGGCCCTGGGCTTTCAAAGCAATTTTGAAAAATGAATCTGAAATGGTGCATGTCAAGGTTGCAGACAGTGATGCTTCAGTGACAAGCATCTGTAATAACGTGACAGTACAGCTGCTGGGCTGAGCTGAGGAAGCTCAGAAACCTCCCTCTCGTTGCTGGCAATACTCGGGGCACTTCCTGCAGAGTGCGGCCAAAGCTCCAGTCGCAGAGTTCTATGTACCAGCATCTCTCCAGGCAAAGGAGAGCCAGCCTCTGCTTCAAAGCTGCAGCAGGACAGTGACTGCTTTTCCATACTGCATGCCACAGAAAGTCACACACTTCACACACTCCCGAGGAGGGTGCGGTTCCAGGTCCCCTGCAAGTCACAAAGCAGATCTTGCACCTTGCAGCGGTGACTCTAATATTCACCAGCTGCTACCTGAGCTGTCTGGAAATCCCTGCTGTGGGGGGTCTGGGTCTGGGGAAGATAGGTGAATAGAGATCGAGATTTGCCTTTTACATGTCGTCCAATTTCAGGCTGGCTCCAAATTACAGGCTGAGGAACCAACAGTACCTTTGTCTTGTATTTTTTTTTTTTTTTTAATCTCTATGCCCTGGTTTTCCAACAGGCAGCAGCCTCTCCCTCAGCATTTAAGTAAGGGTTCTCAACTGCATTCTGGGGAAGCCTGGGTGTCCCTAGAGATGCCCCAGAGCTACCCTGGGGAGGAGAATGAGAGAAAGTCAAGCAGCCAGCGTTCCAGGGTAGACACACCAAGTTCAGTTTGAGCAAACTTGCTTTGATCTGTATCTTACGCTGGGGTTTTGCATAAGATACTCTTTTTAAAAAAATTTCTTTATGTTTATTTTTTTTTAAGTTTTTTTTTTGTTTGTTTTTTTTTTAATTTTTTTTTTCAACGTTTTTAATTTATTTTTGGGACAGAGAGAGACAGAGCATGAACGGGGGAGGGGCACAGAGAGAGGGAGACACAGAATCAGAAACAGGCTCCAGGCTCCGAGCCATCAGCCCAGAGCCCGACGCGGGGCTCGAACTCACGGACCGCGAGATCGTGACCTGGCTGAAGTCGGACGCTTAACCGACTGCGCCACCCAGGCGCCCCTTAAGTTTTTTTTTTTTAATGTTTATTTATTATTGAGAGACAGAGAGAGGCAGAGCGCCAGTGGGGGAGGGGCAGAGAGAGAGGGAGACACAGAATCTGAAGCAGGCTCCAGGCTCTGAGCTGGCAGCACAGAGCCCAACGTGGGGTTCGAACTCATGAACGGTGAGATCATGACCTGAGCCGAAGTCGGATGCTTAACCGACTGAGCCACCCAGGCACCCCATTGCATAAGATACTCTTTGCCAAAAGGGTTTCGTTGCTATTTTTTAAAGATATGGAAAGGAGAAAGAGGTAGAATAAAGGAAAGCCACTTAACAGCCATCCAGGTGTCTCCCATTTGAAGAGAATCCTTTCATGGAGAGATTCCCAGGAAGGAAGGTAAAAACTGGGTGTCAGGACATTAATTTGAAACAATCTCCTCGGAAGAACCAACAAGGTATGTTGCTGTTGGTCCCATTTGACCATCTTCAGCAGAGCAGAGATCAGGGATCTCAAACTCAAGCACCTGCAAGGGCCAGGAAAGAAGTGCCCAAAGAGAAGGGGCCTATGGGGTGTTTGCATTTTGCATTCAAAAGCTGCTACACAGCAACTCTTGGGTGTTGTCATGAAGAAACGAAAGCCAGTATTGCCAGACCTTCTGGTTTCCCAAGAGAAATTGGGACTCCAAAATTCTATGTGACTTTCCCAAAGATATATGGTGGCAACACTTCCAAAAACAAAACAAAACAAAAACATCAAAACACTTTGTGGACCAACATACACATGTCTGTGGCCTCATGCTCCACAGAACTGGAGCAGACAGACTAGTTATCTTTTGGGGGGCTGGAGAGGAGGCAACCCCCCTGCCATGGACATGGAGGAACAGTACCGCACACTCAGAGATGAGGGCACACACCTCAGATCAGCCCACGCACTCCTGCACATCTGCCTCCACTCCACCGCATCCCAATCTGATCAACTCCTTCTCCTCCTTTAGCTCTCCATTCAAATGCCCCTTGTTCAGCACACGCCTTCCTTGGCCTCCACTTCCTCCCAACTAGCTCAGAGGCCCCATTATAGCTGGCCCCTCATAGCTACTCCCAGCCCTGTTCTTTCCCAGCAATTAACACAATTTATTTTTATATCTTCGTTAGGTTTTTGGAAGAACATCTCTACAACATCTCCCCCTCTAAACCGTAAGCTCCAGGAGAATACAGGCTGTACTTCTGGCTCTCCACTATGAATTTCCCACACTTAGCACAGCACCTGGCCCAAAGCTGGGGCACAGATCTGCATGGACTTGTAAATGAATTAGCCTAGAACACCTTGAACCACTGGTCACCATCCCAAGCATCTGCTGGAAACACACAAATCCCCCTGCCCACCTTCAGCTTGCCTTCCTTATAAACTCTGCCTATGTCCTTGCCCCTAGAGGCATGAGTTTAGAACTGAGGATACTGAGGCTCAGGTTAGGTGAGCTGATTTGCATGAGTATATAACCAACGAATTGTTCAGTCAGCTTTCAAGCTGGGTAGTCACTCTTGACTTCCTATAGCTACTGGAGGCCTCCCTGGCCTCCCCCGACTGGAGCAGAGTCCCACAGTACACTCTAACTGCCAGTCCCTGTGCTGTGAGTAACACCATTTACAAGGGGAATTTCTTTTCAGAAAAATCTTATCTTTGGGCTTCTGTCCCTCCTGAATGGCCCCACTCATGCCACGGAGATTTACCACACTGAGCTATGAGCTGGCTTGACATTACTCCTTGGTACCCCAAATAGAATATTTCAATAACTCAGTCACAGCCTACCTACCCTCAAAAGAAATTTAGAGCACATCTGTTGCTTATAATCAAGCGTCTTCCTTCTCCTCCGACCACTGAAAACCCTTTGGACGGAGGGGGTGGGGCAGAAAACAGCAGGATCTCAGATAAATGGAAAAGTATATAGCACGTGCCCCTTTCAGTCCCAGCTCAGAACATCAGCCGCCCGAAACAGGCCTTCTTCCGGCTTCCAGCCCAGAGGTCAGGAGGGGCAAAGTGAACATGGTAATTTTTCTAAGTGTCTTATTAAATCTCTGTCAAGTGGCTGAACATCTGTTCTCTTTTCTGCTTGTGTTTTGAGGAACAGATCTAGCCTGAAATCACAGGCCTTCGAGGGACCCCGGTTCATGTATAATCATACCAGAGCTTTCTCTCAGGCTCTTGCCAAAGCAATTAGCAAAGCTGCTTTTAACCAATTAGGCCCATCTTTTCAGCTCCCTGAGGCAGAGGCTGCTGCCTCCCTCCCCACCGCTTGGCCTCCATGGAGGCCATTTCAAAAGGCACAATTTGAACCAATTACGCCTGTCTTGTTATTATAATCATTAATCATCATCACCCTAATGACAGCTAATAGGCTACTTCACATCCCTTTCTGGAACATGATGGGGCCTACACAAATAAAAAAACAACAAATATTTTGAAGAGTGCGTTCAAGTTCTGCATAGTCTTTTCACACACGATCTTGTTGGGTCTTCAGTGCTATGAGATGGGTTCTTACTGGCAAAATAAAAAGCAGCCTTCCTCTGGCTCTCAAGTTCCTTAGGCCACAGTCAATTATTAAATCACAAACAGTACTGCGTAAAACAAGAGGGAGCCCACCGTGTGGTAGGGTGCAGAGACAAAAGATAAACCCCATAGGTCTACATCTGTATCATGATTCCCTACTTCCAAAGCCCAGTTTTCTCATCTGTGAAGCGGGCCTCACGGTGCCTGTCCCACTGAACCCTGGCAAAGGCTCCAGGGCGTGGCACTCAGAAAGTGCCCAGGACTCGATGCTGATCGAAGTGCAGCCGCAATGATGAGGAACAGTTCTTGAGCTCATACGCTGTGTCAGGCCATGTGCTCTCCCCCTACCTGCTCCGCATCCTTTAATCCTGCAGGCAACCCTACAGGTATATGCTTTTGTTCTAGCACTTTCTAGCTGGGATACATAAGGCCAGGGGAGTTCAGTGTATTGCCTAAAACCATTCCATTAAAAACACAAAAAATAAACTTTGAATGGATCTCTACCGGTGCATGACTTTGTTACATCATACATTGGGCATTTGGAACATACTGGATCAAGGAGTTAATGCATCACCACTGCTTTTACTCCAACAGTACAAATATCAAGACAAATTATGAATTGATATTATTATGAAAAAATTTTGACTTCATGGGCTGCTTCTGAAAGCATCTCAAGGGAACCCCCCTCCCCCCAAACCCCAGTTCTATGCACCACAACTTGAGAACTGCTGGAATCTAGTGACTAAAGACAGTCAGCTTTGGAGTCAAGCACAGTCAGCCTCTGCCACATGCTAAGTGCATGACCCTGGACAAGGGCATGATCCTTCTCTCTGAGCCTCATCTGTAAAAATAGGACTAACGGTAGTTCCTACTTCATAGGACTGCAGTTAGGGTCACCTGAAATATGTTCCGTGAAGAGCTTAATACAGTGCCGGACACAGAGTAAGGTACCTGATAAATAATATATAAATTTTAAGAAAGTATATTATTACAATGTGATGTGAGTGTGAATAGAGGAGGACACACAATATGAGCTATAAAGGGGGAAATGGCATTTTATTCTACTTTGTATAATACACACATAGATGCATGCCGGTCTTCCCCATTCTATTTCAGGATCCTGAAGGAGAGAAAAGGACTAAGCACTCCTCTGAATTTACATGCATTTTCAGGGAGACATATGCCTTATTTAACCTACAGAGCCTCTCGGTGCCCATATGTAGTTAATGCTCATTATCAAATAAAAAATAAGTAGCAAGAAGGCAGTAGTTTAGCTCAAACATGGGTTTTCATTTGGATATGGATCTTTTTCAGATTTTTTTTGTCTCTTGTTACATTAACTATTCATCCATTACACCTAACTGACACTAATATTGCTTTCACATGCTGAGGGGAGACTTCAAATTTAAATACTCAAAGTTCTTAGAAGTCTCCTTTGCTGTAAAAAATAATATGCCTTATTCTTTCAGAAGTCAGATCAAAGTAAAGACCAAACCTTTCCTCTAAAAACCAGCAGCAGCTTCCTCCAGAAAAGACAGCCATGTACATCTCTGCACAGTTGAAAAGCAAACTAACAGTGTCTGGCTCAATACAAGACAAGAGAGAGTTACGAGCCTGCCTGTGTGTTGAAATATGGAAGTGCTGCCTCGCAATGACTCTACAGGGGTACCTGTTAGCCCCTTCCTGCTCACGCAGACTGCTGGTCCTCACACACCCAACCTGCTGCTTACCCTCTCCAAGGCTCTATGGCTCCCTATGGTCACATCTGTGGATCTGAACCTCCCTCTTTATTTGCCCCTTCAACTGTCCTGCATCCCCCTCCCCCAACAAAGGAAAACCTGTACCTCACAGATGAGTTGTGAGAGAGTTGGCACACAGGGCAAAAGAAGAAAACTGGAATTACTTTTAGAAAATGCTTCAGCCTCAAGCTGACCCAGACAGAGATATCCCACATGGGACCATCGGTGGGAGAGGAATGCAATTCCGTTTTTCTCATAAACAAAGTGGTAAGAGTAAAATGTTTGGGCAGGAATAAATGAGATACTTCTCCTCATTTTACCACCCACAGGCAGGCTTTTCCAAGAGGCAGAAGGCTCAGGGTTTCTCCAACATCAGGGTGCTCAGAATCACCTGGAAAGTTTGCTAAAATGCAGATTGCCTGACCCCACCCCTCAAGTGACACAGAGAAAGCATCCAGGTTGCCCTTGAGAATTATTCTCTCCCAATATGGATTTCCAAGCTACTAATGCCAAACACAATTAGTCATGTCATTAGATATATATTATATATATATATATGTATATTCATTGTACACATATATACTAATTGTATATATATTGATATATTGTTATATATGATATAGAACAAACTTGGCTTTCACAGAGCTTAAATTCTCATGACACAAGTCAAGTAATCAACAAATAGCCTATGTGATATATGCAGCTGTTCATAGCAGCATTAGTCATAATAACCAAAAAAATGGAAACAATTGAAATGCTCAACCACAGGAGATGGAAACATAAAATGTGAAATATCCATACCATGGAATATTATTCAGTAATAAAAAGGAATGAAGTACTGATGACATGTTACAACATAAATAGATCTCGAAAACATGCTAAGTGAAAGAAGACAGACACAAAAGGCCATGTATTGTTTAATTCCATTTATATGAAATGTCCAAAAAGGAAAATCTACAGATACAGAAACTCGATCTGTGCCTGCCAGGGCACTGGGGAGTTGGGGAAAAGAGGAAGTGACTTCAAACAGGCATGAGGGATATCTTTGGAGGATGGAAAGTTTCTAAAACTAGAAAGTGGGGATGGTTGTCCAACCACACACCCTTCAGCTTTGTGTGACTGAACAAACACCACTACAAACAGCTTATGCTCCCCATGTCTGTGCTTAGACCTCTGGAGTTGAGCCATGACATAGGGCTCAAGAGAACCCTGGAAGGAGGCTATAGTGGAGCACAGTGTGAGAAGGAGACTGGTGAGCTCAGGAGGGGCACTAGCTAACCCACCCATCAACCCACACCACACCTCAGAGGGGAAGAACACGTAACGGTCAGAAACATGATAGAAGGGACACCTGGGTGGCTCAGTCAGTTAAGAGTCACTTAAGGACTCTTGATTTCAGCTCAGGTCATGATCTCACAGTTCGTGGATTCAGACCCCATGTGGGGCTCTCAGCTGACAGTCTGGAGCCTCCTTGGGATTCTCTCTCTGCCTCTCCCCCATTTACTCTCTCTCTCTCAAAATACATAAACTTTGGGAAAAAAAAAAAAAACATGATAGAATAGCCAAATGGCCATGAAATCAAGCGCCCATGATCTGACATGCTTCTGTTACTCAGAGATAGCATAACAACATAAGAAGAATTAAGACTCATGCAGCAGCTAAAATTTAACAAGCCCACCCTATGCACTGGGCACCATTTTAAGCTTTTCACATATGAACTCATTTAGTTATCGTGGCCACTCTAGAAAATGTTATCATCATAAGAGGTTCCTGTAGGGTCCTGGCAGGATGCAGACAGCACATTCAAACGAGGTGATTGAGGAGAGCTTCATAAAAGGCCATTTACAAAGGTGTAGGCAGTGTCCCAGGGAGCAGCAGGCACTGGTGTGGTACCCCAAAGCTGGCATCAGCAGGAAGCTATCACTTCCCTGGGTCTGAAAGAACTTGCAAGGGGAGGAGTAGGTACCAGCCCCTGGAGGAAGCCACCCTAACTAGGAAAGAGGATGAGACCAACTCACAGGGACCCATAAAGCAGGGAGGTTGGGAAATAAATTCCCTTTCTCCAGTTTCCTGCTGACAACTCCCATTAACCATTCAGACTCCACAGAACAAGGAAGCCCATTGATGCAGCCCACATAAGTCAACCTCTTCCACACAAAGAAGGATGGAGAAGGAAGGAGAATGAATAGGGAGGGACAAAAGGGAAATGTCCAGGGTATGACCATTATCATTTTCTCTTGACAGATAAGGAAACTGAGCTATCAAGCAGCTGAGGAACATGTCCAAGCTTCTACAGCTTGAAAGCCAGAGCTAGACTGGGAATCCAGGTGTTCTAGTGACCATTAACCACCACCTCTAGGCTGCAAGTGTTTCCCTCCAACCCCAATCAAGGTAGAAAATCGTCAACAAACACGTGGGAAGGATGATCAGGGCTCCAGGGTTCCAGGATCAGGGGAAGCAATTGTGCCCTAGCATATCATGGTAATCCAGAACTAAGAACAGATCTGGTGACCCCATACTCGCATGCACCCACACCCAGATATTTTAGTCATGTTGTTCCCAGGGCCCCAGTCTCATGGGACAAGAGCAGCCCAGGTGTGTGTATCAACTCTTCGGCCACGTCATTGAATGTGTCTTGAACACCTAACTCCAGGCACAAGGTTTTCAGTGAAAAATATTTTAGACTCTTCCAAGTGGGTGCTGGTTTTCTGCCACCTCCTGTACTTCTGAACTGTTGGGGAAGCAAAGTTCCTACAATTCCTGCATGTCCTTCAGCCCCAGAGAAAGTACCACCTGGGGAGATGCTTCAATTTATGCAGTAAAATCCTCTCCAACCCTTAAAGAAAAAAAATAAAAGTGCTTCTCCCTATTCTGATTTGCAGCAATTTGCAGAATCGGTAGGTGATGAAATGGGCCATGGGGTTCCTGAGTCCCCAAATAGACCTGGTTATGAGGAACCTCCTTCAGGTGACCTCTCAGACCCCACAGACTGGGCCTGCAGGGTCCCAGAGCTGTCCGAAGAAGACCCTGATCCCAGAGACAGATGCCACCCAGGAGTCACCCAGCTGGAGGGTTCTGCCCTTTGAGGCCCCTGTAGCCCCACAGGAGAAGCAGGCAAGGTGGGCCTCTTGGCAGCGGCTAAGCTGACAGCTATAGCTGAGCAGTGGGGCTGATGTGGAAGGAAAAGCCTGTCTGCCCTTCCAAGCCTTTGTTATCAAACAGCTCCTACAGAGTAGCTGCAGAGAACACATCAATACAAATGCAGGCAGCCTATCACAAGGTAGACGCTAGGCCTGCCATTAGCCAAGGTCCTAGGGGCTCTAAGTCCATCTATTTCATCTTTGACTTCCAGCTTTATTGTTCTGTGATGAGGAGGAAGGGACCACTCTCCCTGTGTCCACCTCATCTGCCTTCTCTACCATGCACTGTGATGGTCTCTGCCCCCGGCAGGTTGCAAAACCGAGCCAGCTTTATGATTGCTCTCTCCCTGTTTCCCCAGTCTGTGGATCTTTCTGTCCCAAATAAATCAATGTTACTATTTCTCTTTTTCCTCCTCACTCTCCACAGGCCACCACTCAGGCCATTTCTTTCAGATAATGAGCCGGGCATGCTCTTGAGCTGGGCCTGTGTGGAGCTCAGGCTAGGATGGAAACAAGACTGCATGGTCCAAACCAGAGGGTTTCTGAGCTGCCGCTCACATTTCCCCCTGGCTGGGTCCATCACGGCCTTTTCTCTTCTGCATGATGTATGAGGAGGACGGTGGGACAGGGCAAGGGCGGTGAGGGTGGAAAGAGCAGGTGCAAAGGCCTCATCCTAAGCCATCTAAGTGGACTCTCCAGTCAGCCCACGATACACACTCCAACTTTAGGTCAGCAGGCTTCTAATACCATTTCCACTTCAAGTTCAAAAGGAGGATTCTAGGAGCCATTTAGCTGGATGGTTACCAAAACAGAGACTTAAAAAGAAAAGTAAACAAACTCCTACATGGAATCCCAATACACAAAAGAGGTAACTGTAGCTTTGTATCAGATGATATTGAGAGGAGGACCCAGGACCCTCCCCTGCTTTCTCTCCCCATCAATACCACAGGCTACCCAGGTGTCTCCTAAAAGCCCAGATTTCTGCCAGATGTCATTTGGAAATTGTGAGTCAGCCCTTTAATAGAGCTGAAATCCCCTCTTGAGAATTTCTAGCATGTTCTCAACTCTAGTCTTTCATGGCCACATCTGTGAGTCTGTCCCTGCCTGGCATCCACTGTTCTTATAGTAGCTGGTACCAAGCCACCCTGGAGGCTCTGCCCTCCCTCTCAGCAACCCTTGCCATACCACTCCCAGTAAGGAGGAGCCTGAGTGTGGCAGGGCCCCTAACCCAGTGCTCCCCAGTCCCCTGCTTGGCCTTTAACACCTAAAAGGGCTCCCTTGACCTGCATATTGACTAGTTCCTCCCCAAGGTGAGAATTTCCTTGAGCCCTAAGACCTAACTGCCTTCTGGACAATTTGGCCTGATGGTTAGGAGTAGAGACTCCCTAGTCAGGCTGCCTGCATTCAAATCCTGACTCTGCTCCTTTCTAGCTACATGATCTTTGATTAAGTTAACCACTCTGTGAATCAGTATCCTCATCTACAAAATACAGACAGCAACCCATCCAACTGCATGTGGTTCTTGGGAGAATTAACAGGGTCCATATAGCACAGTTTTATGTATGGCCCCAGCACATGGTAAACACCCAGTAATTATTACTCTATTGCACTCACCCCGTTTCCACCCCAGACCTGGCACCCAAGATCGGGCAGGAGCTGGGCCACCAGGCAGTTCTCTTACCTCCCTGCTTCTGTGTGCACACTTCAAACCACACTGCCACCTGCTGGTGGCCTGCACACACTCCAGGGGCACCCAGCCAAGATAAAACTTCAACTCAAAAATTCATTTTAGAAAAATCCATTCGTCTATAGAAAGCTTATGCAGGTAATTGAAGAAGATATAAAGAAATGGAAAGACATTCCCTGCTCATGGATTGGAAGAATAAATATTGTCAAAATGTCAATACTACCCAAAGCTATCTACACATTCAATGCAATCCCAATCAAAATTGCACCAGCATTCTTCTCGAAACTAGAACAAGCAATCCTAAAATTCATATGGAACCACAAAAGGCCCCGAATAGCCAAAGTAATTTTGAAGAAGAAGACCAAAGCAGGAGGCATCACAATCCCAGACTTTAGCCTCTACTACAAAGCTGTCATCATCAAGACAGCATGGTATTGGCATAAAAACAGACACATAGACCAATGGAATCGAATAGAAACCCCAGAACTAGACCCACAAACGTATGGCCAACTCATTTTTGACAAAGCAGGAAAGAACATCCAATGGAAAAAAGACAGTCTCTTTAACAAATGGTGCTGGGAGAACTGGACAGCAACATGCAGAAGGTTGAAACTAGACCACTTTCTCACACCATTCACAAAAATAAACTCAAAATGGATAAAGGACCTGAATGTGAGACAGGAAACCATCAAAACCTTAGAGGAGAAAGCAGGAAAAGACCTCTCTGACCTCAGCCGTAGCAATCTCTTACTCGGCACATCCCCAAAGGCAAGGGAATTAAAAGCAAAAGTGAATTACTGGGACCTTATGAAGATAAAAAGCTTCTGCACAGCAAAGGAAACAACCAACAAAACTAAAAGGCAACCAACGGAATGGGAAAAGATATTTGCAAATGACACATCGGACAAAGGGCTAGTATCCAAAATCTATAAAGAGCTCATCAAACTCCACACCCGAAAAACAAATAACCCAGTGAAGAAATGGGCAGAAAACATGAATAGACACTTCTCTAAAGAAGACATCCGGATGGCCAACAGGCACATGAAAAGATGTTCAACGTCGCTCCTCATCAGGGAAATACAAATCAAAACCACACTCAGATACCACCTCACGCCAGTCAGAGTGGCCAAAATGAAGAAATAAGGAGACTATAGATGCTGGAGAGGATGTGGAGAGACGGGAACCCTCTTGCACTGTTGGTGGGAATGCAAATTGGTGCAGCCGCTCTGGAAAGCAGTGTGGAGGTTCCTCAGAAAATTAAAAATAGACCTACCCTATGACCCAGCAATAGCACTGCTAGGAATTTATCCAAGGGATACAGGAGTACTGATGCATAGGGGCACTTGTACCCCAATGTTTATAGCAGCACTCTGAACAATCGCCAAATTATGGAAAGAGCCTAAATGTCCATCAACTGATGAATGGATAAAGAAATTGTGGTTTATATACACGATGGAATACTACGTGGCAATGAGAAAGAATGAAATATGGCCTTTTGTAGCAACGTGGATGGAACTGGAGAGTGTGATGCTAAGTGAAATAAGCCATACAGAGAAAGACAGATACCATATGGTTTCACTCTTATGTGGATCCTGAGAAACGTAACAGAAACCCATGGGGGAGGGGAAGGGAAAAAAAAAAAAAAAAAGAGGTTAGAGTGGGAGAGAGCCAAAGCATAAGAGACTGTTAAAAACTGAGAACAAACTGAGGGTTGATGGGGGGTGGGAGAGAGGGCAGGGTGGGTGATGGGTATTGAGGAGGGCACCTTTTGGGATGAGCACTGGGTGTTGTATGGAAACCAATTTGACAGTAAATTTCATATATTAAAAAATAAATAAATAAATAAATAAATAAATAAATAAATAAATAAAAAGAAGAAAAATCCATTCGATAAATATTTATTGAGCACCCATGCAATGCCAGAAACTATGCTATGTACTAGTAATGTAACGTGGGGTAAAGGGAGACAAGATTTTTACTCCGGTGAAACTTACTGTGCAGTAAAACTTCCCCTCAAGGAACCCAGAGGCAAAGGCTGACAGTTAAAGCTGACAAAAGACTCAAGAAAATGTTTAGCACCCCTGCCCTGTGTTGCACATGTGCCCAGTGGAAGCCCTAAGGTTAAGAAAAGAAGGAAAGAAGCATCACCATGATGGTGGCCTGGGTTCCCTTTTTCTCTTGGGCCTCCTCTGCAGCTATGTGGCCATGGGACGGAGTCTGGCCCACAGAACCTGGGCAGAAGTGATGTGAGCTGCTTCTAAGCTTGGCCCATGAGAACTTCCAACAGGAGATGCTCTCCATGCTTTTGTCCCTTCTGGGTGGTCTTGAATAGAAAGGACTCCCATGGCAACTTAAGAGTCGCCTGTTGAAGACAGCAGAATCATAAGACAGAAGTCTGAGCTCCCGAATCACCACTTGGGAGAAAGTTGTTCAACCAGAAAACTTGCACTGGAGTTTGACAGGAGTGAGAAATAAACTTGGAAACTTGGGGGTTATGTTTTATCACAGCTGATACAATATTAATGTACAGAAGTGGTAAGGGATTGTGGGGAGCAACAGAGAAGCTAAATGAGAAAACAAGATGGATGATGAATAAGATGGGAATTCAATAATATTCTGTTGCTCTTGTAAGTTTCTGTTCTTTAACATCAAAAAGTAAATGTGGTTTATTTTTCCACTGAGCTTAGTAATAAAACATGAGCCACAAACGGGGATTATATGCCCACTGCTTTAGGAAAAGAAAAACATAACTTTGGCTTGACATGATTTCTTTCACAGAGAACAGGAGAAAAAAAAAGAGAGAGAGAGAGAAAATACAAAGGAAATCCTCAGGCTGGCTGGAGAAGAAACTTGAAGAACATAAGACCAATTTCAAACGCTGAGAAACATCTTTGACTGGAGAGCCTCAGGCCCAGGGAAAGGTCTGATGAGATCACCTAAATCACAGATGAGTTAACAGAAGACAAAAGCTATTATCTTCTCAATTTGTGATCAGGGTTTAAGAATCCAAACTACCCTAAACATGTTACACAAGAATGATAAAATGAGAGATACCAGAAGGGACTCTCTTTCAAAATAACATTAAAATTATTCTCACTGGGGTTCTTCATACCGTCAACATCAGAATCATAGGGGAATGCTAGTTGAAATGTAGTTATATTTATTCGTAGTAACCGAAATCTAGAAACAACCCAAATGTCCATTAACTGGTGAATGGATAATCTAAATTGGTATCTCCATACATTGGAATTTTATTCGGCAATCAATACAGTGAGCAATTGATAAGTATAACATGTATGAATCTCAAAAATGTTACAGTAAGGCAAAGAAACCAGACACAAAAGTACATACTGTATGTTTCCACTTACATGAAACTCTAGAAAAGACAAATTTACTCTACAGTGACAGGGCAGGGAGAGAGGGGAGTGGAGAGTGAAGGGGAAATGGCACAAAAATGTGGGAATGTTCTCAACCTTGATTGGAGTGGTGGCAACTCTACTTGTAGGAGCTTATGGGTATATAAATTTGTCCAAACTTATCAAAGTGTACACTTAAAGTGGGAGCATTTGATTTTATGTAAAGTATACCTCAGTAAAATTGATTTATAACTTTTTTAAACGGTTGATTTATTTATTTTGAGAGAGACAGAGATGGTGCAAGTGAGGGAGGGACAGAGAGAGAGGGAGAGAGAGAATCCCAAGCAGGTGCCCCACTGCAGCACAGAGCCTCATGCAGAGCTCAATCCCACAAACTGTGAGATCATGACCTGAGCCAAAACCAAGAGCCTGATGCTTAGCCTACTGAGCCACCCAGGTGCTCCAATAAAATTGATTTAACCATTAAAATTTACAAAATACAGGCTTATTAGAAGCAAAACACCCCAGGAGCACTGAGCAAAAAAACTAGTACTCAAATGTTGGTTTCTAATATCATTGTCCAATTCAAGAAACCAGGGCTGATTCTAGATCATAGGCATATACAGATGAGCCCTGAGCTACAGAGGGTGCAAGAAAGTAAGGAAGTACTGGAGGGGGGGTAGCCCACAATGTTGTAGATATGTCAAATAGAGAATCAACCAAAGGCACTCCCAATGGCCAAAACTGAAACAATTTGAGCAAGAAAATAAAGTAGTATTGGATAGAACCCGAAGGTATAACATATATAACCATGTGTCCATATCGAGGGAAAGAAGGAAGGAAGGAAGGAAGGAAGGAAGGAAGGAAGGAAGGAAGGAAGGAAGGAAGGAAGGAGAAAAGGAAGGAATAAAGAAAAGAAGGAAGGAGGGAGAAGGAGAGGGAGGGAGGGAGGAAGGAAGGAAGGAAACAGAAAACACTCTCATAAAGAAAAATTCCAAGTAATTTATGTAGATATTCTACCCTCAAGGAGAGGGAACTTAATTTTAATTCTTCACTCTTTCAGTGTGGGCTTTGCACAGTGACTTCTTTCTAAAGTGTACAAATATGACATCAGCCACATGATCAAGGTCATCATCAAAGTGATAAGTCATGTTGATAGTATACCTACTGATACTACGTGATGAGAACGGCACCTACCCCTGTGGTTTAAAAAAAAAACAAAACAAAACCCACAACCACAGTCCATGAGAAACATCAGATAAATCTTAAGTGTGGGATAGTCCATAAAATACCTTACTGGTACTATTAAAAACTGTGAAGTTATCAAAAACAAGAGAAATCTGAGAAATTGCAGCAGCCAAGGGGACATGACAAGTAAATGTAATATAATATCCTGAATGGAATCCTAGGACAGAAAAAGGCCATTAGCTAAAAAATAAGGTAATTGGAATAAAGTATGGACTTTAGTTAATAAGAATATATTAATAATGGTTAATTAATTGTGACAAATGTAAAATATTAGTAATAGGGGAAACTGGGCTTAGGGTATATGGGAAATCTCTGCACTATCTTTGCAATGTTTCTGTAAATCTAAAACTATTCTAAAATTAAGTTTATTTATTTATTTTTATTACAGCCCTACTCGGGCACCTGCCCGTTTCAGTCACTAGAGCATGTGACTCTTGATCTCAGGGTTGTAAGTTCAAGCCCCAAGTTGTGTGTAGTGATTACTTACAAATAAAATCTTAAAGGAGCCCCTGCGTGGCTCAGTAGGTTAAGTGTCCGACTCTTGATTTCGATTCAGGTCATGAACTCACAGTTTGTAGGACTGAGCCCCACATCTGACTCTGGGCTGGCAGTGTGGAGCCTGCTTAGGATTCTCTCTCCCTCTCTCTCTGCCTCCACCTCACTCGTACTCACAATCACTCTCAAAATAAATAAATAAACTTAGATAGATAGATAGGTAAAAATCTTTTAAAAATGTTTCTAGATGGGTAATGGGGATTAAGGAGGGCACTTATCAGGATGAAAACCGAGTGTTGTATGTAAGTGATGTATCACTGAATTCTGCTCCTGAAACCAATATCGTACTGTATTTTAACCAAACTAGAATTTAAATAAAAATTTAAAAAGTAAAAATAAAAAGTAGATTACAGCCCTATTCAATCACAATCTCTGGCCTGTGTTGCCTTCCTTATACTCTGTGCTCAACATACTTGAGTATATCCAAGAAACCCTAAAGCGGTAGTTCTCAAACCTGGGCTGCTCATTAGAATCAGTTTGGAGGGGCCTCTGGGCTCAGTTGGTTAAGTGTCCAACTCTTTTTTTTTTTTTAATGTTTATTTTTGAGAGAGAGAGAGAGAGACAGCAAGCCAGGGAGGGGCAGAGAGAGGGAGACTCAGAATCCCAAGCAGGATCCTGGCTCTGAGCTATCAGCACAGAGCCTGATGCAGAGCTTGAACCCACGAACTGTGAGATCATGACCTGAGCTGAAGTCAGACGCTTAATCGACGGAGCCACCCAGGCCCCACAAGTATTCAGCTCTTGATTTTGGCCCAGCTCATGATCTCACGGTCAGTCATGACATTGAGTCCCATGTGTGGCTCACCCTGAGTGTGGAGCCTGCTTAAGATTCTCTCTCTCTCTCCTGCTGCCCGTCTCATGTGCTCAAGCTCTCTCTCTCTCTAGCAAAAAAAAAAAAAAAAAAAAAAAAAAATCTATATATACATGTTATATTATATATATAATTTCTTTTGTATATTTTATATAATTATATATATTATATATTTATATATATAATTTTATATATTTTTTTAATGTATATAATCATATAAACACTTAGGAAACTTAAGAAAACAAAACCAAAACAAACAAAAAAGATACTTAGACCCCACCCCCAGAAACTGATTCAATTGGCAACAAGAGGGATCAGACATGGGTCTTTTTTAAAGGTCCCCTGGTGATTTAATGTGCAGCCTGAGTTGGGATTCACAGCTTTTCGAATAGTGGATTCCTTCCTTTATTCTCTTTTACTTGGACATCCAATATTTCCTCTTTCCTTTCCCTTAAAACATTTAATCACACCACTTGCCTGCCTGGGAGAAAACAAAAAACAAAAACAAAAACAAAAACCTGTCACGGGCCTGCAGAAGGCAGGAACCACTCCTAAGCAGCCAAGCCACAGCCCCTGGCCACCAGCGCCTGGCCATCTCCCAACTGTACCTGTGTACATCCCCACATCACCCCAAGCACCCAGCCCAGCAAGACTCTGCTCCTTCACAGCACCACAATCCACAGAGAAGCCTCCTCTTTCCCAGTGGAAATTTCCTGCCTCTTCTGCCTGGCAAACTCTTCCTCATCTTTCAAAACCGAGATCAAATGTCCCCTCCTCTCTGAAGCCTTCCCACACATCACCCTAGAACTTAGTCGCTTTCCTCTTCTGTCTTCACACCATACTTTCCTAACACCTGTCTTATCGCCCACTGCGTTGGGTTGCAATTATTTGTTTGGGTGTCTCTGTCCCATCACTGGGACATGAGCCCCCTGAGGGTAGGAATCTGGCACTGCTTGCCACTCACACCCCCCATCTTCTCAGCCCAGTGCTGGGCACAGAGTTGTTCCTCAATATTCACACAAATGAGTGAGTGAATAAGTGCATTAGTGAACAAACTCGTTCTGGAGGACTAAGCCTTGTGTTAGGGGACATAAAATCCACCAGCTAAGAGAAGATCTCTCTCTGTATCAGATGGCCCATCTATTTTTGTTCATTTGCTCTGCAAGCGACATTCTGAATGTTTCCTTTATGTGTTTGTTAAGAAGAACTATATACAGTAACTTAATGAACAGGCTCTCATGTACACAAGCCAGTCCAGGATATCAGTGATGCTACTGGGAACATGGAATGCAAGCAGGCAGGCACCCCAGACTAGAAGCTGCAACCAGCCTGAAAGCAGCAAACACCTTGCATGGAAGAATGCAAGCAGAGGCAGGGCCAGGAGACCAGTACTGTCCTGCCCTCAGCTTATCGCCCCGTAAAGCACACAGGGCAACACTTTTAAACATCTCTTTTTTTGTGGGAGGAAACTGAGTCTCAAAGAAGTTGGGAATGGGAGCTGGTATCAGGGGCAAACCCCAAAGCAGCCACCAAAAAGGAGAAACAGACTTAAAGCACCTTCTTCTACATTTGTAAAAGTTTCGTGAGAACCATAAATCCAGTTCCATAGATCCTCACGCTGCGTTTCAAGAAGTAGCAAGTCAATATCCCCAAACTCATTCAGGGGAGGAATAAGGACTGGAATCCAATCTTCCCATGACAAAAGGAAAGATTCTGTGTGATGTAAAGAAGAGGATCTAGGACCACAAACTATGTGAGGATTGGATAAGAGTTACAGACCCTCTTGCCAGGAAAAAATTCAGTGCTCAAGATTCTGCATAAAAGCCAGAGTCTAAAAAGCTCTCTGAAATAAGCAGGGACTCTCCGTGAGTCAATGGATCCTGGGTAAGAACCCCTCGGCTAGATGGTCCTAGAGCTCCTCCACGTCATGACATTCCCTAAATTACCCTTTCTTAAACAAAAGCGCTTAGTGCAGGCTGCAACATAGTAACTTCTCAATAAATGAAAGCTATTAATTATAAAGATGTGAAAATAAATGCGAAATTAGTCTCTTTTGATTGCAAGGAATAGAAACTCAACTGAAACTAGTTTAAACAACATGGGGGTAATTGGGAACATCAGCTTTAGGCGCAGCTGGATCTAGGTGCACAGATGAACTCCTCTAGATTCTCTAACTTCTTGGTTCATCTTTCCAGGATCTTGTTGTATTCTCAGCCATGCTCTCTCCGTGTTGGGGCAAGATGGCTGCCAGCCGCTCCAGATTCACAGCCTATACTTTGAGTAACTCCTGCGCAAGTTACAGAGGAACAGTTACAGAGGAAACTCAGGATGGTCTTAGGTGGATCACTTCAAGTCACCTGCCCATCCTTGAACCGTTCTCTAGGCCTGAGGGACAGCATATCCTAATGGCCTTGTTTCAGTTTCAAGCCCACAGTGAGATCTAGAGGTGGTGAGGCCAACCACCCAAACCGCACACACTGGGAGTGGGGAAGGGTTGGCTCCCCAAGAAAAATCAATGTGCCATTACCAAAGGAAATGGACAAGGGACCCCGAATGGGCAGAATCAATCTGTGTCCAAGACAGTCATAATAAACAGCAATCATAGCTAGTGGGTTGTTGCTGTTTGGTCTGGAAGCTGATGGTTATTCAATGCTGCTCTTAATGCCTTGTACATCAGACAAAGCAAAATAAGATGGAGAAGCTAGAAGGCACGGGAAGCCCATGGACCCCTTCATCCCAGTGACAGCCCTGTTTGCTCATTTCAACAGCTCTCCTTTGGAGATAGCAGCTCCCAGTAATAGACACTCTCTATCTCCCGCAGTCTTGTTTCTGCCAGTCAACAGCCACTGTTAAAGGGAGAAGAGAAAAACTTCCTGTCTCCTGACAGGCCTCCTGCTCAGGTGTATTTTTGTTCCTTTACCTAACCCTGAAGGCTATCTTTATTTTCTCCCTTACTGAGTGGTTTGGTGACTGTCTGCTTTAATCATTATAGAGATTTAGAAATTTGCTGCAGGTAATACTGCAATCCTTACAGAACCAGGATATCTGAAGTGTTTTTTCTATTAATGACCTCGACCCTGAAAAGGAATCTGAGCACCAGTGATAGATTGCCACCCTTCAGGCCTTGGGAACAGGGACTAGCCTCTCTACCCCCTTGTCCTCCATTAGCAGCTGGCCCCAAGACATCACTGGGTCTGGTTGAGACGAAGTAAAGGGCTTTCAACTCTGTTTCCTGCGTCTAGTCTGCTCTGAGCCACAGCCCAGCTCAAGTGAGGCCCCTTTTCCTGCAGTAACCAAACACCCCCTGAGAAGCCCCAGAAGAAACGATCAGCCTGCAGCCTTGAAGATATGGTTGTGTAGTTTCATCTGAGGAGAGGGCTCAGCTCTTTCCAGGGTAGTTTGGGATGGGAGGGAAGAACATTGAGTGTAATGAGAATAAAACGGTAAGAAAACTAAGTTGTTATCTAGGCAACCAAAGTCCGCTTCTTTTCTAAGAACAAGGAAGAGAGTCAAGTGGTGATCTCAACACTAAAATCTGCTTGTCCCCTACTCAAAAGCCTTCTCTGGCTCCCTATTTTCTTCTATATAAAAATCAACCTCCAGAATGTGCCTTGCAGGTCCTGTATGATCTGTCCCCTACTTAACTTTTCCAGTCTCAATTCTCTGTGCTGATTCATCCCTCCACTTTTCTCCAACACGTCTTAGAGAGTGGATCTTGCTCTCTTGCCAGAAAGCTTACAAGCTGTTCTCTCTTCCTAATGTGTTTCTCTACTTGGTTACTGCATTAGCTTCCTTTTGCCACTAACAAATAAATACAAACTTTGTGGCTTAAAACAAGACACTGTCTTTTCTTACAGTTCTCGAGGCCAGAAGCCCCAGCTGGTTTCACTGGACTGAACCGGCAGGGCTATGCTCCCTCCAGAGGCTATAAGGGAGAATCTATTTGGTTGCCTTTCCCAGCTTCTAGAGCTATATTCCTTGCATTCCTTGGCCCCTGATCACTTCTTCCATCTCCAAAATAGCATAGCATTTTGCCTTGTTGCTCCAATAGCCTTCTTCTTCTGTCTGATCTCCCCGTACCTCCTTCTTATAAGGACACTTGTGCTTGCATCTAGGGCCCATCTAGATAATCCAGGAAAATCTCCTCAATTCAAAATCCTTATCTTAATCACATCCGAAAGCCCCTTTTGCCACATAAGGTAACATCCTCAGGTTCCAGAAGGTTAGGACCTGGATATCTCGTGTGGGTTCATTACCAGCCTTCCACATTCACTTCCTACACATCTGTCAGGAGTCACCTGGGATGTCAGCTGGTTGCTCCGGGATGCCCTCACTGCTCTCTTCTCCCCTCAGCTCAAGGTTATATGTCCTCGCCTCCCCTGCACACTGAGCACACTACAGTATGTGACACTGTCACTGGTCTGCTCCCTAATTAAACTCATCTCTTTGGAGGCAGGGAGCAGATCTGAGGCACAGAAAGATCTGTCACTTATGGAAGGGCATGTGAAACAAGAAGTGGGGGGAAATGAAGCTATAGAACAAGGTACAATGTGGGCACTGGTTAAAGAGTACCTCTTGCACGCCTGGGGAGATGCAACCCAACTTGTACCGGTGGTTACCTCTGAGAGAGGGGCAGGATTGAAGACGGAGACTTCTCCAATCCTGGGTTGCCTGCGCTTTTGTCGTGAGAAGGTGTTCACGAAACACCTGAGAAATTGAACAGTGACATATTTGAGATCCTGTCACATTTCCCAGCTTTCTGCTTGAACAAACAGTTGTTTTGTGCGTGCGCACAGTGCCAAACAGGCCCCAGTTTGAAAATGTTTGCAAGAAGACCACTAAGTCTTAAAGCCTCATTATTCAGTCTTCTGCCAAAAGCCAAAATGCCATCCCAAGATTTCAAGTCCTGCCAGGCACTTTCTGCTGAAAGGATCCATTTAGGGTAGGACATGCTCCAAAAAACCCAGTCTCTAGTGAGTGAGGGAGCCAAGTGGCCCACACCATGCAGCCAGGAGCGACTGCTATTGCTTCAGGATGCCTCGAGGGGCTGAGATGACACTCATCCATCCCTGCCAGAGCAGGGAAGGGGATCCGCAGCCACCTTATTCAATAGCAGATGTTACCAACCAGCCAGCAAACGGCAGAGGTCACCAGGACTGAGCCAAGCTAATTGTTCTGATTAAAATATTACATTCTGGGGCGCCTGGGTGGCTCAGCTGGTTTAACATCCAACTTCAGCTAAGGTGATGATCTCACAGTTTGTTGGTTCGAGCCCTGCATCAGGGCTCTGTGCTGGCAGTGGGAGGCCTGCTTGGGAGTCTCTCTCTGTCCCTCTCTCTCTGCCCCTGCCCAACTTGTATACACTCTCTCCCAAAATAAATACATAAACTTAAAAATAAAAATAAAAATAAAATATCACTTACTACAGAAATGCTGACTCAAGTCAGCCAAAATTTGCCCCTAGCACACCATCCAAAGAAGCAAGGAGATGCGCAAAGAAACCCACATGTGGACACAAGAAATATCTGTAAGCAGTCATGGAAAGAGAAAGGTAAAAGACACAAGGTAATAAAGACACCACTAAAAAAAATTTCTGATAAGCAAGGGCAAGAGACAGGCAAGGAGAAAATATTTGCCACACATGTAACAAAGGATTATTATCTAAATATACATATTTTAAAATTTTCTCACAAATGAATAAGAAAAAGGCAAGCAGATCAAATAAAAACTGGGCAAAAGATAGGACAAGTAATTCCTAGATAGAAAACAGTGTTCACATGATCCATCAATTCATGAAAGAATGTTCAAATTCAGTAAATGATCAGGAAAATGCAAATGTTATTCTTATGTTCTATTTGTAGAAGGGCAAACTGTTAACAGTTTTGTGAAAATTTTGGGTGTATGTAAGAAACTTTAAAATGCATATATCCCTCCATGTTGCTGAGTATCAACCCTAGGGAAAAACTCACATGCCTGGGAAAAATGAGAAATGGATTTTTGTTGCAACACTGTTATTGTGAAAATCTGGAAATAGCCTAATGGTGTAGTCACAGATGAATTGCTAAATAGAGTATAAAACATTCATACTGGGAAACACTAGGTAAGAGTTTAAAAGAATAACACACATCTTTATAGACTGACATTAAAAGACCTCTAAGATACCCTATAAAATTTTAAAACGATATTAAGGAATTATGCTTATAAATTATTTCTAGATATCTGTATTATAATAGCTAGGAAAAGTATAATCCAATTGCTAATGGTAATGATAACACTGGCTGTCTCCAAACTATCTTCCCCAATATAATGTATGTAAATATGCACATAGGAAAAGATATTAGAACTATTAGCTGATTGTATTAGTTTAAAATCAATATGCAGCTATAACAATAGCAAAAAAAAAAAAAGAAAAGAAAAGAAGACAAGAGAGAAAAGAGAAGAAAAGGAAAGAAAACAGAAAAGAAAAGAAAAGAAAAGAAAAGAAAAGAAAAGAAAAGAAAAGAAAAGAAAAGAAACCTTTATTCATATTAACAGAATAGGTCCTTGGAATTTTTTAGGGATATTGGCTGATGACTTTTGAGAATATCCTAATTTGCAAATTCCATCCTTATTCATTCTACATCACTTCTATTACCACATGTATGCATTTAATTTATTCTATTTTTCTACGAATTACTAAAAGAACAGTAATAAAATATCCCAGTATGATTGTGGATTTTTCCGTTTATCACTTCAGTTATGTCATTTTTTGTTTTCTATATATTAAAGCTTTTTTAATAGAAGCATACACATATTAGACTGTTGAGTATTCCTGAAAAACTGACAATTTAATTAATGTAAAATATCCTTCTTTATCTCTGTTAATACTCTTCTGTCTTGACATCTACTTTGTCTAATATTTACATAGCCACATCTGCTTTCTTAAACTTAATGTTAACCTGGTGTATCTTCGCCCATCCTTTTGCCTTCAATCTGTCTTTATATTTAAAATCTTTCACAAATGGCATACAGTTAGGTCTTACATCTTCATCTAATCTGACACCTCTGCTGTGGACATGACTCATCTTGTTCATTTACACTTAATGCGATTGTTGGTTGTTTTCCATTTACTCCATTTATTTCATCTGTTCCTTTTTTCCTCTTTTCTTCGATTAATTTGGGTAAATTGGGTACTTTTTGGTATTGCAAAGAGTCCTTTATTTGACTTTTGAGCTGTATCACTCGGATATATTTTTAGTAATTTCTACAGAATAGCACTGTTTAATAGAAATACAATGTAGGGGCACCTGGGTGGCTCAGTTGGTTAAGTGTCTGACTCTTGATTTCAGCTCAGCTTCATGATTTCATGGTTCATGGGATAGAGCCCCATGTGGGGCTCTGCACTGACAGCACAGAGCCTGCTTGAGATTCTCTCTCTCCCTCTCTCTCTCTCTGCCCCTCCCCCACTCATGCAGGCACACACACTCTCTCTCTCAAAAAAAATAATAAACTTGAAAAATATAATGTAAGCCATACATGTAATACTTACAGAATATCTCAATTTTCTAGTTGTCACATTAACAAAATTTTTAAAGCTGAAATTAACAATATATTTTATTTAATCCAATGTCCCCAAAATATTGTCACTTAAACATGTAATAACTAAAAATATTGAGGGGCACCTGGATAGTTCAGTCGGTTAGGCAGCCAACTTTGGCTCAGGTCATGATCTCACTGTTTGTGGGTTGGAGCCCCACAATGGGGTCTGTGCTGACAGCTCAGAGCCTGGAGTCTGCTTCTGATTCTGTGTCTCCCTCTCTCTGCTCCTCCCCAACTTGTGCTCTGTCTCTGTCTCTGTCTCTCTCTCAAAAATAAATGAACATTTAAAAAATTTAAAAAAATATTCATACAGTTTTCATTCTAAAATTACATTCACATTAAGTCTTTGAAATCTGATGTGAATTTTATCCCTATACCATATCACAACAGTGAAAGTGAAAGATAGTTCTACAAGAACAATAAAATGGTATTTCATAGAAGAATATGTATGCCACTTCAGTTTTTCGTTCAAATTTTAATAATTAAAATTACAAATTCATTTCCTCAGCTTCACTAACCATATTTCAAGTGCTTAGTAGCCACATGTGGCTGGTAGGTACTGTATTGAACAGAACAGCTCTAGAGTTTGTACCATGTAAGTTTAATGTATTCCAGTCTAGCCTAAAATAATACTCTAGAACTTCATTAACAATGGAGTACTACTAACAGCCTAATTCCGCTTATCCCTGCCCACGCTTTGTGCCAATATTCACCTATCTTTTTCTCTCACCTGTATTATAGACCTCACAACACATGGCTGTAACATTCGCTTCAGTCGGTAGTCTTTTAAAGCTCAGCTACATATTTAGTATGCATTAAAAATTTTTCCTAAAAATTGGATTTTCAGTTTCCCTTCATATTTATTCATATTTATTTACCCTTTCCCACACTCTTCAGTATTTACTGTAGACCTGAGTTCCCATCTTGTATCATTTCCCTTCAGCTTGAAGAACTTTCTTTAGCATTTCTTACAGTGAGGTTCTGCTGGCAACAAATTCATCCAGCTTTCCCTCACTTGAAAATGTCTTCATTTTGCCTTCATTTTTAAAGTATATTTACTCAGGATACAGGATTCTATATTGAGAGTTGTTGTTTTTATTTCAGCCCTTTAAAGATACCATTCCAGCATCTTCTGGTCTCCACTGCTTCTGAGAAGGAATCAGCTTTAATTCTTGCACTGTTCCCATGTGTCTAATGCACATGTATTTTTTCTTTGGTCTCAATATTTCCTCTTTAACATTCATTTTTGTCAATTTGACTATAATGTCTTAGGAAAATGTTGTTGTTATTTTAATTTATCCTACATGTTCTCTGAGAGTTCCGTTAAAATTATCTTTTTTTTTTTTTTTTGGTAATTCTCTTGTCGCCTCAGTTTACATGAAGATTTTATTACCAATACAGCATTTTTTCAATTCAAGGGTTTCCATCATGTTCTTTTTTCATAGGTCCCATTTTACTCATTTGTTAAAATGATTCATTTCTACAGATTTTTAATAGACTCATTTTTTAAACATTTGTACTAGATCGTTATTTTTAGGTTGTTACCTGAAAATTATATCTGAGTTGCCTCCCTTTGAGTAATTAACCACACTTTTCTATCTTTTGCAGGTCCTCTAATTTTCTATTGTATGTTAAACACTGTTTCTAGGAATGGCTCCTCCCTCTAAAGTTAAGTCCCTTTACATTTCTTTGCCTCCAGGGTTCTTTGATAGTTTGAAAGAAAAGTGTGACCGTGGCACCTGGGTGGCTTAGTTAGTTAAGCATCTGACTTCAGCTCAGATCTCACCATTCAAGGGTTCAGGCTCCATGATGGGCTCTGTTCATGGGTTAGAGCCCTGCATCCGGCTCTGTGCTGACAGCTCAGAGCCTGGAGCCTGCTTCCGATTCTGTGTTGTTCTCTCTCTCTGCCCCTTCTCCATTCATGCTGTCTCTCTCTCAAAAATAAATACACATTAAAAAGAAAAGAAAAGTATGACTCTATTGCTCTTGTTTGTCTAGTGACTTGTGGTTGTGTTGTTGGGTTGAGGGTCTCTCACATTTTCCTATATCCCAACCAAGGATGCAACACCTCATTTAGGTTTTGTTACGTAACAAACCTTCCCCAAAACTAGTAGATTAAAACAACACTCGTGCTTAGTTCACATGTCTGTGGATTGGCAATTAGGTCTGAGCTCAGCTGGGTGGTTTTTGTGGACTCGGCTAGGCTCTCAAGCATCTGTAGCCAGGTACTGGGCAGATTGGAGGATTCACTTCAGAGTGCTGAGTATAAGCTGCACAATGTGGGCACCTTGGTGACCCATATCTCATCCCCAGCGGGCAAGCTCGAGTTCTCATGACAGCAAAACAGCAAACCTAGCCAAAGCATGAAGGTCTTAAGGATATGCTCAACACTGGCACACTGTCATATTTGCCACATACTACTGGCCAAACAAGTTGTAAGACCAACCCAAATTCAAGGGATGGTAACAGAAACTTTACCTCCTGATGGAAGGAGCTGCAAAGCCACAGCAATGGCATGGGTCATGAAAGAGTTGAGGATTGCAGCTTTTTTTTTCTTTTGCAATCTACAAAAAATGTAACAATTTGTTCTTTTTAAAAAATGTTTTTCAGTTTTAATTAAGCACTCAAATTACCTTTTCCAAAAGAACAACAGAATCTACTTTTTAATGTTTCTCAGAAAAGAAAATAATGAATCACGGACTGCAATCAATCAAAATTGAGAATGTTCAACCCATGAATACCAACAATGTGGGGTAATCATATAATGACTTCAGGGAGGGAGAGGCAGGTTTTATTCTACTGTAACCCCATGAGTCTCCATTTGAAACTGTTTTGATTTGGAAAGGGATATCATAAAAATAGCACTGTCAACCTGGGGTATTTAGCGAAGAAATCAGTTCAAACCAGGAATCAAAATAAGACAGATGGCTAAAGAAATCAGAGCTCTTTTTCTTGGAGAAGAAAATCTTCAATAAATACAAACTGGTCGGCTTCAAATATCTATAGATTTGTTTGGTTTAATCATTATTTTTTGAATCAGAAATAAAAAACTATTTTCTTTCCTAAATAATTTTTGTATTATAATTCATATACCATAAAATTGACCATTTTAAAGTATACAATTGAATGGTTTTTATGATATTCAAAAGGTTGTATGACTATCACCACTATCTAAACCCAGAACATTTTAACCACCCCAAAAGAAACCCTGTGCCCACTAGCAGTCACGCCCCATTCCTCCCTCATCACAACCCTTGGAAATCACTAATCTACTTTCTGTCTCCATGACTTGCCTATTATGGGCATTTCATATAAATGGAATCATATAGGGGCGCCTGGGTGGCTCAGTCAGTTAAGCATCTGACTTCAGGTGAGGTCATGACCTCACAGTGTGTGGGTTCAAGCCCTTTATTGGGCTCTGTGCTGACAGCATGGAGCCTGCTTAGGATTCTGTGTCTCCTGGCCTCTCTCTTTGCCCCTCCCCTGCTCGCACTCTGTCTCTCAATAATAAATAATCATTAAAAAAAAAATTAAATGGAATCATATAATATATGGTCTTTCGTGCTAGCTTCTGTCACTCAGCATGATCTATTCAGTATTCATCCATTCTGTGGTGTGTACCACTATTTCGTTCTTTTTTGTGGCTGAATAAAATTCCATTGTATGAACAGATCATATTTTTTAACCATTTATCAGTTGGTGAATGCTTGCGATATTTCCAGATTCTGGCTATTATGAATAATGCTGCCATGAACACTCACTAATATATATATTTTTTTAGACATAAGATTTCAATTTTCCTGGGTATATACCTAGGATTGTTGGGTCATTTTGGTTTACCTTTGAAGGCAATGCCAGTTCAAAGAGCAAAGAATTCTCCACCAAAGTAACTATGTTCACAATGGAATGAGTTTCACTGAACACAATAAGCCACCTATCCCTGTGGCGGTTGAAGGCGAAACCAGATGAGATTCTTGGTAGGCTATATGGAATGTTAGACTAGCAAGAAACAGAAGTATAGGGGCTAGGAGCAAATATTCCAGAGCTTAACTACTTGAGGTCAAATGTCACTTCTGCTCCTAGCCAGCTGTGTGACTTTAGGCAAACCACATAATCTGGTTTAGCTTCTGAATTTCCTCATATTTAAAATAAAAGCATATGACTCCCTTGGATTACATTACATGCTATACACAAAGCTCCTGACACAAGGCCTGGCAGAGAGTAAGTGCTCAAACAACACAAGCTACTATTATTACTGTGATCATCATGAGACTTGAGTTTTAGAAATCTTGTTTTAAAATACAAACTGAGGGACGCCTGGGTGGCTCAGTCGGTTAAGCGTCTGACTTTGGCTCAAGTCATGATCTTACGGTTTCTGAATTCAAGCCCCGCGTTGGGCTCTGCGCTGACAGCTCAGAGCCTAGAGCCTGCTTCTGATTCTGTGTCGCCCTCTCTCTCTACCCCTCCTACACTTGCACTCCATCTTTCTCTCTTAAAAATAAACATTAGAAATAATTTAAAAATAAAATAAAATACAAACAATATCCCTTTATCATTTTACTCTTCCACTTACTCACAATCTTTCCATTTATCAGTTCCTCAATGTTTTTCTCTCCAAATAGTTTTGCCAGAAATAAATACATTAAAAATAACCTGGAAAATAACACAAACTCTATACCATTCCATAGAGAATTTGTTTGTTTCATATTTAAAGAAGGGAATTAAAAGATAAAGTTATAGGAGCACCTGGGTGGCTCAGTCAGTTAAGCATCCGACCCTTGATTTCAGCTCAGGTCATGATCTCACGGTTTGTGGGATGGAGCCCCACTCTGGGCTCTGCACTGACAGTGTGGAGCCTGCTTGGGATTCTCTCTCTCTTTCTCCCTCTCTCTCTCTCTCTCTCAAAATAAATAAATAAACTTAAAATAAAAGATGAGTTTATAGCCAGGGTCTAACTCCTTGGGAGGAATCCAGTCTCCTTTAGGTCAATGAGGCCATCATTGGGCCAGATGATCTTCTACATGTTCCTTCCGGCTTTTCCAAGAAGGAGCTCAGAAAGCTCAAGACTGCCTAAGGATTCAAAAGCAGTAAAGCCAGAGTCAAACACAGTTAACAAAATAGGGTGGAGCAGGGACCTCAAACCTGGGTCCAGAACTCTGCTGAGTGTGTTAACAAATCAATAGTTCATCAAATGAATTAATGAGGTTGTTGAAATAATGCCAACATTCCTTCTTTAACAAAACATATATGTATGTATGCACACATACATATTAGTGTACACTGCTTACAATACAGCAGGCACCAATCCTGAGCACTTTACATGTGTCACTTGGCTCAAACCGCCTAACAGTCCTATGAAGAGGTACTCTTGTTATTATCATATCCATTGTACACATGGGTAAATGGAGGCACAGAAAGATGAGTACCTAAGATGATCTAGCTGATAAGTGGCATAGAGCCCATGCTGTCACCCACTGTGCTATGCTGCTACTGGCATCGAGAGAGGAAAACTGACAGTAGGGTAATTTCCCTACCTATTAAACGTCTACTTCCCCCCAGATGCTCTCCTTGCCAGGTGCAAAATCTCCTGTGACCAGAAGAGAGGTCCCACGTCCTAGACATCACTGAAGGAGTCTGAGTCCAAAGCAGGAAGTTCCACGGTATTCTCAGACCCAAAGCCACAGGAGTGAGGAAAGCATCCTTTTGCAAGAAGCCCAGGATCCTCTCCCTATTATGGGTGTATCAGCTGCCCCTGTTCTTGGACAATACTCCACTTCACAGAGAGAGCTCCTCCTCTCTCCACTTCCTGCTGCTAGTTCACCTCAGCAGACTTCTGGTGTCTTCAACCCAATAACTCTGAGCTCATTCTGTCTACCCAGAGGCTGGCTGCCCTTGACCTGCATTCTGCCTCCAGCCACAAGCAGCAAGGCCCTGCACCTCACAGATGAGTAATAATGGCTCAGCCTCTTCTTTCCGGATGCTCTGGGGCTGGAACTGCGTCCTCCTGTGCCCCTTTCAGCTCATACGACACGTCAACCTTTGCTTTGGCCTCCAGTCGACATGCAAATGAGCCAGGTCCTCACTCTAGTGGGCAGCGGGCTTGAGAATTCTCTCAGAAAAATATGTGCTTTGCAGCATCACATAATTCAATTCGCCTCCACCCATTGTAGAGATACTCTTAAGCTCAAAGAACCAAATGTCATCTTGGAAGAAAGCATTTGAAACTGCCCACATTCAGCATCATTAGGTTATTTCTAAACATTTCCAAAGCTATGTTTGCATATTTTACTTCTATGTGACTGAGTTAACTCATACTCCAAATCCACTTTATGGTTTAAAAGAACCAGGGTGCCTGGGTGGCTCAGTCAGTTAAGTGTGCAACTCTTGATTTTGGCTCAGGTCATGATCCCATGGTTCCTGGGATCAAGTCCAACATTAGGCTCTACACTCGCAGCTTGGGAGTCTCTCTGTCCTTCTCTCTGTGCCCCTCCTCCACTTTCTCGCTTGCTCTCTCACTCTCTCTCTCTCTCTATCTCTCAAAATAAGTGAATACACTTCGGGGGAAAAAAAAAGAATGACAGTAAGACATTTTGAATTATTTACATCAGTGGCTCTCAAAATTTAGTGTAAGATACACAGTCAGGACAGCAGCAAAAATGAGGCTGTTATTACAGTTTTTCAAAACCTGAATCTTCAAGAAGGAACATTTACTGATGTCCACCACCCCACCTGTCACCTGCCCCCCACTTATTCTGATGCAGGTGGCCTAGTGCTTTGAGAAATACTGCAACAGAGTAAGCAAAGGAGTCTGTGAACAGGATTCAGGGGTCTACAAACTTGGGATAGGAAAAAAGCTTTACATCCTTGTTTTCAGTATCTTCTCACTAAAATTTAGCGTCTCCCTCAATAAGGAACACGGGCAACAGACCAGAGCTGTATTAACAGTGCCTGTGAGTTTGTCACCAGAACAAGTCACAGATATTTTTATATCACCAGGCTTTGCAGGCATGTCAAAATATCTTTTACGGTTCTTCAAAATTATAGTTGTTATGAGACTTGTATATATCTCATCAGTATATATTTTTAAAAGCACATTGCAAATTTTGTTTTATTTAGTATTTTGATCATTGTAATTTAATAGAATTGGCTGCCTTGGCAATCCAACATATATTTTTATGCATTTAAAAACGTTATTCAGAGGAGAGGTCTACAGGTTTCACCAAGGCTTTCTTGCTTTTAAAAAAAAAATTACGGGGTCGGGGGGTGGGGGGGAGTGGGGAGGGCAGGGCGGGTGGGGGGGCGGGTGGCTCAGTCAGTTAAGTGTCAGACTTCAGCTCAGGTAATGATCTTGCAGTTGGTGAATTCAAGCCCCATGTCGGGCTCTGTGCTGACAGCTCAGAACCTGGAACCTGCCATGAATTCTGTATCTCTCTCTCTCTCTCCCTCTCTCTCTCTCTCTCTCTCTGCTCCTCCTCTGCCCCCCACCCCCCTGCTCATGCTCACTCTCTCTCTTTCTCAAAAATACAGAAACATTTAGAAAAAAAATTTTTTAATGAAAAGTTTAGGAACCTCTACTCTCAGACCTCCCCCTCACCATCTGGATGTTTATAGAAGTTGAAGGATGATGGTCACCTGACTCAAGAGAAGCCAGTCCTTTGGCTGGGTTGAGCCAATCAGGTCCTCCCTCTTGACTTAATTGGCAGCCCCGTTGTCAGTGGAGGAGACTCTGGGGCTAAGAGGTGTGTAGAACCAGACCTGCAGTGAGCTCCACTGAAAGCCACAGGGAGAAGTGAAGAGGCTGAGAGAGCTGGCCCCCAGAAAGAATCCAGCAGGCACAGAAAGGGAGGCAGACATCTGCTCCACAAGCTCCAACCTGTGACCCAAGAGGGGCAAAAGAGGAAAACCGTTCCAACTGCCCCACGGCTCAGCTGCTTCCCCTGCCCTAGACATTCATGAGAGTCTCGCCTTATAATCTATTTCCCTCCCCTTTCCTAGTCAGGGTTTCTGCTCCTCATAACTAAGGCCTTGACTACAACTGCCTGTGTGCCCCTTACTGCTCATTTCAATGTGTGTCCATATTTGCCACATCATCACTTAACCACATGGTAGCAAAGAGTCTGTGTGTTCTGGTCAGAATTCCTGAGGGCATCCTCAGCCAATTTCTCATCCTAAGAACACAGGCAAGTGGCCTTGCCTCTCTGTGCCTTCCTTCCTTACCTGGAAAATGAGGACATTAACAGCACTGACCTAAGATGAGCAACAAATGAATTAGTACATGTAAAATAGGCCTGGTAGGGAGCAAGTGCTCGGTAAGTACATGCAATTATGATGTTCATTGTCCCCAAGTCACAGGCCTTGGACTCTACACAGTTTGCACCTGCTCACCTCATTTTTCAGCACAGCCCTAATCAGAGCTAACAGTGATGTACAGGCCTAGTTTGGGGCCAGGCGTATACACAAATTGGCATTCTCCATCAGCAACCTTAGACTTGCTCTTTGTAAAAAGTTTCCTTAGTAGGATCGTGAAGGTTCCCTCTTGGAGTCCTGTTCAATTATTAGAATGGATTTACTTACTTATGAGATAATTATTTCTCTTATGCTGAAGTTACTCTGCTTGTCTGGGCCAAATTACACCACATCTCCACTAACTATTGGGCAAATGGCTCAGACCCGTGCTAAAGCTAGGACCCCCTGCCACAAGGGCTGGGCTGGATACAGGTGAGTAGTTGCCTACCTCCCGGGGAGCATGGTCACAAACGTATCTCTGAACTGAATGCAGAAGCTCTGAAAAAGGACAGCCACCTCTTTAGGCTAACCACCTGACCATGCACATCTCCATGCTGTGACCCTGGGTGCTTCCTCTCCTATTTACAAATGCTGTCTAGCACCAGCCTCTCAGCACAAATACACAGTGAAGAAACTGCTGCTGCTTCCCAGATGCACATCTACCCTGGGGGCTGTCAGAGACACAGATGTACAGAAAGTTTGTTCCAAGGGTCCAATTTCAGATCTCAAATCTCTTTGGCTTAAATTCTGTACCTCCATCAGTGACATACTCATCAGGGAAGTCACCTGGGGTTGATGTGGCATGCTTGAAAAACTTGTCTGTGATTTTTTTTCTCGAACCATCAGGCAGTTTCATTACTGCCCTGGGGTTTAGATTTTTTTAAGTGATTGATGGGGTGGGGGTGGGGTGGGGACAGAGGGCACTTCTAAAGTTCAATGAGACTAAGACCCTCAATTCAAAGAAGATGAATAATATAATCAACCAGGATAAAAACTAGTCTAATGCTTAAAGTCTGCAAAGATTGTGAAACCCCCCATTCCCTTGTTGTACCCTTTAATCATGCTAACATATGAAAGGTTATTAGAATAACAATAATATTAATAACAGTGAGTGTTTAATAAATAGTAATGTGCCACATACTTTCTAGGTGTGTACTAGCACAAGAGATGAGGCAGGTGCTGACATCACTTGCTATGTTCGTTTCTCCACGCCATGGCCACAGGTGATGCTCCAGACTGTGAGCCCCATCAGCATGAGTGGGCAGGAAACGCAGAGCAGAGCCCTCAGCCAACCCACCACAGACATGAAAGATCAACAAGTCACCCTGCATTGTGTTAGGTCAGAGAGACTTAAACAACTGTTACTGTAGCACAGCGCAGCCCATCCAGAATGCTACACGGTAGGATTCTCACGTTAGAGGTTCTCGGACTGGCTGCGTGACAGAATCATATGCACGGATTCTAAACAATAATGCCTGGACCCATCCCAAGGCAAAGTGGTTAGTAAGACATGATCACTCTCTAGATACACAATATAGCCATCAATATATGGACTGGGTACATGGGGAGTTTTTCAGACTAAGGTTTGGAGGGAGAAAGAAACAGCAATGAGTTGATGCACATATAAAATAATGTAATGATTTTAATGGCAATTTAAGACAACAGTGGCTTATAGGTACCTCTAAGTACCAAGTGGTGTATTTATTAAGCAACAACAAGGAGTATTGAGGTGTCTAAGTTGCTTGTGATTATTCAGAGAAATGTGACAGCTTTCCTGATCTACCAGCAGATACTCCTATCCCAGCCAGTTTAATTAACTTTTGTCATGTGGTTCACTGAGTCTAGAAATGCAAAATTATCTGACTGTGTCCAGAGATTTGTCAAACATAACCTGAAAAAAAAAACCTACTTTTCATTTACTATACAGAGAGAAAGGGAAGAGGAAGGAGGAATTCAAAAACAACATAAATGTATCACCGAAATTCCATTTTCCTAGAGCCACCCTTTGTTTCAAAAACAAAGAGAAATTAGTCAGACATGTGACAAACAGACAAAAACCCAAAATAATGAAAACTTGCTCTGGAAAAAAAAAATCCCCATTATTAGTATGCCTGGGGAGATCGCATCTATGAGGCAGCTGGGCTCGGCTAGTCTCCAAAGATAAGCAGAGAGGAGGGAAGCAAAGGCTGTTACAGAGATGGTGCCGTTGATACCCAGAAGAAAGCCACCCTCTTGATAATTGGCTAAGATTTTAAAATTAAAATACTCCTCATTTGGCTGACCCAGAATTGCAGAATTACAAGTGCATACAAATTTGCCTTTAGTGGGAAAGACGTCTCTGCACAAGAAAGATGGGCTTCAGGTACCTCTTTTGAAGTTGAACACTCTGAGCTGTTCCTGTCACATCTTCCACCTCTGCATCACCAGCCTTGCACTCATGTCATGAACAACGGAGGGCAGTTTCCCTAGATTTTCAGCTTGCTACTGAATCCTGCCTGAATTCAATGAAGAGGAAGCCAGAGACCTGCAGCCCCTTCTCAGGAGCTCTGAGAAAGGGCTGACAGGAGTCAGAGAGACAAAGATCCTGTTTATAAATGGCCCATCAATTTCTGCAACACATTTGCCTGTGAAATATATAAACACGGCTTCTAAAAACTAGAATCACAAGGAGTCCTCGGGAAGTACAACAGTCTAGGAAGACAAAGCCTAGGGCTTAAAAACAATTTTTTTAAAGGAAGAAACTTTTCCTGCTAAGTACCTACCCCGACAGACACACACCCCTGGCAGACATTGTTAATCAATCATGGCTGTCTTTCTCACTGAGTCCAGATGTGGGCAGAATCCTCAACCTCGTATTCCAAGTATTCGCTACTGGTCAATTCAAGTTAGCGCTTACGGTGAGTGCTGTGATCTCCATCTCTGAATTTGAGATTAGGCAGAACTTCTGATGCATAGGGGGAAATCCAAGCACATGCCAAGAATCGCATGAGTCAAACACTGTTGGCTGCCTACCCAACAGCCATTCACCCTTCCTGAAAAAGCTCCAATTTTGCTCAGGTACCTGCTCCCTCTTTACTTGGCCATGTGCCTCAAGAGACGAGGACCCCAGTTCTCCTCCCAGGAAGGAAATTATGCATGGTCTAGGCCAATCACAGTGTTCCATTTCCTCTGCCAGTGACACAACACTGGTCAATGAGACTTGACAGGAGGGCTTGGGAGAGCATCTGGGAAAGGTTTTCTTTTATCCAGAAAGGAAAGAAGAGACCGAAGGAGAGGAAGGAAAGGAAGAAAGGAGGGGAAGGAAGAGAGGGAGGGAGAAATAAAGGCAGGAAAGAAGGAAAGAAAGGGAGGAGGGAAGGAAGGAGGAAAGGAAGGGAGAGCAGGCCTCTCTTCCGCAGGACATTCATATTTGGATGTGGTACTTGGATCATTTTGCTACCAAGGGAAAGGCAAGGCTGAAAGGTAAGTCATTATGCAAAGATTGTCAGAGAAAAATGATAGGAAAAAACCTGGGTTTTTCACCCATCCAGGATTTCTAATTATGGAAAATAAGAAATCTTATCTACTTTTCAAACTAGCCGAGTTAGAGCTTTTGTTTCTTGCTGCTAAAAATTCCCAATTAATACGTAGGAGAGGCTCTGGGCGGATGGGCAGAGGAGAATTCCAGAAAGGACCCCAACAGCCACAAAAGGTAGAGAAAGCAGCACCATGCATTGCTGATGTCAGCAAGCAAGGGGTCTGCTCATGACCTGAATGTGAGTTCCAGACCAAGCAAGGCAGGCTACCTATCTAGGAAAAACCCAATTAAGGAGTAGAGTCAGGAGTCAGGGCTGCAACCCAGAAGGTCAAAGATAGGTCCCCAGGTTCCATAACAGGAGACAAAGTAAATATAGAGAAGAGGAAGGCACTACCTTCCCCCAATTAATCATGTGCCAAATGCCCCTCTCTCTTTGTGTTTCTTAAAATCTCACACGGTAGGCTGGTTATTCTTATCTTGCAGCTGAGGAAGTGAAGGCATAGAAATATTAAATGATTTCCCCCAGGCCACCAGGCAATCAACAGCAGGCAGGGATTTGATCCCAGGTCCAACTCTGAAGACCAAGTCCCTTCTATTGCATCATGCTACCTTCCCAAGAAACAAGGTAGGAGCTAGAAACCAACATTGAGGGTCACCTGGTCCATAGCTCTAAACCTGAACTTCTTTAGTACCCCATCTGGTTACAATACTAGCCTGGTTTAAGACAGAGGCTGCTGGTGAGGGCCATGGCTTCCTGGGGAGGAAGAAGAACAATTTGGGACCAGCAGCCAGATCCATTAATGGTGCTTAGAGGATGCAGACCCCTCTGTGGGCTCTGCCACCAGTAGCAAAAAACACTGACCCCTCAGACTGCCACTTGTAGTGACACTGAAGGAGCAGCCCAGGTAGTCCCCGCCTGAAATCTACATGCCAGCTGTCAATTCCAGTGGCCACTAATGCAGACACATCAAAGCCAGGAGTTTACTGAGAACCAATGTTGAATGGAGGTGTAGAAGTTAACAAAGAGCTCTAGAGTCAGAAAGGTACATAAGGTATGCATTTCGCCTTGTTGCTGTAACAAATTACAGTAAACCTAGTGGCTCAAAAGAACACAGCTATCTCCTACAGTTCTGGGGGCCAGAAATCCAAAATAAGTCCCACCGGGCCAAAACAAAGGTGTTGGGCCACAATCCTTACAGAGGGTCTAAAGAAACTTCATTTCCTTGCAGTGTACAGCTTTGAGAGCTGCCTCCTTGCATTTCTCAGCTCAGAGTCTCTTGCTCTATCTTCAAAGCCAACAGCACACAACAACTTCAAATCTCGCTGCCTCTGTTGTCATCACACCATTTCTCTCCTGCAGTCAAATCTCCCTCTTCTAAAGACACTAATGGGGTGCCTGGGTGGCTCAGTAGGTTAAGCCTGCGACTTTGGCTCAGGTCGTGATCTCACAGTTTGTGAGTTTGAACCCCACGTCCCGCTCTGTGCTAACAGCTCAGAACCTCGAACCTACTTTGGATTCTGTATCTCCTTCTTTCTCTGCCCCTCCCACCATGCACGCACGCGTGTGCACTCTCTCTCTTTCTCTCAAAAATAAATAAACATTAAAAAAAGTTTTTAAGACACGATTGATTACATTTACGGTCCCCTTCCAGAGACCCAAGGAAACCTTCCCAGCTCAAGATCCTTAATCACATCTGCAAAGTCCCTTTTGCCATATAAATTAACATTCTCAGATTCCAGGGATTAGGCCCTGGCTATCTGTGTGCCCATAATTTGGCCTCTCACAGGTAACAATACTGACTGTACCACTTGTTACCCACGTGATTTGGGGACACCTCCTAAATCCCTCTGAGTCTCTATCCTTTTATCTGTCAAATGGGATAATAATGAAACCTACCTGATAGGATTACTGTCAAAATTTATAAAGAATACATGTTAAGTCTTAGTACAGTGCATGCTTTGCACATGGATGTCACTGTTAGTAGATAGAACTCTACATATGAACTCACAGCATTCTGAGTTCTAAGCCCAACTCTCCCACAGGTCAGCCGTGTGTCCCTGGAAAATAAAATCATCTCCCTGAGCCATTCTGCATCTGTAGAATGAGGATAATATTAGACCACACTGCTCTGAGGGCAGTTTAGAAAAAGAAATTATACTGTCATGTGTAATGAGCTAACAGAGGTTGAATCACTAAATGATAAAGGAAAGAGGGGCACCTGGATAACTCATGTGGTTGAGTGTCCGACTTGATTTCAGCTTAGGTCATGACCTCACGGTTGTGAGATCAAGCCCCGAGACAAGCTCTACTTAAGATTTTTCTCTCTCGGGAGGCTGGGTGGTTCAGTCGGTTAAACATCTGATTCAGGTCATGATCTCATGGTTCATGAATTTGAGCCCCACATTGGGCTCTGGGCTGACAGTGCAGAGTCTGCCCCTCCCTTGCTCGTGTTCTCTGTCTCTCAAAATAAAATAAATTTCAAAAAAAAAGGAAAGAAAAAGATTCCCTCTCTCTTCCCCTCTCCCTCCTCTGCTCTCTAGCTCTCTGTTTCTCTCTCAATAAATAATAATAACATTAATAATAATAATGGAAAGAGAATGGCAGGAACAATAACAAAATTTAATGGGTATTTATTATATGGCAGGCACAGTTCTGCGTTTCCCACATGGATTTCCTCACTTAATCTTCACAATGCCCTATGAAACAGGAAATATGGCCATCCCATTTTGCAGATGAAGAAACAGGCATACAAAGTTTCCGTAACTTGCCCAAGGTCACACAGCTAAAGTGTTTCTATTACTTTCCTAAGGCTAGTATAACAAATTGCCACAAACTGGATGGTTTAAAACAACAGAAATTGTTCCTTTCACATCTCTGGATATCAGAAGCCTAAAATTAGGTGCTGGCATAGCCCCAACCCCTCTGCAGGCTCTAGCGAAGGATCCTCCCTTGCCTCTCCCAGCTTCTGGTATTGCCAGCAGTCTGTGGTTGGCTTGCAGACGCATCCCTCCAGTCTCTGCCTCCAACATTTCATGAAGTGATGTCTCCGGGCAGGGCAAGCGTTTCCCCTGGTCTCCTGCCTCTGAGCAGCCCCAAATGCAGGGGTGGCTAACGCCTCATGGTTATGAAAGGCCCCAGGGCAAAAACGACCCTGGGAACAGCCCCTCCCCACCAGCACAGGCTCTGTGAGCTCATGTTTCACTCAAAACTGATTTTACTTCAAACTAACGCTGAGCCCCATTATCATTACTTAATGTCAGTGTAACGGCAGCGTGATACCCAGGCTTTTTACACGATATATCATCCCTACAGACTTGGATGCTAGCAGGACACAGCAGAAATACAGCATCCCAACTTCCCAATGTGCTCGTGGCCATCAATATTGATGGTGTATCATCAATCAAACCCGGCAAGCTTTTACATGCTCTCATTTTTAACCGAGCCTTACCATGCATTACAATGGAATATTTAAAACCATGTACACATTTTATCAAGCCTTCGTGACCACTAAATGCTCTCTGGTTTGCAGCTCCAAATATTATTCATTGCATCTAGAGAGGTGGTGTGCAAAAGTAAAGAAACTGCATGGGAACACAGTGTGATTAAGGACAGGACGGAAGAAAGATACCATTGGAATCCACTGCCTGATCCAGCCCTACACTCCAGACCAGGCCACCAACCATAGACTCACACCCCCTTCCACCTGCTTCCTTCTCAGCCTGAACGGATGCCGGATTTGAATCCCAGCCCTCAGCTGAGCTTGGCCAGGCTGCTTTGCCTCTACTAGCCTCACTGCCCTCATCTGCAAAACGGGGATGATTCGATCTACCTTGGGAGATTCTGAGGACATAATCAAGTCCTGCAAATACACAGGAATCAGCTCCAGTGTCACCTTAGCAGTGAAGCCTTCTCTGACCCTCCCCCCTTTTTAAAATTTATTTAATTGCCACCACTCCCCATGCTAGTCATGCCCAACCCTTCTTACCAGGTGCCATTTTCCTAGCACCCACCACCTGCTCACGGCCTCTCTGACTCACTTATGTATCACATGAATGATCTGTTTCCCCACACCAGAGTGCAAGTTCAGCAAAGGTGGGATTTGTGTCTGTTTGGGGCACTGATTTACTCCCAGTTCCCAGAACAGTGTCTGGCACACAGTAGCTATGCACGGTAACTGTCTGTTGAGAAGTGAATAAAGCACATAGGAGGCTCTTGAACAGTTCACATTTGCTGGGTGCAGACAGACTGAATCTCGTGACCAAGCATAGCAACAGCAGCACATGTGTGCCTAGTGCTGACACTGTGACGGATGCTACAGTGAGCTGTGTGTGCGTTGCTCCCACCAATCTGGGGAGGCAGCTGGCTGTCTCCCGTGTTGTAGATAAGGACTCCTGGAGTTCTTGTCCTGCACCTGCTGCACAGTCACAGTATGACCCTGAGCAGGTCTCTGACTCCTGGACAGTCTTCTCCTCCTTGGTCCCTTCCTCTGTGTTCCCACAGGACTCTGTCCTCATCCCTTTGCCCCAGAGACCACACTCCTCATAAATTCTCTCTCCTGAGCCACCTAGCCTCCACGCAGGTGGATCCCATGACTTACCCATCTCTGTGTCCCCAACACCTGGCTATAATGTCCCATATATGTAGGATAAATACATTAATGAGAAAAAATGAGGAACTCAAACTAGAATCAGGGACAGCAAGAAGCGACAGGTGCGTGGCCCTTCCCCCATCCTCAAACCTGGTACACAAAACCAATGAACTCTCAAATCCTTTCTTTCTAAGCATTGATTCAGCCTCAGAATCCCTCTCTACACCTCACTACAAATGAGTCCCAACCCATAGGAGTTAGCAGAACACATGTATTAGCCAGACCTGACACAGAGACGGTTGCAAAAAGATCAGCAAACCTCGTTGCTGGTTCATGAAAACACATTCCACCTTCCCCACCCTCTCGGAAGGAGCCGTGCCATATGGGAGTCCCAGCCATGGGATGCGTGTGGCCATGATGGGCACCGTGTCCGGGGCTGGCCTGTCCAACAGCGCCCACGTGGAAGTTTCCATCCTCCTTTCTCCCCTCTGTGGATTGATGTAGACAAACACCATAATCTTCAAGAACTCCTGTGGAAAATAGTGGAGCCACAAGATAAAAGAAGCCTGGAGCCCCAGGTCACCTCTTGGAGGAGAGCCATCTGCCAGCCAGGAAGGCTCACTGACAAGGGCCAAAAATAAATACTAACTGCGTATTTGGCACCATCCAATCTGAAGTTGTGTTGTGTGTTACAAAAGCTAGCTTTACCTCAGCTGAGACACCTGGGCTGTTTTTTTGTTTGTTTGTTGTTTTCCAAAATCTCTCTTCTAGTTCCACATCCCTATAATTCAAAATGTTTCCATTTGTTATCTAAGTATCCAAATGACATTTTCCAGTAGCTTAATGAGGCACATGGACTTCTGGGTGTTTTATATCATGTTAGGGGGTACTGTGTGCTCAGCAAATACACTTTTAACTCTGGGAAACACATGCAGAATTATAAGATGTAATGCCTACCCTCAAAACACACATCATCTTCTTCGGAAATAAGACATATCCACGTGAAACAGTTGGCTGTCTCAAAAGCACTATCTCAAGAAATGTAGCAACAGAAGACATGATCAATGAAAAGTCACACAACCACCTCACCACCCATGTTCCTTCAGTAGGTTACTCCCCCCAACAACACACCAGACCTCATTTCCCTCCTTCAGTAATACACACACAACAGTTGTACCCTTCTCCTCAGATTGGGGAAACTTTAAGTAAATATGAGTGATGGGCTTATCACAGTAACTGGTACAAAGCAAGTGTTCTACAAATGTCAGCCTCCATTTGTGACAGGAATGACAAATCACCGTGAGCTAGAATACCAGAAGATGGGTGTGGTGATGGCCAAGAAAGAATATGATGGGGGAAGGAGGGAGGAGTAAGACTATTCAGGAAGCAACGAGGAAATCGGTCTGGATATGTTATAGAGATTTTGAAGCAAAGGATAATTCTCACCAGGACTAGATTCAGAAGGTCCCTAAGTTGTAGAATGAGAAATCGGTACTTCAGCTTCTTTGTTGTTGTTGTTGTTGTTGTTGTTTTTAAGTTTATTTTGAGAGAGAGAGAGAGAACATGGGGGAGGGGTAGAGAGAGGGAGAGAGAGAATCCCAAGGAGGTTCCACTCTGTCACCACAGAGCCTGATGCAGAGCTCAAACTCATGAACCATGAGATCATGACCTGAGCTGAAATCAAGAGTCAGGAGCTTAACCGACTGAGGCACCCAGGCGCCCCTTCAGCGTCTTTTTTGGAAAAGTGCATGATGAAGGAAGGAAGGAAGGAAGGAAGGAAGGAAGGAAGGAAGGAAGGAAGGAAGGAAGGAAGGAGGGAGGGAAGGAAGGACGGGCAGATATATGGCTGAATGGATGGAGGGATGAAAGGAAGAGAGAAGGTGGCAGAAAGGAAGTCAAGAGGCAAGAAAGGAGGGAGAGAGCGGGGAAAGAAGGAAAAAAGATCTGCTATTTGGGATCTGACAATGGAGCACAGTTGAAAGAACTCATGATATAGAAGGGCAAAGGCCTGGGTGGACACTTCAACTCTGCTTTCTCTCATTACATGATTTTGAATTAACTGCCTTCTCTCGGTAGGCCTCAGTTTCCTGCTACAAAACAGGGGTCATAATCCCCACATGACATGGTTGCCTCCTGAGAATGAACTGAGGTGAGCCACACAGGGCCTGACACAGGATCACAGGGCAAGTTCAGCCAGTCCTGCATCGATTCAGCATTTATGCAGCACCCAGGAAGGCCCTGCAGTCGGAATGAAGTTGTGTTCCACAAATATTAGCCTTCTCTTCCACATACTATTTAACTAGTAAAAGCTGTGCTTGCCAATACAATAGCGCTGAAAGCTCGATTCCCAGCCAGGGCTTGGCAAAGACCCAAACTGGAACCAGTCAATGGGAACAAGAACAAAAGCCAGAAAACGCCACCGATTCACCGAGTCCTGAGCAGCGTTTTGAGTCGTCACACATCTCTATCAGGGGGAAGACCTGGGAGGCTGTCCAGTGTAGCCACCGCCTCCCCTCACCCCGTGGAATGGAAGTGTGCCCTGGTCCGAGAACGCTCCTTTCCAAGCACACGTGTCTACACCTGACTCCCCCACCCCACCCCCCTTCATCTGCACTCAGAAAAGAACAGCCTATCCTTCACAATTTCTCAATCAAGCTGAAATTGCTGCCCAGAGCTTTCAGCGTTTGAAGAGCTGGGGAGGGAAGAGCCTGTCTGGTGGGATGACGAACAATAGTTACAGAACTAGCTGGGGTCACAGCCAGCTCTCCGGTGGGCAGTGTGTGCCGTTCTCATCAGTTGGCTTGGCTGAAGAAACAATCCTCTTTTCAGAAAGCGAGGGTGAGATTGCCCACTGCTGCCCTACCGACGGAGAGGTTCTGGAGGCTGAGAGCTATTTTGACAACTTCCCCTCAAATTTGGAGAAAATGCATCCTGCTGAGAGGTGGCAGTCCCTGCCTGTGGTTGTACAAAGGTAACACTGACTGCAGGACACCAGAGGCCAGCCATTGCAGGGAGTTTCTTGATGGTTTGCTTGTATTCCTGAAATGCCAGAGGTGTTGGGAGAAGTGTGGGGGAAGGGAACAGGACAGAAGTGGGGGAAGAGCAGAACCTTCTTTAAAATCATCAGAACATTGGGGCGCCTGGGTGGCTCAGTCGGTTAAGCGTCCGACTTCAGCTCAGGTCAGGATCTCACGGTCCGTGAGTTCAAGCCCCGCGTCGGGCTCTGGGCTGATGATGGCCCAGAGCCTGGAGCCTGCTTCCGATTCTGTGTCTCCCTCTCTCTCTGACCCTCCCCCGTTCATGCTCTGCCTCTCTCTGTCTCAAAAATAAATAAACGTTAAAAAAATATTTTTAAAATCATCAGAACAGCAGAGACAGGAGTGGGAAAGAAAACAGGAAGCAAGCACTGATCTTCAGTGAAGCTGGAGACAGAACAGTCACAGCCTAGCAAAGCGAGGGCTCCAGAGGCAATAGACTTCGGGGACTTGTAGGATTCTGCCCAACAATTGTCATTGCAGGGCCAGACACATAATTTGCAGGACCCAGTGCAAAATGAAATGAAAGGTGGGCCTCTTGCTCAAAAAGCAGAAAACCAGGTTGCTAATGGCACTAAAATATAAAGCTCTTTCCTTTCTTCCATGATCTTTCTCTCAATTTGTCGTGGTGCTTTTTATATGCTATTTAACATCATTCTAAGTAAAGAAAAATTAAAATTTTAAATTATTAGCATGAATTTTACCATTCATCTTTGTATTGTGCGGTGCCAAATGTGGGAGCGTTTAAACTCATATGTAGATTTGCAAAAATTATACAATTCGTATTCCATAGCTTGTGCATGGAATTTCATTTCAATTTCATTCTCACCATAACTGTGGAAACACTGCACCAAACCAACTCAACTGGTTTTATTTCACTTCACGATAAGCACACTTTCTACCAACACTCTGCCTCTGGCTTACTGTGAATACGCAGGGACTGGAAGGAGAAAGAACTATGGGTTGCACAAGCCTTTCCTCTCCTTTCTATACCATCATTTTCAGTGTAGTGGTTGCCTGATATAGGGAAGTAACATGAGTCAGAAAGAAAGGATGTGACAGGGCTCCTTGGTCACTCATGTTCCTTAGAACACCTCTGCACTCCTTCTGTGTTCAAAGCAAGTTCTGGAATGGAAAGCATGGCCTCCTGGGACTTCAGGACAGAGACAGCAGAGCACCAACCCAAGTGTGCAGCCTCTGAGTGCAGCGCACCACATGACTGCTTGCCCATTAGTTAATGAGCTTCCCCAGGGAGCCCTGGTAACCCATCACCCTGTCCTCCCAGGTCACTGGATTCAGCATCCCATGTACTCCATGATGTTCTTTCTATACTCAAGGTATCTACTCACTACAGTGGGGTGAACAGTGTTCCCTCAAAAGGTATGCCCAAATCCTAACCCCCAGTACCTGTGAATGTGATCCTGTTTGGAAACAGTATCTTCACAGATTCATTAAGAATCTCTAGATGAGAAGGTTGAAACTAGACCACTTTCTCACACCATTCACAAAAATAAACTCAAAATGGATAAAGGACCTGAATGTGAGACAGGAAACCATCAAAACCTTAGAGGAGAAAGCAGGAAAAGACCTCTCTGACCTCAGCCGTAGCAATCTCTTACTCGGCACATCCCCAAAGGCAAGGGAATTAAAAGCAAAAGTGAATTACTGGGACCTTATGAAGATAAAAAGCTTCTGCACAGCAAAGGAAACAACCAACAAAACTAAAAGGCAACCCACGGAATGGGAAAAGATATTTGCAAATGACACATCGGACAAAGGGCTAGTATCCAAAATCTATAAAGAGCTCATCAAACTCCACACCCGAAAAACAAATAACCCAGTGAAGAAATGGGCAGAAAACATGAATAGACACTTCTCTAAAGAAGACATCCGGATGGCCAACAGGCACATGAAAAGATGTTCAACGTCGCTCCTCATCAGGGAAATACAAATCAAAACCACACTCAGATACCACCTCACGCCAGTCAGAGTGGCCAAAATGAAGAAATCAGGAGACTATAGATGCTGGAGAGGATGTGGAGAGACGGGAACCCTCTTGCACTGTTGGTGGGAATGCAAATTGGTGCAGCCGCTCTGGAAAGCAGTGTGGAGGTTCCTCAGAAAATTAAAAATAGACCTACCCTATGACCCAGCAATAGCACTGCTAGGAATTTATCCAAGGGATACAGGAGTACTGATGCATAGGGGCACTTGTACCCCAATGTTTATAGCACCACTCTCAACAATAGCCAAATTATGGAAAGAGCCTAAATGTCCATCAACTGATGAATGGATAAAGAAATGGTGGTTTATATACACAATGGAATACTACGTAGCAATGAGAAAAAATGAAATATGGCCTTTTGTAGCAACGTGGATGGAACTGGAGAGTGTGATGCTAAGTGAAATAAGCCATACAGAGAAAGACAGATACCATATGGTTTCACTCTTATGTGGATCCTGAGAAACGTAACAGAAACCCATGGGGGAGGGGAAGGAAAAAAAAAAAAAAAAGAGGTTAGAGTGGGAGAGAGCCAAAGCATAAGAGACTGTTAAAAACTGAGAACAAACTGAGGGTTGATGGGGGGTGGGAGGGAGGGCAGGGTGGGTGATGGGTATTGAGGAGGGCACCTTTTGGGATGAGCACTGGGTGTTGTATGGAAACCAATTTGACAGTAAATTTCATATATTAAAAAATAAAAAATAAAAAAGAATCTCTAGATGAGATCATGTTGGGTTTAAGGTGGGCCCTAAATTCAATGACTAGTGTCTTCATTGAAGAAAAGAGAGACACACACAAAGGAAAGACACAGGGGGAAAGGCTAGACACAGAGATTAGAGTGATGTTACCACCAGCCAAGGAATATCAAGATCCACCAGAAGGTGGAAGCTGGCAGGAGAATTCTGCCCTAGAGTCTCAGGAGGAAGGATGGCCCTGCTGACACCTTGACTTTGGACTTCTAGTCAGTCTCCAGATCTGTGAGAGAGTACATTTCTACTGTTCTAAGTCATTACATTTGTAGTAGTTTGTTCTGGCAGCCCTAGAGAACTAATACACTCATGCTTTTCCTTCTGCCTGGGCTGCTTTCTCCACCCCACTGACCCCCACCACATACATCATGCTATTATATAGAAAGCACTTGGCAAAGCTCATGGCACATTGTTTTTGTTTAATCAAGAGTAGCTAGGATATAATCTCCAAAAGCACAAGGACTTGTCTCTCCTGATTCTGTAACCTCAGTGCCAATACATAGAAGGGCCTTGACACACAGTTGTTAAATCAGTGAGTGAGCGAATGAATGAATGAGTGAATTTTCCTTTCAGATTCAACATAGGTTTGACCTTTACTCAACAAGTTTTCATAACACCCTGTAAATGAATTAAACCTATCTCTATATTTCACTACAGTGCTATCAGAATTGATTCACTGATCCATTCCTTAACTGAGGGCCTACTATGAGCTTGGCCATATTCAAGATGCTGTAGCTGCAGTAGCAGACAAGACAGGTGGAGCCCCTGATTTCATGGAGTTTATGTTTGAGTGGGGGGAGATCGGCAATATACAAGGAAACAGAAAATAATGTAACAGGATTCCAAGCAGTGATGAGTACTATGGGGAGGAAAGGGTTTATATGAGGACAATAGTAGGAAGGCAAGAGTTATTTTGGATATAATGAAGATGAAAGAGGTCTCTGAAGAGAAGACACACTACCCAAGATCTGAATGAAGTGTGGAGACATGCCACACTAAAGGCTGAGGAAAAGAGTATCCCAGACAGAGGGCACAGCAAGCAGTGCAAAGGTGCTGCAGCTTGGCAGGTTGAAAGACCAGTAAGAATACCAGGTGGTTACAACACAGGGGCTGATGGGAAGCTGAGAAAATATGGTCAAAAGGAGAAATAGGAGCCAGGTCATGTAGGGTCTCATAAGGAGTTTATATTTATTCTGACATTGGAAGTTTTGGAGCAGGGGGCAATATTTTCTGATCTAAGTCTCCAGAAGCTATGTAGAGAATAGATTGAAGGCAGTGCAGGGTGGGAATAAAATCAGAGACCTGCTGGGGTGCCTGGGTGGCTCAGTAGATTAAGCGTCCAGTTCTTGATCTCAGCTCAGGTCATGATCTTGCAGTTCATGAGTTTGAGTCCTACTTGGGATCCTCCCTCCCTCCCTCCCTCCCTCCCTCCCTCCCTCCCTCTCTCTCTCTCTCTCTCTCTCTGCCCCTTCCCTGCTTGCACCTGCTCTCTCTCTCAAAATAAATACATTAACTTTTTTAAAAAAAGAATCAGAGACCTGTTAAAAATCCTTTGCAACTATTCAGTCAAGAGGGTATGAGAGCATGAATGGGTCTTTTTTGAATAAATTTTAAAGGGAGAGTTTTGCACACAGTTATTCCCATGAGAGAAAGGTCTTAAACAAAACCGTGCTTATTTAACCTGCCCTTGCTGTATTGGACAATCCTCATGCCCTGCCCATCAGCACTCAGGCTGACTCAAGGCTGGTGCTCCAAGGTACACTAAATCCTCCAATAAGATGCGGTCTTCGTCTGCCTCCTGATTTACAGTGCAGTAAAATATAAAGGAGCACCTAAGCTTCTAGAAGCGTCCACCCCATTATTTACCTGGTAGTCAATCCAAGTCGTTTTGGCCTGGCTATTGCCAACCACAAATGGCAGAAAAGATAAGTGCCACAAAAGTTTCTTGTGGATAACGTATGAAACATCTCAGATACCCTTTCTGGGTTGTGATCCCAGCTACTGTGGGACAGGTTGTAATAGGGTGTAGCTTCATGGCGCAGTTACTCATGCGATAAGTAACCTAACACATGTGTCCACAGAACTAGCTCAGAGCTGAATGACTAGAGAGATGTTTTGTACTGGGTTTCAGATTCAGAAGTTCATCAGGCATGATTTAATCTGCCTGAAAGATTCCTCTCAACAGGTCAGGCAGGATAAATACTCAGAGAAGCCACTGTGAGTGGGATATGATGAGACCATGAGCTGGTGCCTCCCTCTCTTGTATTTTTTAGGATGTCTTTTCCCAGAGTTTGTATCACAATCTTCAGGCAAGTTAGAAACCTGCCTGGAATTAAGCAATACTTTATCCTAACACCCTACCCTGTCAGCTAAGAGGGTCATGATGCAAAAGCAAGTCAACAAGATCCAATTTAACAACTCATGGAGGAAATAGTTTTAGAGGTAATGTGGCACCCAATACTTTGGTTAATACATAGTAGAAACCTGAAGAATGAACAAGTAATGAAAAACTGATGTTAGCACACAGTGTCTGAGACTAAAAGCAGAACCTATGGGCCTCTTAACCATGTATGTTCCCAGCATATGCATATCTGCATTACAGGTAAATGACTGCAAAATGGTAAGATCATGGGATTAACATAACTCATCCATGATTCAGATTTCCATATAGCATCAAGAAGTCAGAGAAGGGGGGCATCTGGGTAGCTCAGTCGGTTGAGTGTCTGACTTTGGCTCAGGTCATGATCTCATGGTCTGTGAGTTCAAGCCCTGAGTTGGGCTCTGTGCTGACAGCTCAGAGCTTGGAGCCTGCTTCGGATTCTGTGTCTCCCTCCCTCTCTGCCCCTCCCCCGCTCATGCTCTGTCTCTCTCTCTGTCACAAATAAATAAACATTAAAAAAAAACTGTTTGTTTTTTTTAAAAGAAGTCAGAGAAGGGAACCGAGTCTGTGGCGAGCTGGCAGCTTGTCTGGTGACCAGCAGGCCTGGGGATGGCCTCACTCACGTATCTGGTAGTTCACTAGCCATTGGAAGGATTTCAGAGGTGACTGAGCCACACATCTCTTACCTATTTGGCCATGCTGGCCATCCTTCTCGCCACGGGGCCATGACAAGTTTTCAAGAATGCAAGGCCCAGGCTTGCAACTGGCATGCTATCACTCCCACAACACTATATAGGCCAAAGCAAGTCAGAGACCAGCCCAAATTCCCAGAATTCCCACAGATGGGAAATTCCTGGTATCACTTCTTGATGGAAAGAATCACAAAGTCATATCACAAGGGATATATTGTGGTCATTTTTGCAATCTACCTCACAGGTATATTTCAAAGACTATGGCTAAAAATACAGGTTATATATCATATAGACAATGCATTGTTGGAGCTTCCTTGAGGACAGTTCTGGGAGATGGACTATTAACTCTAGAAACTAACACAAGTCTTAACTGGTCATCATGCTGCCTGTCAGGTTCCAAGAGCATCAGTAATAAAGATTCAATTATTTCATCCCTCCTACTGGGGGAAAGGAGTCAAAATAATTAGAATTATGATGATCATAATTTTTAAATAATATAAAAGGAGGAAGAAGAACAATACCCACAGTACAAGTCCCAACTATGTGCCAAGAATGGGACAGGGTCTTTCCTTGTTCTCAGTCCTTAAAAATCCCAAAGAGGCTTTTTCAACCATTTCTCTGATATGGAGATTAACTCAGAAAAGGTAACCAACTTGACCAAACAAAATGTAAGCTCAGGCCTGCTGACTTCTGCTTTTTTTTCTGACTTCTGGATTTTTCTATGAGGCCAATCTCACATCTGAAGATTCCAGGAAGACAACACAAAGTAGGGAAGTAATTCACTTTACATGGCTTGACCCCTGGTACTTAAAAAAACTCCCATCCCTGCCATGCCATCTTGCCTCTGCTAGAAATGCCTTCTGGTCAACAGAAGTCAGAGTTTTAGCAGCCACCAGGGCAGCAGTGTTATTGAAGTTTCTATTGTCTGATGACTTAGGGAAACAGTACAGCTTAATTTTATTAATTCACATTGATTTATATACCTTGGCTCTTTCCACAAAATATTTGAGGAAACTTACAACAAAAACAATACAGCTGAATATAGAATCCCGGAAATCAAATGCTCTTAGAAATATATTCCCAGAACCTTTTTTTCCATGGCATATTTTGCTGTCCTGTGCGAACAAAATGAAAAATCAGCATCACAGAATCTCAGCCCTAGAAGAGGCCATAATGGGTTTCAAAGAAGAGAATATAAAGATCACTGGAGAATGTATTTAAAATACAGATTACCTGACCCCACTCCCAGAGACTGATTCAGGTGGTCTGCATGAAGCCTTAAAATACATTTAAAACAAGTTCTAAATTTCCCAGGCAATTCTGTTGCAAAAGAACCCTGCGAAAGAACCCTGATAAAATCCAAACCACTTAACAATAAAGAAATACTCTTGCCAGCATCCACTTCTATGCTAACTAAACACAGTGCTAGGCCCCAAAGGTAGAAAGATAAATAAGGGGAAAATCCCTGCCCTTAAAAAGCTCAAAGTCTGGGGGCGCCTGGGTGGCTCAGTCGGTTAAACGTCCCACTTCATCTCAGGTGATGATTTCATAGTTCATGAGTTTGAGCCCCATGTAAGGCTCTGTGCTGATGGCTCAGAGCATGGAGCCTGCTTTGGATTCCTTGCTTCCCTCTCTCTCTGCCCCTCCCCTCTCCCTGCCCCTCCCTTGCTCATGCTCTGTTGCTCTCTGTCAATCAAAAATAAATAAACACTGAGAAAAAAAAAGCTCAAAGTCTAGTCACAGAAACAATGAATTACACAACCAATGGTGACACAATGTATTTAGAGCCACAAAATTTAAAAATCCTTTGGGGAATTAGTAAAGTTTCATCGATGAGCTGTTTCTGTGGGAGGGATGGTTAAGAATAAGGGCTCTGCAGGTAAACTGTCTGAAGATGATATGAATCCTGGCTCTGAATTTGTTAGCTGTATGATCTCAGGCTGGAGACGTAACTTCTCTATGACAAGACTTTCTCAAATGTGAAGTGGTAATAAGGGTAGTCCCTACCTTATTAGGTTGTGGGGATTCCATGGCAGAAAACATTGGTAATGTGTTATGTCTCCATTTTAATCTGTGTGTTCTCTAGATATGAAAAAACCTGTTTCAATGTTGTCAGTGGTGATGGTGTTGAAGTGAGTGATGGCAGCAGTGGTGATGGTGGTGTGGAGGTGATGATGGTGTTGGAGGTGGAGGTGGTCGAGGTGGTGGGGGACGTGGTGGTAGTGGAGGTAAGGGTGATGTTAGTGGTGATGGTGACAGGGGTGGTGATGACAATGATGGTGTCTAACCTCTCCTCGTTCTACTTGGAAACAAAAATAAAAACTAAAAGAAGCTACGGCCCAAAGATAAGAAAGATCCCAATGCCTGATTGCAGAGCAAATTCCTCATTTCCCAGTTCCTAATAAATAAAATATAGGACTGAAATTTGGAGTGAGGAGTAAAAGAGATAATGAGTTCCATTTTGGCTAATAAGTTTGAAATAAACAGGATTTCCAGCTGGGAAGATTGGTTCGGTAGCTTTGGAGAAAAATGGTTAGGAGACACAGAGCTGAGAATCAGTCACACACAGAGAGAAGGTACTGGGGAGAGAATGTGCAAGGGAAATCTGTAGAGAGAGAAGGGAGAGAGGAAGATACAGGAACAAATTTAGAAGTCAGTGCAATGTGGGGCGCCTGGGTGGCGCAGTCGGTTAAACGCCCGACTTCAGCCAGGTCACGATCTCGCGGTCCGTGAGTTCGAGCCCCGCGTCGGGCTCTGGGCTGATGGCTTGGAGCCTGGAGCCTGTTTCCGATTCTGTGTCTCCCTCTCTCTCTGCCCCTCCCCCGTTCATGCTCTGTCTCTCTCTGTCCCAAAAATAAATAAAAAACGTTGAAAAAAAAATTAAAAAAAAAAAAAAAGAAGTCAGTGCAATGCTAGGATGTCTCCTTCCACAGTGAGGTACTCTTTGGTACAGTAGTTTAGTCAATTACAAATTCAATTAATTTCTACCTTACCTGAAAAAAGATGTCAGAGGAAACATTTACCTAATGCCTCACTGAAATCAAAATATGACACATATATATTTTCAACATGATCTTTCCATCTAATAACCTTACCATAAGCTGAATTAATGTCACTTCAACAAGACTGGGTCTCAGCAAACCTATGCTAGTCTGGTGCTTAATGCTTTCTTTTCTAATGATCATAACCTGCACTTAAATCCTTCTGTAATTTTTTCCAGATCTCTTCTGCAAGGTCTTAATTGCAATGTCAAGATTCTACCATGTTTCCCTTTTTGGAAAATCAGAAGACTTTTCCTCTACAGATATCTAGCTGCTCTCCTACCCCTTGTTATGTCCCAAAGATCACATACTACAGTAACACAGTTTCAGCTGAAAATTGTCTCCTCTGGCATGTGATTCGTGTGGACTGTGACCTCTGAATTCATCCAAAGATTCTCCACATTCTCTTAATATATCCTCACCCATCTTTAAGTGTTGATTCCTCCTAAACCACATTTGTTCTCATCTGTCCAGTTTGAATGCCTGTTTCCTTTCCAGAGAAGGTACAAGCATACTGTTGTGGGTAAGAATATTGAATGTACTAGACACCTGCTTCATGGGCTGTTCATGGAAAGGCCTGTCTTTACAGCCAGAACATTCCTGCCATGTGTACCTGCTTCACCTCTGCCTCTGCCCTATAGGATCTGACCATCATACCAGCCCACTCACTTGTACTCCATATCACTTCACACTTTCCGAGCCACCCTATCCCTGTTACTGTTCTTGGTCACTAAAAAGACTGGTTGGGATTCTCACAACTAACCACAGAAGTCCCTGGCCAGAAGCAATATCAAACACCTACTTGATAGTCCTAAAACCTAAATAGGATTACTTGGGACACCCTAAAGATTTTGGAAGTGCCCTAAAATTCATTCATTTATTTTACCATTATTTATCAACCTCCTATCAGGCCTTAGTCACTATTGACAGCACTGGATTTACAATAGTGAGCAAAATAATAGATAACCATAACCCACATGAAGCTTAAAGTCCACCGAGAGAGATATTAATCCAATTATCCCACAAATAAGTGTAAAATTCAGACTCTTAAGTACCCTGAAGGAGGGTAGGTAAATCATTCTTCAGTAGTGTAAAACAGGAATATTCTGACCTAATCAGGGATATCAGGGAAGGCTTCCTTGAAGAAAGAACCACGGAGCGGAGACCCCAATGGCTGCACAGCAATTAACCAAGCCAGGGCTGGGGGCATATTAGAATCATCTATGGCATCTTGGGGGCATATTAGAATCACCTGTGGCATCTTACAATGCTGATTACCAGGCTTCTCTCCAGACCAAGGAAAATTCGTGTCTTTGGTGGTGGTCCCAAGCATTGCTATTTTAAGAAACCCTCTCCCGGCACCCCAGGCAATTCTAATGTGCAGCCAAGGTTGGGAGCCACTGAACCAGAAGGAAGAGACTGGGTGGGGGTAAAGGAATAGGCATGTGCAAGGCCCCTTAAAAAACACAGGCATGGTCCTTACTGGAACATAAAGAAGGCTGGTGTGGCCTGAGTATGGAGAGCACACAGAAGCTTCACTGTAGATGAGGCAGGAAAGGAGAGCAGGGAGCAGGCAGGACCCTGGAGGCCATGTTAAGAATTTTGGTTTTGGGGCACCTAGGTGGCTCAGTCGGTTGAGTGTCCGACTTCAGCTCAGGTCATGACCTCACAGTTCATGAGTTCCAGCCCCGCGTCAGGCTCTGTGCTGACAGCTCAGAGCCTGGAGCCTGCTTCAGAGTCTGTGTCTCCCTCTCTCTCTGCCCCTCCCCCTCTCACACTCTGTCTTTCTCAAAAATGAATAAACTTCAAAAACATTTTTTTAAAAAAAGAATTTTAGTATTTTCAGTTAGCATCAATGAGAATCTTGAGAAGTTTTATTACCATTATTACTATTATTACTATTACTGCTGCTGCTACTACTCTTATAATTGTGGCCACGATCAGCTTTGTATTCTGAAAACATCATTCTGACTTCTTGGTGGAGAATGGATTGGAGGGAGCAAGAGGGTGCAGAGTTGCAAGGGGAAGGGGGTGTCTCCGGAAGACCAGCAGTGACTGCCATCCCAAGGCAGTGGGAGAGGGCAGGGAAAGGTCTGTCCACGAGAGGGGCCAGCCTCACCAAGCAGGCAGAGCACTTTTGGCAGCCTCAGTGAGCACTAATCAACAAGTTTGGCCGAAACTCTTTTCGAGAGCACCAGGCACAGCAGCTTCAACAGCACTGCTTGGCACAGGGCGGGGTGACACTTGGGCAATCCAGGCAACCCGCCGGAAGCCATATGCCCCGCTTAATTCCTCCACAAACCTACTGCTTACAGCCATGCAGACATATGCAGCCTTAATATGGTTACAGTGTAAAGTCCTGAGGAAGGGGGGGGGGGGGGGGTGTGATGGGATGTTCCCACCCAAGCACAGCAATGGAGAGGAAAATTGTCAGAAGTGATTCTTGGCTGAGATTGGCAACATACACTGTCACTTGAACCTATCAATAGACCAGGCTGATGATGTTTTTCACTTAACACCTAGCGACAAGGCTGTCAGAAACTGGCAGGAGATCCCTGCATTTCCTGCCAAGAGAGAGGAACATGAAAATCTGTCGAAATTCATGCTTGCTAATAAATATACCCCTGGAATTCTTTTTTAAGGAACCCAGGGTTTTAGATGTCTAGGCAACATTTGGCAGGGATTCAAAAATCCTGATCGAGCCCGGAGGTTTCTTTCCAACTCCAGTCTTCAGATGGTTTGGGCTTACTGGCAAAGGAAAGGGGTGAGGCAGAGGCTTAATAAAGGAGAAGCCCCAAAGATACTAATCATTATAAGTCTAGCATGGGGTCTGCTGTCTATGAGCAAAGTTAAGCAGACACATGACATTGCCAGTAGGCTCTAGAGACACCCTCTAGGGTCACTGGGACCAGATTTCCAGTAGTACCTACATCAGGAGAGGGCATGGGAGCTCAGCAGAGGGTTCCGAGGAAAGGAAGGTGCAATAACCAGAAGCTGATGTTTTCTGGCTACTGTGCAGTCCTTGGTGCTGTTCAATGAATATTCCTATTAGGATCACACTTCCCCACCCCCTCAAGAAGCGAGGTGAGACCATGTGGCTGGTGTTGGCCAATGAACGTGACACACATCACACTTCAGGATGGAAGTTTTAAGAGCCAGAGCACAGTCTGTACCTGGCCTTTCCTCCTATCCCAATGACTGGCAGCAGCGGCTGCTCCAATAGCTGGGTCCCAGAGTGAGGACAATACAGAACGACACCCCAAGCTGAATGGCAATAGACTTGAGGCTTGAGTAGAAACTAAAATGGGGGCGCCTGGGTGGCGCAGTCGGTTAAGCGTCCGACTTCAGCCAGGTCACGATCTCGCGGTCCGTGAGTTCGAGCCCCGCGTCAGGCTCTGGGCTGATGGCTCGGAGCCTGGAGCCTGTTTCCGATTCTGTGTCTCCCTCTCTCTCTGCCCCTCCCCCATTCATGCTCTGTCTCTCTCTGTCCCAAAAATAAATAAAAAACGTTGAAAAAAAAAATACTGATATATTAAAAAAAAAAAAAAAAACTAAAATGAGTTCTTACAAGTCATTGAGATATGGGGATTGCTATGCATAACTAAGCCTACATGCTCTCTGTTAGAGTCACTCAGAACAACTTCTCTCCTCCCTAATGCCCCTTTCTGTAAAGTGAATGGCTTGTTGCACAGTGGTTACCTTCCAATGTGCCTGTGCTCCGATCTACTAGTGATGATTTGGGGTGAGGTCCTTAAACTCCTGCAACCTCAGGTGCTTCATCTCTAAATTATGAATAATAATGCCCTCCATCCTGTAAGATATTAAATAACCTAATGCCTAGAAACGATGAACTTTTACTGCACGCTGTGCGGAAAACAAACACGGCAGGCTTGAGACCACTGCTCTCAGAAAGCTCTGCTTGCAAGGTTGGCCCTTTGTTGGCATGTGGGAACTTGGATCTCAGGTCTCCCCCCACCCCCCATTCCAAAACTTACAGAGGTGCCTACTGTACCTAAACGATTTGTACAAACAATGTGGTTCATGCTCAATATCTGTGGTTTTTTTTTTTCTGGGAGTCTGGAATTTGGGTACATGCTAGGCAGAAGGTGCCTACGTGACCAGCCCCCAGTGAAACCCAGGGACACCGGTTCTCTAACAATCTTCCAGAGTAGACAACCTTGCAAAAGGCCATGTTGTCAAAACTCATTGTTGGGGGAATCAAGCGCATCATGTGTGACTCCACTGGGAGCTTCTTAGAAGCTTATGTCTGTTTTCCTCCAGACTTTTCCCATGCGCTTTTTTTCCTTTGCTGATTTTCTTTGTGCCTTTTCACTCTGTAAGTCTTAGCCATGGGTCCAACTATATCCTGAGTCCTATGAGTCCTCCATATGAATCACCAGACTTGGGAGTGCTCTTGGGAGGTTGAAGTATGGTTTACTCTAAGTTAATAATAAGTATAAAAAGGTAAGTTAACAATAAGTATTGTTAGTAAGAAAAATAAAACAAAGGGAGATGCACAGAAAGCATGAAGATAGCCAATTCATAAGTAACCACAAAACAAAATACCAGCAGACAGACTTATGTCCCAAGGGTATTTATTCAACTACCAAATATCCAGAACAGTGACTTATCTAGCCAAAGATTCCCAAGCATACCCTGACTAAGGGACCAGCATTGGCCATAGGCAGAGTCTGTCCCTGACTGAGGTTTGCACACAAATAGCCATTCCTAGGGTGACCTCATAAAAACGACGATGCTAGGAACAACAAGAGCCAATATCTGGTGAGCCCTGTTCTCTACCTGTGATATACATCATGTCACTTATTCCTCACAATAGCACAAGCACTGTCCCCAATTACAGGTGAGGAAACAAACACAGAGAGATTCAGCCACAAGCCCACCAGACAGCATCACAGCTGAGGAGGCAGACTTGGAATCCAACCTGCCGTGGTCCCATCTCAACACTGTATGAGCTTCCTGCGGCTGCTGTAACAAATTGCCACAAACTGGGTGTGGGGCTGGGGAGGCGCTTAAAACAACAGAAAATTATCTTCTCACCATTCTGGATGTTACAAGTCCACGGTCAAGGTGTCAGCAAGACCATGTTCCCTCTGAAATCCCTCGGGGAGGATTCTTCCTTATCTCTTCCATCTTCTGGTGGCTCCAGATGTTCCTTGGCTTGTGGCTACATCTCTCCTACCTCTGCCTCTGTCTTTGTATGGCCTTCTTTTCGTTTGTGTCTATATGTTTCTTACAAGGACACTTGTGATTGTATTTAAGGTTCATCTACATATTCCAGGGTAATCTCAACTTGAGATCCTTAACTTGATTATATCTGAAAAGATTCTTTTTCCACATAAGGTCACATTCGCAAGTTCTGGGGATGAGGACGCCAACATATCTTTCAGGGGCCACCATCCAGCTCACTACAAACATCAACAGTTAGTTCCATGTACTACTGGCCAGTTACTTAACCTTTTGGCATGTCACGGAATTGCTCTGAGGGCCAAGTGAGGCAGTGCATGAAAAATGTTTGGCATATAGTCTAGCACACGTAAGAGTCCAGTAAACAGCAGTTACCATTATTGCCCATAACCACACAATTGTTGGCGAGGCACTAGGACGTGAACAAGGCACACATAACTGCTGTTCGTTCTTACTTCACTCTGAGAACAGTTAGAGGAGGAGGCCTGGAGAAATTGTTGTCGACCCAATGATCGTCCACCCATCAATCTGCAGTCATTCGGACTAGGACCCTTTTATATACTCTTTTGGTCCAGAGCTTGTGGAGGGGCTGAACTCCCCCCACTCAAGGACCCCTCCTGAGGCCCTCAAAGAATAATCCTGGAGAATCTTGGCTCTTCTGTTTCACCATCTCAAAAACCCCGACAGTAATTACAGCTGCCACACTAGAGTGCTTTGAGGGTTATCGAGTTAATGACTATAAAGTCTGTGGAGCTCTTCAGAGGAAAGAAGCCATAAAAATCAGATAAATAAAACAGTCAATCAGCACATGTTTATTGTGTCCACAGGGTGCATAGCACTGTACTCGGAAATAAAGATTAAGGGGGCGGGGGGGGGGAAAGCAAAGGAAAAGAAAGAGGAAAGTTAGTTCCAACCAAAGTCTTTCCAGGCGAGCGTACAAGGCCAGCTATAAACTAAAGAGCTAGAGCCCTCCAAGGCTTTAAGAAAAGAAGGAGGTACCTACAAATCACTAAGAAAAAGATAAAGAACTCAACTGGGGGGAAGAAAAGAACAAAGCATTCAAGGAAACAGTTCACAGACAAACAAATATAGCTAGCCAATAAGCAATGAAGAGATGCTTAGCAGTGCTCATAATTAATCAAAACAACAATAAGATAGCATTCCTCACTTATCACATAGATGTTTGCTTTCTGATATACAACCCTGGCAAGGGTGTGAAAAAACAGGTATTTTCCATCCACTTTGGGGGACAATATGGATTAGAGGAGCAACCTGTCTGGAGAGCAATGAGGCAGGACCCGTCACTATTAAAACTGTGCATGGCCTTCATCCCAGCAATCCTGCAGCTAGGAATCTGCCCAAGGAATAAACTTACAAAACCAAACCTGGCTACATACAGATATTCATCACATCGATGCTCTTACTGACAGAAAACTGTGAACAATCTAATATCTGGGAACAGCACTCTGGTTAAATTATGGATAGTGTACATGGTAAACACCAGGCAAATGTAAGCAAGAAAGAGGTTAACTCCAAGTTGACATATTAAAAGAAAGAAGCTAGAGCAGAATAGTATGCATACTATGACCCTTGGGTGAATAAGAATATGGCGGGGTGGGGGGGGGGCGCTTCATATTCAAGGATGACCCTTGGGATATGCTGTGAACACACCTCGATCTGCACTCCTGGCCCTTCTGTGACCAAAGGCCTGCCCTACCATGAGGCTGTCACGAGATGGGATATATGGGAGATTTGCTTTTGTTTTCTTTATGAACACCAAACTCTGACCAGATTTGGTACAACAAGGAAAAACACAATGTATTAAGATCCTGAACTTGGAGCCAGACTACCCAGGTTCAAATTCCAATTCTGGTGCTTCTTACTAGCTGTGTGACTTTGAGCAAATCACTTCACCTCTCTGTTCCTTAGGTTCTCTAATATAGCAATAATATCAGTACTTACCTCATCGAGTCATTATGAGAAATAAATGTGTCTCTATCTGAGGAGTGCTTCAACAATGCTTGGCAGAAAGCCACTCCCTCTGTAAGTGCTATCAAGCAGGTAAGTGAGACTCAAACACTGAGTGCCTCATCTCCTGAATCCCAGTATGACCCCTCTGTTAGTGTGGCCCCAAACACCCCAAGGGAAAAGAAGAAAGGAAAAGAAAGGTGTCTTTTATGTATTCAGTGGGCCACTCTACAGGATGAAGTCATTTTGAAAAGGATAATTAGACCTCCAATTGGTTTTCATTTTATTTCATTTTCTTGCCTGCAGTTGACAAGCAGGGAGACTGTGTTACTTCCACAGTAACTAACAGTAAAGTCTCCGGGTTCCTCCTACTTCTATAGCAAACCCATGAAAGAGAGAAGCCTGCTGGTGCAAACTGCTTTGATGGGAGGAAGCATCTAAAATTCATTTTAATTTCAATTTGTGTGAAGCTTTTGTATCAAATTACGGATCTGGGGCACGATGCAGCTCAGTGAAGAATCCCATTTTCCATCAGTTTGGATGCATTCCTTGTGCCGTCAAGGGGTAAAATAATTAAGGCTGAAATCCTATCTCCACTGGAGACTGTCTACTGGTGTCCCGCTTCCTGTGTTGATCAAATCATGTGACAGACCAACAATTAGTATTCAAGGACCAGCGCTGCCCCCTTGGAGGTCCCAGACCAGCCAAAAATTCCCAGGCAAGTCAATTAGTTCAAGAGGCTTCTCACTCAGATATGATCATGCCAGTGGCCTAATGCTAACTGCAAGACCACCAATCAACCAGGGCAAGCCAAGGTTGCTTGTATAAATTAAAACAGAAGTTGGAAGAATTCAGCAAAATAGCTGAATTCTGCAAACCCACCAAGTAACCGGTTACTAGGCAGCTGAATTCACATTGTTGCTTTTATGAAAGATTGAGTCCACATTTGGAGACCAAAGCAATCAGGCTAGGAAAGCCACCAATGATTACGTACTTTTTCCCCCCTCTGGTCTGGCATATCAGATGGTCTCACTGGGGTGTTCAAGTTCTGCTCGGTACAAGGGTCTCCATGATGGGGACCGTGCACCCAGTCCCCAGCTGCTGTGAATGTTGGCTGCCAACAGGTCACAGGTGTCTCTCTTCTCAGAGAAAGGTTCTGCTGACAGGAGTCATGTCATCTAGGAGGGTACATGCTGCCCCCCAACCCCACCACCATCACCAACCCAGGGGCTGCTAATGACTGCCTGAAACCAGAATCAAAGGGCAACCTCCTTGCCCCAAGAGAGAATAATGCTTCAGTGTACCTTATGCCCACAGCACCAACAGGAATCAGGCCAAGGCTAGATTTTAATCAGGGCCACACCCTTGCTTAGCAATCCTTTTCATCTTGTCTTCTCACTCTCTTACAGGGGTCTCCTGAGAGCATTCTCTCAATAAATCATGTGTACCCAAATCCCTGACTCTGGTTCTGCTTCTAGGGAACTCAACTATATCCATTTCCTATCACTGTTGTAACAAATTACCACAAGCTGGCAGCTAAAGCAATGCAAATGTATTATCTTACAGTTCTAGAGGTCAAAAATCTGACCCAGATCTTACTGAGCTAAATCAAGATGTTGGTAGGGCTATGTCCCCCTGCAGACTCTCAGGGACAACCCATTCCTTGCCTTTTCCAATATCTAGAAGTCGCCTGTATTCTCTGACTCCTGGCCCCACATCACTGCAAACTTTTCTTCCACTGTCACATCACCTTCTCTGACTCTGACCCCTCCTGCATCCCTCTTATAATGACTCTTATAAATACATTGGACCCACCTGGGATAACCCTGGCTAATCTCCCCATGTTAAGACCCTTCACTTCATCACATTGGCAAAATCCCCTTTCCTGTGTCAGGTAACATACTTGCAGATTTGGGGGATTAGGACATGGACATCTTTGGGGCTATTATTCTGCCTCCTACACTGACCTAAGAGAGTTGACATGAGGAGAACTCTTGAGAACCAGACTCAAAGGAAGGGATTCTAGAGTTGGGTCGCTGGTTGGCAATAAGGAGTCGATCCCTGGTGACAGGTGAAGCATCATCTACCCCTGACATATGGCCACAGTGCAATTGCTAAGACTTTCACCTAAGACAAGCTATAGGTGGAAGTGAATGCACTGTTTTCTGCAACATTTCTACTGTTGGAGAGGTATAAGATATACAGTAATAATCAGGATTGTGAATTTAGGTGTTTTTTTGCTAAATACCATGAATGCATTGAAGAGAAAAAATGACAGCCTCAGGGCAGTCATTCAACAATTTAGAGCTAATTGTGTCAGATAGCTTCCCTTGGCAGTATTTAAAGAAACCGTGATCTTCTTCAGCATGAAATAAAGAGCTGAAGAAGATACACAGGACTTAACTGTATCTCCAGAACTTCAGAGAAGGCTGGATTCCTACACCAAAGTCAGGATGCTGACAGGAAGGAGTGGGACTCGGAGACTTGGGGTGGGGATATCTGGGAAGATGCACTTGATTACCCTTAAGCCTCTGGTCCTGCTGAAGTGTCTTCCTCCCTCTTGTTGGAAGACAGTCCCCTTCCCTTGTTTGAAGAATAAGCAAAACCTCTAATGGGACAGGTGCCTGACAAAACAATGCTCCTACCTTCTCTGCTGGCTATCAGACCAACACCAAGTGTTGACTCTCAACCTAACCCGATGAGCAAGTGTTGGGCCTGCTAGAGAGAGAGAAACACACGCCATCATAACCACAAGAACCTAGTTAATATGACTGGGCAAAAACCATGAGAGGATGACTAGGATGCTTAGTGAATAGGGGCAAAATAGAAAGCTTTGGGTATAAAAGGGAGTTGATTTGAAGGGAAACCCTCCTGTGACATAGGATTTAACCCCTGGAAAAACTTTGAGAGATGAGTCTTGTATGAAGTAGCGATGGCCCTTGGGAACTTGGACTTAAGCCCCTCAGGATGGGATGCAAAGGAGAAGGGGGCTGTGGGTAGCAACTTAATCAAAGCCAACTGTTAGCAGTGCCTTTGAGGTTTAGAAATGTGGAAAAAGAAATCTGAACTGATACTCCAGGAAGTTCCAATTCTTCATGGGATCTAAGGAGAAGGAAAATGTACTTGCTGGGGAACTCCAAAGATGACTACTTTAACCAGGGGTAATCCACGTGACATCACGTGGGGGGGAAAAAAAAAAGCAAACAGCAGAATTGAGGACTACTATCCGTACAAAGACCTGCCTGCAAGGCTGGCCCTTGGATGGCATCTGCAAACTTGGATTTGGAGAGGGCTCCTACCATTCCCAGCATTGAGAAGAGGGCTCGCTGTGCCTGAACTGTGAAAACAGTATCGGTTATAATGAATACCCATTTTCCTTCTGCAAGTCTGGAATCTGGGCATATGCCAGGCAGAGGGTGCCAATGCGACAACCCCCAATAAAAATCCTGGGCACTGAGTCTCTGATGAACTTCCCTGTCAGACAAGATTTCACATGCTGTCACAACTCAGAGCTGGGGGGATTAAGCACACCCTATATGACTCCACTGAAGAGGACTCTGGGAAGCTTATGCCTGGTTTCTTTGGCCCATGCACCTTTACCCTATGCTGATTTTGCTTTGTAACCTTTTCCTGTAGTAAATCAGTATGATTATATGCTGAGTTCATGAATCCTCCTAGCAAATCACGAAGCCTGGGAGTGCTCTTGAGGATTTCCAACATACACCACGACAAACAGATCTATGTAGTTCTCTTCACACATATTTATCTGGGCCCCTCTAGGGCAAGAAGCTTAGTGAACCATGTTGAAATGCCCTCTTACCCTAAGACTTCTTCCCCTCAATCTTAAGGGATTTTGCTTCCCTTTGAACCCACTGTTGATGTATTCCATCTTATTTAATGTATAAGGAGTCTGGTTTCATACTTAGAAGTGTATGTCTTCACCTTCTGAAATAGAATTGTTCGGAACTGCTGGGGGCCCCTTTCCCAATCTCAAAGTATCAGTAGACTTTTTTTTAATCCCACTATTCCCAAAGATCTCCAAAATGTTTGAATTTTTAATGTTCTTTCCACTAATCACAATTACTAAACTACTTCTTGCACAAGTAAGTGGAACCAAAATCCTATTGGACAGATTTCATGTCCCAGCAGTGGGGGAATGTGGGAGAAGACTAGGATGATGCTGTGGGGGCCCAGAAGGGTATCTCCATCAGACTTCCCAAGCCTTTCAGACCATCTAGAGAATGACTAACAATTATCATAGTTGACTGGGTCTTAAAGAAAGACTAAGAATTCCCATGGTAGAAAAGCTATCAAATGGGGACTATTTGAGAAAGGACAGAAGAAATGATCTGGGTCATTCCAGGAACCTGCAAGGAGCTCAAATCCTGGAAAGAAGAGGTGGGAAATGGAAGGTGCCCCTTCTCGAGGTATGCTAAGGAAAGGGAAACGTTCCTCTAGCAACAGGGCATGTATTAAAGTGAACTGAGTGTGCTTAGCTGAAACCCATAGACCATCTCACCCAATGGCCCAAGTCACTACACAGTAATAACTCTGGTCAGAATGTTACTTTTATTTCTTCTATTCTGCATGCAACTTCTAGGCAACTTCTCTTCCAGTTACCTCTGCTGCTTCCATTTCCTGACCAAGTTCTTCAGCCTTCTGTTCTCCTGTTCTCAGATCTCCTATTCTCTGGTCCAGTCCCATTAGGCAAAGATAATGGTGCCATAGGTTGATGCTTAGTTGACCTGTATTCTGTTCCAGCCTTGGAATTCTTACCTCATCCTGTCAACTATCAGATACTTGCCATAGGGACAGGAAATACTGGGTATTGAGTCCTGGAAAATGTCATGGCAGGAAACAGATGGGATGCTGAAGAGGGTGAGAGAGAGTTTATATGGACTCTTTATAGAGCTGTGGGCTAGCTGAAGAAAACCCACAAGGAACACAGACCCTCCAGAGCTAGCAAAAAGTGGGAAGCTGATACCACCCCCTAATATTGAAGGGACAACAAGTGGAGGAAGGGTAACCAGAACTCAATAATATCTATAGATTTGTGAGAGGGCCACTTGATAGGAGCTGCAGGCCACCACAGAGAAACATAACTACTACTGACCTGTGTCCCATCAGGACATGAATTAGGAATTCAAATGTGCTCAACTCCATTTTGTCCTTCCTTCCCTCCAATCTCCTGCAGGCACATCCCATTGGCCAAAGCCAGTGAGAAACTAGAGGGTGAAAGAATTCACTGATGGGTCTAGAGGACCAAATGAAAGCTGCCCAACTTAATGGCTAAGTACATATCAAGACACACACACAGAAACATAAATCAAGGTACATTCCAAAGGCTTTTATTTATGAGATATACAACAGATTGCAGTATACCAAAAGGGTTTAAGGAGTTATTTAGAAATGTAATTTTGTGCTTCAGTATCACACACCTTGGTTGGCAGCCAGCTATTAACACACTCAGGTGTCTGAAGTGACTCTCCCCCTCGGGTAGGCTGAAAAAAGATGCCACTTTAGAGCAAGATGGGAGCACCTGAGGATATAGCTAGGCTGTTAAGTACTTCTAGGGTAGGAGATACAACAGAAATTTTGCTGCCTGTCTGCCCCCACAGTGATGCTGGCACTTTCTAGCAATCGTGTGTCTCAGAAGATCAATTTCACTTTTCAGCATTTACCAGGTCTCAGTTGTGATGAGCCCAGTAGAGCCTCTGTTTGCTCCTGTCTTACTTCTCAGTCACCCTGGGGTCTCGTTTCAAAAAAGGCTATGTGTGGGCCACATGGGTGGCTCAGTTGGTTAAGCGTCCGACGCCTGATTTCGGTCAGGTCCTAATCTCATAGTTCGTGGATTTGATCCCTGCATCAGGCTCTGCGCTTGGGATTCTCTGTCTCTCCCTCTCTCTCCCTCTACTACTCACGCACACACTCTCTCGCCGTCTCTCAAAATAAATAAATAAACTTTAAAAAAAAAAAAAAAAAGGCCTATCTGTGGAGCGCCTGGGTGGCTCCCCTGGTTGAGTGTCCGACTTCGGCTCAGGTCATGATCTCATGACTCATGGGTTTGAGCCCCGCATCAGGCTCTGTGATGACAGCTCAGAGCCTGGAGCCTGCTTTGGATCCTGTGGCTCCCTCTCTTTCTGTCCCCCGCCCCTGCTTGTGCACTCGCTCACACACACTCTTCTCTCTTTCTCTCAAAAATAAATATATAAACATTAAAAACAGGGCTATCTGTGATCAAATTTACATTTCCATTCAATGGGTATTAATCCTAAGGAACACCACTTATCCTGGGTTCTCCCTGGCAAACAGTAGGATCGTCCTGCATGAGATGAAAACTCAGACATTTGTGCGACTTCCCACTCAGATACGCTGTTTGAGAGTTCCACTGTAATTGAAATCACCAGCCCTCAAGGGGCAAAAGGCTTGGAGGTGATTAGAGACTAAAGGCATGTCCACAAGGGCACTGAAAGGGGGAAAGGCTGGGAGAATAAGTGTCTCTTCTCCCTCCAGGTGGCAACAATGTCTGCCTGCACAAGTGAGCAGAAAAGCGCCCACAGAGACTGTGTTCATTTTCCCTTTGATGGTAAAACTCTTGTTCAGTTTAAATGACAGTAGGTGGCTTTGTAGCTTTGACAATAGGTAAATTCCTGCAGCAAGAATAAAATTTTTCTTTCAATTAACAGTTCTCTGACCGAGAAAACAAATCCATTTCTTGATGCATGATACCACCCTCCTTAGGTGCTGTAGGAGAGTCAGGGCTGCATAGGGATAAGGGCTTGCATTCTGAAATCAGACCCAGTCCTGGGCTTAAATCCCAACCCTGCCACTTACCAGCTATGCAACCTTAGGAGAGCCACTTAACTTCTCTGGGTCTCAGTCTTCTTGCCTCCAATTTCTTATCTCTAAGGGGTAATGATAGCCCTTCCTCACTGGTTGGTGAGAAGATTAAGAAGGAGAAAAGGTACAGATCAGCAAAGCCTCAAAAAATTAAAAGTAAAATTACTATATGAATCAGAAATGCTACTTCTACACAAAAGAATTAAAAACAAATGCTCAGATACTCATACATGAATGTTCGTAGCAGCTCCATTCACAATAACCAAAGGGTGCAGAAAGCCCAAATGGCCATCAATGGATGACAGGGATGAATGGATAAACAAAATGTGGCACATCTATACAACGGAATATTGCATCAGCCATAAAAAGGAATGAAGTGCTGATGCATGCTACAATATGGAGGAACCTCAAAAGAGTCACACTGAGTAACAGAAGCCAGGCACACAAGTCTATAAACTGTATGATTCCATTTATATGAAATATCCAGGACTGATAAATCTATAGAAACAGAAGAAGACTAGTGGGGCTGGGGGGAGGAGGGAATAGGGAGTGACTGCTTAATGGTTATGGGGTTTCCTTGTAGGCTGATGAAAACTCTTGGGACTAGACTGAGGTGGTGGGTGTACTAAATGCCACAAAATTGTACATTTATTTTCGCGTTTATTCATTTTTGAGAGACAGACAGAGTGTGAGTGGGGGAGGGGCAGAGAGAGAGGGAGACACAGAATCCAAAGCTAGCTCCAGGCTCTGAGCTGTCAGCACAGAGCCTGACGTGGGGCTTGAACCCACGAACCATGAGATCATGACCTTCGGACGCTCAACCGACTGAGCCACCCAGGCGCCCCCAGAATTGTATGTTTTAAAATGACTAATTTGATCCTATGTGAATTTCAACTCAATTAAAAAAAAAAAAAAAAAAAGCTCAGCATAGTGTGAGGAACATAAAAAGTAGTAATAAGTGGTCGCTATTCTGAACCCCGTGTGTCAATGAAATCATCTTTTAAGTAACATTCATAGACTCCCGGTCACCTACAGGATCAAGACTTTACTGGGAAGCCAAAGCCCTCTACAGACTGTCCCCAAATCACATTCCTAACATTATCCCTCTATATCTCCCTGTACAAGTCATTCTTGCCATTTGGGGCCTCATGAGGTCTGTTAAGAATCTGCTGGAAACACTGGATCCTATTTCCAGGGGAGAAAATGCCAACAAAATTTCCCATTCAACTTTGCAGGCTTCAAGGCCATCCTGAACAATAGGAATGCTCCTGGTCTTTGTGAATTTCAGGTCAAGGAAATGCACACACTCTCTACAACAGCCTCCTCAGTATTACTGGAACCTCCACTAACACTGCTACCCCTCACCTTCCTTCACTTTTACCATCTCCTGACCCAGCAAGGTCTGCCCACCCTTCAAGGCCCAGTTAATTCACAATATATCTGTTGTGACTACCCCAGCCTTCCAGGCCCTTTCTTCTTCCAGAATTCTTTGGAAAGTCTATATAGCATCCCCGAGCTGGTACTCATCCCACACTGCTTTGTAGTTTGGGTTTTCTGTCCTTTTTAAAAAAAAAAAAAAAAAAAAAAAACAGGTTACTTTTATTTCCAACTGTATTGTACGCCAGATTCAAATGTCTTCACGTTTTTTAATTTTTTTAATGTTTTATTTATTCTTAAGAGGGAGAAATACAGAGCACGAGTGGGTGAGGGGCAAAGAGAGAGAGGGACACAGAATCCGAAGCAGGCTCCAGGCTCTGAGCGGTCACAACAGAGCCCAAAGCAGGGCTTGAACTCATAAGCTGTGAGATCATGACCTGAACCGAAGTCAGATGCTTAACCGACTGAGCCACCCAGGCACTCCAAGATTCGAATGTCTTCAGAAGCCAAAGAGTCAGGAAGTATGGTAAACTGGAGAGGACTCCCTCTTCTAAAATCCCCACTGTCCCTGGGTCTACCGTTTTTCAAGGAAATCCAGGATTCTGGACATGTACTTCAAGTATTTTAGTTTCCAAATGTTAGTAACCACCTCTCAAAAAAGTACATAGTTAGGGGACACATTTTGTTGAATGTATGGGTAGTCTTGATCAGACAAAAGTGATTGTCAGAATAAGTACTCTGCAGGGCCATCTTAGTCCCACACAAGCTTGAATGAATTCTAAGGTGCCTAGAGGTCTTTTGACTTCATGTTCTAGGGCAACTGTCTATTAGCAAAAGTGACTGGGGTCTGATTTTTCTATAAAAGGCCTAATACTCTGCTTTAATGCTCTCTCCTGAGAAGGAGATTTCAGACTGTGTTTTTGAAAAACAGCACAAAGTTATGATGCTTAGGTTAAAGGTTATGATGACTTACTTGAATCATGTCAACAAGTATTTGGGCAGTCATTTCATGACACACTATGCTGGGCATGGGAGACAAAACAAGGGACAAGAGAGACCATTCCTACCCTCAGGAGTCTACAAGTGAAATACACTAGGACACTGATGAGGAAGAATAGGAATAGAGCGTACACAAAAGAGAAAATACAAGTAGCCAACAAATACACAAAAAGATGTTGATCATTTCCAGTGTTCAGGGACTTGCAAATTAAAAAGCACTTCACATGGGCAAAAATTAAGAAGTTAGCTAATGTCATTGATGTGAGGAAATGGTTCTCTCAAAACTGCAAGTGGGAGCATAATTTCGTACAGGAGCTTTCGAGGGCAATTTGCCAGGATCTATTAACATTTAAAGGTGCATCCCCCGTGACTCAGCAATTTCACTTTTCATAGCCACCCTGGAGAAGCACAGAGTCCACAAAGAGATGCGTTCAAGGATGTTCACCAGAACATGGATGGTGAAAGCAAAACACCACAGATGTTCTAGATTTACATCAAGAGGGGACTGTCAGAGTGAGCTGCCGTATGCATCATATAATGAAATACAACACAGTACACAAACCACGAGATAAATCTGTATGTCCCAAGATGGAGAAGTCTCTAAGACACGGTGCTGAAGGAAACACACACAATAATCAATACTACCCACTGTCCAAGATAAGAAGCTTAGGGTAAAGACACATACACAAAGGTTTAAAAGGATCTACACCAAGAAGAGTGATGGCTCCTCATATGGACGAATTCCTTAGGGGTTGCTGGCAATGGTCAAGGCAACTTAAGACTTACTCATAATGTTTAAGTTTTGTTTTTTGTTTTTTGTTTTTTAACGTTCATGCATTACCTGTGTGGTCGAAAAAATCAAAAACATTGAAGTGGTTACTTCATGGATCTGTTTTCAGCAAGGACGCCCTGTGACCCTCCACTTTGTCACAAGCCCAAAACCCTCACAGTCCCCCCCCCAGCCAATATTATTTGCCCTTTTTTATTGTTAGCTATAGTACAGTGGCTCTCTAACAATTCATAGCATAATAACCTTGAACTTCCCCAAGTTTCTGAATTAGTTTATGAGACCCAGTTTTTTTTCCATTTATAAATGTTATTTTCCTTTCAAAAAAAAAAAAAAAAAAGCCTCCAATCCCACTCACACACCCAAACCTGGAAACAGAAGCAGGTCTGCCAAAGAAACAGGGCCTGAGATAGCCATTCTAACGAAGGCAGCAGCCTCAACTTTCAGCTTCATGTGTCTTACTGAGACCACGGTGACCAAGGCTCTCTCCTTCCCTGCTACTCTGCGAGCAGGACACATCTCTGGGTTTGGGCCTTGGGTAGCAGGAGTGGGTCTTTGGTAGTGTCATTCCTGGCTGCATGGTCCCTAGACCCGTATCCCCAGCTGTCCAGGAGCTGCTTTGAATTGCCCAATACAACTTTGATATTTTATTTTCTGCTGAAATTAATCAGGATTGGTTTCTATTATTTGCATCTAAGAACCCTTACTGACACCGTGATCTTGGGAAAGTTACCTAATTTCTTCTGTTTCTTCATTTATAAAAATGAGGATAATGATATCTATCTCATAGGGCTGCAAGAAAATAAAATATATGCCATAAATATATATTGCATATACACAGTATATTTTTAAATGCATCTATATTAATACATCCCTGAATATATTTTATGCACTTATATGAATCTATGAATATTATATATCTACATGTAAAGTCTATATTAAGGTAAAAAATATGAAAATACCTGACTGTATACCTTTCTTCTCAGGTTGCGGGCAATGAGGCATGATGGGTGCTTAGAATTTATAGTAGATAAATTGCAGTGGATTTTCACTCCTAATATCTCACAGATAAATGCAAAGGCAAATGATGAACAGCTTTTCAAGGAAGCAGGAAAAATAAATAAAAAGATGGCATTTGTGGACCTAAGCTTGAGTACAAATAATCACGCCAGATCTCCCGTGGCTCACTTATTTTGTGTATAATCTGCAGTGACCTTTCCAAGGAAGGCCAATTTTCTGATACCAAATAATTTCCAACCACAGGCCAGCTGACTGGACAGCACTTACAGAACTCACTCATTCTAATATCAGTCACGATAAACATCATTAGGATTGAATAGTTTCTGCAAAATGACTCTGGAGCCCTAGAGTGAAGTCCACAGCCAAAACAGGTGACATCAAGATAAACGACTTTGTGGGGTGCCCACACAGTGCTCCCTTATCAGCCCAGGTAATCAAGAGGCAGAGGATGTGACGGCTCGGAAGGGCCCCAGAGACCCTGGTGTGCAAATTACTGTGAGCATCAGATTCTCTACAGCCAGAAACCCACACTCTCTTCCGTTCACAGGGAGTACATAACCCCACAACAGGCCCTCTGGCTTGTCTGTTAGCCATGGAAAAGTGAGGCACAGGAGCCTACAAAATGATCAGTCACGGTGCACAGAGACAGAAACAGAGCTGAGCTGAACGTGAGAGTGCCGTCTCCCACTTCTCTCTGGACCACATGCATAACAGACCCAGGACTTCCTCACAAATTACCAGAGCATGGTTACTGGGTTCCTCGTGAGGATTTTTCACCTGAGGATGTCCGGCCTCCCCAGGACGTTCCCTCACATATCCAAACAACAGGAAAAGAGAGGTGGAGAGTACAAACCCCCAACTCGAGCAAGGAAAAAGCTGCAGAAAATCTCAGCCTGAATCCAAGGCCGTCTCAGCTATAGTCTTAAAGTAAAGCTTGATCAGGGGAGCTTGGGTGGCTCAGTCAGTTAAACGTCCGACTTTAGCTCAGGTCATGATCTCAGGGTTTGTGAGTTTGAGCCCCACTTTGGTCCCCATGTCATCAGGCTCTCTGCTGTCAGCACGGAGCCTGCTTAGGATCCTCTACCCCCCTCTCTTTCTCCCTGCTCCTCCCCCCACTGGCTCTCACGCACTTTCTCTCTGTCGCTCTCTCTCAAAAATAGATAAACATGAAAAAATACACAATGCTTGATCTAAAGGAACCACAGCCATTTTCCCCCCTTTAATTCAGGAGCTGATTAGCACATTTCAAGATGAAGGGACCATCATTCTTCTTCCTCTTCCTCCCCATACCCTAGTCATCTCCTCAGGAAGAATTATGGACACATTTGTCTTCCTGGAATACTTTCCCCATTTCTCTGGATATAGAACCTCTGCTCTTTCCTGTGCAAAATTCCACGTGGTTTACATAGAACCACAATTACTTGTCAAAGAACCTGCCACACTAACACACACATACCTTACCACCTTTATAGGGGTGAACACTCAGAAGTGGCTAGTTTCAGAGTGACCATATGACCTAAGTCAGGCTAATCAGTTTTCTCTGACATATATAAGACCAGGAGGTCTCTCTCTTGCTTTAAAACTATGAGCTGTAAGAATAAGGTAATCTTGAGCTCCTTCTGACCATTTCCCACAAAATATGGAACAAGCTCTCTACATTAGGAGAGTGACGCCAACATCCAAGGAGAAAAGAGACAAAAGGATAAACAGGAACAGACACAGAGCCCTCATGTTATCAAATGAGCCATTAAAAGAAGGCTGACTAATTAAAAAAAAAAGCAAATCAAAACAAGTTAAGTCCATTTACTTGTAAGATGGGCTTTGGGATTAGAAATGGTGAAAGAATAAAAGGCCAGTTGACCTCACAAGCTATAAATAAGGGATTGGGCAATATTGTGAACCCTGGCATTTGTATGGTGCCTGCTGAGTGCCCAGCTGGCACTTTCTGATAACTTTTCTGTCAGGAGGTAGGAATTCCTTGTAACTCACACCAATTTATTTAACAAGTGCCCAGCTAAGACCTTGATATAGGGAGGTACTCAAATGTTTTATTGAATGGCTGTGGTCTGATAAATTCAGGAGACGGGGGACTATAATCTCCCTTGATCTGAATTCTATGTTTCTATTAATTCAGCTTAGGCATAGAGCTTTTTCTCCACCACGTCACAGAATCAACTCTAAATGACTGTGTGCTGCTGTTAAGCTGGGGCTGTGCTATCTTGTACCTCTGCAAATTACTCTTCAAGGTCCAGTCTCGGCTGTAAATTTATTCCTATTCATCTTTTAGTTTCAGCCCATCATGTTGGTCTGTCAACATGATATGGCATCCTTACTCTATTATCCAATATATGTAAGACCTATCCTTCCAGCTTTGAATTATTTGGAAATGTTACAGGTTTTCCCACTATAACTGTATCTCAGCCATTGATAAATTCAAACAAGATAATGAAAAGAGAGCCCTGCAATGTGCTGGCGGAGAAACTTCCTTTTTCCCCTTCCAAAAAAAAAAAAAAAAAAATGACATTAGAAGATCTTCATACACAGTTAAACACTCAGTTATAAATCAACCTGTTAACTAACCCAACCTGATTCACCCTGTTGCCTCTGGGAGATTCATAAAATATTATGCCAGCTGCCTTGCTGGGTATCAAACACTTCATGCCTCCAGGCTGTTACAAAAGTACAGTAATCTGATCATAAAAGGAATCAGAGTTGGTTCAATGCGACCAGTTCTTGGCGAACCCATTCTGGTTCCCAATGATCCCAGCTTTCTTTTCCAGCATCTCATGAGCCATCTGTCTAATGATTTGATCCAGTCTGGCATTTACCATTCACTAGTGTCAAATTCACTGGCTGGTAGCATCTAAAGCAACCTTCCTCCTCCTTTGAAAACTTCAAAATCTGTCTATATCAAGTCTTCAATCACCTCTCTTTTTTCTCTTCAAGAAACAAACATTTAAAGAATGTCTACCATGTTGCTATGTAAGGCATTTGTCATATAGAAAAAAGTAAGCCAAAGGGCTCTCAAGGAATAGATGCATGTACCCATTTAAGTGTCATAAATATCTTGAGAAGGAGCAGATACCAGACCAAAGGGAAGGGAAAGGTTAAAAAGTAGCATCTCTGTATCCTACGTAGCAAGCAGCCGCATAGATTTTATGCTTCCAAGTTCCAACAGATTTGCACGTTGAATTTCATCTAAGCCTGCAGACTTGAGCTCATGTCTATGAACCTTGCTGGCTTCCTGCCTTCACACCTACACGGAGCCCTGACTCTTTCCCCTTTATTCTGCTTTTTTCCCACAGCAAGATCATTCTCCCTGGTAGATAAATCAGAATTCAAACAACAATCAAGTACCTCTGCTTTATCTCTCATCTTTTAAAATGTCCCCCAAGCAGTCTTTCCTCTTTCCCCCATATGGTAGTGAAAGGCTCCTTTCGGTTGTCTTCAGGATGTTTCTGAAGCTTTGGCTCTTCTAGGTTTTAGATGAAGTAAGACAGGAGGAGAGCCTCTAGATCAGACCAACATGGGTTTGCGTCCCAGATCTGCCATGTAGTAACCACACGACCTTGGGGAAGTTTCTTAGCCTCTCAGGACTTCTGTTTCCCTTTCTCTATACGGAAGAAATCATCACACCTACATCAGACGGTTGTTGTGAATATTAAATGGGAAAAGGTAACCAAACTGCTTAGCAGAGTTCCTGGTGCAGGGCAAGTACTCCACACCCAGCAGCCCACATGAAACTTTAAGTTCAGGTCCACTCTCCTGAGTTGGGGAATAAAAGTTTTTTCGTTTCTCACTTTTTCTGCTGTTTATATGTCCTTTGGATATCTGGGCTTTTCAGAGAGCTTCACCCACAAATAAAAGGTTACCTGTCAACACTCTCCCTTTTAATCTTTACTAGAACACTCTATACCAATCCCTAAGGCAGGGCAAAGATCAAGATGGGACTTACCATCCCTGGATAAGAGAGAGCCAGGCCAACATCACCCTAGCCTAACATGACCATTAACATAACCAATGGAATTATGAATAAAGAAGGAGAATCCTAGGATTACCGTTGTCAATCCCTGCCTGCTTCCCTGCTGGCCATGGTCATCCACTCATTCCTGGGCTGCCAGCCATTAACAGGAAGCTCCACTTAGTTCTGGACCACCCAGGTCCGCCAATACTCTGCCCAAGACACCCTACTCACATGTTCCACTTTCATTCTAACCTGTCCCCATCCCCTTCCCAAAACACCAGTCTCCACCCAGAATGTGGTCCTCATTGCAAGTTCCCTTATGATGATTGGTTTTATGTGTCAACTTGGCCAGGCTCTAGTTATTCAATTAAACCCTAGTCTAGATGTTGCTGCAAAGGTATTTTGTACATATGCTTAAAATCTGCAATTGGTTAGACTTTGGGTAAAAGAGATGATCCTCAGTAATCAGGGCACAGACATAATCCAATCAGTTGAACAGCTTTAAGAGCAAAACTGAAGTTTATCAGAGGAAAAAGAAATCCCACCTAGGGACCCCACCATAGCTGCTGCTCAAGAGTATGCAGTTGGACAACGCTGCAGAGATTTCAGATTTGCCAGCCTCCACTGTGTGTGTGTGTGTGTGTGTGTGTATATATGTATGTGTATATGTATATACATATGTATACGTATACACATATATACATATACACATATATGTATATATGTATATACATATGTATATGTATACATAATATATGTATGTATATGTATGTAAATATATATATATGTAAATATATATACATACATATATACATACATACATATATATGAAACTACTCACTTCCCAGGCTTCAGAAACTGTTGTTAGGATGGCCCTCAGCAGTGGGTGATGTATTTCAGCTGGTATCGTGACCCAGAAATGGCTGCCCCCATTGGTTCTTCCCTGGGCTTGGCTGCAAAGCCAGAAGATGTATCAGACCCCACCAAGGGTCCAGCAAAATTCTCAGAACCAAGGAAACTGAGGACCCTCGGGGATCCTGGAGGCCCCCAGAGAGTATCTGAGACTGTCCGTGGGCCCTGAGAGCCAGAGCTATTCATGAGCCTTTAGAACTAAGATCTCCAACCTGCTAATCATAAGGATTGCCTGAGGCACCTGCTGAAGTCATGAGCTTCACTGAATCAGAACCTCTGGAGAATAATGGGCAGGTTGATAAACCGTTTGGATGAATCTCAGATTCAGGCAATTTGGGGGAGCAGAAGGATTCAGTCTTGGCTCCCAAGCCATCCCCCAATTCAATAATCCCAACCAGTCTCCTGAACGTCTGAAATGTCAGTGACTACCTGGAAAGAGAGACCATGTTTTGCTGAGCTCAGGCAAGATGGTGTCCTGGAGGCCTAAGCCACTGGACAGTAGTCACCAGAATTTCAACGTGATTTAAAGACCATCTGAGTTAGAAATGATGGGGAGGGGATGTGTAGAGCCTATTAAGAAATGTAGATTCCCAGGGCACCTGGGTGGCTCAGTCGGTTAAGCATCTAACTTCAGCTCAGGTCATGATCTCACAGTTTGTGAGGTCAAGCCCCACATCGGGCTCCGTGTTGACAGCTCAGAGCCTGGAGCCCACTTTGGAATCTGTATCTCCCTCTCTCCCTGCCCCTTCCTTGTTCTCTCTTTCTCTCTGTCAAAAATAAATAACATATTTTTCTAATTTTTAAATAAAAAAAATAAATGCATATTCCCAAGCCACAGACAAGAAACAGAATCCCTGGAAGTAAGGTCCAAGAACCTGCCTTTTGAGGAAGCTTCTCCCCGTCCCGCCGCCCCCCCCCCCCCGCAAAGGACTCCTTTGCCCACTGACATTTGAGAACTTCCAGCTGCTGTCTGATAAGAGGAGCCATGAAGATAAACATTTAAATATTTAAATACTCCCCTGAAGATTGGGGATTGTATCAGGAAGATACTCCTTATCAAACCCACATACAGAAACCATCATCCTGATGGTCTCAGTTCTAAGTCAGAGCCCTTGAGGAAAGCCTGCTCTCTAAAGCCTGCATGGTAGACATGTAGGCAGGCTGTCGGTGATGCCAGGCATCTGTGCCTGCCTTAGGGAAGCTGGGACCACCCCGGGGTGGAGCTGGGGGCTGGAATGAGACGAGGCAGTCTGCTGATTGTTCTTAGACTGCATCTCTCCTCCCTTCTATGACTGGGTTAAACCCCCAACCCTCACTATGAGTTCTCCTACAGGTTGTGCTTGATGAAAACAACCACTGAGCACCACCTCTTATATCCTGGACAGAGGCTTTGGGCTCCTGACAGGTCCTCCTGATTCCTTCCTTATCTCCTCCAATCCATTCCCCACAATGGAGACAAAATTCTCCGAAAGGTACTTCTGAGTGTGTCACTTCCCTGCCTGGAACTGTTAATAATTTCTCCATTGCTCTAAGGATCCAATTCAAAACTCTTAGTCCACAAGAACTGTCACCAGGGTGCCCACATTTATTGTACAGGCTTATCGTCTCCCACTCTCTGGGATCTTTCTCTCTTCAGAACCTTTGCACATTTTGTTCTGACCTGCAACGCCCTGTCCCTGGTTCATTCTAATGCACCCTTGAAGCTCAGTTTAACTATCAACTCCCTGGCCACCTCCCTCCCTCCCCAAACCAGCTCAGGCTTCATCAGCCTCCCACTTTGGCCTCTTGGTAGCACCTCTCAAAAGTGCAGTGAAATAATTATTTGCTCACTATCTGTCTCGCTCAACAGGCTGTGGGCAGCAGCACAAACAGAAATGCCACGTGTGTCTTCCTCACCATTATATCTCCAGTGCCTGGCATGGGGCCTAGCACACAGTAAGTGTTCAATAAATATTTTTTAACAAGGGAAGAAAACAATATCAATTTGTTAGTAGAAAGGTTTAATAAGATGCTCTTTCCCACCCTGAATACTTGTAAGGATGGGTGGGGAGCTAAACCTCTAGACTGACATGTCCCAATTCAAGCAAACTTCTTGAACTGCCTTTGAACAGTCCACAAGTTCAAAAGGGTAACATTTGCCAAATGTATGTGATGTGGGGTTTTTTTGCTTGACAAAGGGATTCTTCACTTTACTGAAAAAAAAAAAAAAAAAATCCCTGAAAGGCGTCTTTAAATAGTGCGTTCCCTCTGGTGCCCATAAGCCGTATTAAGAGCTCATTAATTATCTGCCAGGGAGGCTAGAACTAAGAGGCAAGTCGTAAGGATGGTTGCCAGGGGAAGAAATGATGATAAATCAGCACTTAAATGAAAGTGTAAATCATGGGGGAAGTAGGACCCGATTTACAGAAGTCGGTGATTTGTACATAGCTTATTGGAAACTTTATTATCACAAAGCACACTTGGAGGAGGTGAAAACACTGTAGATGTGGAACCAGATTTCCACCTTTGAATGGCATCCCTTTCCCCTCCTTGGTCTTCTCTGTGCAGCTCTCGAAGGTGTCTTTGAGCTGTCGTGCATGGAACTGGAGTGTGGTCCTATCCCTGCCAATGCTGTTCACCTGCTGTCCCATCAAACTTTCTGGGGCCCTCAGGGCTGCCCTTTCTGGGCCCCTCAGGTGGAATAAAGGTCCGTTCCACCTCCATCCAGGGTGGCTGACAACTTGGAAGAGCAGAAGGAGCTTTTTAGGCATATCGCTGGGAAGGTGGGGGTGCCCCATCAGGAGAGAACATTTACTGAGTGGTTACTGGGTGTCAGCACTTGAGTATGGGCTTTGATACACCCTTTATCAAAAACTGTACAAATAAACAAAGAGCACTCAGACCAGAACCAAGCAGCGCTTCCTATAGCCGGGGAGTCAGCCACCATCACTTGCATTTGGCAGAGACTCAAAGGCAGGGGAGCAGAAAACCTTTATAGTGAAAAATGGGAAGACTTTGGCCATGCTCTGATTGGAGGCTGATGGCCTGGGAATGCTACTGGGTGTGTAAATGAAGCAGGGGCATCCTATGCAATTGGGTAGGAGAGCAGATTTGACTTTGTGTGGTCTTCAATTGAAAACAGGGGCAAAATTAGGGAAGCTGGAGTCATTAATCAAGTACTGGCTGTTTGGGACCAACTGCTACAGAGGTTGTAGTAGGATTCTATTTGTGTATGTGGTCTGGCCATTACCACTGTCCATTTGTATATTCTGTCTCTCCCTAGAATTGCACCACCTCTTTAAGTCACATGATTTCACCAGAACTTTCTACAAGCAAATGTACTGGTTCTCTCCCAGGCAACAGCCAGAACTATGTTTCTGCCCATGGGACATTACCAGGTGCCTCTAGAAGTCAGCTGGCCCTGCTATTCCCTCCTTTTCCAGGGCTGGGGTCTGCACCCACTAGACATGTTGTGTTAAGACAGTCACCTCTCACCGTCTTCTATTTGACCCCCTCCTCTACATTTGCATAGCCCTTGGTTTTTCCCCCCTGATGGTCTAGGCTTACTGTCCTTGAGTATTGATGTATCCACTCCCACCCCCAACCCTAACTTCCTCAGGGAATTGAAGACAAGGTCAGGTCTGGGTTATCACCACAGCCTCAGAGCCCAGCACAGTACCTGGCTCACAGAAAGTGTATGAAAAATGTCTCATGAACAATTCAGTTAATGCATTGGTTTTACTGCCAGCCACTCATGACAAGGAAAGGAAAAGAAAATAATGAAAACAACAAACACAGGGCAATTACAAAAGTTCAAGAAATCTTGGAATATTCTGCAGAAGTATCCCTCATCTTCATGACACATTAATGGGCTCAATATTGGGTTTTCCCTTTTCTTGCTCCTTCTCTGACTCCCATTTCTAAGTGGTTCTAGATAAGACTTCTTCTCTTTTCCTCTTCATATTTTCCCCAAATGCAGGGGTCTTACATTTTTCTTACATCCCCATATATGCTTATCTTAATACAGGAGATGTGGCAGGATCTCAAAAATGCATCAATAATGCGGTTTCAAAAAGGCTGGTAGTGCAAAGGAAGGGTATTTTGAACAGCTACAGTCAAATTTGGCAATGGACAAGTTCAGAGAAGAGTCCATTAAGGAAAACCCCACCTTAGCCACCCTAGGCCTAGGGAAATATATTGTTTCCCTATATGACGTAAAATAACAATGAAAATGGCAACTCAGATATACCCATTGTGTGATATAGGAAGCAATGTGTGTGTTAGAGCACAGCTACCCTGAGGCTTCTGTTAGAGACATGGTGAGAAACTGCTAAGCCAAATCCCATTTCCCCACATCACAGAGTCTGTGCCTTTATAGTTGAGATTATCTAATTAAGTCAGGTAAGAGTCCCCGTCTTGGCCCATCTCAGCCAAATAATTAAAGGAAAATCAAAGCTTTGGGCCCAAAAAATTGTCAGCACTCCAACATTTATCCATTTGTAAATACAGTGACAGCCAGCACCTCTCCCATAATAAAACAGAGAGGAGATGCCATTTCCCCGCTCCCCTACCCAGTCTGTTAACTGCAGTTGTGTCTGTCTACTGTGCAATGATAATCACGACCCTGAGGCCTTACAAGATTGGGAAATGCCTTCTGAAGCATCAAACAGAGATTAAATTGTCTTGCCTGTAGTTGTAGTGTTAATTTAAATTACAATTCTTTGAAAACTGGCATTGGATTACCAGTTCTCAAAGGACGTGAAATTTTATCTAAGGGCGATGCTTTATGAACCAGAATGTGCGATTAACATGAACATGTTTTTTCTGGGTCTTCTGGATGCATGAGACTCTTTTTTTTTTTTTTTTAAACAATTTATTGAGGGGCGCCTGGGTGGCGCAGTCGGTTAAGCGCCCGACTTCAGCCAGGTCACCATCTCGCGGTCCGTGAGTTCGAGCCCCGCGTCAGGCTCTGGGCTGATGGCTCGGAGCCTGGAGCCTGTTTCCGATTCTGTGTCTCCCTCTCTCTCTGCCCCTCCCCCGTTCATGCTCTGTCTCTCTCTGTCCCAAAAAAAATAAATAAAAAACGTTGAAAAAAAAAAATTAAACAATTTATTGAATATAAAAACCACCATTTACTTTGGAATGGAACATTACTGTTTCCAAGCATTTCCACATATTTTCTCATCTGATACCAATGTGTCAGAAATGCAGATGAGGTAGATATGATATAGCCATAATGTCAGCACCCCACCCTTCTTCTCTTACTCTCTTACACAAAGACTTCACAGCTGTTTTGGAGAACTTCCCTCAAGCCATTGGAGATGGCTTTGCCCAGGTGAGTAGAGAGCTAGAAGTGTCTGCTAATTTACATTCCCCCTTCCTACCCCAGTCCTCAGCCAGTCACTGAGGTGCAGGAATATGAAGGTCCAGCCCCTCTGTCTCAGACAGGACTAGAATAAACCCACACCTCAGAGTTTCCTTGTAGGATCAGCCTGGAGCTGCAAGACTTTGCCTATGATCACACCTTTGCTCTGCTTCCTCCCCTTCCTCTACTGCTCCCCACCCCCATCCTAGGCAGGGGCACTTCCTTAATAAGTCACTGGAATCTGCATGTCAGAGGCTCCTCCTGGAGAGTTTGATCTAAAACTCAGGGATAATTGTCAAGCATCTACAAAATGGACCCAGAAAACTGAGTGACTAGACCAAAACCACATAGGCCAAGGCCAGAATCCAGGTCTTTACATTAACCGGCCATTCATTTGGTGTTTGTTAAGCACCTGCCACTAAGGACAAGGAACAGTAGGACAAATGCACTAAGGTGACTGCCTCCACTCAAATGCACAGGCTGATAAAAAAAACAGCAAGACCCAACATGGTGTTTTCAACTTGCAGGGCTTTCCAACTGAACGGATCTTGGAATAAATGTATATTCTTTTTTTTTTTTTAATTTTTTTTAAATGTTTATTTATTTTTGAGACAGAGAGAGACACAGCATGAGCAGGGAAGGGGCAGAGAGAGACGGAGACAAAGAATGTGAAGCAGGCTCCAGGCTCTGAGCTGTTAGCACAGAGCCCAACGCAGGGCTCGAACTCACGAACCGTGAGATCACGACCTGAGCCGAAGTCGGACGCTTAACCGACTGAGCCACCCAGGCGCCCCGCAATAAATGTATATTCTTTACGTGTTTTCAGGTTGATTCTGTCAGGACTCAACTTGAAGGCAACCAAAAGATCAAGCATTTTTACGGAGCACAGCACAACACATGAGCTGTATGGAGTCTAACCAGCTACTTTCCCTGTCCATTGGGGTCCCAAGTCCAAGAACTTCTGAGGAAAAAGATAGATGGAGAGAGGTGGGAGGAGTGGGAGGGGACTTAACAGGATCCGTGCTGAAGAACTAGAGAGGAAGGAAATGGCTGGGCCACGAACAGCCTCACCCTGGGGGCGGCAGTATGCCTGCGCTTGGTTATAATCACTTCCGATGCACCCCAGAGAAAACGGCCTGGGCCCCGCAGAGCCAGCATCTTGGGAACAATGTGAGCCTGTCCTTCCTGTCTTGCCCACACAACTCCTGGCAGCAACTCTGAAGCATCACCAGGACCTGATGGCCCAGTGGTCTGAACCTGTATTCCTGAGCCGGCTCAATTCTGTTAAGACTCAGACGGGTCTGAAGCTCCTCACCTAAGTTCGCACAAACCAGTAAGAAGCAAAGCAGAGATTCAAAACAGGAATGCGTGACTCCAAAGCCCACACTTAAAGAATAACTAATGAGAAAAAGGCAAAGAGAACAATGTTCTCAGGAGCACTGAGTTCTCCCAGCAGAATAAACCACACTGATAAGTTAGGCTGAGTGGGTGCCTAAACATAAAGGGAAATGAAATTCTTGCTCAAAAATGAAAAAGCAGAATTAAGTCTTATATCACAAAGAAATAGCATAGAAAGAAGGACGAAAGCCTAAAAATGAGATGAAGCATAAAACAACATAAATGTTCTCAAACTCTACGAGATGTGTCTGCTAGGGAGGAAACGCTAATGGCAGTAGAGGCTGGAAGGGATTAGCGTGCCTTTACCTTTACCTCCATGACTTCATCGCAACCCCTCTGCAGCTCCCTATTGTAAGAAACTAGAAAGTAGACCTTGAAAAGGCAAGACAAGGGTTAAGTAGTAGTTGCTTACTGCACACCAAATCATTGCTTGGATCTGGCTTTTCCTAAGAACTACAGTAGCAAAAATAGATAAAGCAAGTATTCTTCCCCTGTATACAAACAAGGGAAAATAGGAGAACAGGAGAAATTGCAAAGAAGCCAGTCTAACCTTGTCCGGCAGAGGGTATCTTTGATTAACCTAGCCTGAGGTTAAGCCCAGAAGAACACATTGCAAAGAAGAGGGAGCAGCCCTGAACATATCTGGAAAATGACACCATGAAGCAATGGCGGAAGCTACAGAATATTCCTCTCCGTGGGAGACCCAACTAGGATCTAACCATTTTTCAAGCACAGAAAGTGGGTTGTCTTCCGGAAGAGCACCGTGTAGGACATCACAGGGGCTCTCTTCTTTTATGTCTCCTACCCCCTAGAAATCTCTGTCCTCAGATCCAGGTAGTGTTATCTGGAATTCGTGCTTGGCTCCCTTCTGGGGCTTGAAGACCCATTTAAAATGCAAAGAGAGCCTGGGAGGGAAATAAAGCTCCATTAACTTGAAGCAGAGCCATTGAAATCTTTCCTGTGTACACACTTCCTCACTAGTGTGACCTTGGACATTTCTTGCCCATAAAAAAATATGGCATTGGTCAAACTGTCCTCTCCAGGGTTTCTCATGAAAACTCCAAGAAGATGTGGAAGCGCCTGGCACATAAATGCTCCATAACACTAACCTCTCTCTCCTAGAATTGAGAAAGAAAAGTGAGACACCAATGAAAATACTAAGAGCTTTGTAAAACAAATCATATATACATCCCCAAGATTTGAATGTTTGGGCAAAAATTTGCTTAGGGGTACAGAATTTCAAAATCCTACACTGATCGTTGTTATTCAGATTAATTTTTTCATGATAATACATTTAACTCTCAGGGATTATGTAGATGAGGTCAAGTTCCAACTAGAAGCTGATAATTGACTGCCCTCACAGTTCAGCACCCAAGGAGATGGTTGTAGCACAAGAAAGTGGGAACTAGAGTCCCCCTATTCCTGTTGACAGTAGATCTTATGCTTCAGTCGAATCAGGATCCTATGGAGGACTTGTCAAAAAAAAAAAAAAAAACAAGAAAATAAAAACAAAAAACATTGCTTGAACCCTAACCTAAGCTTTCTGACTCAATAGATCAGGGGTAGAATCAAGAATCTGCTTTTCTTTTTTTTAATTTTTTTAACGTTTATTTATTTTTGAGAGACAGAGCACAAGCGAGGGAGAGGCCGAGAGTGAGGGAAACACAGAATGTGAAGCAGGCTCCAGGCTCCAAGCTGTTGGCACAGAACCTGATGCAGGGCTCGAACTCATGAACCGTGAGATCGTGACCTGAGGGGAAGCCAGATGTCTAACCAAACAAGCCACCCAGGCACCCAAGAATCTGCTTTTTTGACAAGTCCCCACCTCTTAGTAATACTACTGGCCCAGAGACCACACTTTTGAAAACCAATGTCCTATAACTTCGTTTGCCTTTTGAGAGATTCTCAATTTAGAGTTAACTGTGACCTTGGGTGATTCATTCCTCTCTTGGTGTCCCTCTACTTGAATTGAGACATTTGCTAGATGACCCTTAAGAGCCCTTCATGCTCTGACATTCTGTGACTTTGCAAGTCTAGCCAGTTCAGTGCATTTATTGCCTAGTTCTGGGCTGGGAATGGGGGGAGACCAGGCATGCAAAAGTGATTGACAAGGACAATCTCCAGAATACAGAAGAGCAAATATTGTGTTTATTTTCCCACTGCCCTAATTTTCTTCCATACTTTTAAGTACTCTCCTGAATTCAGTTAAGTTTGCCCTGGACTCCTGATCTTGACAGATATTTTTTAAAAATAAATAAATAAAAAGAATGAGCTGTTTGGCCAGATAAAGTTTTCCTAAAAGTCTTCCCCTGGAAGGATGCTCAGCCCCTCTGGCTGTGCTTCTGCGACTCAACAGTGACATCTGGTGGCCATCAAGGTGAGTCCTGGACCCTGGTAACACCCACACATGCTCCTATGTACATAATGGGCAAGCCTAAATTCCCATAAATAAGCCCATTTCTCAATCATCTACAGCTTACCCGTACTACCGATGAGCTAAGTTTTCTCCTGGTTGAATGCCAAAAACATTAAAGCCCCTGAATCCTATTCTAAATCTCTATTCACTGAACCATCTGAAAAGATACAATTCTTAGGAGGCTGATAGCCCCACTGTGGTTGATGCAACTTAACTAATATTCATATTTAAACCATTGGTTAAAGGAACGCATCAAAGCATTTGGCAGGAAAAAAAAATACAGCCTAACTTTGCTTCCAACGATTTGATCTAAGCAAATAAATAAGTTATTTTCATTTCCAGTTTAACATAACAAGAATATTTTTACATGATAATTTGCTTTCAAAAATTCTAGCTGTGAAGTTTAATAACAGCACATGAAGCTGCCTGTCATTTCATATTTATGTTCCAATCCCAGTTTTGACAGTTCCCATGGGCTCCAGACCTCTTGGCTACAGATATTCCAGGCCATGTTTTCATAATAACAGGCAGAAAACCTAGCCCGAGAGCCAGGAAAAAATAAAGTACCTTTAACAGGACTCTAGACATGGAATTGGCTCACCTTTCCCCCCTTCTTGCTACAGGGCAACTTTACAACTTAAGAGTAATAGTCAACCAAACCCTCCATTCCAATCTCATTAATATATGGTCCTAGGTGCTCTTTCAAAGCAAACAGTGTCAAGAAAGGCCCTTCTCTCACAAGGACTCGTTCACAGCAACAGCAGCTGGTATTAATTGAGTGCTTACTCTATGCTGGGCCCTGTCTCCACTGAGTCTCCACAGCATCAGTAGGGAGGTGGAGCATTTCATATCCCAGCTCACCAAGGAAGAAACTGGGGCTCAGGCAGGTGAGCGAGGGCCTTTGCCCAAGATCTCATGCTAGCATGGGTTGGGGCAAACCAAGAATCAGATCAGGTGAGCACCACCCACCTCCACCTACTCAAACCCTTCAAAGTGCATCTCTGGTGTTTTCTCCTCCTGGCCTGCTTTTCCCAACACCGCCAAACCAGCCAAAGCCCCTTCCAAGGGACAGCAATGCCTTTTGCCAGTGAAATGTCACCCACTCTGCCTTATCACTACCCCTCCACAGACTATCCTTGCTTTGAGTGGCTGATAGGAATGTCAGCATCTTCAAGGCCGGACTCCTATAGAATTTGGATGTGTAGTATCCCCACTACCTGGCACAGAGCATCACAAGCAGTTAGTAGCCAGCATGTTTTTGCTGAAAGAACAAATGAATGAATGGACCTTGAGAAATGCACTGCCACTCTGCAAGAGACCTCTCGGGCTGGGGAGTGGACAGTAGGAGAGGATGTGGAGGTAGAGCACTGAGAGAACACCTAAGGAATCACCAGAAAAGGAGCTCTGAGCCCAGGGCTGCCACTAAGAACTGGTACATTCTCACCACTGAATGAGATAGCCAGCTCCGTTGAGCACTGTAGCATGGAGCTGAGATGAGAGGGCCTTTGCACACCTCTTTTTTTTTTTTTTTTTTTTTGCCCCTACTGTGGGATGTTTAGGTGATATATAGCACCCCCACTTTCCACCAGCACAGAATTTACCAACCCCTAGTGCCTCAACATTGTCTGCTTGTCTGTTCCTCTCTAGACCATGAGCTCCCTAGAGCCCAGGCTGTTGACTTCCCTCCCTGCTACATTCTGGACAACTCATACAGTAGTTGATACCCAGAAGGAGCTCAGTAAATATTCTTAACTCACTCAGACTTTAGTTCAGCAGCAACTACAAAGCAATGATAAGGGAGAATTTTGTGGCAAATTCAGAGCAAGAGCCAGAGTTCCTCATTCTTTTACCGAAAGGGTGATGTATGTGTGTTCATATTTTGTAGATGCTAATTGTTGACAACATGATTCAGTGGCTCAACAAATTGGAACTGACACCATCAACCTGCTCAATCTATTTACCATCTTTCATCATCAATGCAAAGGACTTTGCTAACTGAGCCGAGCCAGCTTCCCTTGTGAGGCCAGCATCTTGTTTCCTATTAGCGATGAGCATTACAAGTAAATAGATTGGCTTAGCATGTTAAATTGCATCCAACAGCCCAGCAAAAATCATGAGTTAATGTAGGAAAATAAAAGTAAGGCAAGGGCAGATTCAAGACAAAGTGCATTTACTAAGCAGAAGTTTTACTAACTAGTTTCTCTGCCACCAGCCTCACTGCATCCCACTCTCCACAGAGCCCAGGGTGGTCTTTCTAAAATTCCAGTCAGCTCATATCACCTCCCTGTTTAAAGTTCTTTAGTAGTTTCTGTATTCTCTCCTTATCGTGTCATCCCACACCCGCTAAGACCTGGACCTTGCCTACTTCTGTTGCCCAAAATTTTACTCCCTTCTCCTCACTCCACAGTGTGCCCACACATACACCAACTACACTCCAAGTGTATCACAGTACCTGTGAATGACCATAGAATCTCTTCCAACAGGACCTTTGTACATGCTCACTCCCTCTTCCCCTCTTTCTGAAACTTCCTCTGCCCTTTTACCCATCTAATTACATCAAGATTTAGCTCAACTATTTTACTGCATACAGGGAACCTTCCCTGATGTAGTAAGTTGAATGATGGGACCCCAAAGGATATGTTCACATCCTAATCCCCAGAACCTGTGAATGAGGCCTTATTTGGAAAAAAGGTCTCACAGATGGATGGATTATGTGAATGGGCCCTAAATCCAATGGCAAGTGTCCTTAGAGACAGACAGAGGACAGACACGGGGAGGAGGAGAAGGGTCCAGGTGAAGCCAGAGGCAGAGGTTGGAATGATACAAAATACCACAAGTCAAGGAATGCCGACGGCCACCAGAAACCAGAAGAGGCAATAAAGATCCTCCTCTAGAGCCTTCAGAGGGAGCATAATCCGCGCCAGCACCTTGATTTCAGACTTCTGGCCTCTAGAACTATGAGAAAATGAATTATGTTGCTTGAAGCCCCCCAGTTTGTGGAAATCGGTTACGACAGCCCTAGGAAATTCAGACACCTGACCTCCCCTTCAGGTGCTCCCTACTCTGCATTACTCCCAACCCTGTGCATACCCCTACCTTTTCCTTCTTCATGTGGCTTTGCAATTGCTAGGTGACCTTGTTGCCTTTCACACTAGACCCTAAGGCCCCCAAAAGTAGGGATTTTATCTTCTATGACTTTCTTTTTTTTTTTTTTTTTTTTAACATTTTTTATTTATTTTTGGGACAGAGAGAGACAGAGCATGAACGGGGGAGGGGCACAGAGAGAGGGAGACACAGAATCTGAAACAGGCTCCAGGCTCCGAGCCATCAGCCCAGAGCCTGACGCGGGGCTCGAACTCACGGACCGCGAGATCGTGACCTGGCTGAAGTCGGACGCTTAACCGACTGCGCCACCCAGGCGCCCCATATCTTCTATGACTTTCTGCCAGGTTCCAACATCTCCTTGAAGGGAGCACAGGGCTATTAGCAGGATAAGGACAAAATGACAAAAAGTCAGGCTTGCTCTTTAAAATCCTTAAACCCCCCACCACTGTCTTCTGAGAACAAGCCTATCAGTTCTCTCACACCGCCTTGCTCAAGATTCTCTTGGCCCTCAACTAATTCCTCCATTTCATTGTCAGCAAAGCCATCAGCACCCACTTAGCTGGCTACCTGAATCATGTATCTACCCTCTTTTGTCAAAGGGTGACAAGCCCTTAAAATTATTCATAAATAATTTCCACGGCTTTCAAACCTGCATTCACTGTTTCAGGCTTGAGTGCATCTACTGCCTGTGGGTCCACCTTCATTGAGTAAATGGTGGGCCAACTACAGCATTTAAATGACTTTTCTCTTTTTTTCATTGCACACCACTATATAGGCATACACAATAACCCTAGGTGAAGTATTAAATGAACAAATGGAGGAATGATAAATGCATATTTATCCCAACCCCTTGCTAAATCCCATGAAGGAAACATAGAGAAACAAAGCTTAGGCGTTGACGGCAAGGAGTTTATAGTCTAGGTGAGCCTAAGAGTAATCGCTAATGTTTGCTGCCTCTCCACCAAATCTTTCTTTAGTTTTGTTTTATTTTGTTTTGTTTCTTTGATAAAATGCAATTATCTCAATATGTGCCGGGAATTTTTCAAAGAAAACTAGGTTTCACTTTACTTCGCTTTTTAAATAACATATATCAGTAATAGACTATGAGGTCCCCGTTCACAAGTCAGATGGCAGGTAGAGGTAATGATAAATCAAAGAAACAACGGGGGCACTGCTGGTGGGAATGTAAAATGGGGCAGCCACTGTGGAAAACAGTCTGGCAGCTCCTCAAAATATTAAACATAGAGTTACAATATGACCCAGCAATTCCTCTCCCAGGTATCTTCCCAAAGGAGTTGAAAACAGATGTTCAAACAAATACTTGTACACAGACATTCACAGCAGCACTACTCACAATAGCAAAAAGGTGGAAACAACCCAAATGCCCATCAACTGATGAATGGATAAACAGCTGGTGATAAATCCACAGACAGAATACTCAGCAATTAAGACGAATGAAGTACTGATCCATGCCACAACATGGATGACACTTAAAAACATCATGCTACGAAACCAGTCACAAGGTCCACACATGATGACCACATTTACATGAAATTGTCCAAAAGAGGCAAATCCATAGAGTCAGAAAGTAGATTAACAGATGCCAGGTACTAGGGGTGGAGGATTGGCGGGTAGGGAGTCAGTTGGTTTGGGTGACTATAACAAAAATACCATATACTGGGTAGCTTAAACAACAGACATTGATTTCTCACAGTTCTAGCGGCTGGAAGTCCAAGATCAGGTGCCAGCATGGTCTGGTTCTTAGTGAGGACCCTCTTCCTGGTTATGTCTTCACATGACCTTCCTTGGTGTCTGCAAACACAGAGAGAGAGCAAGCTCTACTATCTTTCTCTTATAAGGACACTAATCCCATCATGGTGGTTCCACCCTCATGACCTTATCTAAACCTAATAACCTCCCAAAGGCCTCACCTCCAAAAACCATCACACTGGTAATTAGGGCTTCAATGTATGACTATGGAGGGAAAAATAAACATTCAGTCCATAATATGAAGAGCAAATTTCTAATGGGTATGAGGCTTCTTTTTAGACAGAATTGTTCCAAAATTATGGTGATGTAATGCAAAACCCTGTCAATATACTTAAATCCATTGGATTGTACCCTTTTTTTTTAGTGTAATGGCCACGTTACATTAGTTTCAGGTGTACAACATAGTGATTCAACAAGTGTAAACATGCTATGCTCACCAGTGCAGCTACCATCTGTCACCATACAACACTATTACTGACTATATTCCTTATGCTGTGCCTTCTATTCCTGTGACTTATTCATTCCATAACTGGAAGCCTGTATCTCCCTCTCCCCTTCACCTTGAGAAAGAAATGAGCACTGGGTGTTATATGTAAGTGATAAATCACTGGGTTCTACTCCTGAAACCAATACTACACTGTATGTTACCTAACCTGAATTTAAATAAATATTTTTTTTAATTTAAAAAATTTGAAAAAGGAAATACAAAGCTAGAGGTATCACAGTTCCACATCTCAAGATATACTACAAAGCTAAAGTAATCAAAACAGTATGAATTGTACACTTTGAGTTAATTGTATAGCATGTGATTTATATGCCAAGAAAACTGTTACAAAAAGAGGAAAGAAGGGAGGGAGGGAGGGAGGAAGGAAGGAGAGAAGGAAGGGAAGGAAGGAAGGAAGGAAGGAAGGAAGGAAGGAAGGAAGGAAGGAAGGAAGGAGAGGAGGGAAGGAGGGAAGGAAAGAAGAGAAGAAAGTAAGGGAGGGAGGGAGGGAGGGAGGGAGGGAGGGAGGGAGGAAGGAAGGAAGGAAGGAAGGAAGGAAGGAAGGAAGGAAGGAAGGAAGGAAAGAAGGAAGGGGAGGAGGGAAGGAGGGAAGGAAAGAAGAGAAGAAAGTAAGGGAGGGAGGGAGGGAGGGAAGGAGGGAGGGAGGGAGGGAGGAAGGAAGGAAGGAAGGAAGGAAGGAAGGAAGGAAGGAAGGAAGGGGAGGAGGGAAGGAGGGAAGGAAAGAAGAGAAGAAAGTAAGGGAGGGAAGGAGGGAGGGAGGGAGGGAGGGAGGGAGGGAGGGAGGGAGGGAGGAAGGAAGGAAGGAAGGAAGGAAGGAAGGAAGGAAGGAAGGAAGGAAGGGGAGGAGGGAAGGAGGGAAGGAAAGAAGAGAAGAAAGTAAGGGAGGGAGGGAGGGAAGGAGGGAGGGAGGGAGGGAGGAAGGAAGGAAGGAAGGAAGGAAGGAAGGAAGGAAGGAAGGAAGGAAGGGGAGGAGGGAAGGAGGGAAGGAAAGAAGAGAAGAAAGTAAGGGAGGGAGGGAGGGAGGGAGGGAGGGAGGGAGGGAGGGAGGGAGGAAGGAAGGAAGGAAGGAAGGAAGGGGAGGAGGGAAGGAGGGAAGGAAAGAAGAGAAGAAAGTAAGGGAGGGAGGGAGGGAAGGAGGGAGGGAGGGAGGGAGGGAGGAAGGAAGGAAGGAAGGAAGGAAGGAAGGAAGGAAGGAAGGGGAGGAGGGAAGGAAGAAAACAAGGATGGAAGTAATGAAAGAAGGGATCACAACCTCAAAAATAACAGGAAATAACATATCATAGAGAAAGATGTTATCTTGTGAGATATGTGAACCCTGTGTCAACAAAACCAAGCAGCTGTAGGAGAAAACTCTGTATAAAATCCAGAACAACAACTAGAGTTCCCATCCTCTTAAAAGGTAATACATGTTTATTATGTGGCAGTGCTGTTCTAAAAGCTTTTGAACATTCAGCAAAATGATATAATATCATTTATATCACTTAAGCCTCCAGGACCCTATGCAGCAGGTAATACAATTTCTATTTGCAGATTAAAAACAAAACAAAACTGAGGCACAGAGAAGTTAAGCTGCTTGACCATAATCACTACCTGGCTAATGGTAGAAGCCAAGCGTGACCCCAAGATCCAGGGCTCAGCTGGGCACATGAGAGGCACACATACAGGAAGACGAGGAGCATAATCTGAGCACTGAGAGAGTAGCCAGGATACTCAATATCCTTGAACCTGCCAGACGGGAAAGTGCTTCTGCAGAGAGTAAATTGCAATCTACCTTCTTATAAACTCCACCACCCTCTGGAGACCCACAAAAGCTCTGTCTCTACTAGCAAGGGCCGATCACTGTTTGCTCTGCCTACACACTCCTCCCAAACCATTCTAAGGGAATCTGCTCACCCACAGTCCTACTACTTAGAGGGCTGTGTTCATATTGCAGGACTCGCCCCTTATCCCTAGATATAACTGATTCAACCAGGCACCTCACCCAAAGGTAGCTGATGAAGATGCTCTATAAAGATGAGCTGGACCAGTCAGATTCTTTCCGTCTCTTTCAGGAGCTGGGACTAAGACACACGAAGGAAGTTGCCAGTTGCTTCCTGTGTGGATACTAATGGTGTGAACAGGAGTAGCGAGGATGGCCGAGGGCAAATTCAGGTTACGAGGAAGCAAAACTCTCATGAGAGAGAAGGGAACAAAGCACAAGCAGAGAGAAATGGAGATGGAGAAAGGTAGGGCAGAGCATGTACGTCTGAGAGAAGCCATCACCTAGAGACACCCATAATCCAGAACCACCCTTCAGATCCTACCCTTGAAATCTGTATCTGCCCTGTCCATGCAGTAGCCATTAGCTACTTAAATGTAAATTTAAATTGATTAAAATGGAAAAGTCAGTTTCACTGACACATTTCAAGGGCTCAGTAGTCATGTGTGGCTAACGGCTCCCATACTGGACAGCAGAGATGAAGAACATTCCCGTCGTCACAGAGAATGCCACTAGACAGTGCTGTCCTGTGTCTTTCCAGTAAAGCCTTCTTGCCTTGAACAACGCTTAAGTGCAATGTAAGCATCTCTCTGTTCCTTGTAACCAAATGAATCAGCCAGAATACCCATTAGGTGACTCAACCCTTCATTCATTTAACATCGAATCTGTACTTTTGTACAAGGTATCTCATGAGTGCTAGGGATACATGTGTAAAGTGGACAGAGCCCATCCCTGGTGGAGCTTAGCTAAAAGCTTCCAAATGTTACCAAGTCATTCCCATCCCACTGAGTCTCCTCTCATTTGGGCCAAATGCAGCCCAGCCTCTCTAGCCAGGCCCTGGGCGGCAAAGATCCCAGGGTTTCTCCTCTCTGGGGCCTTCTCTGCATAAATTTCAGGCTATGAATATCCCTCTTAAAACTTACAGTCCATAATGACATATAGTATTCTGAAGATCCAGTACAGAATTCAATGGACTATTACCCACTTGCTCCAAACACTGAATTTCCATCAGTTCAGCTGGAGAATGCATGTACTTCTAAGGAACCAGCCACACTGCACGGCTGGTTTGACCTAGTAAGCAGTCAAGTCAATAGTGTTTTGGAGTTCTTTGTAACAGAAACTGCTCTTCAGCTGGTCCACCCCAAGTTGGTTTTTTTTGTTTTCGTTTTTGTTTTTAATTTTTTTTTTAACTTGTATTTATTTTTGAGAGAGAGAGAGACAGATCATGAACGGGGGAGGGTCAGAGAGAGAAGAGAGGGAGACACAGAATCTGAAACAGGCTCCAGGCTCTGAGCAGTCAGCACAGAGCCTGACTCGGGGCTTGAACTCACGGACCGTGAGATCATGACCTGAGCCAAAGTCAGACGCTTAACCGACTGAGCCACCCAGGCGCCCCCATCCCAAGTTTTATTTATGCAACTGATGTGTAAGCCAAAATGCAGATTTCCACATTTATCTTTCTTAAGTTTTATTCTCCATCTAAGTTAGCAGCAATCCACTAATTGTGCAAGGTCATTGGAGGTACTGTGTGAACCGTGGCACATGGTTAGTGCTCGTTAAAAAAGTGGCCACTGAGGGCTTCCTGGGTGGCTCAGTTGGTTGAGTGTCCACCTCTTGATTTCAGCTAAGGTAATGATCCCAGGATTGTGGGATTAAGCCCCAGGTGGAGCTCCACACTGAGTGTGGAGCCTGCTTGGGATTCTCAGTCTCTCTCTCTCTCTCTCTCTCTCTCTCTCTGCTTGCCACCCCCACCTCTAAAATAAAAAAATTAAAACTTGAAATTAAAAAATTTTTAAGGTGGCCATTGATACTCTTAATATTCTCTTTTAGCTGGATGTTTCTCTTTTTCCTCAGGGATAATGTTATAATTCAATTTAACATGTGCTACTGAGCTACCATTATAGAACACAGTGGGGCCAAGAGAGTCACAGAGGTGAAACAGACTTGGTCCCTCCTCTTCTGGAGCTCACTGTTGGATGAGGGAAGAACATAGATCTACATATCCCAAAAAGCCTGAAATGAGAAGCAAGTTAGGTCAGGTATTATGATTGATGGGTAGGTAGTAGCTAAGAGCACAGACCTATATCTGAGTGGCCTGGGCCTAAATTCAGCACTGTATACTAGCTTTGTGACCTTGTGCAAGTCACTTAACACTTCTGAACCTGTACAGAATCTTTACAATTCCTCATCTGTAAAATATGAATCACCATGGAACCCCCCTCATGGTGTGTGATAATGATTCAGTAAGATAACAGACATCAAACTCTCATAGTCAGGCTCTGTTCTTGATGTCTGACTGCTGACATAAGCTCACCCTCCCTCTTTCCCTGCTGCCTCACCTCTAGGCAAGCTGATAGCAAACCCAGGCACTCCCTCCTTTGGTAACCCTCAGCAAGGCCCCACCCAACAACCACAATAAAAACCCCAAATTAGTCTCCTCTCCTTGCTCTCACAAGCCATTTTCGGATCAGCTTGAGACACCTGCCCAGCTCACTCCAGAATTCTTCATTACACAAATAATAAATCCTTTTATCCCTCTTGGTGTCTGTATTGTCATCAACCAACATCCAAACCAAATTTTGGGTGCAAGTCCATTCTGCCCCTACAGGTGGCCACAATATTAAATAGCACAATGTCTAGTACACCATAGACATTTACAGCAACTATGATATATATAAGGCTGATGTTGCCTTATTCTACCAAGCTAATAAGAAAGTAATGTCCCTTCTAACAATTACACAAAATCATATTTCTCAGACTGAGTCATGCATATGACCCCAGGGCTCTTAAGATATGCCAAGGTATGTGAATCCCATGAATACAAATTCTACACTGCACACACACATATTCACACTTGATTGAGGTAACATGGCACATTAAAATTAACAGAAAAATATTATGAGGTATAAGGCAAAACGCCAAGAATGTTTTTAAGATAAAACAGGCTCCCCAAGAATTCCAGGTTTACAAAAGACACTTTAGCTACAACTCTGGAACGCCCAGAGGTACTTATTTCCTCCCCTGTCCTTAGGAACTCCTATATAGAAGTCTGAGAAACTTGGGCACCTGGGTGGCTCAGTTGGTTGAGCCTCCAACTCTCGTTTTCAGCTGAGGTCATGATCCCAGGGTCATAGGATCAAGCCCTGCACTGGGCTCCACACTGAGTGTGGAGCCTGCTTAAGATTCTCTGTCTCCCTCCCCTTGTCCCTCCCCTTTTGCCCCTCTCCTCTGCTCTCACGCGCTCTCGCTAAAAAATAAATTAAAAAAAAAAAAGAAATATGAGAAACTAGTAGTATATTTTAAACTGATGTCCCAGAAGCCACAATACACGGAGGAGGCTGTGTGAGCAGAATCAAGGGCCCCTTCTCCCCTGTGAGCAGACCTAGAGATGCCCGTGCAGGACAGGCCAACAGGCTCCCTTCACTGGGAGTGAGCTCCTCCTTTTCTGGCAGAGGCCCTCACATCACAGGGGTGGGCTATGGCTCTGACTAGATGAAGCTGGGCGAGGATGATCATGACAGAAGCAGAACATATAAGACATGTAGGATTGCACAGGTGATCCTGGAGGTGGTAGCAGCGATGGTGTGATTCTCCTGGTCCCTGGGTTGAGTACACAAGTGTGCATATTACTGTGCTCAGGCTACCGTAACAAAATGCCATAGACTGGACATCTTGTACAACAGAAATTTATTTCTCTCAGTTCTAGAGGCTGGAAAGTCCAAGACCAAAGTGCCAGCTGACCTGGTTTCTGGTGAGAGCTCTCTTCCTGCTTGCAGACAGCCATCTTCTCACTGTGTCCTAACATGGTAGAGAGAGAGAGACGGACAGAGAGAGGGAGAGGAAGATAGAGAGGAAGAGGGGGTGGGAAAGGAAGAGGGAGAGGGTGAGGGCAGCACTCTGGTGTCTATTCCTACAAGGACACTACTGTCAGATCAGGGCCCTATCCTTACAACCTCATTTAACCTTAATTACCTCGCTTTGGCTCTATCTCCAAACACAGTCATGCTGGGGGTTAGGGCTTTAATATATGAATTCTGGGGGACACAATTCAGTCTGTAGCAGTGAAAGGGCCCTGAGGCATGCTTTAAGTGATATTTATTGAGTAGGGAGAGTAGATGTATTCTGACATCCTCAGTGATACAAACTGCTCAATGTGCTCACACCAGATACAACTTCAAACTTTAGCAACACTTCATAGGAAAACACATTGGGAAGATAAATGCCTGAACTAAGTATTGATATAAGTGATCAAGGAGAGTAATCCAGCCAATTAGACTGCAAAGCCTGCATCAGCTCTGAGGCCCTAGGACCCCGGACAGCATTACCTGCTCATGCATACATTCTTTTTACCATTCTCATAACTCTTTTGCCCAAGGAACTCCTCTAAATGCTGTGAGCATTGCAAAGAAAACAGTTATAGTCTGATCCAAAAGGGGGCTATTTCCCTTATTCTATCCAATAAGAAAGGAGAGGTCCTTTCCAACAAGTATGAAATAGAGACGCAAACACGTCCTTTGTGATCCTTTCCCCCTTGCCCTACTCCATTCTCTTCAGCAAACACTGGAAGAAGTGATCAGGTCCCCCGCTAGCACTCATTACTCAGACAGAGGGGGCTATCTTCTTTCTTCTGTTCCCTGAAATATGAAAGTAAGAGATAATTGAGGTGTTTCTTATTTCTTTTTTCTTCTCTGTTTTGTTTTGTTTTTGTTTTTTGGTCCATGTACAAAATATTGGTCCAAACCTATGCTGTAGTGGTCCAGTTTTTCTGTTACCATATGTATAGCCAGTCAGAAGAGAACTCAAGGAGAGTTATAGAATAGAGTGTGGTTCCCACCTCCTCAGGGTAAGGAATTGGACCTGATGTGGCAACAAATTCAGGTCTCTCATGCTCTCTCTGGTGCAACTACAGGGTCAGGGCTCAATCTGAGGCTTAGGTACCACAACTATCCTTAACCTAGGATTCTGATATTACAATCTCCCTGCCTCCAAACATTACTCTTGATTTTTTGGTCCTATTTCAGTAATTCTTTTATATATGTAGCCTGTGTGTGTGTGTGTGTGTGTGTGTGTGTGTGTGTGTTATTTTTTGTTTTTTATTTATTTTTGAGAGAGAGTGCATGTGTGCATGAGCCAGGGAGGGACAGAGATTGGCAGGGGGTGGGAGCACATACAGAGGATCCAAAGCCGGCTCTGCACTGACAGCAGGGAGCCCTATGTGGGGCTCGAACTCACAAACCATGAGATTGTGACCTGAGCCAGAGTCGGACACTCAACCGAGTCACCCAGATGCACCTATACAAATAACTTTCAGTTATCATAATTGAAAGACTTAAGTGATTTTTTTGAAGAATATAAGTAAAAAGATTATTCTGTATATACATATATATGTATATGCATATAACATATATATTGTATATAATAAAGAATGCTATGCTTAACAATAATGATCACTATTTACTGGGCACTTGCATGAGCCAAGTCCTCTGCTAGGTGCTTTATACACACCACTTCATTTAACCCCCTCACAATCCTGTTCCTTATTGTCAATAGAGGAAGATGATTCAACAAGAGAGCCTAACTCTAAGTCTAAGCCATAATTTCCAGGTCAGGGCCAGGAGGTTAGGTAGAAGTTGATTGCAGAGGGCAGCAAGAGATACTGAGTCCAGGAGCACTCATTGATTTAACAGATATCAAGATGGCTGCAGACGCTGGAGGAAGGTGAGAACCAGGCAGCAAGCTGGAGCTGCTGCATAGCAAGCTGCTATGGAGGTTCAGAATCTTTGGGGGATATAATGCATGGGAATCAAGGAATTCAACAACCATAGATTTAAGTGCCCAGTATTTCCTAGGTTCTCTGTCAATGGGTTATAAGGATGCATGAGACACTGCCACATCACTGCTCACCATCTAGCAAGGACAGAAAAGCATAAGGGGAGACTTCTTAAGGAAGGGGTATCAAAATGAGCCTTATTCATCCATGTTCATAACAGCTTTGTTCACAACAGCCAAAAGATGGATGCAACCCAGGTGTTCATCGATGGATGAATGGATAAAACAAAATGTTGTATATACTTACAACAGAACATGATTCATCCATAAAAAGAAAAGAAATTCTGATACATGCTACAACATCAATGAACTTTCAGAACATGATGCCAAGTGAAATAAGCCAGCCTCAAAAAGATGAATACTGTTGGATTCCACTTACGTGTGGTACCCAGAGTAGTCAGATTCATAGAAACAGGAAGTAGAATGGTGCCTGCCAAGGTGTGGGGGAAGGAGGAAATGGGTAGATGTGCAATGAGTATCGACCTTCAGTTTTACAAGATGAAAAGAGTTCTGTGGATGGATAGTGGTCATGGTAGCACAACAATGTGAATGTACTTCATGCCACTAAACTGTATACTGAAAAATAGTTAAGATAGTAAATTTTATGTTAAGCATATTTTACCACAATTTTTTAAATTAAAAAAACCTTACAGGCACCTGGCCATAATTGGATGCTCAGTAATTTGAGCATCCAACTTTGGCTCGAGTCATGATCTCGCAGTTTGTGGGTTTGAGCCCCGCGTCAGGCTCTGTGCTGACAGCTCCGAGCCTGGAGCCTGCTTTGGATTCTGTGTCTCCCTCTCTCTCTGCCCCTCCCCTGCTCATTGTTTCTCTCTCTCTCTCTCTGTCTCTCTGTCTCTCTGTCTCTCTGTCTCTGTCTCTCTCTCCCCCCCACCAAATAATTTTTAAAATATTTAAAAAATTATTTTAAGTAAGCCTTAATGATTGGATTATATTTGAACTTGCCAAAGACAGAACCAGGGAGACCTAAATAAAAGCCAAAATGTAGACTGACCACAAGTGTAAGCATATAGCGAAGAATCAAGAGATCTGAGGATACCCAGCAACTACTCAGAACAATACAACCTTGAAGCCTACAGTAGTTCCATAGTTCAGACTCTGAGTTTTATAAGGAATCTATTGAGGAGGAAATGGTCCCAGGCTGGGACTTACTAAAGAAAAGCCAAGTGAAGAGAATATGAGTTTAGCGGCAGGGAGTCAAGAGTATCTAGGCTGCCTCATATGTGGTGGTCACCTGGGAATCATAGGTTCTTGCCCAAATCTCCTTTGTTTCTTTGCACTAACCACCCTAAGATTTCAGGCCACTCCAAACAAGGTACCATAACCCACCATACCATTTAACAGAGATATAAAGAGGGCATCAGCAGAAAGAAGTTCCCTACCTCTTCACTCACAAGATCACAGAAAGATTCCAATAGCTGCCTAAGTTATTAGGACCCACTTTTCAGGGTTGTGTGGCCTGTGAATCCTGTTTGGGTTCCCCTGAAAGCAGAGCCTGAGACAGAGTAGGTGTAGGTAGTTTCTTTTGGAGGCAATCCCAGATGACTGAAGGAAGGAAGGAACCAAGGAAAGTAAGATAGGCAAGGAGGAAAAGACCAAATAAGGGTGCATAACTGGGGCTCCAGTTATTGGCCAAAGGGGTTCCATTTCCTGGGAGCTCCAGAAATGAGTACAGAGTGCCTCTCAGAACTGTCCACCTGAAAGACAAGGGCCTGGGGAATTCATCCACAGACTCTCATCCCCTGTTGGTTGAGACTGACCTCAGACACATCAGCCCCCTGACATTTCCAGGACCCAAGTAGACTCCAACAGCTCAGAAAGAACGTAAGGGCAGAACACAAAAAGGAACTCTGTACCTGTATGCTTCAGGTATGATGCTGCCAGGTGAATCTGAGCTTCCAGAGAACTGTCCTCCAGAGCAATGGCTAAAATCAGAAGCAGGCATGAGGTATGGGGCACCAAAGGTCCACTGCTATATGGACCTTCAGGGTCCTGAGAAAACTCAAATAAGAAGGGTTGCCACTGAAAATTCCATGTGCCTCTTTCCTCTTATGATATCTGGACATATTGTGTCCCTCTTCCCATAAAAACCTAAGAATATGGGATTTTCTCATTGTTTTGGTACTTGGCCCCTCCCTTGTGTCCAGATTAGTCCCAAACTATGCAGATTCTATATACAATTGAGGAAATATATTTTTAAACATTCCACAGTAAGAAAGAACAAATTACCTCCAGCAATTTTAGGAGAAATAAAGAAATATAGGAAGGAGTTGAGTATAATTATTGCTTAATCCTGGAATAATTATGTCTCCAGACCTGCAAAGCTTTTGGAGGGGCCCAGAATAACACCCCCAGTTCTGACCGAAACCACCCAAACAAACCGGCCCTCGCAGCCATGGAGGTCTATTGCCCAGAGCTCGGGCAAGGGAGAGTCTGCCATGAGGAGTGCAGGTAGCTGAAAGCCTCCAAATGCAGAGTCTTAGGAGGCACCCTAAGCCTAATCCTCGGCCTAGGATTCAAGCCGAGGCCAGTCAATGTCTGCCGGTGCAGCTCCTAGCCAATGACTGCACACACAGGGGTGTCAGGGCCCAACAATTTCTGACTGAGACAATCCTCCAGTGGGCAATCTCCACTCTGGATTTCGCCATCTGCACAGCTGAGGCGTTCTCAGATTTACTCTATTAGCTGAGGCTCTTCCTACCCAATCCTCCTTCCTTCCCCCTCTTTCCACAGGCGTCAGGACGTCGCTGTGGTCTGATGACCTGACAGATGGAATGCGTTCTGCCCAGTCTCTCAAGAAATCCACACTAAAACTGGAAGCAGAAAGTTCCTATCTCTACACACCTAGTACAGTGCTCCACCCAGCGGCACAGCCAAACATCTTATAGACTTGGCAGTTGTCCCATTAGGTGCTCGGACAGCCAATTACATGTCTTCACATCTCCATTTGCTGCACTGTAAAATTGAGAAGACATTTGCTTCACACCGGCTTTCAGGAATCGTGTGAAGAGGAATGAAATACTTCTTGTGGCTGGAAGAAAAGCCATAAATAAATACAGAACTGTGCAGTCAGCTTTCGCTTATCGGGGGCAAATGGATGGATGCACTGGTGCAGATTCACAGCCCAGGGCTTCTGTGACTGCCCGAGCACCATCCAGACGCAGCAAACAGAGACACAGGAGCTAGAGGAGCTGAGACAGCCCCAGATACGCCCCGGGGAGAGTGGCCCTGCTGAGCCAGGCCAATCTGGGCCAGCCATCTTAATATGTGCTTTTTCAAATGGAAAAAGAGCATACTCAAGCTGTGCACAGATATATGGTGTTTAAGCCTATGGAGAGATAGATGTTCAAGCTCACTCAAAATTACAGCAGCACAAAATTAAACTAACAATGAGATAGCATTATAAATTCATATTAGCACAGACTGATTCACAGTATTGGTAGAGGTATACGGGAAAACTGGGTTGGTGCAATTGCAAACTGTTGACATTTCTCCAGAGGGCAATTTGGTGATTTCTACTAAAATGGAGAGTGTTCATACGCTTGGACCCAGATTCTCTGCTTCTGATACATTGTGAAACAGTTGTTCTACTTGTACAGATACACCAATGTTCAGGATGGCCATTGCAGCATAACTTGAAATACCCTGTCACTGGAAATAAATTAAATGTCCATCATTGGAAGTAAGGTTAATAAATTGTAATTAGTATATGATGATGTGCAATCAAATAATGTGTAGCTGTGACAGAGAATGAGGAAGATCTAACATGCTGATATGGAATAATCACAAAACAGTTAACAGAAAGACGGAGAAGTACGGTATCATTTGTTTAAAAATAAGTACGTACAAATTTACATATATAAACATATACATCCACACATATATGCAGACGCTTATACGTGCAGGGAATATTTTTGGAAGAAAACACATGAAACTGGTTAAAAGTAGCTACTATTCTGAGAAAGAACTTACGGTGAGAAGGAAGCATACTTTTTACTGTATAAACTTTACACCGTGTTTTCACCACGCCTTTGTCTTATTCATTTGAAGAAAAAACTTCTTCTTATAATAGAATAAGTTCTCTCCTTATAATACTGCTCCTAGTAGCAAAAGTAACCAATGTGTGATTTGCAACTTATACTCCACACAACACCTTCCTATCCATTTATTTAATGTGGGCAAAGAAGATTGATTTCTACCCTCATTTTTTAAATATGGAAGACGGAGCCAAAGGTAACTGATGAGTTGCCCAAGATCAATGGAGAAGTCATCTGAAAGTGATCTCTCTTACTTTTACCACCGCTCATATCCATATCTTCAAGGAAAGCAGTGGTGGGGAAGAAGGATCTTAGTTGCCAGGCTCCAAGTCCTGGGGCTTTTTCCTTTCACATCTCCCTCTGCCTCACAAGGAAGAAAATCACTGGCTTCCATTTTTTAAAGCAATGAAGCAACAAAGTTGTAAATAAAGGGAAGAAACAAATGTTGAGTAAATACAGAAAAGGAAAAGGTCACAGAAGCCTTTTGGGCTATGTAAAGTGGCATGGGATGAAGCAGGTGGGGTAGCATAAGAGGAAGTCGACCCCAGACCCTAGGGAGAGGAGCCTCCTTAATTCTACATTCTCTGCTGAAGTCTTCTCATGTCCTAGATCTGAGAAGAAACAGAACCCCTGAACCTGTTCCTCTGCCCACATCTCCCCTATAGGTGGACATCTGTTCTCCAAGAACAGGCTGTAAGCACTCCTGGGGAGTCCTTAGATGGTTTTCAGGGGCTGTTGGCCACAGAAGGAAAAGTTACAGAGAAAGATAACGGGAAAGGCTCTCAGTATGGTTAAAAGAGTAGAGCCTCTGCCCATCATGGCCTTGAGGAGATGCTGTGGCTAAGCCCCTGAGATGAGATGACCTTGAACTGAGCCCCCTGTTGCTGAATGGGCAAATCACTGCATGCACTGGGCCCCCTTCTTTGGAAAGACTTTGAGGTACTGAATTTTGTCTCAATGTTTATAAAACATCAGCAATGCATGATCCTGGCAGTAGGGGAGGGGAGAATGTTCACAATTTGACAATCTATTGTTAAGCAAAAAGCCTGGTGGTTTTAGCACAAATCCTGCTAAGCCAGTTGAGCAAGAATCCCCCCTGATACCCAATCAAGTTCCTTTTAGTAATTTTCCATCCTCTCCCTCACTCTGCCTGGAGGCTATAAATCCCCATCTGCGCCTGCCGAATTCAACATTGAATTCAACCTCTCTCCCCTATTGAATAAAGTCTTCCTTGCCATTTTTAACAAGTGTCCAGTGCAATTTCTCTTTAACACCACTCAAAATGTGAACCATGTTCTAGCAGTATCAGCATCACTTGGGAGCTTATTAGGAATGCAGAATCTTAGGACCCACCCAGACCTGCTGAATCAGAATCTCCACTTTAACAAGATCCCCAGGTAATTTGTATGTACATTAAAGTTCAAGAAGTACTGCTTTTATCAACATGGCCCCAGTTGCTTCAGTACTTGTGGGCTCTTGATTCTATACTTTCAGGGCATCCCCCTCACGGGGCCAACCACTCATGCCCACTGAGAGGACTCACTGCCTTATGATCAGCCTCATTTCAGTTCATCCTGTTAACCCCCTCATTCACTCTCCCCTGGGTTCCACTTCCCGGAAGCTCTGCCTCCAACCCAAATTCTGCTCAATCATTCTGTTCTCCTTTTGCACACGACTGGGGTGAAGGTGGTTCCCTGAATACTGTGGACAGTAGAAGACAACAAGATCTAAACCTGGGATGGAGTTTAGAATGGCAATCAGACCTTTAATGCTCCCAAGATTAACTTCTTGTTAGCATATATGCTCAGCCAGTGCCTTTCCCCTGCTCTGCCTTGAGTCCCCCTTCTATTACACTATGAGGATCTAGGACAGGGACAAGGGTGGTTGGACTTGTGACAAGCATGTGACATTGATAATGATGCTATCTAATAAAGCTAGATAAGGAAAAGAAACCACACTATTCATTTAGTGCCAAGATACCAAACAAGCCTGGACTGAGCCAGGACATACTCATATAAGAAAATTACTCCCTGTTTATCTGTTTATCTGAAATTCAAATTTAACTGTGTCCTATATTTCATCTGGCAACTCTAGCCTCGCTCTATCTGGAAACTTTTCAGGGCTCATGAGTGGAATCTTTACGTCACAAGAAGGTAAGATTATTGGAAGAGATCTCGGGTTAATCTCTACTAACTGGGGACAAAGATTTTATTGGCAGGTTCACTCCTCTTACCAGTCTTCCCATTTCTTAAGTGAATGGGACTTATGGAGAAAGAAGAAAGAAGTCTGGATTTGGAAAGTATTGTGAAATACTACAATAATGAGAAAGGTATTTTAATTCATATATAACTCTTTCAAAATGCCTTGCTTTAAGCCGATCTTGGGATGTTTCATTGTCTATTCGGGAGATATCATGAAATCACTTAAGTACTCTAAGATCTGCAATTAGACTTCTGATATTTTTTTCTGAGGTTTCTCTTTGAACTCCAAGGAGAAATCCCCAGTGACAAAATTATGATCCTTCCCTTCTCTACTCCCTACTTTACCACCTGCCCTTCTTTACCTGGTTAAAGAAAATGTCTCCCTCCTCAGGGTCAAGTCATTGGTTTTTACCTCCCTCAGGGTTCTATTCCTATTCAATCCTAAACTATAGTTGTGTGTGACTGACAAATTTCTATTGTTTAGACTGTGAGCTCCCCGAGGGCAGGGATGTGCAGCCTGGAGGGCCCTGGTGCCTGTACTGCACAAGAAAGCCCTCCACAAATGTTTTCTGAATGAGTCCTATGCAGCTTTCTCCTGAGCCTAAGAAGAGACCCCAGCTGGCCTCTGACTCAACTCCACTAGACTGTGATTGGAACTGAAAACGAAATGGCATCGGCTTGTTCCAGAATCCCTGCCAGGGCTTACAGTGACAAATACTACTGACAACACTCTTTACAGTGCACTCTCAAAAGATTTCTTTGGCCTCTGAATGTACTGGTGCTTTTGAAATGGATGCAAGCCCTTCCAAGCCTGCTGGGTTTCATTTTATAATCTGCTGCAACCATTAATAAGAAGAAAAAAGACTCTCATATGCTACCACTTTAACCACTTTCTTATTCAGAACTAGGAATGGCCCCCAGGAAGTGGGGCCTCCAAGCTCTCAGGCAGGAGAAAAATAAAGACCTTTTCAGACTCTTTATTCAGACTTGTGAAAGCCCAGGATGAGAGTACTAGCAGTCACGGCCAGCTGAGAGATTCCAGACCAGTTCAGAACGAGGAGCCTCTTGCACAGAGGCTTCAGTGGAAAGCACACAGAAGATACCACGTTCATCCCTGCTGATGTTCCGGGTCCAGGTGAGACCCCGTACCCCAGTGAGAGTCTCTACTGATCCCTGGAGGTTTTCCCAAGCTAGCTTATCTGGACCTCATGCCCTCCAAGTCATGATCCATCATGCCGAGGTGAGTTTTGCTTTCTCCTGCTTCTGAGAAAGGCGCACAGGCTAAGCGGTCCTGATGAAGGAAGGCTTCTACCTGTCAGACTCCCTTACCTCCTCTATTCCCAGTGTCTTTCCAGAAATCTATTTAAACGCATTATCCCGGCATGAAAAAGTAGCATCCTTTTAGAAGTGGACATAGGCTGACTTGTCTGCCCTGTATCACCTTCTGCCATTCTGATGCCATCAGTCATAGTGCCCTAAACCACTGCCTTAAGAGATGCACGGGGGCTACACCTGGCCAATCACAAGTCACCAAACCCCTGGCAACAGTGGCTGATCCAAGGAGAGAGAGCGTGTGACCCGAGGTGGGCTGCCCAGAGCTCTTCCCTGGTACTGCTTCACAGACATGACATAAAAACAGACTCTTTCCTGCTAGGGTGGCTGAAGTAGGAGGATGAAATTCTGGGACTTTAAGCAAGGACCCGCCTGCAAAGAGCAGCCAAAGAAAAGAAGGTGGGAAATGGAGAGACATACATAAATGTTTTGTCAAGGTGCCCCGAATCCCTTAGCTTGTCCTTTGATCTTGAAACTACTCTACCGTCCATTCCCTCTTCTGCTTAAGCTAGTTGAATTTGGGTTTTTATAGCTTGCAACAAAAAGAGTCATGATTACTATACTCCCTGACCTTTCTCCCAACTGAGATAGACACTTGAGGAAATATAGACCCTCTTCATCGATTCAGGATAAAGGAGTCAGAAGAGAAGGAAGAAGAATGTATGAAAGTACAGACTCTTACACAATCGCTGTAGAGTACGGCTGTGGCTGGCTGAGGGAAGCTGTTCTAAACAATTCTATAAATAATAACCTCATTAACAGTGATAACAACCAGCATTTGTGAGCACCTCTGGGCATGGCCGTGATGAAGCAGACTCTGTTCCCCTAGCAAAAGCTGATTGATGAGACATCAGGAAAATTCTGACTAAACTGAGCCAAACAGCAAGGAAGAGTTGAACTGAAACATCAGGCAGCACTAATGAACTAGGCTGCTATTTTGGGGTGCTGCTAGGGAACAAATGAAAGCAGATGAGTTGTCCAAGAACTCTGAGGAGAGAAGGAAACAGGCACTTCCTTACAGAAAGGCAGAGAGAAGACAAGGGAGAGGCTACAGATCTCCTCTTCCCAGTGTCCAGCTGCAACCATCCCAATTTATGTCCTGCAACGGACGCAGATAGTATTCTCCTGTACCTGCTTAACAAGCCTCCTTCCTTTTTGGAGATACTCAATGTGTTTTCTGACCTGATTCAGCAGTATCAAGAAATTACTATTTTTAACAGCTGGCACCTGAGATTTCATTTTATATTTCATTTTATTTTATTTTACTTTCACACTTTACTCTTTATTTCACTTTACCTGACCTTATTTTGTTTTTTATTTTATCATTTGTTTGCTTTTTAGAAGAACTTGTCTTTATTAAGAAACATACTTTTCTAGTCTGCTTTGGGGTAGAAAAGGTGATTTCGCAAACCTGCCTTATAAGGACAAGACATAAAAAGAGACATAAACTTTGCTGCAGAAGAAATGATCCAGAGTAATGGATGAGACAGGGAAGATCAGATAAGGCAAGAAGCTTGAGTTTGCAAACTAGGAACACCACTGAGAAGTTCCCAATGGTGGAGCGGCCAAGGAAGTCTTACAAACAGGGTACCAAATCTGTATTTTTCTTTTTTTTTTTTTGTCTTTAAGACATGTAAACATCTTCCATATCTTCAATCTTCAATAAAGTCTGACAACACATGTGGGTGGGCAAAAAAAGAAGAAAAGAGGCAGAAGGAAACAGCACCACAGCACAGATCTAAGCAAAGAGAACAGTAGCAGTGATGGGGAGAACAAAGGCAAAAGAAATGTAGATAAAATTAAATTTCCTTACAACTTGCACCCCATCGACAAAGACTGGAGACAGGAAGAGTATGCCTTTCCTCAAGGAACTCACAAGTGCCTTAATGTAAATGCTGCTGGAGGCAAAAAGCAATCTTAGTTTGACAACATGCAGATCTCAAGGATCCCCAAGTAAGTCTTCCTTAACATATGAAGTGGTTTGGAAAATTTCCTTTGTCTCTACCCCCCCTACCCCAACCTAAAAGTGTGTAATCAGGGCCGCCTGGGTGGCTTAGTCAGTTGTATATGTAAAACTACTATCTTCATCATGTTTTGTAAATCTATTCTAAAATAAAAGGGTTACGGGGGCATCTGGATGGCTCAGTTGAGCATCTGACTTTGGCTCAGGTCATGATCACAGTTCATGAGTTCGAGCCCCACATCAGGCTCTGTGCAGACAGCTCAGAGACTGGAGCCTGCTTCAGATTCTGTGTCTCCCTCTGTCTCTGCCTCTCTCTCTCTCTCTCAAAAATAAATAAACATTAAAAAAATCTTTTAAGTGTGTAATCAATCCCTCCTCACAAATCCCTGTACAGCAATGTTCTGCCCAAAGGTCCAGTCCCCGTGCTTTAATAAAAACACCTTTTTGCACTGAAAAATATCTCATGAATTCTTTTTTGACCGTTCGCTCCTGACCCACATGACATCAGCTGGAGAAGAAAGCCCATGATCTCATCCACAACAGAAAACTAGACCTAGAAACAGGAAGGTCATTGCCACCCCAAACCTGGTATTCACAGAAATTTTAGAAAGAACATTGGCTATTTCAGAGGATGTGGAATAGATGTCTTCAGACAATTAATCTAAAACCCCAGGTTTCATAAATAAACAAAATAAAATAATAAAATAAAATAAAATAAAATAAAATAAAATAAAACTAAAACTCCAGGTTTCCAAAGCCTTCTGATTATGCATCTGTTTCCTGACTTGAACACTAAACTATATTTTCACACTCCTGTGGACTCGCAAACTTTAGCTCTCTAAGGACAGGGTCATGTCTTACACATCCCCGTCCCCACCACAATGCGTGCCCTGCATTTTTTAACTGACAATAAACTTTTATATTTTAGAACGGTTTTAGATTTACAGAAAAATTCCAAAATAGTACAGAGTTCCCACAAACCTCACAGTTTCCCCTATTACTAACATCCTCCATTAATATGGCACATTTATCACAATTAATGAACCAATATACATACATTGTTACTAAAGTGCGTACTCTATTCAGATTACCTGATGTCCTTTTACTGTTCCAGGATCCCATCCAGGACACCACAGTTTCTCATAATGTTCTTGTTTTTGATGACTTTGATGATTTTGAGGAGTGTTAGTCAGGTTTTCTTGGTACAATGTCCCAAACTTGCAATCGTTCTGATAGTTCTCTCATGAAAAGACCAGGGTTATGGGTTTGGAGGAGGAAGACCCCAGAGGTTAAGTGCTATTGTCATCACGTCCTATCAAGTCTAGTCTACACACAATGCCAGTTATACTGTTGATTTCGGCTTTAATCATCTGACTAAGGTTGTATTTGTCAGATTTCTGACTGCAAAGTTACTGCCCCCCATCCCACCTTCTCCATACTTTATTTTGGGAGGAAGTCACATGCATAGCCTACACTATGGGAATCAAGAGTTATTTCCACATCCTTGAAGGGATATTATCCACATCAATTATTTGAATTTCATTTGCATAGGATATTTCTGTATTCTTTCCCCCCATTTACTTATTTGTTTAATCATTTATTTGCATCAGTATGAACACACAGATATTGATTTTATACCTTGGGTTGTAATCCAGTACTATTTTCTTGATCAAATTGGTCCAGCTTTGGCCATTGGAAGGTCCTCTGCTTGGGATTTCTATGTCCCTTTGACATATCCCCATCGCTATGAGGGGGGGATTGTTTGTCTGTTTAGCACTTTCTTACTTTCTAGTATCACAAGATACTCCAGGCTCATCTGGTATATTTCCTGCCTTTAGTCTTAGAACATCTGATTTCTTGTAATTGGAGAATGGTATTAAAAACCATGATCTAGATACCAGATCTGCTCATTACTATTGGCTGGGAAAGGGCTGCTGCTAGGCCCTCTCAGGTAACCAAAGAAGCAAGGAAATGTATGTGTGGACACTAACTCAGGTATATACACATCTCTATAAATATGTCTATATGTGACTATCCATATTTATGTTAGGCTAAACATGAGTTCGTACTGATATCTCCAACTCTAATTTCCTACCATATAGATCATTCTAGCCACCTCCTCCTTTGGTTTATTTGTAAACTTCTACTCCAATATCAAGAAACCTGGCTCCTACCACCAGCCATCCATCTACCTAATTGTTCAATTCCAGTAGACATGTATAGCATTATCAGAATCATTAACCCAGGCTCCCATGAGACACAACTTTATCAACTAGAATAAAATGCTTACATAAAGCTTCTTTTGCCCTTAGTTTTACAGATTCCACTCATTTCTGAAGTTTCTTAGGTCAGCTCCTTTCCTCCCCACCCCTCCTTCAGTGAAGCTGCTTCATATATTTGCAATACAGTTAGATAGATTGTTTTGTCACAGTCTGTGTTACATCCTGGGATTCTTCTTGACTTCCTACATGATTTTAATCTTCATACACGAAGATTCATTCTCTGTGGTAAAGTTCAACGGGTTTTGACAAATATACAATGTCATTTGTCACAATTACAATATTATAGAGAATAATTCCATTGTCCTAAAAAATCTCCTCTGCTTCACCTACTCAACCTACACTCCCATCTCCCCAGACCCTTGGCAACCACTTACCTTTTTATTGTCCTTATAGCTTTACTTTTTCCAAAATGTCATTTAATTGAAATCAAACATATGCCCTTTTTAGACTGGCTTCCTTAGCTTAACAATATGCATTTGAGATGGATTCAGGTCTTTTTGTGTCTGGGTAGCTCGTTTCATTTTATCACTGAATAATATTCCACTGAATGGACGCACCAAGGTCTCTCCGTTCAACTACAGAAGGATATTCAGGTTGTTTTCAGTTTGGGGCAATTGTGAATAAAGCTGCTATAAAAATTCATAAGCAGGGGGCGCCTGGGTGGCTCAGTCGGTTGAGCTTCCAACTTTGGCTCAGGTCATGATCTCACAGTCTGTGAGCTCGAGCCCTGCGTCGGGCTCTGTGCTGACAGCTCAGAGCCTGGAGCCTGCTTCAGATCCTGTGTCTCCTCTCTCTCTGACCCTCCCCTGTTCATGCTCTGTCTCTCTCTGTCTCAAAAATAAATAAACATTAAAAAAAATTTTTTTAATTCATAAGCAGACTTTTGTGTAGACATAGGTTTCAAATCAGTTGGAGAGATAACTAGGAGTGTGTCCCTAGAGTAGATGGGAGACTATGCTTAACTTTGTGAGAAACTCACAGCCTGTCTTCCAAAGTGACAGTACCATTCTGCATTCTCACCTGAAATAAATGAGGGCTTTTTCTTTCTTTGAATACTTACCAGCAACTGGTACTATCAGGACTTTTTTATTCTTAATTTCTTTCTTGCTTGCTTTCTTGCTTTCTCTCTCTCTCTCTCTCTTTCCTTCTTTCTTTCTTTTTCCATGTTTGTAGGTATGCAGTGGTATCTCACTGTTCTTTTAATTTGCAGTTCCCTAATGACAAATGATGTTTTAGCATCTTTTGTTATGCTTCCTTACTATCTTTACTTACTTACTTTCATACGCTTACTTAGTGAGGTGATTGTTTAGATTTTTTAATTTGGTTGTTTGTTTTCTTATTGTTTAGCTTTAAGAATTCTCTGTATATTTTGGCTACAAGTCATTTATCAGACACATATTTTGTAAATATTTTATCCCAGCCTGTGAGACTATATCACAGTTCAACTTTTCCCTCTACCCAACCTTGCTTCCTCCTCCTCCCTTCCATAGGTGTTGATTTCTAATAAACATCCTGCACACTAAGCTCTACCTCGGTGCCTACTTCTAAGAACACAACCTGTGACTCATTTACAGAGCAAACTCATTTTCCATGCCACTTCATGAAAGTTTCTTTCCTACCAGACCAAACAATGTTGAGACTAGAGGTAGAACAACAGGAAAGAATTTCTCTTGCCATTTGGTTATCACTTGAGAGTGCTACATTTTAATGCTTGGCTATAGGGGCTGCAAACATTTATCATCATTACTCAACAGAGATTCTTCTGAGGCTCCCTGTCTACACTGCAGAGCAATGCGGCCACATTAATGGAGATGCTTAAAGTCTGATATGGCCTGGCTTCCACTCCTAGAGAACAGAAAAATCTAAGTGGGTACATGTTGCAAGCAAAAATTTCTTTCAAAAGCAGCACCAGAGTAGAAAACATCAGACACAAAGACAAAGAGCTAATTAGAGGGGTTACAAGGATGAAACTCAAGTTAGAATCAGAGGACTGTCACTAAAGACTCTAGTTCAGGATCACATGGAACAGAGTATTACTACCGAGAACAGCATCTTGCATATAATAGCAGGTGTTCAATAAATAATTTGCTGAATAAATTAAAGAACATTAGTTTGGAGTACTGGCTCCTGGTCCCAGCTTCGGACACACAATAAATGCCTGAGGGCCAACTATAAAACTGTGATAGGTGTGTGTCATTTCCATGTATCCAACTTCTAAGCAATCCATGCATTGATACTTTATTGATTTAACTCCACAAACAAGAAATTTTTTGCATCTCTACTTGGTTGGCTATTTCACAGCAGCACTGCTGCCCAGATGCATCCCATTTCTGAAGACAAAGCAATGTTTGTACAATTATATGAATATTTTATTGCATTTTTTTCCTTATTGGGTTACAAAAATGAGCAGAGAAGAGAACAATGAAAGTGCTGATACCGTGATAAGAAGCAGAGGTCTTATTAACTCAATGCAACTGAGACAAAGAGAGAAATCATTAGGCCTGCGGAAAGTGATAAGTCATTAGCCTCAATCAGATGCTCATTGACTTCAAGCTGGTCAACCTTGTGCTATGTTCTGAAGGGAAATAACAAAATGAAAGAACATGTACAAAATGTATGAATCAATGATGACAATGCCTAAAAGGCAAAGTGTGATCAGAGATGTTAGAATATTTTTTAGTTCTCTGGTAACAAAACAGACACGTAATCTTATTTAAAGCCTTATACATTTCACTTCCTACAAGTTTTCCAGAGAACATTGTGTATAAAACCAAGGGAATGCCTAAATTAACATATGGACTTCCACTCCTGTAGAGCTGCTGTATATCTCAGACAATAAAACTGGTGATTACAATACCAGTTATATTTTGATATACTTGCCATTTTTGTAAGTATAATTATATTGGCAATTTTGTTGGCCTAATACCAACAGACACACATAGATAGGTATAGTCTGAGTATGGGTGAGTACGGATATATGTACCCAGGCACCCTAGATACTCCTTTTTCCAGAATGCCATCCATAAGGGGAGGTGTTTAAAAAACAAAAAAGAAGGGATGCCTTGTTGGCTCAGTCAGTTAGGCGTCCAATCTCACGGTTTGCGAGTTCAAGCCCTCTGTCAGGCTCTGTGCTGACAGCTCAGATCCTGGAGCCCACTTTGGATTCTGTGTCTCCCTCTCTCTGCCCCTCCCTTGCTTGTGTTGTGTCTCTCTCTCTCTCTCTCTCTCTCTCTCTCTCTCTCTCTCTCTCAAATAAACATTTTTTAAAAATAAAAGTAAACACAAAAGAAGAAAGTCTGAGAGGGACAATGGGATAGCACAGAGAGAAAGGTGGAAGGGAGAATCCTGGGCCCAATTCCCAGCCCTTTCCTTGATGTTGACCATCTCTTTTTCTTCAGAGCTAGATAACCCCACTTACTCTGCTTCTCTTTTACCTCCAGGCTACCTACCATCCCTTCTGTTAAGGCCTAAACCCAGCTATCCTATGGTCATTTATGTTAAGCAGGACCCTGGCTCCCAACTGCCCTACCTGGACAGAGTCAAGCCTGTTAAGACAAAGGAAGCTCAAACTTCTACCTGGTCATCTGTCAGATGGAACAATATCTGAGGACACAGTTAGAAGAGGACAATTGCCTCTTACCACTTCTTAATAAATGAAAATAGTAAAATGGTAGCCATTTCTGTATTTTCTTTTTTTAATGCTTATTTATTTTGAGAGAGAGAGAGAGTGGGCACATGGTGTGGGAGGGTGGACGGGGAAGACAGAGAGGGAGAGAGAGAATCCCATGCAAGCTCCACACTGTCATTACAGAGCCCAACATGGGGCTCACAAACCTCGAGATCATGACCTGAGCCAAAATTAAGAGACACTTAACTGATTGAGCCACACAGGTGCCCCTCAATATTTTCTTAAATACCCAAAACTTGACATTATGTTGTATGTCACTGATGATACGAAAGCATTTTGAAGAATGCAGAGTAGGCATTATTCCATCTGCAAATTTAACATTCATGGTTTTGATGATTTGTGAGAGATCCTGGATGACCATGACACATAGCAATTTGTAATTTTGCTAAGGCACTAATTTGAATCACCCCCACTGTGAGCTAGTGTGTGGGGAATAACTCATTTAGGTGGTGAATGAGCCAGAGCCTGCATTTTGATGTTAGTTTGTTGTTCACTAGTGTTTTTCATAAATCTGAGATGGTTCTTCAAAGTCTCAGGACAAACGCCAAGAGCCTGTTATATAAGCTCAGTACCACTAGGTAATAGAATTACAACACACAAAAATGCATATTGTGTCTCATAATGCAAATAAACCTCACTAGGATAACCTTACCTGACTATCAGAGCCACTTGCAGGTACCCAGACTGGTCAAAAACAGGTAACCCATATCTGTTTTATATTCTGCCAAACCATTGGGCATGATAACTGGCAATAACAGCCTAGCATTAATTTGCTTGAGTCATGTAAACAGTGAGGTATTGTTAAAAATATTCTGTCCACCAGTGTTGAGTACTGATATGCTTCTCTATCTGTGATAGATGCTGTCGCTGATTACACCTCCAACTCCTTCTTGCTAACAGCCCCTCAGTGTTGTCAATGACAGCACTGGATCCAGTCTTCACTTTATCCACTCCTCTTATGAGTAGGGGAGGCCCTATGCATCCAGTTCTGGCTAAAGAGATATAAAAGGAAGCATGTGAAGAACTTCTGGAAGAATTTTGCTTTCCTATAAAAGGCACAAACATGCAATACCATTCCCACCCCCTCTTCCTGCCCTGAATACAACCATGAGGTCTAGCACAATGGCAGCTTCTTTCAACTGTGAAGAAAGAGGCAACAAAGAAAGTCCAGGAAAACTGCAGTGATGATAGGTCTTGATATATTTGAGCCACTTAAGCAATACTACCAGACTTCTTTGGTAAAAAATAAAGAAAACCCTATTCTCTTTAAGCCTTAGTAAATCAGAATATCTTTTTCTGAACAACACAAATATGCCGTTCAAAAAAACCACAAATTTTCAATACTGGATTATTAAAGACTCTCGAGACCCATATTCTATGACTGTAAAAGTGTAAGAGGCTCTTTGAGTAGTGAGCTCAATCCCTCAGACTTATTTATTTTATCCTTCTAGTTGGGGTACAGATTTTCCATAAGAGTCTTCTCTTCAATTCTTGTCACACTTCTTTCACTGGGCACTCATACTCCAGGAGAAATAGACTTTTCTATGGTTTGTCTTGACATCTATCTGTCTCCTCTTTGTTGTCACAGCTCAGTTACTTACGAATTATTTCAGGAAAGAGATGAATCCTAAGGAAGGACTGGCAAAAGCTGTTAGTGGCTTTCTGAATCATACTAGAAAGATTGTGTCAAGGACCGGGGAAAGCCTGAATATTCAGAAAAGGGAGGGCCGCCTGGGTGGCTCAGTCGGTTAAGCAGCCGACTTCGGCTCAGGTCACGATTTCACGGTCCTTGAGTTCGAGCCCCGCGTCGGGCACTGTGCTGACAGCTCAGAGCCTGGAGCCTGTTTCAGATTCTGTGTCTCCCTCTCTCTGACCCTCCCCCGTTCGTGCTCTGTCTCTCTCTCTGTCTCAAAAATAAATAAACGTTAAAAGAAAATTAGTAAAAAAAATATTCAGAAAAGGGAACATAATGAGTGAGTATAAAGAAACAAGGCACCTCCATAGTTCCTGTGACAAGTCTATGTGTGTGCCATGGAATATTCAGCAAAGCAAACTCTTTCCTAGGACTGCCACCAACTAGGAAGACATAAAGGTGGTACTTCTATCCAAAGGGCAATAAAATTCAACCCACTTATACTAACATTCTAAAAAAAACACCTACCATGAGCCAGATCCTATGAGAGGAACCAGGGACATAAAAAGAGGTAAGTCAAGGACCATGCTTGATGAGGAGACACGAGCTCCAATAACCAGTGAGCTGAGAATTCTCCATTTTCAACTTTTATCCAGATAAGGATGTAACAACTTCATCTTCCTTGGAGTTCCAATGCCTCCCCATTTACATTACTAAGCCAGATGCTGTTTACTGTACCTCCTGCTAAGGGCACTGGGAGAGGAGGAGAGGTAGGCAGGCTCCTTAACTTACTATTCATCCTCAGGCTGTACCATTTTGCAGGCAAGATGCCCAGCCTGAATGTCAACTTTTTTACAAATAACAATTGAAGCTGTCAGTTATCTTGATGAGCAGCACTCCAGTGAAAGAATAGCTTAATTGGGGGGGGGGGGGGGGGGTGAAGTGTTAGTGAGCTAATTTTTTTCACCAGCAACAGGAACAAAACATCTTTCTGAGGATAATGTATTTACTGTTCTTATTTCGTATATATCACAGAAATTCATATAATATAAAAGTGAAACTATTCCTCAGCTTTTAGGAGAGACTAAGCATACAATCTCTCTCTTCAAAAAATATAGAAATTCATGGAAACCTATTTCTTTCTTTAAGAGATTTTTATTGCTTTGGTTTTCTGTGGGTGTATTATTTATTCGGTTGTTTGGTTGTTTGTGGGGTGTGGGCCTAATTTTAAACAGGAAAACCCTGGTGCTTATTTGTGTGTGTGTCTTTTTATATGCTTAAATACAAGGCAGCAGGATTATAAAAAGACCCTAGTGCTTAAACCTCAAGGCAAAGATAATATGAATTTAAATGATCTATGACATTGTCCTCTAACACTCTGGATGGCTCATTATCAAGTAAGCCAAAATGTAATTTCTAGTATCCTTTCTATCCCTCCTAATCTATCAATCTGAGACCCCAGCAACCTGCCCACTACTGACCATCCCTTAATACCCCACTCAAATTCCGAATTCCACTGAAGCCTTTCGTACTTCCCCAAGCAATGCAAAGGTTTCTTTCCTCCCAGCTCTATCCCTCTTGTGCCTTTCTCTCATCTGGCCCTTCTCAAGCCATGTTCCAATTGTCATTTATCTTTCTGTCTTAACTCTAGACAGTGAGGTCCTAAGAGACAGGGGCTGTTTGTCCACCTTTGTGTCCCAGAGCCTTGTACAGTTCCAGGCACATAGGACATCCTCACTAGTGTTTGCTGAGCAGGAAAAGTAAAGAACGAATGTGGGAAGAGGACTTTGCTGGGTACTTAGTACTCAGAGCAAAAGAGCTCCAAGGTAGAGTAAGGTGAAGGGCTCTGGCTCCTGAGACCCAGTAGAGGGCAGCAGAGAGCAAAGGAGCAAAAAAACTAACTCCCAGGAAGAAAGTTTCCAGGGCAAGATTGCCCATGGGAAAGACCATGTGGCAGGGACAGGGGGACAACCCCAATGGCACCAACAATCAGGGACACATCATTGTCAGATGCCCTGGGATGCACAGGTAGGACGCTGAATCTGGCAGGGACATAGGATGAGGCTAGGAAACACAAGAGGTCCCCACAGTGGGTCCAACATAATTTGAGTGGATAGAGTTTGGGGGCACAGGGCTTCACCTGAAGGTCCTCAGCCTTGGGCTCATGAGGGAATGTCCCTCAGCAGATCTCAAGATCTTGGTACTAAAGAAGGAGTTAATGGATGGAGGGCAAACTAAATATCTGCACAATTTGGACCACTAATGGGAAGCTAAGACTTGGGAGAGAGGTAAGGATTAGATAGTCCAAAGGCCACTGAGACAGGAGTTGAGCAGGGAGAAAAACCCTGAACAAAAGTCAGCATAAAGAGAAGTCACCATTGGTCAGCTTAAGAATTCCAAAAGCACAGCACCTGAGTGGGAGAGGATGACACAGCTGTGTTTTGAAGGAACCAAACCTTCCTTTGTCCCTCTTGAGGTCCAGACAAGCCACACCTACCCAGATTCTGCCACTAAGCACTAAACTATACCCTCTATTTTTAAATTAGTTGCAAAAACTTTCCAAGTGTCCCAATTACAACCTGATCCAATCAACCTTCCCCTCACTGAACAATGCCTCAGTGTATGTCAAAGTTTGATAAGCCAGGAGAAAACTTAAATAAACCCAAACCCACCATACACATACCCACAGAGCTTTGGTATTGGACTGCATTTTGCAATTGCACAACTCTACGCCCTTGCTACCACAAGTGTGGCCTGTGGACCGGCAGCAGAAGCATTATGCAGGCTGCTAAAATGCAGAGTCTCAATCCTCACCCACAGAGCTACTGAATCAGAATCCGCACTTTAGCAGAATCCCTGGGTGATTCATATGCCCATTAAATCTGAGAAGCCCTGGGGGCGCCTGGGTGGCGCAGTCGGTTAAGCGTCCGACTTCAGCCAGGTCACAATCTCGCGGTCCGTGAGTTCGAGCCCCGCGTCACGCTCTGGGCTGATGGCTCGGAGCCTGGAGCCTGTTTCCGATTCTGTGTCTCCCTCTCTCTCTGCCCTTCCCCCATTCATGCTCTGTCTCTCTCTGTCCCAAAAATAAATAAAAAACGTTGAAAAAAAATTTTTTTTAATAAATAAATAAATAGATAGATAGATAGATAGATAGATCTGAGAAGCCCTGTCCACCACTATCTGAGCCTGGCCTATACTTCTGGCCATAGTTGAACCCCTCTCCCCCTTGACGGCTATGCTCTGGCCATATCAACCTTTCTGCTCCTCAAATATGCCACGTACATCCCCAACATAGGGTCTCTGTCCTCTGTCTGGAACCAGGGATGGGTTTTCCTGACATTCAGATCTTGACTTAAATGTCAGCTCTTCCCTCAGCACCCAATCCAAATGAAATACCTGAGCACTCTCAACTACATTTGGCAATGTTACTTCTGTGCACAGGGCCATGGTTCTCAACCTTGACATTCAGAATGACCTGTAGAACTTGTTAAAACACAAATTCCTAGGGGTGCTGTCGAAGCTGCGGTTTGGGCTGGAGCCTCGAGGGTCTGTGACGGGCGGCCTTCGGGTTTCTTCTCGTGTAAAAAGGCCTCGTTAAGGACAAGTGGGCTTATACGTTTTAAAACGATGTTCGAGCTCCGTTGTGATAAAAGACACGTGGGTTCAAGCGTGAAGGCTTTGCGGTGCACGCCCCCGAGAAGCTGTGGGGAGACCGACCGCACGCGCTGGTGGGAGGAGTGCAGGGGTGCGGGGCTCCCGTGCGACCTTGGCCGCAGCGCCGCCAGTGTCGCCGGGGGCTTGTTACAACTGCTGAATCTTAAGCCCCGTGCGGACCTACCTAGGAAGGGAAGTCTGCATTTTACCAAGATCTCCGCGTGATTCGCATACAACCTAAGTTTGAAATCGGCGCCGTCGGGAACGCCTTTAATTTAAAGTCTGTATGCTGAAAACTATAGAAAGCTTATGCAGGTAATTGAAGAAGATATAAAGAAATGGAAAGACATTCCCTGCTCATGGATTGGAAGAATAAATATTGTCAAAATGTCAATACTACCCAAAGCTATCTACACATTCAGTGCAATCCCAATCAAAATTGCACCAGCATTCTTCTTGAAACTAGAACAAGCAATCCTAAAATTCATATGGAACCACAAAAGGCCCTGAATAGCCAAAGTAATTTTGAAGAAGAAGACCAAAGCAGGAGGCATCACAATCCCAGACTTTAGCCTCTACTACAAAGCTGTCATCATCAAGACAGCATGGTATTGGCATAAAAACAGACACATAGACCAATGGAATCGAATAGAAACCCCAGAACTAGACCCACAAACGTATGGCCAACTCATTTTTGACAAAGCAGGAAAGAACATCCAATGGAAAAAAGACAGTCTCTTTAACAAATGGTGCTGGGAGAACTGGACAGCAACATGCAGAAGGTTGAAACTAGACCACTTTCTCACACCATTCACAAAAATAAACTCAAAATGGATAAAGGACCTGAATGTGAGACAGGAAACCATCAAAACCTTAGAGGAGAAAGCAGGAAAAGACCTCTCTGACCTCAGCCGTAGCAATCTCTTACTCGGCACATCCCCAAAGGCAAGGGAATTAAAAGCAAAACTGAATTACTGGGACCTTATGAAGATAAAAAGCTTCTGCACAGCAAAGGAAACAACCAACAAAACTAAAAGGCAACCCACGGAATGGGAAAAGATATTTGCAAATGACACATCGGACAAAGGGCTAGTATCCAAAATCTATAAAGAGCTCATCAAACTCCACACCCGAAAAACAAATAACCCAGTGAAGAAATGGGCAGAAAACATGAATAGACACTTCTCTAAAGAAGACATCCGGATGGCCAACAGGCACATGAAAAGATGTTCAACGTCGCTCCTCATCAGGGAAATACAAATCAAAACCACACTCAGATACCACCTCACGCCAGTCAGAGTGGCCAAAATGAAGAAATCAGGAGACTATAGATGCTGGAGAGGATGTGGAGAAACGGGAACCCTCTTGCACTGTTGGTGGGAATGCAAATTGGTGCAGCCGCTCTGGAAAGCAGTGTGGAGGTTCCTCAGAAAATTAAAAATAGACCTACCCTATGACCCAGCAATAGCACTGCTAGGAATTTATCCAAGGGATACAGGAGTACTGATGCATAGGGGCACTTGTACCCCAATGTTTATAGCACCACTCTCAACAATAGCCAAATTATGGAAAGAGCCTAAATGTCCATCAACTGATGAATGGATAAAGAAATGGTGGTTTATATACACAATGGAATACTACGTGGCAATGAGAAAAAATGAAATATGGCCTTTTGTAGCAACGTGGATGGAACTGGAGAGTGTGATGCTAAGTGAAATAAGCCATACAGAGAAAGACAGATACCATATGGTTTCACTCTTATGTGGATCCTGAGAAACGTAACAGAAACCCATGGGGGAGGGGAAGGGAAAAAAAAAAAAAAAAAAGAGGTTAGAGTGGGAGAGAGCCAAAGCATAAGAAACTGTTAAAAACTGAGAACAGGGGCGCCTGGGTGGCGCAGTCGGTTAAGCGTCCGACTTCAGCCAGGTCACGATCTCGCGGTCCGTGAGTTCGAGCCCCGCGTCAGGCTCTGGGCTGATGGCTCAGAGCCTGGAGCCTGTTTCCGCTTCTGTGTCTCCCTCTCTCTCTGCCCCTCCCCCGTTCATGCTCTGTCTCTCTCTGTCCCAAAAATAAATAAAAAACGTTGAAAAAAAAATTTAAAAAAAAAAAACTGAGAACAAACTGAGGGTTGATGGGGGGTGGGAGGGAGGGCAGGGTGGGTGATGGGTATTGAGGAGGGCACCTTTTGGGATGAGCACTGGGTGTTGTATGGAAACCAATTTGACAGTAAATTTCATATATTAAAAAATAAATTAATTAATTAAAAAAATAAAAAAAAATTAAAAAAAAAAAAAAAAAAAAAAAAAACACAAATTCCTAGACTACTCCGCCAGAGTTCCTGATTCGGTTGGTCTCCAGTGCATCTGAGCACTGTGAGAATTTGCATTTCAAACGAGCGTCCATGTTACATTGATGCTGTTAATCTAGGACCACCCTTTGAGAATCACTGGCACTGTCTCACTATTGGATACTATTTTCCTTGATCACTCTTTGCTGTAGGGTCATCTCCACTGCACCCGAGGGTCCATTCCACGAGTTGAGAGAGTCTGTATGTTTTTTCCAGTATGTGATACACAGGAAGTACTCTTTAATATTCGTTGAATAAAGAATGGATTTATTAGTAACCAGTTATTTTCATTATGAATTTTGCATCTTTTGCATTTGGCTTAATCTAACTTACCAACAACTTTGCATTCCATTCTGTGCATATCTGCAATCAGCCATGAGAGATTTGCATGCATTTGCCATAGGTTAACTTACAAAAATGTAAGCCACACACACAGTTGAGAGTTAACTATATTTTATCTGTATCTATCTGTTTTATGCTGTTGACTGCCTTAGTTCTTCTATTTGAGGATAGAGACTCCATCCAACCCCATCCATAGCAATGAAATAGCCCTTTCTTTTCAACAACATGAGTACAGGGGTATTTTTCAACTTGAATGCAATGTCCTCTTATCCCCAAAACCGAAAGAGGGAAAATAAGCACTTTGATATATTCATACATTCTTTCATACCCTGGCGAAATATCCTCTCTCAAATCAGAATTAAGTACATCATCATAAGATTTAACTGATCATTAAGCATACATCTCAATAATGGCCAGGTTCCTTTTATTACCAATAAGATTATATTTCATTATCAATCCATTTGAGCTTGCCTCTAAGGAGCCTTATCAAGTCACATATTACTGATGGAACCAGCACACTCTCCTGTCTCCTGGACACCCCTCCATTTGTGGATCACAAGTCTGCGGTGAGAACGGCCACATTTACGAGTTTACGGTAATTGCATTTATCTGCTTTGCCCACCACTAAAACCCTGCTATAAGCACCGCCACGTCCACTTCCTCCCCTTCCTACTCAGGTTCCCCTGACAGGCCCCCTGCCCATATCTGACTCTGTCTCTGGGCCCAGCAACTCTGGATCTCATCTTCCCAGACAGTCAGATTTGTTTTCATCTCCTTAACGCTAAGTCCCCTCCCTGCATAACAAGGAGCCAGAATCAAAAGCCAGGTTTCCGAGCTAAGAATTTAGCACTAAACTCACTCCAAAGTTGGTCTTTGTGGGAGGCTCCTGGGGAAGAGATGGGAAGGGTGTGGGTGGCCTTGTTAATTAGGCCAGATTCTAGATGTCTGAAGACCAATGTAAGCCACTATGGCTAAATGTCAGTTGAGGAGCCAGCTCATAGAGTGACAAACCCACCCCTGTCAGAAGGCTGACAGGCAAGGACAGCAATAAATGGGTAGAATGTGACTGTGTCACAGCCGTGCTTCCTAAGCACTAATGGCCAGGGCCCACACTAAAGAGGGCAGACATCCTGAGAGATGAGCCTACTCCGGCTGCACTTGTAAGAGATTATTAAAAGCACTGACAGAGATAACAGTGAGTGTCTGAAAAGGATACTTCATCACAAGCTAATGTCTGAGACCTGAATCTGATATAGTATCAATTTGATAAAGTCAAGTTAAATATTTTAAAAATCTAGTTTTGCTTTGTATCTATATTAATTACAAAACATACTGGCTCAATTCTGGATTGAAGTGACTTCCATTGAATAGGATTTTCAAATATACTGACTGAGTTTCCAATAAAGGAAAAAAATATATACATTGGCACAGGGACCTACAAACGAATGGTAATTCTGGCTTTTGGCTCATAATTCCTATTCTATGTGAGACCTGTTGGTTCACCTAAAACAAGCACTTGATTAACATTTTGGGTCATTTATTTTTGTCCTTTTTTATGCTGCAACAATCCTATGAAATAGGCAGAGAAGATATTATCTATTACTATCACCCCATTTTATGGTCAAGAAATCCAGGTTCAGAGAGCTCAAGATACTTGCCTAAGGTTCCAAAGCCATGCAGTGATGGAGCTAGGACCCCATTTGTGCTGCTCATGGGACAGCTTTTGAGGAAGAAAAATTTTTATCAGGGAATTCAGCTGCCGGCCATCAGCACCATACACCGGCCTCTCCCTTTCACTTCTTCCAATGAGTAATGCTCTCTGACCCCTTCACTACTGACCAATGAGCCTGGACTCTGCCTGCTCTCACACACAACTCACTCTCAGTTGCTCTGGTTCATTCTCTTTACTTTCAGCTTCCAGAAAAGATCTTTCTTTCAACCCCAATGGCACCGGCAACTTCAGCTTCCACTGAAAATAATAAGCTCTGGTGGTCTGTGTACAGGGAACAAAATTTTAGATCCTCTGTGAATATTCTCTGTACTCAAATGTTAGTGAGCTCATTCATTTGTGTTGGGATGGTCTTTTTCTTCTCTTCAGCCCAATCCCAACTTTATCCTCCTTCTAGGGCATGGCCCATGTTAAGCTTGGGTACGAGAAGTAGGATTTGGTAATACAAATCCACAGGGAAGATGTGACAGAGACTCTATTAGCATCATAATGAAGAGGTGGCCATGTCTGGAGGAGATTAACACTAGCAGTATAAACGGCCTACTTGTTGGGACCGAAAGCTGCCACCATTGCCACTACCCCCTCCACGCATTCTAGAGTGGAGCCAAATGGAACTGGATGGTTGACAAGCTGCTGTAGAGGCCAAGGAAAAGAAATCAGTCCCTGGGAAGAGGAGAAACTGTGGATGGAGAGGTTAGGAATGGAAATAAGAAGAGAAAGAAAGTACAACAAGAAGGGTTTAGGACTGGGTATGTGAGGTACCCCCAAAAGCCAGGTTTGAAGAACCCAAAAGCCCTGAAAGTCTGAGAGTTTATAGACACTAAAGATGAAAGGCAAGCCACTCCAAAACCTGCTTCTACCTATGGCTTCTGTTCAACTTTATAAAGATGAAGGATCATTTTGAGTATTCTGGACTCTTCGTGCTCAATTCCCAGGTATTAGCTGTTTAATAATGGTCTAGATCACCATCCTCTCCCACAAGTGGAGTTCTAGATCCATCCAGTCATGCTGTTAAGTATTTACTGAGTGTAAACCTTGAACCTGGCACTGTGATAGGAATGCAAAGATGAATAATTATGCGTGGGCTTTCCTCAAGAAACAGTCCATGGGACTCTTTGAAGATAATACCATGGACATTTAAATTTTTTAATGAATATCTTACTATCCTCTCAGAAAGTTTTCAGTAAACATACCAAGGTTTCATCAATTCAATGGATATCCATGGTTGCTGCAAACAAGCCATAAATAAGAAACATAAACATGAAACTTAGAGCAAAACCTTGGAGAACCATGACCTCTGTCCCTTCTGAGCACTGAATCATAACTAATATTTAGATAGCATTTTTTGCCTACCTCGTTTCTTATTTTGTATTCACAATAGTATGAGTACCTATGAAGGAGATACTATTACTCTCCCCGTTAACATAAAAAGCTGATGGTCAGAAAATTTAATAATCTGAGCTCAATTTGTTTTTTCTTTCTCCTGAACAACCATCATAACCCCCCAGGGCACCATTCTCCTTGGAGAGAGGAGCAAACATTAAGATATAACGAAATCATTGTTTTGATCAGTTTAGACAGCCTTATAATGTTTCGGTTTGGCATTCAGTTAGTGACTTTTAGGCAATAGGTCATTCTAGCTGGCAATTAAAACCTGTTCAGGGGCACCTGGGTGGCTCAGTCGATTAAGCATCCAACTTCGGCGCTGGTCATGATATCACAGTTCATGAGTTCAAGCTCCGAGTCAGGCTCTGTGCTGACAGCTCAGAGCCTGGACCCTACTTCAGATTCTGTGTCTTCCTCTTCTCTCTGCCCCTCCCCCTCTCACTTTTCTGTCTCTCAAAAATAAACGTTGAAAAAATTTAAAGCATAAAACAGTAAAAAAAAAATCTGATAACTGTGTACAAAAGAGATGACAGGGAAAAGGAAAAGAACAGTAGATATGAAAAAGGAAGATAGAGTAAAATGGGGAAGGAAAAAGAAAAGGCAGAAGTAATGAGGAAAAGAAGAAAGAGGGAGAAGAGGAAAGAAGAAAAAAATAGGGGCTCTCACTGTGGCTCTTCATCTAATCCTGGTCTTTCCTATCCTCACTACACACACACACACACACACACACACACACACACAACACCACGCATACACACAACACACACACAACCACAACCACACACATACGAACACAACCACACACACAAAACCACATCCATACACACATTCAACCACAACCACACACACACAGCTACATACACATAAACACAACCACACACACGCACATATACACCCCTTCTTTGACAGTTGTCTCAGCCCCACACATCTTGCACAGGATGTACAAGCTGGCAATCTTGATATGAGCTACTCCTTTCAAGAACACAAAATTATGGCCATAAATACATCAGTTATTTAAAAATTATGTTAAAATTAAAATTTAAAAGATTCTTGGAAAGGAACCATTTTCAAAAGTAATTCCATGAAGATTTGATACTTAAACTGTTTTCTACATTTAATAATCTACTCACTGTATATCTTTGTGGCTTTTTTCTTTAACAAATATCCTTGCTGAGTGGATGGATAGACAGATGATGCAGTTAGACTGGAAATTCTAAATCATTGAACAGCATAACTGCCATCAGACTGTGCTCCCTACACTATTCCCAGCACGCCTGCCCACCACCCTTCTATCCTGCCCAGCACTGCCTTGGGAACATGGCTTGAGTGCCAAAATTGTATCTTTGCGTAGTATTTTCATGGGAATATTTTCCTAAGGAAAATAGCATAAAATATTTTAGACTGGGGCTGTAATACACACATGCACACACATGCACACGCATGTACACATCTGAATGTGCGTGTGCATGCACACACATGCAGGCATGGCCTGCAACACTCACACACACACAAGAATCCGAGGTCTATGGAAGCTATACCTATAGCCTCTCACTTACCAATGTATAAAGGGAAATTTTGAGATTTGGATTCTAGCTTCTGCCTCCTCAACAGAACCATACTATATTCCTGGATGAGCTGTCAAACACCCTGATAACACTGTTTAAAATTCACAATTGGGCATATGTTTCAATTTAATCTGAGGAATAGGAAGGCCCATTCTGGCCAGTGATACGGTGCTTATCTTCCACTTTCTCCTCAGTTGTCACTGTTTCTGAAATGCCAGTGCTACAGGCAAAGCAGTCTGATTAGGACATCAGCCTGCCTTTGAGCAAACGCAGCCAACCACCAGCCTGGGCCTGGAAAGGGAAGGTCCCTGAGCTCTCGCCTAGGGTTGGGGAGCCAGTGAGGAAGTCCCTGACAGATGTAAGAAACCGCTTTGGAGTCCATGTTCCCCAAAACTAGCCCGATGTATTTGGAAATCTGAGCCAATATCGAAAGATGCCTTTTGTAGAGGAACATATCCAGGCACCCTCAGGGTTTCTCAATTTCCATTTTTCATTATAGATGGAAAAGTATCACTTTATATTCATAACAGTAAAAAAGATAACAAATTAGTAAAAATGTTGTCATTTCTTTTCTCATTTCAATTTGTATTGCATAATTAACATGGGGATATATTCATGCTGCAGAAGAGTCAAACATCCAAAATTACATGATTTAAAACATGATCCCTTTCTGTTCTCCCTTTGTATCATTTTTACATGGATTTATGTACATATATGAACACTTTCTTCCCACGAAGGAGATCAGGCTGGCTCTCATCACTTTAGCGACACCAACCTAGAGACAGGCCCATGTCTAAATACACAGCTGTGCTTCAGGGTGCCTGGGTGGCTCAGTGGGTTGAGCTTCTGACTTCGGCTCAGGTCATGATCTCACGGTCTGTGAATTCGAGCCCCGCATCGGGCTCTGTGCTGACAGCTGAGAGCCTGGACCCTGCTTCGGATGCTGTGTTTCCCTCTCTCTCTGACCCTCCCCGTTCATGCTCTGTCTCTCTCGATCTCAAAGATAAAATAAAACATTAAAAAAAATTTTTTTTTAAATACACAGCTATGCTTCATTTTTTTTAAGACTTAATTTTCTTAAAGTGCTTTTAGGTTTACAGTAAAACTTAGAGGCAGGCACACAGATTTCTCATATGGCCCCTGCCTCCACACATGCACAGCCTCGCCCGTTATCAACACCACTCACCAGAATATTACATTTTTTACCATGGATGAACCTACATTGAACATCATAATTACCCAAAGTCCACAGATTACCTTAGTTCATTTCATGCTCCCTCATGTTTTAAGGGGTGACTATACCTTTAATATCTTTGCTTGTATTTCTTATATTTCATAAGGCTTTGGATAGGAGAAGAGATAGATGTATACGCTCCTTCCCTACTATCTCAATCCACTCTCTTGGAATTTATAAAACAAAGACACCAAATCAGTCATAATCCCTCCACCTTTTACATAGTTTTGTTTTTGTTTTTTTTTTTTCATTTTTCATATACTCCCTTCTGGTCTTTATCCACAGACATAGTTTCATGTTGTTATAACCAAAATGTACTTTGAGATTTTACATTCTTCTTTTCCACTTAATATGCCTTAGACATTTTTCTGCGTAATCTTCATAATTACCACTTTAATGGCTACATAATTATAGGTTAAGGTGATCTAGTATCATTTGCTTACTTACCCCCCAATTTTCCACTATTATAGATGAGTGGAAATAAACATTCTGAAACATATACTTTCTTTTCTTCAGATGGATTATTTCCTTAGGATATATACCCAGGAATGGAATTACAGGTGAGATGAAAGGAATAGTTTTAAGGTTCTAGTTCCATTGTGTCATACTGCATTTAAAAAGGATTTTACCAATGTACTCTTTTCACTATAATTTTCTCAGCAATGGGCACTATCATTTTTGTCTTGCTGGGAAAATGAATAAAGTTTTACATCATAAGATAGCTGATGGCACTAAAACAAGCTCTGGTCTCTAGCTTGGAGACCCCTCTTCCAGGTTCTTCTTGCCCTGTTTGCCACGCACATGAAAACCCTCCACAGATATGGAAGCTGACAACTATAAATTACCCTTCCCACTTGCATTCGGCGCTCAGATCTTTGGAGAAACGGTCTCCTCTGAGCTCAACAGTGTTAAATAAACCTCCAATCCACCAAGATCTCCGAGTGCCACTTGGTTTTTCCGCCAGCATTCCAGCCTGTTTCCATAACATATTTGGTTCCCTGACCGGCAAACCCAACCGCTCTGGCCAATTGTTGGCACCAGTTTGGGAGAACAGCGAGGCGGTGACAGAATGATGGATCTCAAGAGAGAAGGTGTGCCCTGCCTGAATTTCCACAGTTTCCTGCTCGGTTGCCTCGGGCCAGCCCCACTCTGCCATTCCCATTGGACTTGAGGAGACTTGGCAGGTGATGACCTGGACCCAACATCAGAACCGGTAAGGCTGGGCCCAGTCTAGTCAGGCCCACTGGCGAGGGTGGAAGGGGGACCTGATCACTCCCCAAGACTTCAGAGGCCTCACAGGTAGGAATTCTGTGGGAGGGAATGTAATAACCTCTGGTGTGTATGTGAGTGTGAATGTGCAACTCAGTCTAGTTTGCCTGCTGAGTTTGATTCTGTGGCTCCATGGGCGGATGCCCTTAAGGTCCCCAAAAGCCCATGGAGTCTGAATGGGCCTGTCTGCAATTCCATGGTGAATGGCACACAGCCTATGGTGGCATTGGAATAGTTTCCTATCATAAGGCACAAAGCTGAGACTGCTATGGCTAAGCGTCACCTAAGTTCCTTCGGGACACGGCCAGACGGGCATCTGACCGATCTCCTCATTAGAGGGGGCACCCCATCCCTCTGTCTGTCTTTGCGACTCTGCCTCATGGGAACATTATGGGGTCAGGACAGAGGAAAGAAGGGGTTTTGGGGAGACTATGGAATTAAGATAACCCCTGGCACATTAAGGACCCTATGTGAGTTAGAATGGCCCCCTTTTGGTGTAGGAGGGCTCTCTGAGGGAATTTTGGATGTCCCAATGGTCCACAGCATCTGGCATGTTGTCTCCAGAGACCTAGGTCACCCTGATCAATTTCCACACATTGACTCCTGGCTTGAAATTGCCCGAAATCCTCTGCCTTAGGTGCAATTCATCCATAGCAAACAGAGCCAGGCAAAGGTTTTAGCTGCTTTATCCAGAGACTCACCCAGGGAGCCAAAGAAGAAACCCACCACTCCCCTAGTGTTTGCAAGAAACCAGAGGAAGATCCCATCTTTCCGCCACCTTGTGACTCACTGGGCTCCCTCCCCACTGCCCGAGCTTGAAACTCCTCCCCCAGCTGTCTCTCCTCCAGCCCCTGACGTGCTGCCCATCTCTCCTCCCCTCCCAGACCCAGAGAACCCTTCCCCACAAGGACTAGCAGTCAGACTGTACCCTCGGCCAGGCGCAGATGCTCTCCAGATGCTGGTCCACATCTGCCGGTACCAAGAGGCTCTCCTCTGGGGGAATCAGAGCAGGGGCTGAGAAGCCCGTGAACAGGCCCAGCAACAAGGGGATTCCCCCAGGGATTATTATGAGAGGCTATGGGAGGCTTACACCCTGTTTGCTGCAGAGGCACAAGAGAGCCACAACAAAAGGATGGAAGGTCTAGCCACCAAAAGGGAGGAGGCCCAGAACCTCCTTAGCAAGGGGTCAGTGAGCCTACTGCAAGGAGAAAGGACATTAAAAGAATAAATGTCCCAACCAGGGAAAGGCCCAGAAACCCAGCCGATATCAGGAGGAACCTCAAGAAGGGGACCTTTTTTGTCTGGCTGAGATAGAATCAGACTGAAGGGGACACTGACTCTCTCTTCCTGTTCCTCTACCCCTAATAGAGTGAGGGATTCTCCCTCATTTCCCAGGTAAACAGCTATAATTGGAGCCAACAGTGGTTAGTCTACCTTGGGATGGGGACTTTAAGGAATGTTCCCAAGCAGCTGCTGAAACGCCATTTGTTTAGAGGAAATTCCCGGTCTTCTCTGGCCTGATGTGGACTCCGTATTTCCACTTTGGTGGAGAAAAAACACGGGGCCTGCTCCTCTGTCTGAGTTAAAGTTTTGAATTAGGTTTTCCTTCTCTGCCTTCTCCTGGCACCTTGCCTTTTCTGCCTTCTCCTCCCCCTGCTGTTTCTGCATCAACTTGGGAGTGGTCTACATAACTGGTTCCTATACCCTCCTCAGTGCCTCAGGCACCATTCATTGGCTCCTCCTCCCATCCTCAAGGTCAAGGAGTAAAGTGCACCCACTTGGCTATCTTTTCCAAATAGAAATTAAATTGCTCCAAATAAATTGCTAACGCTTTGATTACTGAACACAGGTTTGTGTTTTTAACTTCTTATTGCAGAGAAATTAAGGCTATTTGGACTTATTGGAAAACACACTTTGTACCTAATTGGTTCATGAATTTACCATCTAAAAAAATTCTGGTGTAAACACCTCTCAGTTGGTTACTAAGTCCTCAATTGGAGACAAAGGTTTCCTAAGAGTTAAAATTCTGCTAAGTGTACTTAAGACTGATGGAAATAAGGAAAGCAACCCTGTATGTAGGAAAGTAGGAGGTATGTAAGAAAGATACAAGGAATGGAAATACATTTTTGTTGAGGATAGAAGAAAGTAATTTTGTCCTAAATGAGACTGGTTATTTGGAGAGAAATGCCTTTGGGACAAAGTGTGAAGGCAAAGGAAAGTTGCAGAAGGTTCATGAAGGGAAATCTTTGGAAAGGAATTTTGTGTGTGCTCAGGATGGACTAAGGTTGAGATGAATGGAATTTTAAAAGTACACTGATAATAGGTTGAAATTCTGCTTTTTCTCTGCTCAAATGATAAAATTTTCTTGGACTGTTAATCTGCTCTTGATAAGACAATGAAAACAAAGGTCTGTCTTCCAGGAAAACCAAAGTTTTAGGTTTCATCTTTATCAGGTCTTTGCTCACTTAGTTAAAACGTCTCAATGTTAAAGGAGCTAGGTTTTGGTAACAACTATATAATGCTATACATTCACCTTTGGGATCTTTTATTGCCACCTTGGTTGAATAAATAAAATTTTAAGATTTGTAATAATCTGTAATCCTATTTAGGATGAACTTATAACTTCTTAAGGTTTTAATAAACTTCCCAGGATTTAAATGGCAAATGAAGTCTTTTTGACCAATTAGGCCCTTTTATTTGGGATGCTAAGTTACTTGGAAAGGCACTGTCGTACAATGGTAAACCTTAGGTTGTATTGCACAGGTAAATGCTGTAACTGCCCAAATATATATGCAATTCCTAAAGCTTTAATGTTTTGGTATAAGGTTGTCACTTAATATTCTGATTACTTGAAGTGTTATGTGTGACAGAAATAACCAAATTTCTTTGTCAATTGCATCATAATGAACTCTCATCAGATCTTTAACAATGTCTATTCCTGAGATTTTGTCATTTATAATTGTTCTTATTCTCTCACAAAACGTGTTTCTTCTTCAAGGAGATTTATACAAAGGACTTTGGGGACAAATACAGGTTTTTGACATCTTTAAGATTAATACTAAAATGGGTAAGAATTTCCAGAACTAAAAAGCTGCATTCAAATTGAACAAGAATTAGGAACATGGGATTAAATGAAATGAGGAAGATTATAGTTTTGTGATTCTTGTTGAAAATATTGCTGGTTCTCTAATGTTTGCCCTTCCAGATTAAGGAAACTTTCTCTTAAGATACCTATGATATACAGAAATATCATAAAGTATTCATTTATAAACTGAAGCATTTATCTTTTCTCTCTACATAACTCCCCTGAAATTCAAAAACTCTCAGTGAGTATTCTTTCCTTCTTTCATGGCAATTACAATTGTTTGCATAAGTTCAATAAGAATCTGTTCATCTCATAACAGGTCATCATCGTTGGAAATACTGGTTATGTTACCAAGGCTTTGACTGGAATGTCATATTTGAGGATGGCATTCATGGACTCAGATGACCAGACAGCTTTAAGGAACTAAGGTTGGCTTTATGAAACATGGAGCCATAAAGCCCCTTGGAAATGTTGGCCTGATACCTTGCTTACAGAGTTGTCAGCAGCCTCACCAGGTAAATAAAGAAGCTCATTTCCTGGCCAGTCAGGAACCTCAGGATATCTTGGGGATCTCATAAAGAGGAATTTGCCCAATTCTACAGGTATTGCAGGACTGTCTGATGGCAAGTATTTGGCCTGGCTTCTGGCCTGGAGAAGCTACTAAAAGTTCAACCCAGAGATTCTTTATAAAAGGTCCCAGCAAAGCAAACTTTAAAAGATCCTCATGATCAATCGCTATTCTTGCTGAGCTTATGTAAATAATTAGGCCAGGTTTGTTAAGACTGGACTTGTTCCACAAATGCATTGGTCTCAATTTGGCTATCTCTGGAAAGGGGGGTTTTAAAGAGAAAAACTGTGTTTCAACAATGCACCGTTATGGATGTTAAATCCTAGTTCTGATTGTCTTTAAATGTTTGTTGTTTGCCTAAACTAGACAACTTGAGGTAAACTTCAGAAAAATTGTCACAGTATTTTATGTACAGACAATCTTCTGTGCTTATTATTCTGTGGGAATAATAATAAGACCCCATGGGCATATGACTATTTAAACAACTGGAAAATAGGATGGATCTCTAAATATGCAAACCATATCTTCCCTAAACCTGATCTGACAGTTACCAGAAACCCGCCCCTTTTGAAGACTTGGAGGTTAACTTTACAGACAAACAACCAAATAGAGGATTCAGTTTCAGGTATCACCCCATGGGTCCATCACTCCAGAGCTAAGAAGGCCAACTCAGAGGAACCCTGAACCTGGCGAAGTGATCCCGTCCAGTCAACCCACTTAAACTGACCCTCAAAAAGACACTATCCCCGGAGACCTCCAGCCCCGCTCCAGCCACACCCCAGAAGCTGGCTGGCCTGTGCACGGCAGAAGCTTGAGGAACCAACATGTGGAACAAGCCCTGGGGTTCGGATGCAACTCTGCCAGTCCTTGCCCCTTACTGGTGTCATCGCCCTGATCTTGCTTCTTGCTGTCGGGCTAATAGAGACGGCACCAACAAGCTGGCCAAGGAACGGATGGCGGACTCCCTGGTAACCTGACAAAGCCAAATCAACTCCCTGGCAGCAGTGTCCCTCCAAAATAGGCGAGCCCTCGACCTCCTCACTTCAGAAAAAGGAGGGACTTGTATCTCTCTGGGGGAGGAATGTTGCTATTTCATAAGCCAGTCAGGAATAGTTACAACTAAGGTTAAGGAACTCAGGGAAAGAATTCAACGTAGACAACAGGAAAATATCAGTCAATGGAGAGGATGGGATCTCGAAGACTGGGCATCCTGGCTCCCCGACCTGGCAGGGCCCCTCTGTTCCATAATTTTACTTATGACCATTGGTCCCTGTATATTACATACCCTGGTACGTTTTACTGAAAACACTGCTGCTCGCCAAACTGCAGCACGTTTCTTAGCCCTCCGAGGTACCAACCCCTAGAGCTAAAAAGTGATGGCCTAGTAAAAGATTTTTTTAAAAAGGCATCACAGGGGGGAATGTTGGGAAAAATGAATAAAGTTTTACACCATAAGATGGCCAATAGGACTAAAACAAGCTCTGGTCTCTAGCTTGGAGACCCCTCTTACGGGTTCTTCTTGCCCTGTTTGTTGCCCACATGAAAACCCACCACAGATATGGAAGCTGACAGCTATAAATTACCCTTCCCCTCTTCATTCGGGGATCAGATCTTTGGAGAAACAGTCTCCTCTGAGTCTGCCAGTGTTAAATAAATCTCTGATCCACCAAGATCTCCAAGTACCACTTGGTTTTTCCACCGGAGTTCCAGCCTGGTTCCATAACAGCTTCACTCGTAAGTATAAAAAATTACCTTGTTTTTAAAATTTTTTTTTCAACGTTTTTTATTTATTTTTGGGACAGAGAGAGACAGAGCATGAACGGGGGAGGGGCAGAGAGAGAGGGAGACACAGAATCGGAAACAGGCTCCAGGCTCCGAGCCATCAGCCCAGAGCGTGACGCGGGGCTCGAACTCACGGACCGCGAGATCGTGACCTGGCTGAAGTCGGACACTTAACCGACTGCGCCACCCAGGCGCCCCAAAATTACCTTGTTTTAATGATAGTTTGGTTTTCATATCTTTAAGGAATAAACAAATTGAATGCTTTCATTTTCTCTTTTTTCTCTTCTATAAATTATATACCATAAATCAAATGAGGTATTAATTTTATTCCTTATACGTGAATGAGGTTTTTTACATGTTGTAGGTATTCATTAAAACCTCTCTCATAATAAATGCAAATATCTCCTTCAATCTGCTTCCTTCTTTTAATAATTTTGACTTTTTCATTACTTGTAAGTTTTATATTGTGATGGTGGTAGATTACCAAATGTTTCTTTTGTGATTTTTTTTTCTGTTCAAAATTAAGAAAACTAACATACATACCTTGGGGAATAAGCTTAGGAATTCCCTGAGCCTGCACTGATGGGCTAATAAGGCATAAAGATGATAAAGCCATAGGATGAGCACACCCAAATTTGGGTAAACAAGATTAGGTAAGTAAAATTAGGTAAAGGGGGAAAAGGCCCCCATTATAGGACAAAGGTATAGGACAATAGCAGAAAGCTGCTTTCGCAGATAGAAAGGACCAAATTAGGTAAACATGGCTATAGACTGCAGCAGGGTGAAGTTGCCCAGAGAGGAGCTAATCAGCAAAAGAAAGATGCCTTGTTGACCCTAAGGTAGCATGCTTTGTCTTTCTTCTCCCCTAGGCCAGTTTAGGTGGGATCTCATGTTTGCTGTAAATAACCTTCCACCCAGCACCAGAATCTTGTTTTGTAGTGACCCAAACCCCTAACACTGCATATCTCCAAAACCCCCTTTGCCCCACGCCCATGAGTTAATGTTCCTGATTTCACTGTCTCTCTATGTACTCCCATCTCACTTGTAAGCCTTCTGATCCTAATAATAAGGAAGCAAGGACCCTTACTCGGGGCTCTTGTCTCCTCCCAGACACTAGCCTCTCTCCTGTGTCCCACTCTTGCTGGACAAGAGAGGACTCCAGACCCAGATTCTACAACAACATACAAATTATTCTGGTAAATATTTTAACTTTTTAGATCACATGGAGCTGATTTGGGATGTGTCATTAGGTATGGACAGATGTCCCCACCCCACCCAGATACTTTGGAAATATATCCTCAAATACAGAATTGAACTCAGGCAGAGCCACATCTCAAAGGGAGAAGAAAATCCTGTGGTGTCCAATATAGTAGCCAAAAGCCACATGTGGCTGCTGAGCTCTTAAAATCTGGCTAGTCCAAATTGAGATGTGCTAAAAAAGTAAAATATACTCAGATTTTGAAGACTAGTTTTGAAAACAAAGAATATAAATTGTCTCATTAATAATTTCTTATACTGATTACATATATGATGTGAAATAAAATATATATTAAAATAACTTCATCAGATTTGTTTCTACTGTTTTAATGTGGCTACTAGAAAACTCAAATTGCATATGTAGCTTGCACACGTGGCTTACATACGTGGCTTGCATTAGCTTCTGTTGGACAGTAGAGCTCTAACAGATACTCTCTCTGTTACAGCTCTTGATATGAAGCAGAGCTGAGCCAGGAGGATGATGGCAATTACTGCAACTCTCTTAAAGGAGAGAATACTTGCTTTACAGTTTAATGAGACTGAGAGGGGAGAAAAGTTTCACCATCCAGTGTTGCCATCTTCTGTGTCACGACTACACTTGTGCTCATCTTTGAGCAAGATCTTCAAATTGACTCATTATTAAAAACTCTGGGGACCCAGAAGAAGGGCAAGGGTACAACACTAGCATTGGCCCAGCTGTTAGAACCATTTACAGATTTCCAGCCACTACAGGCCTGGAATGTGCCTTCCTGTTCCCCCTACTTAAATTTCTCCCGTTCTTTAAGATTTGTGTAGCTCCCTCTAATCGCTCCTCTCTGCACTGGCCGCCCCACATCACCGAGTTCCTGCACACTCAGCGTCTGTAACACGATTTGGCAAATTGTGCTTTTTGCTAATAATTTCAGGTGACACCAGAATCCAAATGGGGCATTTTGGTGCCTGTCATAACTCTAGGACTGGTTTTTCTGGTAATATTTTCAGAATATGTGGCTAAGAGCATCCATTCCCTTCTTTGGCCTATATTTTCTAAAAATTTAAGGTAATAGTAACTCCATATTCCGCCAGTATTCTCCCAAAGTATTTTCACGCTAATGATCTCATTTCAGCACAAACAAAATCCAGGTCTAACTTGCCAATTTTATGCCTCTCTGTTCAACAATGTATAATAATCTAGGGACAAGGTGAGGGATTCCAATCACTGCTCCTCTACAAGGTCCATGCCACAAGGAGTCTTGGCTCAATCACAGAACTGTTCAGAATGAAGCTCTCCCTTTATATAAGAGAGCTGTCATTATACAACTGCATTTTATGCCATTACTAACTTTTTCACCACTTTGCATGGGAATGCATATTTGTATGACAGTAAAAGTGATTAAATAACCAAGTGGACCTTGTAGTAAATGAGTTATTTCTTTGCTTTCATTATGTCTAATTCACCAAACATTATTCAGTCCGAAGGCTTTTTAGAATCATAAGTAGCCAAGATCATTTTTCACCTCATCATCCCATTATCCATAATGAGAAAATACTTCTAAATGTGAAGATTACTCTTTCCAAAGATCCCTAGTGAACACTCCTATAGAGTAGTGAAATCTATTAACTACATATATTTTTTCACAGCAGAAAGAAGATGCTAAAGGATACCCACATAATCTTTACAGCAACTCCCAAGAGTCAGATTCCTTCCAGACTATAAGTGGGTTCTTGGGGATGATGTTACTGAGGTGAAGTGGCTGACCACCTCACCACCTCTTATTGCATGGCATGTTAATGGGCTTTGAATTCACACCCAAGGTGTTCAGGAAGAAGTCTAGATACAGCATGAAATTTCCTAAGGAATATGAGTGGATCCAACTAGAGCCAGCTTGATTCCACAGCTCTACTAACTCCTCTATGTGCTTTACTTCTACAAAGGGCTTCCAAATCCATTTAGTCAACTACAGCCTGAAAGGTATCATTATCCACAGTTTCAGATGGGGAAAATGAGTGATTTGCACAAGATCACAGATGAAGTTAACAAGAGGGCCAGACCCCATGCCCAGGTTTTCTGAATTCAGATGCTGAAGGAAGAGAAGTTCAAGGAACAGCTCAAGAGAACAAAACTTCAACGTCTGTTTGGACAGTGGCAATTTTGTGACTTTAGGTAAGTCACCTCCCCAAAATGGATTGAACCAGATAATCACTACAACTCCATATTACCTTAATATTCCAAAAGTTGTAGGGAGCTAAATTTAACTCCTACTTTTATATCTGTTCACTGCGGTCCTTGCAATGGATTCTTAACACTGTTTCCAAAGTTAGGTATGTTCTTTGGGTTTCTGCTCCATTTTCTCCTATGCCCAGCATGATCCCAATACTTCCATTTGTCCCAACACAGAGCAAAATGTTTAATATAGGCCAAAAAGTCCATTCACACCGAAGAGTTTCTGAGTCTGTGTAGGAGAAAGCAGAGGAGGCGGAGCCTTCCCTCTGCTTAGGAATTCCCAGAACCCTGTGGTTAAAAGGCAAAGCCAAGTTCATCGTTCCTTAATTCAAAAATTGGATTTGAAATAGACTGAAAGTTATTTCAAAAATAACCCCTATTATTATAGATTTAATAATACAGTGATACCAGGAAATACTTGCAGGATGGGAAGCTCATGTCCTCTTTAGGAAAAGAAGCTCAGGAACATCACAGTCATGCATCAGATGATACAGGATGGATATCTGAGTACATCCACTTGTGTTGAAAAGTGAATGCTCAGGTCAAGATAGATGTCTGTCCTTGGTTGATTTGAACATGATAAATCTATTTTTATAGAGTTAAAAATGTCTTTTTCTCAGTTGTCTCCACAAAACACTAGCCAATAATTCATGGAATTGCCTGCCCCCCAAGAGAGATGCTATATCACCTTAGATACAAACTCATGAAAAATTTAAGTGGTAGATAAAAACCAACTGCAACATTATCCCTTCCCTCTCTCCTTCCTCCCCCCTCTCCCTTTCCAAGTGGAGGAGAAATTTCAGTAGCAAGTCTTGAATGCAGTATAAAAAAGAAACAAATTGCTTTGTAGCACTTAATCTACATCTGTTCATGTTGTCTTTTCTTCTGTAGCACTGGAGTAGCAAGCAGAAGCCCAAATGTGCTCAGGATTCAGAGTGGAGTTTAGACACCATTCCAGACACTAGAACTAGCATGAAAAAAAAAAATTAATTGTATCCATAAAAAGGGATGTAACCCAGAACTTGAGGGGAATATTTTTTTGAATAATCATTTGGTATGGTCCTATGCATCTAAGCAAAAGAGAATTCAATCTTCCTAAAAGAGATGAATATGCCTCATGTACCTCAGGATGGAAAAGTGATCTTCCTACTGCTTAATAATGCAATGTCTGGAAAGGAAATATGCTGATAGAAAGCATATAGGGCTTGCATTCCCAAAACGCAGGTTCCAGGCTACAACTTTTACTAAATGGACATGCTGACTTAGGAAAGTCACTTAACCTTTCTGAGCCTCATTTTCTTCAACTTCATTACAAATTTTTACTATAATCTTCGTTACAGTAAAAGAAAGGAATTTTATTTATTTTTTTAATGTTTCTTTATTATTGAGAGACAGAGAGACACAGAGTGTGGGCAGGGGAGGGGGAGAGAGAGAGGGAGACACAGAATCTGAAGCAGGCTCCAAGCCCTGAGCTGTCAGCACAGACTCCGACACAGGACTCGAACTCACAGACCACAAGATCATCACCTGAGCCAAAGCCAGATGCCCAACCGACTGAGCCACCCAGGCACCCCAAAAGAAAGGCATTTTAAAAGCCATAATATAGAGAGGTGGGCAGCTAACATCAATAGCTGATAAATCATACACACACACACACACACACACACACAAGAAATACCCAGATTATGAATTTTCAAGGAAAAATAAACCTGATTCTGATAAAGCCTCAAGATCTAACTACCAATTTACAGGGAAAACAGTGGGCAGAGGACTATATTAAGCCATACCACGGGGATGTAATCAGCAAAATTCAGACTATGGGAAACATTATAAAATAGACAACCCAGTGTCTTTGACAACAATAACAGAAAAAAAAAACAGCAAGAAGAACAAATATACAGGAAAAGAAGAACAAAATATACATCAAAAGAGACTTAAGGAACATATCAACATTAGGTTATATAAATCTCATTTGGATTCTGACTCAAACAAACAGTTGTGAGAAAAAACGTGTGGAGTCTCCAGTTTCCACTTGGGGATATAGACAGCTAGACTGAACATCAGTCCCACACTTAGTACAACCAAAAAGGAAAAAGCCAGGGGTACCTGGGTGGCTCAGTCAGTTGAGCATTTGACTACTGATTTTGGCTCAGATCATGATCTTGAGGTTTGTGAGTTCAAGCCCCATGGTGAGCTCTGTGCTGATAGTGTGGAGCTTGCTTGGGATTCTCCATCTCTCCCTCTCTCTCTCTGCCTCTCTCTCTCTCTCTCTCAAAATAAATAAACTTAAAACAAATATTCTTAAAATGCCAGAATCTACAAATCTTCAAATTCAATTTTTTTCTTCAAACTCATTGGAAAATGAGGTCTCAGGACAACCAATTGGCCCAAAACTCAATGCTTTCCCATTCAGATCAAACCAGGAATGTCCTCTCTCACCACTCCTATTCAACACCATACTGAATGCATCATACTGGGCACATTCTAGCCAGTGCAATAAAACAACAAAAGGAAATCAAAGGCTTACAAATTGGAGAGGAAGAAAGAAAATCATCTCCATTCACATATGACATGATGGTCTATATAGAAAATCCCAAAATATGCACCAGACATATCTCTTAGAGCTTGCATATGAGTTTGGCACCTCTGCAGGATACAAAGTCAATTCTGCACACTTGCAGTGACAAATTAGAATTCAAATTTTTTTTTAAATACCATTTTTAGTAGCACTCCAAAAATGAAATTTAGTTCTATATATGTCATTCATGTTATAATATATAACAGAATATGTGCAGATCCAAATAATCACATTTATAGACTGGAAGACTCAGTATTATTAAATTGTCAATTCTTCCAAATGGGATGTACAGATGTAACAGAAAATTACTGGCATATAGAAACCCTCTACACTGCTTTTGAAATCCTTCTGTAAAAAGGATTTTGAAAATTATCTCAAAATAAAGAGCTTTTAAAATTTGTAAGATAATTGGGAAATTAATGAATTATTGTTCATTTGGTTTTAAATGAGATGAAGGTATTGGGGTTATGTTTTAAAAATCCCACCTCTTATTACTGGAGGGGTTATGGGAGGGGGGATGGGCTAAATAGATGGGCTACTCCTGAAATCATTGTTGTACTATATGCTAACTAACTTGGATGTAAATTTAAAAAATAAAAAAATAAAAACAATCCCACCTGCTAGACTCATAGATTTAAAGTTTAAATAATTGGAGAATCTCTAAATGGCAGCCACCATAGAATTACTTGTTTCAGACAAGAATCATGGATGCTAAAATGAGCAAGTGAAAGTATTAATAAGAAACAACATACTTGTATTGTCTCAAAATACCTCCCCAAGACACTTATTAAATATAAAGAGAATGATAGCAACTTTACAGTGAAGTAAGCTGGCAATATTATCTTCAGCAAGTACCTCCTGATATCATGCACAGAGAAGGACACAGTACCAATGCTGAAAACTCCTGCCAAAAAGCATAACCTGAATCTTAATCACAAAAGACCATTACATAACCCATACTGAGGGACAGTCTACAAAATGATTGGCTGTACTCTTTAAAAATGTGGAAATCATGAGAAACAGAGAGAACCTGAATTACTGCTCCAGACTGAAGGAGACAAACAATATGAGATCCAAATGCAACACATGATCCTGGGTTAGATCCTGGATCTGAAAAAAAAAATATTCTCTTTGTTGTAAAGGACATGAATGAGGCAATTGGCAACACTTAAATAGGCTTTTACATCACCTAATAATGCTGTGTCGTTTTTAATTTATTGATTTTGGTTACTGTACAGTGGTTATATTTTTCAAGAATCACACATTGAAGTATTTGGGGAAGAGAGGGACACCATATCTTCAATTTACTCAGTTCAATAAATTATATATAATACATAATATAAAATATCCACATAGTGAAATATTAGAGAGAATATTTACTATATTTATATACTATACATTGTAGTTATATGTTTCATGTATATATTTATTTATGTGGAGAGAGAAAATTATAAAGCAAATATGTTAAATTGTTATAATTTAGGTACTTATGTGAAGGATACACAAGCATTCTTTGCACTATTTTTGTAACTTTTCTAAAAGTCTGAAATTATCCCAAATTAAAATTTTTTTTTTAATTAACCAAAGAGAGGTAATAATAACATCTTGAGTGCATGGCCTCCCCTATTTCCAACTGGTTTCTGTCTATTCCAGAAGCAAACCAACTCTATGTCTTTCATCCATTAGACTATTTCAGCCACTTGGCTTAAAACCACACAAATTCAGACTCAGCGGCCACTGCACAGATCGGACTTTGCCAGCTCACATGTCTCACTCAGCTTCCTCTACAACTATGTCTGACAAACCCCATATGGCTGAGACTGAGAAATTCGATACATAGAAACTGAAGAAGATAAAAATGCAAGAGAAAAATCCACTGCCTTCAGAAGAAACCACTGAATGGGAGCCACAAGCAGGTGAATTGTAATGAGGTATGCAAGCCAATACATACTGTCTGTTCCACAAGCATTGTCTTCTTATCTTCTGTCTTTGAGCTGTTTAACTTTGTAAGAAGCCAAGAGGTTGGATCCAGTTTAAATGACTGTGCTGCCCCCTTTCCAAGTCAAAGAACTACTGGCAAGGAAGGCTGAACCTGCCTCTCCAAGGGGCCTCTCTGGCTGACAAGGAAGGAAAAGAACTTGCATCTTGGTGAAGAAAGAAGCTGGGAGGGGTGGGCGGTGGGTGGCAGGCTGGCAGAGAAATCTCTAGTGAAAACCAAGCTGGCCCAAGGTATCCTGCAGGCTGTAAAATATAGTTTAATCAGAGTACCATTTGTTGTTGTTGTTCAAATGATTTTAATTCTTGCAATGCACAATTTTTTCATAATCAAAGTTTTAAAACCAAAATTTTAAAAAATACACAAGTGTATTATCTTACAGTTCTGCAGCTCAGAAGTCCAAAATGGCTCTTACTGGGCTACAGTTGAGATGTTAGCAGAGTTAGAACCCTCCTTTCTGGAGACTCCAGAGGAGAATGTGCTTCCTTGCCTTTTCCCAGCTTCTAGAGGCTGCCTGCATTCCTTTGTTCATGGCCCCTACCTCCAACTTCAAAACCAGCAGCAAAGCATCTTCAGATCTTTCTCTGACTTCCTCTTCTGCCTTCCTCTACTTTAAAGGATCCTTATGATTTAAAATGAGACCCACCACGGAACACCTGGGTGGCTCAGTTGGTTGAGCATCTGACTTCGGCTCAGGTTATGATCTCGCAGTCCATGAGATCGAGCCCTGCGTGGAGCTCTCTGCTGACAGCTCACAGCCTGGAGTCTGCTTCAGATTCCGTGTCTCCCTCTCTCTCTGCCCCTCCCTGGCTCATACTCTGTCTCTCTGTCTCTCAAAAATGAATAAATGTTAAAAAAAAAAAAAAAATTTAAATGAGACCCACCAGAATAATCCAGAACAATCTCCCTCTCTTCAAGTCAGCCGATTAACAAGCTTAATGTCATCTGCAACCTGAATTGTTCCTTGCCATGTAAGGTAATATATTCAGAGTTTCCAGGAATAAGGATGTGGACATCTTTGAGGGCATTATTGTGCCTGTCACAGCTACCCTCTGCCTGAAATGCCTGGAAAGTGTGCCCCATCCCCAAGCTCTTCTGGCTAATCAGATCCTTAAATCATACTTCCTTCAGAAACATGCCTTAGTTAGTTGGAAATGTTATGGTTACTGCTCCATATGTAATTTTCTTAACTCTTCCATCCCCAGTCAACTTACCGATTTTATTTATTTGGTTTTCCGTTTGTTTGTTTATTGTACAGCCTCCTTTCTTTGGCTGTTACGATCGTTGACTGAGTCTATAAGTTGTAAGGCTGATGCAGACAAGTAAAATAAATTCACTCATAAGAAAACACTTCCTAATGTTTAAGTGAAATTGCCTTTGTTGAAAGGTAATCATTTATTTCTGTCTTCACTTTGGAAGTAATAGAAAGCAATTAGTCAAAATCCACTATAAAAACCTTTTAGATTTAGAGTCTTTCTAATGCCAAACAAACAAACAAACAAAACCAACATAATATGTCAACCAACCAGCCAGTCCAGGATAAAAGCCAGTAAAGTTGGGTTTTGCAGTGATAGAGTGATACAGTGAAGCTCACAGATAAGTAGCCATCCCAAAACATAACCAAATGATACCCCCAGCTTTTCCTCCTTAGCCAACAGATTTACTAGGTCCTTGCCTATTTCCTAAATTTCTCATGGCTTAGGTTGTCATCCCTTACTTCTGATTCCTTCCCGACTCTTCTATGTAAGTTGAACTTGGACCTGAACTTTTTCCTTCTCGAAATGGCAAAATCTTGTTCATCTCTTAAGATTCTCACGTGATCCCTTTACCCTGCCAAGAACAATTAGCCATTCTCTTCTCTGTGCTCCCACTGGATGTGCTGGGGGTTTATGCCTCTAATACAACCGTTAACTTGTGGAAATTGAAGTTCTCTCTACATCAATTTTGAACTCAAGTCTGGTTACTGGACTGTGAATTCCAAGGAGGCAGCTATTATGTGTCACATTCATTATTTATTAAATAAGTCAGTGCTCCAAGATTTCTTCCTACCTCTTTGTTTATTCCTTATTTTCAGATTAATTACCCTTGACCTAGGAGAATTCCAACTCAATGTTGGAATGCTTCCACACTTGATCTTTGGTCCGTGGTCCTCTTCTCCTCTCAGTATGTATTCCTCTCCTAGTTAGTTTTATCCATTCCCTCAGTTTCAGGGCTACTTTTATGCAAATTATTCCCAAGCTACATCCATCCCAGAACTCTCCTCTGAATTAACTCCATGCATCCATTGTCTTTTGAAGATCTTTAAAGGTACCTCAAACACATGTTCAGAATAAAACTCAGGAACTTTCTCCGTCGTATTGAGAACTGTTGGTTACTTTCCTAGCACCAATTTTCCCCTACTTAACAGCAGCAACATCTCAATTTCCTTCAAGGACTTCATCCCTCCCACTCTGGGCCAAATGAGTTTCCATGAGACTGACTCCACCCTGATCCACAACCAGGGGTAAGCAGTGATTACACCAATCCACATATCCTATCCCCCTAAACAGGGTGTCTCTTGGCCTGTGGGCATATAATCCAATCAGAGCACATCAGTCACCATGATGCTTTAGCTGGCTCCTGGAGAGAAAAGCCCTCTTCCTGTACTTGGTCATATGAGAATGTGGTCATCTTGCTTCCCCCCTAAGCAGCCAAAGGTACCCAAGGGAAGCAAAGCTGAGAGACTGATCCTTGTCACATTGTTTGTTCCCTAAACAAGTCCTGCTTAAAGCCAGTCTACTTTTTTTTTTTTTTCCCATTTCTGTTAGCCAACTAATCCCCCTTTTGTTTAAGCCAGCTTCTATTAGGTTCATAAAAAACCTTAACTGGTACTCCCTCGCCTACACCTGACCTTCCAGAGTCTCCCATCTGAGGGAAGCGCATCATCATCCATTCAGCTAAGAAAGTCAGACACCTAGGAGTCATTTCAAATACCTCCTTCTCCTTCACTTGCCATAGCCAATCTGTCACCAAGTCCTGTCAATCAGGAGCCCTAACTATTTTTGAAATCTATTTCTCTCCATCCTTATTGTTCCAACTATGTTTGCCTAGACTATTACAGTGCATGAACTATTCCACCCTCACCTACCCTGGCCTTCCTCCAATCCATTTTCCACACTGCAGCCAAAACGATCTCTTTGAAGTGCAAAAGTGCTAATTCACCATCCTGTTAAAACAATCATTTTCCACAGCTTTTAAGACAAAGACAAAATTCCAAGTTCCTTCACATGGCATCTTTCTCTGGCTCCCCCCCGCCCCACCCAAACAACAGAACACAAAAGCTTGCCTGTGCTTTTTCATTTGGGAAGTGACCCCAAGGAACAGGAGTCATGGTTTAGGGAAAGGGAGGAAATGAATGAGCAAGTGGACCACCCTGTGAGCAGCTGTGATCAATCCAAAGGGAACTTCTGAGGGAGTGTGGGGAATGCATTTCAGAATTGCTCCCAGAGACAAAGGGGAGAAGCTTTCACCTATAGGCTTTCATCCACCAATGGCTGGGGTGGGGGGCGGGGGGGGGGGTAGCCTGTGGGTGCTAATTCCCTGGCACTTGAGACTTGCTCACATGTGACTGCCGGTGGTCTCCTATAAGGGAAGCAGGCCTGGGGACCAGCGAAGCCCCAGGCACAGTTGGAATGAGGTCAGCACAGAATTGGTTGGAGCTTGCATGGTAGGATCCACATAGCCTTGGCTGAAAGCAGGCTGAGGCCATGCGGTAACACAGTACAAGCATCTGATACCATGCACAGTCTGGCCTCTACCTGCCTTTCCAGCTTCCTCTCAACCTCTTATTTTACTCAAACCATGCTAGTCTTACAGTTCCTGGACTCCACATGTTCTCACCCACCACAGGGCCTTTGAATGTGTTTCCTCTGCCTGGAATGCTCTTTCCTTCCCTATTTGTCTAGTTCCCTCTGCTTATTCATCACAACTCAACTGGAGTACCACTTTTCCCTGACTGCTAAAGCCACCATAATGGGCACTCACAGCATCATGTGCTCCTTCTTTGAGGCACATGTGAAAGTTGCAATCGTCTACTCATGTGATCCTCTCAGACTGTCTGACTCTCCTCCCTGGACTATCTGCAACATAAGGACAAGTACAGAATCCCCAGCATATGCATGGTATTTTGCACATGTCGGGCACTCAATAAATCATCACTGAAAGGATAAACAAAGTTATCTTTTTATTCAGGATGGTATCTGGAACAAACAGGTGCTCAAATATTTTTAACATAGTTAAATAACTAGTGGAGCTAATGCTTTAAGAAGAAGTGTTACTTTCTGGTGGAATTTATTTAACTTTCACTGAACTGCATTCTATTCCTTAAAACTGCTATAGTGAGGCTCTTCTGTGGGAAGCCAGACATTGTTTTTTGTTTTGTTTTAAGACAAATATTTCTTTAAAATGTGTGATACCTGTAAACAGCAACTAGATTCCCCCAGAAAGAATAGTTGAGAAAGAGAGAAAAGAGAAATCATCGGTGTAGATAAGAAAGCTTCATTGTGGACTAAGACAGGGATGCTATCTAAAACAAATGGGTACAGGTTATTGACCACAAGAAGAAAATTCATTGGTATGTAAAAACAAACTCCCCAGAATCACTCTGAGCTCTCCCTTTTAGCCAGCACCATCAATTATGGTTATTAAGCGCCTGCTCGGCTGCTGTGCAGTGGAAGAGGCAGGGAGGTTTGGTAGCTAGGCAACGGCCTGGAAACTCAAAGGGTAGGAGTTGTGATGCTGGCTCCTCCATAAAAGTGATAAGTGGCCTTGGGTAAAACTCCCCCTGCCTTGTTTTCTTCATCTGAAAAAATAGTATCACCAGTCTGCCTTTCTACATTGAGGGAAGAAAAACAGAGTGAACAGTACACGGCAATTGTAGGAAAGTGAGCTTATGGGGCTTAGGGAGTGAAGGACTCAACAGGGGACCAACTTTTCAACTGAAGTCACCGCTTTATTACTAACAGGTTGAGCCCGAATAATCTGTGCCTCAGTTTATCCATCTGGAATGATTCATTGATAATGGTCAGGTCCTGACTTAAAATACAAATTAAAACGGGGGTCTTTATTTCTATAAGACCTCTCCCCCAAAGTGTCCTCAGAATTTCTCAGGTAGCCCTAGAGTAAGCACCACAAAGGCAAATGTCATATTTACCAGATTCACTACATAAGCCCCAGCACCTGGCCCAGGGTCTGGCACACAGTTAGTACTCAGGTGTTTACTGAATGAGCTCCTTGATTATTTAAATAATACCAGCTTTTTAAAAGGGGACAAGAGAGTATATAACCTTAAGTGACATGTTACTAGTCTTGAAGAAAAAAGTCCATGGAACAACCTTAAAGGAAATGGTCTAAAGAGAAATCCATGCCGGGTCATGAATAGTCATGAAAGAAATTACATTTTGACTAATTCTCTTTTGTTATTTTTACTATTATTTAGAACAGTCCCAAATAATATAGTTCCAGCCCAACAGTGTTCCTCTCTCCAAATATAACTGTCATTCCTGTAGAGTAAGTTTAAAAAATGTTTATATATTATCAAAATTAAGTTTCAAAATGAGCTACAGTATCTGGAAAAAGGGGATAATAATATTTCACAGAAACTAATTGGAAACTTGTTTTGAAATAAAGTAGTTATTATTTCCATCATGGAGAGATGAAAGTACGAAGATTTCCTTTTATCTCACCCAGCCTAGTATCTTACATTATTTATTCAAGCTAAAATTAAAACCTGGCCAAATCCTACTGAGGCATTGCATATCAGTTAGAGATTATTCTTCTGGAAATGAACTTTTGTTCACAAATTTCATTATGCAGTTACAAATGACTATTATTAAAATGTAACATATAAAACTAAATTGTCTTTTTTTTCCTCCTGGCTATGCACAAGGTCCACTTTCCTAGGCAGTATTCTTCTTTTCTTCTGCATCTGGCAGTATGCTGCCCCCCCCCCAACCCCCGCCCTGCCCATTGCCTCGGCTTCCAGAGAACCTCACAGCACCCATTCCACTCACCTGGGCCCCTCTCAAGGCTACTTTTTATTGCTCTATTGCTGGCACCCCAAGGAACAGACACCAAGGGACATTTTCTACCTGGTGACCTTGCTAAGGCCCATTTTCATCTTTTCTTCAGATTCAAACTCCAGGTAAAGTGATTATCTACAAAAAGTACCTGAGGGCACCTTGTTGACTGAGTTGGTTAAGCCTCCAACTCTTGGTTTCAGCTCAGGTCATGATTTCATGGTTCATGGGATTGAGCCCCACGTCAGGCTTAGGGCTGACAGCACAGAGCCTGCTTGGGATTCATTCTCTCTCTCTCTCTCTCTCTCTCTCTCTCTCTCTCTCTCTCTCTTCCTTCCTCCCTCTCTCCCAGCTTGTGCTCACTCTCTCACTCTCAAAATAAAAAAACATTAAAGAAAAAAAAAGCACTTGGAGTGGTTGATTTCAACCCACCTGCAGGTTTCTGAATGCCTAATTCTTTCTTGGCCACCCCAAGGCCCTGTCACATCCTACCCACTTTGCTTGGAATGCTCTTCCTTGATTGCCTACCTCTGACTTGTCCTTCAGGAAGGTCTCAGTTTAGATGGAACTCCCAGCTGCTAGGTCAGGTACAGCCTCTGTATTGCCATGGCGCCCTGCACCAGGTAGCACCTGCGACTTTTTCTTTTTAATTGGCTCTACCTCCCCTTAGATTGTAAGCCCCATGTGAGCAAGAGTAGGTCATATCACAGGGCAGCCTGGGTGGCTCAGTGGGTTGAGAAACCAATTCTTGATTTCAGCTCAGGTAATGATCCCAGGGTCATGGGACTGAGCCCCATGTCAGGCTCCATACTCCGTACGGAGCCTGCTTAAGATTCTCTCTCTCCTTCTGCCCCTCCCTCCCACTCATGCACTTTCTCTCACTTTCTCTCAAAAATAAAAAAAGCAAGAAGTGAGTCAAAAAAAAAAAAAAAAAAAAGGAAAAAGAGTAGGTCATATTGCCTACTGTTCACTGACGAGTGCCCAGTACTGTGACGGTCACAGAGCAATCAACGAGTAAGTATTTCATGAATTTTGGATTTAGAGCCCACTCTGGTATTTGGTCCCTTGGAAAACCAATCTTCCATCCGAATCCCAAAGAGTACTTACTATCTTCAAGCTTTCCTGGTATTAACTTTGTGGTTCCCCAGAGTTCTCCTTGGCTCTTCAGCTTGAGAACTGTAATTTCTCCTTTGCTCATTTCCTTCTACTCCTGGAAGGTCCTGCCTGGCACATCTTCTCTTCTAGCTAATCTGTTCCAATTGTGCTCATTAACCAGTTTCTAAACCTGGTTCTACTTTTGGGGTTCTCAACATCTATATCTATGTCTCATCTCCTATACATCCAGGCCACATTTTGCTTTCTTTCTACCTTCTAGTTGACTCCATAGCTCTCTCTGGCTCAGCAAGAATAAAATGTGGTATGCAGCTGTTAAGGGGGGAACTACAAACGTATCTAGGAACAGCATGGATTGTTGTACAAGACAACAATTTTAAGAAATTTCTCATCCTAGCTTCTCTGCACCTATATTACCTGTGCTCTTGATCTTGCTCAAACTTCCCGTTGGCCCCAGGGCACTGACACTCTGCTACTTTCTATTCTAAATAACAGGAGGTCCGCCCCAATCCTGAGAGTCATTTTCCAATCAATTCCTTCTAGCTTTTCCCTCCACCTAGTGCTGCCAATAGCTGTTTTTCCATCATGAGTTTCCAGATTTATTTATTTGTTTGACCCCAATGAAAGACAGAAATGAGGGCAGATTTACCCAGGGGGAAGTCAATCAGATAATTTTTTTTTTAATTTTTTTAAATTTTTTTTTTTCAACGTTTTTTATTTTTTTATTTTTGGGACAGAGAGAGAGACAGAGCATGAATGGGGGAGGGGCAGAGAGAGAGGGAGACACAGAATCGGAAACAGGCTCCAGGCTCCGAGCCATCAGCCCAGAGCCTGACGCGGGGCTCGAACTCACGGACCGCGAGATCGTGACCTGGCTGAAGTCGGACGCTTAACCGACTGCGCCACCCAGGCGCCCCCAATCAGATAATTTTTGTACAGGTTGCCTAAAGACTGTCTTGGTTCAGGGACACCTGGGTGGCTCAGTCAGTTGGGTGTCCGACTTCGGCTCAGGTCATGATCTCCGGCTCATGAGTTCGAGTCCCGCATCGGGCTCTGGCTACCAGCTCGGAGCCTGGAGCCTGCTTCGGATTCTGTGTCTCCCTCTCTCTCTCTACTCTCTTCCGCTCATGCTCTGTCTTTCTCTGTTTCAAAAATAAACATTAAAAAATTAAAAAAAAAAAAAAGACTGTTTTGGCTCACACCTTGGTTACATGTAAAGAAGGGAGCTAACGAATATTGCTTACCTTCACTCTTACTGTTTGCATTGTTTGAGATATGAAAGAATCAATAAATAACATCCCTCTTGCCTCTTCTTAAGAATCTCTTGAGAAACAAGACAGAGGAGACAAACAGAAATCAAAGTGTCAGCTTTATTATTATTACTGATAAAACTAATTAGAGAATTTGACTTGAGGTCTGGACAGAAGAGACTTGCTAATACTGCTTCTCAGTTAGGCAGATTGACCCACCAATCACAGTCATCACTACACTACTGTAGGACCTCCCCCACCCAAGCAGTGGCTGCTTCTATAAGTTTCTACCAGGAGTCAGTATCCTGTAGAAAGGAGAGCTCCAAGGAAGAAAAGCCTAAGTATATTAGTTCTTTCTCCAATCAGAGAAGGCCAAGAATGCAACGGTTGTCGTGCCAAAGAAAATCCATTTTGAAAACATAAAGGCAGGAGGATAAAGAATCCTCCCATACAGCAACCAACCAACTTCTATCAAAGATTCCAAAGGCCCTAATATGGTCCAAAGATCTGAGAGGCTCAGGGTTCCCTTGGTGATTGCAAATTTACCTTTTCACACTGCTATGAAATAATATTTTACAATTCCCATGAGGTATTACAGATTTGTTTGGCCTCATCTGGGATAAGTCTTCCTTTATCATTCAAACTAAGCCAGAAGGCTTGGAAATGGGTGCACTGGCTACTTGGATTCTCTGATTGAGAAGAAAGTTCTTTTTTATTTCAAACTAGACTCAAATCGGAGACTTTATAAAAATGCGTCCATTTATTTTGCCCCTGCCATAAGTACACTAAATGTAATTTAATCTTTCTTTGTTAATTCGTGGTCTTTGAGAGCCTCACATCATCATTGTCTATACCAATTCTCACTGTTTGACATGGGGTACACAAAGAGATACAACATATGAAAAATTGGATTGAATGTGCCCTAACCACAGGACAAACTGTGGCTCATGAGGAACTCTCTGATTAGGTCAGAATTTTTAAAATATATTTGATGGGGCGCCTGGGTGGCGCAGTCGGTTGAGCGTCCGACTTCAGCCAGGTCACAATCTCGCGGTCCATGAGTTTGAGCCCCACGTCAGGCTCTGGGCTGATGGCTCAGAGCCTGGAGCCTGTTTCCGATTCTGTGTCTCCCTCTCTCTCTGCCCCTCCCCCGTTCATGCTCTGTCTCTCTCTGTCCCAAAAATAAATAAAAAACGTTGAAAAAAAATTTTTTTAAATAAAAAAATAAAATAAATAAAATAAAATAAAATATATTTGAAAGATGATAGGAATACATTAGAAATGATGATGGTGAAGGTGTGCCAGATACTATTCTAAGCCCCTTGTATTAAATCGTTTACGCTCAAATTCTACCAGGTAAGCATTATTATCTCCACTTTACAGACAAGGCAACTCAGATGCAGAGAGGCTAACTGACCTGTCCATGGTCTCACTGCTATAGTAAGTGCAACAGCCAGGATTTGCCCTTGGTTGTGGCTCGAGCCCTCACTTACAACTGCATACTAAACAAGAGAAAAATGTGCACAGGAGTATTAAACTGAAATAACATGATAGGAGGGTAATCCCTCAATGTCCTCTTGTGAAATATGCCTATGTGAAACACACTTAAGGCTTTCATCCACAAACCTGGAAGCACACACACCCCTTATCAGCTACAATCAAAGTAAAAGAGATGAACCTTAAAAACACACTCACTTCTTGGGACAGATGATATAACATTAACAAACAACAAAGAGAAAGTCATAGATCACAACTTCTGTTGTATTTCCATCTTTGGTATCAAGGAGAATGATCTTTAAGCTCAGGAGGGCTGAATAAATGTAGTTTAGAAGAAACTGAAGTATGAGATAACTAAAGTGATAGCAGGAGACCATCTTGCTGTTTTAAATGAGTTCAAGTCTCCAGGCCTAAACAAATTACATCCTAGAGTGTGGGAGAGACTTTGCAGATGTAATCTAAGAGGCCCTGTCAGTAATCTTTAAGAAATCATAGAGAAGAGAAAAGGTACTGGGGGCAATGGGGTTAGAAAAATAGTATTCCAGTTTCTCAAAATGAGGAGAGAAAAGTGTTATTCTGTGATCTATAGATGTGCAAGCTTGATTGTGAAACATGGTAATATTCTAAAACAGTGAGACAGATGATGTGTGAGTCCTTAGAAAAGGAAGTTGTGATCATGAGGAACCAAGATGGATTCACTGGGGAGAAATAATAAAGATCCTACATGCCTCTTTTTCACAGGTGTAAGGACAGGTGAACGTGGGGTGCTGCACCCATAGCTAGGGATGTGAGAGCAACTGAATGAGGCTTCTATCACCCTGTGCACCACAAGGGTCAATTCAGAGGATCGGGATGAATGATGGGTCCTCTTTGCTTTACACCTTATGAACTTGCACATTTACTCAGAGAGCAACACCAGAGGCAGAGAGGCCTTCATATGGACAAGGAAATACAAATGCTATGCCTCCCCATAGCCCCCAAACAATGTCAGACCCATCTGACATTTTTATGAATGAGGGCAAGCATATTTAGAAAAAAAAAAAAAAAATCTCTTAATACTCTTGGGACCTGGTGGATAAGACAGTATGTTTAAAGAAATAAATACCTGGTTGACCATTCATACCAAAAACGCTTGAATTAATGAATCAATGCCCTTGTGACTAGAACCTTTCCCTTCATGCATAGCTCACTTCCTCCCTCCACAAGGACTCTCCCCAATGTTGCCTTCTTAGAGAGGTTTTTTCCAACCTATCTGATATAAGAGAGCATTTGCCCTCTATTAAACTCTGAGTCCCTTGTTTTATCTTTCTACACAGTTCTTGCCATTCTCTGATAACATATTATATACTTTCGCTCTTACCATTATCTAAATATTGTATTATATATACTATGTATGATACATATATGTGTGTGTGTGTGTCTATCTCCGTATGTCTGTTTCTTCCTCTTGCACAGCCAACAAATTCTCTGTGAATGATATCCCTACATTATGTGGTAGCCTTGTCCTTTTGAATGCTAGCTTCATAAGGACAGGGACTTTACCGTATTTTTTTTTTTTTTTTTTTTTTTTTGCCACTGTGACCCTAATCACTAGAATAGTACATAAACATAGTTGAGCTCAATAAATATGTATCACTCAATAATATTTGTCTAATCAATGGATGTCAACATGGAGAATGGTATCTAGAGGCTACACAACCCTGTCCTTGGCCCTATCCAAAATATTAACTCTGACCCAGATGAGGATAAAGAAAATAAGAGAATTGATTCTGAGTCCATGTCAATGAAACATTTATTATTACTAACACCATCACCTACTACGTGATAGACACTTGTGTTATTATAAATGCTCACAACAAACCTAAAGAAAGTACTGTCTTCTTCATTTTCATAGGAGTAAACCGGGCTTGGGGGGTTTAAGTAACATGCCAACATCAGGCATCAGGTACACAAAGCTGGGTTAAAAACCAATATCTGGCTCACTACAAAGTGCATGCTTCTTTACAATACTATGATACACATATGAAGACATGGAAAAGCTCTGTAAATTTGCAGCTGGCAGAAAAAAACAGCACATTTGATGAAAAATCGAGATTTTACAAGAATTTGATGGATTTGAATGGCAGGTCAGAATTCAAAATATAAATATACATAGTACGTATAAAGGTAAAGTCCCATATGCCAATTTTAAGAATCAAATGCCCAGGTACATATGGTGGAGGTGCAGTGGGGGTGAGGGTCAAGAGGAAAGAGTCATTTATTTGAAATAGACCAAGAGGCATCAATGGATCACAAGCTCAGTATGAACCCACATTAAGCTATGGTTGTCAAATGAACTAAAAGTATGTTAAACTGCATTATCAGAGGCTTTTAAAGGAGAGTGGGAATCCAGTTTTACTCTGCACAAGCCAGATCAGGAAAATCACAGCCAAAGTAGTGTTAAAGCCCTAGGGTAGTGATAATCTTGTTACGAATGAAAAGATTAAAGGGCATGGTGAAACTTGGTCTGAAAGAGGATTCACTGGTGGGGGAGGGGGGGGGCAGGTTGGGGGTTAAAGTAGCTCCCTGCATATCTGAAGAACCATCACAACAAAACCAGAGGGAGGACATTCTCTGTTGGCCCTGAGGAAACAGGTCTGGCTACAGATGCAATGCTTACTTATAATTAGATGCCTTCTGAGCTATGAGCTCCCAATCTATCAGGGGAGATGCTCAAGCAGCGGCTATGTGACAACCTGGCTCAGATACTTTAGTATCTACCCAAAGGCATGAGAAACACCCCTTTGGTGTGGATTGATTTTCAGTCCAACCTCATACAGTGACCTTATTTTCTGAACCCCAAACCAAGACCTGAGATCCTAAATAACACTTCCGTGTTGCTTTTGAGTTTCAAAGACCATCTAGCAAGCATAGTACTATTAGCCACAAAAATATGGAGTTTCTGCAAGATGTCAATGATTGAAATAATGGGAAAATATTTGAAATTGACACTTGCCTGAGAAAGTCAGGATGTAAAATCACTCCAGGACAGGCATTTTTGTCTCTTTGAGTACTCCTGGGTTTTTATTTTGTTTTGTTTTTGGTTTTTTGGTGGGTTTTTTTTTTTTGTTTTTTTGTTTTTGAGTAGTGCTGTTTTAACCAAATAGGCAGAAACTCTTAGTTAAGAGTTCACTCATTACTTTTCTAGCAGTTTTCTTGAACCATAGCCTCTTCCTCCAAAAGCTGAGTACCAAAATACAGCTACCTATTTTAGTTCATTCAGATTCAGAATATCAAGACATCCTCAGAAAAGCTTCTGGGACCAGAGTAAAACTCCAGGCCCTCCTACAGAAACTATGCAACCCATCCCTCACAATGTCATGTCGACCTTTGTGGGGATACTGCAGTTTATGCAGCCTTTCAAGGTCCCAAACTATCCTAATTCCTCCAGCCTAGACCAGAGTGCCTCCCCAACAACTACCCATAGTGGGATTCGTGCAGCAAGAGGTCAGGGTGGGTGGGGAGACTACCTCCCTACCCCCAACCCCTGCCACAGTTGGCCAAATGTGGACTCTCCTTTATCCACAGGCACCAATCAGACTGATTGAGATATTGTAATTCCAGAGAGCATGCACTGGGCTGGTATCAGCTGTTCCCTATTAGACACAATGTTCTTTTCAATAGACTACTTTGTTTCACACTGACAGTCATTTTTCACCCTGCATGGCAGAATTTCAAAGCCAAGAATCCTGTACTACACAGTAAACAAACAAAATTAGACCCAAAATTGCCTTTTTTGATTCCGATATATTAATCAACTCTTCAGGAAAGCTTCTAAACATTTTCAATTACATAAAAAACAGGCTGGTAACATTTTCCAACTTCAAAAAAAATCAGGCTTAGTTAAAGGTTTGTTTTCTATTCCACTAATACTCTATATTACATATTTGCAACTGTTTCTGTTTTAGGACAGATTGATTAATAGCATCGTTCTAAAATCCCACCATGTCCACAGGAAAGAAAAAAAAAAGTATTTCCATCTGTGATCTTCATTAACCAAGGCAGATCTATCTATTTTTGGTGTGTTTACTTCTTGCTTCAGCTGCAGCCTTGGGTCGCTAAATATCTCTGAAACTATGGCCCCACGGTTGCTATCAAATGCTAATTGTGGGTCAGGTGGGTACTCTAGAGATAGAAAGCAAACAATGGATCAAAGGAGCCAGCGGAAAAGAGAAATCTTGATACTCCAGAGACCCAGCCTCCCTCCTGTACTTAACATCTACTTGACTGGGCAGGAAAACTATCATTTGAACTAACAATGAAAGGTTGTTCAAAAACAAAATAAATATGAAGTAAGATATGGTCAAATGGGATGTATTTTTAAAAGCATACACGGAGCAATTACGTGCTTAATAGATTAGACAATGACAGTAGCTAAAGTACTTAAATTATATCTATTGTTACCTTTTTTTAACCATTTTTTTAAGTTTATTTATTTATTTTGAGAGAGACAGAAAGCACGTGAGCTGGGGAGGGGCAGAGAGAGGGAGAGACAGAATTCCAAGCAGTTTCCACGCTGTCAGCCCCAAGCCCTGGGGCTGGAACTCATGAGCCCCCAGATCATGACCTGAGCCAAAATCAAGAGCTAGACACTTAACAGACTGAGCCACTCAGGTGTCCTTATCACTTTCTTTAAGAAGTGTAAATCTGGGCACCTGGGTGGCTCAGTCAGTTGAGCATCTGACTCTTGATTTGGGTTCAGTTCATGTCCCAAGGTCATGGGATCCAGCCCTGTGTCAGGCTCTGTGCTGAGCTGCTGAGTGTGGAGCCTGCTTAAGATTCTCCCCCTCTCTCTGTCTCTCTCTCTCTCTCTCCCTCCCTCCCTCTCTGCCCTTCCCCTGTTCACTCTCTCTAAAATAAGTAAGTTTAAACAGAAAAAAAAGTTTTTAAGAAGTGGAAATCATAGGAAGAGTGCTACCAAATCAACAGAAATGTATACACATCTTTCCCTAAATGTATTCCTTAAGAGCTTAAATACTGACTACAGTTAATAATGTATTGCATACTTTAAAATGCTAAAAAGAGTAAATCTTAAAAGTTCTCATAACAACAACAACAAAAACCCTCAAAACAAAACCAAAAACCTATAAGTATATATGGTGATGGATGTTAACTAGTCTTAATTGTGATTATTTTACAATATGTATAAACATCAAACCATTATGTTGCATGCCTAAAATATAATGTTATATGTCTGTAATATACCCCTATAAAAATATCTTCATTAAAAAAGAAAGAAAAGAGCTTAAGACCACTTCTGCTGTTAATTGCTAAAGTTTTTTGTAACCTTGAAAGAGCTATCTTCTCTACTAGTTAAAACTGGCAAGTTACCAGGATTTACTGAATCCCTGCAATCTGCAGTGGGTGTCACATACAAGAATACAAAGAATTTGAATATAGAAAATATGTTCATGCAAAGGACTCACAATATATGGTAGAAACTGGACCAAAAAATGCTTGCAAAACATGTTAAGAATACCTTAAATGTCAAAACAAATGTGATCTATTATATAATTAGATAGGGCTGTGTGTGTTACATTAGAACTACACCTCCCTTATTAAAATGAAACAGAACTTAAAAGCTTTCAGCACTGACAGGGCGACTGGGTGGCTCAATCAGTGAAGCATCCTACTCTTGGTTTTGGCTCAGGTCACGATCGCACAGTTCACAGGATCGAGCCCTGCATCAGACTCTGTACTGCACTGGCAGCACAGAACCTGCTTGGGATTCTCTCTCTGTCTCTCTCTCCTGCCCCCCCCCCCTTCATGCTCTCTGTCAAAATAAATAAACTTTAAAAAAAAAAAACAATTTTTCAGCACTTGAAGGAGCTGTTCCCAAAGGAAAGAGGGGCTGACGAAGTGACCACAGCTCTGCCCTATGATTTTTCACACACACACACACACACACACACACACACACACACACACACAGTTTTCTTGGTACTCCTTAATACAAACGAAACATACAACAATTTTCAAAAAGACTTCATTATTTCACTTTTTATTAGATACATAAAAGCAGGATGCCTGGGTGGTTCAGTTGGTTAAGCATCCACCTACTGATACCGGCTCAAGTCATGATCTCATGGTCATGAGATCGAGCCCCAGGTCAGCTCAGCACTGACAGCACAGAGCCTGCTTGGGATTCTCTCTCTCTCTCTCTCTCTCTCTCTCTCTCTCTCTCTCTCTCTCTCTCACTCTCTCTCTGTCCCTACACCACTCACACTCACTCTTTCTCAAAATAAATAAACTTTTAAAAAAAAGATACATAAAAGCAATCAAGCTTATAGAGTCTAGCACAATAGCTCTACAACCATTGTGGCTTCACCAATATTCACATTCTTACTCCCCAAAAGAGCTAGTGATTCAACATTAATCTGAGGGCTGCGGGCCTTACGAAGGCCATTAAAGACAGAATTTGTAGGTCTTGTCCTAGGATTCTCCAAAATTAGGGATGTCTCTCATCTCCAACATAAAACTGTACTTTAATTCTTTATATTGTGATGGGGAGGAAATTTCAGGATGCCAGGGGATATAGACTCATAAAAGGATACCATGCACTTTTTATTTCCTATAAAATCCAATGCCAAAAATATCTCAATATTAATCATACCACTTCCAGCATTCTGACTAAAGGTGAGATTTTTTTTTTTCTTTTATCATCCCAAGCTTGCACTGTTCAATTAGGGAGTGGAGAGTGGAAAGGAGTTTCACCCCTACTGGTGAGTTTCTGTAGGAATGAGTTGGAGGAAGCAAGCAGCAAACAGAATCCTAAAAAAAGGTTTTACTTGTTTATGGGCAGAAATCAGAAACACAGCAACATCCTGTTACATCTTTGTTCTGTCTTATATGGAACAGGAAAGAACAGGTTCCTTGCCATTCTCTCTCTACAGATGTATCAACTAAAAAGTGCTGGCAGGCAGGTGTTGTAAATTAATAGGCATTACACAAGTATTTTTAAAGCTTTCTGTAGATATTTCTTATTTTCCTCCTCAATGTAGATGTAGCCTATCTACATCTACAGATGTAGAACCAAGAAAATAGGTCTTGGTTCTTTGATTAAAACCAGTGATCACAGTCTATTACTTTATTTATTATCAAGAGATAAAGAGATCACAACATAAGATGTCAAGGGCTAAGGACTCACCTGGGGACTTTCCTAAGGGTCTCTCTGAACAGGCCATCTGTTCAGTTCATTCACAGTTTGCTTTGCCTAGACAGAAATCCCTGACTGCCTAGTGTCACCCTTAACTGAGCCCCCATCCTCTACATTCATGGTTTGGTCCCTAACAGGTCCGATGACAAATCTGATGAAACCACAACATTCAAAGAATTATGCTCACAGTAAAGAGAGATACTATTATGTCAGCAACTGTACCTGTTAAGGCCAGGGATGGTAGCAACTTATTCGGGAGTGAAATTAATTGAAAATGATTTTCTTTTTTTTTTTTTTTTTTTTTTTTTAATTTTTTTTTTTCAACATTTTTTATTTATTTTTGGGACAGAGAGAGACAGAGCACGAACGGGGGAGGGGCAGAGAGAGAGGGAGACACAGAATCGGAAACAGGCTCCAGGCTCCGAGCCATCAGCCCAGAGCCTGACGCGGGGCTCGAACTCACGGACCGCGAGATCGTGACCTGGCTGAAGTCGGACGCTTAACCGACTGCGCCACCCAGGCGCCCCTGAAAATGATTTTCTAATGGTGGTAAGACCTCCCTATAGGCTTAATCATTATCCAACTGCATTCATTTTATAAGGCACCTATAAAATGGAACCCTGGTGATTTACATGAATTAACATCTATGTTTAATAATCACCTAGCAAAAAAATTAAATATAACTGAAATATACGTCAAATTAATTTTTCGTTTCATTTATCACAACACAAATCCCAATTCACATATGTTCAGTCTTCTAAATTTCAGCTGCTATTGCACGATTCTGTGCTCAAGACTTTAAAAAAAGGAGGGAAGTTCATTTTTAAGACATCTAAATTTAGCATTTTTGTTAGGAAAACAGTATGTCAGCCCAAAGGAGATGGCTGTGTGAAGGTCACAAAAGGTCGACAGCATTGCTTGCTCTGACTGAGGTGATCCTCCATTCATGTTGGCCCCCTTCAGTGCACTGTGCCCCTTCAGTGTACTGAGGGTAACCAAAGAACTTAAAAGCGAAAAAGAAGGGTGCCTGGGCAGCTCAGTGAGTTAAGTGTCTGACTCCTGATTTCAGCTCAAGTCATGATATCACTGTTTGTGAGTGAGATCAAGCCCCACATCAGACTCTGTGCTGACAACGCAGTGCCTGTTCAGGATTCTCTCTCTGTCCCTCTCCCTCTGCCCCTTCCCTTCTTTTGTGCATGTGTGCACGCGGGTGTGCACTCTTATTCTTGCTCTCACTCACTCTCTCTCTCTCTCAAAATACATTTTAAAAAGAGGAAAAAGAAACTGCAACAAAAATGGAACCCTGTGAGATTAATAATCGTTATCATTTACTATTTATACAATTGTACCTAAAACATTAAGTCAAGGTATAAAGAAATGTTGTTGGTTAATAGAAGTTTAAATACTTACACTTCTAAAGAGACTGGACATTGGCGAGTGAAACCATGGGACAAGGCCCATCCTATGCCTGGTCATACTGAGCAATTTCCAGATGTCAGCTCATTTTGGCAACTACAATCAAAAAATATAAAGAGACCAGAATTATAATTACATGATTTTACATTGTATCAGTTAGCATGTTTCTGTTGAAAAAAGAAAGCTGAGTAAAATTGGCTTAATGTCTTTTGTTATATTAGAAAATAAGAGGTCTAGAGGTAGAGCAGCTTCAGGGGGAGTTCACTTGGTAATTCATAGACATCAAGAAGGACCCAGTTCCTTTCCATCTGTCCACTCTGTCAATTATAAGCATGTCAGCTTGTCCCCTGAGGCTGGTCCTCCTCAGGGTACGAAGATGGTTTCTGCAATTCCAGGCAATATATAAATGTGACAATAATCAGAGACACAAGTATCTCCTTATACACATAAATTTTACATGAAGCACTGTCCTCCTCAAAGACTATCTCCAGTTCTCATTGGCCAAAATTGTCTAGATCAATCACTGGAAGGGTAATAATTAGAATTGGAATATCTGGCTTGGACTATTCAAGATTCACTTCCCCCTGAAGGCTGAGGGAAACCCCAAATTCCCCTAAAGCTCATGGCCACCCAATATTTGAGAAAAAATAGGGTTCTACTAGGAAGAAAAAGGCTAGTGAGAATGACAGGGAAGTAGAGAGCCTCAAGTGACTACCTAACAAGACTAGCAATAGGGCTGAACTCATGGCACACATCTTAATGTATACAGCTGGCACTAACAGTGTAACTGGTAGACAGTATCATGCATATAAGATTGGCCACTGTTGCTATAACAGTAGGTCTTCACAGAGAGCTGCAAATCTCTTTAAAAGGCACTAAGTGATTATAATCAAAGAACAAATCATTGCTAAATCCATATCTTCTACATGAACCCAGAATAGATATTTCCCCTTTTATTGAAAAAATCAAGGGTTCCCCTTACTGGAAATTTCAGTTCCAATGAGTTTCCAGTAAGTTTCACATTCCAGATATGCATTTGTGATACATTTGTATTGGTTAGTTGGGCTCAATTTATCTAACGAGCCACTAAAGTGGTCAATTGTTTATGCAAATTAGGAATCAGAGATGTATTAAAAACTAATTTATTATATAATGGCTACCTGAATATACTCAGACATACATCATTTAATTTTTCATTTCATTCCAAATTCCTCATTTATTACATGTCCATCTCTCAAATGGGGAAAAAAAATGGTTAAGATGGTATTCGTTAAGTATGTGTTCTGTTCTGAAATATTTAATCAACTCTAATGAGAAATAACTTTATTAAAATATTTTACTCTAAGGGATATCAGGAGAAACAATGTGGTGCAACTATAAAGCAATCAACTGAGAGGTAGGAAACATGAGCTCTAATTCTAATAGCATTTATTCACTACTCACTATGTACCAGGCACTGTGCCAAGTGTTTAAATCATATTCATTTATTTAATCCTCATAATAGCCCTGAAAACTATGTATTATGATCATCCCATTCTCAAATGTGGAAATGGAGGCACGGAGAGGTGATGTAAGTTGCACAAGGTCATATAGTTCATAAGTGGCAGAAGCAGGATTCAAACCCAGACTCTGGGACAACAGAGCCAAGGCACTTAACCATAGTACAATACAACCTCTCTAGTCCTGCAATTGCCAGTAATTTCTTGACCTTGTTAGAGCCAGTTTCCTAATGAATTAGAGAGTTGGCCAGAGATCTTTAAGAAAATTTCCCACCCTAACACTTAAAGTGTCAAGAAAGTTGTGACCTTACAGACATTCTTCTCTGCCAAATAATTTATATTAAAGTTACATTTATCATATACAACCAAAAACACATGTCTGGACACTTTCTACTAACATCAACTGCAAGATGATCCAGAGGAAGAAAAAACTAAAAAGCCAACAATGGTATGTAAGTCACAGGAAAATACAACTCCTTGGAGGAACAAGGTTGCAGTTTATCAGACGAAACTTCATGAACTGCCCCAGACACTGGTGAGAGACCTAATTTAGAAGCCAGGCTAAAGAGTGGGGTTTCCTACCATATGGCTTCTAAATTAACCAAAAATCTGCCAAAGTATGCTACAATATTTTTGGACATTAGGCAGTGGAAAATTCTTTCCCCCTTAGAGCAAAAAGTCTCTCCTCTGTCAGAGCCTCCTACAAGAGTTAGAACTGAATTATTTTAAACCATCTCACCAAAAATAATTACTAGTACTTATGAGATTCCTCAAATATCCTCTTTGGGGACCCCAGACACAGAGACACAGAGTAGAGCTACACATTGCAGAAGAATAATATTAAATTTATTTCTCAAAACCTGTGAACTTTCCACTAAAGTAACCTGTAATTCAGCTTGTCTGGAAGGCAGAATTTGTAGGTTTGTTTTTGTTTTTTGAGAGAGAGAAAACATGAGCAAGAGAGGGGAAGAGAGAGAGGCAGAGAGAGAGAGAGAGAGAGAGAGAGAGAGAATCCCAAACCCAGGCAAAATTTTAAATCTAAGTGATCAAAATCTAGAATCATTTTATTTTTTTTAATGTTTATTTATTTATTTTGAGAGAGAGAGAAAGAGAGAATCCCAAGCAGGCTCCACGCTGTCAGTGTAGAGCCTGAAGTGGGGCTTGATCCCATGAACCATGAGATCGTGACCTGAGCCGAAACCAAGAGTCAGACGTTTAACCAACTGAGCCACCTGAGTGCCCCTGTAATCTTATTTTTATAACACAAGCAGGATTAGACAGTATCTTCCTGCTGTCAGTGAAGTAGTTCCTACTTGCTATACTTTTTCACTGTGTGTAAAGAGAGACATCAAGTGGTCTAAGTTCTGGAAGACTCTGTCTTGTGAGGAGCATTTTCTCAAACTAGACTCTGGAGTTCCTATGACCCTTGATGGGATGGCTACAGGAAAGGAGTTCAAAGGGTAGAAAATCTCAAACTACTCACCTTAAATAATCACTTGAATAATTTTAGCAAAATTTTCTAAGGATCAAATGTATTTGGGTTAAAGACAGTTTTCTTTTGGGCACACAGTAAGTTTACTAAGTATGCAGGAACTAATCTATAACAACTTTTTTAAAAAGATAATTACAGCTTGTTTACATTTATGATTTGGAATGTACTACAAATAAAAGTGCTGGGCATTTCTATTCTCATACACTTGTAATCTCTTTGTCTTATGTTTATAGAATAGATAAATTAAGAAGAGCTTTATGACATTTTCCACCAAGAAAGAAAGGTTAGGCAGCTGGAGAACTGCACAGAAAGGCACTAATGACAAGAACCATCTGCCTGTCATTTAAATGTTTCTTAAACCAGAAAAGCACGAAGTTCTTTTTGTGTTGTTTCTCCCTTTAGTCCTTCAGGGCCAGATTCTATGGACACGGCGGAAAATGAGAGGTATTACTCTTCTACCTTGCCTGAGCATTGAGTTTATAGTAAAATAGAGCAGTTAAAGCTAATATGGAACTTTAAGAAAAGAGTCAAACCAGAACGAAGTGAAATAATAAAATTCATTCTGTGGAGTGAGAACTTCAAAACCAAGGGAAGTGGAATGTTTCATGGAAGTAATGAAAGCATGGGCAGGGGAGCCCCAGGATCTAGGTCCCTGAGCCTGGTCAGCCTCTTCTAAACTTCTGGCAGGTTAGTTAACTGCTCTAGATTGTGCGTCTGCATCTGTGAAATGGGGATACTCACCTCAAAGAGTTATGGTGAGAAATAAGTAACCAGATTGGAAGGACCTGTGAAAGTGCCTGGTAACTGCTACTCTTATTTATTAACCCAGGAGTAAGATTATTCAACTTGAGAGACAGTATCTGGACAGGACATACCTGAAACTGTCTCTCATGTTAACTTGTTTAAGTTTTTCCTTTCATAAGTTATTTTTTCAAAATTTACTTCCAAAACTAATACACATTTTTTAACAATAAAAACCACTTAAGAATAGGTTAAAAGTGAGAGCCCTTTTCTCATCCCCATTACCAACTCTGATTATTCTTACTTTAGAAAGTAACAACAGGGGCATCTGGGTGGCTCAGTTGGTTAAGCATCCGACATCAGCTCAGGTCATGATCTCACAGTTTGTGAGTTTGACTCCCGTGTCAGGCTCTGTACTGACAGTTCAGAGCCTGGAGCCCGCTTTGGATTCTGGGTCTCCCTCTCTCTCTGCCCATCCCCTGCTTGCTTGCTCTCCCTCTCAAAAATAAACACCAAAAAAATGTTTTTTATAAAAAAAGGTAACAACAGTTCTTGGCTTGAAGTATGTTTCTAATTTTTGCTTAAACAAAAATAGATATAATTTTTAAAATAGAAATTGAACCATGTTATAAAAATTATTCTATTACTTGCTCTTTCACTTCCCAACATATCCTGGATATCTTTCAGGATATGTTAATATGTTTAGACTTACTGTTGACATAAAATTTAATATTAAATTTTAAAAAACAAATAATACAAATAAAAAAAGAATAAAGTGTTCTTTCATCATTAACTTTTAAGAGTGATGACAGTATTGTGATTATGCTGTGTGGTTTTTTCTTTTTGAAATCCTTACCACTTAGAGATACCTACTGAAATTTTTACAGATAAATTATAGGATGCCTAGAATTCACTTCAAAATAATTGGAAGAGGGGTGGAAACACGGAAATTAGGGGGACATAAGTAAAACGAGATTGGCCATGAGTTGACAAGAAAGCTGATTGGCGAGTACATGAATGTTAGTCTAGTCTCTGTACCTTTGAATATTTTTGAAGTTTTCCATAATAAAAAACTTTAAAACATGTTCTATCCTTAAAATCTATTAAGTGCCAAACTATGTATTCAATTCACAGCAATTAATTTCTGACTAGATAATTTAATCAGCAAAACTAATCATTCCTAATACCTATCCCCTAAGCAGCACAAACAGAAAGTAACTCAGCTTCCTTGTAGTTTGAATGTTACTATAAAAATCCAAATACAATAACCAGCCCAGAGAAGCAATGTTCACTAATGTTATGGGAGGTATTTATCAATAAGTATAAATTATAAAATATTATAATTATTGCTTTTTAGAGTTAATGAGGAAGTGTTCTCCTTTTTCTGTTATATTGGAATTATTGCAACTGAAGGAAAACGGGAAAACAGTCCTCTAAGACTCTATGTAGAATCAAGAAATCAAGAAGATAATGTATGCTCTGTTCACTCAGACACAAGGATACATACAAGCACTGCTGAAGCCAAGAGAAAGTCTTTATTTTGCTGGAGGAGCATAATAATTTTTTGAGTTTTTAGTTTGTGTTTACTCTAGGCACACTACAACATTTCCAAGAAGGCGACCAAGCCCTTAATATCTAACAGGGCACAGAGCAGAAGTTGCATGGATTCTACAGCTCTTCCAGACTTTTGTCAAAGCTGACACTGACTAAAGAGGTATATCTATGTGGCCTGGAGGCAGATGGGATAGCCAAAGTAACTTCTAGGGCAGAAAAAGGAAAGAGGAAATGTTTTCTCAATATTGGAAAGAGGTCACGGTTCCAAAGGCTCAGTGAGACCCAGAACCTAGAAAGGCAAGGAAGTCTATGTGGTGCACCCAGAGAGGTTGACACTTGGCCCCCAGTCCTTTCAAAGATTTTTGAGCACCAAGCATGGACTACAAACAGTGAAGAAGAATCTAAAAGGACCAAGCTGGGGGTGCCTGGGTGGCTGAGTCAGTTGAGCATTTGTGTCTTGATTTCAGCTCAGGTCATATCATTGTTCATGGAATTGAGTCCCACATTGGGCTCTGAGCTGACAACGTGGAGCCTGCTTCGGATTCATTCTTTCTAAATACATACATACATATATACATACATTCATAAAAGCACCAAGCTGGCTGAACAATGGCCATCTCCATAGTGTCCAGTGAGACCTAATGATCAGTAACCAGAGAGATTTTTAACTATGCTTCGCAGCAGCATTTAAGACCCTGAACATTTGCACGTTTGGAACAGGACAGCACTAATAAATTTAGTTCATTCCTGCCAGCCCAGAAGTATGAGATCTTACATTTGGGTTTAATCGAACTTAGAGACATGCAATTTATTTTATATAGATTTTAGCTTGTGTTTGCTAATTCATACAGAATACTCCATTTAAAAAGCAACCATGCCAATAAAAGTGGCTATAAAAGCAGCCTGCATTTGTGCTATAAGAATAACCATCTTTCACATCTGCACAGTTTTGTACATTTGGTAAGGTGTTTCCACATATGTTATCTCATTTGATCCTCACAGAGTTAAGAGGGTTTGGTGGCTCTTGAGCTGTTGCAAATAGATGTGCAAGAGCAAAATGGCTTAATGGAAAAGAGGATTTTCTTCCAGACATCTGGTCACTAGGAATATCCTTTGCTTTGCTGTGTTCTCTCGCTCTCTGTCTCACACATTCTTGTTCGAAACAAGAGGAAATTTTTATTCAACACTTCATTTAAAAACATCTGTGCAAAGTTACCATTTGTAAGGTGAAACGCACATCACCCAAGACAAGGATGAATTCACTTCTTAAGGGGTTCCAATTCAGGCTGCCACCCAATGGTGGTAGTAGGTCATGGCCAAATCTTCTCCAGAAACCGAGAAAAACAATGAAACAAAGAAACAGCTGCAAGCATATCTGACAAGGAAAAGAGATTATAACACTTTGCAAAGCCTTCTTACTATCAAAACCACATCTCTTTCTTAAAACAAAAGATACAAAGTTTTTTTAAAGGTTTTTTGTTGTTTTGTTTTTATTGCCAACTTTTAAAGCCAAAGGATGTAACCGAAGTTGCCTCTGAGGGATGGGAGTTGGGGGCGTAAAGTAGCTAAGGCTTTTTTTTTTTTTTTCAACATTTTTATTTATTTTTGAGAGACAGAAAGAGACAGAATATGAGCAGGGGAGGGGCAGAGAGCAAGGGAAATACAGAATCTGAAGCAGACTCCAGGCTGTGAGCTGTCAGCACAGAGCCCAATGTGGGGCTTGAACCCATGAACCATGAGAACATGACCTGAGCCGAAGTCGGACACTTAATCAACTGAGCCACCAAGGTGCCCTGTGACTTTTTCTTAATACATTTCTGTATTGGTTACAGTGAAATATATTACTTTTTTAATACATTGTAATTTGCAAAACTAATGGAGTTTTTTTAATCAAAGGAATCTAATATCTAATTCTTTTCCTTTTTATCACAAACATCATTGATAGTTCTCTTCTCCTTTTATAATTTAAAGGGATTCAAAAACAGAACTTCATTTCTTTAATTGTTCACTTTTGAAACAAAACCCCCTGCCCTGCCTTGTTCATGTCCTCTAGGCCAGGAATTTCCAACTGTGACTCACAAGCAGCATCAGAATTAAGGATTCACTCTCCATCAACCAATGCCATCTAGGTGAGGGTACAGTGCTGAATGCGCCTGCCATCGATTTTTCAGGCATACTCACAGCAGACAGGTAATAATCTAGGAGAGTAGGTACTTGTTTTCTAATTTTAAAGTTGTGACAGGAAATATTCCTCCAAAAGGCAAAACACATTATAATGTCTGCAAAATTTACAAATAATAACAGAAAGGCTACAAACATTAACTATCCTTGTAAGAAAAATAATGGGTTTTTTATTTTTGTAAAATAAAAAAGGACTCATATTCTTAAGAGTGGTAGGGGATATAAAACAGTGAGAGCCAATGATTTGGTTTGGTTCAAATTCCCAACAGCCTCCTTTTCAACTACAGACTGGGACTTCTGTAACCAGAGCTCTCTTTTTTATGAGGAAGAAGAACCTGCCATGGGTAAAAAAGAAGACTATTTAGTCTCTTCAGCCCTCTGCTTTAAGACCTTTCCTTTGTTCCTCCTTATTATTAGTCAACGCACAATTTCCCCTTGGGGAAAAATAAATGTCCATCTTAGCTGTGGCTTGACTTCCACAATCATAGCATGTTCCCCTAACATTTTATTTCCACATTCTTTTTCTTTCTGAGAACTTCTTCTGTCCTTCACAAAAGTCTTCCAAGTTTGGACATAGTGGTTTCATTTGTATAAATTGGTCATATTTTTTAAATTTTTTCCTCTTCATAATCCCCATGGCAACTGGCTCCTTTGGAAACTTCCACAGAAAGTCCAAAGATATCATATCTTTTAACTGAATAGAATATTTTGAATAGAATTAGTACAGGAAAATAAGCTGGTTTCATTACCACATCCTTGGCCTTTCAATTATTTTTTTGTTTTGCAAAATGAAAAAAAAAATTTTTTTAATGTCAATTCAGCTAGATATAATTGGTTAGGTATTCTGGGGCTTACACATTAAAGAATGTGAATATTTTTTAAAAATGCTGTCTTGCCTATTTTAAAGAGCAGTTTTTCACTTATTCATTCAGTAAGTATTTATTAAGTATATTAACTGCTTGAAGCTGTGAAAGATTCAGGTAACTATAAAACTCAGAACTGTCCCCCAGCACCTGCAATCATGTTAGGTAACAATAACTGAAACTATAAAACAGCCCTATCAGCATTTGGAAAGAAAAAGGAAATCATCATTTTCAGTTGATGTAAGAGGAGGGCAAAATCTGAATTGGGTTCAGAGATGGGCAAGATTTGAAAAGTTGAAAGGCATTCCAGGCATCATTCCAGAAATCAAAGGCAGTATGAATATTTACACGGTGGGTAAATGTGGAATGTGTATAGGCACACGGTCTAGATCTGTTTGGATACAAGACACTAATTTGAGGTATACAAGACAAGGCTAGGGGCGCCTGGGTGGCGCAGTCGGTTAAGCGTCCGACTTCAGCCAGGTCACGATCTCGCGGTCCGTGAGTTCGAGCCCCGCGTCAGGCTCTGGGCTGATGGCTCGGAGCCTGGAGCCTGTTTCTGATTCTGTGTCTCCCTCTCTCTCTGCCCCTCCCCCGTTCATGCTCTGTCTCTCTCTGTCCCAAAAATAAATAAAAAAATGTTGGAAAAAAAAAAAAAAAAAAAAAAAAGACAAGGCTAAAAAGCTAGGAGACAAGGCTAGAAGGCTAGAAGACAAGGCTAGACAAGGCTAGAAGACAGAGGAAGCCTTGACCACCAGCCTTTACTAAAATAATAGGATTAACTACTTAAAGTAAGAAATTAATCTAGAAGAAATTAGTAATAATCTTGAGAATATTTGAGATGACTTAAGGATCAGGCTTTCTCCCTGCCTTGTTTTGTTTTTACTTCCATTTCCCTACTCCACTTTCAGCAAGAGTGATCTCAAGAATGACATAACTCTATTGTACAATTTTGAAGTGTCATTCTCCTGCTTAAGACACTAGCTTCACAGCATCTTTCAAAATTCTACCAAATTAACATATGATCTTTAGACATCTGGCCCTTGCCTCTCCAGACTTGTCACTTACACAATAAGCATCATTCAAACCCCTTTCCACCTGACTGAAAGACTCCTTCACTCCTGGCCCTTTTCCTTGTTTGTCTGGCATATTCTTAACCCACTCTGAGGTCTCAGCTTAGATGTCACTTCCACAAGAAAGGCTCTCCAAGGTTCTCAAATCCAGATTCGTTTCCCTGCCATAACCCATCTTTCTCAGTATTAAGGACCTGTATCTTGTCTGTGGCATGTCCTCAGGGGAGGAGTGGTTTCCCTAGAACCAACCAAAGGGCCAGGAGTAAAGCAGATACTCAAAAATATTTGTTAAAGAGTGAAAAAGACAGGAGGTAGAAAAAATATGAGTCTATGACTATCACACAATCATAAAGTAGTAAGATTTAGCCAGTAAGTCCAGGGATAGGTTCGTAACAATGGAAAAGAAAGGATGACTAGGGCACGATGAAAAGAAAGCTAAATGCAAAGTTCACAAACCTGAATTCTGAGTTGATGCAATTTGGTATACACAGTTAGGAGATTCGTCTAACTCAGCAGTTTCCAAAACCTGCCTGATCATTAGAACCATCCAGGAATAAGGAATGATTTTTGGTTTTGAAATGTTTTAATTTTTCCTGATCATTCTATAACCACATCTGACCAATGTTTAGGAACTACTTACCTGGATGTCTTATAAGGTAACTTTAAGCACTAAATTCTAATTTAACCAAGATAACCACAAATAATTGATAGAGGACTTGGCAAGCAACTAAATGTAAGAACAGAAAGGATGTATTATACTAATGAGATTTTTTTGGCCCATTGACCTAGTCACAATTTCCATATAAAAGGTGGCCAATAAACACTTGATTATTAAACAGGTGAGCAGTAAGAAGGAGCACATGAGGAAGGGTAGATTTGATGCTGGATGTGAGTTTCCCAACTGAATTCTTTGTCCTTCAGGGCTACATCAATAGAACTCTCTTCCTTCCTGCCTCAAACAGGTATTTTTCCTTAACACTGCTGTTTTGGCTGTTACAAACATTATCTCTTCGGGTTACAGCACCCAAATTTTCTTTAAAGAATTACCCTCCTCCATTCTGTATAGTCCTGCAAGGACTATAAACCAGGCCTTGACGCTCTCCTAGACTTTGACATCTTGAATGCCCTGACAGCAGAGAAATCTGTTGGTGTCTGTCATTCTTGTGGGGGCACTAAGTTAATTCCTGCTTCTGAGATCCTTGGGCTGCCCTGGTTGCTGACCTTTTAACTTGGCCTTGTTCTCAGGCTGTTATTACTTCTAGGGACTACCCAGTATCATTCTACTAAATTCCCATTTTATTTAATAAGCCATTATCAATTTTTGGTACATGCAAAACAAACAAAAAAACAATAGAGAAACAGACAGGGAGAAATGTAAGCCAAGTAATTTTACATTTTATCACAGCCTCATTAAAAAAGAAACAAATGAAATTAAGTTTAATGCTAGATTTTATTTAAACCAAATACATCCAAACTATTATTTCAACATGTCATCAATCTGAAAAACAACATTAAGATATTTTGCATTTTGTCTTGTTGTTCCAAGTCTTTGAAATATAACATGTATTTTACATGTACAGCTCACCTAAACTTGGGACACTAAGTTTCCCAAGGTTAAAGTGAAATGCAGTCCTTCCAAAACAATAAAATGGGTATAATGAGAAAATAATTTACACTGTTAGTTTTCAAATTTAACTAAAATTAAATATTCAGTTCCTCGGTCACAACAGCCACATTTCAAGTGCTCAGTAGCTATATAAGTAGGCTTACTACATTGGGCTGTACAGCCTTAGATAATATCTGCTACATACAAGAGCAAAGACACTCAAGGGACCTTTTCTTGATGGATCCAGTAATCAGAAGAAATGAGAAGTTTTCACACTTCAAACAAATTCCATGATAAAAGAATTCAGAATTGTGTGAAGACCTATAGAAATCTCTTCCCCAAAATGACATTTCCTTGGGTTTGTAACTAAAACAGGTTAACATACTGAGTGTGAGACTTATCCTCTGTATTCCAGAACTTAGGAGCATAGAGCGATCCAGGAGTTATCTTCCCAGTCAGGTGGTTTAATTCAAAGTTAAAATTACACTATTACTCTTAAATCACTTCTCATTACATTTTGATGGGTGGGAAGAGACTTTGGGGACTAGTTTAATTGTATTTTCACTGTCAAATAAAAATGTAGAAATTTGAGTGTCAGGTTGAAGAATCTGACCTTTATCTCTCAGACAATAACAGTTACTATAAAATTTGGAGCAGGAGAGTGACATGATGAAGACAATGTTTTATGAAAATGAATCAGAATCCAGTGTGCAACACAAGTCCATAGGGAAGGTGTGGAGCTCCTAGCACCCTTAGCTGATGTATATATGCTCTTATTTCTGACAGGAACTGTTTTCCTCTTAAGCTGTCAAGACACGTGCTCATTCTTCAAGATCTAGTTCAGAGTCAGCATTGTTTCCTGGATGCAGACAGGAGACTGGGTCACTTCTTCACCTCTGCTCCCAAGAACTTTCAAAATTCTGAACAGAAGTCAAAATCAGAGATAAAAAATACAATAGTGGTTACAGGAGAGGAGGGAATGGAGAGTGTTTAATGGGTACAGAATTTCAGTTCTGCGAGACAAAATGTTATAAGGTGGAAGAGAGACAGTAAAGTATACCCCCCCAAACCGAGAAGGCACTTTGAGACTGGAAAACAAAGCAGGCCACTTCATACAGTTCACAGGTACTGTGTATGAACTGTATTCAAGGTAACTTACTGACAAGGTGGAATCGGGCAGATGACCCACAGCAGCTGCACAGTTATTCTCTGCAAAATCCAGACCTTAGTCTACAGAATTTATAAAGGGAAGGGACATGCAGAAGAGCAATGTACTGAGATGAAAGGGTTCAAATGCACCTCAAACAGCTTGCACACAGCTGATAATCCTTAAGAGGATCTGTTGGCACCACCTGTATCAAGAAGAGAAAGAGGGGCGCCTGGGTGGCTCAGTCGGTTAAGCGTCTGACTCATGATTTCGGCTCAGGTCATGATCTCACACGTGGTGAGTTTGAGCTCTGCACTCCTAGCACGGAGCCTGCTTGGGATTCTCTCTGCCTCTCCCCACACACACATATGCTCGCTCTCTCTCAAAATAAATAAACATTTTTTGAAAAGTGGGGCGGAGAGGTTATGTTATCTCTAAGAGATTCATGGGAGGCCGAAACAAGCCTCTCCCAAGCATCCCAGCCTTGGTGGGCATTTCTAAGGTACGTATGTTCATCTCCAAGGGGCCTGGAATATGTAACCCCAAGACAGGTCACTAAGGAAAGATGAACGAGATGGGAGTCAGTATTGTCGGCAGGCCCACAAATGTGTTCCATGGATGTGTGGGAGTGATGGTAGCACAAAACTAAGATGGACTGGAAGGCTTTCCCCGGGGCCAGCTCCTCCTCTTTCAGATCTCAACTTTAACATCACACCTTTAAGAGTCTCTGCTTTCCCAGGCCAGAGAGGCTTAGGTGCCTTTGTCATACTCTCATGAACCCCATATTTTTCTTACAGGGTTCTTATCACAATTGTTATCTGTCATTAATTATGTGGCCTATGAGTTTGCTCCAGCTACTACAACGAAGTAGTACAGACTGGGTGGCTTAAACAAAACTTTATTTTCTCACAGTTTTGGAGGCTAGAAGTTCAAGACCAAGGCGTCAGCAGAAGTGATTTTCTCTGAGACCATTCTCCTTGTGTGCAAATGGCCATCTTCTGTGTCCTCACACGGCGTTCCCTCCGGACGCATGCAACCCTGGGGTCTCTTAGGGTGTCCAAATTTCTTCTTACAGGGACACCGGTCAGGGTGGATTAGGACCTACCCTAAGGGCCTCACGGTAACTTTATCGCCTCTTCAAAGGCCCTGTATATCCAAACGCAGTCCCATTCCAAGACCAAACTCTTGACTAGTTTTGGAGGGACACAATTCCACCCAAAACATGATTACCTCTGCTGTTTCCACTGGGTAAATTACAACAACTCCTGTCTTGTTCTCACTTCAGGACCTTTACAGTTGTGGTCTCCTCTTAGATCTCCAACTCTTGACGGAACAGGCTTTCCTCAACTTTTAATCCTTGGAGCACTATCATCTGACGAGAGCCATCCTGGGCCACTTGACCTAGAGTAACCCTCAAAGTCACGCCATCACATCGTCCTTTTCTTCCTTCCGCGGCACACCCCCTCGGGGCGGCTCCAGGGAAGGGAGGTCGTGTGTCTTCGCCCACGGCTGTAGCCCAGAGTCGCGCACTTCGTCACGGAGGAGTTTCTGTAATCACTTACCATGTTAGCATGGCTTTGCTGACCCCGCCGAGAAAACCTGCGGGGGGGAGGGGAAGCGGGGAGCATCTTTTCCCCCAGTTTCCGGAATCTCGGCTCTAACACTTCCTGGCTGTGTGAACTCTGGTTAAGTCCCCGAACGTCTCCGGGCCTCACGTTCCCTACCGACGCGACGACGACATTTTCTTCGTGCGGATTAGGTGAAGTCGCGCAGGTCAAGTACCCAGCGCGGAGGACCCGGCGTCGCGCGGGCTGCCCGCCGAAATGGTATTGTCAAGGCCGGGTGTGTTCCAGCGCGCGGCACCTGCGAACGGTGTGGGGCTCGCCCCGGGCGGGCCACGCAGCGCCGAGGCCACCGTCTCTCCAATCCTTTAAGACAGGTGGCCGCCCTGTCCTCGCGCCTTCGCTTTCACGCCCGGCACTTCCACAGAAGGCCCGTTCGGGTTCGAAGACGCGCACACCCGCGCAGTTTCCCACGCGTTGCCGAAGCCGGATGTGGGGAGCGGGGTCTGCACACGCCTGCCTCCCTCCCTCCCTCCCTCCGACTCTGGGCCAGCTGAGCGGCCTCCCAGTGCCTCAGTTTACCCAGCCGCCGCACGGGGTGACCGTGAACGTGGGAGGCAGTGGTATACGTGATAGACTGGGTCCAGCCGGGACGGTGGGGCAAGCGTCTCAAAGGTCTCGCCGGCCCGACTAAGTCGGCGACGCGCGGCAGGACGGAGTCCGTGAGGAGCGGCGATATTCGGCCACCGGCCGCCGCAGGCCGCTCCGAAGGGCCCGGCTGAAGCCGCAGCGGCCGGCGCTCGGGCCTCCTCCAGGCCCTTAGACGTCTCCTTCCCCGTGTCAAGTCCCTCTCACCCCGGCACCGCTAGCCGTGTCCTTACCCCGAGCTCCTCCGTGAGGCGAGCGCTCCCTGAGGCGACGCGCGGAGATTCCGGGGACGCGCCGGAGCGCGAGAAACGGGGCGGAACCACGGGGCGGGACGACGCGAGCTGCGTAAGACGACGCCGCGACGCAGGCAGCAGTGCGCGTGCGCGGCGGGGGCTGGTGGTGGCCCGCGGCCCGGAGCAGGAGCCAATATGGCGGCGGAGCGCAAGACGAAGTTGTCCAAGAACCTGCTGCGCATGAAGGTGTGGGGACGCCGGGGAGGCGGGCCGGGCCACAGGGGTACCTGGGATTGGCGACCCGGCCGGGGCCGAGGCGGCGGGCGCGCGGGGCCACTGGGGAGGCCACGGAGGGCCTCCAGTTCGGACGTTCATTCATTCACTTAGCGCTGGCTCTGCCTTAGGTACCGGGAACTAGGTTATAAATCCGGCGGCTTCCCTCATAAAGCGCGCGGACAGGTAGGACAGACACGTAAGCAAGCAGGGTGGCGCAGCACTAAGTGAGGTGATGCTCAGAGCCCCGGGAGCCCTGGGAACTTACTTGCGCTGGGGCAGGAACGGGCCCTTAGGTAGAGACTGCAAGGGTCGGTGGGAGGGTGGGGCATGGCAGCACAAACCGAGGGGAAAGCGACTTCAGAAGTCTGAGACGCAAAGACCACAACATCTTTTGAGGTTTCCAAGAACTAAAAATAAGTCGATGTGCTTGGAAGACAAGTAGCAAAATGTGGGCCTGGAAAAGTAGCCAGTGGCCACAACATATGAAGAATTTTAGGCCAGATGAAGGATTTTTTCCCTTTATCTTGTGAACATGATGAGGAAGCTTTAGAGCAGGGGGAGCGGCATCTTAGCTGTGCTTCTTACTTTTCAAAGTTACCTTAACTGCCCTATAGAGACTACATTGGTGAAAGAAAGACCTGACAAGAGACAAAATTGCAGTCGGAAAGGCCAAACAAGAAGCTCTGATGATCTGGTTGCAATGGCAGCGGGAATGGAGAGAATTATAACAGTTGAGGTGAATGTCAGCTTTAAGCGAAATTGATTTTAGATTCGAAATTGAATCAGTTTTTTAAAAAAAAAAAATTTTTTTTTAACGTTTATTTATTTTTGAGACAGAGAGAGACAGAGCATGAACGGGGGAGGGTCAGAGAGAGGGAGACACAGAATCCAAAACAGGCTCCAGGCTCCGAGCTGTCAGCACAGAGCCCGACGCGGGGCTCGAACTCACTGACCCTGAGATCATGACCTGAGCCGAAGTCGGCCGCTCAACCGACTGAGCCACCCAGGCGCCCCCGAAATTGAATCAGTTTAACAATCAAATGATTTTAGGGGCGCCTGAGTGGCTCAGTCGGTTGAGCGTCTGACTTCAGCTCAGGTCACGATCTCCTCGTCTGTGAGTTTGAGCCCGGCGTGGGGCTTTGTGCTGACAGCTCGGAGCCTGGAGCCTGTTCCAGATTCTGTGTCTCCCTCTCTCTCTGCCCCTCCCCCGTTCATGCTCTGTGTCTCTCTCTCTGTGTCAAAAATAAATAAACATAAAAAAATTTTTTTTAAAACACATGAATTCAAAGTGGAAGAGAGAAAAAAAAAAAGACAAGTGTAGATAAAATGAATACAGGAACTAAAACAGGAAACAACCAGGCCTTCAAACTTGAATAATAACAAAGATTTATACTTTCTGCTCTGTGTTCAGACAACTGTTCTAAGTGCATGTATCAACCCATGAAACCCACATAATAATTCTGTGAAGTAGGTTTAGTTATTATTCCTCTATTATAGCTGAAGCACTGAAAAAGAGAAGTAAGTAACTTGCCTAAGGTTACACAGCTAATAAGTAGTATAGACAGGACCAAACCCAGGCAGTCTGGCTCCACATCCCCTGCTCATAACTACTATTCCATACTGCTTGTCTCTGAACCCTACTGCGCAGTGTTAGATATCATGCTTAAAGAGTAATTTCCAGAAAAAAGGAAGCAAGGCATAAATAATGTTTCGAAAGATTGAAGAATAAATGTTGCATGTGCCAGATTCGAATGGGATTGAGCTAGGGTATGACTAGGGATGGATAGGATGAGTGAGGGTGGAGGGTAAGTCATATCATTTATAATTTCTGAAGTTCTTTTTTCATACATATTAGCAAATTTTGAATTTTTACCCAACAGAGTCTTCTTTGACTTCTCGTTTATAATCAGAGCAGTGGGGTGGATTGGCAAAGCAGGTACATCAAATGAAGATACGCTGAGTAAGACTTTGACCAAAGATCTGACTCAAGAGTTAGGAAGGAAGAAGTTACCTTAAAAAAATATCAACCCCTACCCTAGTGGTTGGGAAAGACTCAACAGGACATTGGAAGCAAAGAAGAGGGGGGAGAAGGTTACACATATTTTCTAGGTGAGTTATCAGCTTCAATCATTGATGGAAAAGAGCTTTTTGGCAGGACAGCAGGAGATACTATGCACAGAGTGGAGTATAATGCACATCCATTCCTACGAGAATGAATGAAGCAGCTGCATTAGGTTGCTGTATCCAGTGTAGCTGTTCAGCCAGAGCAAAGTATAGAGCAAGAATAAAAGAGTTGAGGATTTAATACTAATACAGTTGTTTTCAGGTGTACTTGAAATCCTCTGACTTCGTCAGCTGTTAGGAGCTGGAGATGATGGGGGAAGTAGAAAGTGAAGGATATAGTTGGCAGTTCTCAGTGTCATTTTAGCTCTGTTGGACTCTTAAGACAGGGGTTGCTGAACTACTTCTGTAAAGGGACGGATGAAAAATACTTTAGGCTTCTGGGCCACTCACTATTGTAACTACCCACCTCTGCCATTGTAACTCAGAACCAAATGAGCATATCTTTGTCCCAATAAAACTTTATTTACACCATCAGACATCCAGCCTAAGGACTATAGTTTGTGGTACCAGCTCTAGGTCCTCTGTTGTGCGTAAAGCCAAATCACTAAGCTTTTATAGAGTGTTCTTAGATGCTGTGGAGTCAGGAGAATTGGATTGCTACCTAAATCGAGTTGCTTGATTTTATATTCACAGGGTGTTCTAGCCTTGCCATGTGCACAGAGCATACATATATAGATAGCTATTTTGTATGCCATAAATACTACTTGACTAAAAATAGGAGATAAAAAAGCAGTTGGGCAGGATTGGTGAGTTGTATTACCAAGAATATAAGATGAAATGAGGCATCTGGGTTTAAAGAGAACCACCCAGGAAAGAGAGTCTGAAGAAATAAAGCAAGTCCAGACTTACATTCAGAGAACCTTTATTGAACTCTTCCTGAGTACCAAGGGCAGCCAGAGTCCTAGTTATATAAGATGAATAAGAGATATGGTCTGCTATTCAGAATCTCAGTCTTTTGGGAGACAGAAGAAGCAAAATGAACAGTAAGCTGTGTTTATAAGGCTTTTAGACATAGGGAAAGGTACTCTGTTATGGGAACAAGTCGGTGAAGAGCTTGGCCAAACACAGTCAGGGAAGACCCAAAGGACATGTGCTCTGGGCCTTTACAAGTTGATATTTTGCTGAGTAGAAAATGGAAACATGATGTTGAGTAGCAGAGACAGAAGGACTGGGAAGTACAGAATATGCATTCCAGAAACTGCCAGTTCTTTCCTGTGGTGAGACTATGGACACAGGTAAAAGGAGAAAGGAAGACTACAAAACACTTGAGAGTGCAAGCATTTCTTTTACATTTATTTAAAATTATGAAAGGGGCACCTGGCTGGCTCAGTCAGTTGAGCGTCCAACTTCGGCTCAGGTCATGATCTCACAGTTTGTGGGTTCAAGCCCCGCATCAGGCTCTGTGCTCACAGCTCAGAGCCTAGAGCCTGTTTCAGATTCTGTGTCTCCCTTTCTCTCTGCTCCTCCCCTGCTTGCACTCTGTGTGTCTCTCTCTCAAAAATTTACGTTAAAAATTTTTTTTAAATAAAGAAGTAAATAAAATAATGATGGATGCACGGGAAGTTGCAAAAAATGTACAGGGAGAGCCTTTGTACTCTTCTGTTCCCTGTCTTATATCGCTAGAGTACGGTACAAAGCCAGGAAATTGACAGTGGTACAATCCACAGAGTATTTCATTTTACTGTTTTACGTGTGTGTGTGTGTGTGTGTGAGAGAGAGAGAGAGAGAGGAGAGAGAGAGAGATTTCCATACAGTTTATCACGAGCAGATTTATGTAATTACTTCCACATTCAAGATACAAAACTGTTGCATTACCATGAGATTCCCTGAAGCTGTCCCTTTGTAGCCAACCCAGTCTCTTCTTTCCCTAAGCTCTGGCAACCATGAGTCTGTTCTCCATTTCTCTACTTATGTTATTTCAAAAATGTTATGTAAATGGAATCATACAAGATGTAACCTTTTGGGATTCACTTTTTTCACTCAGTATTATTCGCTTGAGATCCATCTAAGTTGTTGAGTATATCAATAGTTCCTTCCTTTTTTATTACTGAGTAGTATTGCATGCATTGGAAGTACCTTAGGACTTAACCATTCACCTGTTGAAGAATATTTTGGTTGTTTTCAGTTCTTGGCTATTAACAAGTAGAGCTGCCATGAATATACCTGTATAAGGTTTTGAGTGAACATAAGTTTTCATTTCTCTGAGATAAAATGCCCAAGAGGGCAATTGCTGGGTCATATGGTAAGTGCATGTTTAGTTTGGTACGAAACTGTCAAGCTGTTTTCCACAGAGGCTGTACCATTTCATATTCTCACCAGCAATAGTATGAGTGATTCAGTCTCACTACGTCCTCAGCAGAACTGGATGTTATCACTGTATTTTATTTGTGAATGTTTTTCAAGTTTCGTCATTTCATTTAGCATTCATTGGCAAAGCCCTTATACGTAAAAATGCTTATGTTTGGGGGAAGGTTGGAATGAAGGGAAAAGTAATATAGAGCTTGGACAAGAGAAACAAATAGGGATAAGTGGAAACCAATGGAAGTCTAGACCTAACTGCTAGAGGTAGGGGCTCCTGGATGTTTTCTAAATTTATTTTTTTCCCTTATTAATACATTATCGTTTTGCTGTGATCAACCTCTTAGTGTGTTCACTGGTTCCCCTGAGGAAATGTAGTTGTTGTGGGAAGAGACCAGCAGCTGGACTGTGGGTTTCTCTACTGGCCCATTTTGAATTGTACTTTTGCACGTTTTAGAATAAAGAGCAGCCGTAGAGATGAGCAGCCTTTCAGAGGATAGAGATACGTGAAGAGCAGGCTTATAGATACAGCTTTGCTTTGGTCTGTGTTTACAGAGCCCCTACTATGCATCATTCATCATGCTAAAAGTGAGGAAGGAGACAATCTAGACAAAGTCCCTGCCCTCAAGGTCTCCAGAAGAGGCAGATGGTCAAGGAATTAAAATGTGGTGAGACTATTTGAGGGTGTCATATGAAGCATCTGGGAGAGAAATCCCGATTTTGCTTACAGGTATCAGAGATAATTTCACAGGGATGGAGTAGTTTTTCCTATACCAGAAGGGCCAGGAGTTGGCCAGGTGGAGGAGCATGAGAAAGGCCATTCCACACTAAGATCAGCAGGTATGAAGACCAGTGGGCTCCATGAGTCGGTGAGAGATTCAGAAAGTACTGAGTCTCTCACCTTCTTTTGGCCCCTCTCACTTTCTGTCTCCACCTGCCCGTCATGATCTGTGTCTTTTGTCTTAGCCTTTCCCCACTGGCCACTATGTAAAACTGAAATATTTATGGGCTACTGATTGAATACAGTTTTTTATTGCTCGTTTTACTAAATTAGACAAACTAAAGTGTGGTAAAGATCTTTCTGAAGTCTTCTGTAGGAAGTCCACATACTTTTTTGTGTGCTCTAGTCAGCTTCCTGCTAGTCTGGTGTGATGCCATCTAGTGCAGAGCTAAGCTACTTTGGTCACACCACCTCCACCCTCACCCCTGAGATGGGATTCTTGAACAAACGAGGGAAAGCATGTGGAAGAATAAAGTTATCTGTGTTTTCCTCCACTCTAACTTGGGAAAACCAGTTGCTGACACTGATTTTGTTTTGTTTTGACAGTTCATGCAAAGGGGACTGGACTCAGAGACCAAGAGACAACTAGAAGAGGAAGAAAAGAAAATCATTAGTGAAGAGCACTGGTACTTGGATTTGCCAGAGCTTAAAGAAAAGGAGTAGGTTTATTAGAAATTATATCAGTGATGCTTTGGGCATTCAGAGGGAAATCCCTGCAAATATGACATCTTCATTCCAGTGACACAAAGCCTGTAAAATAATACCTGTTTGGTTTCTTGAGTTAGCTTTGCAAATAGTTTTCTAAAATTATTAAATCTATATAAGTTCTACTTGGATTTATACATTTTTACTGGCCCTCATTTATAACATTATTCTTTTTCTATATTGAATAGATGAATCTAACCCGCTTGTCTCTGGTAATAACCGGGGGGCCTTTATAAGACTCTGGCCCTGTGCTCCCTGTCATATTAAGTTTGAAGATTAAGTTTGAAGGTGTGTACTTTAGGGCTTTCCAGTTCTGTGTGAGTAATAGAGTTCTTCATCAGGCTGAGCTTCTTAAAAGCAATTCAAGAGTTTTAGGTTCGTTTCCTTTATTTATTTTTTTTAATTTTTACTGCTGTTAATACTAATCATCTTAGCTAACATTTATTGAGTCTCTAGCATGTATCAGGAATTGAGCTAAGCACTTTATATCTCTTAATTATTTAATCCTCAGAGCTGACTTCGGAGCTGGCTACTCTGATTCCATCCCTTTTATAGCTGAGGCATCTGAAGCTTAAGAGAGAATAGCTTGCCCAGAGTCCACCAGCTGGTCATGGCTAATGCTGGGATAACATGCTAGATTGTTCCTCCTGGTTGGTGCTTGATAAATAATTTTCAATGAAGGAGCGATAGATTCATATCATCCATTGATTTTATCTAAATTCTTCTTAAAACTCTCATTTCTTCTAGTTGCTTTTTTTTTTTTAACCTTAGTAAGCTCTATGGGACAGTAGTTTTATTTAAACTTTGTCCGATGATTGAAGATTTTGCTGATTCGGGCAATTTAAGTTTTTATTTTCTTTACCTAATAATTTTTTTCATTTTTAACATGTTAAAATTCCCTTGTTCACTTGGCTGACCTTCTCTGGATCTTTTCTGGAAGGCTAGGTGTCCTTCTTTAAAGACAGAAAGCATGTCCCCCCCAGGAGATATGGAAGGAAGGTACTTTGTTTTTCTGCTTGCTTCTCTGTTTGCTTCTTTCCACTGCTTCTCAGAGGAAGCAATATGGCAGTGAAGGAGGGGAAGATAATGCCAGGGGCTGTGCAGATTTGGGGGCAGGGTGGCATAGGAAGGGACCATTACTGGTAAGAAGCTGTAATTTAATTTTATACCTTGACTAAACTTACACAAAGTATTCCAGATATTTTGTTACTTACTTTTATTGAAAGGCAGGATGGCTTCTATCCTGTTTTCAGTATTCTTCCCTCCCCCATCCCCCCAGCATATTATTCCCAGAAAAATGACCTTTAGGTTCCTTTCCTAGGAGGTAAATGTCTCCATCCTTTCAAGCTATTGTAACAAAATACCATAGACTGGGTAGCTTATAAATAATAGAAATGTTATTTCTCACAGTTCTGGATGCTGGAAATCCATAATCAAGATGTGGTCATATTTTGGTGATGGCCATTTCCTTGGTTCATAGCTAGTGCCTTCTCACCATGTCCTCCCCTGGTGAAAGGGGCTAGGGGTTTCTGTGGAGTCTCCTTTGTAAGGTGCTAATCCCATTTATGAGGGCCCCACCCTCATGACTCTGGCCGCTTCTGAAAGGCCTCACCTCCTAATATCATCTTGGGAGTTAAGATTTCAACATACGTATTTTGCAGGGGATACAAAGAGTCAGACCCTAATGGTAAATAATAAGCTTCTGCCATCATTCAGCACCTGTTTTGTGTATAGATGCGTGTATTGGGTCAAGTTGTTGTCAGGAAAAGATGACACTGTCAAATTGGGTAATTTGAGGAGAGTGTAACAGGTATGGGCAGGACACAGGGAAGCCACCAGGGACAGTGCATTCATCATAGCTTGTGTGATGGGAATAATTCCCACTCCAGGCCCAGAGGATCAAGGAGAGGGAGTGGTTACTGAATCGGAAGACAGGCCATGTGGCGAGTGCATCTTACAAGAGCTGCTACCCTCATAAGACGGCATAGCCAGCCTGAGGTAGTCCCACAGGAAGGAAGCCTGGTTGCAGACTGCAAAGGACCACTTCCATTTATAGCATTCATATCAGCCTCCCAAGATGTGGAGTAGGGGAAGATAATGAGAAATAAATGTGGAGAGGAAAATGGATGAATGTCCTCAGGATGTGTATTTTTATCCCAAGTAGGGAGCCAGTGGGATGGATTGGTTAATTAAGCGCATGGACTCTGCAAAGGGGCAGACCTGTGTTTGATGCCCAGCCCTGCCACTTACTTACTTGTGACCTCGGGCAAGTTACTTAACTCATCTTATGTCCTTTGTATATTGGGTGTGATAATAGTATCATAACTTATGAGAAGTAAATAGATAATATATGTGATGCACTCACCACAGCAGGTCAGTCCTATAAAGCACAGTAAACTCTGGTGGCACATGTATTTCCTTATACTTGATTGTTATGGAATCCGCCCATTCCTTCTTGCTCTTTTGTGTTTGCGAATCCTTCCGTGGTGGTATCATCTGAATTATCCCAGAGGGTCCCTGCTATCTGTGGAATTGGGGACTTTGCTCTAGAAGTCTAGAGGATGCCATTTGTAATGTCAGCCATATCACTACAATTCAGTGATGACATTTAGGGCTATTCAGTCCACACCTCCCCTTAAGGGATACCCCTGGCCAATGCCTAAGCTGTGTAGCGGATTGAGGATCTGGTTGCTTTGCTTCAACTTAGAACAACCACAGGACCTTCCGAAGTCCAGAGCTGTTCGTAAGGGCTGAGGCCTTAGTGTAACCACATTGCTGGTCACCTTCTCCTGCCGTCCTTATTTCCATAGAGGGGCATCTCCCAAACAGCACCGGCCAGTAATACTTCTGCACACAACTCTGTCTCAGAGTCTGTTTCCAGGGAACCTGATAGAAGATGCTTGGTATAAATTCCTAGAAGAATTTACCAGATCAGAGATTTCACTGTATTTTTGCCATATTGATTTTCTCCAAAGGATGTGCCCCAGTGCAGAGAATAGCCAGTTTAATTGCTTTTTTGCCACAGGATGTTGCTTTAAAAGTATGTATTTGGCTACCATGCTTCTTGTGCTTGCATATTGTGGCCTAATGAATGTTAGGAACTGTGAGAGCTGAGATCATACTGTAAACTAACAGGTTAGCTTGCCACAGTTTCACGGATGCTGGTGGAAGGTACAAGACTCTTGGGTCAGACGCAAGGACTTCATTACTCACAGCACAACACACAGTGTGGGTATCTGTTTTGTGTCATTTCCTGCTTGCTCCCCAGATCCCGTGGGGGGTGATGTGGTGAGGCCCACCTGTTTGTGGTACCCACAGTAGTTTCGCATCACAGCTGAGAAGTCCTGAACTTAGGACTCCTGTTATCTTTGATACTGGAATACAAGCCAACTTACCCTTGGCCCCAAGAGAGACATTATTATACTGGACATTAAGCAAGTCTGCACTTTGCTCTGAAGGAAGACAGTAGCTCTGCCTTTCAAAGCCGCTCACTATACACACATCCCTGAAAAGATGTTCCAGAGCAAAAGGGCAATTAACGCCTCATTCACAGGAGAGACCCATAGAGAATTGCTTCCCTACCAGGTGTTTTTCCCCTGCTTTGCCATGCATGTTATTTGTGGATTTAGGGCAAGTCTGAGTTTTTTTGAGTACTTTCTCATCTATAAAAATAGATGAAATCAGTAATATCCTGGATGTGTTTTGACTCTAAAATTATAGGGGCGCCTGGGTGGCTCAGTCGGTTAAGCCGCTGACCTCAGCTCAGGTCATGATCTCGCAGTCTGTGAGTTCTAGCCCCGCGTCAGGCTCTGTGCTGACCGCTCAGAGCCCGGAGCCTGTTTCAGATTCTGTGTCTCCCTCTCTCTGACCCTCCCCCATTCCTGCTCTGTCTCTCTGTCTCAAAAATAAATAAACGTTAAAAAAAATAATGATAAAATAAAATTATGGGTCCTCATTAATAAAAATTAGGATACTAAAATAAAGAATGCTTATAGTTAAGTTTTAGAATATTTAATTTTTTGCTAACTCTATTAATTTTCCTAATTATTGAAACTATGCTTGTAGATAACATCTGTGTCCCTTTTTATATTAAAGCTGTTGTGTTAATGGAAACCCCTGGGAAAGGCCCTCTGAGGGAGCAGTGGTCCTGCTGTGAATCCATTCCTGGCCCCTGCTTCTTTCTTTTGTCTGAAGTGAGAGTAGTTATGATGCTTTCCTGAGGGGGGTAATTGATTTGGGAGATGGATGAGGTTTTATCTGCTGCACTGCCCAAGGACCAAGATTAGGCAATTGAGAAGGAATCTCACATTTGTGGAAAAGGCTGAACAAAAATTCAGGAGAATGTGTGCCTGAATTTAGGCTGTCTCAGGGAATGGGAGGTGCTGAAGGAGGTGAGGTGCTGGCTGGACTAGAGAGCCAGGTAGAGAGGAACCCAAAAAACAGAGGTTCTCAAAGTTTTGGGCTCAAGGACCATTGGCATTTTGTAAAATTATTTGGAACCCCTGAAGAGATTCCATTTGTGTAGTTTATTTCATGTTGATATTTACTGTGTAAGAAATTAAAATGAAATTGTTTAAATGCTCACTCTATAGGTAGCCTCATTAACATGTTAGCACAAATAACATATTTTTCATGAAAACATAACTGTTTTCCAAGATAAAAAAAAAAATTAGTGAGAAGAATGGCACTGTTTTACATTTTTGCAAATCTTTCAGTGTCTGGCATAATAGAAGATGTGTGGATTCTCTGGGTGATTTCTCTTAACCCTCGCATTCAACCTATTGTAGTCTGTTGGTTTGGTTGAGGAATATAAAGAAAATCCACCCTCACACAGATGATGTAATTGAAAAGAGAGGAGTATTATAATAGCTTTTCCAGGTAATTCTTTGACACTACTCCAAAACCCAATAAATAGTTTCTTTACAGTTAACTGCAGCATGGAGTCTCAAAGCATCAATAAATTTTTCATAATCATTAGTCTACCTTACATTTTGAATAGACCTTTTATCCATGCATGATTTCATAACATCATGCATTTCTCATTTGGAAACTGCTAGTTCGGTGAGTTGTATAGATTTTCTAAATGTTAACTCATTTCATTGTATGCTTTCAAAAAACATTCATTAATATTACCATCGGTTTCATCAGAAAAATCTTTTAAGTATTGAGAAGCTATCAAACCCAAGATGCCATACACAAGCTATTCAAAATTCTAATTTTTGCTTAAAAGCTTGAATTTTGTTACTGGCAACAAGTATTGTCAGTTGTTCCTTTGAAGTGACATATATATATACATATATATATATGTACATATTATGTATTATATATACATATATATGTGTATATATAATATATATATTTACTCTTTTGTATGCAGAATATTGTTGAAGACTGAGATTAATGAAAATAAATTTTTTACTGTTTTATCAAGAACGTTCTTATTGGCTTCTTTCCCTTTTTAAAGACTTTGAAAACCAACAGTGAATAATGCAATGATTACTAGTGTAGTATGGTATCACGAGTTTAATTCATGCTGAGGTGAACTTTTACTCATAATTGCTTTTGCACCCTCTGTGTAAGGGTCAACACAGTGAAGAAAACAACATCTTACTGTCACTGTGAAAATAATACTGACTTCCTACCAGCATTCCCTTCTGTCACTCCTTCTCCCTCACGGAGGCCTCCTCCCTGTTTCTCAGACAGGTCATTTAACACTGCCTTCTCAGGACCTTTATCTAGCTGCTCTTCCCCAGCTGTCTTCACATTTTCTTCTTCATTGCCTTCCAGACTTGGCATAGAGTCCTATTTTCATTTTGTAGCCAAACGACAAAACTACAACTAACGTGAGTTCGCTCCTTGCTGAGTTACAGATAAGGACTACACGAGATGGAGTTGTCCACAAAGCAAACTTTATTTGCAGCAAATAAGGAGATCACAGGGAATGACTTCCAAAGCCATGACTCTCCCAAGTGGGTTTCTTTTACTTAGGGTTAGGATGAATATTCAGAAAGCGGAACTTTGTCATTGCATGTAAAGGCAGACATGAGGCAGTGCAGGCGTACGTAGAAAACATGCCTGTACATGCATCCTATGTTATGTGAATGAAGCTTGTGCTCCTCCGAGGGTGGAGACTAACACTGTAGGGAGGCCAAGGGAACTGTCGGCAGAGGGGAAGGGACTAATGGGCATGCTCCCACAGTTAGCATAAACTGGATGGATGGTCTTGGGCTCCTGATACTGGGCCTTTCTTACTTTTGAAACAGCACAGGGAGTTTTACACGTGGTTTATTGTCTCTGGTTAGGCTATTTCCTGGCCTGGTAGAGTGTGTGTTTTTGGTTTCTCTTTGTTCCTTTAAAATCTTTACTGAGAATTTCGCATTTCTTTGTAATTCTGACACCTCCTAGGAAGTTCTGCTAGAAGTGTGCTTGAGCAGGTAGGGCATTGATCACCCAAAATAGCTGGGGGCCTAGAATGACTTCTCTGGTATCACGAAAGCTGTGATTTTTGTCTTTCTTTTTCTGGGGACCCCCTAACTCTTTCTGCTTAAAATTTGTCTTCGGTAAAGGTGGAATTGTTGGGTTGTAAGGTTGGCATATATATTTAACTTTATGAGAAACTCTCAGACCGTGTTCCACAGTGATTGCACCATTTTACACTTTAACTAAAGAAGTGTAAGAGTTCTGATTTTTCCAGTCCTTCCAACATTTGATGTTATCTTTTTCTTTTTACCTATTCTGTCATTCTAGTGGTGTCTCATTATGCTTTTTAATTTGCATTTTCCTGGTGACTGATGTTAAAGAACTCTTATGTGCTTATTGGCCATTTCTATATCTCCCTTTGTGAAGTCCCTATTCAGTTCTTTTGCCCATTTTTAAAAATGAAATAGTTACATTTTTTCTACTATCTTCTATTACATATTTATCCATCCCTCTATACATCTGTCATTCCATTTTATTTTTAGTGTATTTCAGAGTAAGTGGTAGACATTTTCTCTCTGAACACTTCAGCATGCATATCATTATGTAGGGTTTTGTTCCGTTTTGTTTTTTACGTAAAACTTACATACTTCTGTAGAGATAGGAATTCTTTATATTTTGAATACAGATCCTTTAACAGGTGTATATATTGGGAATATTTTCTCCCAGTTTGTGGGCTTGCCTATTTATTAATGTTGTCTTTGATGAACAGTAGCTTTTGTTTTGTTTCATTCATTTTTTTGCCTTTTATAGTTAGTTCTTTCTGGGTCCTGTCTAGTGAATCTTTGCCTGTACCAAGTTTGCAAATATAGTTTCTATGTTTGCTTGTAGAATGTTTGTAATTTTAGCTTTTACATTTTTATGTATGATCTGTCTTTGATTTTTATGTGTGTGTGATTTTGTGTGGTGTGAGATAGAAATCAAGGTCTGTTTTTGTTTTGTTTTGTTTTTCTGTAGAAAATCAATGGTCCCAGTACCATTTATTTAAAGAAAATATTTTTCTTTACTCATTGTTTTGATGCTGTGGTCAGAAGCAATATGCTGTATTAGTATGGGTCTTTTTCTGGACTCAATTCTTTTGCACCATAAGTTTTTCTATCCTATCAGCTTGATTACTATGGATTGCAATCTTGAATCTTGCAGTCTCGAAGTCGTAAAATCAGATAGCGCAAGGTTTCTTTTATTATTTTCAAGATTGTTTTGGCTAGTCTACATCCTTTGTATTCTCATATAAATATTAGAATCAGCTTGCTAATTTCTTTCTGTGATTCCCTTCCTCCTCCAAAAAATAGGATTTTGATTGGCATTGCATTGATTCTGTAAATCAATCTGAGGAAAATTGGTATCTTAACAAAATTGTGTTCTTCAGTCCATACACATGATATACCCATTTATTTAGCTATTATTTAATATCCATCAGTAATTGCTAGTAGTTTGGAGTGGAGAGGTTTTGTGTATATATCCTTAAATATATCCCTATGTATTTCATATTTTTAATCCCTATTGCAAATAGCCTTTTTCCCAAAATTGTTTGTTGTATTTACGTACGTAGAAATGTTGTATATAGACCTTGTATTCTGTACTGTGCTAAATTGATTCACCAACTCTAGTGGTTTTGTGTAGATTTCTTGAGATTATCTCCATATGCAGTTGTCATCTACAGAGAAGAAAATTAAAACTTTTATTTCCTTTTCTTCCTTTGTTGTTGGCTAGCATCTCCAGTACAATGATAAGAATGGACATCCTTGCATTGTTTCTGATCTTAGGGAGAAAGTATTAACTATTTTACTGTTAAGTATATAAAATGCTGTATGTTTTCCTAAATGTCCTTTACCAGCATGAGAGATTTTCCTTTCTCTTCCTAGTTTCCTGAAGACTTTTGTAAATGATGTTGTATTTTGTCGAATGATTTTTTTTTAATTTTTTTTTTTTTAACGTTTATTTATTTTTGAGACAGAGACAGAGCATGAACAGGGGAGGGTCAGAGAGAGGAAGACACAGAATCTGAAACAGGCTCCAGGCTCTGAGCTGTCAGCACAGAGCCCGACGCGGGGCTTGAACTCACGGACCACGAGATCATGACCTGAGCCGAAGTCGGCGGCTTAACCGACTGAGCCACCCAGGCGCCCCTGTCGAATGATTTTTAATGAGTTGATCATATGGTTTTTCTTCTTTCCTCTGTTAACATGGGAATTATCTTGAGATTTCAGTTTCACAACAACCTTATGTTTCTGAAACAAATCACCCCTTGGTATTCATATGTTTTGTATATATAGTTCTTTCAATTTGCTAATATTTTAATAATGATTTCTGCATTCATATTCATTCCACTGTAGGTTTCTTACAATGCCTGTAGTTTGGGCCATAACATGAGTTTGGAAGTGTCCCTTCCTTCTCTTCTCATTTCTTAGTTTGAGTAAAATTGGTATTGTTTCTTTCTTAAATTTTTGATAAAATTCACCAGTGAAGCCATCTGGATCTGGAGTTTTCTCTCATAATAATGAATTTAGTTTCTTTAATAGATAGAGGACAATTCTGATTTTTCACATCAGATACTGTATTTTCTGTTGTAAAATTTCTATTTGATAAGTTTTCATAATTTCCATATTTTAATTCACGTTCCTTATTTGTGTCTTCATTACATTTCTGTGTTCCTTTAAATCCTTGAACAGGGGCGCCTGGGTGGCGCAGTCGGTTAAGCGTCCGACTTCAGCCAGGTCACGATCTCGCGGTCCGTGAGTTCGAGCCCCGTGTCAGGCTCTGGGCTGATGACTCGGAGCCTGGAGCCTGTTTCCGATTCTGTGTCTCCCTCTCTCTCTGCCCCTCCCCCGTTCGTGCTCTGTCTCTCTCTGTCCCAAAAATAAATAAAAAACGTTGGAAAAAAAAATTAAAAAAAAAAAAAAAAAATCCTTGAACATACTTAATATAACTGTTTTAAAGTCCTTTTTGTACTAATTCCATCATCTCTTTTTTTCTATTTGTTTGTTTTTCTCCTGTTTATGGGTCACATTTTCCTACTTCCTTACATGTTTAGCAACTTTTTACTGTGGCCTCACATTATGTATTACATTGTTGAGTACCTGGAATTTGTTGCCTTCCTTAATAAAGTGTTGAATTTGTTCCATTAGGCAATTGATTTACATTCCAATCAGCTTGGTCCCTGTTTTTGTTAGAGTAGGTTTTATGGCCTTGACTGTCTTGCTAGATGAGTCCTACTCCTAAAGGGTGACCTTTCTTTTCGATGTCACAGGATGTTCAGCTTGGTCCCCCCACTCTAGATAGACACAACTGAAACATTTCCCTCCTTTGTGCAAATCTTGTATTTGTTTAACGTACAATTTTAGGGTAAATTTTCTTTCTCAGGGATGGTAAGCTAGAAAATGGTCCGCCAAATAAAATTCATGTCCTCGTCCCTGGAACCTATGTTAGCTTATATGGCAAAGTTGACTTTACTGGTGTGATTAAGTTAAAGATCTCTAGATGGGGAGATTATCCTGGATTTTCTGGGTGGGCCCTAAACGCAATCACGTGTATCTTTATAAAAGGGAGACAGAAGAGAAGGCAGAGGTTACAGTGATCACAAGCCACAGACTGCTGGCTGTCAAAAGAAAGCTGGAGAAGCAAGGAATGAATTCTCTGCAGCCTCTGGAGGGAGCATGGATGGCTCTGCCAACACCTTGATTTTGGTCCAGTGAGGCTGATTGCAGACTTCCAGAATTGAGAGCATAAATTTCTTGTTTCTTTAGCCCATCCATTTTGTGTAATTTCTTATAGCAGTCCTAGGAAACTAATGTACCAGGTAATTCTTCTCCTGGAAATTGTTTTTTTCCCCTGACACTGTTGGACTTGACCTGCATGTGTACAGTCTAGTATTTGGCCAAACATTCAAGGGAAACAAATATGCAAAATTTTGCATAAAGGATCCTAGAATTCCTCTATATATCTCCCCACCTCTGGTCTCTTGACCCGTATACTTCATCCCCAAACTTCAATTTCCCTTTTCCTTTCAGTAAGACCGGGCTTAGTTTGGGCTCCCACTCCCACTCCACAGTCTAGATGTTGCCTTCAGTCAGAAGGTGGGCATTCATTGCCTTTAGTCAGAAAACTTACTTCATCTGGTTTTTTTCTCTCAAGCATCACAGCGCTGTGCTTTGACTTGTTCGTTGTTTCCTACTTAGTCCTATTTTATCGTTGGCTAAAGTCGGAGGACTAGTTTGATACCAGCTGCTCTCTTAAGGACGGGAGTGAAATAACCTTCATCTTTTTCCACTGTATAATGTAAATCTTTATCATCTGGCACCACTCTTGAATGTGACCTCCTTGAGAGCAGAGACTTACTCATGGCTGTCCCCCCAGCTTCTAGAACACTGCCTGGCACACAGTTTGGCTTAATAGGTGTTGGCTAAGTGAGTGAATCTTGACAAGGAGGACCTGCTTTCTGCCAAAGAAGCCAAAATGGCCAGGTATTTACTTTCCCAGTGTTCTTCATGGTTGATCCCTTTATGGTTTCAGGCTGTAGTCAGATATGCTTACCTGGGACTGGGGTAATAAACTGGTGACTCAGAGGAAGCCCTTTTGGAGTCTGAAACACATCTGCATCCTCCTTCCAGGGCAACACAAGTTGCCGCCCAGTGCCCTCTGCTGTCCAGAGATTAGCCCCCTGAGGTGCAGCAGCATTTTTACCAGGATAGATTTTACCATGTTTCAGTTGGGGGTTGACAACTTAGCTACCTTTATTTCTGCCTATTTTCCATTCCTGCTCATCCAGCTATCCCAGAGATTCTGTGAGATACCTGGTATCCTTTCAATAAATTCCTTCTCTGCCCAAGTCAGTCATTGTTGTTTATAGCTAAGAGCTCCAGCTAATACGCTCTCTTAAAGCTGGCCGGGACTCTGATTTCAGGGTATTTAATCAGAACTTAGTAAGAAGTTGGTGGGGTTGGGGATGTAAACATCAAGGAAACTGCTTCAGATTTGGAAGATTCAAGTGTTTTGTTTTTTTTTTAATGTTTATTTATTTTTGAAACAGAGAGATACAGAGCATGAACAGGGGAGGGTCAGAGAGAGAGGGAGACACAGAATCTGAAACAGGCTCTGGGCTCCGAGCTGTCAGCACAGAGCCCGACACGGGACTTGAACTCATGGACCGTGAGATCATGACCAGGGCTGAAGTCGGACGCTCAACCGACTGAGCCACCCAGGCGCCCCCGGAAAATTCAGGTTTATCATAAATAGTCTAGGTCTCTATGTTGTGTAGGCATTTATGCCAATTAAATGTGTTTAGGCAAGGCTGTGCCTGCAGCCTCCAGCTCTTGTCTTCTAATGGCTTTGCTGGCCAAGGTCATCAGTTTTTATTTCTACCCCTACTTTAGAAGTCTTACCTTACTGGGGTACCAGGGTGGCTCAGTCGGTTAAGCGTCCAACTTCGGCTCAGGTCATGATCTCGCGGTTTGTGGGTTCGAGCCCCGCGTCAGGGTCTGTGCTGACAGCTCAGAGCCTGGAGCCTGTGTAGGATTCTGTGTCTCCCTCTCTCTCTGACCCTCCCCTGTTCATGCTATGTCTCTCTCTGTCTCTTAATAATAAATACATAAATGTTAAAAAAATTAAAAAAAAAAAAATAGAAGTCTTACCTTACTTTTACTTGATTCTGCTAAGAACCGGAAGATCAATTTTTCATTTGAAATCCTGACTTTTATTTGCTGTGCTTTGTTACAAGAAGACATGCCATTAACACAGGCTTATTTTCCTGCTTAGGTGTTTCATAATAGAAGAGCAGAGCTTCTTGTTATGTGAAGACCTTCTCTATGGAAGAATGTCATTCAGAGGATTTAATCCTGAGGTTGAGGTATTAAATATAATTGCTTCCCATTTTAAAATTTTCCAGTTGAATTCTTTCTGCTAATAATTGGGTTTAGGTTTTTTCCCACAGGGTAGCATTTCTTCTCATTATATAGAAAATAACAAGTCTTGAAATACCGCTGTAGCTATTTAAAGAAATTGCAGTGTTGCTGCCTCACGTTGTGGTGGAGTTGAGTAGATAATTTAATACAGCAGCACACACTCCTGACAGCGCTTCCATGAGTGTTAGAATCTCAACTCCAGGCTTTTACAAGAACGTCCAGGTTTTATTCATGCAATGCTATTATGAAAAATTGTTTTCTTGCATCTAGAAACATATCTTTTCTAATGGAAAACGTTACTTAAGAATCGAGTAATTTGACTTTTTAATGGACAGGTTTTAATCTGAGCTTGTAAATAGAGTTTTAAATGAATCCTTTGGAAAGTTTGTTTGAAAAGTAAATATTCACCTTATGAGCTATTGATTTGAATTTCCATGCCTCAGTTTTGTAGAGAAGCACAGACATTCATTTAACAAATATTTATTAGCATTCTAGCACATGTACCAGAAGCCATCGTATCAGGTACTTGGCCAACCAAATGGAGGTTTATGATGTAAATTTTTAGTTTGATGACTATCATGTGAAGCCAGGGCTTCTTAGCCCTGCCACCACTGACATCTGGAGCCAGATGATTCTTCGTAGCTATCTGTGTATTTTGAGATGTTTAGCAGCATCCCTGGCCTCTCCCCACTAGATATCAGTAGTGTGCACGTGCACACACATGGCCCACTTGTGACAACCAAAAATGTATCCAGGCATTGCAAAGGTCCCTTGGTGAACAAAACTTCCCCTGGTTGAAAACCACTCTATAAGGATGCCTGAAGAGAACCAGAGTTCACCAAGCTAATCGCCAGATTAGCTAAGTCTTTATTCAAAGATTGTAGGTTTTCTTTTTTTTCCATTTTTTGAGGATGCATGATAATTAAGATGTTATATTTACCTTACACAAAATCAACCCTAAAAGTGTTTGTTTTTAATATGTAATTTCCTTGCCTTGGCCTGCTTAAAGATTTAGAGGAAGAGAAAGAGGGCAGTGGGGTAAAGGGGGAGGCGGGGGAAGCAAAGATTATGAGTGTTCGATGCCCAGGGACTGGGGCTGGGGGTAGGCAAGCACTCCACAGTATGTCTTGTACAGTGAGAAAAGAAGTTGGCCTGGCCCTTGGGTTCCGATGTGGGAGCCTATTAGAAAATGGCTTTCAGGACTGGTACTCTGAAACACAGAATACATTCTCTCTGGGAAAATGTTTTGAACTCTTTGGCTTACAGAACTGAGCTGTTATGAAACATGAGAAAATTTAGGTACACACCTGGTTATGAAAAGGTACCAACTTGAGAGCACTTACTTCATTATAAGCAGGATGTACTTAGAACACATTTTTAATGTTGCATGTGTCTTTACTGGCACCTAGCATGGAGTTCATTTATTCAGTAAATATTTATTCTGTACCTGTGGTTCATCAGCCCTCTTGAGGCATTGGAGTGCAGCAGAGAACCAAAGTCTGTGCCCTCACAGAGCTTCTGTTCCCAGAATTATTTTCTTTTCAGTCCTATAAATGTTGGAAAAGCACCTGAATCTGGTTTCTCTTCTGCTGTCCCTTCCTTGTCCTGCCTTTGTTGTAAAGAAGGTATTGTACGTTAAAAAAAAAAAAAAAATTTCTCAGGGGGTAACTATCAAGAAAAGGTTAATGTGAAAAAAAGAATGGAGGAGAGATCCGTGGCACGTGGACATCAGGTAGAATGCATTATCCACCCTCTTGTTCCAGAGTGAAGCTGGTCCTTCCGGGGATATCAGAGCCAGCCTCCCAGTTCTTCCATCCAGTAATGTGCTGCCCGCCCCCCCCCCCCCTCCAAAAACTGCATTTAGGGGCACCTGGGTGGCTCAGTCGGTTAAGCATCTGGCTCTTAGTTTCAGCTCAGGGCGTGATCTCATGGTTCATGAGTTTGAGCCCTGCATCCATCCCTGTGCTGACAGCATGGGTCCTTCTTGGAATGCTCGCTGTCTCTCTCTCTCTCTATCTCTCTCTCAAAGTAAATTAATAAGCTTAAAAAATTTTTTTTAAAGATTGCATTTAGTATTACTCTTGAGTGTAGTATTCTTCCATTCATTCCCATTTGGAGGAAATTTGAAAGTTTGCTTTTTTCTTTCCCCTGCTCACTAGAACATGTTGGCAGTGTGCCTGCTTTAGATATAAGTAACTAATAAGATTTACGATCAAGGGGCACCTGGGTGGCTCAGTCAGTTAAGCATCCGACTCTTGATTTCAGCTCAGGGCACGATCCCAGGGTCCTGGGATTGAGCCCCACGTCAGGCTTTGTCCACACCAAGCATGGAGCCTGCTTAAGATTGTCTCTGTCTCCTTCTACCCTACTCTACCACTCATGTGCACACTCTCTTTCAAAAAAAAAAAAAAAAAAGATTTATGATCTAAAATACAATTTAAATGTATTAGCAGGAAGTCTAATCTAGTGGCACTTTCTTTCTTACTATTTTCTTCATTCAGAGCTGACTTCTGTTAGCACATTGTGGAGTAAAGTATTACAGAGAATTCCCTATAAATTTTGGTGACTCCTGTAGATTCTGTGACTTCTGTTTCTCTACCTTCAAATATAATTGATAACAGTTTCTTTAATAAGCCTGTTCCAGCCCTGATAGTGCAGTTGTATTTTTCAGAAATTAATGCTTCAGATGAACTCCAAGAACAAAACAGAGGAAGTTGAAGGTGAAACAGTGGAGCTCGATGTATCAGATGAAGAAATGGCTAGAAGGTAACGGTCACCTTGGAACCACATTATAATCTGGGCCCGGCATTCTTTGTCTCTCACGTGGGTTCTCTTCTTCCCCACCGTCTTCCTTGGAGTGCCCCAGCAGGAAGATGACTTTCTCCTTTCTCTAAATTGGGCTCAGGCAGGTTCATGCCTGTCACACACTGGCAGTTGAGGGCTCATGACCGGTACTGCTTCTAATACATATTTTAAAATATACATCCCAGTTTATTCAGGATAGTGCAAAAACAAAACACAGTGAAGAATTTAATCATCCATAGAAAAATTTATAAATTTTAAATCCGTTTATTTTGATCACAGCTTTGATTTTTTTTATAATCTTTGAATATTTGTTATAATTCACTGAATATTTAGTTTGATATTCTTGACAAGACTTGATTCCTATCTTGTTTGTGGATTTAATTAAACTTGTGCTGCATACCGTCTTAACAGATATGAGACCTTGGTGGGGACAATTGGAAAAAAGTTTGCCAAGAAAAGAGACCGGGTCAACTATGAAGAAGATGAAAATGGACACGTAAAACCAACAGTTAAAGTAAAGAAGATGTTCTTAAAGCCCCAGGATTGAAGTGGATGCTTTAAGACAGAGCTCAGGGGTGCCTCATGAGGGTTAGTGTATTGTGGAACTCATTCTGATGGCTTCTCTGTAGTTATTCAAACTGTGATGTTTACATGTAAAGAGGTGGATAATTTTGGAAACATGCCATTTTTGAAACAGATATGTGGTGGATGTTATACATCCTTTGCTTCATGGTGTTCATCAAGAATGGATTTTTAGCCTTCGAGTTTCAAATGTACATAGGGATGTGGCTGCTTCCGAAAGACTTTTTGACTTCAGATTTTTTTTTTAACGGAGCTCTCTTGTCACTGACCTTGAGTTGGCACATATAAATTAAACCAGTGTTTAAGTTGCCCTTATGTTTCTATTTACTTTAAATTATGAATCATGCCAAGCCAATGTATACATACATTCTGGAATCAAACATAATGAGGGTTTATTATATATAGATTCATTAAGAACAAACATGCCTCTCCAGCCTACAGTACTTGCATGCTACCGAGTCATCGTTGGTTTGTGGAATTATTGGTTTTTGTTTAAAGCTTTTACTTAATTAAAAAAAAAATTATTCTCTAATAAATTAAATTTTCATATATTTTTTCTTGTCTCTTATGCTTTCAATTAATTATTTTAGTCTAATTCAGTATTGGAACTTTAATCCAAATACTAACTTGAAAAAAACAGCCATTAACTTAGAATATGGTAATGTGTTAGGTTGAACTGTAAGAAATTGGCTTGTATGGGTCAAAAGCAATCATCAACTTTTTATTTTAATTATTATGAAAATCATTAACCCGTAAATATACCCTGGTAAGCTCTGTTTGGACAAAGAAGTCATTGGCACTGAGAGGACACCACTTTCCAAACCAACAGCTGGCTTGTGTATCCTAGAGGTTTTTTTCCAACATACTGACATATTTTGCTTCTTTTCCGTGGGGCCTTGAGTTTTCACTGGCCCCAAGAAAGAAAATACACAGGGTTTTAGGATGTTAATTGTAAAATTAGGAGAATCTAGGGAGATTCTCTTGTACAAAGTCACAGTGTTTTCCTTAAGGCGTATTTGTTTAATCTGAATGGTATCTCGAGCTGGTATCTCTGGTGTCTATTCCATCAGCATTGTATGGATGGGAGAAAACTCTGCCTGCCCATGAGTGGCAGGGGTAACCCTGTGCTGTTGCAAAACTGCAACAGGATCAAACAAGACCATTCAGGTAATAAAAAAGGATTATCTGACAAATACTGGCAGACTATGACTTCCAGTGGCTTCTCTCCCACTCATAGCAGGCTCTCACACCCACATCCCCCTCTCTGACCTCTGCCCTGATCATTATACCAGATGGTCGCTTCATCACATGTAACATCCATGTCAAATGGATTCTGTCCTCAAACCTGACCCCTCTCTGCTCCTACCTCAGAATCTTCATTTAAACCTCATGGGGATGGCCATAAGTCCGAAATGAAGAATAACATAGGAACAAGTCTGCAGTTCAGCCCACAGACCTGTAATTCATGGCATCCAGATTCTGAATGCAATGATAACAGAAAACCTGAACTACAGCAAGAGTGTGAAGCACAAATGCATGCTTGATCATTGGAGGTCCTATCAGGTATTTAATCTAGAAGAGAGCTGATAATGGTTGGACTAACATGTTACCTGGAGGAAAATAAAGTAAGGTAGAAGCAGTTCTGGTGAATGTTCTCCAAATGAATAACCAGCATGACAGCACTGCCAAGGGGCTGGCTGTCCTTAGATGCCAGCCACGTGCCCAGAAAACTGCAGTTGGGTCTGATGTTCAGTGGAACAAATAGTGAGTTCTTACACTTGGCTAGGCACTGAATTATGGGCTAGGATTGTAAGGAATCATCTCTTCTTTACCCATGAAGAAACAGATAGGAGACATTACAGTAGCCCATTCAGTACCACACTGCTTTTAAGTGCTAGATGTGGGATTTGAATGCAGATCTGTTGACCCCAAAGCCCGTGCTCTTTGTCTGATGTCGCTCTGCGGGGGAAAGCAAAAGAACGGAATTGGGAAACAGGCAGAAAATAGCCTGACCCCAGAATAAGTCCATACTTTTTTCCAAACAGTGTCTTTCAGAATCATACTGTACTACCCATACATAGTACCTGTATCATTGTACTACAACATTTTAAGTTTCTTCCTTTTTTATAAATTTCCTTTTTACAGATGATAGGAGTTAAATTCACATTAACCATCAGTTTCCAACAAGAATGATTTATTTTGTAAATAGGATATTCTGGGTATTAGTGATTCTGTATTAAGGAAGAATGGATCTATGGTAACAAGAAAAAGTTGAAAAAGCATTTTTTTAAAAAAATGCTTCTTTTTGAGATCGAGCAAGAGGGGGAGGGACGGAGAGAAAGGGAGACACAGGATCCAAAGCCGGCTCTGTGCGGACAGCAGAAAGCCCAACGCAGGGCTCAAACTCATAAACTGAGATCATGACCTGAGCTGAAGTCAGACGTTTAACCAACTGAGACACCCAGGCGCCCCGAAAAAGCAATTATTTAATGAGTGCTTACTTGGGATATAACCATATGTGATCACATACTCCTTTAAATCATATCCTATAAAATCTTACCCAGTTCGAAAGCAGGGACTATGCCTCACTCTTTGTCTGGTTCCAACCCCACGTTCTTCATGTGGGGATTTATAAAAAAAATAGGTGCTTAATAGATAATAGTTAATTGAATGAAAATATTCTCCTGCTTCCCAACCTCACATAAACATTTTTAGTGACTCTCCAGAGAGTCCACCTGACAAATACTGGACACCTCAAAGATTTTGCATACGACATTGTTTTTTGCAAGATAATTCTATCTGCAAGCATATGTTTGCAAGCTCACAATCTTCAAGCCTCAAGAGTAATGAAGTAGAATTCACACTTTTCCCCAGCAGGTCCTAAATCTAAAACAGTTTCTGATGTACCGCTTGCTCCCTTTTGTAATCCAGGTACCACATTCTACTCACTTCTGGCAAATGTAAGATTCAAGGCATCTGAGGCTGGTTCTTCCCAGAAATTAACTCCAAGACCCACCACATCTAGGAAGATCTGGCCAGGGAAGTTCCAGGCAGAATGTTAAAAGGGACAGATGGCTGCTTCTGGCTGCCTCTGTTGAATTACAAGATCAAGATAAATGACAGAAGGAACTGATTAGTTCTACAGCACAGTTTAAAGAAATGTTGACAGCCAGGCTGGTCTTTCTAGCAAGCAGAAGGTTCTCCAAGTAAGAAGTTGCAAAGATCAAATCTGCAGTATTGTCAGTAAAATTTGGTCTCAGGATAAATTTTGAGGGAATCCCTCAAGGGTATAGCTGTGAGACCATTTTCTGATTTTGAGGTGTCATAAGAGGTCAGGAGGGTGTCTCCTAGACCCGCTTTGTTATAAGAGGGATTCCCAGAATCTTAAGGGCACCATCACTAAGTTTGGGGGTAGTTCATTATGTAGCAATATATAACAAATACCAGCTGTAAAACGTTTGCCAATCTTCACGTGCACCTGTGTGGCATCTCTGTCTTTTATGCATTTCTCTGGCTGCTAGTGTGGCTGAGAAGCTTTTCTTGAATACCCGTGATTCCCTCCTGCCCACCCCACCCTTGTGAATTGGATGACAAGTTTTGGGGTGGGGGTGGGGGGCAAAGTTTCTCTGACCTAGCCAGGAGAAATCTGGTAAATGGGATAAATTTCAGTGTAGATATTTCTGGAGAGGAATTTTCTGGGAAGAAACTAATCCCAGAATGTTGGGCTGCTGGCTGGCGCCCATCCTCACACGGGGACTGTGGTAACGCTGCAGCCTCTTTCAGAAAAATGTCTCTACCGATTATGGCCTGGATCCCTTGATCCACAATTCTGTGGTTGCTACTGTTGTCTCTACCAAAAGTTGCAGAAGTACCCCAGGGCCTCCAGGAAGAATGCAGGAGACCACTAGGTCAGCAGCCTCAATGGGAAAAAAAAGGCTGGGGCCTAAGAGTTGGATGACAGTAGAGGGCTTCAAAACAACCTCCAGCACTTATGCATTGACAGCAATTTGCAAATCACAATTTCAGTGTTGCCCAAGTTTATATCTGAGAACAGAAGAGCAAAACTAAGCAATGCCTGAAGTCTCCCTGGGCTTGCTTCTCATAGATGAAGCGATTCCAACATACAAAGTCACTAAAATATATAACCAATAATTTCAAAGGTGGAATGACTAATAATTGGGAAGCTAAGAAAAGCTCTCTCGTGAATATGAATTATGCACACCAAAAGTTTATTGGCTTTAATACTTAAAAGTATTAAAATTAGTACTGTCTTGGGACACCCGACTGGGTCAGTTGGTGGAACGTGTGACTCTTGATCTTGAGGTTGTGAATTTGAGCCTTGCGTTCGGCTTGAAGATAAAATAAAAAGTTAAAAAAAAAAAAAAAGAATTGTCTTATTCTCAAAACTCCAATTCATATTAAATCCACTCTGAGTGTAAAAATTCCAATATAAACTCACTCTTCATTTCCTTGATGAAGAGTATATACTTTCATAAGAAAGAGAGGGAGGAGGGAAAATGGAAAACTCTTCACTGAACTTCCTGAGAAGGGGCCCAGGAAGAGATTAGCTTCAAGTTGAAGATTCTAAAAATAGCTCCCTTAAAAGTTTGGGACCAATTCTTCACCATAGAGGTTTTTGTTTGACACTCTGTCGACAGGTAAAACAGATCATTGTAGTCTACACAGAGGTCCAGTGGTGCCCCCTCTCTGTTACCTGTTGTCGTAAGCAGTCTGGAAGCAGATGATCTACACGTCAGAAGGTCAGTAGGAACCTAATACTGAACCACAATGCCTCTCCTCACTCCATCTCATTGCGTAGGCGTGTCGTCTCACACCATCATGAGAAGAGTGAGGTACAGCATAATGCCAACGGGCTAAGGAAAGAGTCACTCTACCAGCAGGAGTAATTCATATGGACTATCCCACGAGATCCTTCTAAGGTTGCTGCTGCAGAATGGGGACAGACAGTATGTACGGTACCCCAGGAATTCACTGGGGGCTCTTCATGGTACCTCCATGTCCCTGGAAAACCATAAATGGGAACTGCATGCACTGTTACCCAACAAGGGCACGATAAGCAACTGTTTGCAATTTTCAGAGATGAAGGTCTCTGTTACCTCGCTAGAAAAGCGACCTAGATCACCAGAAGCACTGCCAAGTGAGAGGGGAATCTAGAACGGTTGGTGGAGGAGGGAAATAATGAATGTTTATTAGAACATCAGACCCAACTGCAGCAGCAAGGACTGTAATTAGTTTCACTAATCCTCCGACTGAAAGTTTTCATTCTGTACACTGTGACTGGCCACCACCGTGAAGAAGCATTGACGTGATGGAGGGAATTAATGCAGAGCACAAGCAGGTCTGAGTGGTATAAGGAGCAAACTGGGCCCCGCCCCTTTCCCTCAAGTCCTCATGTCTTGGTGCCCCAGCCAGCTTCCAACTGCACGTTCCACGTCTCTGTGCCAAAGCCTTTCCCAAAGTTGTAGGAAAATGTCCTTCCGCATTCTGCCTGGGCACAGCACGGAAGTGCTGTGCTGGAGAGTTCAGACTTTGCTTCCTTCGGGAGCAGCCTCAACTAACCACTGATCAGAGTTAGTATCAAGACACCCCATCACCACTCAGGAGGCACCATGTGGAAGTAAGTGAGGTATGTGTTTAACACCATTTTGGAGAATTTTCCCAGAACGTTACTCCAGTTGCCCTCAGTGCTGACTTGCTTGATAAGGCAACTTATTGGCTGTTTTGCTTTCTCTTCACTCTCCTACAAGATTTTCCTGCACCCCAAAATAAACTGCTTGCACTTGAATCCTCATCCAAGGGCCTGCTTCTGGGGAACTCAAACTAAGATAGCATCTCTGAACCAGCGTTTAAAAATTAAAGTGTTACTGATGATGTAGGTATAGATACACAGGCAGGCAGACAAACAGATGATTGATAGATGGCTGATAGATGCTAGATGGCTGATAGATAAGTCTATATATTGTGACTGGTTGATACTTCTTTAAATTTCTTTTAATCTGTAGGTTCCCTATTCCATCTATCTCTTTTGCTCACAATGCATTTGTGGAATAATGACTTTAACAAAACTTGGTCAAATCTAATGCAAATTACGTTTTTCACTTCCTATGATTCATGCAATTTGTAACCCAGAATTAAGGCAGTGCTTTGACATGGTTTCTTTTTGCAGACTAATGCTGGAAACTTTTATTTATATTGTGCGAGGCATTCTCAAAATGTAAATGCTTGGAGGTTGTGGAAGCACACATATGGATATGAAAGTAAAATCAAGGGTGCTCAGAAGCTGGATAAGTAAAGTGAACAAAAAAGCCAGCAATAAATGCCAAATTAATCTTTAAATCTGGAAATTGATCATGTTTGAGTTGAAAATGTTTCTATGGCTTCCCATTACACCGAGAATAAACCCCAAAGTCCTTATCCTGGCCCTGTGTAATCTGGACCTGATGCTGGATCTCACCTCATGAGTTCTGCCTCTCCTTTTTCCCCAAGTAGGGTTTATGTACATGCTGTTTTCTCTGCCTGGGTGGTGCTTGTTCCCAACTCTGTAAACATGTCTGCTCAAGATGGAGGACTAAACAGATACAGGATATTCCCCCAAGTTTAAAAACATAGCCAAACCTAAAAACAAGAGGTGAAATGTTCCAGTGGCCACTAGGGGAACTTAGCCTCAGTAATAAGCAGAAATCAAAACCATGTGGCCCAGGAATGCAAAATGGTATGGCCACCTTGGAAGACGGCTTGGCACCTTCTTATAAAATTAAACTTACTCTGTATTGCAATAGGGTTGTATGGTGATAGATGGTAGCTACACCTGTGGTGAGCATATGGTAACATATAGAGCTGTTGAATCAGTATGTTGTACACCTGAAACTAACGTAACATTGTGTGTCAGTATACTCAAAGAAAAAAAAATTTTTTTTAAGATTAAACATACTCTTACTGTATGATCCAGCAATCACACTCCTTGGTATTTACCCGAAAGAGTTGAAAACATGTCCACATATAAACCTCCATGTGGATGTTTATAGGCATTTTATTCATAATTTCCAAAATTTGCAAGTAGCCAAGGTGTCCCTCAGTAGTTAAATGGATAAATAAACTGGGGTACAGCCAGACAATGGAATACTATTCAGCGTTAAAAAGAAATGAGCAATGACACCATGAAAATACATAGAGGAAACTTAAATGCATATTTCTAAGTGTAAGAAGGAAAGCCTGGAAAGGCTACATACTGTATTCCATCTATATTACAGTCTAGAAAAGGCACAACTATGGAGACAATAAAAAGATCAGTAGTTTGGGGGGGGGGGGAGGCAAGGGACGAAGTGATGGGACACAGGAGATTTTTAGGGCAGAGACCATGTATGATATGACAGTGATAGCTACATGTCATTAGATATTTTCCAAACCTACAGAATGTACAACACCAAGAGTGAACCCTAAAGTCAACTGTGGACTTTAGGTGATTATGTGTCAATGCAGGTTCATCAACTGTGACAAATATTCCCCTCTAGAGGAGAATGTTGATAGAGGGAGACACTGTGCAAATATGGAAAAGGGGGACATATATGAAATCTCTGTGCCTTTCCTTCAATTTTGCTGTGAACCTAAAACTTCTCTAAAGAAAAAAAGAATGTCTTCAAAAAAACACAAAAAAACTGTAGTTCATGTGAGGATCTGGACAAGATGAATCCTCTGGGAGGTAGACTTTGAACTCAAGTTTAGAAATGGAATCACGCTTGGGGCACCTGGGTGTCTCAGTCGGTTAAGTATCCAACTCTTGATTTTGGCTCAGGTCATGGTCTCATGGTTATGAGATCAAACCCCATGTCAGGCTCTATACTGTATGTGGAGCCTGCTCAAGATTGTCTCTCCCTCTGCTTCTGCCCCTCTCCCCCTTCTCAAAAAATTTTAAAAATTGGAAAAAAAAAAAAGAAGAAATGGAATCACTCTTGATGAGATTCATTGAGCTATACAATTCTGGATTGAAATTTTTTTTCACATACCTAGAAATCAAGAGCTATTATTCTTCACAGACCATCCATGAAAGAAATATTAAGGAATGAACTTAGGAAAATGAAGACAAAGTTGTTGTCATGCAAGAAGAATTTGTGAAGGCAAAAATCAGCAAAAATTCATTAGAAAATCTAAATATGCATTGATTGTAAGTTGTGTAATTATTTATAAAACTTAAAAATGCATTGATTGAAAAGTCTAATTATCTGGTTTTTATAGAAAAAAATAGCGTGAAAAATTGGAAGGCAACATTTTTAGGAAAGTTAAATTATGCTAAGATCCTTATCTTATTTGAGAAAAAAACTAGAAATACAAATTCATGTAAATATTATTTTTTTAATAGAACATTAAGTGTACATGATAAAATTTTAAGTAACCGTTGAAGGAATTGAAATAGAATATAGTCCTGTTAAAAATAGGTAAAAAAGAAAAAAGTCCAATTAGAAGCAAAAAAGAAAAATAAATAAAAACTAGGGGTACCTGGGTGGCTCAGTCAGTTAAGCATCTGACTCTTGGTTTCAGTTCAGGTCATGATCTCACAGTTTGTGGGATCGAGCCCTGTGTCAGTCTCTCTGCATTGACAGTGCAGAGCCTGCTTGGGATTCTCTCTCCCTCTCTTGCTGGGCCCCTCCCCCCACTCATGTGAACTCTCTCTCTGTCTCTCTGTCTCTCTCAAATAAATAAATAAACATTACAAATTTTTAAAAATTAAAAAAAAAGAGGGACTCCTGGGTGGTTCAGTTAGTTGAGCAGCCAACTTCCCCTCCAGTCGTGATCTCATGGTTAGTGAGTTTGAACTCCACATCAGGCTTGCTGCTGTCACCCTGTCAGCATGAAGCCTGCTTCAGATCCTCTGTCCCCCTCTCTCTGCCCCTCCCCTGCTTATGGTCTCTCTCTCTCCCTCTCTCTCTCAAAAAATAAAGCAGTGAAAATAAATAAATAAATAAATAAATAGATATTTTAAAAAGAAAAATTGTATAGCATTGGTACAGGTTAGAAAAATAGATCAATGGAATAGAAGAGAGTCCAGGAATAGACCCATATCTATATGGTCAATGATTTTCTTACAAAGGTGTCACAGCAATTCTGTGGGGAAGGTAAAGTCATTTCAACAAATGGTGTGGGAACGTTGGGATATCCACCCATATGGATGAAAGTGAATCTTGATTCCTACACTCGCTAGTGCAGGCTACACAGGTGTGTTCATTTCTCAAAATTCATTGAACCATATGCGTGTGTGTGTGTGTGTGTGTGTGTGTTCATCATACACAAAACACTCAATTTTTAAAATCTCTGTTAGAAATGATCACATGTAATTCCTGTTCAACATTTGTTCTCAGCCCAAATGATTCCTCCTCAGAAAGTTTCTCCATAACCACTCTAGACCTTCGGCCCATTTAGCATTCTGGATTGTGCTGACTTCAGGTTGCAAAGAGTATAATGTTGCCCGGCCACAAGTCCTTGTCCCCCTGCTCTGCAACCCCCTGCAGCTGCCATGCCCGCTCATGCTTCTATCCTCACTGAGCCCCTTCCCCTCGATGTTGGCCCCATTCCCTCCAAGCACCCCCAGCACCTTGCTCCACTCATTCTCACCTTGTCTTCCCACCCCCATCTCCTTGTCCTTTTTTACTGGAAATGCTCGCCAGGCTGCCTCTTGCAAGATGTTGAGGGTAGCAAGGCAAGAGGTAAGAGCAAACACTCTTGGCTGTTAGTTTGGGCTTTAGAATCCCCAGACTTGCTTGTCCTGCCTTCTGGGTGTCTCACCAGAGTCTGTGCAGTTATTCCTTACCTGATGAATTGCTGTTCACTATCTGAAATTATTTTTGCTGCTCTGAAAGCAGATGACCTTACAGGGAGTTAGAGTCAAAGCTGATTGCTACATTGTCTTCTCCAGCTGCTACTTGCTCATCCTCTTGAGTCTGATACTAACTGGGGCATTGCAGGATGCATTCTAAGGAAGGAATGACCGGAAACTGTCCTTGGAGAGCATCAAGCTGGGCAAGGCTGGCATGCATGCCTATGCAGGTTGTGCATTTCACAGTATGTCCTGATAAGACAGTAATAGGGTCCTGACATCCAGCCTTCAGTCGCTTCAACAAGCTATGGCTTCTTGGGACTGTCTACCTAGGAGCCAATGTTAGATTGTTTACTAATTTATAAAAAGCCCCATAGAGGCCAGTATCCACCCTGAAACTTAGCCTGGGGATGACAGGAAGGGGCATTGGCTTTGACTGGATTAAGGGTCCTGAGGTCCCAGAAGGTGATGGCAAAGTTCTACAGGCTTCCCTGAGTAGGCTTCAAAGAAGGCCACCTAAAGGCATGAGCCAGTTTTCAGTGAGGCCTCTTATCTCATGTTCAGCAAAAGTGTAAAACCAGTCACAGCCCCTGCTGCCCAAGTTCCATCATCCACCCAGCTTTGGTCAGAGATGCCCTCACCCCTTCTTGGCCCTCTGCTACCTGGCTTGTGTCTTGGGACTACAAAACCAATTCCTGGATGGAAGTGATCTTGGCTTCTCGCCTCAGGCCAGAACACAGGCACATCCCTGTAACCCAGGGCTTGCGGACCTGGGTGCTGAGCCCCTACACTGAGGCTGGCTTTGAGATCAAGCTGGGCAGCATCATGTATCCCCAACAGGTGCCAGCTAGGAATTAGAGTCACTTCTTGAGGGTCTAGGAGCAGCAGACATCTGAGTTAGAGTGACTCGGGCAGCCTGAAATTCAGGCAGTTATTCAGGGAAAAGCTGTTACCCTCTCACATCTCCTGGGCCCCACTGTCAATGGTTGTATCCTTTATGGGCTTCTTTTCATAAGAGTCAGTGGTGCTTGGCTTGGTGGTTAGAGCCCTGATAGGAAACAGCTAAAATCAAGAACCCTTTGCAATAGGTGTTTGGAGCTCCCTGGACACTCACAGTTAATAGCTCCGATCACACATTCTCATCAAACAACTATTCATTTCCTTGCTGCATGTTTGTCTCCCCCATTATACTGTTACTTTCCAGGACGACAGGGATCCATCTGTTCCCAGATACTCCCCCCTTGCCTCGCACCATGCCTGACACAAGGTAGGAGCTCAGGAGAAACTTGAAAAGGAGGAGCTGCTAATGCAGTGGGTGAGACCTGAGAGAGGTTTGGGGTTGAATCACACTCCCTCCTGTTCACGGTGTGGGTTGGGTGAACAAAGTAGCCTGGGCACATGAGAGAAGTCAGAGCCCCCAGGAGTCACAAAAGAGAAACGTTTGGGCTCCAGTTGGGATGTGTGGACACATAATGTGTGAAATTCTTCTTCCGTTAGAGTTTAATTTGTCTGGTATTAGCATAGCTACTATTACTAATAAAAAAAAAAAAAGCTACTTTTGATTAGTATGTGCACAGTATTTTTTTAATCATCTTGCCTTCAATGTTAGGATATTCCTCATGTCGACACTCATTTTCTTTTTTTTTCCTTTTTTTAAAAATTTATTTTAGAGAGAGTGCATGCACATGAGTGGGCGAGGGGTCAGAGGAGGAGAGAGACAGAATCTCAAGCAGACTCCATATTCAGTGTGAGCCCAACGTGGGGCTTTATCCCATAAACCCTGAGATCATGACCTGAACCAAAATCAAGAGTTGGACACTCAACCGGCTGAGCCACCCGGGTGCCCCTCTCTCATTTTCAATGTCTTTGTGATCACTGACCCTCATAAGTCCAGGGAAAGTCTTGATATATTCCTGTCTACTATACAGTGATTTCTGGGAAGACAGAGGCTGTCTTCTTTACTTTGGATCCACTCCTACCTCCCACAGCTGCTTACCCATTGCTGTTGTCTCAGAATCTACCAGAGTGGAGTTGTCTCCCATCTCTCAGCAAGGCAGGAATTTCATTGTTGATTGACGATGAAGCAGAAGTCACAGGACACCAAGATATAGAGATCAGTTACATCTTCCACTTTCCCTTTCCTGCATACAAATCATGATGCTAGGCATTACCTGCTCAGTATCCAGTCTCTGCTTCCTTGTGCTTTTCTTCAATTGTCCATTCACAGCTGTCCTGAGAGGGAAAATGTTCTGTCCCCTCTTATTATTTCACTGAGGACAGAAATAAAATACCAAAATAACACTGAATTGGTGTTCTTTTTACATTAGTTGCAACATGGGTGAACGATCTTTTCCCCAGTTTTGCCTAGAAATATAAATGTCAAGTGTAATTTTCAAGCAGGAAATTTTGACAATTTAAACACTGCATAATTATAAGAACATTTCAACAAAGGACACGGACACACTGCTTACGACTTCTCTCTTACTACAGATGGACATGCCTTCTTTGGAAGAGTTACATAGGCCCTGGTATAGCTGACTTAGGAAACTCATTATACAGTAGCACCAGAAAGTCTCATGATCCTTGTGGGGGAGACACTTTCCAACAGCTTCCAATGAGCTTCATTGAAGCTTGACACACTGTAGGTGACGATGGATGCCTTGGAATGCATGAAGGATGATTGTTTCTCTTCCTGGGTCCTAATCTTCCCATCTCTCTTGGTTATAGCAGGTCCGCTTACTAGATGGATGGGCCATACACCTCTGTAAGGGCAGTATCAGCACCTACCAGAACTAAAAGCAAATTTCCCATCCCCTTCCAAGTTCCTCACGCACTCAACACACAACTGTACACCCAGTGCAATCAAAACAACACATCAACATGAGATAAAGGGCTCTCAAGTGATGGAGTTTGTCTATGAAATCCTGACTTAGGGAGAGCCAGTGAACATCTATCTAGGATGGAAAAAAAAAAAAAAAAATAGCAGTGCGCCTGGGTGGCTCAGCTGGTTAAATGTCCAACTTCAGCTCAGGTCATGATCTTGCGGTCTGTGAATTCGAGCCCCATGTTGGGGGCTCTGTCCTGACAGCTCAGAGCCTGGAGTCTGCTTTGGATTCTATGTCTTCCTTTCTCTCTGCCTCCCCCCACCTCTCAAAAATAAATAGATATTAAAATTTTTTTTTATTTTTCTTTTATTTAAAAAAAAATTTTTTTAACGTTTATTTTTGAGACAGAGAGAGACAGAGCATGAACAGGGCAGGGGCAGAGAGAGAGGGAGACACAGAATCTGTAACAGGCTCCAGGCTCTGAGCAGTTAGCACAGAGCCCGACGCAGAGCTCGAACTCACAGACCGTGAGATCCTGACCTGAGCCGAAGTCAGACGCTTAACCGACCGAGCCACCCAGGCGCCCCTAAAATTTTTTTTAAAAAATAGGTCCCTTTGACCTCAAATTTTCTTTGCTCCTCCCCCCCACCTTCCTTCAGTGAGAGATGGTATTTATTTATTTAAGCCTTCCTTCATGGCTAAGCCAGAGCTTTCACTTACTCTCTGGTTCTCCACTGGCCCTCTCATTAATGAGTTAAATAAAACTTTGGTGTGTGTCCATTGGGTATTTATCTGACATTTTAACATATTCTGAAAACTATTCCTTGCCATTGTGGAAGGAGGTGGGAGGGTGGCATGGAAGTCATGAGTCTTACGCTCCTGCCCTGGAGACCAGAGGAGAGGGTTTTGAAGAAGGTACCTACCCAGGCTTGCGTTCTCCAGCTCTTCCCAGGCTCTCCATCTGCAGGGGAGCCCACTCTGCAGGTGGAGATGAACATGTACGTTATCAGTGTCCTCTTCAGGCTACCTGGTTATCTAGTGATGAGAGAGAGCTTGCTGCCTTTCAACATCAGAGAAGATTTTAGTGACCTGATGAAACCCCATCAGCATTATGTCAGGAAGCAATAAATCACCTCAAGCCCAAGCCCTCTCGACATGGCATCATCTTTCACTTCTCCACACAATGCTCATGTTCTAGCTCCCCACCTGTCATTACTACAGCACCCTATAATTAGCAGTATGGAGGAATAATAACTAATACTCATTGCATGCCTACCATATCCCAAGGAAATTATTTCCAGGCTGGATTAAGTTATTTAATATTATAACCACTCTATGAGATAGGTACCATTGATAATCAACTTCTGTGTACAGATCAAAGTATGGAGGTGCTAGAAAAATCAAATAACTTCTCCAAGAACCTCATAGCTCATCAACGGCAGAACTGAGATTGGAACCCTGAAAGAATGTGTGCTTTAACCACTGCACAACCATTCCTTTCACACACTAGAAGTTGAACAAACTCAACTTGAAAAGTTCAACCCTGGGGATGATGAAAACTTCTGGAAATGTATAGAAGTGATGGTTGCAAAACATTGTGAATACTGAATACCACTGGGTTGTACACTTAAAAATGTTAAAATGATAAATTTTATATTTTGTATATTTTACCACAACTAAAAAAAAAAAAACTCAGTTCTACGTAATAGCTTTGAAATGTGACTTTGGGCAACCTCACTTTGTAAGCCTAGTTCCTTACTTTCTTTTATTTTTTTTAATCTTTATTTATTTTTGAGAGAGCACAAGCAGGGGAGGGGCAGAGAGAGGGGGACAGAGGATCCAAAAAGGGCTCTGCACTGACAGCAGCAAGCCAGATGTGGGGCTTGAACTCACGAACCATGAGATTATGGCCTGAGCCAAGTTGGATGTTCAACCGACTGAGCCACTCAGGTGCCCCAGTTAGCCTAGTTTCTTATCAATAAATGGAGATAATAGGAGTCCCTGGCTGACTCAGTCGGTGAAGCATGTTACTGTTGATCTCAGGGTTGTAAGTTTGACCCCCACATCAGGTGGAGAGATTACTTAAAAATGTTTAAACAAAAATTTTTATTTAATCTTTAAAAAAGGAGATGATAATAGCACGTATTTCAGGGTAAATGGGAGGATTTATTTGGTAATCCAAGTAAGTTGTTCAACAGAGCTCCTGCACATAGAAAGCCATAGACGATTATCAGCTTTAAAAAAAAAAAAAAAAAGGGAAGGCAGTAGGGATTCTTATCAGGAAGAGTGGGAGGTATAAACTTCATTGTTTGTCCATGAAAGACTTGTTGTGTTTTTGTGGAAGGGACAAACATTAGCCAATTGGCAGTGAAATCCCCTGTTTGGATCAGAACATTCTGAAACTTTTGGTTGCAAAAATGCAGAGCCATATTGGTGTTCCCAACATCTGACCTCCAGCAAGAAAGGACACACCAGTGTGACCTTTGTCCATAGCAAATGCTCTCCCATGGCAAGGAGGAAACAGTTACTATCACTCCATTTATAGGCCCTTGTTAAATGCCAGGCACGGGCTAAGTCCTTTGCATTATTATCCTGTTTAATCATCACAACAACTGTATGAGATTAATATTACCATTGCCCCTATTTCTAGAGTAAAAAGAAAAAATTGACCCTAAGATGCAGAGGAGTTTAACAGCTTGCTTAAGATCATTCAACTGTTTAACAGCAGGCTCACAGTTTGAACTCAAGTCAGTGTGTTTTAGTCACTTTGGGCTGCTATAACAAATACCTCAGGCTGAGCCACCAAATGACAAACATTTATTTCTCATGGTTCTTGAGCCTGAGAAGTCCAAGATCAAGGTGCTTGCAGATCTGGTCTGGAGAAAGTTTCCTTCATGGTTTGCAGATGGCCACCTTCTCACTGGCAAGAGAAAAAAGTAAGCTCTCTCCCTACTCTTCCCGGATGGGCACAGATTCCATCACAAGGGATAATTACCTCCCAAAGGCTCCACCTAATACTATCACATTGGTGGTTAGGATTGAAACAGAAGAATTTTGAGGGGACACATAGAGCCCATAATCCTATGCGAATCCAAAATGCCCACAGCATACCACCTGGCCACTCAGGCACCAAGAACGTGACATATTTGAAGCCATATTAACCAGTATTCCAAACATGAAACAAAAGCAAATCACTGTGCAAGTGGAGGGGAGAGTGGTCCTTTCATCTTAAAGCAGAGAGACACAAGTAAAGCCACCAGCTCTTTGTATAACCCTCCCTGGAAAAGGGCCCCCTCCAACTTCTTCCTTTCATCCTTCCCAACCTGCCCAGGTCACATCATAATCTCACCCCTTATATCACAGCCTGACGCTTTCCAGCTGGGGATTATAAAGCTATTTCTCAACAGGAACCAAAAAGAAGAGATGGGAATCCAGGACCTACCTGAGGCCTCATCCTGCTGCAGTTCTGCAGGTGGGAGAGAGCCCCAGACAGAGCAGGAGAGGAGGAGGGAGCGAATGGTGTGGTGTACATGGGAAATGTACATGCCATCCCTCTTTGTAAATGGTACACCTTCTTGGTGCCATTCACCCTGACAACCCATGAAGATGTGTATTGGAAGTGGGTCTTGGAAAACACTGCAGAGGGAGTACAGTGGGAACACCTGGGTGGCTCAGTCAGTTAAGCGTCTGACTTTGTCTCAGATCATGATCTTATGGTATGTGGGTTTGAGCCCCACGTCTGGCTCTGTGCTGACAGCTAAGAGCCTGGATCCTGCTTTGAGTTCTCTGTCTCCCTCTTTCTGCCCCTCCCCTGCTCTCTCTCTCTCTCTCTCTCTCTCTCTCTCTCTCTCAAAAATAAACATTAAAAAAAATTTTTTTTTAAATAGAAAACATTGTGGTGAGGAGTAGGATGTAAATTAGAATTCTCATGGTTGCAAGCAACAGAATCTGAGTTCTGATTGTCTTTTAACAAAATGGGAGGGGCACCAGCATGACTCAGTTGGTTAGGCATCCAAATCCTAATTTTGTCTCAGGTTATGAGGTTAAGCATCCAACTCTTGATTTCAGCTCAGGTCATGATCTCATGGTGTATGGGATCAAGCTCTGCATTGGGCTGCATGCTGAAAATGAGCCTGCTTGGGATTCTCTCTCTCCCTCTCTCTCTGCCCTCTCCCACACACACACTCTGTCTCTCTCTCTCTCAAAATAAATAAACATTAAAGAAATTAAAAAACAAAATGGGAGTTTTCACATACTCAAGGAAAGGCTGGAGCACCAGAATTGAAAAATTGATCACTGGTGGGGCGCCTGGGTGGCTCAGTCGGTTAAGTGTCCAACTTCAGCTCAGCTTATGATCTCACAGTTTGTGGGTTCGAGCCCCGCGCCGGGCTCTATGCTGAACACTTTCTCAGAGCCTGGAGCCTGCTTCGGATTCTGTGTCTCCTTCTCTCTCTGCCCCTACCCTGCTCACACTCTGTCTCACTCTGTCTCTCAAAAATAAATAAATGTAATAAAAAAAATTTTTTTAAGAAAAATTGATGAATGGGACCAAATGTCTCCAAAGGGCTAAGCAACAGTAACAACAACTATCATTGTGGGATACTGCCACCACCACCCTCCATATGCTATGTCCTAGGAAGGTCATAACATTTATGCATTATGCCCAAATCCTAAAGGCTGAGAGGTGGGCAGAGTCAGGATTTAGATCTTCTGGCTTCTGTAGCATTGCTTTCCACCAAGACGTCACATGTGGGGAATGACTTCCAAATAGGAAGGTAAGTAGAGTCTGGGCAGCACACGTCTCCCAAAAATATCCAACATTACAAGGGCAATGACATGTATTGGCCTAGACCTCTTATGATTTTTTTCAAGTGTCTATTTTTTAGAGACAGAGAGAGAGAGAGAAAGTGAGTGGGGAGGGGCAGAGAGAGAGAGGGAGATAGATGATCCAAAGAGGGCTCCATGCTAACAGCAGAGAGCCTGAAGCAGGGCTTGAACTCACATGCCATGAAATCATGACCTGAGCTGAAGTTGTACACTCAGTGAACTGAGCCACCCAGGGACCCCAACCCCTTATGATTTTTCAGAGCTGTTTTACTCTACTGTGGGTTTTCAAGATGATAGTATGAATTTTGTGTTTATCAGTGAAAAATTTTTTGTGCAAACATTTAAATCTTACCTAGAAATCATACCCAGACCAAAGAATAGTATGTCTCAAGTTAAGACCTACTGTATATGGAATTCACCTTGAATAGTCAGGAGAGAGAATATTGGACAACACCGAGAGAGATTACATTATATCTGTCAGTCGATCATCATCTAGTGTGAAAATAGGAGGAAAAACAGAAAGCAGAGTTTAAATAAAGTTAAAATTTGTAGGGCAATTACCAGGTCATTGGAACTCCCTCAACATGAATGGAATAACCTGAATGTAAGAAATAATTTGGGACAAAAGCCTTGAGTTTACTTATTAAGCTTCCCGTTTCCCATGGTAAGCTGAGATTTTTACTTTAGTCATTCTATATTTTGCAATATGGTAAATAAGTTTTATGATAATCCAGGACAGAATGTCTTATCACCCTAGACACAAAGTGCCTTAAACTGTTGTCCTAGCCAAATATCATTCCAGTAGTTTAGGACTGCCAGTGATCAACTAAAATATTTGGTTTGCACCATGCAGTTCAGCAAGCATTTTGTTTCACCTTATTTCAAAGGGATAAGACTCACAGACTTCGGGGATAAAACCCAAAAAGAAATTTTAATAGAAAAAAAATGTTTTTCTTTAACTTTTTTTTAAAATTTATTTGTTTTGAGAGAGAGAGAGAGAGAGTGCAAGTGGGGAAGGGGCAGAGAGAGGGAGATACAGAATCCCAAGCAGGCTCCACGCTGTCAGCACAGAGCCCAACACAGGGTTCAATCTCACAAGCTGTGAGATCATGACCTGAGCCAAAATCAAGAGTCAGATGCTGAGCCACACAGGCGCTCCTGATTCTTATCTCTTGTGGAATTCTGAGCCAAGTATTGAACTCAGTCTCAGAAACACCCATCCAATCCTGCCATGGTCATCCCCAAGCCTGAGATCCTGGAGGGAAATACTGAGTTACAATCCACGTGGGTAGAGAAACACTTTATTTTGAGCCAAGCCAGAGCAGGTGTCCCAAGCCCCTGAGTAGACCACTATGTATGAACTGATTGGGGGACTTTCACTGGGCAGTAGGTCCACCACCCACAGGGCTCTTTGCATGGAATTATTCTTCCTCAGGATTACACCATCCAGAATAGCTTTCCAAAACATGGTCTTTATCACCACTATAATGAAACCGATGAAATTTAATGTTCCATTCAAATAATATAGCAAAGCTTATTTAGGCATTTATCAGCTCCCAGTGTAATAAAGAAATCATGTTTTCACCGGATATTTTCCTAATTCGTTCCTCTTATCCTGGCTGTGTTGTAAGGATCACCTACTTTCTTGCTGCCAGCATTGGGGAAATACAGAAAAGGAACAGAGAAAGGGGAGTACGTGAGGTTTTGCATGCGATTTGCATGTGACATCATGTGACCAGGTATTACATGTACCTTGTATCCTGCCCTTGAACAGAAGGGCAGGGCTGGGAGAATGAAATGCTTTTTGACAAGAATCCTGTTGTTAAATCTCACTTTTTTGTTCATCATGCCGGTCAAACTGTGGATGCACTGGGGGCTTCCCTCTGCCATTAGCTTATAAGTGGTTTCTTGTGGTAAACCAGGAATACCAACATGTCTAGGGCATGGAGAGACTTTGTAAGTAATACTTGTCTCTCTTGTTTTCTGAGAAACTACAGGTATTGTGCTAAAAATGAAATATGTCTGGGGGCTCCCAGCTGGCTCAGTCAGTAGAGCGTGCAACTCTTGATCTTGGGGTCATGAGTTCAAGCCCATGTTGGGCATGGAGCGTACTTAAAGGAAGGAAGGAAGGAAGGAAGGAAGGAAGGAAGGAAGGAAGGAAGAAAAGAAATAGGTTTGAATGCTTATTGATACTTTCAGGTAACAATCTCTGCTGGTTTAAAACATGGTCTTCCCAATGAACGTGCATGTGAAATTCTCCCCCCTTCTCCTTCTCTTGTCCTCAGAACCTGGGTTCCTAGAGGCTGGTCCAGCACTGGGGAGGCAGCATTATCACTTACTCACTGGCCTCCATTGAATTTCTTATCCTCATTTTGGCCCCATCAAGGCTGTCCATCCAGCGGCCTCTGCTACGGCAGCCCTGAAAGAGCAGACCTAGGCCGGCCGACTAGTAACTATATCCCTGACATGGCCTCAGAAAGAAGTTCCCGCTCAAACCTCAGACCACGCCTCCTCCCCTTGAATGAGTAACTTATGTTTTCTAAGAAAGCAGGCTACCGATTGATGCATTCTTCCGAAGTCTAAGGTGGGAGGAAGGGGAGTGTGAGAGGCATGGAAAGTGTGAGTAAAAGAGGGAGGGCTTCTCTCAGGTAGGGGCCAGAGGCAGGAGCCCTCAACCCCATCCAGGCTTAGAATGACCTGGGAGCATTTTACCCCTCCCCAAACCAATTAAATCAGAGTCTCTGGAGATGGTGTTTGATGCTAAGTATTTATATAGCACAGCAAGTCTGACAGCCAATGGTTAATAGGTGACCAGTGAGAAACGTTCTGTATATACTGAGACCAAACATGTTAGAGACCCTCAGACACAGTGGTTCTTAAACTTCAGGTGCATCAGAATCTCCTGGAAGACTTGTTCAAACACAGATTGCTGAGCCCCACCCCCAGAGTTTCTGATTCAGTAGGTCTGTGACCACCAGGCCCAACATTTGCATTTTTAACAAGTTCCAGGTGATGCTGATAATTGCTGATCTGGGACCACACCTTGGCAGCCATTGTTCTATCCTTCCCCAGCCAATCGGCTGAGGCCACGACCCTTCCCCAGCCAATCGGCTAAAGCCATGATCCTTATAAAACCGTTGAGCTCTTGAAACCCTCCCTCTCCCTCTCTCCCTCCCTCCCTCCCTCCCTCCCTCCCTCCCTCCCTCCCTCCCTCCCTCCCTCCCTCCCTCCCTCCCTCCCTCCCTCCCTCCCTCTCCGGTATCTCACCTCTGCATCGGTGCAGGTAGGGGATTGAGCTCGAGCTATCTCGAATAAAGGCTCTTTCCTTTTGCATCAGACTCGGCTCCCTGGTGGTCTTTGGGGATCACGAATTCTGGGCATAATAGCCCCTCACTGGCCCCATGGGCATCCTGATGCTCATTCTTAGCTCTTTTCCCTACTGTCTCCAGGAGCCTCAGTGACTTTTCCAGACCTCCCCATTGTCACCCAGGCCCAAGATTGGAATAGTGGGAAGCAGCTGTCAGTCTCTCTGTAGCTAAATAGACCACCTTGTACTGTACTTCCCTCCCAGGTGATCCCAAGGTCCACCTGGGGGAAACCAGTTAGGAACTTCTCCGATCTGGGATTCTCAGACTCTCTCAGTCTCTATCCAGCACCTTCTCCCCATGCCTCATGGAATTTTCATCAGAACAGAAAGTAGGCCCCACACTCAGGTCTTAACCTGGTATCTCCAGCTCTCCCCCACTGTCTTCAAAGAGCTTTCCCCCTCTTTCTGTGGCCTGACCACATATCCCCCAGCCTGCTTACTCTGTGGCCGAGGGCAGTGGTTCTCAAACATGGGTGTGCACCACCTGGAAGGCTCAGTACAAGTTGCTGGGCCCACCCCCAGAATTTCAGATTCAGTAGGTATGGTTGGTAGAATAATTGCCTCTAGTAATGATAATGGCACACAATTCCCCGGAACCATATGTGACCTCATGTGGCAAAAGAGATTTTGCAGATGTGATTAAGTTAAAGATCTTGAGATGAGGAGATTATTCTGGATGACGTGTGAGCCCAGTGCCATCACAAGCGTCCTAATAATAGGAAGGCAGAGGCAGAGGAGACTAGACCATGGAAGCAGAGGTTGGAACGATGCAAAGGAATATGGGAGGTCTTTGGAAGCTGGAAAAAACAACAAATGAATTCTCTCCTAGAGCGTCCAGAAGGAACACAGGTTTGCCGACAACTTGATTTTAGCCCTGGAAGAACCATTTCAGAATTCTGACCTCCAGAACTGTAAAACAGTAAAAGCACAGTAAAACCTTGGTTTGTGAGCATGATTCGTTCCGGAAACATGCTTGTAATCCAAAGCACTTGTATATCAAAGCAAATTTCAAGAAATACTGGCTCAGTTGTGATCGTGTGACATTTGGCATCACTTAGTACTCATATTGCAAGACATGGCTCATTTATCAAGTTAAAATTTATTAGAAATGTTTGCTTAACTTGTGGAACACTCGCAGAACAAGTTGCTGACAATCCAAGGTTTTACGGTATTTTGTTTCAAATTGCTAAGTTTTCCATAATTTGTTACAGGAGCCATCAGAACCTAAGATAGGATTGGGTTGGCTTCTGAGAATCTGCATTTCTAATAGGTTCCCAGGTGATGCTGATGCTGAGGTTCAGGGATCACTTTGAAAAAAACACTGACATTTAGTAAAACACACAATCCTAGGTCCCCTCCAAACTCCGGTTATGCAAACCCTCTGCTCCCTCCACATCCGAATCAAGCCAATGGAAGCTTTGGCCTTGACGATTCTCATCTCCAAAAAGTGCCTGTTTTGGACATCATCAGTTAAACTTTTTTATTTTTTCCTTTCTTTCTGCTCTGCTGTAAAGCAATGATTACCAGGCATGAATAGCCATTAAAAATTTATCAGATTAATAATTTCATAACTGTTTATCTCACTATCTTGTTATTTATTATTTTATTTGGGGAGAAAATTGCAGAGCATTGTGAGTTTATCCTCCTAAAATCTCCAGGAGGTTGGAAAATAGAGAAAGAAACTTCACATTCTAGACAGAAAATGGGACAAAGAGAGGTTTGCAATGAATAATGTCTGGACTTCTGCTTCCCTCATGTCAAGCTGCTATTTTTTCCAGTTCCTTTTATGTCCCTTCTGTTCACCAGCTCCTCCCCTTTTGCCCCCTGCAGGTGAACTTGACCCCCACCTCTCTCAGTATCTGAGCTTGCTCCCTTTGGCTGATTTCTCTAGGTAATGATGCTGGCTTTTCCAGCCTGGGATGCTCAGAGGAAGGTGAAAGTGATAGTTACTATGGACACTAAATCAGCCATTCACATGCCCTGGGTCTGCCAAAAGGCCACTGGGGCCTGCTTGAGATGGGAAACCTCATCCTATTTTCTCCAGGGCTCCAGACAGAGGAAGGGAGAGGAGGTGCACAGAGCACTGATTACACGCTTGAACCAGTACCTTGAATACAGTAGTTACGGCAGGCTGTCTATTCACAGTGAGAAAAACTCCATTTGACTATGACCCTTGCCAGTTCTTCCTCTTTTTCCCTTCTCTATCTCATTTTTCCTGTCATCTCTTTGTCTTCCTCTTCTGGCAGGCAGTGGGATCCAGCCTGGATTTCAATTTGAACTGCCTTTTGCTAGCTGTGTGACAATGAATGGGCAACTTAACTTCTCTGATCCTTCATTCCCTTACCTGTTAAGTAGGGGTGAAGATACCTACCATGGTTCTCTAATGAGAACTAGATGAGACAATATCTGAAATGTATGTGTGCAGAGCAGGCTGACACTCAATTCACATTCGTCATGGGGGTCATTTCTAGCCACCAGCCTTCTCAGCATTAATTCCTATTCAACCAACAGACTTCACAGGAAATACAAGGTAGGAAACCACAACTTTAATGGGAAGTTCAGGTTTCCCTTTCATTCCAAGACTAACACTCCTCACATATTTGCCTACATGCCTTGTTCTTCAGTTAGGCCTGCTTAGTTAGCGCCTTGGGCATGCCACCTCTAAAGTGATGCAACTTTTTGCTAAAATAATCAAATATGCCAGTAGGACTAAATGAAACAAAGCAGAGCATTGGATAAGCCATTGGCCCTGGAGAGTAAAAGGCAAAGGGGCTCTTAGCAGACACGGCATGCCGGATGTCCAGGAGCACAGGGGACATATCAGTGTTGGTACTCCCGCTGATGAACTTGAGATAATCCCGTTGCTCAAGGATATAGTCCTGCCCATAGTCCTCTAGCACTTCGGGGGTAAGGTTGTCCAGGATGTCCTGCTCCAGCTTGTTCCACATTTCACTCGTGCCCGCAATACCTGTGATGCAAGAAGAAGGGAGGCTCAGATTCTGGGGAGGCCAGACCAGACGTGTCCAACCCTACCAGGGAAGCAGGCCCTTGTGAACTGGCTTCTGTTGGGAAGGACAGGCATTCCCAAATGGCTTTTTTAAAAATGAGCTTTATAATGGTATGTAATACACTTTTCAGCATTCATATGGAAAAGTACACACATGTCTAGGTTTCCACAAGCTGAATAGCCTGTGTAACCAGCAGAAAGAGAAAACAAGCCAGCCTCGGAGCCTCCACTCCCAACCCCCTTCCCAGGATCTTCTGTCCCAATGACCAGGATGGAGCAGTTTTGCTTGGTATTGGACATTATGTAAATGGAATCACACACTACGTTCTGAGATTCATCCATGTATTGTGTGGTCATTCTCATTGTTGTGGTTTTCCATTGTGTAAATATGCCACAAATTATCCATTATACTGTGATGGGCATTTGGGTTGTTTCCAATTTGGGGGTCTTACAAATAGTGCTGCCACAAACATTCTATTACATCTGTTTTCATGATTATTATATACAATATAAAATATAATGTATACAATATATATAATATGTATGAACATGTATATATACATTTATGTATAATTTTTTAATATAGAAGCAATACCAACTTCTATGTATAAAATTAAATACACAATGTTAACTATCATCCTATCTATTTAATAAATATAATTTTAAACAATATATAACTTATGCATTTAAATTTTAGCATATAAATTATATGTAATTAAATATATAAACATATTTGATATAGAAACAATGGGTGCTTATTATATACAATTTAATTATATATACATTTACTTTAATATTATAGCAATGCCTGTTCATTATGTAAAATAAAGTAAATAATGAGATGTATATGTTTTTAAAATTAATCTCTTCTAAGGTAACTTAGAGTTTTGTGTGTCTTTCTACGTTCCTTCCTTGTTTATACAAACATGTACATACATAGGGCCGCTTGGGGGACTCAGTGAGTTGAATGTCCAACTCTTGATTTCAGATCAGGTAATGATCTCATGGTTTGAGTTTGAGCCCTGCGTTTGGCTCTGAGCTGACAATGCAGAGCCTACTTGGGATTCTCTCTCCCACTCTCTCTCTGCCCCTCCCCTACTCCCTTGCACTCTCAATCAATCAATCAATCAATCTCTCTCTCTCTTTCTCTCTGTGTCAGAAATAAATAAACTTTTAAAAAAGGCTTTGGGGGTGCCTGGGTGACTCAGTCAGTTAAGAGTCTGACTTCGGCTCAGGTCAGGATCTCACAGTTCATGAGTAAGAGCCCCGCACGGGTCTGTGTGCTGACAGCTTGGAGCCTGGAGACTGCTTCAGATTCTGTGTCTTCCTCTCTCTCTGCCCTTACCCCGCTCACTTTCTCTCTCTCTCTCTCTCTCTCTCTCTCTCTCTTAAAAATAAATACACATTTTTTTTAATTTAAAAAAAAAGGCTTTGGTTTAATCTTATTTTACCAGGAACAAAATGCCCAAAGGATCATACTATACAGGTTTTCCAAAGATTTGCTTGTTTGTTTGCTGAATAATAAATCACAGACCTGCCTCCAAAAGTCAATGGCTATAGATTTAAACCAGAGCAGCAGAAATTTCCCATTGAACAGCTTTTAGGCAACCACTTCTCTGTCAAAGGACTTTCCAGTCATTCCTAGATTTCACCATTTCAGTGACGCTGCCATAAACAGTCTGGCATAATACATCCTTTTGTATTTTAGCGTTTTACGTCTGCAGGCAGCCTCCACAGTGTGGCTGCGTGGTCAAAAGGCACATGCATTCTGAATTTTAATACCTACTGCCAGATTACTTTCCACAAAGGATGCAGCACCTCACATTCCCTCTTGCAAAGTGTGGGATTGCTCTGGGATTGCTATGGGGATGAGCCTTAGTTTACCAGCTTTAGCGACTCCTGGATATCGGATATTGGGTCTGTGGGGGAGCCTGACTGTGAAATGTAAGCCAGTGAAATCCAATTATACCCACCAAAATGCAAAAGGATTTCAATTGCTCATTACTTTTCATGAAAGCACAATACCACACTGAAAGAAATGATTACACTGACAATTACTCCCAAGGCTTCTGGGTCTTGAAAAACAAGTTTGTGTGAACTATTGTTCCTCCAGCTACCTCTCCCCGTCTCGGCTTTCTCCAAGGTGAGGGATTCCTTTTCCTCTCCTCTTCCTCTCTAAACACCTCATGGACTTTCTAACCATTCTTGTGAGTACCCTGTGCAGAGTCCTCAAGGCTCTCTTTACTGGCGACAAAGCCACCAGAAGTTTGTCAACTTTCATCTGCCACTTTTGACACCCACTAGCTGCCACTTTGGGGCTATACACAATGAAATTGTTGAGGTCACTTGGATCCAAATCCCATCTCTGACTCATACCACCTCTGTGACTTGGGAAATTTCCCAACTTCTCTGAGGCTCAGCTTTCTCCCTACAAGATGGGAATATTACTGATGTGCGGGACAAAGGCAAAAGAAACGTACATAAAATTGAATTTCCTTATAACCTGCAGCCCATTGACAAATACGTCAGGCAGGCAAAATATACCATTCCTCCAGAAACTCCCAATGTTGATGTTAATGTTTTGCCAGAGGCAAAAACAACCTTGGCTTGCCAAATCCAGGCCTCCAGGATCCTGTAAGTCTTCTTTAACACATGAAAATCCTTTTGGAAACTTCCTTTGTCTTTACTTCCCCCAACTTCCAAGTGTATAATCAGTCTCCCCTCACAACCTCAGTGCAGCTCTTTTTTGCCCACGGGTCCTGTCCCATGCTTTAATAAAACCACCTTTTTTGCACCAAACATGTCTCAAGAATTCTTTCTTGACCTTCAGCTCTGAGCCTCAACAATTTTCCACATCATTTTGGGGCCCTGATGAGGGGCTTTGAGTCTTTTCACCTGGACTCTGAGCCTCGGGGCAAACTTGGTGAGTCCTTCCTCTTTCCTCCCTTTGCTCTCCTATCGGGCTTTTCAAGGAGTATGGTCTTATTGGAACATTTTCATGTCGATTGCTCAGGCTGCGATCCTCTAGCCCAAGGCTACCCTACCAGGAGGAGAAAGCCTACCTTTGGGCTGGAAGTTAGTACCCAGGCAGGAACGGTAGTAAGACTCAGAAACTTGAGGACTTTTCTTTATTCCTGTCTTTATACAAAGTTGTCTGTCTTTCTTGGTTACAGGACAGCCACCTAATGACTAGCACAGCTGCTGATCTTAAGACTCCTGTGTGAAGCTTCCTCTCATTGGTCTAAAGTGATCCCCTGGTCTAGCCTCTTCTGGATGCGAGAACTCCACTCAGAGCCAGCTGAAACCAGTACCCAATTCAGTGAAAGCCCAACTAGGACCATTTCCTAGAGAAGTTGGCTATAAAGATTACTTGTGTTGGTATGTCGCTTAGACCATGATGGATTTCTATCTCTACTGTTTTCCATCAGTGTCCTCTACTAACTACTTAAACTACAGAATTGGGTAATTTCCCCTTGTCAAAACCTTTCTAATGTTTTCCATGGGTTAAAAACGGTGGGTTCTTCAAGGCCTTCACAGCAAGGTAGGGTATTTTAGTCCATTCACTGGCACCTGTTTGTAGTGTAGGATTTGATGAGGAAGCAGAGGGATGCTAGCATCCTTCCTATGGGGACTTTACAGCAGGGTGGTGATCATAGCAGTTTTGTTCAAGGGACACCTTGGGTCGCTTTGACAACAGGGACCTATGACATTTACTGTGTGGGACGCCACCTGGGAATCAGAGGGGATTTTTGATAACGGATCTTCTCTCTTCAGTTCCCAAGGACTCTCCTTTGGAATGCCTGTTAACCCCCTGGAAACAATTCAGATTGCAAAACTTAAGAAAGGACTGATCTGTAACACTGCATGGCCTTTGTGTGACCTCTAAGTTAGATCTCTCCTGTGGGAAACCAGGGAAATGGATAGAAGTACCCCTAGGTCCAGACCCACACCGCCCTAAATGAGGACCCTGCCTAAGAGCCTCTTGCAGAATGTGTTTGGCCAGTAAACCCCCTCCTGATACACTGGATGATAATTGTCTAAATAAGCCTCCTCCGAATAAACCCAGGTTGCTGGAGGAAACACAGCCCATCCCTGACAAAAGAAACACTGACTCTCTCTCTGTTCCTCCTCCTAATAGATGTGGGGGCTTCTCCCTCCTTCATTCCCCAGGTTAATGGCTATAATTGCAACCAACTGTCTCTGGTGAGTCGATCTTGGGCTGGGGACTTTAAGGAGTATTCCCAAACAACTGCCAAAATGCCTTTAATTTCAAGGAAGTTCCCTGTCTTCTCTGGCCTGACGTGGACTGCCGACCTCCACTTTAGTGGAAGGCTCTTCTGCCTTCCCCTCCCCCTCCTCCTGTTTCTGCACCACCTCCATGCACAGCCTTCACGACTGGCTCCAGGAGCATCCCGGGCACCTCCAGCGCCATTGGTTCCTCCTCCTCCCCTCGCTGTCAAGGAGGGCAGAGACCCCCATTGGACTTACACTGCCCACTTCAGATTTCTCCACCTGTGTCCCAGGTAAAAATTAACAATGGGGAACAAATTGATTGACTTTTAAGTGGACTCAGGTGGAACATAACTCAGTATTGAAACTAATTGAAACTTTTAATGCTACCTAGGTTTACTGAAGGTCAAATAAGCTCGTGTTATCTCTGTTGCCATTTGTCAGCAAAAAGATGACTTAAAATGATGGTTAATTTTGTCTGTCTCCAAGTTTTCTGGGGTAATTGTTAAGATAGCTTTCAAAGTCATTAGTAACCTGAAACTTTATAAAGTTTTGCTGGGATGATAAAATGGGATGGAATTCATTGGACATCTAAGCTTTTCCAAATAGGATGGAGTGCTGAAGAACTGATTACTAAAAATAGGTTTGTGCTTTTGGCTTCCTATTGCAGAGAAACTAAGAATATTTGGGTCTGTCGGAAAACATGTCTTGTGCTTAATAGATTCATAAATTTGCCATCTAAAGAATTCTGGTGTAACAGTTCACAATTGGTTACTACTTAGTTTTCACTGGAGACTTGGGCTTCTAAGAGTTAAAATTCTTCTGCTAAATGTCTTTGAGACTGATGGAAATAAGGGAAGCAATTATGAATTTTAGAAGTTACTGTAGAAGGTTTATGGAGGGAAATCTTTGCAAAGGAATTTTATATGTGGTCAGGACTCAGGTTGAAATTAATGGATTTTAAAAGTATATAGGTATAAGGTTGAAATTCTTCTTTTCTCTTTGTTCAAAAGACAAAGTTTTCTTGGATTGTTGATCTGCTCTTGATAAGAAAATGTAAACAACATGTGTTGTTTTTTTTTTAATTTTTCAACGTTTTTTATTTATTTTTGGGACAGAGAGAGACAGAGCATGAACGGGGGAGGGGCACAGAGAGAGGGAGACACAGAATCGGAAACAGGCTCCAGGCTCCGAGCCATCAGCCCAGAGCCTGACGTGGGGCTCGAAATCACGGACCGCGAGATCGTGACCTGGCTGAAGTCGGACGCTTAACCGACTGCGCCACCCAGGCGCCCCTATTTTTTTCTCTTCTGTCTGTCCAGAAAATCAAAACTTTTATGTTTTGTCCTTATCAGGTCTTTGATTACACAATTAAAACTTCTCAATACTATAGGAGCTGAGTTTTGCTAACAACTGTATAACCAGACACTTTTGCCTTTGGAATCTCATATTGCCACCTTGGTTAAATAAATAATTAAGTTTTGGGGTGCTTGGGTGGCTCAGTCGGTTAAGTGTCCAACTTCGGCTCAGGTAATGATCTCACAGTCCGTGAGTTTGGGCCCCACATCAAGCTCTGTGCTGACAGCTCAGAGCCAGGAGCCTACTTCGGATTCTATGTCTCCTTCACTCTCTTCCTCTCCCACATTTGCACTCTGTCTCTCTCTCAAAAGTAAATAAACATTTAAAAAGTTTTTTAATAATTAAGTGTTAAATTTTGTAATGACCTGTGGTCTTATTTAAGGCATGTGCTTTATAACTTTCTGAGGTTTTTTAACACACTTCCCAGTATTTAAACTGTCAATGAAATCTTTTTGACTAATTAGGTCTTTTTATTTGGTATGTTAAGTGACTCTGGAAGCATTGTTAAACAAATAATAAGCCTTAGGTATTGTTTGGGTAAAGGCTATAACTATTCCAGAGATGAAATTCCTAAAGTTTTAATATGTTTTTAATATGTTCTGGTATAAGACTATTACTTAATATTCTAATTATTGAAGAGTTCTGTGTCACAGAAATAACTGGATTTCCTTGCCAGCTGTAATGAACTCTAATCAAATCTTTAACCATGGCGATTGTTGAGTCTTTTGTCATTTATAGTTCTTGTTCTTAATCTCTTGCAAAACATGTTTCATCTTCAAGGAGACTCATAGAAAGGGCTTTGGACAAATACAGGTTTTTGATATCTTTAAAATCATAAAACTAAAATTGGTAAGAATTTCGAGAACTAACTAAAAAGTTGCATTCAAACTGAACAAGAATTAGTAACCTTAAGTAAATTAAGGAAGATGATGATAGTTGTTAGTTTTTGTGACTCTTGTTTGAAACATTGCCGGCTCTTCTAATGTTTGCTCTCCCAGATTAAGGAAGTTTTCTCTCAAGATATCTATGACTTTCAGAAGTGTGATAAAGTATTCATTGGTGAACAAATTAAAGCATTTAACTTTTCTCCCTACCTGTACCCTCTGAAATTCGAAAACTCTCAGTGAGGGTTCTTTCCTTCATGGCAACTACAGTTATTTGCAGAAGTTCAATAAGACTATGTTCTCCTTGTAACAGGACACCATTAGAAATATTGGTTATTTTCCCAAGGCTTTGGCTGGAATGTCCTATTTAAGAGACATGCATAGACAGATATGACCCGACAGCTTTAAGGAACTAGGGTTGACTTTATGAAACGTGGCGAAATAAAGCCCCTTGGAAATGTTGGCCTGATGCCTTGCTTACAGAGTTCCCAGCAGCCTTACCACGTGAGGAAAGAAGACAAGGAGACAAGGTTTATTTAAAGAATTGAAAGTCTAATACAGCAGGAGATTTAATTCTGAAATGAAAAGGCCCCTACTGGGTCATACTCCCACAGCCATAAAATTAGAAGGACATTCCTCGTGGACTCAAAAATTAAATCTTCTGTCTCCTTGAATGTCTTCAGAAGCTCTTTTTCTCTCTGAAGATCCCTCTTCTTGTGCCCCCCACCCTCCACCCCACCCCAGCTTTGAGCATCCTTCTCCAAACTTGAGTCCTCAGCCTTCCACTGTCTGGCTTCTTGCCTTGAGAGAGCCCATCAGGATCACCTTTAGACTGAGGGCAGCCTCATAGAAAGAGAGGACTGAGCACTGCACCTAGAGATCTGCTTTCAGATTGCCAATCACCAAAGTGTGTCGCATACCCACATGTATGTATCACCCACCCCACACACCTGCCAAATGATGTCAATTAGGCATACCGCTCAGGGCTGTCATACAGATTAGGACCTATAGGGGAAGGACAGGAGTATAAATTGGAACAATATTTTTTAAAAAATTTTTAAAGTTTTGTTTATTTAAGTAATCTCTACACCCAACATGGGACTCAAACTCAAGACCCCGAGATCAAAAGTCACATACTCTTCTGAATGAGCTAGTCAGGTGCCTCTAGAACAATATTTTTTTAATATTTATTTTATTTTATTACTATTATTATTGTTGTTTGTTGTTTTGTTTGTTTGTTTTAGAGAGCATGAGCAGGGGAGAGAGGCAGAGAGAGAGAGAGAGAGCAAGAGAGAGAGAAAGAGACAGAGAGAGAATCTTAAGCAGGCTCCGTGCTCAGTGCAGAGCCCAACATGGGGCTTGATCTCATGACCCTGAGATCATGAACCTGAGCTGAAAACAAGAGTTGGATCCTCAACCAACTGAGCCAGGCACCCCTGGAATAATATTTTTAAAAATGGTTTTGTATTATCCACGAAAGCTGAAGACGATTAAACCCATGAACTAGTCATTCCACTCCTGGGAATGTGACACTGGAAAATCACATACATGTACAGCACCGAAAGTGTCACATGCCAAAGGGTTCATAGCTGAATTGTTCATAATTGTCCCAAGGTGACCCAAATATCCCATCAGTGATAGAAAAATCGTGGCGTGTTCACAGAGTACTGAAAATGAGTGACCTGCAGGTACAAACCACACAGATGAACCGTGAAAGCAATGTTGAGTGAGAAAAGCAGACATGAGAATACATACATGCTGATTCCATTCAAAGTTCCATAACCAGTAAAGCCAAATCCTATTGTTTGTGATGCATGCATGTATGTAACACTGCAAAGAAAAGCAAATGAACAATTGCTACAAAAAATAAGAAAGTGATTATATGTTGAGGATGGGGAAGACTAGGACTGGACGGAGATCATGTGGGCACTTCTGGGCGCTGGCAATGCTTTATTTTTTGATCTGGCTGTTAAGTGCATGAGTTTTTAAAGTAATTTGTTAAACTCTGTGTGTATATATTTCTCAATTAAAAAAAATGAGTGTGGGGTGGGGTGCGTGGTTGGCTCAGTCTGTGGAGCATGCGACTCTTGGGCTCAGGGTTGTGAGTTTGAGCCCCACATTGGGTGTCGAGATTACTTAAAAAAAATTTTTTTAATCTTAAAAAAATGAATTAATTTTAAAAATAAAAATAAGGAGCACCGGGCTGGCTCAGTCTGTACAGCATGTAACTCTTGGTCTCAGAGGTTGAAAGTTTGAGCCCCGCATTGGGTGTAGAGATCATTTAGAAATAAAATCTTTAAAGGGGCTCCTGGGGGGCTCAGTCAATTAAGCACCTGATGTCAGCTCAGGTCATGTTCTTGTGGTCCATGAGTTCAAGCCCCGCGTCGGGGTCTGTGCTGATGGCTCAGAGCCTGGAGTCTGCTTCCGATTCTGTTCTCCCTCTCTCTCTGCCCCTCCCCCACTCATGTTCTGTCTCTGTCTCTCTCTCTCAAAAATGAATAAAAACATTTAAAAAATTTTTTAAAAAAAAACTATATGACATCAAAACTAAATTCCTTTGTGGAACTGATGCAGGGGAACAACTGTACACTGAAGAACCTGGAACTTGCCCTTTTATTATTTTTTTTAATGTTTATTTTTATTTTTGAGACAGAGAGTGACAGAGTGTGAATGGGGGAGAAAGACACAGACTCTGAAGCAGGCCCCAGGCTCTGAGCTGTCAGCACAGAGCCCAATGCGGGGGCTTGAACTCACGAATTATGAGACCATGACCTGAGCCAAAGTCAGAAACCCAACCGACTGAGCACACCCCCCCTCCCCCCAGGCACCCTGCCCTTTTATTATTAAAAGAGGCCCATCTATCCCAACTCCTCTTTGGCCAACCACTGAGGAGTTTGGTTTGAGCTCTGTCAGAACAAAGGACCCTCAGAATCCCGTCCAGGATGAACGCTGAGGGGCCCCTGAACTGAGACACTTACTTGTTTTGAAGCCTCCAGGCTGGATGACAGAGACTTTAACTCCCCATTTGGAAAGCTCTTGTCTCATGACTGCTGAAAACATGGTCAGAGCTGCCTTGGATGAGCTATAGGCTGCCAGTTTCTCTATTGGGACCCCTCCTGCAGGAGTAATGAGAAAGAAAAAAAATTAGGTCTGAGGTTCTTATCTGTTCATCCACTAAGTATTTAAACAGGACCTACTGCATGCCAGGAACCTGTATGTGTGGTGGCCACAGCAGACAAGGGCCCTCTGTACCCAGATGAGTGCATATTCTTGGTCACAACTGCCCTCTGGCTTCCTTTGCTTCTGCTTCCCTGGCTGCTCCATCACAGTCCAATGACAAGCCATATAAAGGGTAGTCTGTCCCAACGTCTAAGCTAAATGTGATTCAGGTGGGTTAAAGAGGATCTGTCCCAGCCTCTGACCTTCCAGGTTGGCCAACCTCCATTCTGAGGTTCCAGGTGGACATACCTGGGGAAGGGGCACTGGTCAGCCCATTCCAGCACCTGTAGTTGAACAAAGTGGGTCTAATACTTGTCACAACAAAGGGTAATGCACACCATGGGGAACAATGGGACATTTCTGTATGAGGGAGTGAGAAAGGGCTTACTCTAGGGCTGGGTAGATGCTCTTCATGGCACCTGATCACACTTAGCTCAGAAGCTGGGGAAAACAGCCTGAAACTGGGTCTATCATCGGACCCGATGTTCAGGAGGAGCTATGGAAAGCAGAAGGAAAAGGAAGCCAGAGAAGTGGAGTGACCCTAATTGGAATAAAGGTCTCTGCAGGTGTAATTAAAGTGCAGATCTCAAAACGAGACCATCCTGGATCAGGATAGGCCCTAAATTCAATAATAGCTTTTCTTGTAAGAGACAGAAAAGGAGGAGACACAGGAAAACAGGGGAGCAGACCATGTGGAGATGGAGGCAGAGATTGAAGTGATACGGCCACAAGCCAAGGAATGCCTGGAGCCCCCACAAGCTAGGAGAGTCACAAAGGCATCCTCCCCTAGAGCCTTCAGAGGGAGGAGGCCCCGCCAACACCTTCCTTTCAGACTTCTGGGCTCCAGAACGTGGCAGAACAAGTTCCTTTGGTTGTAAGCCACCTGCAATTGTTACAGCAGCCTTGGAAAAGGAATGCAGATGTGTTCCTGGCATTCGTTACCTGGAGGACGCTGAGAGTGGGAAGGGGTGAAGACGGTGAGGGAGCATAGCACTGAGGGGACCTCATGGGGAACCCAGGGTGGCTGGTCATTAGGGCTCTCAGCTTTGGCAAAGGTTTCCCTGGTCAATAAAGCAAGCCCTGGACAAATGGCTAAGCAAGCTCGGATGTAGCCACACAGTGGAATACCACTCAGCCATTACAGGGTCCATTGAGAGGGGGGCGCCTGGGTGGCCCAGTCAGTTAAGCATCTGACTCTTGATTTCGACTCAGGTCATGATCTCACAGTTCATGGGTGTGGAGCATGCTTGGGATTCTCTCTCTCTCCCTCTCTCTCCCCCACCCCCTTCCCCACTCTCTCTCAAAAATAAATTAACATTTAAACAATTTTTTTTAAGTGCCTTAAAAGGAATGAACTTGAGAGGTGCTTGGCTGGCTCAGTCAGTGGAGAATGGGGCTCTTGATCTCAGGGTTGTGAGTTTGAGCCCCGTGTTAGGTGTAGAGATTACTTAAAAGTACTGTTTTTCAAATAGAGAGAGTGGGGAGGGGCAGAGGGAGAGAGAGAGACAGAGAGAAAGAGAGGGAGAGAATATTAAGCAGGTTCCACATTGAGCATGGGTCTCAATTTCACAACGCTGAGATGATGACCTGATCCGAAATCGAGAGTTGGACGTTTAACCACATGAGTCACCCAAGCACCCCAAAAATAAAGTCTTAAAAAAATGGAATGTTGATAGACACAACAGCATGGTTGAGTCTCAAAATAATTATGGTGAATGAAAGAGCCAGACAAAAACCAGTGCGTGCTGTATGATTCATATATTTAAAATTCTAGAAAATGCAAACCAATCTATAGCGATACAGATAGATCAGTGGTTACCTGCAGCAGGTGGGGGAAGGATTAGAAAGGGGGACATGGAAACTTTCGGGGATGAAGGACATGTTTACCATCTTGATTGTGGTGATGGTTTCCTGGGTGCATACATATGTCTAAATTTATCAAATTGTGTACTTTAAATATGAACGGTTTATTGTATGTCAATTATATCTCAATTTTTTAAGGGTAGGGAAGGGAAAGAGGGAGGGAGGGAAGGAGGAAGGAAGGAAGGAAGGAAGGAAGGAAGGAAGGAAGGAAGGAAGGAAGGGAGGAAGGAAGGGAGGAAGGAAGGAAGGGAGGAAGGAAGGGAGGGAGGAAGGGAGGGAGGAAGGAAGGGAGGAGGAAGGAAGGAAGGAAGGAAGAGAGGGAGGGAGGGAGGGAGGGAGGGAGGAAGGGAGGAAGGAAGGAAGGGAGGAAGGAAGGGAGGGAGGAAGGAAGGGAGGAAGGAAGGGAGGAGGAAGGAAGGAAGGAAAGAAGGAAGGAATGGAGGGAGGAGGAAAACACCACCACCTGGCTTCCAGAGACCATAGACATGTCAGCAAATGTCAAAGATGACTTCATGGGTATTTTTCTCTGCCTAAATCCCCCAGGACACTTGCACAACTATCTATGGATGGGTGGAGGACCTCCATCGTTTCCTGCTCTTACCTTTCCAGGCATCCCTGTCCTACCAGCTTTCCCAGCCTTTGGTGATTTCTCACCAAACCAAACATGGGTCCAGTTTTCCACATGTGCTTGTCTTTGTTCTTCTGACTTCAGAACTTTGCAAATGATTCCTCTTCCCTGCCAAAGTCTCTTATTCCTCTGGTCAGACCTGTTCCATCCATGGGAGAATATCTTCCTAGCCCTGAGTTCTCTTGGCCTGATTCCTACCTCTATCCAAACGTTAAAGTTTTCAGTGTATCAGAGACCACAAAATATGGCTCATGCTCACATCTAACATTTATTGAAGATCATTTATTAAGAGATACTTAAGTCATCACCTTATGATATGTAGTAGGTAGAACAAACTGTTGTCTGATAGGTTTTCAGCTACCTCTTCCCAGACCACTATAAAACACTGAGCTCACTTCTGCCCACAGGGAAAACATGACTGCAATGACCGTGATCTGGTTTGTTAAAGAGCAATCTCAGTAGAGACATTGGCCATTTCTAGTCATTTAATGAAACCATGCCTTGAATTTGATTGTCTACCCATGATGTGAAAGTCATACAATGCAATTAAAAGGAAAATGAGGGGTGCCTGGGTGGCTCCGTCGGTTAAGCATCCAACTTCAGCTCAGGTCATGATCTTGCAGTTCATGGGTTCGAGTCCTGTGTTGGTGTTTGTACTGACAGCTTGGAGCCCGCTTCAGATTCTGTGTCTCCCTCTGTCTCTGCCTCTCCCCCAATCACGTTCTGTCTGTCTGTCTCTCTCTCACTTTCAACAATAAATTTAAAAACACATTTTAAAAAAAGGAAAACGAGATGATAAAATGTATGGAAATGAATACATATAAGTACAGATATAATTGGGCAAATCTGCATAAAACTGGTAAGTTATCATTATCAGTATACTACTTATAATGTTGTACTATAGTTACGAAAAATTTAACCATATATACCCAGGTCAAAGGTACATAAGATCTCTCTCTATTCCTTCTTAAAACTTTGGCTAAATCTATGATAATCTCCATAAAAATTTCAATTAAAAAAGTGCACAGCATCTGCACCCCGTGTTTATTGTAGCATCATTTACAATGCCCAAGACATGGAAACAATCTAGGTGTCCATTGAAGGATGAATGGATAAAGAAAACGTAGTACATATGTGCAATAGAATATTATTCAACCATTAAAAAGGAAGGAAATCCTGCCATTTGCAACAACATGGATAGACCTTGAGGATCTTGAGGGCTTTGAGGGCATTATGCTAAGTGAAATAAATCAGAAAGAAAAAAGAGATAGTATGTAATCTCCCTTTTAGGTAGAATCTACAAAAACCAGACTCATAGATATAGGGAACAGGTTGGTGGTTACCAGAGGTGGAGGGTGGGGGTGAAATGGGTGAAGGCAGTCAAAATGTACAAACTTCTAGTTACAACATAAATAAGTTCCAGGGATGTAATGTACAGCATAGTGACGACAGTTAATGATAGTGTATTGTATATTTGAAAATTTGCTAAGAGAGTAAACCTTGAAAGTTCTAATCACAAGAAAAAAAATGGTATCTCTGTGAGGTGATGGATGGTAACTAACCTTTTGTGGTAATCATTTTGCAATATATACATGTATCAGATCAGGATATTGTGCACCTTAAACGAGTACAATGTTATATGTCAATTATATCTCAAAAAAACTGGGAAGTGGGGAGATGGGGAGAGCACAGGCATTGAGGTAGAGATACCTAGAATAGTTCATGCCAATTATCATCCTTATTCTTACATGATTATTAAAGCTTTGGTCTGGATCACATAATTCTCTTTTGGGAAATACTCATCCTTACCTCCCTGCTTTTGTAGGAAGGCTATCGATCAAAGGTTTTGTCCTTCTCATGCAAAGGGGCAGACTGGGCAGTCCCAATACCCCATTCCCTGGACTTGGAGATTGGGTTGGGGCTGAGCATGTGACCTCAGTTGAGCCAGAGTCCTGATGTAGATGGCAGAAGGGAGATGGCCTTATTGTTTATTCCCGGCTACGTAAGTATGCAATGGTAGAAAACTTGAACCCCCAGGCCACTTTTGCTACCACATCAGAGAAGGTAAGCAAAGGAAACCAGAGCAAGAAGAGGGGAGCAGGAGTTGGAAGTGGGGGTGTTGAGGGCAATAGGGAGTGGAGATGGGGGAGAGTTAGGATGATCCCATCTTAGACTTAGTTCTATCTAGTCAGTTGGTAAACTAATAAATTCCTTTTCCCTCTTCTGTTTTAGCTACTGTGAAGTTCATCCCTGTCACTTATCCTGGGCACCTGTATGGCTCAGTTGGTTAAGCATCTGACTCTTGATATCCGTTCAGGTCACAGTCTCACAGTTGTGAGATTGAGCCCCAAGTCAGACTGAGCATGAAGCCTGTTTGGAATTCTTTCTCTCTCTCTCCTCCTTTCTCTCTCTCTGCTTCTCCCCCACTCGTACTCACTTTCTCTCTCTCTCTCTCTCAAAATATAGCAAATGAACATTAAAAACAAATAAATAGGGGCACCTGAGTGGCTCAATTGGTTAAGCTTCCGACTTCGGGCAGGTCATGATCTCATGGTCTGTGGATTTGAGCCCCGTCGGGCCCTGTGCTGACAGCTCAGAGCCTGGAGCCTGCTTTGTATTCTGTGTCTCCACCCACCGCTTTGGCCCTCCCCCGCTTATGCTCAGTCTCTCTCTGTCTCTCAAAAATAAATAAATTTTAAAGAAAAATTGAAAGAAAGAAAGAAAGAAAGAAAGAAAGAAAGAAAGAAAGAAAGAAAGAAAGAAAGAAAGAAAGAAAGAAAGAAAGAAAGAAAGAAAGAAAGAAAGAGAGAGAAAGAAAAAAAGAAAGAAAGAATCCTAAGGCTTAAGTGATGAAATTTCGATCCAGCATCTGGCATCAAACCTTAAACTTAGGTTCCTGTCTTGCTTCAGATAACCTGCTGATGCTTTTTAAAAGTGATTTCTAGTTTCACAAAATTTTAAGAATTCCAGATCCAACGTTTCCATTTACTGGCGAGAAAGGCCAGTTAAAGCAACTTGTTCTAGTTTGCAACCCAGTTTGCAGGGCTAGACCATCCTCACTTCTCCACAATTTTATAGATGAGGGGAGTTTGGCCAGCTTCGAGGCCAGTTAGCAGAGGGGAGCAGTGAAGAGCTGATCTTTGAGCCAACACTGCCTAGGTTCAAATCCCAGCTCTGCCATTGATTAGTAAAATCTATTAAAATTAGGTACATAAAATTTTATGTTTATTTACCTCTTTTTTTTTAATTTTAAAGTTTATTTATTTATTTTGAGAGATACAGAAACAGCTTGACTACAGGAGGGGCAGAGAGAGAGGGAGAGAGAGAATCCCAAGCATGGTCTATACTGTCTGCACAGAACCCGATGCAGGGCTCAAGCTTACCAAACTGCGAGATGATGACCTGAGCAGAAACTGAAAGTTCGACCCAACTGAACCACGCAAGCACCCTTTATGTTTATGTACCTCTGTCTTTTAATCTGTAAATTAATAATAATGATAGTATATGTATCATAGAGCTGTTGTGAAGGTTGACTATATCAATATATTAGAATAGTGCCGGGCACAAAGTGAGCTCCATACAAGAGTGTTACTCAAGGTTTTCACAATTATCTCAACAGCCCAAAAGGCTCCATTTGTTTGGTGTTTCATAGATTAGTAAGTGCACCTGTTTCAGGATCTCCCACAGTACTTGTGATGTGGTTTTGGAGTGCTGGTGGGGGTCCCGAGCAGAAGGCCAAGAAAGAATTCTTGAGATGTCTTTGGTGCAAAAAGGTGATTTTATTAAAGCATGGAGACAGGAGCTATGGGCAGGCAGAAAGAGCTACACTGGGGTTGTGAAGAGTGACTGATTATATACTATGGAGCTGGGCAGAGGGGCATAAAGGAAAAGGGAGGTTTCCAAAAGGAATTTCATATGATAAAGAGGACTCTTAAGATACTGGAGGCCTTGTGAATTGTAGAGCTAAAGTTATTTTTCCCTTAGTAAGGCATTAACATTAAGACAGTTGGGAGTTTGTTGGAGGAATGTTTTACTCTGCCTATCTCGAATATTTGTCAGTGGGCTCCAGGTTGTAAGGAAATTTAATTTTACCTACATTTTCTTTATTCCCCATGCCAGTGGAGGGGAGGGTGATGTTAGGGCTCCAGGAAATTGACTCTATAGATTTCTAGAGATTGCCTTTTTTTCTTGTAACTCATTAAGACAGTTGCAAAGCAATGAAGACTCTTGTCTTGCAAGACTGTGATCTCTATCATTTAACCGCTTGTTTTTCCCTGTCCTTTGCTCTTGGGCAGCCAGGAGTGCCTGAGGAATGTCACTCAGATCCCTCCTGGTGGGGGGGAGGGTCGCTTGTGGGTGTTAGCTTGTGCTTTGCTATCAGATTGGCTCTGGCTCCTTCATCACTTGTTTAGTGGGTTCCTAGGACCCACCCTAGACTTGCTTGCTAACCAGACTGGCTGGCTCCGTCAGGAGGGCATGAGACTCTTGAGTTCGAGCCCCACATTGGGCATGGAGCCTACTTAAAAATAAATAAATAAATTAATTAATTAATTAATAAAATAAAATAAAATAAAATAAAAATAAAACCAATCCAAGTGATTATTTTTTTTCGACTACTAAACCTTGAACTGTTACATTAGGGTTTTGGTCACATATTTCTGAATAGGTGCGATCATGGAGATGCACTGTGTAACGGACGGCATGACAGGTGGTAAGAATTCGTCACATCCCCTGTTATCAACCTAAACAGAAAACACACTTGGACCAAAGAGTTAAGACACATTATGTTTTGTATGGTGTTGCACTCTGTGAAATTGACATTGTTAGACCATTTCTGACCTACCAAATGGCAGTCCTGGAAGGCTCAACTCATAGATGCAACCCTGCTGTTAATGTTTCAAATCAGTACCTGAGATTCCTGGGGGCATCAGATGAAGTAAGTGGAGATGTGCAAAGCTTGCTGTACAAGAGCCACACAGGGTCTCGGGGCACTCTCCCTTCCTGGCCTTATGCACCCCTTCATTGCCTGCCCAGTTAGATTTTTGTAATTTGTTTCATGTTTGTTTATTTTTTAGAGAGGCACACAGAGTACGAGTGGGGAAGGGACAGAGAGAGACAGAGAGAGAGGGAGACACAGAATCCAAAGCAGGTTCCAGGCTCCGAGCTGTCAGCACAGAGCCCAATGCGGGGTTCAAACTCACGAACCTCAAGACAGTGACCTGAGCCTAAGTCGGACGCTTAACTGACTGAGACACCCAGGCACCAATTGCCCAGTTAGATTCTTAATTTCTGGTTTTCTCTCCTCAGGTGAAAATCCTATTGCCAGAAGGCAGCAAGGCAAGAGGTTGCCACGAACTTGGTAAGCTTATTTCCATTTCTACAGAGGAAACTTGACTTCCAAAGTAGAGGGCTTATCCACCGGGGTACGGGGTACGGGGAAAGCTGGTAAGGGATGTGCAACCCTGGGTGTATATGTGGGTTACAGCCTTAATGACCATGCAGAGAACTGATGTAATTCCAAGGAGCTACGTCTTGGAAATTCACATACTCATCCACCAGCTGACATTAAATGAAACCAGAGAGACGAATATACACTTTGTGTTCGTTTTTAAATTTTGTTTTTTTAATTCCATAACTCAGTAGGCATAGTAGAATCACCTTGGGAACATTAAAACATAATAAAACAAAAAGGAATGCCCAGGCTGTACTCTAGAGCAATGAAATACAAACATTCTGGCTGTGGGATCTGAACATCCATCAGTGTTTAAATAAAACACTGCAGGTGATTTTAGTGTGAGGACAGTGCTCTGAGTCAGTGGTTCTCAGACTTTGGGGAACATCAGAATCACCTCGGGAGCTAACGAAGCACCCTGAGGTCAAGGTCCGTCAAGGAGGAAAAAGCCTAAGCTTTTGTGGTGTTCCCCGATTACGCAGGTGAATCTGATTTACTTCCACGACCCCAAGTTTTAAGCACCTCTGTCTCTTGCAGCTAATTGTTTTAGAACAGTTTTCATACTTGGTAGCCAGTTAGAATTGCCTGGGGAGCTTTAAAAAAAAATCTATTCCTGTCCCCACTCCCATGTGATTTAATTGGTTTGTGGTTCACAGGCTCTGGAATGTTTTAAAGCTCCCCCAGGTGATTCTAATATGCAGACAGGGTTGTTAAACACTTCTAAAGAACACCTCTGAAAATTTTCCATGTCCTCTGGACATGTAAATGCTAATAACAGCTTGCAATCTGGGGGGAAAAAAACACCCTATGATTTCTGTTTTGGCTATAGAAGGCTCACATATGATCTCAGAAGTTGGATAAGGACCTGGCAGTGTTTATCCCTGACCTATATCTCACAGATGTCAGAGAGGTGGGATATGTTGTGTTTCGGGACCGAAATTAAAGAAATTTTGTAATGCTATGCTGGATGAAGGCAGTTTTTGTGAGCTGTATAAACCTCGGTCAAAATATATTCCTTTCAAGTTACGTTGAGTGAAAGCCAGTCTCAAAAGTTCGCATATTGAATGATTTCGTTTATGTAATATTCTTGAAATAAAGTGATAGAGATGGAGGAGAGCAGATTCATGGTTGTCAGGGTTGGGAATGGGAGTGAGAGAGTGGATGTGGCCATAGAGGGTTATCTTGGGAGATCCTATGGTGATGGAACAGTTCTGTATCTTGATTGCGTTAGGAGTTACAGGAAGCTATATATGTGATAGATCTGCACAGACCTATGAGCACACACATAAACGAATGCAGATATAACTGGTGAAATCTCAGTAATTCTGTGCATCGTAGTAATGTCCATTACATGGCTTCGATATTTTTTAAATTTGTTTTAATGTTTATTCATTTTTGAAAGAGAGAGAGAGCACAAGCAGGGGTGGGGCGGAGAGAGAAGGGGACACAGAATCCGAAGCAGGCTCCAGGCTCTGAGCTGTCAGCACAGAGCCTGACGTGGGGCCCAAACTCACGAACCACGAGATCATGACCTGAGCCGAAGTCGGATGCTCCACCGACTGAGCCACCCAGGTGCCCCACGTGGCTTTGATATTTTACTATTGCTATGCAAGATGTTATTAGGGAGGTAAACAGGACTTGTTTGTACACTTCCTTGCAACTTTCTGTGAATCTATAATCCTTTCCAAGTGAAAGTTACAAAATACAAACTCCCTTTAAGACACGCTTAACAAGGGAGCCTTACTTACCTCCCAAGTAGGTCTTTGGCTGTACAAAGGCCCATAAAGTCTTCTAAAGTTTTGTAACTGAAACTAAAAATTTAAGTTTTTTGAAGTTTGGCATCGGAGGCCAAGAAAATAAGGCCTAGCCTATGTGAAATCTTAAAAAAATGAGAAAAGCCTCCTGAACAAGCTAGAGCTTTGGAAACATCTGCCAAGGTTGCAACCAAATTTAAAGTGACAGTATACCTCTTTCCCACCCCATCCCACACGTAACCCCCCTCACAGATGTGGGTAATGTAAAAGTAAAACTTTGCCCTCAGTGCAGCACTTGCTTAGGACACATCAACGTTGAATGTTAGGCTTCCCCACAACAGATTCTAAGTAGCCAATTCTAATAAATGATTCAGTACCTGGGGTGACTTAATACCCGGTCAACAACGGGACTTACTTTAACCGACCACATACAGACCTATGGACTCCTTCCCCCTTCCTAACTGCAAAATTTCTATCCTTAGTGTAGCCACCGTGACTCTAGCATCCCATCCCCCTCCAGAAGATTCCATGTTCCTCTACCCAGTTTGTCTCAGGGAAATATTCAATGACTTTGTTACCTGACAGTTGAATAAACTCAGCATTCATACTGTTGATACTGTTGGTCATGGACTAAAACCAAGGGAGACTTCAAATTACAATTTTAGAGTCTACAGAATTCTAGAGACCTTCTCTCTCTCCCAAGTGTCCTCAGACAGGGACTCTTCCTGCCTCTCTTGGTGTGGCATACACAATAAGTTCGTAACATTTCCTGAGGTTCTACCAGCCAAATGGCCTCGATGTCCTCTGAGGTCACACAGGACCTCAAAAACTCTTCAGTGCCCCTGGATCAACACAGGGAGATCCTCTCTTTTCTACCAAACACTAGCATATAGTGGGTACGTAGGAATTATGGGAGACAAAGGGTTTTACAAGTGACAGCAGCAGGCAGAAATATCGCAACCTTTCAGCCTGAGGCTGTATAGGAAGGAAGTCATATTGTGATTTATAATAAGAGATGTATATGGTCTTGGACCCATTTCTAGCACACAGCTCCTAAAATGCTTGGAATTTCCTAAGTGGTGACAGCAGCAAAAGTGTCTTGTTATGTTAATGAGGTGACAGGAGCTTGCCTAAAGGTGGGGACTGGTTGCTGAAGGAACCAACAGCTCCATTAGAGGGGCAGAACCTTCCCTCCTTTCCCAATCCCCCAGCTACCGGGCTAGGGGCTGCAGACTGATGGCCAGAAAACTTAATTAATTGTGCCTAGGTAATGAAGCCTCCATAAACACCCAAAAGGAGGAGGTTTGGAAAGCTTCCAGGTGGTGAACACATAACACACAGATTCAGAGAGCATGGAGGCTCCCTGGCCTTTTCCTATGCTGTGTCCTATGTATCTCTTCATCTAACTGGTGATGCATAGCCTTTAATGTTCTGTGTAATAAACTGGTAATCTAGTAAGTAAGCAGGTTTCCCGGGTTCTGTGAGCAGCCCTAGCAAATTAATTGAACCCAAGGAGAAGGTCGTTGGAACCTCTCTTCTACAGCTGGCGGGTCCAGAGGCACAGGTGACAATCTGGCATCTGAAGTGGGGGTGGGGGGACAGTCTTACAGGACTGAGCCCTTAACCTTTAGGATCTGATGTTCTTTCCAGGTAGATATTGTCAGAATTAAGTTGAATTATAGGACAATCCACAGTAGAAATGGGTATAGGATGACACTCCTTTATTTATTTATTTATTTTAATTTTTTTTAACGTTTATTTATTTTTGAGACAGAGCATGAACGGGGGAGGGTCAGAGAGAGAGAGGGAGACACAGAATCTGAAACAGGCTCCAGGCCCCAAGCTATCAGCACAGAGCCCCACGCGGGGCTTGAACTCATGAACCGCGAGATCATGACCTGAGCCAAAGTCGGACGCTTAACCGACTGAGCCACCCAGGCGCCCCGAGGATGACACTCCTGTATATGGCGTCAAAAAGAAAAACCATAGGCCCCAAATGAAGTCGCTTATGCTAGGCCACATCACCAACAGGAGGCTTAATACCTAAAACAACTGTAGTTTCAACTTCCTCCAGACATGTAGTCTTACCTGGGTCAGTCGAGGGTTTTCTCATCAGCACCAGTGAGGTAATCTGTCACATACCCTCCCCACCACCCCCAAAGGAAGATGAAGTCATGATAAGACCCTCTAACCCCTTAGGGAAAGTGAATTTACCAGAGGCAATCCTTTCTTTTCTTTTGCTAATAATCTCCATACCCCACCCTCCTTCCTATAAAAACCTTCCGTTTTATGCAACTCCTCAGAGCTCCCCTTTACATGATAGATAGGGTTCCCCCTAATTCATGAATCAGTTAATAGAGCTACTTAGGCCTTTGAAATTCGCTTTGTTGAATTTTTGTTCTTTGTTAAAGAACAGGGGTCTGGGGTCCCATGCTCACACAAACTATCTCATTCTCTAATACCTTCCTAAAACAGAACTCACTTGACCTTTTCTCAGGAGAATGTAATGAGGACTCCCAGCCAGGGTCTCCCTCCTCCAAGGTGATCTGGAGTCAACTCAGGCAACAAACTCCATTCCTTTATTGAGTTCTTTCAAGCTGGAAACACAGACCAGGCACATGGTCCCAGGGGAGGCAGGTTTGCTAAACTCCTTGAGGCCTGGTTAGCAGAAATTTGACACTAATAGTATCTGGTGGCTCCCTTGTAATCTGACAGTCTCCGGGGATGTGACAAACTATTTGAGTATCAAAGTCTGGGACGTTGTCACTCCAAGTGTGGTTGGGAACCAACCGCCGCTGAGAATCTTTAGAAGGACAAATCCTCAGATCCCACTCGAGCTAGGGCTATTGAATCAGAAATCTTGGGGGTGGGCACAGAATTTTCTTCGTTATTGTGGTAAAATACATACAACCTAAAATTCACCATTTAGCCATTTTAAGGTATACAATTCAGTGGCATTTAGTACATTCACAATATCATGTAAGCATCACTGCTGTCTAGCTCCATACCATTTGCATCACACCCAAAGCAAGCCCCCTCCATCCCTTAAGTTGTCCCCTCTCATTCCCTTTCCTCCTCCTCCCCCCCCCCCCCCCCCGCCCCAATGCTAATATGCTTTCCATCTTTCTGGATTTGCCTCTTCGGAGCATTTCAGATAAATAGGATCATCCAATACATGGCCTTTTGTGTCTGGCTTCTGTCCCCATAATCTTTTCAAGGTTCATCCATTCTGTACCATGTATCAGTTCTTCATTCATTTTTATGTATTAATAATATTCCAGTGTATGGATAGATGACATTTTGCTTATCATTTCAACAACATTTGGGTTGTTTCCACCTCTCCCAATATGAATAATGAATGCTACGAACATCCGTGTACAAGTTTTTGTTTGAACACCTGTTTCCTGTTCTCTTTAGTATATACGTAGGACTGGAGTTGCTGGCTCATATGTAATTCTATGTGAAACTTGTTAAGGAACCACCAAATGTTTTCCACAGAGGCCGGGCCATTTTACATTCCCGTCAGCAACTCATGAGGGTTCCGGTGTCGGCACCTCCTTGTCATCAAGTGTTGGTTCTGGGTTTTTATTTTGTTTTGTTTTTTATAGCCATCATAGTGGGCATGAAATGCCGTCTCACTATAGTTTTGATTTCCTGCCGTTGTTTTGAAGTAGCCTTCCTGGTGATTCTAATGCATGTGAAATTTGAAAAAGTTGTCCAGGGACCAGGAGCATCCACTCAGGAACTAGTTTCTGAAATGCAGGCTCTTAGACCAGTTAGGGTCACTCAGTCAAATTCTGCATTTTTTAAAAGTTTATTTATTTATTATTTTGAGAGATAGAGAGCACGTGCACACACTTGGGCACAAATGGGGGAAGGGGAGAGAGAAGGTCCCAAGCAGGCTCTGCACTGTCAGCATGAAGCCTGATGCGGAGCTCGAACTCACAAACCTTGAGATGACCTGAACTGAAGTCAGAGTATTAACCCACTGAGCCACCCAGGTGCCCCAAATTCTGCATTTTAATAAGATCTCCAGGTAATCAAGACACACACACACTGGTGTCTGAGAAGTGTTGGTGAAAGAAACATCCCTAAATTGCTGACATTTCCTGGTCATCATTTAAATCTTCTCGAGTTAGGGCCTGTGTTTTTAATGCCCCATTTGTCTAATATATTCTTGTTGGACAGTCTGGAAAAGTCAGAGGAACGTAGACCTTGGAGTCAAAGAAGCAAACCCAGTTTTCAACCCTGACTCCAACACTCACCAGCTGGTTGATCCAGGCTAGTGTACTTGATCTAGAAAAGGAATTAATATCTGCACCCGGCACACTTTAGAATTAAGATTTTAGGCATGTGTAAGCATCTAATACAACTCAGCACAGAGAAGGTCACTGAGTCTGGTTCTACCTCCTCCCCTTGCCCAACATTAACCCTGCTTATTTTGTGAGAGTTTTAGGGAAGCAGATCTCAGCTGTGACCTCCTCTCACATCACTGAGCAGCTGTTTCCTTAAGGCAGGCACCTGGCAAGAAGTTCAGGCTTGATCCCATAGTCAACTTTGCTGGACTAAGTATGACCTTGCTCGAGGCTGGAACTCTGCAGGACACCTATAATTTATCGACTTGTAAGAACCTCTTGGGCCACTTACTTTGATGAAAAGTAATTTTAATGCATTTTAAATAGCTCAATGGGGTGGGCAACTATTACTTTCTCTCAGTAGAGAGGTCCTGCTTTTACTAGTGTGCTTTCTATGCACCTGTAGCTGGGCTAAGCACTCAGAACGCACAAATGCATTGAAATCTACAGCCAAGACCAGAGGTTCTCTACTGGGGGCAATTTTGCACACGTGTGCACTTGCACACACATGTACACATGCTCCCCTCCTGCCCTCCCCCCGCCCCATGTGGCAACATCTGAAGAGTTGTCATCACCGGAGGTGGGTGCTGCTTGCATCTACTGGGTCAAGAACACCGACGCTGCTAAATATCCCGCAGGACATCAGACAGTCCCACACAGAAAGAATTCGCCTCCCCTCAAATACCAATAATACTGAGGCTGAGATATGTTGCCCCAGACTCAGGCATCACCCAAGAAACATGCTGCATCACTCTGTTGTGGACCGATGATAAAATCGACTCAGACTCGTAGAAAAGTGGGGTGACCAGTCTGCAATTACCCAGCAAGTAAATAGAAGAGCAGGATGCAAACCACAACTGGCTGAACATCCCTGGGGTCGGAGTTGTTGTATAAGGTTTGTTTTCAACCATTCTTCTTCAAGCATAGCCTGCAACTGTTTACTCTGCAACTTAAGGGCAAAACTGGCCAGAAAAGGCTCTCAGAACTCTCAAACAAAGATTTTTCAACTGCCCTTTGTACAATCAATCAGAGCTGCCTCCCAATTCCTCTAATACTTGGTTCAATATTTATCCAACTGCCTTGCAGGGATTAAAGAGCTATTCTGTTTCTGTGAGAGGGATGATAAACACGATTACAGGGTTAGGTTTCTCCTAGAGCAGGTGTGGTCGGATGTGGAAGTAATGACCTGTGGGGGTGATGTGTCCCCGGGGGCCAGTGTGTGACAGGCAGTGGGCTGGATGGAAGGTAACTCGGTGTCACAGTCAGGGGTGGCGATGCCAGTGGCTGTCAGGATAAAAAGCCCTGTACAGGCGCAACCACGGCCAGTCTCAGAGAGGCCCCTCAAGTCTGCCACCTGTCCGGTGCGAGGCTGCTGCTTAAGCGCGTGTCCCTGCATATCGTCTTAGCAGGGCCCTCAGAAGAAGTGGTTATTCTTATCCCCAAAGTCCCATGAGGAAGCTGCAGCCCAGAGGTTCAGGACTTTGTTCTGGGTCACTAGGTTGTCGGTGGTAAAGACAGTTTCCAAACCTGGGTAGTTTGTCTCCATTCTAGGAGGCTGGCTTCCTCTTCCTTTTGAAACCTGATTCTATCTCCAGAGCTATGTGGTATCTCTTGCACCCCTTCTGTTTCTTGTTCTTTCTTTGGGGATGGGAGATGAGGGAGAGGAGGGTGTATTCACCACGTGGTGGACTCTTCCCCGATCTCCTGGAAAAGATGTTAAAGAAGCTGTGTTTCCTCCCTACCCCAGTCCTATAACTTCCCATCCATAGGAGTGGATTTAGATGTAGAATGGGGCAACTGAGTGGCTCCAGTCAGTTAAGCATCTGACTCTCGGTTTTGGCTCAGGTCATGATCTCATGGTTCGTGGGTTTGAGCCCTGTGTCAGGCTCTGTGCTGACAGTATGGAACCTGCTTAGGATTCCGTCTCCCTTTCTCTCTGCCCCTCTCCCTCTCTGCCCTCCCCCACTCACACTCTTGTTCTCTCTCTCTCAAAATAAATAAATAAACACTAGATATAGGTTATGTTGACCTTATTCCCACCTGGGAACGGGGGTAAGGTTGGTGTGATCATATAGTAGTGGGGTTAACAGGAAGAGGAAAATGGTGGAGGTGATAGCTTTGGGACAAGCTCTTGAGGTTCTTGGCCTTGTGGTTGGCATGGTGGTAACACATGAGAACCAGCTGAATCAACAGGGGAGGCTGTGGCTTGGTGAATCAATGTGGAGCCAAAGTTCAAATTCCAGTTCTAACTGGAGGGCCAGTCACATAACTCTTCTGAACCTCAGTTTTCACAACTCCGAAATGGGGATACTAATACTTGGCAGAGTTCTTGGGATTATAGATCTGATAGTACCCAACAAATGCTTGAAGTATAATGAATGCTTCATAAGAGCTGTTAATATTTATTTGCCATCTACTCTATGCCAGGCACTGTTCTGAGTACTTTAACATTAGTTCTAAAGGTACTTAATGGTCATAACTATCCTGTGAGGTAGGTTCAATTATTATCCTCACTAACACCACTTTAGAAGATAAAAAAAAAAATCAAAAGTGCAGAGAGTTTAACCGACTTACCCAAGGTCGTGGAAAGTGATAGAGCTAACTCTCACACAGAGTTTTCTTTTTTTTTTTTTTAATTTTTTTTAACGTTTATTTATTTTTGAGACAGAGAGAGACAGAGCATGAATGGGGGAGGGTCAGAGAGAGGGAGACACAGAATCCGAAACAGGCTCCAGGCTCTGAGCTGTCAGCACAGAGCCTGACGCGGGGCTTCAACTCACGGACTGCGAGATCATGACCTGAGCCAAAGTCGGCCGCCCAACCGACTGAGCCACCCAGGTGCCCCTCACACAGAGTTTTCAGGGTGCACACAAACACTTGAAGGTTCAATGCAATGTTACGCACTATAGCAAAAAGTGGGAACAACCCAATGTCCATCAACTCATAAATGGATAAACAAAATATGGTCTACCCATACAGTGGGAAATTACTCAGCTTTAGAAAGGAATGGAGTTCAGGGGCAACCTGTGCCTGACTGGCTCAGTTAGAGGAGCATGAGATTCTTCATCTCTGGGTTGTGACTTAGAGCCCCACCTTGAGTATAGACATTACTTAAAAATAAAATCTAAATAAATAGATAAATAAATAGGAATGGAGTTCTGATGCATGCTACAACATGGATGAACCTTAAAACTATGAGGAAAGAGAGAGCGGGGAAGCTCCGGCCTGCTGAAATTCTTTGGAAGGAGAACAGAGCATTTATAAGTGTTTCCGTTAAAACGAGTCTTGTTGTATAGGGTATAGTCCTTTCTTCCATCTTTGCACAAAATCTTTAATGAAATCTGTTCTGAAGATCTGAGCCAATCTGAAGTTGGCTTTGCTTTGGGGGGAATGCAATAAAATGCTGTGTCAACTCAACATGGTATGAAGGATGAGGAGTGAAAGCTGTCCACAGGGCCCTGGGTTGCAGAAGGGTGGAAGGAACGGGTATTCAGGTTCAGAGAAAAGTAAAATGTTTGGAATAGGAAATTAGGTACATGTGCTAAGTTGTTAATCAGAAATAATTAAAGTTTGACATATAGAAAGAGCCAAACTGGGATTGTAAAACGTGCACTTATCACTGCGGCGAGAATTGGTGCCTTGTTGCTTAAACTGAATGAAATGTTGACAGTTCTTCAGGAGTTTCTACCGCAATACTGGAATTGAACATATTGGCCCAATAAAGTGGAAATTAAACAAACAAACAAACGAAAAAGAATTAATGCCTTGCTAGGAAGGATGTCTGTCTGGGAGTTAAAACTAATGAGAGATATCCTCCAGGAGTGCTTGGGAGGCCTGGGGCAGAGTGAGCCTTGAAATGGAAAGCCTATGTTGGGTATTAGAAAGAAAGTCAGCCCTACAGTCTTCCCCTTCACCACCACCACAGCCCCCTCTCCCTGGCTAGGGTGGGAAAGGCAGTGGAGAAGTGTCGATGGACCTCCATCCATCTTTGAAGAGACTGGATGGGCCCAGAGGTATTTCACCTGATATCAACCCAGGTGTACTTTCCTACTGCTTCTAACGGCAAATTCCCACAAACCTAGTGGCTCAAACAATAAAAATGTATTAGCTTACAGTTTCGAAAGTCAGAGGTTTCACTGGGCTAAAATGAAGGTGTCAACAAGGCTGTGTTCCTCTGGAGTCTCCAAGGGAGAATCATCAGTTCCTCTGACTTTTGCCACTTCTAGAAGCCTCCTGCATTCCTTGGCCTCTGGTCCCTTCCTCCATCTCTGACTGTGACTCTCCTGCTTCCCCCTTATAAGGACCCTTGTGTCTGAACCATCTAGATAATGCAGGATAATCTTGGCATTTCTAGCTCTTTTACTCAATCATACCTGCAAGGCCCCCTTTGCCAGGTAAAGTCACATATTCCAGGTTCCAGGAATTAGGATGTGCATGCATTTGAGGAACGATTATTCTTCTTTTCTCTTAATATTTGTTTATTTTTTAGAGAGAGAGAGAGAGAGAGACAGAGTGCAAGCAGGGGAGGGGCGGAGAGAGAGAGGGAGACACAGAATCCCAAGCAGGCTCCAGACTCTGAGCTGTCAGCACAGAAGTCGACGTGGGGCTTGAAGCCACGAACCGCGAGATCATGACCTGAGCCAAAGTTGGATGCTTACCCAACTGATCCACCTACGCACCAAACTAGCTACCTACTCATACCAGCCTGAGACACTTTATTTGGGGTTATTTGCTATGCTGCACTGGATTACTGGAACAGAGTTATCAATTCCAGCCCAGCCCCTCCTGGCTGATGTAAACTTCCATGATAAATCTACCCCAGTGAAATTCTTGTCATGCAGAAGGTGGCACGGATACCAGGCTCATGACAACCTGATGGGCCAGGGCTACAGTGAGCTCCTTTGGAGAACATTCATTAGTGACTGATTCCCTATCTCTCTCTCTCTCCATGACTCCTACTTCAAAATGAGAAAAAGACCAGGAAGGAATTCCTAGATAAGCACGTTTTCCAAAATTGCTTTTATATTAACTTTGCCAAGAGATGCATCAAATTGACATCACGTTGGATGCTAATTTCAATGGATTGGTTGGTTACATATTGTGTTTTATACTTGCTTTGACTCTCCTGATCCTGTCTTACATTCTAGCTCCTTACCCCCCTGCTCAAAATATTTTCCATTGTTCTGTAAAACTCTTGTCAGCCAAATGCAAGGGATTTCCTTATTTTGTTTTCTGCTGCATTTCTCTGCTCTTCCTCACTGGAGGAAACTACAAACATCATTTAAGAGTTTTGCTCCTATCTTTTTACAAACACCTGCCTATGAGGTACATATGCTTGCCATCTGTTTTGATTTCTTGCCACTGCCTTAACAACTTTATAAAATACCTTAGGTGTCTTCCGTGTCCTACAGATGAACTTCATTCTAGAGTTTCTTTGGGACATAAGGATTTAAAGCTGGATGTGATGAAGTAAGACTCCATACATCTTGGTGACTGATTGGATGGGAGAAAGGAGGGAAAGGCAAAGGGAGAAACAAATAAAAGAAAGCTCAGGGACATCTGGGTAGGCCTGTCGGTTAAGCATCTGACTCTTGATTTTGGCTCCGGGCATAATCTCATGGTTTGTGAGTTCAAGCCCCACACCAGGCTCTGTACTAACAGTGCAGGGCCTGCTTGAAATTCTCACTCTGCCCCTCTCCTGCTCTCTCTCTCTCTCTCTCTCAAAATAAATAAATAAACTTTAAAAAAAAAAAGAAAAGAAATCTCAAAGCTCTGAAATTTTAAAGACCAGGAGAAAAACCAAAAGAAGGGCAGAAAACTTTGAATTGCCGATGACAACTCTGGTTTCAGATGTGTTGACTTGGCGATGATGGTAAGATGATAGAATGGAAATAGTAAGGCTAGATGTAAAGAATTTGCACATCCACCGTAAGAATAAGAGTGAAGGTATTGTGATTTATTTTTTTTAACACTCAAGTGTCCCTCCAATGGAAACAGAAGAGAGTACGAAGACTTGGTTTAGAAAAAGCACTAGAAGCCAAGTTGGAGATGCAGGAACAGGCATGTTCCGTATTGTAAACTCTTCATTCCCTCATTCATCCATCCATTTTTCATTCATTCTCACACTTGGATTTCTTCATTTATTAGTTGAGATCCTACATGCCAGACCCTGTGCCCATAGCAGGTAGTGTGCCTATTAGTGATAACTAAAGTACAGTCTTAATGAATGAGCTGCTCAAAGTTGAAGGCAAAGAGAGAAAAGAGCAAAGTTTGTCAGTGTGCCAAGAAGCAGGCAATGATCAGTTATTTCAGTAAATATTTGTTTAATGAGTGAGGCAAGGAGTGTGTGAGAATTTTTCAGAGGTACCAGGCTGTGCCAGGGAGCTGAAAAAGGTGAGGTTTCCACAGAGGTAAAAATTTTGAAGGCTAAGTTCAGAAGAAAGATAAGGCTGAAATGTTGCAAATGTGTTTTCCCAGGATTTGTTCACTTAGCGAGGTAGCAAGAAATTGGAACTATTTCAGGATTCTCATACAAGTTAAAATATAATACTCATTTCTGTTAACCACCTTAGCTTTCTTTCCCCATTCTCTTTCTCCTCCCTCTCTCCTTCTTGTTGTTCTTCCCTTCTTTGCTTCCTTTCTCCTCAGGCCAATCACCAACTTAGTAACCCACATTCACGTAGTTAAGTTCAAGGAAGTTGCTGAGTTAAAGGTAGGAAGGAAATATGATGAACGGTGATAATTGCCTAGTCTATACAAAGAACCTCACCCCAAAAACCAAATAAATGAAATAAAATAACTAGTGGACCCTTCATTTAAAAAAAAAATAATCTTGTTTGGAACCAACTGATCAAACAGTGAAGAGTAGTGGTGTTCCTCTATTTGAAGGCAGGATCCTAAAGTCCAAGCCCCCACCCCCTTGGCTTCCCTTTCACTCGTGCAGTGGCCCGAAAGACAACCCCATGGACATTCCCAAAGCCAAGTCAGGATCTAAGGAACCCCAGTTTGAAAATGCCTGTTTTAGGCGCCTGGGTGGCTCAGTTGGTTTAGTGTTGAGCTCTTGATCTCAGCTCCGGTCTCAGTCTCAGGGTCATGAGTTCAACCCCTGTGTTGGGCTCTGAGCTGAGTGTGGAGCCTACTTTAAAAAAAAAAAAAAAAAGAGGGGGGGAGAAAGAAAGAGAAAGAAAGAAAGAAAGAGGAAGAAGGAGAGAAGAGAAGGAAAGGAAAGGAAAGAAAATGCCTGTCCTAGAAGAAAGGATGTAATATCACATACATGGGCTTGTTTATGAAAGGGAGTTTGTTAAACCCTGGACTCAAGTTGTTGACTATCTGTTCTTTGAAATGGAAAAAAAGTGAGTCATCAAATGTCACACTCTTGCCCAACTGCCTTGAGATTGCAAAATATTGGGAAGGATCTTATGGAAAACACCACTGGGCAGCCAACAGGGATGTGGAGCTCCATCAGTGCCAACAGTGGGGACGTTCGCCTACTCATCTTACAAATGTGCCCAGTTCAAAACAGATTACCAGTAACTGTATGCAGGATTTCCTGTCCAAATCTAGGAAGCTTATGGTTATGAAGATATGTAAAACCTAAATCCCCAGTAATGAGTAGATGACGTAAGAGGTAAGCGTTTGTACATGAAAGGATTTGAAAGGGAAGGTTTTATTGTATTAAGATGAACGGTAAACATACAATTTGACTAATCTCGACCCAGCCCTGCAGAAGCCTGTCCTGCTTTCTTCTTTGGTCCACAAAGAATGCAACAAGCCACATCTTGCACAACAGGCACCGTATAACCTTGTGGGGAAAGGCCAACTCACCTGCCATGCTGCTGATGTTCACCAGCCTCCCCTTGGATTTCCTAAGAAGAGGCAAAAATGCCTTTGTGACCTCCACGGCCCCAAAGAAGTTCACGGCCATGCATTGTTTGTAGTTAGTCATGGGAATGAGCTCCCCATCCGCTGGTAAGCCAATGATCCCAGCATTGTTGACCACAGCCCACAGTCCTGAGGACAGAAAGGAATGAGTTTAATGTCTCATGATGCTGGAGAGCAGGAAGATTTTTAACACTTAAAGCTCCAGAGTCTAAAAGTCCCCTTTCAGGTTTAGGATCTAGGCAGATCACTCAAACTCTGACCTCAGTCTCCTCGAATACCTAAAACCACCTCCTTTGGGGTGGGGGCGGGGGGGTTGTGTAGTGAGTAGATTTGAAATATTAAGCAATGTATTTTTGGAGGTATTTTCTTCTCCTTCTAACACTTTCCTACATCCAAGCAGCTAGATATTTGCTGTATCCGCAGAGGGAAGCAGCAGCAAGGGGGATAGTAATAAGGGCCTACCTCATGTTTCTCCCTCAAAGTAGTGGTAGAGACAGTAGAACATCCTTAGGACCATGCGGGATGATATAGAAGCCTGTCTTCCCTTTTCCCTAAACTAGAAGAGATCCCCTAATCCAGGGAAATGAGACAGCTAGAGAAGTGTCGAGAGCTAAGAAGATGGCAGAATCTCTGAGCCCTAGTCCCTTCCCCACCCAGCCTAATCCTATTGATTGCATCAGAATCACCCAGAGGGCTCGTACAAACAGACCGCTGGGCCCACCTCCAGGGAATCCCATTTGGGGGTGTCTGGGATGGAGCTTGAGAATCTACATTTCTAACGACCTCCCAGGTGGTACTGATGCAGGTCCGGACCACACTTGGAGAAGCCCTCTTCCCAAGTGGTGGTTTGCAACCTTGACTGCACATTAGGATCACCTGGGGGTGGGGGGAGCACTTTTTAAAACCCCAGTGTCCAGCCACATCCCAGCCAATTACATCAGAAATTCTGGGATAGGGAAGAGAAGGGGCCTTGACACTGATAGTTTCAAAAATTCCCCTGGGGATTCCAATGTATAAGCAAGCTTGGGAACCACTGCCCTAAATGGTGGGAAAGAGGTAATCCAAAAAGTCCTAATGTCTTTTAGGAGGTGGGCTCTATAGCAGAAGTGAGTGACCTGGTTCCTCTTTACCTGGGAGAAACAGAGATGACAGAACCTGGGGTATGTTTATTCTCTGAGTTCCCTGAGCCCCAGCCTGGTTTACAACAGTGGCTCTCAAGATGTGGTCCAGCACAAATGGGAACTTGTTAGAAATGCAGATTCTGGAACCCCACTTCAGCCCTGCTAGATCAGAAGCTAGCAAGCAGAAGTTGTTGTTGAAGCTCAGCTTCTGGTGACAGACCATACCGTCCAAGTGATGTCAAGTGTGAGAACCTGTGTTACGGAGAGAAGTCGAAGGAGCCTCAGAGACACAAATGGCAGGAAGTCCAGCCCTAATGGTGCCTTTTGGATGGCATCAAGAAGGTAAGTGGCAGCCAACCTGTGCAAGGACTGGACAGATTGTTGGACGCCTCAGCAGGAGTCAGCGTGAAGCATTGACAATCAAAGAAGAAATGTCTCCTCCCCAGGAATTTAGATGCTACCCTGGGGAAACGAGGTGAAAGTTTCATTTGAAATGGTTTTTGCCACATGGCAGAGAGATGGCTCAAATACAGAGTTGAGTCACAGAAAATAATGCTACATTTCTCACACACCTGAGCTGGGGGTCTGATATTTATACACAGTCGTGATTGGGAGCCCTAATTGAGATGATGCCTGACGTAGTAAGAGCTCAACAGCTATTATGAGGATGGTGATGGAGGAGGGGACGCCTCTGCTGAATTCATTCAGCCTGATGTACACCTTGGACAGGCAACATGCAGCAGCTTGAGAAGGCACTAGAATTGGGGTCGCCAAACTTTTTCTGAAAAAGGCCAGATAGTGAACAGTTCTGTGTGAGCACTACTGTTTCAGCTATGCTATAGGGTAAGAGCAGATGCAGACTTCATCTGTAAATGAATGGGAGCAGGGCCACCCTAAAGCTGCATTTATGGACATTGACATTTGAATTCCATATCATTTTCATTTGTCAAAATAATCTTCTTCTTCTGATTTTTTCAACCACTTAAAACTGTAAAAACCTTCCTTAGCTCAGAGGCTGTACAAAAACAGGTGGCATTCTATATAATGTTCTTTAAATGACAAAGTTAGAGAGAGAACAGATTTGTGATCGCCAGGAGTGACAGATGAGAATATGGCTCTAAAAACGTGGCACGAGAGAGCCGGGTGGTGATGGAATAGTTCTGTTTTGATTGTGATGCTCTTGTACAAAGCTACACACGCATGTGCGCGCGTGCACACACACATGCTTATATGTATAGCTGGTGAAATATAAGCTCTGTGGCTTACACCAATGCCAATTTCCTGGTTTTGATATTGTACTGTAGTTATGTAAGATGTTAACACTGGGAGAGGCTTGGCAAAACACACACAGGCTCTGCCTGACATTTATTTGCAACTTCCTACGAATCTACAATTTTTTCAAAATAAAATATAAAACAAAACAGAACAGGGCCATAGTTTGCCAACTCCTGCCATAGAATTTTAAGATGGCTGATAAGCCCACTCTACCTATGGGTCGTATTAACTTTAAAATAAGTAATATTTACTTATATAATAATGTGCTGTGTAGGAACACAGCACAGTGACAGCTCTCTTACAGAAGCTGACATTTTCTCGTTTGTCTACAGGTCCCAGAGGGTTCTTCAGGAAACCTCCTTCTTGGTGATTTTAAATTCTGTGTTTCACTGCTTCACTTCCTCTTTGAGTCGAGAGGCTGAGGTTGAGAGAGACCTCAAGGAAAACGGACAGAAGGCATATTGATAATTCTGCCTCGGAAGAGGGTGGCTGTCCAGAATTCTGGCCACAAAATAGCATGGGCTCGCTCATTGGGAAGTGTATTCCCCCACACCCCTTCAAGCATCCCTGGATGCTGGTGTAGTATTTCCATATCTATAGCCCATTGCTTTATCCTTCAGTATGGTTAATACTGCCCCTCTGGGCCTCACTAGAGGGGTCTGTATCGAATATCTTATTGAATAGACACCATGAAGTCCCTTTCTTAAGAGGGACAAGCTCAAATCTCTGAGACCACAAAAGAGCAGGCCAGGAAGACTACTTTTCTAGAAAATGACCACACATTGCTAAACTTGCTGAAAATTAATCCCTAATAACAAAAAGTCTATTTTTCTTTCCTCCTCTCACTTCTTAGATGCTTGCTGAATATTTATTATATGCCAGGGACTGTGCTTAGTGTTGAATGAATGGAAAACAGAAGCCCGTACTGAATGCCTTCCTCATGTCAGGGACTCTTCTAAGTGCTTCCTATATAACTACATCTTCAACTGCCAAATGAAGCAGATAATATTACTCTTTTTATGCTGAAAATGTCAGCAGTAAAGAGGATATAAGCTGCAAGTGCTTGAGGCCTCCACGCAAAGCCCCAACGTGAAGCCAACCAGGGAGAGAGCAGGGTAAGAAACAGAGACTGAGCCCTGATGACATTGTTTAAGGATCCAACACGCCTGAAGCTAACCTGTCATTTCAATTACGCACATACATTCCTTTATACGTTAGCAATTTCAACCTGGGTTTGTGCCACTGGCGTCTGAACGAATCTTCCTGGGAACATAGTTGTGATTCTCAAGGAACCTGGTGGTGAGGAGCAGGAGATGGACAGATATTTATAATCAGTAATGCAGGTGTATGCAAGGTATAACAAGTGAGCGTCCAGAAGAGAAAGTGAATGGTGTCACTTGGATCAACAGGAAGATCCTGCGCGAGATGTTATGTTTGAGCCAGGCCTCCTGTGGGAGTAGAGTCTGCAGTTGGACAAATCAAGAGTCTTAGAAAAAGGGAGTAGAGGCAAGAGGGAAATTTTTGGTAAGAGGAAGCTGCATGTACAAAGATATGGCACATTTCACATATTCTACTCTGGAAACTGATCAGAATTTACCGAGTGGGCCAATAGGTATTGCAGATTAAGGGTTTGTCAGCGGCCATTATCCTGAGAGCTTTCAAATTCTTGTGAAGGGGTTTAGATTGTATTTGGTGGCAGATAGAGACCCACTGGGTTATCTGCAGGTCTAAGTGACCCCCCAGGCTGCTGTCTTGGATGACTGACTTCATGCCAATGCCAACTTCTGAGCTGTGGAATGAAGGAGGGTAAGCGCATTTGCAGACAGGCAACAGGGGAAAAGATAATGAGGTCAGGTTTTAGCAAAGGGAGGCGGGATGTCAGGCAGACAGTTTTATATACATATAGGTCGAGATGTTGAGAAGGGGGCTAGACTGGTAATACACTTGGAAGTGACTGGCATACATCTCAGTGTTTCTCAGCTCTGGCAGAACCTTAGTATCACCTAGGGAGCTTTCAAATATACTGAGGCCTGGGACCCCCGAGTGGGATCTTTGCCGCTGACATTCGTAGCAACAGGCTAGCAACAGTAGCAGCCCCCTTACTGAAGGACAGCTGAATCCTTGCCTGTAGACACCGATCTGGTTGGTTAGGGGAAAGGTTCCCAGGCTGGGTGGGCATCATGGGTGTACCACCTGTGCAGTCACACAGGGCCCTGTGCTTCTGATCTTCCTGCTTGTTTCAATTCTCTGCTAGCATCATCTTAAAGTCTTCATCATTTTTGAAACAAGGGGCCTTACATCATTTTAATTTTGCCCTGGGGCCTCCAACTTATGTAGGCCATCCTGGGCCCAAGCATGGGTAGTTTCGAACACTCGCCAGGTGATGTAATATGCAGCTGAGTAGCACAGGGACAGAACAGCTTAGCCCAGGAAACATGGAATGGGAAGTTTGTGGATGGAGCCTGCAGAAACATTCACATTCTATGGGAGGATGGAAGAAGGGGTTCAGGCAGGAGAAGCAAAAACAACAACAACAACAACAACAACAAAAAATCAGAGAACTAGGGAAGCAATAGGAAAGCTGGAGACCTCAAAGCCAAGACAAGGGAGGGTGGTCACCACATTTATAATACTGCAGCTCTATGTTAACTAACTTGGATTTAAATTAAATAAATAAATAAAAATAAATACAGCTTTGTGGTTTTGGTAGGACTATATTTCACTTTAACTATTGAAAATTTAGCCTCTAAATTGAGTTGAGCTGTAAGTATAAAATACACACCAGATTTCAAAGATTTAGTTAAAAAAATGTGAAATACTTCACTAATAACCTTTGTATTGATTACATATTGAAATATTAATGTTGTAGATATACTGGGTTAAGTAAAAGGGATTATTAAAATTAAAAAAAAAAAAAAAACCAAAGGTGGGGGGGGTTGCCTGGGTGGCTCATTCAGTTAAGTTTCTGACTCTTGGTTTCAGCCCAGTTCATGATCTCGTGGTTCATGGGTTGGAGCCCTGCGTCTGGCTCTATGCTGACAGTGCAGAGCCTGCTTGGAATTCTCTCTCTCCCTCTCTCTCTGCCCATCCCCTGCTCACACACTTGTTCTCTTTGTCTCTCAAAAATAAAGATTAAAAATTTTTTAATTAAAAAATAAAATAGTGCAGAGAGATAAACAGCTAGGTGTTCAGGATGACACTTATTAGCTCAGCCAGACCAGTAAGCCAACACAGGATTGAAGGTGAACAAGTTAAAAACAGGACAGCAGGGTTCCAAAGAGCTCGGCCATGAAGGAAGGGGAAGAAAAAGGGCTGTGACTAAAGGAAGACAGTAATTGTTACTTTTTTTTTTTTTTTTTTTAAGTCTAACACATGTTAGTATTGGTGGGAGGAAAGCAACGGGAAGCGCGGGCATGAGGGTAAGTAATGGGAGGGTGACCAAGCAGATGTTGGGCAAATGGGTTAAAGAATTCAAGTTCTGTGAGGATGGACTGCTGACCCATTCGTACCATCTTTGTGTCTGCGAGAGGCCGTGGCATGTGACAGGTGCTCACACCCTCACATGTGGTCAGCAGCCAGAACGGACTAGAGGGCAGTGGTAATTCGAGACTGGAACCAGAGTGGGTCACTTGCTAGGAGGGGTGGGTCGCAGTACCTCTGTTCTGCACCTTTTCCACCACTTTGCTGTGGGCGTCTTTTATCTGCTGCGGGTTGGTGATGTCCATCTGGAGCACGGAGACGCGCTTGGAGCAGGTTCTTCGCAGTTCCTCTGCTCCTGGTCCCTTTTCATTCAGAACTCCGACAAATACCGTGAAGCCAAGCTCATCCAGATATTTGGACAGAGCATGGCCAAATCCAGAATCACCACCTGCAAGGGATGAAGGCAAGACAAAGTGGGCTCAGACTCAGGTGGCAGGAGAAGTCACTTAATGAGGAAAGCATTCCATGCTAGGTATGATTGTCCACGTTTTCTGGAGAGGGTGGCACTTGAGGAAGTTTCTTTATCTGCTAGGTGGAAAAATGCACAGACAAGCCAAAACAGATGCATTTCTCTGTATAAAAAGAAGAAAGTTAGGTAAAATTTGGAGTGGGGGCTTAAGTGAAAGGGGAATTTCTGATGGAGGGATGGTCCAGGAGTGGCTGGTGGCCACATAACTTAGGAGGGAAAATAAAGACACATCGTGGAAATTTTTCTATTAATCTCTGCTGCGTCCTATTTGATGTAGCTTCCATCACCCCATAAAATCTTCAGTGAATCATTCACTACAAACTAATACCTTAGGGTTGGTTTTGGGTTTTAGAGACATAACAAAATGTCAGATCCTGCGTCCCTGTGGACAGAAGTCAGTTACAAGAAGCTTCCCAGTCCCTTCTAGGTTATGAAAGATGATGGCTCATAGCCACCTGCACTGCTCATCTCCTCAGAACTTTTTCCCCCATGATGGCCTTCTCCCAAGTTGTTGAATAGACATCAACCCTAGAAGGATAGGTGCAACAGAAACCAGATAGAAGGCCCTAAGTGCGTCACTTTGTGGAAACAAATGGATGACAAATAATATGTAAAATACCCCTCATACTTTGAGGTGGGAGTTTATCCACACCAGTCTGCAGGATATTATGGACCCTTGAAAAATGGTTTTATGCCCACAAGTGATAGATATCTGAAGGTCTGAATGAAGGCAACATGCACATAAAATCACCTGTTGGGCCACAGCAGAATAAACACCCAACAGTCAATATGCCTCCAAAAGTCTAAAGGTGAGACATAGTCTTCACACTGGCTGGGTCAGGTGATCTTTCCTGTAAACCTTGAGGGATCCCTCTTATCAGCAGTCAGGGGCTACAGTCAGGCATCTACCCAAGAACTGGAAAATATGAGAAATCAGAGTACGCTGACAGTTAACTCAAGGATCAATGTGTCAGTGATCGGAAAAGACATCTTACTTCCAAGCTAACAAAACCTTCCTGGAATCTGAACAGAAGTGTCACTGTCCCTAAGAAGAGGATGATCACCATTAGATGGTGAAAGGACAAACTCAACACCAAAAAAAAAAAAAAAAAAATCAAACAATCTAATTCAAAAATGGGCTGAGGCACTGAATAGACATTTTCCCAAAGAAGACATACAAATGGCCAACATACACATGAGAAGATGTTGAGTATCACTAAGTGCCGGGGAAATGCAAGTCAAAACCACCATGAGATATCCTCTCACACCAGTTAAAATGGCTACAATCAAAATGACAAGAAATAACAAGTGTTGGCGAGGATGTAGAGAAGAAGGAACACTTGTGAACTGTTGTCATGAACGCAAATTGGTGCAGCCACTGTGGAAAACAGTATGGAGGTTGCTCAAAACATTAAAAATAGAAATACCATATGATGCAGTAATTCCACTATTGGATATTTACCCAAAGAAAACAAAAACACTACTTTGTAAGGATACATGGATCCTTATTTTTATTGCAGCATTGTTTATAACAGCCAAGAAATGGAAGCTACTTAAGTGTCCATCAATAGATTAATGGATAAGGAAAATGTGTTTTATACACACACACACACACACACACACACACACAAGAATATTATACAGTCCTAAAAAAAAGAATGAAATCCTGCCATTTGAGACAACACGGATGGACCTAGAAGGTATGATGCCCAGTGAAATCAGTCACACTAAGAAAGACAAATACCATGTAATTTCACTCCTAAGTGAGACCTAAAAAACCAAACAAATGAATAAACAAACAAAAGGCAGAATCAGACCTATAAATACAGAAAACAAACTGATGGTTGTCAGAGGGGCGGGGGGTGGTGGGTTGGACAAAATGGGTGAATGTAGCATTTTGCTTAACAAAACATCTTGGAGTGCTGCCTGGGTGGCTCAGTTGGTTGAGCGTCCAACTTCGACTCAGGTCACGATCTCACGGTTTGTGGGTTTGAGCCCCATGTCGGGCTCTGTGCTGACAGCTCAGAGCCTGGAGCCTGCTTCGGATTCTGTCTTCCTCTCTCTGCCCCTCCCCCGTTAGCACTCTGTATCTCTCTGTCTCTCAAAAATAAATAAAAACATTTTTTAAAAGTATCTTGGAGGAATATCCATGTCAGTTGATATAGCTCTTTTAAAATTGAAATACCATCTTTTAAAATTGCTGTGTCATATTCCATCATAAGCACCAAAAGTTATATAATCGTTTTCCTATTCATGGAAATTTAGGTTAATTCCTTCTTTTGCTCTCATGCACAGTGCTGGAAAGAACATCACTTATGTGTCTCTGAATGTATGTATTTGTTTTCTAGGACAGACACTGAGACTTTCTGGGTCAAAGATAGACACGTTTAAAATGGTCATAGATTTTAGTCCTTCACATTTATCAGCAAGGCATGTGAATGCCTGTTTTTCTGTCCTTTTGTCTTATTTATTTATTTGTTTCTTTGTTTATTTATTTATTGCTTGAGTATGGCTCATGCAATGTGACATTAGTTTCCGAAGTGCAAATTAGCGATCTGACAAGTTTACACATTATATTGTGTTCAGCACAAGTGTAGCTACTATCTGTCCCCATACATCACTCTTACAATGACTATATTCCCCATGCTGTCCCTTTCATCCCTGTGACTTATTTTTTCGTTGCATACCTGGAAGCCTGTATCTCTCACTGCTCTTCCCCCATTTTGCCCAGCCCCTAGCCCCCTCCCCCTAGCAACCGCTACTTTGTTCTCTATTTATGGATCTGTTTCTGATTTTTTTAAATTTGTTTTATATTAGATTCCACATACAAGTAAAATCATAGGGTATTTGTCTTCCTGACTTATTTCACTTAGGATAATACCTTTAGGTCCATCCATGTTGTTGCAAATGGCAAGGTCTCATTCTTTTTTATGGCTGAATAATATTCTCTGTGTGTGTGCGTGTGTGTGTGTGTGTGTGTGTGTGCACGCACATGTGCACCACATCTTCTTTATCCATTCATCTATTTTTAAAAATATTTTTAATGTCTTTATTTTTGAGACAGAGAGACAAAGTACAAGTGGAGGAGGGGAAAGAGAGTGAGAGACACAGAATGTGAAGCAGGCTCCAGGCTCTGAGCTCTCAGCACAGAGCATGATGCGGGGCTCGAACTCACAAGCAGTGAGATCATGACCTGAGCCAAAGTCGGATGCTTAACCGACTGAACCACCCGGGCACCCCTCTCCTTTCATCTGTCAGTGGACACTTGGGTTGCTTCCATGTATCGACTACTATAAATAATGCTGATTACATTTAACTTTTACTTCTTGTATGTCCATGTGCATCTATGCTCAGGAGACAGGCCTCTGTGTAAGCGTCACCATCAGGGCCCCCAGAGGAAGAGACAGTAACAATGGAGGCAGAAGCATCTGAGCCAGGTGACAGTTGTCCATCTTGGTGTAAATCAGCACATTAGAATTATGGCTCTTCAACATGTAATAATATATGTGTGTACCAGTTTTGTGAGCCCAGTGAATGTGGCTTTGCCCTGCAGCTGGACAAATTCAACTTCTCAGTCAGCTATGCTGGAACCAGCTCCTGGACAGTGCCAACTGCCACAGATAGGTGCCAAGCACGCAAATCCCTACACCACCCCGGAAACCCCAGATGTCACTGGTGACCAGTACTGTCTTGCAAAATTATTCTCCGAATGTCAACAGGTGAGATTACCTTTCCCATTCTACACATGGGAAAACTGAAAAGGAGAGGGGCCAGCATTACAGAGATAGTAGGGATAGACTTAGACTCTCTGCCAGGGCCTAAATCCAAGCCCATGCCTCTTCGTTATCCTGGACCAGCCACCTTCTCCTTTATCTGTTTAAGAAGAGAGGGGAAGTGTGGGGAAGCCAAGTCCAGAATGGTCCTCGTGTGGTCCAGCAAGGAAGGGTATGATCAACCTGCAAGTAACTAACTTAGAACCCGATTGGCACGAAGAATGGGTCTGGAGCTGGGTTACACCTGCTCTGGCGGGCAAGGCCATGTGTCCACGGAGGGCCCCTCCCATTTGTGATACACCAAACCCTGTGCTTCTGCCTCATGGTCGACGCAGCTCGGCATATTGAGGCCATGAATTTTCAAGCTTCCAATTCTCCTGACAGGTTTCTGTCATATTAGGATGTCAGCATGTTTCTTCCCTGCACAGAAAGAATCATTCTGCAGTGCAGAGATGAAGCCCACGGCCCCGGGTTCCATGCAGCAAAGAAACACCCAGCCAGGGCATGTGCAGAGGAGGGTGAGAAAGGTTGTCCACCCAAAAGTCTACCAACAGATGGATACAAACACAACATGGTGTATCCATCCAATGAAATATGATTCAGCCATAGAAGGAAATAAAGTTCTGTTACACACTACAGCAATGGTGAATCTTGAAAACTTTATGCTAAGTGAGAGAAGAAGGAGATGTGTTGATCCTGACTACATGTTCTCTGAGTAGAGAACAATCTGGAAGATATTTTTGAAAGTAGCGTCTTTTTAAAAAAATTTAATTTATTAAGTAGTCTTCATGCCCAATGTGGAGCTTGAACTCACGACCCTGAGATCAAGAGTCACATGCTCTACTGATGGATGGAGCCAGCCACGCACCCCCTGAAGGTCATAACTTTGACTAGCTTCGTGAATCCAGGATCTAACTCTCTAGAAAGTTCCTAGGAAGAGCCTGGCGTGTGGAAGATACAGGCAAACTTCAGAGATTTTGCGGATTCAGTTCTAGACTGCCACAATAAAGCAAGTCAAATGAATGTTTTGGTTTCCCAGCATATATAAAAGTTATGTTTACACTATACTGTAGCCTATTAAATGTACAATAGCATTAGGCCTAAAAAACAATGTACATACCTTAATTAAAAAATACTTTATTGCTGGGGCACCTGGGTGGCTCAGTCAGTTAAGTGTCGACTCTTGATTTCGGCTCACGTCATGATCTCATAGTTCGTGAGTGATTCAAGCCCCGCATCGGGCTCTGAGCTGATAGCGTGGAGCCTGCCTGGAATTCTCTCTCTCCCGCTCTCTCTGTCACTCCCCTGGTCGCGCTCTCTCTCTCGTTCTCCGTCTCAAAATTAAATAAATAAATGTTAAAAATAATATATTTAAAAAATACTTTATTGCTAAAAAATGCTAACCATCATCTGGGCTTTTTGCTGGTGGAGGGTCTTGCCTGGATGCTGACGGCTGCTCACCAAGTGGAGTGGTGGTTGCTGAAGGTTGGGGTGGCTGTGGCAGTTTCTTAAGACAACGGTAAAGCTTGCCACATCGATTGACTCTTCCTTTAGAGAGTGATTTCTCTGTTTCATCTGATGTTGTGTGATAGCATTTTACCCACAGGAGATCTTTTTTCAAAATTGGCGTTAATTCTTCTCAAATCCTGCTGCTGCTTTGACAATTCAGTTTATCTGCTAAATCCTCTCTTGTGATTTCAGTCATCTTCACCAGGAGTGGAAACCACTTTCACAAAGACCACTACTTTCTTTGGTCATCCATAAGATGCAACTTCTCATGCATTAAAAGTTTTATCATGAGAAGGCAGCAATTCAGTCCCACCTTCAGGCTCCACTTTTTTTTTTTTTTAATGTTTATTTATTTTTGAGAGAAAGGGAAAGCACAAGCCAGGGAGGGGCAGAGAGAGGGGGAGACAGAGGATCCAAAGTGGGCTATGCACTGACAGCAGTGAGTCTGATGACAGCAGTGGGGCTCGAACTCACGAACGGCGAGATCGTGACCTGAGCCAAAGCTAGACGCTCAACCGATTGAGCCACCCAGATGTCCCAGGCGCCACTGTTAATTGGGTTCTCCCGCTATTTCCACTACATCTGTGGTGACTTCCTCCACTCGAGTCTGGACAGCCTCAAAGTCATCCATCCATAAGGGTTGGAATCACCTTCTTCCAGACTCTTGTTAATGCTGATATTTTCACCTCTACCCATGAATCACAAATGTTCTTAACAGCATCCAGAATGGTGAATCCTTTCCAGAAGGTTTCCAATTGACTTTGCCCAGATGCATCGGGGGAATCACTTTTTATGGCATCTCTAGCCTTACAAAATGTATTTCTTAAATAATAAGACTTGAAATTCAAAATTACTTCTCTATCCATGGGCTGCAGAACAGATGTTACGTCAGCAGGCATGAAGACAACATTAATCTCATTGTACCGCCCCCATCAGCACCCTTGGGTGACTAGATGCATTGTCAGTGAGCACTAATATTTGGAAAGAAATTTTTTTTTCCCCTGAGCAGTAAGTCTCAATACCGGGCTTAAAATATTAGGCAAACAGATGTGCTGTCGGCCAGGCTTTGTTGTTCCATTCATAGAGCACAGGTAGAGCAGATTTCGCATAATTCTTAAGGGCTCAAGCCTTTTCAGAAGGGTGAGTGAGCACTGGCTTCAATTCAAAGTCACCAGCTACATTAGCCCCTACGAAGAGAATCACCCTCTTCTTTGAACCTCTGAAGCCAGGCGTTGATTTCTCCTCTCTAGCTTTGAACGTCTTGTTGTTGAGTGAAAATCTACTGGTCAGTGTAGCCATTTTCACTGTGTCTAAATACTTGGCTGCAGCTTCTCCAACAGCGCCTGCTGCTTCACCTTGGACTTTGAGGTCAGGACGACAGCCTCTTTCCTTTGCGCCTCACGAACCAATATCGGCCAATTTCAAGCTTTTCTTGTGCAGCTTCTTCGCCTCTCAGCCTCCACGGAACTGGAGAGAGTTAGCACTTTGCTCTGGATTAGGCTTTGGCTTAAGAGAATGTTTGCTCTTCTATCCAGACCACTGAAACCTTCTCCACATCAGCAGTAAGGCCTCTCGCTTTCTTCGCATTTGCGTGTCCGCTGGAGGAGCCCCTGTGATCTCCTTCGGGAACTTTCCCTTTGCACTCACAGCTTGGCTAAACGACGCAAGAGGCCTGGCTCCGGCCTATCTCCGCTTTCGACACGCCCTACTCCCTGAGCGTAATCACTTTTGGCTTTTGACTTAAAGCGAGAGACGAGGGACTCTTCCTGTCACTTGCACCCTTAGAGGCCAGCGTAGGGTTCCTAACTGGCCTAATTTCAATACTGCTGAGTCTCAGGGAACAGGGAGGTCCGAGGGCAGGGGGAGACGAGGGAAGGGCTGATTAAGTTTGCTATCTTCTATGGGCACGCTTCGTGGAGCCCCAAAACAATGACAATAGTAACGTCACAGATCACTGATCACAGGTCACCATCACAAATATAATAGTAAAGAAAAAGTTCGGAATACTGTGAGAATTACCAGAATGTGTCACACAGACATGAAGTGAGCAGATGCTGTTGGAAAAATGGCGTCAATAGACTTGCTCAACACAGGGTTGCCACAAACCTTCAGTCTGTAAAAATCGCATTGTCTGCGAAGCACAACAAAGCCAAGTGAGGTAAAAGGAGGTGTGTCTGTGCTGGAGGCAAGTGGAGTGATGGCGTGTTGAACTTTGCCAGGCCCTGTGATTCTGGAAAACAGCAAACAGAATCGCCCCCTCTCTTTGTTTCTCAGGAGACAGCTTAGTGCAAAGAAGTCACCTGCCCCCTGTGACCTGGGTAACACTCATGGATGCTTCCCTGGCTTACCTGTGACAGGGCCAGACCCAGGCCCTCCATTGCTCCATAAATAATTAGCTGAATGGCCTGTCACCAGCGAATCATTGGAAAAAAGTGCTTGTTAACCAACATTTGGTGCAGATTCTCTTCTTTCCCTGGGCCCTGGCCCACCCCCAGCCTGAGCCAGTAGACAGCCACTCCTGAGAATAGGCTGGTCTCAGGGGAAAACCTTCTCTCATCTACTGTCTGGTCACAGCCTGCCTCTCCATGCAATGCCCCTCGCCTGGAGCCATCTGCACGTGTTTACTGCCCCCTCTAAAAGCAACATTCTGTTTTTGGTCCAACCCTTGAGATACTTGCAGACCTATCGTCAGAGTATTCCCCATACGATGCCAGTCCTATCCCCCTGCAATAACCCTTTCAAATAAAACCTCTCCTTACTAAATCAGGATTTGTTTTTATTTGACGGTGAATCAACAAAGCCAAAGTTCATAGAAAGCCATCTGCTTATCCTTATCTGTAAGAAGGCACAGCACAGAGGCCTGGGTGTGAGCCTTGGTCCCATCATCCCTACCTGTGCAACCCTGGTCAAGTTATTTAACTTCCCTGTGTCTCCGTTTCCTCATCTGTAAAGTGGACTTACTAATGATACCTAAACCAGTTAATATTTGTGATGTGTTTAGCAGTGCCTGTTCCCAGTAATAATTATATAGATTAAAAAATATAATAAAACTGTTATCCTTCCTGATTTTCAGGCCTTTGCATGCACAAATCGGTAGACGAAGAATTTGTGTCTGGTGAGGACCAACTCAACATCTCAGTTAAGATGCATGCTGCCTGAATCTGCGTCTTCCACACATGAGTTTTGGAGAATGTTCTGTGTAGTTGTGTGGACCCTCTCTTTCTTCATCTGGGAAGTGGGGTTATGACAGTACCTCCCTCCTAGGCTGATGTTGGGAGGTAACACACAGTAGATGTTTTACACAAGACCCCACATGTTGTCAGCAGCTCTTATCAGTATCGTGGCTCCAACCAGGACATCGTTTGTGATTTACAGTGTTAAAGATCAGGCTGTGCTAGCCCTGAGCCTATGCAAGCGTCAGCGCACCTTGGGGAAGAAAGCCGCTCCCCGTTGAGAATCCTTGTGTACTCTGGAAACCCCAAGACAAGGCTGGGGCCTTGGGGAAGAGGCAAGTGTCTCATAAGGGCTCTCTAATGGTAATCTCTGAAAATAACCACACCCTGCATGGATTGCGAGTTCACCAAGTTCCTGCCAGCCTCTCACATACTAACTCATTACATGTTCCCCGCCACTCTGAAAGGTAAGTCATTTTACTACCATCAGTTACAGAGGAGGAAACTGAGACACAAAAAGAGTTAAATCGTTCAGCTGGGACATGGCAGGGTTAGGTTGGAACCCAAGCAGGGTCCAGGATCTAAACAGCTGGGATATAAAATATTCAATTCTTTGGGGCACCTGGCTGGCTCAGTTGGCAGAGCGCATGACTTTTGATCTCAGGGTCATGAGTTCGATCCCCACGTCAGGTGTAGAGATTACTTAAAATAAATAAATAAAATATTTAAAAATATTCCATTCTTTTAGCACATAGGATTTAGCACAAAGAAGATGGTCAGTAAAAAGCACGTGTTGACTAAGTGGGCATTTAAGAAGGCATTGGAATGTGAATGCTTTCAGAACAGAGAATCCTGTCACTCATGTTGATAGTACCTGACTCAAAGTAAGTACTCAACAAAACATTTGTTGAGTTGGACATCCATCCCTGGTAGAGGGTGGATAACATGCTGGAGTTGGGTTTAAGCTATGCCCTTTGAGATCATTCTATCTAATAGCCTAGAAATATATCAACTTGGAGCAAGTAATGAGCATTTAAACGAAATCTGTACAAGATAGGAGTGAGTTTGAAATACGGATTCATTCTAAAAATATTAATAAAGTCTCCCTTTATGTGCAAAATGGAAACAGTATGAATCCCTTTAATTCAAAAGAGTTAACAATTGTGTAGTCTCAAAGCTGGTGGGCTCATGGGAACTAGATTTATCCCATTGCTACTCGAGAGTGCTGGATTAGCTGGTGAACAGAAACAGTCCAACGTTTGTTCAAATCTTAAATTAGGTAAGTTGTGAAGTTCAGAAGTTCTTTAGGACCATGTCCCTTGAATGTAACACACCACCCTGTAAAGGTGAGACTGCATGTGCTCTTGGATACAAGCTGTTCCCTTGGAAGCGACATTCAAGTCTTTTTTTTTTTTCCTTTAATTCTTTTAATGTCCGTTTAGTTTTGAGGGAGAGAACATGAGCTGGGGAGGGGCACAGAGAGAGAGAGACAGAGGGAGAGAGAGGGAGACACAGAATCCGAAGCAGGCTCCAGGCTCCGAGCTGTCAGCACAGAGTCTGATGCGGGGCTCAAACCCACGGACCGTGAGATCATGGCCTGAGCCGAGGTCGGACGCTTAACTGACTGTGCCACGCAGGTGCCCCACCTTGGAAGCTACATTCAGAAAGAGGGACGAAGAGGGAAGAATGTGTAAGCCTGTAAATTTCTAGTCATTATCCAAACATCCTACAAGTAATGAAACTTTAAGATCAACAACGGGGGGGCGCCTGGGTGGCTCAGTCGGTTAGGCGTCTGACCTTGGCTCAGGTCATGATCTCACGGTCAGTGAGTTCGAGCCCCACATCGGGCTCTGTGCTGACAGCTCGGAACCTGGAGCCTGCTTCGGATTCTGTGTCTCCTTCCATCTCTGCCTCTCCCCAACTTGTGCTCTGTCTCTCTCTGTCTCTCAAAAATAAATAAATGTAAAAAAAAATTTTTTAAATCAACAATGGGGAAGTAAAAGAAGAAATCCCTATTTATCTTACCAATGTAGCACAACTTTTATAGGCTTCATGGTTTTTCTTCTAGACTTCTTTCTGCACATTGTTCTTTAACAATTCCAGTTATAGCACACATATAATTTGACAACTAATTTTTCAATTAATATTAGGTAAACCATTTTTATACGTTTCTACGTTGTCTTCAAAACCACAAACCATTATTTTTCATAATGAGATGAAATTCTCCCTATTAAAATGCAACAGAGAGGGATGCCTGGGTAGCTGAGTCAGTTAAACTTCTGACTCTTGGTTTCGGCTTAGGTCATGATTTCCTGGTTCGTGGGTTCAAACCCTTCATCAGGCTCTGTGCTGGCAGTGTGGAGCCTGCTTGGAATTCTCTCTCTCCCTCTCTCTCTCTCTATCCCTGCCCCTCCCCCACTTGCACTGTCCCTGTCTCTCTCAAAATAAATAAACTTTAAAAACCAAAAATAGGGATGCCTGGGTGGCTCAGTCAGTTAAGCATCCAACTTCTGCTCAGATCATGATCTCACATTTCATGAGTTCGAGCTCTGCATTGGGCTCTGTGCTGACAGCTCAGAGCCTGGAGCCTACTTCGGATTCTGTGACTTCCTCTCTCTCTGCCCCTCCCCTGCTCGTACTCTGTCTGTCCGTCTCTCTGTCTCAAAAAACAATAAAAAAATTTTTAATAAAAAAAAATAATTAATTAATTAATTAATTAATTTAACAAATGCAGCATGGAGAAATGGTCTGAGCCTGGATTCTGGAGCTAGGAGACTTGAGTTCAAATCCTGGCTCTGCCACTTACCAAAGTCACTCATGTGACTTTGGCCCATCAACCCCTCTGTGCCTCAGTTTCCTCATCTGTAACGTAGGGCGATACTAGCACCTGCTTCCTAGGGTTGTTAGAAGGATTAAAATGGTTTGATTAATTAAAGTAATTGGCACAAGGCCTGGCACATGGCATTTACTATTCAGGTGTTTGTTAAGTAAACGGCAGCTGTGTTCTTCACCCCTGCTACTACTTTTGCTGGCTGCTTCTAGTTCCTGGAACCAAAAGAATTGTCAGTTCAGTTCTTATCTTGGGTCATCGGCTCTACTTTCTGCCAGGGTCCCATCTCTCCCACACCCTGTCCCTAAGGCCCCTCCAAGTCCTCCCGTTGCCAGTGATCTCTTGGACCAACAGCAGCCACAAGCAGGGCTTCTTAGGGGTACAGGCATCTTCGGAGGTATTGAGGGCTTTTCTCACAGTGGATTTCACTTCTAACAGTGGCACGCACAAGCACAAACTGAAGATCTGCTATGTATCAATAAGAGCATGGTCTGATATGTGTTTTGCTTGCACAGGGTGTTTTGTAGAAATCTAAACTAACACCTAGAATCAGGGGGGTTCACCTGAGAATCCAGGTCAATGGTTTCTCTTGGTTAACCGGGAGATGAGCCAACTGCAGGCCTGCATTCCAACAAGGAACGCCTGACTTGAAGCTGAGGATCCCTATGCTCCCTGCCATGGGTCATACTCTCAGAGCAGGGCTCCGTGGTGGGCATGTGCCACTTCCAGAATTCCTTTTTATTTATTTATTCATTCATTCACTTACTTACTTATTTACTTACTTACTTGTTTATTTATTTATTTTAAATAAAATTTATCGTCAAATTGGCTAACATCCAACACCCAGTGCTCATCCCAACAAGTGCCCTCCTCTATGCACTCCCGGCATTCCTAATGATACCTGCCCCACTCCTGTAGCCTTGTGAGCCTCCAAGACCCCTGATGTACTTTGTCCCACTTACAAAAGTCATCTGGGCCCAGAGATGCTTATCTTGAAACCTGTGCAAAACCGAGGAGGAAATGACTGTCTCCTCCCTTGCTTAAGACTGAAGCGATCCATCAGATTGCCACCGTCGTGTTGTCACTGCCTGTTCCCTATAAAATATATTAGGGTTGATAAAATGGTAGATAAACAAAATAAAACTCTAGTGCACTTAAGGCTTCCCTGAGGGTCATTTAAGGCTCAGCTCTTAACCCAGGAAGAGCAAATACTTGCCACTGCACCACCAACACCACCCCCTTTGCCAGTGGTATTCTCAAGGTAGTAACTGTTGGGTGGTGTGGCCCGGGAAAAGTCCATTCTGTAATGGAAATAAATGCATTTTTTCCCCTGAAATAGAATCTTTATGAATAATTATGCCATGCTATTGCCATCTTTTTTTTTTTAAGTTTATTTATTTATTTTGAGAGAGACAGAGACGGGGAACAGAGACCTCATGAGCAGGGGAGGGGCAGAGAGAGAGGGAGAATCCCAAGCAGGCTCTGCTCCACCAGCGCAGAGTCCGACGTGGAGATCGAACTCACACAACTTTGAGATCTTGACCTGTGCCAAAATCAAGAGTCAGATGCTCAACTGACTGAGCCACCCAAGCGCCCCTGCTATTCCTCTCTTAAGATGGCCAACTGAGATGCCAAAACATTCAATACTTGTTCAAGGCCACACATCTGGGATATGCTAGAGTTGTCTTTTGAACCCAGATTTGCTCTTTCTAAGGCACGTTCTTTTCCTTCTATGAATTGCTGTCTCTTTGAGCACCTTGGGCAGAAGATGGGCAGGGAGGATGCACAAAGTGGGGACACCAATGAGAGCTGTCTGCCAGAGAAGGGTCTCCATCACTGGTGCCACCTCTCTTCCCAGAGGATGGATTCCTATCATCCGTGCAACAGCACCAACTGCTCATCCAGAAGGGGAAATGCAACAGTTTGTTCTCAAGTGGTACATGAGGGAACAGCTCCTAGACTGGCTGCAAAATAAGCAAAAGTGACTCTGCTGGGCTTGGGCAAGGGCTAGACTCCCAGACCACACAGTCCAGTCCTGATGTCTCTCCTGAACTTCCCCTGTGGCCACCCCAAATTCATCACCTATGGCTTCACCTTCTAGAATTCCTTATTCTCCTAAATGACATCACTCTCCTTCTAGTTACACAAGACCAGTGCCTTCTCCTGATCCTCACCTCCATTCAGTCCCCTTGCCTTCCATCCTAAGATTTTGACAGCCATCTCCATATCTCCTTTTCTGCACCTCATGATGAAAAAATCCAGGTAAACCCAGGTCAGCCTGCCATCAGATGGCCACCAAGGTTGGGGTGCAGTAGGAAATGGCATCATAATTGTCCAAAATTTCATATTACATCTATTCAGGTTATCCTGGTTAAGAAACAATGGACATGAGTCTCAGTACTGACATCCCTGAAACCCATGCTGATGGGGAAGATGTGTGGTCAGCTGAAACGATCAGAATTTCAGAAGTCCTTGGCCAAGCCCAGACACCATTAGAAAGACTCCTCTTTGAGTCTTGGGTACTCTGGCTGAGTACCCAGATTAGGGCGGGGGAAGCTCCCTGTTGACAGTACTAGGGAACTCAGCCAAGACTTCCCAGCCCCATTTCCTCTAAGGGTGTCTTTGCAGAGATTTGGAGAGTGCTTTTTGGGTCTTTTTCTCTAATCCACTAAATGCCCACCTTCTCATAAAGAAAGAAAATAGGGAGAGATGAGCCAACAGTTGGTATCCATGACCATAAAAAGAGGTAGGGCGCTGGCTTTACCTAAATGCCACTTTTAACTTCGGACGTGTCTTCCTATCTCCACATTCATTCATTTGTGCAGACATCATCCATCTAGGAATCCCTGGGATAAGTCCTAGAAACACCACCATCAAAGAGAGACCTCTCCCCACCTTCATGGTGCATACTGCCTTAATCCTGAGTCCCACTGAAATCCCTGGGACACTTTAAAAAAATCAGTGCCCAGGCCACATGCCCAGTCTTAATTTAGTTGGCCTCAGGTCCTTCAGTTCAGCAGCAAAAGCTGTACCATCTGATTCCAATCTACATTTCCAAGTTTATCTCCCCCTCTCCCTCTGCTTGCATCCTGAATGCCACACGGAACCACACCTAGAACATCTTTGGTGTCTCCTCACCCACATCTTTGATTACATCGGACATTCTGCCTGGAATGCTTATGCATGTCCCTTTCGCCATTCCTTGCCGTTTGAATTTTTAAAAAACTATTCTGTACAAGAAAACCTTGTGTGATGGACTATGTGCCCATCTTCCATCCATAAAAATTATCAATATTCTGTTTTATTTATTTCCTCCCCCGATAGTTTTCCCCTTTTCTCTGCATTTTAAAAAAAAAAATTTATTTATTTATTTAAGTAATCTCTCCACCCAACATGGAGCTCGAACTTACGACCTTGAGATCAAGAGTCACACGCTTTTCTGACTGAGCCAGCCAGGCACCCCTTTTTCGCCTACATTTTAAAGCAAATCCCACCCTTAATATCATGTTATCCATAAACCTATAATTATGTCAGTATACACCACCAAAAGGCAAGGATATATTTTCAAATATAACTATATGGTCTTTGTAAGCTTGCAAAAAGTAACAATTCCTTTTTTATGTTTATTTATTTTTGAGAGAGAGAGACACACAGATGGAGCATGAGTGGGGGAGGGGCAAAGAGCGAGACACGGAATCCAAAGCAGCGTCAGTCTCTGAACCCACAAACTGTGAGATCATAACCTGAGCCAAAGTGAGTAGCTTAACCAGCTGAGCCACCCCGGTGCCCCAACAATTCTTGTTCACTGTCATCTAATACCTAGGATGTACTCCTCTTTCCCCGTTCATTTCCAAAATGTCTTTTTACAGTCGGTTTGACTCAAGGCGCAAACAAGTTCCACTCATCACATTCGGTCTTCATGTCTCTGAAGTGTCATCTCTTCTACAGGATTCTATTCCCTTTTTCATCCCATTTATTTGTTGAGGAAACCGTGGCATTTATCCTAAATAATTATTATTTATTATTTATTATTACTATTATTTATTCTAAATAATACCCCACATTCTAAGTTTGGCAAACTGCTTCCTTATTCTGTTCTTTAATTTGCTCCTCTGTCTTCTGTATTTCTGGTGAAGTTAGATCTAGAGGCTTAAGTTGGTTTAGGTTCACTTTTCTCCCCCCAAGACTGCCTCGTAGGCGGTGCTGGATGCCTCCTGTTGCACCACCAACGAGGGCAAGCATGAGTCATGTTGCACTTTTAATGATGGTGATCGATCAGCAAATTCAGGAGCTGGCAACCCAACCATATAATTCAAGGTTCCCCGTCAACCTTTCACGTGAGGCTTAGCCTACATTAATGATCATTGCCTCCTTCACTATTTCATTCAAGATAACACACACACGCATACACACACGTACACACACACACAAAACGATTCTTCTACTTCGGTCACTTCTTAACTAAAGTTAATAAAGTCATTTATTAACTAAAATTGTGAAGACTGACAACATTTTTAAACTGTATTCCTTAGCCTTACCATACTTATTATTGTAATTTATGATTATTTTGAACTGCCATATGTATATCAAGAATAAAGCAAATAAGGGGCACCTGGCTGGCTCAGTGGGTGGAGCATGCAACTCTTGATCGGGGGTCCTGAGTTCGAACCCCATGTTGGGAACAGAGATAACAAATAAATAAGCTTTAAAAAAGAAAAGAATAAAGCAAATGAAGTATTATGTTAATGTCATTAGGAACCAAGATTTTCAGCATCAAAGTAATTCAGTAAAATCCCTGGCATCTTAAATTTGGATTAAAAGCATCAATACCCTGGGGCGCCTGGGTGGCTCAGTCGGTTGAGCGTCCGACTTCAGCTCAGGTCACCATCTCACGGTCCATGAGTTCGAGCCCCGCGTCAGGCTCTGGGCTGATGGCTCGGAGCCTGAAGCCTGCTTCCGATTCTGTGTCTCCCTCTCTCTCTGCCCCTCCCCAGTTCATGCTCTGTCTCTCTCTGTTCCAAAAATAAATAAACGTTAAAAAAAAATTAAAAAAAAAAAAGCATCAATACCCTTTCCAAACATCACATTTTCTTCAGTTCTGTCCTCTCAAAAGGCTTAGAAGCAATGACATTCCTCAACATTCATATTTTGAAACCCTAATCCCAACGTGATGGAATTAGGAGCTGGGGCCTTCGAGAGGTGATTAGCTTATGAGGTTGGAACCTCTTGGATGGGATTAGTGCTCTTCGAAGCTAGTCTGTAGACTGTAGAGCTAGTCTGCTCACTTTCTTGCAGGGGATGCTACAAGGAGAATCAGCAGCCAGCGACCTGGAAAAGGATTCTCCCCGGAACCTGACTACGTGGGCGCCAGAACTGTGAGAAATGCATTTCTCTTGTTTTTTAAGTTTTTGTTTTAATGTTTACTTATTTATTTATTTATTTATTTGGGAGAGAGACAGACCGACAAAGCACAAGCCAGGGAAGGGGCAGAGAGAGAGGGAGACACAGAATCCAAAGCAGGCTCCAGGCTCTGAGCTGTCTCAGCACAGAGCCCGACACGGGGCTTGAACCTGTGAACTGTGAGATCACGACCCGAACCGAAGTCAGACGCTCAACTGACTGAGCCAGCCAGGCGCCCCGCATTTCTCTTGTTTATTAGCTGTCCAGTTTATGGTGCCTTTTTAGAGCAGCCTGAGCTAAGACACCTTTGAAGCTGTCGATGGTTTAACAATCAGCGCCCCAGAGTTCTGAGTATTCAACAATCGTCTCTCTAAAGCCGGTAGAAGTGGACCCCAGCACACCGCTGGAAACATGAAGCAGCTGAGGGAACCTGCAGTTCGTTTTCAGGAACTTAGAAAAGATGAACCTCAGGGAAGAAAAAGAATATTAGCTTGGCGCCTGATGGCTCATATCTGAGGTATCCACACAACATTTTTGCCTACCTCAGGACCTTCACACATGTAATACTTCCTCATCTTTTTTGTTTTGTTTTTGCCTTGTTGGGTCCTTCTCATCCTCCTGGCCTTAGCTGAAATATCACCACCTCAGAGAGACCTTCCTGACTCTTGTGTTTAAAGTAGATGTCCCCTCGCTCTTCTGGTGGATGTTCCTATGATGTGCCACCCAGATTCCCTTCAGGAAAAACTTGCCCCAGAAACAGAGTTTTGTTGGCAGACATCATTCAGAAGTCAGCTCCTCGAGGGGTGCTTGGGTGGCTCAGTCAGTTGAGTGTCCTTTGAGTGTCTGACTGTGGTTCAGCTCATGATCTCACAGTTTGTGAGTTCAAGCCCTGTGTCGGGCTCTGGGCTGACACCTTGGAGCCTGGAGCCTGCTTCAGATTCTGTGTCTCCCTCTCTCTCTGCCTCTCCCCTGCTCATGCTCTGTCTCTGTCTCTCTCTCTGTCTCTCTCTCTCTCAAAAATAAATAAACATTTAAAAAAGAAGAAGAAGTCAGCTCCTCCAGCAATTGTCTCAGCTACAGAGAGCCACCCTCCCCAGTGTGGCCCCCATTCAACAGTTGATCCATGCAAAAGCATAAACACAGGTCTGGTCATTACAGCCCAACCTGGGAGAAATATGAAGGGTCATTTCAGTGCTAGAGCTCCCCAAGGGGCTGAGAACCTTGCTTCCTTCTCTCCTCCCCACAGGTGCACATTCTAGGATGCTCCTTAAGAAACGGCTCGCGTGCTCACCTCTGCCTCAGAGTCTGCTTCCCAGGGGAGCCAACCCACACCATTCTGCCATCCCAAATCTCACACCACATTATTCTTTTTCTCAGCCTTTTGGTCATTTTCTTCAATTCGAACATTATCATATTTGTTGATTGAATTGCTTTTTTAAAAATTCCCTTAGTAGAATATGAAGTGACGATTTATGCACGGCAACTCTTCTCATATTCATATGCTAGCACCCTGTATGACATGCACTAGATAGTCAATGATTTAAAAAAAAAAAAAAAAAACATTCTCCAAGGGGCGCCTGGGTGGCTCAGTCAGTTGAGCGTCCAACTCTTGCTTTTGGCTCAGGTAATGATCTCACAGTTTCTGGGTTCAAGTCCCACATCGGGCCCCACGCTGGCAGTGTGGAGCCTGCTTGTGATTCTCTCTCTCCTTCTCTCTCTGCCTCTCTCTCAAAATAAGCTTAAAAAAAAAACTTTAAAAAAATCTCCCAGGGGTGCCTGGATGGCTTAGTCAGGTGAGCATCCAACTCTTGATTTTGGCTCATGTCATGATCCAAGGGTCATGGGATTGAGCCCCATGTAGAGCACCATAGTGAGCAAGAGCCTGCTTAAGATTCTCTCTCTCTCTCTGCCCCTCTCCCTTGCTTGTGCTCTCTCTCTGTTCCTAAAAAAATAATAATAAATAAAATAAAAATAAATTCTCTAAGTATAGCCAATGATGCACTGATGGGCCACAAACAGATCCCTCCTCCTCCCCCACCAAATTCAGATCCTTTTTTAATGACCATTTTCATCCATTCATTTTTTTTCACATGCACTAACTTATTAGAGGCTTCTCAAATTTTATATTCACATATGAAATCAGAGTATACAAATGGCTCTTAACCCAGCATTCTGTCAAGATCTGGTTGCCATAAATATCTGTTTTGCCCCTAGGGCATATAGGAAACAAAAAGTTGGTGCAGAAATGGGTGTGGTAGGCAGGCCCTAAGGAATTTTGCCTGTCCAAGGGAACTAGGTCCCAAAGGTTCGAGAGCCTTATATTTATATGTTATCTTATTTCATGCCTAAGATCTCAAGATTAAAGTCAGTCTTTTTAAAAAAATAATTTAAATTTTCTAGAACAGATTTGTAGAAAAATAAGGAAGACTGTATAGAATTCCCACATACCCTGCATACAGTTTCCCCGCATCATTAACATCTTAGATTAGTATGTGACATTTTCTATAATTAATGAACCGATATGGATACATTACAATTCACTAAATTCCATATTTATTCAGATTTCCTTAACTTTTTACTTAATGTCCTTCTTCTGTTCCCATCCAGAACACCACATTACATTTAGTGGTCCTGTCTCCTTAGGTTTCTCTTGGCCGTGGCAGTTTCTCAGCCTTTTTTTGTCTTTGGTATCTTTGATGGTTTTAAAGAGTACTGGTCAGGTGTGTTGTAGGATACCCACTTCCTGGAATTTGTCTGATGTTTTTCTCACGATTAGCCTAGGATTATGGGTTTGGGGAAGGAGATCACAGAGATAAAGTGCCTTTCATCACATCATATGAAGAGTACACTATCAGTAGGACTTGTGACTGTTGATGTTATCCTTGGTGACCTGAGCGAAGCAACGTTCTCAGGTTTCTTCACTGTAAAGTTACTCTCTTTTCCCTTTCTGTACTGTGCCATCAGGAAGGAAGTCTGTGCATAGCTCACGCTTAAGGAGTAAGCAGCTATCTTCCCTTCTTTTAGAATGAAGTATCTATGTAAATTACTTGGAATTTTTCTGCATGGGAGATTTGTCTTTTCTCCCTCATTTATTGATTTATTTGATCATTTATTTATATCATTATGGGCTCATGGATATTCATTTTATACCTTGGGTTATAATCCAATACCATTTTATTGCTCACATTATTTCAACTTTGGCCATTTGGAGTTCTTTCAGTTGGCTTCTGTAAAAGTATATCTTTTTATTCATATTTTATTTTTTATTGTTTTTAAATGTTTATTTTTGAGAGAGAGCAAGTGGGGAAGGGGCAGAGAGAGAGGGATACAGAGAATCTGAAGCAGGCTCTACAAGGTTAGCACAGAACCTGATGTGCGGCTCGAATCCACAAATCACGAGATCATGACCTGAGCTGAAATCAAGGGTTGGAAGCTTCACCGACTGAAGCACTCAGGCACCCCTCTTCTTATGCTTGTTTTCAAGATGAGGAAACCAATCTTCAAAAAATATAAAGTTTCCACCATCATTCAACTAACAAGAGCAGAGGTGCAGTTAGAATCATAAGATTCTACAGCACACACTTGTTTTTGTTTTGTTTTTGTTTTCCTCTTCATCATGTTTCATCTGAATATGGTCAATCTTTATAAATCAATAACTAGTGTATGTTTCACCTGATGGAGTTATTTAAGGCAATAACTGTTTTGAGACTATCCATCTTCTATGTACATTATAGAGGAAATTTCTTAGGTTTTTTTTTTTTTTTACTTTTATGTGTACACTTTGATGAATTTTCACAGAGTGAATCCATTCATGCAGTTAGCACCCAGATCAGGAAATAGAACATTACCAGCTCACCAAAACCCTCCCTGTGTCCACTTCCAGTCATCTCCACCCCAAAGGTTGCCACTATTCTGATGTCTAACAGCATAGATCAGTTGTGCCTGATTTTTACCTTAAATAAAGGGAATCATACATTCATCTTTTTTGAGGCTGGATTCTTTTGCTCATTCTCCTGTTTTCATGTGGTTTTGCTAGTGGAATTTTTTTGTTAAAGGTTCCATCTCTATATTTCACAAGGAAGGTTACAAGCAAAGTTACACTTGTAAAAACATGTTAAGCAACTACATAAAAAACACCCCACGCTACCACATAAAAAGTAAATTTACTTAAGAGTAACATAACACAAAGAAAGGAAAACTACCTAGAGACATAGCTAAATTGCCCCATTATCTTGAGGTGGCTTCGTTCCTCCTCCCTGTCATTATCTATAGTTTCATCTTCAAAGTGCTGCCTTAATAATGTCTCTCTGGGTCTCTTTCACAGGGAAGGTGTTTCTTGACTGACAGGATGACACTCAGAGCCCAAATCTCATCTGGCAGCTCCTAACACATAATGATACAAGACACTACCTGCGAAATTTGTCTAAAATACCGTGCAGAAATCCAAGAGAGCCCTGATTTCCACTTCTCTGATTTCTGTTTCTTTTTTGTTTTAATGTTTATTTTTGAGAACAAGAGCGAGAGAGAGAGCGTGCCCACACAAGTTGGGGAGGGACGGAGAAAGATGGAGACACAGAATCCAAAGCAGGCTCCAGGCTCTGAGCTGTTGGCACAGAGCCCAACGCAGGGCTTAAACTCCTGAACCGAGAGATCATGACCTGAGTGGAAGTCAGACACTTAACTGACTGAGCCACCGGGGCTCCCCTCTTTTCTGTTTCAATAACAATCAGTGCCTTTGACGTAGTTTCTTCCAACAGGGATGGCAGACCCTTGATGCCTCTGCTGCCACATCCTTCCAATACCACCACAGACATTGTTAAATCAAAGCACTCTCACCCTCAGAACCTGCTCACCCAACATTCCTAACCAAGCAAAGATGGCACAGGGGAGAAAACCTATGTGCCACCTCTGTCCACACACAAAACATCATGTTAATTTCTAGTTGGATCCGGGCTCTCATTGAATTGTTTTCCAGTTGGACTCAGGCTTCTAATCTCTACTCCATCCTCACCACATTGTTCTCTTACTCATGAAACTACTCTGGCTCCTACTTGTCTGATAGGTGATGGATCATGTACGCAGCCTGGATTTCAACAATAATTGAATTTGTTCACACCCAAACAAGCCCAACTTTCAGACCTACTTTTATTCCAGTTGGGCTGGTTTCTTCATCATCTCAGCTATGTCCTGCTTTTTCTATCCTGTGCGTTCTTTCCTAGCCTTCTAAGAGTCATACATTCATACATTAATTCATTCCTTCAGCATATATTTATTAAATGCCTGCTATGTGCTACACACTCTTAGATCATGGGGGTACAGCAGTACCTAAAACCATCCAAGTCCCTATCCTGTGGAACTTACATTGCAGAGGAAGATGGGGCATATTCAGTAAACAAACAAATGCATATGGTGTCAGTGGTGATGGGTGTTATGAAGCAGAATAGTGACTGGGGAGGAAAATGCCATATTCTTTATGGAAGTCAGGCAAAGCTACACTGAGCAGGGAGCAGTTGAACGGATATTCCAGGGAAGGGTGCACCAGGCGGAGGAAAGAGCAGAGACAAAGGCTCTCAGACAGGGACAGAGTGTTGGGGGAGGAACAAGGAAGCCATTTTGGCCAGAGAACAGTAAGTAAAAAGAGAATAGTGGGAAGTAAATCAGAGCAGTAGTTCAAGCTAGCTGTAAGCTCAGGGCTATCAAATGGGGTGATTTTGTCCCCAGGGGACATCGAATGATATCTGGAGACATTTTTGGTTGTCACAGTTGGGTGGTTGCTACCGGCATCCAGTGCATAGAGTCTAAGGATGCTGCTTAACAGCCTACAACACATAGGACAGCCACAAAAAAAGAAGCATCCAGCCCCATTGTCAACAGATCCAAGGTACTGCAAATCATGGTGAAGACAGTGGTTTTTATTCTAAGTGTGATGAGATGTCATTAGAACATTTGAACAAAAAAAAAAATTTGAACAAAGAAATGATTTCAACTAACTTACATTGTAAAAGGATCACTTTAGATACTGTAGCAAATCACACCTCAAATAATAAGAGTAGTATAAAAGGCTTCTCTTTATTGAGCACTTCTATTTGGGATGCTGTGCTAACCACCTAATCTAAGACATCGTGGTATTTTTCTTCATTGTTCCTACAATTGCCTGACATTGTCTTATGTGTTGGCCCATTAATTTCTAGATATTTGTTTCCCCCAATAGAATGCAAACTTGGTGAGGGCAAGAACTTTGCTCTGTGATCTGTTTAACCTCCAGCACCTAGGACAGTGCCTGACATACACTGGACACTCTACCTGCTGAGTGAATAAATGACTTCTAGGGTCAATTTGTTTATCCCTATTTCACAGATAAGAGAACTGAGCTTTAGCATTTATTGCCTAAACCACAACTATGAGACAATCTGCATCTTATGGCTATCCTGCCATAAGACTGGGTGGCTTAAACAACAGAAATCCATTCTCCCACAGTTCTTGAAGCCAGAAATTAGAGACCAGTGTGCCAGCTTGGACACATTCTGGTAAGAGCTATCTTGCTGGCCTCACAACATCCTTGTATGGCAGAGAGATGGAGAGAGAGAGAAAGAGAGAGAGAGAGAGAGAGAGAGAGAGAGAGAGAGCCCTCTGGTATTTCTTCTAATAAGGATATTGATCCTATCATCAAGGCCTTGCCTTTATGATCTCATCTAAACCTAATTACCTCCCAAAGGCCCCACCTCCAAATACCACCTCATTGGGGGTTAGGGCTTCAACATATGAATTTTGGGGGGGAATCACAATGCAGTCTATAGCATCATCCTCAAAAATTTGCAGTCTAGTGTGGGATACAGACAGTAGTATGTGCATGATGTAAAAAAGAAAATCATGAATTGTGGTAAATGGTACTAAAGGAACTATGCAAAGGGAAACAAGTGTCATGATGAATAATCAAGGTGGCAGGGAAGAGGCGGATTGTGGAAGACTTCCATAAGGAAGCAACATACAAACAAATCATCAAAAATTTAGTACAGTGAAAAATACCCCATTATGAACTTGTATACTGATTATGTGTTGAAATATAATATTTTGGATAGATTGTGTTATATAAAATATAAAATTGAAAGTAATTTTACCTTTTTTACTTTTTAAAATGCGACTACTAGAAAATTTTAAATAACTTCTGTGGCTTGGGGCACCTGGGTGGCTCAGTCAGTTGAGCGTCCGACTTCAGCTCAGGTCATGATCTCATAGCTTGTGAGTTCGAGCCCCGCGTCCAGCTCTGTGCTGACAGCTCAGAGCCTGGAGACTGCTTCTGATTCTGTGTTTCCCCCTCTCTCTGCCCTTCCCCCACTCATGCTCTGTCTCTCTCTGTCTCAGAAATAAACATAAAAAAAAGTTAAAAAAAAATAACTCCTGTGGCTTGCATTATGGTCCTATTGGACAGCACTGCCATATAGTATTCCCTTCCCACTAAAGACGCCAGTGTGGAAGGAAAAAGAAAGATTTCCCCAAAGAGGCAATGTAGACTGGGAATGGGGAACAGTATATCAGGGGAGGTTGAAAGTCAGATTGGCCGAATTACTGACATTTTAAGAATAGGGCAATCTGCTAATGGTTATGGGTTTCTTTTGGGGGTGATGAAAATTTGGAATTAGATACTGTTGATGGTTGCATTACCTTATGAATACACTAAAAGCTACTGGATTTTACATTTTAAAGGGTGAATTTCATGGTATGTGAATTACAGCTCAATAAAATTAAGATACAGGAAAGAATAGGGCAGTGTAATACCTACAGAATCTGATGTAACAGAAGACCCTTGAATTTTCTGGAAAGCTTACTACTTTCAGCTGACCTGTACGTAGTGTGTGTGTGTGTGTGTGTGTGTGTGTAGAGTAAGTAGGGAAAAAGGGCTCTTACATGTACATGTTTTGGCTGAAAGTAGGGAAGGAACCAGAAATCACCTTTACTAAAAATGAGTCAGAAATGACTTGAAGGAAAATGAGTTTGGGAATTTGCAAACATGTTGTGAGGGCACCAATGAGCCTCTCATGGCATATGTGATAGGGACTCGAGCAGATGATATTTGGAGACTAATGGGACAAAGTGACTTGCAATGATACCCGAGTCACTTTGAATATTAGGAACAGCTGTTTAAATCAAAATGCAAACTTCTATCTATAGTTATGTGTTCTAGGTTAGAACCTCCCTTGTGTACTCTGCCCATTAAGCACTCTCCATATCTATTTTTTTTAATGTTTATTTATTTTTGAGACAGAGAGAGACACAGCATGAGCAGGGAAGGGGCAGAGAGAGAGGGAGACACAGAATGTGAAGCAGGCTCCAGGCTCTGAGCTGTCAGCACAGAGCCCGATGCGGGGCTCGAACTCACGAACTGTGAGATCATGACCTGAGCCGAAGTCGGACGCTTAACTGGCTGAGCCACCCAGGCGCCCCTAGCACTCTCCATATCCAGCAGCAACCTGAGGTGAAGCTTCCTCTCCAGGGGCAACAACACACATGGGAGAGAATTCTCTACACACAGTCTCAGAGTTGATTTAGAACATCTTCAGAAGCCAGCCCCAACCAAAGTGCCTCACTTATTAATTCACTCAGTTTCTCTCTATCCTGCATTTGGCTTGGTACTAGGGATGGAATGGTGACCAACATGGACCCAGTCCCTGCCCTCAAGGAGCTTACATCTAGTGGGGAGCTCAGAGTTCATGGCTGGCACTGCAGAATTTCCCAATCCCGGTAAACTTCTTATTGGTTATGCTGGTAATTGTCTTAGTTGGCAGTCTCTGTCATTGTTTTCTTTAACTCAGGAGAATGAAAAATGGTAATGATTTCAGTGACCTCTTAACTCCTCTGTCAACGCCACACAAGGGGTGTATTCATCTTAGCCGGGGGAATGTGTGCCTTTTCCAAATTGCCCCCGCTGTTAATACTGTTTGGTTTGGCTTCTTCTCCCTACAGTCCAGGTACACTAACTCCCTGATCTGCATGGAGCTTTATGAACTCCTTCCATTGACTTCTGTACCTCTGCTGTTAGGAAAACAAGTTCTTAGAAAGAACCTTTAATTAAAGATTATGACAATGCAGCACTAAAGGAACTGTTCCTGCTAAAGGAACACTGAGAACCAGAAGTCATGACCAAGACCTGTCATTTAGTAAAGTATCTTTAATGAGGAAGGTGCAGTAGAATGAACATTCTTAGAAATGTAGTAGACATCTGCTCTTTTTCCTGGTGCATCAGTCAGTCTTGCAATCACCCTAGAGCCAAGAAATGGCAATTTGGGTGATTGCAAGAATATTCAGTAAAGGGTGTGGGAAAGGTTAGAGTACACCTGGGCACATAAAAAGTTAGGATATCCTTTCCTAGGCCTAAAGGAACAAGGGGGGGATTACTGGAAGGGGAGTTACTGGCATCTAAAAAAGGTAAACAGTGACCTTCAGGCAAGGGAGTTGGGCAGCCCAACAGTGACTCTGCAGGGAGGTGCCAGAGGCAGTAATCTGAGTTCACACTTCTCCCTTCCTACAGCCTCTGTCCCATGCTCTCCATTAGCTGGAGTCATCCTCCAGGATTGAGAGCTGAGAGCAGAAGATGAATGGGGAATGGAGGGTGTGGTATGGATTCACCCACAACCAGCACAACTCCCTTTCCATCATCTCTTCTTCTGGAAATGCGACCCTGCTTTGGTTTGGGAGATGTTATAAGTTAATTGTGTTCCCCCCACAAAAGATATGTTGAAGTCCTATTCTCCACTGCCTCAAAATGTGACCTTATTTGAGCATGGGGTAGTTACAGATGGAATTTGCTAAGATGAGGTCATAGTGAAGTCAGGTGAGCCCTTAATCCAATATGACTGGTGTTCTTATAAGAAGAGGGAAATCTGGGTGTAGACCTGAAGGGAAGGTGGCCATAGGAAGATGGAAGCAGAGATTGGGGTGATGTTAACACAAGCCAGAAATCACGGGGGCCACTAGAAACTGGTGGAAGAGACAAGGAAGTATCCTCTTCTAGAGGCTTCAGATAGAAAGAAGCCCTGCTGACACCTTGATTTTGGACTTCTGGCTTCAGAACTATAAAACAATTAAACGCACTGTTCTGTTGCTTGTGCTCTTTTGTTACAGCAGCCCTAGGACATTGTAGAGGTTACTACCCCTTCTCTACCACATATGGTCTGTGGCTTGCATTATGTTCCTATTGGACAGCACTGCCATATAGTATTCCCTTCCTGCTAAAGACACCAGTGTGGAAGGAAAAAGAAAGATTTCCCCAAAGAGGCAAAGTAGAGTGGGAATGGGGAACAGTATGTCAGGGGAGGTTGAGAAGTCAGGTTGGCTGAATTACTAACATTTTAAGAATAGGGTAATCTGCTAATGGTTATGGGTTTCTTTTGGGGGTGGACAGCCCAATCCTGCCCAGGCTGGGGGAAAGGATGCTTTTCCCCTGAAATATGGATTTTAAGGATGAAAATAGAGGGACAGACAAGACCTAGATTCACAGCCCAGCTTTGCCTGATGGAAGTGGAAAGAGTCAGTTCCAAGGGAAGTGGACACCCTAGGGCTAGCCTCGCCTAGGGGGTTTCTGAGCAGATAGGATACCTCACAGGGGTGCCTCCTGCGAGAACTAATGCTTTCAGTAAGCTGGAACTCATTGTCAACTCTACTCATGAGAGCTCTTTGCTAGAACCATTTTGAAGACACGAAGATTACCTTTTCTGGCCAAAGCCTGGAAAAGGAGGAAACAGAGAGGTAAGAAGACGTTGGCCTAGCTTCCTAGTTTTCTGCAAGAATCCAGAATTCCCACCTGAGCATGGACCTACAACACGAGAGCCTTGGCTTCTCCAGCACCATGACCCACCAAGGAGGGACTTGGGATTGGTCATAAAGGAGAAGCCCCATAAGAATTGTCTCCGCAGACTAGCCATAGTTCTGTCATTAAAGCATTGGATACACCTTGACTCCTGGTTATACTCTACAGAGGTCATTGGCTGAGGTAGTTACTAGACACTTACTAGATAAATAAGTGTATATTTAATTTCAAGATGAGGAAAATGTTATAAAAGTATAAATAAGATATGGAGATTGAGAATACCAACTGGAGGCTTAAAGCCTGGACGCCAGGGAACACCTCCTCAAGAAGGTAATATTTAGGGGCACCTGGGTGGTTCATTCGATTAGATATCTGAGTCTTGATTTCGAATCAGGTCATGATCTCAGGATTTGTGGAATTAGGCCCCAAGGTGAGCTCTGCACTGGCAGTGCAGATCCTGCTTGGGATTCTCTCTCTCTCCCTCTCTCTCTCTCTCTTTTTGCCTCTTCCCTGCTCTTGAGCTCTCTCTCTCTCTCTCTCTCTCTCTCTCTCTCTCTCAAAATAAATAAACATTTAAAAATAGTAGAAGAAGAAGGTAATATTTAAACCAGTATTGTTTCAACTAGCCAATGATTTTGTTCCCATAGGACACCTGACAATGTCTGGAGACATTTTTGGTTGTCACAGCTGAGGAGTGAGGTGCTACCAGCATCTAGTGAGTAGAGGCCATGTATGCTTCTAAACATTCTACAATACACGGGACAGTCCCAGCAAAAAAAGAATTCTTTGGCCTAAAATGTGTATGGTTCCAAGACTGAGACTGATTTAGGCTAACACATGAAAAGAAAGAAGCCAGCCCTGTAAAGGGGCTCCCCACCCAAGCATTCCAGGTGAAATAGAGAGCAAAGGCTATAATGCCAGGAAAAGCTTGATGTTTCAAGCTGATGAGTACAGGAGAGAGGGGTGGTATGAGAGAGGCCAGATCATGCAGGGCTTCCGGTCTTGGGCAGAAGTTTGGGCTTGTATTCCCTACAGTGGAAAGCCTTTGGTGGGTCTTAAATAAGAGAGGGGCTCTCTGGCTACCTCTCAGAGAATGGATTGGAGGGGCAAGAGTGGAATTCCAGGAAGAAACGACAGCAGCTTTGGCGCAGAGACCTTGGAAAAAGAGAGCACTGGCTCTGTCAAGATGCCTTCTGAAAATGCCAGTGACAGTGCCAGGAATGAATTGGATTTGGAGATAGAAGGAGGAGAAACAGGGATTAACAGTGACTCTCAGAGATTCTGGTCTCAGCGGGGTGCTGGGTGGTGCGGCTCACCAGCAACACGAAGTAGGAGGGGACCCAAATCAAGAGCTCGGTTTCAGACACGTAAATTCTGAGACCCTCAGTGGAATTAGATACATAAGGTGTTGAAGGAATTGCTTATATAAGGCTTTGAGCTGTAGTTCGTTCTCAACGTAGAGCTATACTTTAGCTTCACCAGGGATGGGGACGCTCGAAAAAACATCAGTGCTCAAGACACACATCTTAGATCAAGTAAACCTGAGCTCTGGGAGCTGGTTCCCAAACATCAGGATGCCTTATTTATTTTTAATGTTTATTTATTTTTAAGAGAGAGAGAGAGGCAGAGAGAGAGGGAGACACAGAATCTGAAGCAGGTTTCAGGCTCCGGGCTGTCAGCACAGAGCCCAACGATGTGGGCCTCAAACTCATGGACTGTAAGATCGTGACCCAAGCTGAAGTCTGACGCTCAACTGACTGAGCCACCGAGGTGCCCCACATCAGGGTGCTTTCAAGGTGATTCTAATGCACCATGATGGTTGGTATTCACCAGACTCCCAAGGTGGAGCCTTCTCTGTGTGCATGGCAGCCCATGGTGGGCTGAAGAGTCTCACCTTTGTGCGTTACCAAAGAAATGCTCTCTATTTTGTGTCTATTTAAAATTCTATCTCTGCTGCTTCAGTGGTTGACTGAATTCTATCTGTCAAAACAATGAACTGCTCATAGTCTTGGGTGTTCTTGTGTTACCTGCGGTTACAGACCTTTTGTTCTGTGACTCTCTTGTTTACAGCAATGTCAGTCTCCTGGTGAAGCCCCGAGGCTGTTTATCTCTTCTTTTCCTTTGGGGTTAGAATATTTACAGTCTCCTTTGTGAACTTTCTTTCCAAATAACTTCATGTACCGTCTACCACTATGCACTCAAAGCAGAAGAAAATACATTCCGACCTGGTCTATTCTGTAAGCTCCAGTTCAGACCCTGTTTCCTTTTATTATTATTGGGTGTCCATCATGAGACTTGCTCGTAGTTGGCATTTGGGATCCCATTATTTATGAGAATTATATGGCCCCTGATCTATAGGGCAGAGTGTTTCAACTCAGCAGTATTGGCATCTGAGATCAAACAGTTCTCTGCGGTGGGCTGACCTGTGCACTCTAATCCCTGGCTTCTACCCACTAGATGCCAATAGCATGTTCCCATGCTTCTGAGTTAAGGCAACCAAAAATCTCTTCAGACAACACTAAAATGTCCCCTAGGAAGCAAAATTTCTCCCAGTCGAAAACTACTGCTTTGGGAGGAAGAAGATATTAAACAAATACTCCTAAAGGTTGATGAAACTGATGAAAACGGCATCGATAGGAGAGATCTAATTTAACTTGTTAGGGATAGAGAGATAGCAGCCCAACATGGAGATGAGCTGTTCCAGCCCGCAAAATAGTTGGTATTATTCCCACTCTGATGCTTTCTCTGATTACTTTATTGTCTTTTGTCTCCTCTGTTTTCCTAAGAAGCATTCACCAGGTATGTACTATATGTAGCCAGGTGCCATGTTAAGCATTTGGCATGCCTTAGTTCACTTTCTTCGCATAACTACCCTATAACTGTAACAGGCATTAAAAACTATGAAGATTTGCTATGTAAGTAAATTGCCTTTTTAACCATTCGTTTTACATATTAGTCTTGTAAACTAACCAGAACAAAAGTTGAGATACTCATGGCTTTTACTTTTTCTTTATTCCTTGGACAACAGCCTCCTAACTTTGTCGACTGCCACAATCCTTTTGGTACTGTCGTTGTCTTCTTCACTGAGGTCTTCCTTTGGGTCCTCCAAAATCACTCCCCCAATTTTCTCCATCCCCCAAATTTCTTTTTTTTTTTCAATATATGAAATTTATTGTCAAATTGGTTTCCATACAACACCCAGTGCTCATCCCAACAGGTGCCCTCCTCAATACCCATCACCCACCCTCCAAACAATTACTCACAAACAAAAGCAACCTTATTCATAAGAATGTGGTAATTGCAGGGGACTTTAACACCCCACTTACAACAATGGATAGATTATCTAGACACACGGTCAATAAAGAAACAAGGACCCTGAATGATATATTGGATCAGATGGACTTGACAGATATATTTAGAACTCTGCATCCCAAAGCAACAGAATATACTTTCTTCTCAAGTGCACATGGAACATTCTCCAAGATAGATCACATACTGGGTCACAAAACAGCCCTTCATAAATATACAAGAATTGAGATCATACCATGCATACTTTCAGACCACAATGCTATGAAGCTTGAAATCAACCACAGGAAAAAATCTGGAAAACCTCCAAAAGCATGGAGGTTAAAGAACACCCTACTAAAGAATGAATGGGTCAACCAGGCAATTAGAGAAGAAAATAAAAAATATATGGAAACAAACGAAAATGAAAATACAACAATCCAAATGCTTTGGGATGCAGCGAAGGCAGTCCTGAGAGGAAAATAGATTGCATTCCAGGCCTATCTCAAGAAACAAGAAAAATCCCAAATACAAAATCTAACAGAACACCTAAAGGAAATAGAAGCAGAACAACAAAGACACCCTAAACCCAGCAGAAGAGAACGAATAAAGATCAGAGCAGAAATAAACAATATAGAATCTAAAAAAAACTGTAGAGCAGATCAATGAAACCAAGAGTTGGTTTTTTGAAAAAATAAACAAAATTGATAAACCTCTAGCCATGCTTCTCAAAAAGAAAAGGGAGATGACCCAAATAGATAAAATCATGAATGAAAATGGAATTATTACAACCAATCCCTCAGAAATACAAGCAATTATCAGGGAATACTATGAAAAACTATATGCCAACAAACTGGACAACCTGGAAGAAATGGACAAATTCCTAAACACCCACACACTTCCAAAACTCAATCAGGAGGAAATAGAAAGCTTGAACAGACCCATAACCAGAGAAGAAATTGAACCAGTTATCAAAAATCTCCCAACATTGATATATTAATAAATAAATAAATAAATAAATGTTAAAAAAAAAATAGCCAAAAAAAAAAAAAATCTCCCAACAAATAAGAGTCCAGGACCAGATGGCTTCCCAGGGGAGTTCTACCAGACGTTTAAAGCAGAGATAATACCTATCCTTCTCAAGGTATTCCAAGAAATAGAAAGGGAAGGAAAACTTCCAGACTCATTCTATGAAGCCAGTATTACTTTGATTCCTAAACCAGACAGAGACCCAGTAAAAAAAGAGAACTACAGGCCAATGTCCCTGATGAATATGGATGCAAAAATTCTCAATAAAATACTAGCAAATCGAACTCAACAGCATATAAAAAGAATTATTCACCATGATCAAGTGGGATTCATCCCTGGGATGCAGGGTTGGTTCAACATTCGCAAATCAATCAACGTGATACATCACATTACTAAAAGAAAAGATAAGAACCATATGATCCTGTCAATCGATGCAGAAAAAGCATTTGACAAAATTCAGCATCCTTTCTTAATAAAAACCCTTGAGAAAGTCGGGATAGAAGGAACATACTTAAAGATCATAAAAGCCATTTATGAAAAGCCCACAGCTAACATCATCCTCAATGGGGAAAAACTGGGAGCTTTTTCCCTGAGATCAGGAACACGACAGGGATGTCCACTCTCATCGCTGTTGTTTAACACATTGTTGGAAGTGCTAGCATCAGCAATCAGACAACAAAAGGAAATCAAAGGCATCAAAATTGGCAAAGATGAAGTCAAGCTTTCACTTTTTGCAGATGACATGATATTATACATGGAAAATCTGATAGACTCCACCAAAAGTCTGCTAGAACTGACACATGAATTCAGCAAAGTTGCGGGATACAAAATCAGTGTACAAAAATCAGTTGCATTCTTATACACTAATAATGAAGCAACAGAAAGACAAATAAACTGACCCCATTCACAACTGCACCAAGAAGCATAAAATACCTAGGAATAAATCTAACCAAAGATGTAAAAGATCTGTATGCTGAAAACTGTAGGAAGCTTATGAAGGAAATTGAAGAAGATAAAAAGAAATGGAAAAACATTCCATGCTCATGGATTGGAAGAATAAATATTGTCAAAATGTCAATACTACCCAAAGCTATCTACCCATTCAATGCAATCCCAATTAAAATTGCACCAGCATTCTTCTTGAAGCTAGAACAAGCAATCCTAAAATTCATATGGAACCACAAAAGTCCCTGAATAGCCAAAGTAATTTTGAAGAAGACCAAAGCAGGAAGCATCACAATCCCAGACTTTAGCCTCTACTACAAAACTGTCATCATCAAGACAGAATGGTATTGGCACAAAAACAGACACATAGACCAATGGGATAGAATAGAAACCCCAGAACTAGACCCACAAAAGTATGGCCAACTAATCTTTGACAAAGCAGGAAAGAATATCCAATGGAAAAAAGACAGTCTCTTTAACAAATGGTGCTGGGAGAACTGGACAGCAACATGCAGAAGGTTGAAACCAAATTTCTTCTTTTGATCTTATTGTTCCCTAGAGCTAATCTCCCATCCTGCTCCTTGCTTTTCCCACCAGTGTTCTCAAAACTCCACAGTTGCCCACTAACACCATCTCCTCATTGTCCTTGCACTGGGGCTTCTTCTCATACCCTTTACTGAAACAATTCTTTTCAATCAGTACTTCCCAGGGCATTGAATCCAGAGATATCTTGTCATCTCTTACAGTCTCCTCCATATTGAATGTCGTTTATAACTCTTTCTCTTGGAAACTTTCTCTTCCTTGGAACCCTACAACATTGCAGGTCTACCTCCCACCTCCTATCCTGTAGATTTGGGTGGACTCCACTGCCCAGCTCCCTGTCCTAATCTCTATCTATACTTTTCTCTCATGGGTCATTTTAGCTTCCAGATCTTCATTTATCACACCTATGTGGAAGACTAACCTAGTTGTATCTCCAGTCGTGAGTTCCTTCTTGGATTTTAACCTTCTTTCTCTCGGACATCTCTGCCTGGATACAACCTTGACATCTCAAGTTTACCACGTCTCCAACAAAAGGCTTTATCTTTTCTTCAAAGTCAACATCTTCCCCCTCAGTGTCTCAAAAGCCATTGTTTCTCTTAGTTGTAAGAATCATTCTCAGACCCTCGGAATTATTCTCTACATTCATTGGTTCATGAATTCATTCCTTGAGGCTGTTGTGAGCACCATGCTTTATGTATTGCTGCCTTCATGGAGTTCACAGTCCATTTGGCCAGAAAGATGGTCAAAAGGAACTACAAGAGGGCTTGGATGAACATTAGGGGTGGGAAAGTCTCTTCTTCTCTACTTAGATCCAAGGAGCCAACAAGTCCTCTGAATCTTCCACCATAAAGTCCCTATAACTCACTGATTGTTCTCCAAACCCATGGCCTCTGCTGTAGACTCTTGGGTGGACTTCTGTCTTCTCACTCTGCTACTTCTCTGAACTCTTACATGTCGTACTGCCTTGTGACATCCTGGTTTATTTCTGTCTCCCCCACTACACTGGAAGTTTATTCAATGTAATGAATGTGTACTGTTTGCCTCTGTATTCCCACTACCTGACACAGAGTGCTCAGGAATTATTCATGAAATAACGAATGAATGGATTCTCATCCCCTTCCTACACGACCAAAAACATTGTAAAACTCAACAACACACAAGGTAAGTTTGAAGTAATAACCTAGAGGTAGCCAAGTGACAGCCCCAGGGCACAGCTGGGAATATTTGGAAAACAATGACTGACTGACTCCAAGAGCAATGAGAAGGCATTTTGCATAGGGCACTAATGGCTTCTCAGTGGAGACATAATAGCCTTGCTACTAGAGAGAAGCCCTGGGGAAGTTCCTGGTTGTTCAGTTCTTAGGGTTCTCTGGAGCTGCCAAGGCAAGCCTCTCTGGGCGATAGAGTCCTCTTTTTATTGCTGAAAGACAGCTTTACTGCAGGACCCTGGGTCTGAATGTGGAAGCCAAAGATACTTGGGGCAGCTTCGCATGTCTGAAATATTTGGCAGTCATGGCCCCTTTCCCTCAGGGGGCATACCTGTCACCCCTTGCCTTCACTGCTTGTGTCATCCCTTGAATTACAATAGGAATAGAATAGCCTGCATTTGAATTCTAGCACTGCTGCTGACTTATTTTATGTATACGTATAGACCTTAGTTATGTGATCCCTCGAAAGCCTCGATTTCTTCATCTCTAAATGGGATTGGTAACATTAATAGGATAGATAGTAACAGAAATTATCTCATCCATCCCTTGATTATGGTTGTTCTAGAATACGCATATTGAGCATGTTGTCAATATTCCTACTACTTTTTGAATACTTAAAGCTTTTCATATTTAAAAAAAAATGACCTATATGGTGTTTTTGAGAATTAAATGAAATTAGGCACAGAAATACTGGTCACAGTGCCTGGCATTAGGAGCCCCTAATAAAAGGTAGCTCTTAGTAGCCCAGTAGAATAATTACCCATGCCATCAAAGTCTTGCCGTGCTGATGTTACCTTATCTAGTTATTAGTTTGTTTGTTTTATGTCTTCCTCTGCTAGAATTAAGCTTCATGAGAGCAGAGACCTTGTCTGTCCTTACTGCCCATTGTATCTCAAGTGTGCCAATACCAGGAGGCACAGAGAACTCCCTTCACAGTCAACACAAACAGGCCAACACCATGACATATCATAGTGAAACTGGCAAAATACAAAGGTAAAGAGAGAATTCTGAAAGCAGCTAGGGACAAACAGGTCTTAACCTACAAGGGAGACACATAAGGGTAGTAACAGACCTGTCCACTGGAAGTTGACAGGACAGACCTGTCCACTGAAAAATAGTCTATGTACTGAATAGGAAAAATCTGCAGCCAAGAATCCCTTATCCAGCAAAGCTGTCATTCAGAATAGAAGGAGAGATAAGGGTTTTCCCAGACAAACAAAAAGTCAAGGAGTTCATGACCACTAAACCAGCCCTGCAGGAGATCCTAAGGGGGACTCTGTGAGTGGAACCCTGCAAGGGACCAGAGACATCACCACAAGCACAAGAAAGAATGAAACCTACAGATAACACAATGACCCTAAATCCGTATCTTTCAATAATCACTCTGAATGTAAATGGACTAAATGCCCCTATCAAAAGACATAGGGTATCAGAATGGATAGAAAACCAAGATCCATCTATATGCTGTCTATAAGAGACTCATGTTAGACCTGAGAACCCCTGCAGATTGAAAGTGAGGGGATGGAGAACCATCTATCATGCTACTAGATGTCAAAAGAAAGCTGGAGCAGCCATACTTATATCAAATGAGATTTTAAACCAAAGACTACAACAAGAGATGAAGAAGGGCATTATATCTAATTAAGGGTCTATCCATCAAGAAGAACTAACAGTTGTAAATGTTTATGCCCCGACTTGAAAGAACCCAAATATATAAATCAAGTGTATGCAATAGACAATCAACAAGCAGTTATTGAAGCGTGAACTGTGAAAACAAGCAGCTGTGTCTCCCTCCACAGCTCAGGTGGGTCACACACCCTTATCACTTTCAGCACCGCAATCCCCACCATGTCTCATACATGGATGGAGACTCAGAAGAACATGTGGCTGCCGAACATTTTGCCCAACGCAAGATCTTCATAACCCAATGCCCTCAAAAGACTCTCTATCCAATAGAAAAACTGAAAAGACAACTCAGAGGAAGGGTCAAGGCTGAGAAAAATCAAGGGAGAAAATTCAAGAGGCCAAAGTGGTCACATAGGGAACTCTCAGATGAAGCCAGAGCTCAGCAGAGCAAGAACCCCAGGTAGACATGACACAGAACCAAGGGTCTCAATACAAGAGAAGCCCTACTCACCTGTAAGAAAAGCATCTGTAGGCAAAACCCCAGATTAGACAGGCCTGCAGGAGCCAGTTAACCACAAAAAGAGGACTAGCCAGTCAACAAATGGTCATAACACAAATGAACAAAGGAGTAGGGCACCATTGAACAAGGCCAGTGAGGTGGCATTCATGAATGGTACAGAAGGCAAAACTACCAAACTCTTATTTTGTTCGTCTCCTTACCAAGAGGATTATTAGACAGGACAAGATGAGGAAAAGGGAAAAGTCATTATGTTCCATGAAGCATCTACTATGTGCCATGCAGCATATATATATCATAATCTTATTTAATCCTGAGAAGAGGTACCAATCATGATTCATATTTTATAAATGAGGAAAATTTGCCACAGAGAAGTGAAGCAGCTTATCCAAGGGCCCAGATCCAGTGAATGGTCTAATACTCTCATTTAGATATTGTGCATCTTGGGGCACCTGGGTGGCTCAGTCGGTTAAGCGTCCGACTTCGGCTCAGGTCATCATCTCACAGTCCATGAGTTTGAGCCCTACATCAGGCTCTCTGATGACAGTGCAAAGCCCACTTTGGATCCTCTGTCTCTCACTGTGCCCCTCCCCTGCTCATTCTCTCTCTCTCTCTCTTTCTCAAAAATAAATAAATGTTAAAAAAAAGATATTGTGCATCTTAAGAGTGAAGCTTTGTATATGTATTTTTGTTGGGGGAAGGCGGAGGCGTTGGGGGGGAGGAAGTTGTGGGCAAATAGCTGACCATTGACTCCATTTAAGTTTGCAGTCAAACCTCCCTGGACCTCTGTCACACAAATTGCAGTTTTGAAACAGCATCCTCCATACAGAGAGCTGGTTTCCAGAGCCTAAACTTAGGGGGAACACTTCTCCACTTCCTATACTTCCTTCAATATGGAGAGATGTCTAGCAGTGTGATACTCCTGGCCCCTGTCTCCTGCTCTCTTCTCCCCTGCAGAGGTAGAGCAAATTATCTGCTGAGATTGACAGAATGGGACAAGAATGTATCAGTCAATGCAAAGATCTCTTCTCTCTCTAGCCAAGGAGCCAAAAGGACAATGCAGAGCAATTCGCAAACTCACCACTTCAGAACAATCAGGACTGAGAAGTAGAGGAGAGAACTCCAGAGGCTAGAGTGTCACATGGAAACATTCCACTCTTCCTCATGACATTCTGGCTGGCAAAATGTCTATAATATTGAGCTCTGCTGGCAAAGCTGTCTAATCCACATCCTACCCTGTGGGCGAGGTTTAAGACTTTTCATCTCTGCCTTGAGTGGGCATGGAGCATCACACATCCAAGACACTTTTCCAATGCTTTTTTTTTCAGAAATAGAGCCAATGTCTCCATCTCTACCTGCCTTGCTCCTCTAGCCCAATCATTTCGGAATTCAGCTGGGAAAAGGGGTTATTACCGACCGACCCTGCTAAACAAAGCAATAACATCTGATGAAGAACCTTATTCTGATTTCACTTCCCCTCATTAGCTCCCATCTGGTTTGTTGCCCAGAGACCAAGATGGTACATGATGTGAAGTCTGAGTCAACATCTCAAAGGAATGTCAACAAACTGGAAGTGGTCCAGGGAAGGCTGAGGAGAATAATGAAAGTTCTGGAAACCCAGTCATGGGAGGAATGGTAAAAGGAATGAGATTTAGTTCAAAGCAGATTTGGCTATGATATGATACAGTCTCCACATTTTTCAAGAGCTATCATGCAAAAGAGTGTTTTAATTAGATTGCATGACTTCAAAGGACAGAACTAAGTGCATTGATGGATGTTCCAAGGAGGCATATTTTGGCTCATTAGAAGGAAGATATTTATAACTATTAGCATTATATAAGAGTGGAATGGTTTTCCTGAAAATGTAGTGGGCTTTCCATCACTGGGACTATTCAAACAACCTCACTGGATGAAAGGGATGATCCTGAAAAGAGCACTGGGAGATGATTGGTTGTGTAAACCTCACAGTGGCAGAGCAGGAGGTTTTTCCCCCTTCCCCCCTCTCCCCCCGCCTCCCCAGAATCCCAACTGACCTGTAATGAGTGGAGTGGGGTACGGGAGACCCCTTGCATGTGACCAAACCCTGCCTGGGCAACAGGATGCAGTGGAACCCTACCCACTACACTGTTGTCCTATAACGATGTCCCCCTAAGATGACTTACTGGTTTACTATCTGTGTGTGGACACACGCTTCCTGTGGCTCATTCTACAACTTCTCTCAAACTGTAAGTGCGAAAAGGTGTGGGTGTTGGAAGGGAGGATTCTAAGGAAGTGAATTCCTATCTCATATTCCAGGGTCTGTTGCAATCATGCGCACTCTCTTTCTTCTCTTTCCAGAGTTGGGGGGCTCTTTTAGCAACCTTATCCTCTGACTATCTGATCAGCACCCTGAGGCTGCCCTGTTTGGCTCAGTGCCAATCACCACCTACAAATGGTCCTTTATGTGTGTTGTTTCATTCCATCCTGGCAATAATCCCAGTGAGATCAGTCTTATGATTAGTTCTGTTTTACAGATAAGGAAACTGAAGTTCAGAGAGGTCAACTCACTTACCTTAGTTCAGAAAGCTAGTTAGTGGCAAGGTATGAGTTGATAGCCAGATCAGTCATGGTCTTGAGTGTGTAGTCTTAACCACTGCACCCTACTTCCCACCCCGAATGACAGTGACCAGACCTGTAGGTGCCCATATGTTATGGCTCTGTTTTAAGAAAGAAACATAAGTTTGGTTTTGTTTCTAATCACTTTCTTCATGATGCCCAGGTTTGCTTTGACTCTGTAGGCCTCAGGACTTTAGTAGACATAAGTCTTTAGAATAGAATTCAATGAAACCCAGTCCTTTTCCAGTGTTTCAACTGACATATCAGAGTCTCTGACCCATAAAAGTAGAATTTGGGTTCTTTCTATTCAGTCTAAGACAATGTTGGGCACTGACTCAAAATAACTTGCCTCTGGCCCAGGACCTTGAGTCCTTTGCACACAAAGGGAATTCAACACAAGGTTCCTAATGGCTTCTCTTCTTGAATTTTAGAATTGTTTTCCAGTGGATACCTATCTTTCCAATGTTCTGTTTATGGCACAAAGTCAATGGGAGTTGGGGTTTCTGAGCACAGAGGAAGAATCTCATGATGTGAGGGAGTCAGGGAGCACCAGAGTATTGCATGTAGTGAATCCTGTGTTAAAGAGGAGATGCCACTTTGTGACGACGATGGTGGCTGGGATGAAAGTCCCAGGGGTCCCTGGATCATTCAACCTGGACATGTTCCCCCAGTCCACTCCATCATTGCTCCCTGCTTACTTTGCTCCCATCTTGTCTTCTTTGGGACCTGGATTTACTGATTTCTTTCATTCCAGGTCCTCTGCTTATCTCTGTCGGGCTCAGTGTAACAGAACTATCTGAACCATCTACCCATTAACCTGATGCCTCTGGCCTTGCCTCAGAAATTTTTCCCACACCATGTCCTCACACATACATATGGACACCCTATGATCTAATCTAATTCCTGACTCTGAGAGCCTAGCATCAAACCCCGAAGTCAAGAAGTTGGATGATGGGGCAAAGGAATGCCACCTACAAAGTGTTCATCTTGAGGAGCATAAACAGAGGATTCCGAAATCTGCAGAGTAATTAAGGTCTAGATACTGACATAAACAAATGGACAAGGCAGCTATGGCCTTGAGGGTGTAGACAAAGATAATCTTTGATTATTTTTTTCAGATAAGAACTTGTTTGTACCTGGAATCCTCTGAAAACCTCAGGTTTTACCTCCCTGGCAACTCTTGACCTATCTTAAATGTACTTTTTTTTTTTTTTTTTTTTTTTGTACCATGCTTGGATAGCTTACAACTTTTAGAATCGCTAATCGGTATCCAGAACTTGCCTTGGAACTTGGGGAGTAGAGAGGTAGCATATGATATGATCTCCATCGTCAAGAACCTTTGCACACAAGAAATTTGGACTTTATAGAGAAATAGACGGATTTTAACAGGGAAGCATGGACTGGTTAGCTTTGTATTCTAGAAAGGCATGATTCTGGCTGCAGGATGAGGATAGAGAAAAGAGGGGCAGGGATAACAACAGAGATGCTGTTTAAGAGCCCACTTGAGAAGCTTTGAACACAGGGAGAGGCAGTAGAATGGTAAGGAAGGGAGAAATTCAAAGGCAGTGAAAGGTCACTGAGTGATGAAGAAAAGACTCATTGGATGAGATGATGCAAGAAAAGAGAGTCAAGGAGACTCAGTTATGAGTCCAATTTCTGATTTGGGTGGATTGATGGGAAGATTCAAAGGTGGCTGTGACTTCTCTGACTTGGGCAGATGGGTGGGTGGTGATTGCACCATCAACAGATTAGGGAGTGCTGGGCTGATGGCAGGATTTCAGGGATAGTTTGCGAGTGCATTCGGGGACAGGTGGGCTCTTGGACACCCAGGAGGAGATACTGAGGAAGGAGTGGGTATGAGCTGCAGAGTGCAGGAACCAAGTCTGGGAAGGACACAGAGACTGATCATTGCCCGAATACAGGTGGCACGGGAGCCATTCATGGAGACTGCTGGAAAGTGTGAGGTGTAAAGGGATCCTAATGGGGAATGTAGGGAATCTGGGAATCTGGGACAGCTGGCATCTAGGGACTAAACCAAGGAAGACGAATTTACGAAGAAATCATCAATAAGGGGAAAAAAAGCACCTATAGAAATGGGAAGGAGGTAGGACAGACAGAGTCGGCGGGAAGGCAGGAACCAGAGAAGTTAGGAAGGGGGAAAGGATTAGAGGAGAACACGTTCTCGTGACTGGGACACCAGGGACCCTGGGGAGAGCAGTTTCAAGAGCCCGGTCAGGGCCAGAGGATGTTCTGTCTGTGCCACATCCTAGCTAAACAGGAGCATGCTCTGAACCAAGTCATCACAAAGCCCTGTCCGGAGCAAACCATTAAGTCACTGCCGAACAATGGGTCCTCCAGAGCTCAGCCATGTCACTCTGTCCTTTCTACACAGGTGACCCTAGCAAAAAGAAGTGCCTAAGCAAGTGGGCGGATTGGGACAATGCCATTGTATCTGGCCAATGACCACAAAAGGGGGAGTGCATTACACCAGATTGGTTTGTTCACTGATGGCTCATTCACTGGTTGACATTGTATTGGTTCTAGTAATGTGCTCAGAGACTGAAAAGAAGGACATGGTCATAAGAGACACCTGGTTCCTGCCTTCAAACAGCTTACAATACAGGGGGGTGGGGGGGGGGGTGCAGACTTTCATTCCGTCAATCAAAACAAGACATCTAGAATGCCTAACAAGGGGCCCCTAGGTGGCTCAGTGGGTTAAGCGTCCAACTCAGGCTCAGGTCATGATCTCACGGTTCACAGGTCCAAGCCCCACGTCGGGCTCCGTACTGACATCCCTGAGCCTGGAGCCCGCCGTGGATTCTGTCACTCAAAAATAAATGAAACATTAAAAAACTTTTTAATTAAAAAAATATTTTTTAGTTTAGAATGCCAAAAAAATCACCATTCCAACTTTTACAACATTACCTGAGTTAGCAATACCTTTTTATGCTTCTCTGTAGAGGGCTCATAAGGTTTAAACTGAATGATAAAACTGGATGTGTGCTCGTTTTAAAAAATTCGGTAGACTGGCTGGATTATAGGCTCACTGCTGACTGTACTGACTCCTTACTATATACCTCAGGGACCTCTTCTCTTGCAGCATTAACCATAGTTATATGGTTCATGTTCCCCAGTCTCCTTCTCTAACCCCAACTAAGGACTAGTTTTTCATTTCCAACTGCCAGTGGCTTTTCACCTGCACTGCCCCCTCACTGGCCTCAAAATCAAAGCTGAAGTCAAATTCACCATGTGGCATCTCTCAAATCATCACCCTTTTCAAACATCCCTCTCTCTCTCCGTGGCATTTGTATCTTCTGTCCTCGGCATCTCTTGCATCCACACTCAACTGCCAACTTCTGCATCAAGCAGAATCTTGTGTGCAAAATGCATCTGCAACATTTACTTGCTGATTGAATGAACACCTTTTATACCCAGGACACCATGGCTAGTTAATAACACTGGTCATGATAGTGGTTAAGAGCATGCTTTTTGGTTCAGGTGGGTCTGATCTGGTTTTAGCCTACCTCTGCTACTTAGTGTCATGGTGACTTTGGACACATAGTGTCCTTATTTGCAAGATGTAAGTTATTTGAGTTATTTGAGTTCAAATATAAAATATGAAGCTCTGAGCACAGAGATGCCATTTTTTAATCCCATGTTCCACTGTCAATGTTTATCCATTTTAGTAATCTGTTAAATCCAAAGAAGCCCAAAGCCCAAGGGGATACTGACTGTATTCCATTTTAGAACCTTAATTGGACTAATTAGGAAGTCCCAGAAGGGGTCACTACCCACCTAGGACCCTTTGTTTGGAGCATAAAATAAGGACCTCTACATAAAACAGATCCTTCTTCCAGCCCTTCATTCCATCCCCATTGTGCGCTGTTTTGAAAATTCCAATTAAAAATTATCCAACTCAACAAGTTTTAACAAGTGCTAGTTGTGTTCTATAGTAACTGCTTAACCAATTGGCCTGGAAAACCTTCCTATTTTCCCTCTGGAAAGCTACTTTTTAATCCCTAATGAGGTCCGTCTGTTGTCAAGCTTTCCCCAGCCTCCTGACACAGGAGCTGCGCCCACCCCTGGGCTCCAGGCACTCGGGAATCCTCCCAGAGACATTTCCCTGTCCCATTGCACAGCCAAGGTTAGGTATGGCCACATCTCTCCCATCAGACTGCCAAGCCCTCTGGGTGTGTTCCCTGCACACAGTAGATACCGAATGGAGGTAGGTGGGGGAGACTGGAGGGGCCAGGATGAAAGGCCTGAGGGCAGAAAACCAAAGTTACCTTTGCATTTCTACCAAGTTCAAAGAGTAGGCTGACAAGGATAAGGCACCACCTCACAGGAGGAGGAGGAGGAGGAATCCAGGGAATGTGAGTCAAAAGTCAAGGGAAACTGAGAACTTTGATCGCATCACTTGGCAACATAACAATTGCACGGTCTTTATTTTTCTTCCCCCATTGCTTCTGGACAATATACAACACATAGTGAACACTCAGTTCATGTTGTTCGAATAAACAAATGAATGTTTCTTCTCTCCATTTCATTGTCAGCCTTTTCCTTTTTTCTTTTTGTTGTCTCTTTGTTCTACCTAACCCCACACTTAAACCTTTCCCCTCACCACCTGATACACAAAATCACCTCCCTCTTTTTTCTCCTCCCCCTTTCCTTCTTCCTCTCTCTCCTCCACTAATGCCATCTATAAGTGTGTGTGTGTGTGTGTGTGTGTGTGTGTGTGTCTATCTATGGTCATTTCCAGTCTACAGAGGAGAAAACAGAAGTTCAAAAGTCCAAAGATGGATACCAACGGTCACACAGCTACTAAGAAGTATGTAACAGGTAATGTCACACTACTCTAGATCCCTTGGCCATTTTTGTTAGCTCTAATCCATGGATCACTTCACTGTCAGCAGGCAACATGTTGCCCCCAGATACTAGAGCTCACTTTGCCTGTGGGTGGCCCCGGAAAGCCACAAGTGGTGGAAATTTAAGCCTACCCTCCTCCCCACCTCAGAGGCGGGGGTGACAATCTTTAACTAATGACTGACAGGTGTGAGGGGATTGGGACTACAGTTCCCTGGCCCCCAATGGGGACAGCCTGGCTTCTTCCCCTTGCCCGTCCATTTTCCAGACCCCAGGACCAACGTTCCTTGGAAACGCTCCCAATAAATCCCTTTCACATAGATCCTCATCTCAAGCCCTGCTTCTGGAGAACACAGCCTAAGGCAAGCTAAATGCTGGATTCGAATCCAAGCCCATCGGACTTCAACATTTTCCCCACTATATTGTGCCTGAGATGCTGTTGCAGTTGTTATGGGCCCGCTCCTCACGAATTTCACCGCCATTTAAAAAATTGAATGGCCAGTGCAGCTTCAGATGCCTTGAAGACAAACATGACATTTCAAAAGCTCTGTGCTTGCTTATTTCTTCTTACTATAATTATATGTCTCTGAAACAAAAGATGTTTGAATGTCTTAGCAAAATGAAATGAGGGACTCAAAGAAAAAAGTTACTTATTTGAACTTCTCCTTGTAATTTTCCTATCTCTGGGCCCATAATATCCTAAAATAGACTTCATCCTTTTAATGTGCTCTCTTCTTAAAATGTTTTCATTATATGAGGAATATAACTGCATTGGAGGAATTCTAGGGGGAAAACAAATCCAAGTGCTCAAATCCAGCCATTCACAATTTCCTTCCAGTGTTTCCCTACCCCTGTGCCGTGGGTACAGATTTATTCAAACACCTGGATCCCCTGGGTCTCCCGTTAACCTGGTTTTCCATTCTGTGACACAGTCCTGTGGTTTTCATCTTTTTTTAAAAAATTTTTTTTAAAGTTTATTGAGAGAGAGAGAGAGACAGAGTATGAGCAGGGGAGGGGTAGAGAAAGAGGGAGACACAGAATCTGAAGTAGGCTCCAGGCTCTGAGCTGTCAGCACAGAGCGTGACGTGGGGCTCAAACTCACAAACTGTGAGATCATGACCTGAGCTGAAGTCGGACGCTCAACTGACTGTGCCACCCGGGCGCCCCATCATCTTTAATGCTCGTCCATTGTAACACCCGGAGGATGGACCGTAACCTGTCACCATTCTTATTACTGCCCTTGATATTTCATGATTGTAAACTTTGTGAATATGCCGTTTTGTTTGGCGCCTACCCTTTTACCATATTTCCGATTATTTCTTCAAGAGAAGTTTCTAAATCTTAAATTATCAGATAAAGAAATAAAATGTGTGGCTTTTGATACACACTGCCACATTCCTTCCTCCCCCTCCCCACCACACTAAAATGTGCATCGATGTGTAACATAAGCCAACCCGAAACAAAGATTCTTTCAAGTCATGGTGACTTATTTGTTACTGAGCTGTGGTCTTACTAGACGAATTCATTTTACATTTCTCCACTTAGTACAAAGGTCTTGAAACCTTCTCTCGAATGACACTGAATCTATGGCATTCCTCATGAGAAGGACAAAGAATTCTTAAGGGGACATTTCATTCACCCTTAAATGGACATAGCTCCATTCTTAATTCTAAGGTTTCTAATTGCTAAGCATTTCACGGAGAGATTAGTCACTGGGCTTGAGTTCCTAATTGAATCAGTCATTTTACACGCAATGAAACACAAGTCAGGACATTTCAATGGCTGATGTAGGCTAACTGACTTGGATGTGTATCTTGTACATTTCTGTATCCCTACATCTTCGAAAGCAGAGGATAAAGAACATTGATAAGATAAATAAGCAACAGAAAATTCCTGTTTTATCAGTTACCTTGAAGTTTGCCAGAGTCCCTAAGGTTTAATATTTTTATTTATCAGCCTGAGGAGTCCTGCTTCCTGAAATGGATTTTCCAGGAATATTTAGACTTCCAAGAGATCATGTCCCATTAGCATCAACCACAGCATCACTGTTATATATATTTTTTTAACATGCTTAATGGTTCTGTCTTTTTTCACACAACTGGGAAAGTACACTAAATACAAACCTGGAATTATTCTGAAGAGCATGGGTACTTGTCACTATACACAGAACAGAGACTTTTAGACTATGATAACAGCTTTTCACCCAGCCGACCCTGAAAATTCAAGTGAAAGAGTGGGAAACCTATCCAGTCTTCTAGAGGCATGATTCCAGGGGATAGTAGACATTCATGTGGATAAACGTCCCAGTGACCAACTGTATTTTCTACCTTCAATCTGTTTGGGGTTTTTGTTTGTTTTGTTTGTTTGTTTCCATTGAAGAAGCCTGTTTTCCATAGCACTCCAAAATTCCAACACGTGCCAATTTACATCTTATTTTAAGAGAGAATTTCACTACTGGGTTCATGTAAAAGGCAAAATGGACCATTTTGAGTCCATTTCTCAGTAAATTGAGAAGGTCCCTGATTGGCTTTCATGCACACCCCAAATTTGCCTTCATCCCAGCGGGTCACAGCCTCAGGGTGATAAACTCCCCGCAAGGGATTCCACAGCGGATGCCTCACCTTGGCAGGACTTTCTGGGTCAGGATATCGGTGGGTAATCCTAATTAAAGCCCCATCTGAGCTCTAACTTCACAACCAAACAAACCAGTTTTACAGCACAGAGGAATCTAATTTGGCCTCACACTTGCAGTGGAAAAAGAAACACAAAAGAAAAAAAAAAAAAAAAAAAGCTGGCAGCTGAACTAACAAGCTACTGCCTTCTGGACACACTGCCAACTTGATCCGATTAAGAAACATTAGCCATCTAATGACAGATTTGAAGACAAAAGGCTCAGATGAGATACGAGTTTCTTGACAGCAGCCAGGCAAACCGCAAAATTTCATCCTAGGTAAGAGTCCCTTCGACATTTAAAAAAAAATACAACAAAGAGCAAGGAGAGGCTGACATTGCAAGTTTCTTGCACATTCTAAGGAATAAGATCCCGAGTCTAGAACACAGCCAAACATTAATCTGAGAGTAACGTTCCGTTTCAGCCTGAAGAAACCTATGGAACTTTCCTGTGTACAACGAAACACACGAAACACCGCTGGTCTGCAGATGCCTATTTAGCCTGGGAAATGAGCGAAATCACAGCTTAGGCGCATGTCACTTTCCCGCATGTCACTTTCCCAGTCCGTCTTAACCACTGGCCCCTTCAAGAGCATCTCGTGAAAAAAGCAAAGCAAAACACTGTAGTGAAAGACACTTGGGGATGCCCTTTCATTTACTCCATGCCAAGTATTTTATCTGGAAACCTACTTTGAAAAAGTGACGCTGAGGCGAGGCAAATGCCAGATCCTGCCCTGAGTGAGAGTTGCAGTGCTGTCCGCTTACCTGTGATCAGCACCGCCTTTTGATCCACAGGTAAAAACTCGTGGCCAGATAAGTAAGCAGACATGAGGAAACAGGACAGGGGGAAGAAGACACAGCCCCAGAAGAGGGACAGGCTGAGCAGGTAAGCCCCTGCCCAGAGGCCCACCAGGCAGACCACCTTCCTCCCCACCTGCCCCGGGCTCTTCTTGAGTTTGTAAAGAACTATTCCTCCCAGTGCTGCGGGGACAGCCAGGCAGAGCCATGCTGTCTCAGAGAAGGTGCTCATTCTCAGAAACGCCCTGCACCTTTGTGTGCTCAGGACCAGCGAGACGAGTGGGCAAAGGCTGGCTGGAGGCAGCCTGGGATATATGAACAGAGAGGCAAGGAGGGAGGGGGAGAAAGGAACCCCGGCACGCTTCGGATGAGCACGGATTAAGCACACTCACGCAGGCATGTATTTCCTGGTGGGTCATTGAAACCGGGGAGCCGATCCCTATAAATACCAGACCTCTTCCCATTCAGCAGCTCCCCCAAGGCCACCTGACACATGGAAACAACACATGACACGTAGACGTACTCACCCACAACACACACACGTTTTTTTCTTTTCCGTGACCTCTGGAGAGATAACCAGGTGGATAATAATTGACAGAATTCAATCCGAACAGTGAATAACAAGACCTTTAGTTCACAGAAAAACTCTTCGCCGGCAGGAGCCGGTGGTGTGACTGTCAAATTCTTTTTCTGACTCGGGCGTGTGTGTGTGTGTGTGTGTGTGTGTGTGTGTGAACGCAGGCAACCAGAGAGGTCTGGAAGATCTGGAAGGGGAAGGCTGTCCTGAGTTGGCATTCCTGCCATCCATCTCCCATCTCCGACAGGCTGAAATGTTGAATGGAGAGGAATATAAAATCCAGAGGAAGAGATTCTTGGCCGATGTGCTGGTCTTGCCAGAGGGGAGGCATGCCAGGCAGAGATAAGAGCAAGGCTAATACAACCACCACGGTCACTATCTATTGGTATTTATTTGTGCCAGGGGCCACGTTCCTTCGCCTACTTATCCATTCATTCTTCGCTGAGATCCTTTCCTCTGCCGAGCTCTGCTCTAGGCATTGGGACTCGGCAGTCAGTACCCTCAGTCTCTTGGAATGTAATCTCCTTGCGAGGTAGATTCTGTTTTTTTTTTTTTCAACGTTTTTTATTTATTTTGGGGACAGAGAGAGACAGAGCATGAACGGGGGAGGGGCAGAGAGAGAGGGAGACACAGAATCGGAAACAGGCTCCAGGCTCCGAGCCATCAGCCCAGAGCCTGACGCGGGGCTCGAACTCACGGACCGCGAGATCGTGACCTGGCTGAAGTCGGACGCTTAACCGACTGCGCCACCCAGGCGCCCCTAGATTCTGGTTTTGTAGTGGTTTTACAAGAGAGGACACTGAGGCATAGAATGTCAAGAGACTTGCTCAAGATCACAAAGTGGGAGCATCAGGCAGCCTTGTTCCAGCGGCTCTGAGCCCCTCTACTGCCTGCTTTAGGCAAAATATAAAAGGCAATCAGTATATTATGTACTGGTCCCTCCCTGTTTTAGCCTTGTTTGAACCTCAAAAAAACACTTCAGGGTGGGTATTACCATGCTCATTTGCAAAGAAGAAAATTGCAGCTGGGAGAGATACTTTCCTTTTATAAGGGCAATGGTACCTGACCGCACCATGACTCACGGGCTCAAGAGCCAGCTCTCTGGAACCCTGACACCCTACCAACCACCAGTAACGATGCCGACAGCCCCAGAGGGTGCCACCACTGGGTTGGGCTTGGGGCGTGTCTTCTGTGTGCTCGACACCTGGCTGAGAGGCCGGAATTCTGATAAAGACTGGGTGTTGGCATATCCAGAGGGATAAGAAAATATCTCACTTGGGGGGTCAGATTACCTGTTTTCAAATCTCACCTGAGCCCTGGCACTTAATACGTAGAGAGTCGGGTGGGTGACTCCACCCCGATAGACCCCTTCTCAGCTGTAAAATAATAAAAATACCGAGGTAAAGGCACTTAGCTCATCCTGCCTGGCACACCAGAAGGAACCCCAGAAATGCTGGCGATTCGTGCTTTTTATCAAGAAAGGAAGAACTTCAGGAGTAGGATAAAGTGCCCAGGGGAATATATACTCGTCCCCAACTATGGCTGAATATAGCATGTGCTGAGGGGCCAGGAGGAGGACAAGGACTCCAGTCACGGGTGACGTGGGGGAGGCAGGAGGAGTCTATCTTGTATGGAGGTAGAGAGAATTTGGGACAGGGAGTCGGGGAAATTGTCTCTGATCTCAGATGAGCCTTGCTCATCTGCCCTCAGCCCGCCCAGTTGCGAAGGCAGTGCTCCTGGGCTCAGAGCTATCTCCAGGCACAAGGGGACCAGGTGGGAAGCCATGACTTGTGGACCTTATCGTATGGTGGAACTGGGTGGGGTGGTGACAAAGCCCTTACAGGGGTCTTATGTGGGGCAACGGCACCTCCTGTCTGCCCTCCCAGCCACACAGACACCTGCGGTGGGGAGACGTTGCTGGCTCCAGGCCAGGAAACAGTGGGGTGAGGATCTGAATTCCTTGGCTGGACCTGAGATCTCCTTCTTTCCACACACCCAGCTCCCTTCCGTCAGCCATGTGCATATCCCAGGTGCGGGTGCCTCCCCGGGCCTCGTGGCCTCACCAGCCCAGGAGGATTCAGTCAGGATAGCTGTGATGTCAGATAGCTTTCTAGGTGAGGGTGAAGGATTGGTTTTGGCTCTTGGCTGGGGCCCTTGGCTCTTTCTCAATGGCTCCCACACTGGGGCTGGGGCTGAGCACCCTGGTGGGTTTCCAGATATGTGCACGCCCACCAGAGATGAAGCAAATCTTCTCCAGGTAGCAGCCCCCAAGGCTTCTCAGCTGCTCAGTCCTGGGGCTCCATAGGGGCGGGCCAAAGCTGCCATGACATGGAACTCTAGGTAAGGATGTTCCTTGCCCTCCGACAGGGCCGGGGGTACACATATCAGGAGGGTGAGTTGTAAAGCCTCATGGAACTGAGTTCACATCCTGACTCAGTTACTTCCTAGCCTTTCCGTGAGGCTCTGTTTCCTCTTCTAAAGAAAGGGAGCCCAGCCCTAGGGTTGTTTTTAAAAGTGAACAACATGAATCTTGCATTGCACGTGGCACTAAATAGCCACGGCGCACTCTCAGACTCTTAGCCCTTTTCACCTGGGCAGGAGGAGAGGTTCCTGCCAGCCTTCTCTTCACTCATTTATTTCTCCATCCAGTTCGCCACACAGCAGGTCCCCTTGCCATCCATCTGACACGTGCTTAAATGTCACTTCTCACCTCCCAGCCTGAGTATCTTCCATCACCACCATATTCACCCCTTACTTGCAGTTAGCTCCATTCATAATTCTGAACCCAGATTGTTTATTTTTAAAATTGTTCTGTCTCAGGGCGCCTGGGTGGCTCAGTCGGCTAAGCGTCCGGCTTCGGCTCAGGTCATGATCTCACAGTCCGTGAGTTCGAGCTTCGTGCCGGGCTCTGTGCTGACAGCTCAGAGCCTGGAGCCTGTTTCAGATTCTGTGTCTCCCGCTCTTTGCCCCTCCCTCGCTCACACTTCCCTCTCTCTCTCCCTCTCTCTCTCTCTCTCTACCTCTCTTTCTCTCTCTCAAAAATAAATAAACATTAAAAAAAATTTTTTTAATTGTTCTGTCTCCCCCGATAGACCATGAATGAACTTCATGAGGGCATGAACCTAATCTGGTTTTTGGGTTTTATTCCCTGTGCACTAAATGCCTAGCCTAGTGCCTGTCCCTTTGCATGTACTTTATTTACATTCATTAAAAGAATAAGGAAAGAGCAAAACTCTACAGAGTGCCTTCTGGGTGGCACATTCTGTACCGGCCATGGAAGAATTCAGCAGTGAGTAATATGGATCCAGTTCCTGACCTTGGCATATAGCTACTGCAGGAGCCGTGACTAGTGGGGCTGGATGGTGGGGGGAAAGGAAGGATTTTAGCCAACTGGGAACACAGAGGACCACAGGGTCCTAGTCCAACAGAGGGCTGTTCTGCCTCTGAATGAGGACTTCCTCCATCTGGCTGAGCTGATTTGTATCTCCTTTTTGTCCCCCTCATTTTGTTTTAGAGCTGTCCTTGAGGCCATCCTTGCTTGGAAGTGTCCCCCCCCCACTCTTTTTTTTGCAAGTTTATCCTTAGCTTTCCTAAGGGAAGGAGGCATTTGGATCAAGTTGTATTCTTGCTGGGGTGCCTGGGTGGCTCAGTCCGTTAAGCGTCCGACTTCGGCTCAGGTCATGATCTCACGGTGCATGGGTTCAAGCCCCTCATGGGGCTCTCTGCTGACAGCTCAGAGCCTGGAGCCTGCTTTGTATTCTGTGTCTCCTTCTCTCTCTGCCCCTCCCCTGCTCATGCTGTCTCTCTCTGTCTCTCAAAAATAAATAAATATTTAAAAAAAAATTTTTTAAGTTATATTCTTGCTAATGATGCCAACAGGTCAATGTGCTGCTTCCTTCTATCGACAGAGGTGCCTTTTGGAAGGCACCTTCTGAAGACAAGATATCTTACCCAAAAGAGAGGATTTCCCACCCTGGGCCAAAGCAAACAAACAAACAGAAACATTGCTGAGAATCCTAAAATGAAGACTTTCTTAGAATCCATGGCTCTTGAGTATAGAAGGGAATGTGAAGAAGTAACTTCCCATTGGACTCTGTCTGTAACATCTCCACTAAGTGGTCATCTTGTCCACAGTCAGTACACCTGTGATGACAGGCACAGCAAAGCCTTTGAAGTCTGACTTTCCAGTTCTCCTCAGGGCACCCATGTGGTTCAGTCGGTTAAGTGTCTGACTCTGGATTTCGGCTCAGGTCATGGTCTCGTGGTTCGTGGGTTCGAGCCCTGCATGGGGCTCTGTGCTGACAAGTGTGGAGGCTGCTTGGGATTCTCTCTCTCCCTCTCTCTGACCCTCCCCCACTCATGTTGTCCCTTTCTCAAAATAAATGAATACACTTAGAAAAAAAGAAAAAAAAAAGAAAGTTCTCCTCTAGACCAAGCTTGACCATGGTACTTGTCCTTTCTTTGTCACTTGGAGTCACATAGACTGCATCTAGTTCCCACTTCTTTCAACTATTTGAAGACTGCTTTCTTCCTTTTCCAGGTTGATAGTCCTCATTTCTCTTAACTGCACCTTATACACAGCAGAATATGGTGCAACGTGCCTGAGGCAGCCACATTGTTCAGAGTTCAAACATTTAAAAAATCATGTTGTTGCAATAGCTGAAGAACATGTCGTTTTGGTGAATGTAACCGGGGTGGTCTTGCTGGTAACCCAAGTTTTGTTGTGGTTCTTACACTTTTAGATGATAAGTAATGTTTTAAGTGTGGATTTGGAATTGTACAAATATATATCTCATTCTCCGTCTCATACTGTCAGAGGGTAAAACACCAGGAGAAGACAACCCGAAGTTGGGACTAGATCAAGTTGTTCTGTTATTGACATGTGTGGGGAGAAGACGTCTAAACTGCACAGTTATCATTAATTCCAAATAGGTCTATATCTTATTTATTTTATAGGATTACAGGGCACCTAATTTCTTCTAATTTCTGTAGATGGATGTTTTTTTAAACCATTGTTCTTTCTAAACTATATGCTATACTATATATACGTATTTTTTTAATGTTTATTTTTTTGACAGAGAGAAAGAGAGAGAGAGATGGGGGGGTGGGGTGGGGTGGGCCGAGGATCCAAAGCAGGCACTGTGCTGACAGCAGAGAACTCGATGCAGGGCTCAGACTCACAAACCATGAGATCGTGACCCACGCTAAAGTCAGACACTTAACCAACTGAGCCAACCAGGCACCCCAGGCTATGCTATATTTTTAAGTATGTCTGAGCTGCATCCCCCATGTTTGATATGTATTATTTGCATTATTGTTCAGTGGAAAATGTTTTATTTATTTACTTTACTTTTAAAAAATTATAATTCAAGTTAGTTGACTGAAAAATATTTTATAATTTCCACTAGGATTTCTTCTTTGTTACATGGGTTATTTAGAATTGTATTTAATAATTTCATATGGGAAATTTTAGTGATATATTATTGCACTTTCTAGCTTCATTTTACTCAAGTTGAAAAACACATTATGTGTGATTTCAGTCCTTTGAAAAATCTTCAGTCTTACTCTATGGCCCATCACACAGTTGATTCCTATAAATGTTCACATGTGCTTAGAAAGAATGTATATTCTGTGGTTGGTTCCACTGTTCCATGCATATCAGTTAGGTCTTTCCCACCTCTCTGATTTCAATTGTTCTGTATTCTTACCTTTCAGATATGTCTTTTCAAAGCAACATGTACTAGGCACTTTTTTTTTCTTTTCCAGTATAACAATCTTTGTCTTTTAAGTAAACAACTTAGTTCCTTTACATTTAATATAAGTATTGATATGTTTAGCTTGAAATCTTTTGTTTTACTGTTTACCTTTTGTTAGTCCCTTCTATTCTACATTACCTTTCTTCTACTTTCTAGGCTTCCTTTGAATTAATCATTCTTTGTTATTTTTCCATGCTCCCCCTTCATTACCTTGACAGTTGTGCACTCTTTGTGATGCTTTTAACAGTTACTTAAATGACTTCTCACAGACCAACGTGACCTGTTATTTTTGCTTTCTTGGTATATACCTCATGCCAGGACCTTTGAACACTTGTACACCGCTCCCCACCATCTGGATGTATATGGTATAGTTGTCGTAATCCCACAGGATGTTTTTATATTTGTTTTATAGAGTCAACATTCATTTATATTGTCCCACAAAGAAGTTACTCTTTTGCGGCTTCTCATTCCTTCCCATATCTCCACGCTTGCCCCTGAGATCACTTTTCTTTAGTATAGGTGCTAGTGATAAAATCTTTGTTTTTGTTTTTCTGAAAATGTTTTCATTATCCATTTTTGAAGGATGTTTTCACTTCAAGAACATAGAATTTCAGGTCATCAGCTGTTTTCTAGCAGTATTTTGATGGCTTTGAGGAGATAGGTGTTATATTTTATCTGGCTTTATTGGATAAGCTCTCAGCAAGAGAGTTGATCCTGTTTATCTTATCAGCCATTAACAGAAGCAAAGTTCCTAAGTCTTTTTTAAACCATCTGGTAAGGCTCAACTCTCCCTATGCTTGTAAGATATTTTATTTGTATCAAAATGGAAACCCTGTTAAATTTGATGTTATTAAGATTGGGTCCACTACTCCCTCCTCCTAGCAACACATCATGGAAGAATCTAAGTGAACCTTCTCATAGCTTTATAAGTGTAAAAGCAAGGCATTTCATAAGATATTCATTCATTCACCACGTATTTACAGTGTTCTTACTATGTGCCAGGTGCTGTTCAAGGTATTGAGAATACAATGGTCAGTAAAATGACTTGGTTCCTGCCCTCAGAGAGGAACCTAAATTCTATTTAGGGAGCAGACCAGTAAATAGACAATTACAATATAGCTATCAGAGACATACCTCAGGAAACCTTCTTTCAAGTTGATATTAATCATCTGACATTTCTGTATCTTGCCAATAGTAATATCAAAAGTGACCTTGTCAAATCCCTTACTGAAATCCAAAATCAGTGTGTTTATTCATTCCACCAATCAGTAGAGGAATTCTAATATGAAATATTTATTTATTGATCAGTCATGTTAGGTCCCAGTAACTGTTGATTCCTCTTCTAAGATTACCCAAACCATTCTTTTTCATAAGACCCGCGATGAGAATCAGTTCCTCTCTCTTCCATGGTTTTCAGAAGACATTTTCTTTCTCTTTTTGAAAAAGACAAAAATTGGGAGCATAGGGCTTGCAGAGCTCAGAACTGCTTCTCGGAGTAATTAATCCATGAATATGCCCATGACATCGAAGGTGTTTGTAAATAAAATCCAAGTCTGAATTTTAGCATTATAGAGAAAGTTATCCTACCTATAAGTTTAGAAGTTTTTATGTTGCAAAACTCTTCCTGTGTAATCTTCTTAGAAATCTTTCATGTGATTCTTGCCAGTAATTTCCTGGGACTGTAACTAAATAATTGGACTGCAACTAAATAATAAAACTGCCTAGATCAGTATTTCCCAACTTTTGTACTTCATAGATCTGTGCAATCTTTTCAAAAGGTGGGGGGTAGACATTGAATCTCCACTATTTAAGTTTTCCAAGTGAAAATGCATTTAAAAATCAACTATCAACGGGAGTGCCTGGGTGGCTCAGTTGGTTAGGCGTCCAACTTTGGCTCAAGTCATGACCTCACAGTTCGTGGGTTCGAGCCCCACATGGGGCTCTGTGCCGACAGCTCAGAGCCTGGAGCCTGCTTCAGATTCTGTGTCTCCCTTGCTCTCTGCCCCTCCCCCACTCATGCTCTGTCTCTCTCTGTCTCAAAAATAAATAAAACATTAAAAAAGCTTTTTTAATAAAAAAAATCAACTATCAACGGTCCACAAAAGAAAAGATATTTTAACATTAAAGAAAAGTAGACAGTGTCAGAATAAAATGTGGTCTCTTGTACTGAATAAATTAAACTTTATGAGAAACTTCTTATATTGTCCTCATTTTTCAGAGATCCCCCCAGAATGGTAAAAGTTTTGTCACTAATTGGCAGCAAGCAATGGACTGTCATTTGGGAACCAAAGTGAGAAAGGTATAGGGCCCTGCTCTTAAGACAACAGAACTTCACACTCATGAGACTTAAGGAAGAAGTTAGAGATTCTGTCAACAGGAAGTGGTGTGCTAAATCCTGATATTTTGATCTCTGATCTTGTTCTTGGGTTCATTTCTTTCTCTTCTTAGCACTAACCACAGCAAAGAGCAGAACGGCGTCAAGAATGAAAAAGTGAAACCCACACACATTACCATACACTTATTAACCCATTGTCCTTACCTCCCATACATTGTGTATCAAAACAATAACATTAGTAAAGAGCCAGCTTGAAAGATCCCTGAGTTCTATTTTGACTTATCCACTTATTTACCGACAAGGGGTCTCCACCTAATACAGCTCTACTTCTCAGAGACACATTAAGGAATCAGCATGTATAAAAATCTTTCTGCCCATGTATCCAGATCTCTCTCCCTTCTCCTTTTCCCTTAAATGTCTTGAAATGAATCTATAGCCTCTGTCTCTGTCCTCGCTTCCTTTCCACCCTCTTGGGAAGGACCAGAGTATGAAAATTCTACCCTGAATAGAGAAGAGAATAATGGCATGAATGCCCCACTCTCAATGGCTGAATGAATGTTTTGCCAGCTTCTTCCTGCAGCAGAAGGCAGGCCACGGATCTCCTTCCATGTCTGTCAGCCAAGCCCGAGCAATCATTCCATCAAGGCACTGATGGTGACATGACTTCTGAAAGCAATGATTTTTTTTTTAAGTTCATTGATTATTTTTGAGAGAGAGTGAGAGCACGAGTGGAGGAGGGGCAGAGAGGGAAGGAGAGAGATACTCCCACACAGGCTCTGTGCTGACAGCTAGGCTCAATCTCATGAACCGGGAGATCATGACCTGAGCCGAAATCAAGAGTCAGATATTTAACCGACAGCCACCCAGGTGTCCCTGCATGCAATTCTTAAATGTGGTCTAGAGACGGTAACCACTTTTCACTGGTCCATGGTGACCTGATGGATTGCATTAAGTGCAATCTACTGATCTTCATAAGCTGAATTCATACAATTTAAAGGATTACCTTCAGAGACTATAGCTTTCCTCTCTTTTTGGCATTAAAATATCTTTTGGTGAATGAAATGGTGGTGATAGGATATCACAGGCTAGTTGTTGCTTCTGTTTTGATGCCCTTACGTGGCAAAACTAAAAGCTGGCAAGCCTACATGTCTCCCCAAGTTTTGGTGTGAAATCTTCCCAGTGTTCAAAATTCAAAAACCTAGGAGTCTCACTAACAGACAATACGGTAGCTTTGAGTGAGCTAAGTTCTGAAATGCAGCTCTGCTATTTACTTGACTGTGTGAACTGCCCTCTCTGCTCTGAGCCACAGTCTTGCACCAACAGTGGGATAATAATTTGTACCTCATATTGGTTATAAAGCTAATATATGTAAAAGGCCTGGCATATCAGAGTTTTCAATGGCAGCCATTATCACAAGGATCTTCTTGGTGTCAACAAAAACTCCTTTCTTTCAGTTTCTGTCCCTTCCTTCTAGGGACTTACAAATTGAGAAGAAGTGGATGAAAGCAACCAATGTACAGTTTGGCATGGCTTCCCTCATATAGTCAAGGCTCCCAGGCTGGAAGTTCACAGAAGAAAACATACTTGCATCTGTATCTCCAGAAGGGAGATTAAATCTAGGATGAGTCTATTAGAAAGACAACATTTCAAAATTTGGGAGCACAGCTGAATACCAAAAGTAAATTACACCATAAGCCAGATGTTCCAGGAACTTCTTTTCCATTTTTTTTTTCCTTTTGCCTGAAGGGAAAGTTTGAGTTCATAAAAAAAACAATGAGCAGAAATTGCTATTGCAAAATTGTTCGTGGTTATTTAAAATGAGCCCATTTGAAAATAATCAAAGATGTGCATGATGATTTATAAAGGAAGTTGTTCATTTCAGTGTTATTTATCATATGTAAAGCATAGAAGCATCCTAAATGGCTAACCATAAAGGATTTGTTATATAAATTACAGTACTTTCATTTGATGGACTGCTATATGGCCATTAAAAATCATGTTGTAGGGGTGCCTGGGTGGCTCTGTCGGTTGAGCCTCCAACTTTGGCTCAGGTCATGATCTCACAGTTTGTGGGTTTGAGCCCCGCATCGGGATCTGTGCTGACAGCTCAGAGCCCAGAGCCTGTTTCAGATTCTTTGTCTCCTTCTCTCTCTGTCCCTCTCCCGCTCATGCTTTGTCTCACTCTGTTTCTCAAAAATAAATAAATGTAAAAAAAAAATTTTTTTTAAATCATGTTGTTGAAGAATATTTAATGACTTGGGGAAATGTTTGCAATATTTCTTGAGAAAGGAGGACAGCTTACAAAGTAGAATATATAGTATAATCATATTTTGTGTCCTGATAACCCAGGTATCAGCTAGAACTTTCCAAACATTGGGATCCAGATAATATTGGCTCAAATTCCGTATCCCACGGCCTTGCCTAGGTTTCTTCCAGATCCTAGGGACCTACCCTTCCAGAATTTTTTCTGTGTCTTGTCAGTCACTGCCTCTCTCAACCATTCTGGATTCATTGTGAAATTCAACTTCTCTTTTCTGTTTGCAAAACAAAATGTATAGCAGTAAAGTCAACTGTAGTGAAGTGCCTCCTAGTTTTAAAGACCTGGGAGTTGGGTCTGGGAGAGAAGGAGGGGTAGAGGAATCATGTACGTCACTGTAGTGGGGTGAATAGTGGCTCCAAAAAGATATGTCTACGTCCTAGCGCCATGCACCTGTGAATGTGACATTATTTGGGGAAAAAAGCGTCTTTGCCAGTGTAATCAGGTTAAAGATCTTTATTTGTTCCTTATTTTTTAATTTTTTTATGGTGAAAAATTTATATTTAGGTTTTACCAGCTGGACTCAGTCTACATGATCCCATCTTTGTTGGCATGTCCAAAGCATCATAGTCAGGAGCCATTTGAACATATGCCTTTTTATGGGGCGCCTGGGTGGCGCAGTCGGTTAAGCGTCCGACTTCAGCCAGGTCACGATCTCGCGGTCCGTGAGTTCGAGCCCCGCGTCGGGCTCTGGGCTGATGGCTCGGAGCCTGGAGCCTGTTTCCGACTCTGTGTCTCCCTCTCTCTCTGCCCCTCCCCCGTTCATGCTCTGTCTCTCTCTGTCCCAAAAATAAATAAAAAAAAAAAAAAAAAAAAAAAAAAAAAAAAAAACGTTATATGAACATATGCCTTTTTTTCTTTCCATTGGGCCTGATCAGCGTGTTGACGTTGGCCATGTCAATGTCACAGAGCTTCTGCACAGCCTGTCTAATCTGGGATTTATTGGTCTTGACACCCACAATGAACACAAGTGTGTTGTTGTCTTCTATCTTCTTCATGGCTGACTCGGGAGTCAGGGGGAACTTGATGATGGCCTAGTGGTGAGCTTGTTTCTCCTGGGGAGCTCTTTTGAGGATATTTGGGCTGTCTTCAGAGACACAATGTCTTGTACTGTCAGAGTGTGAGTGACCTGTGGATCTACTTTTTTGTGTGACTGTGGACGCCTTTCAGCACTGCTTTCATGACCTTCAAAGCCTCTGCTTTGGCTTCGGCTTTGGGAGGGGCAGGGGCTTCCTTCTTCACTTTCGGTGAAGTTAAGGATCTTTAGATCAGATCATTCTGGATCAGGATGGACCCTAAATCCAATGACAGGCATCCTTATAGGAAATAGAAGAGAAAAAGGGGAGGGTGCCATATGGGGTGAAGGCGATGTAAAGATGGAGGCAGAAATTGGAGTGATGTGGCCACAGCCAAGGAATGCCTGGAGCCTCCAGAAGCTGCAAGAGACAAGGAAGGATCCTCCACTCAAAGCTTCAGAAGCAGCATGACCCCACCCACACCTTGATTTCAGACTCCTGGCCTCCAGAACTATGAGACAGCATATTTCTGTTGTTTAGGCCACTCAGTCTCTGGTAGTTTGTTGTGGAAGATAACACAGCCACCACAGTGTGTAGAACACTGACAGGAACTCTACCTTCTAAGAAGACCCTTCATGTCCTCCTACCTCCACCACTGTGGACCCCACTGAGCTCATAGGTCCTTCCTTGAGCTTTTCCCACTCTCTCTTTAACCCCCTCCTCTTCCTCCTTCCCTTACTGTCACACCACCTTCAGCTTCTCCTCCCTCTACCCTGCAGAGTTAGCAGCTCACAGCTCACTCAAGTTCTGGTTCAGGATGTGTGTGTTCCAGAAGCACATCACAGCATCTCAGTGAGGGCAGCCTCACCCTTCTAGTAGCTGAGCACACTCATGTTGGAATCCCCTTGACTCAGCTCTTTGACTCAACCCACATCCAATCTATCAAGGAATCTTGCTGGCCCTACCTTCAGAATAGACCCCCTACCTGATCACTCCACTGCTGCCAACCTGGTCCGAGCCACCATCACCTCTCACCTGGAATGCAGCCACAGCCTTCTGATAGATCCCTCTGATTCCACCCTTGTCTCCTTACAGTCTACCCTCAACCCAGCACCAGAGAAATCATTGGATAACCTCGACCCTGTCACGTCACCCGTCTGCTGCAAACCTGCCAGAGTCTCCCCATCTCACCCAGAGTCAGTGTCAGAGCCAAAATCCTTAAATGGCTCCACGGCCACATGTTTTGTGCCCTGTAGCTCTTGGACCACATCTCTGACTTCCGTCTCCTCATTCACTCCATTTTAGTCACAAGGGCCTCCTTGCCAGTCCTCAAACATACTCCTGCCGTGGAGGTTTTCCCTCAGCCTGGAATGCTCTTGTACACTCGCCGAATTTCCTGGCCTCCTATATTTCCTTGCTCAAATGTCTCCTGCTCAGTGTGCCCTGCCCCCCACTTCCTTTCCTCTTAACATGCTCTACGTTTTCCCATGAAAATAATGTCAGTAACAAATGCATGACAACAATAACAAACTCTACGATCGGTCAATCTACCAAAAGTGAAATAATTGCCATGAGGGCGCTGATATACTTATTTAGAATGAAATATGAGGGCACCTGGGTGGCTCAGTTGGTTGAGCATCTGGCTCTTGATATTGGCTCAGTTCGTGATCTCACGGTCATGAGTTTGAGCCCCGCATCGGACTCTGCACTAACAGTGCAGAGGCTGCTTGGGATTCTCTGTCTCCTCTCTCTGCCCCTCCCCTGCTCTCTCTCTCTCAAAATAAATACACATTTTTCAATAAATAAAATGAAATATGAAATCATTTTTTTCTAACAGCTGATCATTAAGCATCATTTGGGGCATATAAGTCAAAAAGAATTCAAATCCTTTGATCTGGCTGATGGATTTGGCAAGGTGGAAGGCTGTGCCAATTATATGGTGAATATCTTCCATAGGTTGAATGAGGTAAATCGGTCACAAAGTTATTGTAAAACATATTTAAGACACTCGATAAGATTAAAGTATTTAAGCAAAAATATTATCCTGCGATTGTATTGAAATTAACTGTTTTGATTTACTCAGCTGGAGTACACCTAGTTAAACAAGATGCTTCTTAGTGAAAGAAGAATGGCCATTCACAGAGCCAACCCACTGGTAGGCAGAGGCCCCTGCCCTAGTCTCTCTCTCTTTCCACATTCCCAAGTCCTGTGGTCCATGTGGTGCCCTGGCAGTGTTCCATTTCACATCCTACCATCAGCTTTGCCTCACTCCACAGGACTTGAGAAAGTGAGGAAGTGAGTGAGAGGGCAGCTCCATGGCCTGGCCTCAGGATGGATTGTCTAAGAGATAGTCACACTCCAAAGATGGCCAAGATTAGCCTGATGGCACCCTGGGATACTACTCTTTCGGGAGGCCCTCAGGAAAATAGAAAGGAAGCAGAAGGAATGGGAAGAGAGTATGGGTCCAAGACACTTTGCAAGGCAAAATTAAATGCATATCTGAATGAAGGAAAAGAAGATGTCAAAAAAATGCAGCCAATGCCAGGTATTGCTTGAGATAAGGAATACACCTTTGGACATGAGGTTCACACAGGTGGACGGTCCCCATAAATACCTCCTAGGGGCAAGCTTATACATGTTCGGGGGTCTCTCGGGCTGGGTTCAGAGTTGAAACCAAGATAACTAATGACTTCTTTTAGGCAAAGGATGTAGATGTAGAAGAAAAGAAAGCTGGAGGTTGAATCGTGGGTGGTACCCAGTTAAGAGCTGGGAAGAATATACAAAAGGGCCAAAGAAAGAAAATGGAGAGGACGGGATGAAGGATGAGGAGGAAAAGACTGAGAGGAGCACAGTGAGCAGACTGAGAGAGCATTCTCTCAAAGGAGAAGGGGTTCCAAAGGAAAAGGGGGTCAGTGATATTGCCAGTGACAGAAATTCAAACACGAGGCGACTAGCGAGGAAAGGTTCTTTGCAAAAAAGAAAATCTAAACAAACGGCGAATTTTAATTTGTCTTGCATAACTGAATCCCTAATGAAACATCTGCACAAGACTTGCATTTAGTATCATATAATGAACTGGTAACACGGACAGCACTGCCTTTTGTAGATACATCTGAATAGGACACACGTCGCTCTTTCAAGAAACACCACCTGAACGTTCCTTACAAACAAGGAGGGAGAAATCAAAGGCACTTCATTTCTATACCTTGCATGCCTATTCATATTATATTGTACTGCCATGGTCTCTGAGGGAAGAACACCTCTGGGTATGCAGTGGGTTAGGTAAACACGCACTAAATATTGATGCCTGCATAATTAGAATGACTAAAATAATCCTGGCATAAAATTACCCGAGCAGTTAGACGAGAGACAAAATGAAGTAATTTGATCATGAAGATTAATACAAGCCGACTCTCAGTTTTCAAGGCAGCTAATTGGAAAGCATTTATTATTCAAACCTTACTTTTCCTTATGCTTTGTACTCTCTCCTCCTTGCCCTGAGAAGGAGGAAGGTGACAGCAGAGTCCGGGGCGGGGGGCGCAAAGCCTCCATATTGAGATGGTGGAAAGGAGAATTATGCTTATTTCCCTAAGGCAATGGCTCCTCAACTTTTACCTGTATTGACTTTGCTTCCTATGACACGCTTCTGTGGGCATGTCCAGGATGATGGGCCATGCTGTCCTCTCCTACTCAAACAACATTGCAATTACAATGAGACTGACAATATTGTAGGTGTAATCTGTTTTTAATGACAGTTGTATGGAGATGTCTAATTTACATATCATAAAATCCACCCATTTAAAGGATACAAATCAATGGTTTTTAGTATTTGCACAGGTGTGCAGCCATCACCACATTCCGTCACTGCAGAAAGGAACTCTGTACCCATGAGCAGTCACTCCCCATCTCACCCCAAACCTCCCAGCCGCTGGCAACTACCAGTCGGCTTTTTGTCTCTATGGATTTGCCTATGGACATTTCACATACATGAAATCATGCAGTATGTGGTCTTGTGTGACTGGCTTCTGAAGCTGGCTAGTAAAAACATGAGCATAATGTTTTCTAGGGCCATCCATGCTGTAGTCCATATCACTACAGACGGCCCCTGACTCCAGACTTACAGGGGTGTGACTTTCGATTTTTCAACTTTCTGATGGTGAGAAAGCCATGGACCTTGGGTAGAAACCCCACTTGGAATTGGGAATCGGGAATAAGGATCTGTTCCCAGGCTACCGATTTTTTGGATGATCCTCTCTCATGACTCCAGGCAGCAGCAGCAAGCCAAAGCTCCCAGTCAACCACGCGATCAGGAGGGTGAACAACTGAGACACAACCATCTGTCCGCCTACAACAGTTCCGTTTGTCACTTTCAGTACAGTATTTGACAAATTACACGAGACACTCACCACTATTATAAAATAGGCTTTATGTGAGATGATTTTGCCCGACTGTAGGCTAATGTAAGTATTCGGAGCACATTTAAGGGAGGGGAGGCTAAGCTGTCATGTTCAGTAGGTTAGGGGAATTAAATGCAGTTTCGACCTACGATATTTTCAATTTACGATGGGCTTCATCAGGGCATAACCCCACTGCAAGTCAAGGAAGACCTGTACTTGGTTGATTTTTACAGGTGAATAATACTCTATTCGTATGGACAGACCACATTTTATTTATCCATTTACCCACTGATGGGCATTTGGATTACTTCTTCTTCGGAGCGCTTATGAATAATGCTGATGTGAATATTCCCGCCCAAGTTTTGCACACGTAGTCTTGAAGATGATCTATAACAAAAGCAGCTAACATTGCCCAGGAGGGGTCTGAAGAGGACACAGACCTCACCTCATTTCATCAGTTCGGGACTCTTCTATACAGAGCCAGGGTTCCAATCCCCACTGCTCTGACTCTAAGGTCTGTTCCTTACCTCCTTGCTATACTTGCTCTAAGCCTAAAGACTAGAAACGTAAGTTATTCATCACTTCATGCTCACTACTATACTATAGGTGAGACATTAATATGACACCTCCTAGCTGATCACAACACATCCTGTCTGAACACCACCACCCCTGAAAGTGTGGCCTCCTGCAGAAACGATCTCGAGGGGCAGACAGACACCCTCAAAGTGTATCAGTGTTTTCAGATGCTGCGGTGGCCTGAAACCACAGCAGAGCTCTGAGGAAGCTCCAGCAGCAGTCAAGAGGTTAATTCTGAGAAAAGGGTGGAATATGGGGGTCTGGATCATGCCCTCTCCCACCTACAGACTTCTGCTGTCTTGCCAATTCCTCCTGGACAGTCCCAATGTAGACAATGGTCTTTCCCTTCAGATTAATTGGTCTGAGTACTATACAGAACTGTGTCTCCCTTTTCCTCTCCCTCTCCTCTCCTTTCGATCTCCACAAATATCATTAGCCTGCAGTGCCTCTTTATTCCTCAGGCATGTGGCATTCAATCCTGACTCTATGCTTTTGCCCTGTTATTTTTTCCACCAAAATGTTCCTTTCTTCTCTTCTCCTTGGGCCACCTCCTACTTGTTCCTTAAGGCTCAGGTCCCAAGCCACTTCAGGAACTGTGTCCAAGGGAATCAGTGGGGTTGGACAGAAACCCCACTCCTCAGCAACCCAACATGGAGCACCCTTAAAAAGCACAGCACTGGGGCTCCTGGGTTGCTCAGTCGGCTAAGCATCCAACTTTGGCTCAGGTCATGATCTCGTGGCTTGTGAGTTTGGGCCCCGCATCGGGCTGTCCGCTGTCAACGCAGAGCCTACTTTAGAAAACTCTGTCCCCCTATCTCTGCCCCTCACTCGTGCATGCTTTATCTCAAAAATAAATAAACATAAACAAATTTTTTTAGGGGCACCTGGGTGGCTCAGTCCATTAAGCGTCCCACTTCAGCTCAGGTCATGATCTCACGGTTCATGAGTTCGAGCCCTGTATTGGGCTCTGAGCTGACCGCTCAGAGCCTGGAGCCTGCTTTGGATTCTGTCTCTCCCTCTCTCTCTGTCCCTCCCAAGGTCATGCTCGCTCGCACACTCTCTCTCTCTCTGTCAAAGATAAACATTAAAATTTTTTTTAAATAATAAAAACTTTTTTTTTTTTTTTTTTTTTTTTTTTTTTTTTTTTTTTTTTTAAAGCACAGCATTACAGGATTCTGGTGCGTAGCAGACGCTACTGGTGTCTTGCTTTCATTCCCTCACACCTGGAACCGGAAAAAAACTAGGGTAAATCAGGGACACGGGAAAACATATAGACATACATAAACGTGGAGACTCCGAGCTAGAGAGTTGAAAAGACCTGGAGAGTGACTATTCAGTAGTTTCATGGAGCCTCATCCATCATGCATCCACCTATCATCCATCATCCATCTATCCATCCCAGCATTACTGACTGAGCTGAGCACCGCCCCCCTCCCCAGTTACCAGGCACTGTGCTCAGCCCTGTGGGGACACAAAAACGGAGGCGGAAGTCTAAAAGCAGACAGTGGAGGTGGGATAGCAGTAGGGATGACCCTGCAAGGGCTCCCGCGAGGCTGGAACACTCGGGTTGGGCACCTGAGAGATTCCTGGAGTGGACCTGCTGGTCCAGCCCAGGTGAGGATGGACGAGACACCCGCACACCATAGAGATGCCGAGACCTCCGGGCTTCCTAGAGAGGCCCGGAAGTGGCTCCAGGAGGCCGGCCCGACGGCTCCCGCGCGGAGCGGGGGTGGTCGCGGCGGACGCACCGGCCTGGGGCGAGCGTATCTCTCACGGCCTGCGTGCGCTGCCGTCTCTCGCCACTGTGAGTGGGCCCCGGACCTGGGTCGGGAGGGCCACCGCCGCTCCGCCGGGACCCGGGGCCGAGCCGGCTGTCGGTGACCCGGCCCCTACCCGCGCGTGGTGGCGGCCGGGGTGGGACGAGCCGGGCGGCAGGTGGTACGGGGCGCGGGAGTGAGTGACGTCCACCCCGGTGATGGGAACGTCCTTCCCTTTCCAGCGCTCTCTCGGATTCCAGCGAGCCGGGCGCCGCGTGGCTTTCTAGAATGTCGCGAAGACCTCACACTCTGTCTAGGCGCTGGGGGTTTTCTTTTTTTCTTCGTGTGTGTGTGTGTGTGTGTGTGTGTGTGTTTAACAGCAGACACCCCCCCGCCCCCCCCCCCCCAAGCTCAGAGTTTGCAGCAGGCATCTGTATCTAGCTAGACTTGATCACTTGTCATTTCGCAGTTCCTAGAAATACTACCTTTCCATAGGACGGGTGGTTCCCACTTACAGTGGAAGTGTGAGGTTCCCACTTAACATGAATGTATTTCTTGTAAAAAGGTGAATAGATTTAAATAAAACATAATAAGTAATAGTAGCAGCGGTGGTACAGCCTTGTCTCAACCCCAGGGGGGCGACACACAGGGTTAAGAGTCCTGGCTGGGAAGTCCTGCAGGCCTGGCTTCAAGAGCTAGGTCTAGCTCAACCAGTACAACTTGCATAATTTGTAGCCCAGTTTGGGGGGGGGGGGCGGGTAGTTTAAGATATTTTTTTCTTCCAGCTTTATTGAGATAATTGACCTAACACTGTAAATTTAAGGTTTGCAATGTGATGATTTGTTATACTGTGAAATAACCAAAATAAAGTATGTTAACATCTCAGGCACCTCACATAATTATTGCGTGTGTGCTGAGAACTTTCAAGAGCTACTCTTAGCAGGTTTCAGGTATATAATACCGTATTGACTGTAGTCACATACACTGCTGTATACTAGTTCTCCAGAACTTACTCTCTCTTATCATTGGAAATTTGTGCCGGCTCATTTCCTCCCAACCCCCAGTCTCCAGTAACCACAATGCTACTCTCTGTTATGAGTATATCGACTTTCCAGTTAATTTTCTTTTCAAGTGTATTTGGCCTTTTAGGTTGTATACCTCCCACCTCCTTCACCTGTATCAGGGTTACTCTCCTTATCTTTAACAACATCTTTATTGCTTTGCTTGGTATTAAACACAAATAATTTTTAGATCAATCATGGAATTTGAACAGCACCATTTCTAAACCCTCTAGCCTCAATGTATTTTCCTGATCTCAATCCAGTAAGAACACAGTTACCTTTTGCCTCTAGGTAGTACTTGGGCAGTAATTTAAAACACACCATCACAGGGTTAAACTACTTGGAGTTATTTTATCTTGCTTAAAGCAAACGTAGTAAAATTTTATTTTTATGAAAGCAGCCTTCAATTCTCCTATCTGTTGTGGACTCCAGTGGCACCTAGATTTGTATATTACATTATAATACCAGAGGGTTAGTAACGTCATCAACTTGAACTCAAGGGATGAAGGAACTGTGTGCATAATCTAAGGTTCTTATTACTGATCCTTCGCATTTAATTAGGTCTTTGTAAGTCTAAGGTACCCGTAGTCATTTTTATGAGTTTTCTCATAACTTCCCTGTGAGATGTCAACTTTATTACCCTCACTTTATCTTAGTATTATCAAGAGGTCAGGCGGATTTAAATTTCATTTTTTCCTGTTTGTAATTAAGATTCCTTTTTTTGGATCATGTACTTAACTTTAACCCATATCTGATAGAATGACTGCTCAGGTCAGATGTGACCCTTCCCCCCCTCCACCCAGAGGAAAACAATTACTAAGCCGGGTTTTGAAAGAGCCTTAAAGTAATTGTGATTATAAACATTGGCCTGAGTGCCCAGCCCCAGGAGGAATCAGATGGTAACTAATTAATAAAACAGAAGCCATGAAGAATGTAAAAGTCAGGCAGCTAGTTGAAGAAAAATTGTATACGCTTCTTCTCCCTTCTGGCTTAGTGTTCTTGGAAGTTTGTTGCAGTTTTCCGGGAGATGTGTTTACTGCGGTATTTTTTGTTTTTTGTGTTTTTATCCTGTGCTTTTTGCTGTAGGGAGCCAGGAAGCAAGAAGGCAGCTCCGGGTGGGGATGTTAATGGCTGGTGATCTGTGAAGGTTTTACCCACGTGGTGGATAGGCTTCTTTTCCTCGCTGTCTTGCCCCATCATTACTTTTCCCCTGTTCATTGCCACCTTTCTCGTCTGACCCCTTGATCAGGTCAGTCATACAAGTTCTCCCCTCGGATCCTTGTGGCAGTAGTTGGAAGCTGATGAGAAGGAGGGTGAATAGACCTGGCAGGTCCTCTGAAGCATTAATAACGTGCACTTGTACATTCCCAGCATGATTAATGTGCACATGTGCCATGACTGACCTGTGGTCCTGTGACTGGTCCAGAGTGGGTGGTTTCAAAAACAGAATAAAGAGATTAGGGAGAATTTCTGTTGGGATTTTCTTAATTGGACTCTGAGGCCTGGTCCATTTTCTGAATCCCTTACCGTGGAATTCTTGTGGAGATATTAAGAATACCTTGGGGCGCCTGGGTGGTTCAGTCAGTTTGGTTCAGTCAGTTGAGCGTCTGACTTCAGCTCAGGTCATGATGTCACAGTTCGTGGGTTCGAGCCCCATGTCGGGCTCTGTGCTGACAGCTTGGAGCCTGGAACCTGCTTCAGATTCTTTGTCTCCCTCTCTGTCTGTCCGTCCCCCGCTCTCTCTCTCAAAAAAAATAATTAAACATTAAAAATTTTTTTAAAAAGCTTAGACTTTGTTATCTGGCATCCTATTAATCAGATTAATCTATTAACCAAACAGAACGTTTCCAAAGCCTGTGTGTGTCGCTTGGGTTAATGATGGCACAGCCCTCAGACTCCGCCTGGGTGCTGCCCACTGCGACCTCACTCAGTTGCTCGCCGGCTCACCTCCTGATTTCAGCAGAGCACTCTGGCATTGCGTCCTTACTGGTAGGCCTCTAGCACAGCCCCATCACCTCTTACCCAGACCTTGCCGGTTTTCAGGCTCTCCTTCCCTCCGGGAAAAGTTTGATCTTTTGCAAGGACCAGAGGGCGTGTGGCTGTTCGGTTGTCTGCAGAACAGAATTCACGTTCCCCTTCAGGAGCTCAGAGGTGTCTCCAAGCTGACCCCAGGCTATCTTTCCCGCCTGAATCACTATATTAATTGCCCAACACAGCCTTTCCCGTCACCATTCTGTTCATTCATGATGCTCCCTCAGCCTGTCTCAGCCCGCCTCAGTCCTCTTGTTGTCACCCTTCAGCTCTGATGCCCACTTCGCAGTGAAGTCTTCTCTGATGTGCTCTTCAGAGTCAGTTTCTCTCCACGCCCAGCTCGGTGCTCCCACGGCACCTTGCTTACACCGATACGTGACAGCAATCTTGTTTCCTCCTTTTCACCTTGTAGTTGAGCTGCTTCCAAAAGCCTCACTCCATCGTCAGCTCCAGAATGCAGGAGTTCCGTCTCATTTAGCTTTGTGTTGTTTTCATTCCGTAACCCAGGCTTTTGTTTGTTTGTTTGTTTGTTTGTTTATTTACTTAGAGAATCGCAAGCAGGCTCCACGCTGCCAGCATGGAGCCCGATGTGGGACTCATGCTTACAAACCGTGAGATCATGACCAGAGCCAAAATCTAGAGTCAGATGCTTAACCTACTGAGCCACCCAGGCACCCCCCAGAATTTCTTAGGAGAGAAGTTTAATGAAAATGGCAATGTTAAAGAAAGAAAGAAAAGGAAGCGGCAGTGTTCTTTGACTTACACAGCGATGACTCTTACACACTGCAGAGCCCTGCATCATTTGTGCCCAAAACAATTTTACTCAACTGGGTGTATTTCACAGTGTTCAAAATCACCCGTAAATTCAACAAATATTTGTTGAACATCTGCCATGTGGTAGGTTCTGGAAAAGACACGTCAGTGGAAAAAGCAGAAGGTCTCAGTTCTCATGGAACTTATGTTCTATTGTAAGGAGAGCAATAGTTTAAAACAAAAAAGATACTTTTAGGTGATAAGATGTGCCATGAAGAAACAACAGCAGTATTTAAGGTCAGGGGCTCTCCCTTAGGGCAGTCAGAGAAGCATCCCTGACTGAGCAAGTGACATTCAGGCAGACCTAGCGATTGGGAAAGGTACAGCCGGGCAAAGAACAGCCCTTCCCACTAAGGTGAAATAGAAGGTGTGTGTAGCCCTCAAGTTGCAGACGGGCTTGGCATCTCAAAGGGAGTCCAGTGGGCGGCAGGAGAACGCCAGATGAAGTCAGGGAGGGAGATTGCCACCACATCACGGAGATACAGGGAGGAAGTCTGGGTTGAAATATCAGTGACTGACATCCACTGTGTTTAGAAACAGCCTCTGTAGCTGTCCCACCAACTGACCTCTCTCTGCATGGTGGACTGGTTAGCTTTCCTGGCGATCTCAGGTACTTAGTACGGTTATGCAGAAGAACTCGTCAAGCATTTCCGCAACCCTGTGCTTTTGAGAGATGTGACCTTGGTACGTGGAAAGGTAATGGGACAACCAATCCCCAGACCCTTAGAGCTCCAAGCAAAGGAAGTGTGAGAAATGACATCACGGAGTGCCTGTCCTCTGTCGGGCGTTCTGCTGAGTCTTCATAAGCCTTGTTACCAGCTCCCCTTTTCTGATGCAGCACTAGGCCAGGCGGGGTCGTAACATTGTTGCATTTCTTTCTACTAGGTCCACTGAGCTCCTGACCGCCACCTATGGACTCCCGCAAATCCTCGAAGGAAACGGTCCTTATTACAGGAGGAGGTGGCTATTTTGGTTTCCGGTCAGTGCATCGATAAACACGTCTGTGGAATTATTTTATTGGCAGTTGCTGGAAAAAAAAAAATTACAGCTTTTGACTCTGACATGACATGAGTGCAGTGTAGACTTTTACTCATTTGAACAGTGTTAAACCAGAAATGAACTAGGCTGCCCACTGCTCAGACATTGAAATTCAGAACTACAGATATATACTACTTTAAGAAAGATTCTTTGTAATGGCATTAAATTGGGGGCGGGTGTAGATAACGCGCCCACCAAAAACATTTTAAAATAATGTTTATTCTTTTTTTTAATGTTTATTTATTTGTTTTTGAAAGAGGCAGAGAGAGAAAGTGAGCAAGGGAGGGCAGAGAGAGAGGGAGAGGGAGAGAGAATCCCAAGCAGGCTCCACGCTGTCATCACAGAGCCCGATGCTGGGCTTGAACTCACAAACCATGAGATCACAACCTGAGCCGAAACCAAGAGTCTGAGGCTCAAGTGCCTGAGCCACCCGGGGCCCCCAAATAATGTTATTCCTTTGCAGCTCTGTTATCATTCATGAATGTCCCAAAGAATGGATGGTGGGTTCTAAAACAGAGGGGGAAAATGGAACCTGTAGTTGCTACCATCTACGTGAGAAGATAGAAGAAGCAAGGATACATGGATCCTCAGTTTTGAATGTTCGTGTGCTTACATAAGGGATTGTTGCACAATGAACATGTAAAGCGAGGGCACTCAGGATAAGCCCAGAAGACTTGGGTCAGCCCCACATTGATTGGTGAATTATTTTATGCAGTTTTTGTCAGGCATAGGTTAGTCATGATTCGATCTAACTTGCTTTTCCTCGTTTCAGCCTAGGCTGTGCTCTGAACCAGAAAGGATTCCACGTGATTCTCTTTGACATCAAAAGCCCTGCTCATCCCATGCCAGAGGGAGTCAAGTTTATACACGGAGACATTCGCCACCTCTGTGATGTGGAGAAAGCCTTCCAGGATGTGGACATTGCATGTGTGTTCCATATCGCCTCTTACGGCATGTCGGGGCGGGAGCAGCTGAATCGAAGCCTGATTGAAGAAGTCAACGTCGGGGGCACAGACCACATCCTCCAGGTTTGCAGGAGGAGAGGGGTGCCAAGGTTAGTTTACACTAGCACTTTCAATGTCATCTTTGGAGGTCAAGTTATCAGAAATGGAGATGAATCTCTGCCTTACCTACCTCTTCACCTCCATCCTGATCACTACTCTCGGACCAAATCTATTGCAGAAAAGAAAGTGCTGGAGGCCAACGGTGCTACCCTGGTGAGAAGTGATGGTGTCTTGAGAACCTGTGCTCTGAGGCCGGCTGGCATCTACGGGCCTGGAGAACAAAGGCACCTTCCCAGGATAGTGAGCTACATTGAGAGGGGTCTCTTCAAGTTTGTGTATGGGGATCCTGGGAGCCTGGTTGAATTTGTCCACGTGGATAACTTGGTCCAGGCTCACATTCTGGCCTCAGAGGCCCTGACAGCTGCCAAGGGCCACGTGGCCTCTGGGCAGCCCTACTTCATTTCGGACGGCAGACCCGTGAACAACTTTGAGTTCCTCCGGCCTCTGGTTGAGGGCCTGGGCTACAGGTTCCCATCCATCCGCCTGCCCTTGACCCTCATCTACTGTTTTGCTTTCCTGACAGAAATGGCTCACTTCCTTTTTGGTCGGGTCTACAACTTCCAGCCCTTCCTCACCCGCACAGAAGTTTACAAAACTGGCGTCACACATTACTTTAGTCTAGAGAAGGCCAAGAAGGAGCTGGGTTATGAGGCTCAGCCATTTGACCTCCAGGAAGTAGTCGACTGGTTTAAAGCACATGGCCACGGCAGAAGTCCTGGGGATCATGCCTCCGGGTGTCTTGTTTGGGATGGGCTGACGGTCTTCCTCTTGGTCATAGTGGTTCTCATATGGCTGCCTTCTCCTGTGGCTCGATCACTCTGAAGGAGCTAGAAACATGGATCGGATCACACTTGTTGAGATGGTTTTCAAGAAACACAGTATTAAATAATGTATCTCTATCTAAATAAATCTACATCAATATCTAGATAGATAGATACAAATGGATACCTGGTAGCAAATCTTGGCTCCTCAAATTGCTACTTAATAGATTCTTGGAAGGGCACTTGGGTGATTTAGTCGACTCTTGATCTGGGCTCAGGTGATCTCACGGTTTGTGAGCTCGAGTGGCAGGGAGATTGCTTGGGATTCTCTTTCTCCTTCTCTCCCCCCCACACCCCACCTCAAAATGAATCAATAAACTTAAAAAAAAAAAAAAAGAAAAGAACAGATTCTTGGATGAAGTCTTCATTTCTTACCTTCTTGCACCAAACAAACCATGATAGGAGAAAAAAAGAAGCAAAGATCAGTTTGAGATGCGGTTTCTTGTGTCTTCCTCGTTTTGATGGGTACAGTAGAAGTCGTTTTGGAGCCACAGAGCGAGATGAGGAAAATTGGAAATGTCTTGAGTTTCTCAGAAGTCAAAAATGTACTTACTTCTGTCCTCTACTATCTCTATCCAGTTACAGTAGACTAAAATGTGCACTGATACGGGAGTGGCAAAACACTAACAGGCTTGAAAATGTGTGAAAACCACCAAATTGGGTCAGATCCCTACAGACCAGCCCTCTGAGGAGGTGGAAGCTTTTGAGAGACACTATATTAGCCATTCATTCCTGTAGTTTTTAGGAATTACTCTTTGCCCTTTATGATATAAGGGCGTTACACCTGTGTGATCACATGGTAAGGTTTGATTTTTAAACAAATAGAACTGTGTCTTACCTCATAGGATTCTTTTGAGAATTAAATTAGACAAGACATATCAAGTGCCACTCAACACACACAAGTCTTTATTTTAATTAATATCGTTGCCGTACATTCCTGATACGAACCCTTACGAGGGTTTTCTTCCTCAGGGGAGTTCTGTTCAGAGGTGTTAGTGTTCTGTTAGTGCTATCGCTCTAACCTTTCTGGAATGTCTTTGGGGTAAGCCCCTCAGAGTCTGTAACCGGCACGTTTGCATATGCTCAGTGTTTGTAAAGTTTTGGTCTCTGAGCATAGAGTAACATTTAGGAAATGGCTAAAAATCCGATTAAGGAAGATGGTCAAGGGAATGCTGCTATTTGTAATTTAAAAATGAAACATAACTCTGAACTAATAGACTGCTTTTCTTCCGGGAAGAGGTTTTTGTTCTTCCAATGAACAGCTTCCAATGAGGAATGTTTTGAAGGGTGTCATTACCCTCCAGCCACTCCTGAGGACTGCTGTGTAAGACATTCAGTTTGTACAGTTGCATAGGAACCAACGTGGAAAGAAGACAGAGGATCTTCACCCATTCCACAATTCCAGTTTCAGAAAAGCCAGTATTAAAGCATAAGGCAGATAGATTGCTGCGGAAGGTGACATTCGAGCTGTTTTGAGATTATTTGTAGAAAGAAGGTGCCAGGTGAATAGTCCCTGGTTAATGCTGCCTGGATCTTTTGGAGAAAAGCACTCAACCTGACACCAGGAGACCTGCAACCATGAATAGTTTGTGTAGCCTTAACCAAGCGATTGAAGCCTGTTTCCCTATTTGGGAATGACCCGTGTCTGCCTTTTCTACAAACCCACCCACCCACCCTCCTCACACGGGTGGTTGTGAGCGTAAAATGAGATGTCGTGAGAGTACTTTCATAGGTAAAGCATAAATAGGAGGTGGTGGTGAGCATTTTTGGTAGAAGGTTTTCGGAGTCTTTTTCTATCTTAAGAAGCTTTTGCTTTAGTCTGGAGTTCGCTTGTATGAGCACCTCGGCAAGTCCAGCAGTCCAGGTGCTGCACGGCGGGCTCCCCTGCTCACGTACAGCCCACTAATGGTATGACGTGTCCGCACGAGAAGGCCACTGAAAGAGTGGATAAGTTCAGCAAGACATCTCCGCAGTGTCCTTGAGAGGCATCGCAGACTTGCAGAACATGTTTTCAACGAGGTCCTGGAGAACAATGATAGATACTTAGTTTTCTCGCACCAAGTAGACTGAGTGTAGTGGGGGTTTTCTTGTTTTCCACACGAAACTAAGGATGGCTATTCGGGCCTTGTTGTCATCCGGGGAAGAGACATTCGGCTGTCCCTCACCACTTACACCCATGTCCACTGTCTGCTTGAGACAAGAGTTCATCTACCGTTCATGATCTCACTCTTGGTCTTTCTCCTTGTATTAATGATCTGTTGCATTACCCTAAGACATGCTACAAATTACACTAAGGTGTATCATGTTAACACAGTACCCCCAAGACATATCTTAAAACAACAAACATCACCTCCTGGCTTCTACGGGTCAGGTATTTTGGTGCGGCTTAACTGCGTCGGTTTGCTTGGAGTCCCTCATGAGGGTCATCCCATGGTATCTGGCACGACAGTCCTCTGGAAGCCTGAAGCTGGAGGGTCCCCCCAGGATGGCTCACCCACACTACCATTGGCAGGAGGCTCAATGCCTCACCATGCGGGCACCTCCGTAGGCTTGCTTGAACGTCTTCACGACATGGTAGCTGGTTTTCCCCAGAGCAGGTGATCCAGGAGAGCAGGGTGGAAGCTGCAATGGCTTTTACGGCTTATCCTCAAACACCACACGCTGGGACTCCACAGTATACTGGTTACACAGGTCAGTCTAATTCAGTGTGGAGAGAAAGGAAGTACCCAAAGGTGTGGATACCAGAAGGTGGGGAATGTTGGGGGCCAGCTTGGAGGCTGGGCTCTTGGTTCCATCCTCTGAGTCATTTTTCCTTTCAGTGAAAGGTAGCCCGTGTAGATAGACAGTTAACACGTTCTCAGCCCGTTACCACCCAGTAGAATTTGGGGGATATAAAGCCCTCTTTACATATTGTAGTGTATCTCTTTCAGTCCAAGCTGATAATGTTAATGCAAATATAATTATTTTTGAACTCTGTGTGTCTCCTCTGAGTCTTACTCCAGTTCACTCCATTAGGCAAAAGCCACACCCACATATTTCTTGGAGATAAGTCCTTTGCCTTGGGCTGCTGCTCAGACTGCTGAGGGACAATAACCCCTATTATTTGAACAACTTTTTTAGGGACCACCTTAGGTCTCTCTGAAGTCTTAAAAGGTTTTGTAGCCACAACCTCAGTCGTGCACGGTCATTTCCACGATACTGCATTGGCTACCCAGGTTAGCGCTATCCCATGTGGGAGGCTACACAGCACATAAAGACCAAGGGGTGGGGAATCATGGGGTCCATGTTGGAGCCTGCTACCACACTCCTATATGTCTCATTGGTTTCCTTTATCCTCTCCTCCACACTGGTTGTAAGTGGAATATTTCTTCAGTGCTCAGTCCTAGACCCTCTTCTAATACCATACTTTCTCTCCCTAAGTGATCTTGTCCAAGCCCCTGGCTTTCATTTCCATCTCTGTGCCAAACAGAGACCACTAAATAGAGTTCCAGCCCAGACCATTCTGAGCTCCAGACCCATCTATCCAAGTACCTCTGCTTCTCTGCCTGGATACATCACACACACTCTCAGTGTGCATATCCAAGATGAATTCCCAGTCCCTCCAAATTCTTCCAGGGTTTCTTTCTTAGTAAATGTTACCAAGACCCATTGAGTTTCTTATGCCAGAAAGCTGGGATACTCTTTGATCCCTGCCTCCCCTTAACTTGACACACCTGACCCACCTTGAAGCCCATCGATTTTAACTTCTACTCCTGCCTCAAAGTTGTGCAATGAACAGGTGTTACCTCTCTCCCCTGGGTTCCAATAATATCCCCTTTTCTCTTCCACTACATCCCCTCCTGCCTCCCTTCGACCCATTCTCCACAAGTGGACTGATCCTATAAAGATGTAAATCTATGTCAGGGCACCTGGGTGGCTCAGTCGGTGAAACGTCCAACTCTTGATCTTGGCTCAGGTGGCTCGAGCCCTACATCGGGCTCTGCACTGACAGTGTGGAGCCTGCTTGGGATTCTCTCTCTCCCTATCTCTCTGCCCCTCCCTTGCTCTCTCCCTTTCTCTAAATAAATAAAATAAACTTAAAAAAAAAAACAAGATGTAAATCTATTCACTTCCCTGCTCAAAACTCTCCTTAGGTTTAGGCTGAAAATCCTTAGTGTGAGCCCAAGGCTTTGCCGGCTCCGGTCCCTGCTTCCTGCTTCAAGGTCATCTCCCAGCATACTCCCTTCTCTGCCCAAGCTGTACCAGCTTCTTGCCTGTTCCGGGGTTCCAAGCTTCTCACACCCCTCCCCCACTGTGGGTCTACTGTTTATTTCATGTCTCAGCTTCAAGTCTCTTCTTCCGGTGGCCTCCTTCCGTGATCCCAACAGTTGAGATGTGGTCTTCCTGCTACAAACTCCTACAGCAGTTGCCTGTCTTTCACAGCCTTTATCACAATTCTGTCTTGCGCCTGGAAACTCCGTGAGGGCAGGAGCTTTGTCTTACTGCTGTGTCCCTCACGCCTTGCACGAAACAGGAGTTCAAGCAATATTTGTGACTGAGCGCTGTTTTTCCCTCTAAGAGTGAACACTCCTTTCTGGCGCGTACATTAGTGTTTCTGATCTGTCGACCTAGTAAGTAACGAGGCCAGGCCGCCTGTGGGCAGAGCGGAAAGTCATTTGTGTTCCTTCCACGTCTCAGCTGAAAACTGACCACTTTAAAGAACCCGGGCCTGTTTTCTGAAAGGCAGCTTTCATCCTTTCTAAGGTCAGGGGACACCGCAGTCAAGGAATTCCATTAGTTCATGGTTCCCAGCTGCCCTCACCTTCCCTCAGCTGTGGATCGAATCCCCAAACCCGCATAAACTCCGGAGCAGTGTTTCTCTTTGTGTACACGGGTCTGCTTCTAGACACCCGGGCATTCGCCACCCCACTGGGGTGGGCCACCCTAAGCGCTGCTTCCCAGGGCTAGGTGGGTGGTTATCTGCGAGCCTGTTTTGGCGGTGGGGGTGGGGGGGGGGGTCACACCATGTGACACAGAGCGCCACAGTGGAAACCAAAGGTAATGCAAAACTGCCTACATCTGCAAAAAAGGAAGAAGAGCCTGTTGAAATACTTGCTTTCATAGGTGCTGTTCTAATCACGGATGTCAGAGGGTGCCATGTTATGAATAGCACGGTCCTGAGGGCCAGATGACTAATGCTGGCACCAGATGACCCAGGCTATTGTATTTCTTGAGTCTACAGAGGAGGCCTAGGGGTTTACTTTCCTAAGTCACCTCACACAGTGACTATAAGAAAGCCAGTACCGTTCTGCTGTAGATTGATTTACCGACAATTGTTGGGGCACCTCCTACCTTGTATCGCTTTCCGAATCCCCTAGCCTGACAAGCCGGCGTAATTCTACTTCTGGCTCCCACCCAGTTGTGCACTCTGGGGTTAATGGTCCCCGTGTGAGCCGGCCTCGGCAGCCGGCACCAAGCACTTCGTGTCTTATTAAAATTGTTCCCGTTTGGGGCCCTGATTGGCTCGGTCGGTTAAGCATCCAACTTCGGCTCAGGTCATGATCTCACAGTTCGTGAGTTCGAGCCCTGTGTTGGTCTCTGTGCTGACAGCTCGGAGCTTGGAGCCTGCTTCAGGTTCTGTGTCTCCCTCTCTCTCTGCTCCTCCCCCACTTGTGCTTGGTCTCTCTCTCTCTCTCTCTCAAAAGTAAATAAACACTAAAAAAAAAAAAATTAAGAATCTTCTGAGCTTTCAATTTCCTCAACTGAGAATCAGAGAGATCACAACAGTGAGATTTTACACTGTTGGGATTTAGACAAAGCCCAAGAGACAGGTGAGCTACTGTATTTCCTTGAGTATAGGATGCCCCTGGCAAGGTGCTTGGTGAACCTGTACCCCGAGAAAGCACGAATCCCTCACCCCTAGGACACAGTGCTTGCTTATCATTCAGTGGTTTGTTTGTTTGGTTTTGGTTTTACTATATTCTGTAATTAAGGTTTTTTTTAATTTTAATTCCAGTATAGTTAACACTCAGTGTTATATTATTTTCACGAGTCCGATATAGTGATTCAGCAATTCTATCCATCACTCCGTGCTTATCACGACAGGTGCATCATCTGTTTCCCCCCTGATCCCCACCCACCTCCCCTCTGGTCACCATCCCTATGTTCTCTAGAGTTAAAAGTCTGTGTTTTGGGGGCGCCCGGGTGGCTCAGTCGGTTAAGTGTTCGACTTCAGCTCAGGTCCTGATTTTGCGGTTTGTGAGTTTGAGCCCCGTGGTGTTGGGCTCTGCGCTGACAGCTCAGAGCCTGGAGCCTGCTTCAGGATCTGTGTCTCCCCTCTCTCTGCCCCTCCCTTGCATGTGCTTGTGCGCTCTCTCTCTCACAAAAGTAAATAAACATTAAAAATAAAATAAACAGTCCCTGTTTGCTAGCATCCCTTACTTTGGAGAATGACGCCCACTCCCCTTTTTTTTTTTTTTTTTTTTTATTTTTAACGTTTTTTTTTTTTATTTATTTTTTTGGGACAGAGAGAGACAGAGCATGAACGGGGGAGGGGCAGAGAGAGAGGGAGACACAGAATCGGAAACAGGCTCCAGGCTCCGAGCCATCAGCCCAGAGCCTGACGCGGGGCTCGAACTCACGGACCGCGAGATCGTGACCTGGCTGAAGTCGGACGCTTAACCGACTGCGCCACCCAGGCGCCCCGCCCACTCCCCTTTTTGATGAGAAACCCATCCCCAGCCCTCCAAGGCGCTGACCTCCTCCCCAAGACCTGACCAATCAAAAGGCCGCCATCCTTTTGCCCACAGTCATTGGTCAAAGTGGGCCAATTAGCATCCTGTCTTCAACTTTTCTCCTCGAGCTCCTCCCGGAAATTCTTCTGCTAGGGTTGCTTCAGCTGCGGGTCTGGCTCTTGAGCTGCTGAGGCCTCTCCCACCCCGAAGCACAGACTGAGCTCTGATGATATTGCTTGGGCTCCTGGCTCCCGCTGTCAGTTAGGTACAGCAGAGCCCAGAAATGGAGAAAGAGAAGTCCTGGATCATCATGTCGTGTGAGTCTCAGTACATTTTCTTCTCTTAAAGCTTTTCTGAGTTGGGTTTTTTCTCCATGCATTGGAAAGGTCTTGGCACAGGTGAATACACTCTCTGGTGTCCAAAGGCGCTCACTGTCCACTCACCTGCGTGCCTTCTGCCTTATGGGGCAGATGATGGTGAGGGGAGCATGCTTTTAAAAAGCCCCCAGAGAACTGAACATTGGCTGGAGCTCTTCTTCCAAAGTCCGACTGATGTCCTTTCATAGAATCCTGCCCATCTGGGCTGGACTCATCTTTAGGACTTTCTTGTTGTGTAAGAAGATTGTTTGACAAAGTGATGTGTTTCCCAGAACTTGGCGTCCCGTGAGGGTAGGGACCACGTGCTGTCAAGTTCTTTTTTTTTTTTTTATGTTTGTTTACTTTTGAGAAAAAGAGCACGGGCATGAGTGGGGGAGGGGCAGAGAGGGAGATGCAGAATCTGAAGCAGGCTCTAGGCTCTGAGCTGTCAGCACAGAGCCTGACTTGGGGCTCGAACTCACGGACTGTGAGATCATGACCTGAGCCCAAGTCGGATGCTTAACCCACTGAGCCCCCCAGGCGCCCCTGTGTTGTCAACCTCTTATCCAGAGCAGACCGCACAGCCCCTTCACTTGCCCAGTAAATGCTTATTGATTGGCTGAATGCATTTATCAGCCCAGTGACCTCATTTGAGGTGACAACTGTGCTACACCAGTCGTCCCTTGTAAACCTGTGGCCCCCAGCCCTCCCCGAAAAGAACACGGGAGGCCCAAGTTAAAAACACACATGCCAGGATTCAATGCAGGATTATTAAGTGCAGCCCTCATGGGCTGTATCAGAGCCCCAGATTTATTTCAGGTGCTCTCATCAGCAAGGTAACTGTGTGAGGGGATCGTCATCACTTCGCTGTGTGTGTGTATGTAAAATCCTCGATTTTGGAACTCTGTTGTGTATTCTTTGATAAAAATGACACGCAGACTTGGAACCCCTCCCAGGGGGGCTGGGAATCGGCAGTCCCGGTGTTTCTGGTCTTCCCACAGGAGGTAAAAAATGCTGCCTGACACCAAGCATGTGCTCCCTTCCCAAGATGCTAAGTGAGAGGCTCCCGAATCCTCTGTGTTCTTCCCCTTCCAGTGCTCAGCCCCAGCCCGGGCTCAGCACACCTCTGCTGAGTTCATCAAGGAGATGGGAGTCACAGAACGTCTTTAGATTCAGGTGACCTCCCTCCACCCACTTTCTGCAGGCACAGGTGTTGTTTGTTGACAGACAAGTGGTGCCACATCTCAGCGCTGACTTGAGCCCACCTGGAACCTGCTTCTTTTGGCCAAAGGGCTTGTTTTGTAACCCGTGTGGTTGGGCCTGGTTACCTGATCTTTCAGCACAAAACAGCCGTTTGCTATTGAAAATCTAACCAGAAATGGAGTCATTCAGATCGTGGCTTTTCTTTTCTTTTCTTTTCTTTTCTTTTCTTTTCTTTTCTTTTCTTTTCTTTTCTTTTCTTTTCTTTTCTTTTCTTTTCTTTTCTTTTTTTTCTTTCTTTCGAAGGTTTTATATTTAAGCAGTCTCTACACCCATCATGGGGCTTGGCTCACAACCGTGAAATCAAGAGTCACACTCCACCAACTGAGCCAGCCAGGCGCCCCCAGACCATGGCATTTCTAAGCTGTCCAAGTTCATAAGATGTTACCCTTCTGTATTTTAGAACTAGTGCATACCAGGAAAGATAGCTTTGTTACTGGAATCAAGTAATTATGGCTGAGGTAAAATCTAGTTCACTACAAAGAAATTACATGCAGTGAAGTAACCCGGGCAAGTAACTTTCAGCCAACAAGGGGTACTTGTGATAATTTGCAATGCTTATTTTTAACAAGCTGGTTGAAGCATGCAAGTAATTAAATTCTTCATTACTAATATGTAGGACTTTAAAACACTTTTTTAAAAAACTAATTTTATTTATTGTGAGAGAAAGAGAGAAGGAGGGGGGGAGGGCAGAGAGAGAGGAAGACAGAATCCCAAGCAGGCTCCATGCTGTCAGCACCAAACTCCATATGGGGCTTGAACCCACAAACTGCAAGATCATGGCCTGAGCCAAAGTCAAGAGTCAGACGCTTAGCCAACTGAAGCACCCAGGCGCCCCGATATGTAGGATTTTAATCCTGGCAAATATTCTAGATGTCTTTTCCTCCATTCTTCCAGGGGAGTCTTATTACAGACCTAAAAGTGAAATCTTTACTTACTAATACATATTTTTAAATTTTGTTATGAGAATGAGTCATCGCCTGCCCTTAACCATCCCGTGTGCTGGTGTCCTGAGCAGCTAATAGAGGTTTAAAGTGCTGCCGAGCTTTGAAGAGGAGTTGGTTGCTGTGTTGCTGGGGCAGTTACGACACCCCCACTGAGTTGTGGTCAAGTAACTTCCATAGGGGATTGTGCTTTTAGGTGTGCCCAACACTGGGGAAATGATGGGTATTAACCTGCCACCCTTGTTAACTAAGTTACTCAAAGACAGTCCTTCTTAATAGTTCATTGTGATTACTGTTGACCATTTACCTCCTGTAAGGCTCTATGTATTTAACCTCATTTCGTTTTCTCAATGACTTTTGAAAGGAGGTGCGTTTATTAGCTCCCATTCACATGTGAGGTAACGGAGGTTTAGGGAGATGGCGTCTCTCACCCAAGATCTTCCAAAGCCATTCATCCTAGAAGTGGCAAAGCTGGGATTTGAAACAGGTCCGCTTGAATCTGGATACCAAAGTCTTGACTGCCATGTCTGCAGTGGCTTTATTTCAGCATGGCATGTATTCAGGGCTAAGCATCACGCAGACACTATATGCAATTAAAATATGAATTTAGTTGTTGCAAAACCCACTTCACTGTACATAGGGATTTGTGCTGCACCAGCTTGTATTAAGTTACATCAACAAGCAAAGCATTATTTCACCCTATTAATGCAAGTGTGGTGGGGCTGGGTGTATATGTGTGTGGGAGGGTAAGTTAAGGAGGATGGCAAATTAGAGCTGTAATAACTTTTATAGAACATCTTCCAAGGATAGTTGATTTGTTTTTGTACCTAATCGTATCCTGGCATGGGTACTCCTGCAATGTGCTAATCTCCTCTCCCCGAACCGATGTCTTGGGAGCAGAGCCCAAGTATTACCCTCTGCTGATTGACATTTGCCTCTCCTGCAGTCTCTTACATCATTCTGGGTACAGAGCAGGAGCCAAATAACAACCTGCCAAAGTTAGGAAAATGCAAAGTCCAACTTGTTGAGCTACCCTTTGGTGTTTAAATTCTCCCAAAGAAAGGTGAACTGTTTTCACAGCCCTTTGGAGTGGAGGTTTCTCTAAGCCCTGGGAAGATCTTAGACTGTTGGCCCAAGCGGAAAATAATTATCTGGAGGCGGATGTTCATGGTCCCTCAATGCTCAAGGGACCTATGCGTTCACGTGCGCTGCCTTAGGTGGGATCAGCCTTTTATTCGCAGCGTGACTTTGAACTGATGTGCCGCTCCTCTGCAAAGCGGCGAGAAAGCCTTCCCTACTCACAGAGCAGCTTGTGTCCATGAAGTGGCACGGAGGCACTTGTGTAACCTGCAAAGCACTGTGCACATAGATGCTTAATTAATAGCTATTCTGCTGGGGGAGGCAGCTGGTGGTGTGCAGGAACAGATACAAAGTGCTGGTTGAGTCGGAGGCATTCGCGCGTAATGCTCAGTAAGTAATTAGCCAGGCAGGACCGGGGTGTGAATGAAAGCTGCATGTTCAGATAAGGAAGGTAGGAGTGAAAATGTTTCATTGATTCCCGCCTAATTAACCTGTGCCAGTTTGTTTACTGTGGCTTTAAACGCTTCAATCCAGTGACCTTTTGAGCTCTAACGTTTGGAGGCTTTTTTTTTTGAAGCTGGAGAGGAGATTACACTATGCTAGAGAAAAAATGGTAGTCTGTTGCCTGTCCGCTTTACATTTCGTTTTATTTATTTATTTATTTATTTATTTATTTCTCAAGTTAATTAACCTTTTGTTGTATTTAAACAGACACAATGGTGTCTGCAGGCCGAAAAGCCAACTCAAAATGGGTATCGATCAACCTCTTTATACCCTCGGGATACCACTTTTTAGTTTTAAACGTAACTGCACAAATAATGCATCAATGCATTTTCCTTGTAAAAATTCAAAACACTGCAGGTAAAGGCAAAGAACCCTTTTACCAACGTACCCCAGATTCTGTATGTGTGTAGATTTGTGTGGGAAATAGGGCTCTGGTATTCATTTTTCTCCATACTGTGGTCTTGTAGCCGGATTGTCGCACAGAGAGTCCTGACACCGAGGCTTTTACTTCCAGGAAGTAACTTCATCTGTGCCGGCCCTGCTCAGTTGGGTTCGTACCCAAGGAACGGAGCCTTGAACACCATGTGGCATAGTTTTTTTTTTTTTTTATAATACCTGTTTTCTATTTCTTTGTCTCCCATATATGGTAACACACAAACATGCCGTCTGATTAAGTGGTCTCATGTTGCAAGGTCCTGAGAGATGTCGTCATGTAGAAGTATAGCCAGGCTGCCTTGAGGTGGGTTTTTTTTCCCCCCGTCTCGTTAGGGAGGGGACCCTACCACAGTCTCATGCCCCAAATTTCCTTCGGTTATTCGTGTTTCGTATGAAATAGTATACATTCCTTATTTCCTGACATAGGTGTGCTAGCATATTATAAGATAACTACATGTCACAGTTTGGCCAGGACAGCTCCAAATTTATGCCTGTAGTCTTATCCTCATTTTTAATAGTGCCCTCTTTCACTTTCAAATATGTCCCATTTTGTACAATAAATGAAAAGGTCACTCTGTATATGATATTAAAATCATATAAAGGATTAAGTATTTCCCCCATAATATAGGTATTAGAAGTTACTATGAAGTGGTTTTAAAGGGAAAAAAATCATTTTGCACACATATAGTAGAATCTGGTCAGAAATCCTAAATTCTGAGTATGCAGCAATATTCTGCCAATCTTGAGAAATACTAGTATAAAATTACCTGGCTGGAGGAAATTTTATGTATATGTGTTTGTCAGTGATCCTTTGATATAGCTAGCTGCAAAACACATATACTGGTGGAAGAGAAGGTAATCTGACATGTGGGAGTATAAAAGCTAACGCTGGCACTGTATTTCACTGAGTACTGGGAATTAAAACAGACAGCCATGATGTAAAGTCTATTTGAAGGAATTCCTCTACACTACAGGCAAAATAAAGCGCATCTCAGTAAAATTGGTCAAGTCAGGGGGCGCCTGAGTGGCTCATTTGGTTGAGCGTCGAACTTTAGCTCAGGTCATGATCTCGCGGTTTGTGAGTTTGAGCCCCGCGTCGGGCTCTGTGCTGACAGCTCAGAGCTTAGAGCCTGCTTCGGATTCTGTGTCTCTCTTTCTCTCTCTGCCCCTTCCCCACTCTCTCTCTTTCTGTCTTTCTCTGTCTCAAAAATAAATAAACGTTAAAAATATTTTTAAAAATTGGTCATGTAGCAAACAATAATACGTTTGAAAAAATTCCTCTGCCAGTAGCCTTTGTGCATGTAGAAAAATAAGTATTTCAGTAAATATTGGTACAAATTATGCAGCCCAGTGATACACTTGAAAAAATTCCAGTATCAACCTATCAACCTTGGGAATGCAGTAAAACAAACTATTTTGCAAAATACTCTAGGATTCAAGCAACAAGGAAAACACTTCAGTGAATTCAACTGGAACTTGGTATTTCAGTAAATAGAACAACATGATTCCAAAAACGCCTGTGAAATGTATTGTTTTACTCTTCATTTTCTCAAAACCTGAAAAGCCATCTGCACTGCCTGACTATAGGTAATTCTCATTGTTGGCCCATCACTACATTAGTAGAAGGGTCAATAATACCTTCAAACGATGCATTGTCCTTCTTGATATGATGGTTATTACATCAACGATGCCACCATCGCAGACTCGGGACATAAGCCAAGTCCTGCTCGGGCCAGTGCCGTAGGGATGGAAGTGTTCAGAGCAGATGGAAAGGCTGCCCCAGCCTCTCCCCAGGTGCGGGAAGGGCTCTTGGTCTCTCTCTCATCAGAACTTCACTCCCTACCTGTGCTTGTGCTATATCTACCTCTCCCGCCTCCCTGCCGAAGTCGCCAGCATGACTCATAGGGAGAGGTATGGGAGCTGGGAGGTCAAACACCGAGATTGCCTTTCTGCGCCCCACCCTGGGCACACACTTTGGGCTGTAACCAGGCTCCAAGGGAGAAGCTTCAGCAAATCAGCTTTGCTTTGTTTTACAGACCATTGACATCGATGTAGACTTCTGGATACCATGGTGGCATGGAATGGGTCTTATTTATGACCATCAAATGAAAACGCTATACCTGATTGCTTTCAGGACCGGCACAGCACTCATGGTGCACAAACACTACCCCGCTGCCATAGCCATGGACTTAGTGATACTTACTCAGTTTTCCACGTGGCCAGTTTATCAAACCACACAGCTGTGAATGCTGTTAGACACATCTCCAAATGAGTCTCGACGGTAGACACCCAGAAGTGCAACTGGTAATGTTAATACATTCTACTGGGTCAGACATGCACTTAGCTGCTCATTTCAAAAATTACTTCAGGGGCACCTGGGTGGCTTAGTCAGTTGAACGTCCGACTTCGGCTCGGGTCATGGATCTCACGGTTCGTGGGTTCAAGACTGCTTCGGATACTTTGTCTTCCTCTGTCTCTGACCTTCCCCTGCTCCCCTCTGTGTGTCTCTTTCTCAAAAATAAACATAGAAAAAAATTTTTTTTAACTCAACTCTTCATTTCAGGTCATGATCTTGGAGTTCATGAGATCGAGCCCCCGGCTCTGCACTGACAGCATGGAGCCTGCTTGGGATTCTCTCCTGTGTGCGCTCGCTTCCCCTCTCTCTCTCTCTCTCTCTCTCTCTCTCTCTGTCTCTTTCTCTCTGCCTCTCTCTCTCTCTGCCTCTGTCTCTCTCTGCCTCTGTCTCTCTCTGCCTCTCTCTCTCTCTGCCTCTCCCCTACTCACATGTGCTCTCTTTCTTAAATAAATAAACTTAAAAACCTCAGAGTAGCTGAAAAAACGGGTTGTTTGCTCTCCTGTTGCAGAGTCCAGAAGTCAGCAGGTCTAAGGTGTGACATCAGGGACCAGGTGCCATCTTTCCACGCTGTTAGGCCTTCGTTCTGACAATTCTTGCTGAGAAGGTGCAGTATTTCTAGGTGTCCTTTCAGGCAAGAAGAGAGAAATAAGCGAGGTCAAAGGGAACGCCAGGTGCTTCCGTTCCTCAAAGCCTATGCTGTGGCTTTTTCTCACACCTGCCGGCCAGAACAGATATCGGTAGCTACGCCTGGACTAACCCTGGCAGGTGTGGGAGGCAGGGGGCGGGGATGGCCGGCCCTGAAGTTCATTTGTTTCCTGAAGTGGCTGCACAAATTTACCCTGCCACCAGAGTCCCTAGCTTCCTGACACCATTGCCAGAATTTTCTCACGTCTCAATTTTTGCCACTCTGAGGAGTAAAGAAAAATCGCTCATCACTTTTTTGATTTTACACTTCTGTGATGACTGTTAAAGATAGCATCTTGTCAGGGATTTGTTAGATGGTTGGGTTTTCCAGGGGAATTGCATGGTCCTAGTTTTTCCTCACTTCTCTGTCAGGTTGCTCATCTTTGTATGGGTTTGTGGGATGCATTGGGTGATCTGTTTGACCAGATGAACACGGACAGGTTCTTGAACACTTGTCTTTTTCTTTCCTTTGTCTTCCTTTTGTCCATAGTATTTTTCTTTCTTTTTTAAAAATTTTGTTTATTTTGAGAGAGAGAACACAGGAGGGGCAGAGAGAGAGAGAGAGATAGAGAAAATCCCAAGCAGGCTCTGCACTGTCAGCTTGGAGCCTGATGTAGGGCTCGAACTCATGAACTGTGAGGTTGAACTAGGGAAGAGGTGAACAACATTAGGGAGAGATCAGGAACTTTCAGGGAGGCAGCCTGCAGCTGCAAATAGAGGCGGAAGAAGCTTTGAGGTTTGGAGGGAGAGAAAAAAAAAAAAAGGATAAACACATTCCACACCTGCCTGGGCTATGTTGCATGCATGGAGTCTCACAAACTTTGTGATGAGGTCCCAATAAAAAGGGACAAAATTCCTCAGTGGCTGCCCAGTCGGGACGCCCCCTCACTCTTGAGAGCTTTATACTTTCCCTCAGTAAACTCTATCGCCGTACTCTCTGTTGTCCACAAGATTCATTCTTCGTCTCCGTGAAGGACCAGCGTCCTCCCACCTTCCTGTAACAAGATCATGACCTTAGCCAAAATCAAGAGTCAGATGCTTAATGGACTGCGTGAACCAGGTGCTCCAGTTCCATAGTACTTCTAATTTTGATGTTAAAATGATCCATCTTTTTGGCTGTTTTTTTTTTTTTTTTTTGATAAGTGTTTGTGAAACTCCCAATGTGAAGGGAAAAAAATCATTAAATTTTTTAAATGTTTATTTTTGAGAGAGAGAGCAAGGGGGGACAGGAGAGAGGGAAACACCGAATCCATAGCAGGTTCCAGGCTCTGAGCTGTCAGCACAGAGCCCGACATGGGGCTCAAACTCATGAACCATAAGATCATGACCTGAGCTGAAGTCGGAGGCTTAACTGACTCAGCCACCCAGGCACCCCTCCATGTGACTTTTGAAAGAAGCTTATAAAGTTCTGTGAAAATGCTCCCTTCAGCTTTGTCTTCTCCCACAAACATAGGTGCTCCACTTGGAGCCACCTGCAGCCCTGCCCCTACCCAGGGGCTGCTGACATATATCCTCCCTCCCTGGGTACTCAGAGGGCAGCGGGTGTACCTTCCATTAGATCCGTGAAGACTGGAGTGGGCAGTTGTAAATAAATGCCTGTGGCTTTTGATGTGAACCCTTAAAAAAATCCCAAGTACAAGTGGACCCCTAGGGTTCAAACTCAGGTTGTTCAAAGGTCAACTGTAGTTCTCTGAACCTCCCCCCAGCCTCCGCCCCCCCCCCCCCCATGGCTTGGTCAATATTTGTAAATGTGCTTAAACGAAAGCTGTATTCTCTAGGTGCAAAGTTCAGAATGTTTGTAGGAGCATATGTGTGCACTTGATCAACCTTGTGAACTTGTGTTCAGATCCTCTTTGTCCTTTGTTACCTTGAGCTATAGCGTTCTCAAGAGAGGACTTTTTCTCCCTAACTATAACTGACCTTGCTTTTCCTCCCCTAATCTGCTTTACACTTTTCAGAGCTATGTTGTGAGAAGCATCAAAGTTTTTGTCTATAGCTGTTTGTTGGGGTAGTATTGTTACCATATACAATGTTACTGTTAGTGGTCCCTACCTTGCCCTGTAATTTATCTGATACTAACAAGGCTACTCCAGCTGTGTTTTTTATGAGAATTTGCCTGGTACATCTTTTTATATAACCTTGTTTTTCTTTTCTTGTTTTTGAAAATAAAATCGAAATGAAATGAGAGAATAATATATATTGATGCACAATAAACAAACCTTTTTAAAAATTTTTTGAACAGTGGGGAAGAGTTTTATTCGAGCCCAAGTTAGGACAGCTTCCTGGGATACACAGTCTTCACAAAGAGTATGCTCCAGGGAACATTTGGTGTAGGGTTCTATATGTTTTGTTTGGTTTTACACGAAGAGTTACAAATCATCATGAGGAAGGACATTTCAGAAAGTTACAGACTTTATCTTATGTTTTCAGTGTGTGAAAGGCTGTACCACTTTAATCTTATGGGAACCAGGGAGGTTCGTGTGGGTGGTTTTTTAGCTTTATATTTGGAATGCTTTATTTTTGTTTATTATTATTCTTTAAGGAAGCAGATCTACAACCTGTGCTCTGAGCAGAAATAGAGCCCGTGCTTTGAGGTTTTGCTGAGTCATTTGGACTCTGGTAAATGTTAGAGCACAGCTTCCCTGGGCCCAGGAGCTGGGCTCACAAACGTGAAAAGTTGAAAATTTCCTTTTTCATATAATGGTGTTTTCTCACTACCCAGAATTATTAGCTGCTAACATTCTGTACTATTGCTTTTAGTTTTCATCTCCCTTGGTCTCCCTCCCTCCCTCCTTCTGATTCCTCTCCCCTCCCCCACCCCATCCTTTTCCTGGCTCTCTCCCTTATTTTTCATCATTACTTATTCTATTTAAGTGGTTAGCCGTGTATCCAGTTTTGGTAGAGCAAGCGCACTTTTACATTTGTGCCAAACAGAGCAACACTTCCAGTGTTTCAAACAGAAATAAAATATATAACAGAGCTAAAACTTTGCCTGTCGCTGTCCTATCACCTTTGCCTTCCCCACTAACTCCATCTTCATTTTGACTTTAAATTTTTTTTTAATTTAATGTTTATTTCGAGAGAGAGACAGAGCATGAGCAGGGGAGGCACAGAAAGAGAGAGGGAGACACAGAGTCTGAAGCAGGCTCCAGCCTCTGGTAGGTCAGCACAGAGCCTGATGCGGGGCTCGAACTCATGAACTGTCAAATTATGACCTGAGCCAAAATCAGACACTCAACTGACTGAGCCACCCAGGCGCCCTGTGGTGGGATTCTCACACAGACAGTCAGGACACTGAGGCTTTTCTTGCCAGAAAGCAACTTTGTTCGTGCTGGCACTGCTCTTTGGGTTAGTACCCAAAGAACTGAGCTCCAAAGGCCACGTGGTGTAGGGTTTTTTTTTTTTAAATATATTTTCTACTTCTTTGTCTCCCGTGTGTGGTAATACATACAAACATGCAGTCTGATTAAGTAGTCTCATGTTACAAGGTCGTGAGGGACGTTGTTGCGTAGGCGAATAGCCAGTTTACCCTGAGGTTTGTTTTTTTTCTTTTTCTTTTTTTTTTTTTTTCCAACTTTTTTTTTTTTTTTTTTTTTTTTGGGACAGAGAGAGTCAGAGCATGAACGGGGGAGGGGCAGAGAGAGAGGGAGACACAGAATCGGAAACAGGCTCCAGGCTCCGAGCCATCATCCCAGAGCCTGACGCGGGGCTCGAACTCACGGACCGCGAGATCGTGACCTGGCTGAAGTCGGACACGCTTAACCGACTGCGCCACCCAGGCGCCCCTTTTTTTTCTTTTTCTTTCCTTGGGAAGGGGACCCTACCACAGCCCCTTGTCTTGACTTTTAGATGTTCCTTTCAGTCCATTTTTGTGCTTTTAACTATCCATCTGTACGTCTGCTACAAGCAGTGAAGAATCCTGTTCCGTGTGTAGTTTTAAAACTTCATTTAAATGGTTTCATTGGATGTGCTTTGCTCTGCATTCTGCTTTCTTCAAACAATAGTGTTCAAATGTGTCCATGTTCTGTTTGTGTTATACCCCATTCTGTTTCATCCGCTTATTCTAGCCCATCTTACAAATATCCTACGGTTTCCTGTGTGTCCTTCTAATTTCTGTTATTCCGTTTTGTTCCTTTGCTACATTTGTGTTTCTAGCTTCTTTCACTCAACTTGTGGTTGTGTGATCCATCCGTGTTGCTACATGTTGTCATAGCTCAGTCATTTGTCACCACTGTATGTGCTCCCTGTGTAAACACACACAGCTCACCAATTCTGCGGCAGATGGGCAGTGGGATTCATCTGTTTTTGACTCTTGTGGACACTCTGGAACATGCCTTTTGGTAGGTATATGTTTAGGAGTAGAGCTGCTGGGTCATCGGGTATGCATGTGGTTAACGTGGCGGAGAGGGTCAGATGTCTTTATAATGTGATTTTGTCCCATGCAACAAGCACTGTACCATTTGCTGTATATTCTTGTCAACGGTTGGTAGTGTTGATAGCTTTTTAAATTTTTGCCACTCTAATAGTTGTATTGTGGTTTTAATTTATATGTTCTTATGAATAATGAGTGCATGTCTTTTTGTATACTTACCAGTCATTTGATTTTTTTTAATGTTTATTTGTGAGGGGGAGGGGTGGAGAGAGAGAGAGAGAGAGAGAGGGAGTGCATAAGCAGGGAAAAGCAGAGGGACAGAGACAAAGAATCTGAAGCAGGCTCCAGGCTGTCAGCACAGAGCCCGACGTAGGCCTCGAACTCACACTTAGGAGCCGTGAGATCGTGACGTGAGCTGAAGTCAGACACCTAATCGACTGAGCCAGCCAGGCGCTCCTGCTTATCAGCCATTTGGTTATACTCTTGTAAGTTGCTCATTCATGAAACTTGCCCTTTTTTTTTTCTTTCCTAATGAATTATCTTTTTCTTACTGGTTTGGAGGGATGGAATCCTCTTGTGACGGAGGTTCTTTGTCAGTTGTGTTATTGCAAATATCGTCTTCTGTCCTGTGGCTGCCCTTTCTGCTTTTCTGATTGCATCTCCGGATGAACACTGGTCGTCAACTTCAGTGGAGACTAATTCAGTGGTCTTCCTTGAGAGTTGGTGCTTTGGCTGCTTTACCAAAGCTGCTTTTCCCTCTCCAAGGCTGTGAATACCTTCTAGAAATGTTATTGTTTTATCTTTTACTTTTTTTAAAGTTTATTTACTTTGAGAGAGAGAGAGAGAGAGAGAGAGCACTCAAGCAGGGGAAGGGCAGAGAGAGAGAAGGAGAGAGAGAATCCCACCTAGGCCCTGCACTGTCAGTGCAGAGCCCAATTCGGGGCTCCATCCCCTGAACTGTGAGATCAGGACCTGAGCTGAAATCAAGAGTCCGATGCTCAACCGACCAAGCCACCCAGGCTCCTCTTATACTTTACATTTTCATCTATCGTCTTAATTAGACTTCATTTTTGTGTGTGGTATAAGGTGGGCGGGTCAGGTTTCATGTCCATTGGTGGTGCTAAATAAACTTGCTTAATCGATACAAACCTGGAAAAACTGGTTGATACCCATAGGCAGTGAGCACTTGAATCTCCACTGGACATAATTTGCATGGCTGTGGACAACATTCATCTGAGCTGCAATGCGACGTGTAGAGTCAGGTGACCTGGTCATCTGATAGCCTATGTCTGTATCGTCCTTTGAATTCTTAGAATCGGTAGCAACACTGGTTTCCTTGTTAATTTATGAGTTACATAAATTTTTGCCATGTGTTCATTTTATATTTTCATGAGAGTTCTATCAACAAAGGATACGTTAGCAGTTCTTTGACTTTGCTTTTTGCTACTCCTTGTTCATCTTCTAAAGACTTTTTTTTTTATGTTTATTTATTTTTGAGACAATGCGAGACACAGAGTGCAAGCAATGGAGGGGCAGACAGAGGGAGACACAGAATCGGAAGCGGGCTGCGGGCTCTGAGCTGTCGGCACAGAGCCCGACGCGGGGCTCAAACTCACGAACTGTGAGATCATGACCTGAGCTGAAGTCGGCCGCTTAACCGACCGAGCCACTCAGGCGCCCCTCCTTGTTCATCTTCTAAATGCGGTGGAGGGAGGAGTCGTCATAGTGGAGAAGGAGGGGGCCTGAAGTTCCCTCGTCCCTCAAACACAGCAATATTGACTATTAGAATTTCAGGAATCTGGGCTGCAGAGTGACAGAAACATCTCTAGGGGCCCACGGGGACAACTTGGTGGGCCATAGGTGTGGGATTGCAAACTGGGAGAGATAAACTGTGTGGCATAGGCTCTGGGGGTGGGATCGTCTTCTGTGAAGGGACAAAAGGAAGAGAAAGAGAGGCTGTGGAAGTGTAGCACTGTATTTGTACGAGAGAAAAACCTCCCTGGGCCACGGACCTGAGAACGGAAAAAAATGGAGACAGAACCAATTTCTAGCTTGTTAAACGGCCTTAGGAGTGATGAATCAGGGTTGTGGGACTTACTCTGGACTGGGGCCTGGTAAAATCATGCCATCAAAGTCTTGCCGTGCTGATGTTACCTTATCTAGTTATTAGTTTGTTTGATGTCTTCCTCCACTAGAGTTTAGGATTCATGAGGGAAGAGACCTTGTCTGTCCTTACGGCCCATTGTTTCTCAAGCGTGCCAATACCAGGAGGCACAGAGAACTCCCTTCACAGTCAACACAAACAGGCCAACACCATGACATATCATAGTGAAACTGGCAAAATACAAAGGTAAAGAGAGAATTGTGAAAGCAGCTAGGGACAAACGGGCCTTAACCTACAAGGGAGACACATAAGGGTGGTAGCAGACCTGTCCACTGAACGTTGGCAGGCCAGAAGGGAGTGGCAGGAAATAGTCATTGTGCTGAATAGGAAAAATACGCAGCCAAGAATCAGCAAGGCTGTCATTCAGAATAGAAGGAGAGACGAGAGTTTTCCCAGACAAACAAAAATCAAGGAGTTCGTGACCACTAAACCAGCCCTGCAGGAGATCCTAAGGGGGACTCTGTGAGTGGAACCCTGCAAGGGACCAGAGACATCACCACAAGCACGAGAAAGAATGAAACCTACAGATAACACAATGACCCTAAATCCGTATCTTTCAGTAATCACTCTGAATGAAAATGGACTAAATGCTCCAACCAAAATACATAGGGTATCAGAATGGATAGAAAACCAAGATCCATCTATATGCTGTCAACAAGAGACTCATGTTAGACCTGAGAGCCCCTGCAGATTGAAAGTGAGGGGATGCAGAACCATCTATCGTGTTACTAGATGTCAGAAGAAAGCTGGAGCAGCCATACTTATATCAAACGAGATTTTAAACCAAAGCCTATAACAAGAGATGAAGAAGGGCATTATATCATAATTAAGGGGTCTATCCATCAAGAAGAACTAACAGTTGTAAATGTTTATGCCCCGACTTGAAAGAACCCAAATATATAAATCAGCTAATCACAAACATAAGCAATCTTACTGATAACAATACAGTAATTGTAGGAGAATTTAATACAGCAATGGACAGATCACCTAGGCAGAAAATCAATAAAGAAACAATGACCTTGAATGATATACCGGACCAGATGGACTTGACAGATATATTCAGAACTTTTCATCCAAAAGCAGCAGAATACACATTCTTCTCGAGTGCACATGGAACAATCTCAAAAATAGATCACATACTGAGTTGCAAAACAGCCCTCAATAAATATAAAAGAATTAAGGTCATACCATGCATATTTTCAGATCACAATGCTGTGAAACTTGAAACCAACCAGAAATCAAGAAAAATTTTGTAAAGCCTCCAAATGCATGGAGGTTAAAGAACATTCTGCTAAAGAATGAATGGGTCAACCAGGCAATTAAAGAAAAAATTAAAAAAACATATGGAAGCAAATGACAATGAAAACACAACAGCCTAAACCAGCATTTGATCCTGTCAACAGATGCAGAAAAAGCCCAAACCCTTTGGGATGCAGCAAAAGAAAAACCAACAAATAATCCATTGAAGAAATGGGCAGAAGACATGAATAGACACTTTTCCAAAGAAGACATCCAGATGGCCAACAGGCACATGAAATGATGCTCAACATCACTCCTCATCGAGGAAATACAAATCAAAACCACACTGAGATACCACCTCACGCCGGTCAGAGTAGCTAAATCAGGAGACTGTAGACGTTGGAGAGGATGTGGAGAAACGGGAACCCTCTTGCACTGTTGGCGGGAATGCAAACTGGTTTAGCCGCTCTGGAAAACAGTGTGGAGGGTCCTCAAAAAATTAAAAATAGTGCTCGTAGTCATAGGGTCATAGGGGAATTCTACTAGGAATTTATCCAAAGGATACAGGAGTTCTGATTTCTAGGGGCACATGTACCCCAATGTTTCTAGCAGCACTCTCAACAATAGCCAAATTATGGGAAGAGCCCACATGTCCATCACCTGATGAATGGATGAAGAAGATGTGGTTTATAGATACAATGGAATACTACTTGGGAATGAGAAAGAATGAAATCTTGCCATTTGCAACAACGTGGATGGAACTGGAGGGTATTATGCTAAGTGAAATAAGTCAGTCAGAGAAAGACAGATAATGTATGTGTCACTCATATGGAATCTGAGAAACTTAACAGCAGACAGGGAAGGGAAAGGAAAAAAATAGTTTCAAACAGAGAGGGAAGCAAACCATAAGAGATTCTTTACACAGAACAAACAGGGTTGATGGGGGGAGGGGAAAGGGGGAAATGGGTGATGGGCATTGAGGAGGGCCCTTGTTGGGATGAGCACTGGGGGTTGTCTGTAAGCAATGAATCATGGGAATCTAGTCCCAAAACCAAGAGCACATTGTATACATTGTATGTTAGCTAGCTTAGCAATAAATTATATTTTAAAAATAAATGAATAAAAGTAGGCCAAATCAAAAGCTCTTTTAAAAAGAAAAAAATGCAGGGGTTTGACATAGGCTGTTGTTAAGTTTTTGGATGAGTGTGACTAATGCAATCAGTGGCTAAGGGTTGGGAGTAGGACAATCTTAGGATATACAACATGGTGTCCTGTGCACCATGCATCCGTGGCAAGAAAATAGAATGACTGATAATCCTAACATGCCCTGTCACTTAGTTTAGAAGTACAGGTGCTTATACAGGTGCTCATTGTCCCTTTAACACCAAATATTCTTCCAAAGACTGACTGGTCTTGTATTGTATAAACTTGGGTTTTTACATGGAGTGATTTTTTGCTGTAAGGAAGATAGATCAGTAACCTAGAGAAAAGTGTAACAGGTTAGAAAAACACATTTTAAAAAATGATCATTGTACCTATCTCATGGCTGAAGTGTTTACTGTATTATAGGGGAGGAGAAAAGTGAATAGAATTAAGGAAAAAAAAAAAGGTCTTGAGCAGATTGCTGTATTCACTTAGACCAAATTTTTATTTTTTAAAAATGCAATACAGCCATTTAATTTTCACATTAACAATACCCAGTATTTGCGTGACTCATTCACATGATTTTTTTTGTTTGTTTTGTTTTTCAACGTTTTTTATTTATTTTTGGGACAGAGAGAGACAGAGCATGAACGGGGGAGGGGCAGAGAGAGGGAGACACAGAATCGGAAACAGGCTCTAGGCTCCGAGCCATCAGCCCAGAGCCCGACGCGGGGCTCGAACTCACGGACCGCGAGATCGTGACCTGGCTGAAGTCGGACGCTTAACCGACTGCGCCACCCAGGCGCCCCATCATTCACATGATTTTTTATGTACACACAAGCACACACTGTTTATATAAAAAATAAATTATGCTTTAATAATGAAAAACAAGTTTACAAATGTAGCTTTTCAAAGCCTTTTGGAAAATAAGAAATGTGGAAATTTCTCAGAGACAGGGTCACTGAAGCAGGGTCTCTGAGCAGAAAATATTTCAGAAAGGAAAGGGCCTGAGACAAATCTTTAAATGTTTTTCAAATGCCAGTTTTGTTATTCTGCATATTTCTTAATCTATTTAACTTTCCGTTAGCCAGGGCGTGGCTTTTTAGGATTGTCTGAAAACAGTTAGCGGTCACCCAAGTTGAAAGTTAACTTCATTCACTTAAAAGTTAAAAGGACTAAGGCCCCCTTTAGCCATCCTTCTTCGTTCTAAGTGCAATGTGTCATTTAGTGGCCTTCGATCAAGCATCTTAAAATTGATGGCTCAGAGACTGCTCCAGTGAATTCTGTAAATCTGAGTATCCCCCTGCATATTTCTACACTGTTGGCTAAAATTGTCCATCATAAATAGTTGGAAAGGATCTAAGTTGCCAATGGATTGTAGATACAGCATCTTTACATAAAATGGTTACATTCCTCTAAGTTTAGAGGCTCTAAATATAGTAGTTGATAGGTACTGTCACCCGTTCAAAAAATCACATGAATAAGGCAATTTTTAACGGTAGGAAACACCATACTTTTTACTCCTTGAATTTGCATTTTTATTCTATTTCCCTTCAACATTTAAAAAAATTTTTTTTAATGTTTTTTTTTTTTTTTTTTTTTTTTTACTTATTTTGAGACAGAGCATGAACAGGGGAGGGGCAGAGAGAGAGGGAGACACAGAATGGGAAGCAGGCCCCAGGCTCTGAGCCATCAGCCCAGAGCCTGACGAGGGCTTGAACCCACGGACAGCGAGATCGTGACCTGAGCTAAAGTTGGATGCTTAACTGACTGAGCCACCCAGGCGCCCCTCAACATTTTAGCCTAATGAGACATACACGTAAACATACGTATACTTTTTTTTAAAGTAGGCTTCATGCCCAGCACAGAATCTAATGCGGGCTTGAACTTGTGACCCTGATGATATCAAGACCTGAGCTGAGATCAAGAGTTGGATGCTTAACCGACTGAGCACCTGGACTCCCCTAATGATTTCTGTCTTTTTATGTTGGTTGTTGGCATGTTTGTAACAAAGTTAGATAATATCCTATAGTCATAAAGCTCTGTGTTTGAAACTTTCTTTTGGATTGAACTTGATCAATAAACGTACAAATTTTAGTAAATTATTACACTTAGTAAAATTTCATTGGCAATGTATCACTTAATGTTAAAAGCTTTGTCCCCCACCCCTGAGTCATTTCGTTCCTGCATAGATGAGTGTTACCTTTGTTAGAATGGCCACAATATCCATTCTGTTCCCCCTTACCAATTTTATATATGGAAGTGGTGGCGATCCTTTTTTGCATAGATAGGGAGACAGGGAACAGAAGGAGATTTGAGATAGCATGATAGCTGAATTCTTCCAAGTCCTTCGGAATTACACGCGAAAATACCGAAGAAATCTTGGGCGTTCCTTTAAATTTATTGAAATGAAAGAATTGAGAGCCACCCGAATCACAGACGGATTTGTACCCTTTGTTAAGAGGCTTTCACTTTCCGAACACTCGTATTTTGAATTTTCTACCTTGAGTCGTGCTCTCCCGTTTAAGACTGTGGGGAAAGAGAGGTTTTCTTTTGTGAGGAGAGAAAAAGGCATCTTCTGAGTCAGATGAGTCATAAGAGCAGATTAGGAAGGTAAGGATCTGAAAATTGATCCCCTCAAACTATTTGAGCCTGTGTATGTCTTGGAAAGCTTGGTAGACATTTGGGGGGTAAGGTGAGCCCAGTGTCAAGACCATTGGCCTTGGGGGCTTAAATTTAGATTTTATTTCACTAAGTCTTTAAAGTACATCAATTATTAGATTCTGTCACTGGCTGCCTTCTAGATGGCCCTCAAATGTGTTGCACTTTGCATTAGCTCCCATGAAATATCCCTTCGCAAAAGGGCTCGGAGATCTAATTTGGGAAGTGTGATATTCTCCACCCATCTTAACTGTGCACGCTAGAATATCCAGGTTTCGCAGCAGAGAAATGATTTAACTTCGTACCGCCTGAGCGTCCCCAGCTCTAATGATGTAACCAGCATATCCCCCCTTTATCTTTCCACACAACAGAAGTGCCACTCTAAGTAAACGATAAACCCAGAGACATGGTCAAACAACAGCACACGTGCGCACTCGTGGTTCGGGTCCGTCCTGCTGCCGCTGTCTCTCCAGATGCTCCTGTCGCTGCTCTGCTCAGCCTGCACTGGCTGTACTGACTCCATGACCGGCCAGCCCCAGTCTCAGCTGGATAATTTATACTTAGATTATGTGGCAGCTGGGCAGACGAGGGGAAGAGCAGTGATGTCACCTGTGCCCTTCCCTTCTCTGTGTCTTTCCTGTGAGAATCCTAGTGTCGCCTCTCTCAGTGAGATTTATGTGTTACTCTGTTAAGGAAAGAATGGGGAAGCCAAAGCAAATGCTCTCTAATGGTGCATCCAAGTCACGGTAGTGCCTAGGAGGAGACGGTTTGAGGGAAAGAGTTCTTCCCAGCATCGTTTATAGCATATCCCTCACTTCACGTGGCTGCTGTCTCTCTCTGGGTGTGGCTGGCTATGGATTTTACCCGGCAGCAGCTGAAAAGATGCTTTGTTTCTTCCTTCTGGGCTGCCCGGTCTTCATTTCTTTGACACACTAGCAGAAAAGCCATTTTAAGCAAAATGGGGATCTAGACTTTAAACTGGAGTGAAGTGGAAAGGTTTATGTCTTTTACTCACCCCCGAACTAAAAAAGGGGGACATGATGGAGGCACAAGGGACCTAGAGGTAGGGGTAGGGGTGCGATAATTAGACTCCAGTGGCCACCTGGCCAATGGCTCAAGGAGAAAGGTTACAGAGTCTGAAAATTCCTACCCTGTAGCACTGAGCTCGGTGCCTTTGCAACTCACCTTTATTCAACGTTGCTTGGACCATTTGCCACCATCAGGAATATTCTCCGCTCAGTTGCTGACTGCCAAATAATTCGGCAACTCCAGTTGGAGGAATCACGGGGTCATGTTGCAAGATAACCGCCCCACCCCTTCAGACTGCTGTCACCTATGCTCCTGGCTTCGGGGAAGGTACAACGTACGTCTTTGAGGAGCTCATGGAGATGTTCCGTGAGAGCAGTCACCATGGCTTTCCCCCCACCTCTAGAATTTTTTTTTTTTTACATTGTAGCCCTGACCTTGGGGACAGTGCTTGGTACACTGAAGTGCTGAAAAGCTTTCGTGGGATGAAGGCATAGGGTCTTTTGATGAGACAGAGCCTGGCTGGTTTTAATGTACTTCCCAGCAAGAATACGTGCCTGCTGAGCCTGAATGGGCTTCAAGGACCCAGCTCCAACCTGTAAATCCACCAGGCTCACTGCTCCTGTGTCCTCTCCTGAAACATTATTCTTTCCTTGCAATTACCCTTCGCCCCAGTCTGACCAAGTTGTGACTTGACTGAGTCATACTGTCCACCTCGACACTATCTTTGTCTTTAAAATGTATTAAATCATCACACTGTACAAATCATTCGATTGTCTATCAAGATGTAGAGGAGTGTCTTCGTGTCCCAGGTGGGTCTGCCTCTTTGGGGATGACTGTGTGTAGGATTTTCTGTAGTTTCCTACAGCTTAAGATGTAGCTCGTGGCTCCACAAAGTGGAACAACACAGAGAGCTGAATTCTGATCACCTGTTAAAATCCGTAGCCCATGGAGATCTGCAACCAGCTCGGGAGTGGGCAGAGCAGGGGTGAGTAAGAAGCCGGCCGAGCCTCCAGTGGGTCTCTGGTCTCTCCATCAGACTTTCTAAATCAAAGGGGCCCCCACCCCGGTAACGCCAGTCCCAAAGCAAGTTGCCACCGCGGACTGGAGCTTGTTCTAACGAACAGAGACTGCACGCCCCAGCCACCTCTCCGGTAGGGCAGCGGGCCTGTCGCGAGCACTGCGGCTTTGGTGCTGAGCTGAGTCAGCTGACCTGGGGCAGAGAAGCCGGGCAGAGGTGCAGCGGGGCGAGGGCCACTCGTGGGGCCCAGGGGAAGGCCGAACCGTTTGCCTTTTAGTTACAATCCTTTTCCGAATCTAATTAATTTGTTCCTTACGTATCGGGCTCATCTTCCTCGGAAGTCAATTACTTGGGTCCTTAGAGGCTGGACAAGGGTCCTGCTCACTGTACAGGTTGAGCACAGAAGGTCTAACGGATCAAGATTTTCACCGCTTTTATTCAAGGAGGTTGGGAACACGAGAGACCAAAAAACGAGGAAACACGTTTTTATGATCCTCTATAGAAAATATAAGTTAAGAAATTGTCCAAGATGAAGAAAGGAGCAGGAAGTCACCCCACCCAGCTCATGCCAGGTGGGTCTTCAAAAGTGTCCTCTTGACTCCAGGCTTGACGAGACATCACAGATTAGCAAGTCCCCGGGGTCTGAAGAGAGGACATTCTCCTACACGTGAGCACACACGGGCACGACACCCTTACACGCGTTCCCCAGCGTCTATGAGTAAAACCTACTGTTGCTAACTCTTTTCTCTCTTAACCTGAAACAAAACAGATTTCACAGTCATCTGTTAGGCTCAGATACAGGCCATGTGTGGAACAGTGTAACCTTTGTCCATGCCCTGCAGGGCATCCATGGCCTGATGGAACAGGGCTGAGAGGGGGAGTTGGGGGAGAGAGGGAGAGGGGGGAGAGGGGGACGGGGGGGGGGGGAGAGAGGGGAGGGGGGACTGGGGGAGAGTGGCGGGGAGAGGGGGACTGGGGGGAAAAAGGGGGGAGGGGGAGAGGGGCCTCCCGGCAAGACAGGAACGTCTCTAAAACTGGCCTTCCTCACTAGCATTGTGCTGGGGCCGCAGTGCTGGTGGAGTAACAAATATGGGGAAGGAGTCTGTGCGCTGGTTCCCCTTAGGGGCTGTTCCTGGCACTTGCTTCTGGATGGTTCTCTGTTGAGCAGGACTGTCAGGCACACTCCAGGACACTAGGCACACCTGGCCGCCTCCCAGCCCATCTGTAGCACAACCCAAAGCCTCCCCTGGGGATGGGGGTGGGGTTCTGCCCCAGTGCAGAACCAGTGGACGGTGCGAACCTCATAAGGTTCTTTATTTAGAAGGTAGTGGTCATAGTTAATTTTCACTATTAGAGCGACGTCTCCTCCTAGTGGTGACAATTTGACTTAGGGAAGGTGCAGAGGCATAAGATAATTACTATAAGTGAATTTATACGGCAAAGATCCGGAGGGTCGAGGGACCCAAGGATTTCTTTCTTCCTTTCTTTCTTTTTTTGAATGTCTATTTATTTTATGAGAGCGTGCGAGCGGGAGAGGGGCGGAGAGGGAGGGAGACGCAGCATCTGAAGCAGGCTCCAGGATCCCCCGAGCTGTCAGCACAGAGCCTGACGTGGAGCTCGAACGAACCGTGAGATCATGATCTGAGCCGAAGTGGGAGCTTCACCACTTAACCGACTGAGCCACCCAGGCGCCCCCAAAGAGATTTCTAAAGGTGGGGGTGGGAGGGGGCTTTCCTGAAGCCTGACCCCCCCCCCCCCGCGTGCCCTGGGGATGTGCGGGTGGGGGAGTGGCTGGCCTACCTCCGGTTGCACTTCTCCTGGTACAGCTGGAGCTGGTTCTCGTTGACGTTGAACTCTTTCACGAGGGCATCTCGGTTGGCATTGCGCAGATTCTGGTGCGTGTCGTACAGGAACAGCTGGTTGTTCAGCTCTTCCTGCCGCCTTCGCAGCTGGCGGCAGGAGGAGTAGAGTTCCTCTTCACTCTCCTGGAGGGAAGGAGCACATAGCGATGGGGTGGGGCTCCGCATCTTAATAGAGGGCCGAGAAGGGAGCAGGAGGCACAGAAGGTTTGCAGCTGGGATTATCCCAGAAAAACACAGGGCCCATTTTCACCAAAGATAAAACTCACAATCATATATTCCAGTGGAAGCAAGCAGTTTGAAAAACGCTTGTTCACGATGAAGGGTGGCTTTGCTGTGAAACTCGGAGTAGTAACTTACACTGGCCCCCGATCCCAGGGCAGGTACATCTGTGCATTCTGCATGGCCTCCTGGTCCCTACCTGAACGCAAAGGGTCTGAGTTGCTGCGTGCCTAACGTGGAACACAGCAGGGAAGGGGGAGAGCCGCCTAAGGGAAGCGGGAGCCAGCACATCTCTGAAGCCCTTAAAAAGCAAGGTCACGGGGCGCCTGGGTGGCTCAGTCGGTTGAGCGTCCGACTTCGGCTCAGGTCACGATCTCGCGGTATGTGAGTTCGAGCCCCGCGTCGGGCTCTGTGCTGACTGCTCAGAGCCTGGAGCCCGTTTCAGATTCTGTGTCTCCCTCTCTCTCTGACCCTCCCCCGTTCATGCTCTGTCTCTCTCTATCTCAAAAATAAATAAATGTTAAAAAAAAAAAAAAAAAAGCAAGGTCACACACTACAACACGGAGGAACCCTGAAAACGTTAAAGAAGCCGGTTCCAAAAGACAACAGCCCTTGATTCCATTTATATGAAGTGTCCAGAATGGGTAAATTCATAGAGACAGAAAAGGGGTGGTTGCCTGGTGGTTTTTGGGGGTGATGACAGTGTTCTAAAGTTGATCGTGGTGACGGTTGCACAACTCTGTGAATATAGCAAAAATCAGGGTATTGTCCATCTTAAATGGGTGAATTATATGGTATATGAATCATACCTCAAAGCTGTTATCCTTGCCCCCCACCCCCAGAAAACCAAGACAGAACATAGGTTATGCCCCCCGCCCCCCGGGGATGGCATGTGACTCAGGTCTAGCCAGTAACAATGTCTCATTCCCTCTGCCCACCACCTGTGAGCATGTGACCCAAGCCAGGCCAATTAGAAGCATCCATTGGACTGTGGTTGGTGCTCTTGGTAAAAAACAAAACAAAACAAAAACATAAATAAACCAAAAACCAAAACTTTCCCTTCTTGGGGATCAGCTGAAAGAGTGGTGAATGTTTCCAGTGGCTACTGACTCCTTTGCTATGACACACAGAAAGTTGGGAATGAAGTCAAAAGAGAGGGAAACAGAGTTACTGCATGAGCACCTGGATCCAGCCATGACTGAAGCAAGGTCTTCCCTTAAACTTGGCAGCTGTCTTACCCAAAACGTTCCCTCCATTATGCGAAGAAAAAAACTTGTAACAGGAAGGAGTTTGGATTTCACCATGGGAGAAAGAGGATGTTTTACTTCACTGATTTTTAATTTAAAATTTTAATTTAAATACGTATTTGACCTACAATATTATATTAGTTTCAGTTGTACAACATAGTGATTTGGCAAATATACGCATTAGGAAATGCTTACCACAGTAAGTGTAGTTACCATCTGTCCCCATACAAAGTTATTTCAATATTGACTACATTTACTATGCTGTTCTTTTCATCCCCATGACTTTTAGCTGGAAACGCGTACTCTTAAATCTTCCGCTGTTCTGCCCATCTCCGACTCCCTCCCCACCCCCCACCTTCTGGCAGCTACCGGTTCTGTATACTTGAGTCTATTTCTATTTTGTTCGGTTGGTTTGGTTTTTTAGACTCTACATCTAAGCGACCTCACATAGTGTTTGTCATTCTCTAACTTAGTCCATGTAACATGATACCCTCTAGGTCCAGCCATGTTGCTGCACATGGCAACATGTCATTCTTTTTTATGGCTCAGTACTATTCCATTCTATATATACCATATTTTCTTTATCCATCCATCTATCCGTAGATGATACTTAGGCTGCTTCCATATCTTGGTTCTTGTAAATAAGGCTACAATAAACACAGGGGTGCATAGATCTTTTTCAATTAGTGTTTTCATCTTCTTTGGCTGAATACCAAGAAGTGGGATTACTGAATTGTATGGTATTTTCTTTTAAATTTTTTGAGGAACGTCTGTACTGTTTCCACAGTGGCTGCACCAGTTTGCATTCCTACCAACACGGCCTGAGGCTTTCTTCTTCTCCAAACTCTTGCCAACATGTGCTCCTTCTGCTTTTTGATACTAGTCATTCATTCTGACAGGTGTGAGGTGGCATCTCGTTACGGTGTTGACTTGCATTTCCCTGCTTAGCGATGTTGGGCATCTTTTCATGTGTCTGTTGGTCCTCTGCATGTCTTCTTCAGAAAAGCATCTGTACAGGTCCTCTGCCCATTTTTTAATGAGGCTGTTTTTTGCCGTTGAGTTGTATGAATTCAGGGGTTGCCTTTCGAGTTTTTTAACTTTCTTGGCTGTGCAAAAGCTTTTTAGTTTGATGCAGTCCCGCTCGTTTATTTTTGCTTTTGTTTTCCTTGCCTGAGTAGACAGATCCAGAAAAAATAGCACTAAGGCCCACGACCAAAGAGTTTACTGCCTGGAGTTTAGGGGTCTTACGGTTTCAAGTCTTATATTTAGGTCTTTAATTCATTTTCAGTTTATTTTTGTGTATCGTGTAAGGAAGTAGTCCAGTTTCATTCTTTTCCACGTAGCTGTCTAGTCTTAACATGTTTACTGAAAAGACTTGATCTTCCCCATTGTATATCATTGCCTACTGTGTCATAGGTTAATTGACCATAAAAGTGTGGTTTTATTTCTGGTTTCTCCATTCTGTTCTGTTGATCTTCGTGTCTGCTTTTGTGCCAGTACCATACTGTTTTGATTATTGTAGCTTTGCGGTAGATCTTGAGATCTGGGGTTGTGGTACCTTCACCTTCGTTCTTTCTCAGGACTGCTTTCGCTATTCAGGGTCCTTTGCGGTTCCACACGACTTTCTAGTTTTTGTGAAAAATGCTGTTGGCATTTTGATAGGGATTGCACCGAACATGTAGATTGCCTTGGGGAGTACGGCCATTTTAACAATATTCTTGCGATCTGAGTGTGGTGTAACCGTCCATCTAATTGTGTCATTCATCTTCAGTTTCTTTCATCGTTGTCTTACTGTTTCAGCGTAGAGGTCTTTCACCTCCTTGGTTACATTTATTTCTGGATATTCTATTCTTTATGATGTAATTGCAAAAAGGATGTTTTCTTAATTTCCCTTTTTGTTAGTTTGCTATTGGTATATAGAAACACCACAGATTTCTATATATTAGTTTTGTGTCTTGCAACTTAACTCATTTATTCTAATGGGTTTTCTTTGGGTGGAGTTTCTAGGATTTTCTATATATAGTATCATGCCATCTGCAAAGCTATACTTCTCCCTTAGCAATCTGGATGCCTTTTCTTTTTTCTTTTTTTTTTTTTTTTTAAGAGAGAGCAAGAATAAGCAGGGGAGAGGGGTAGAGGGAGAAAGAGACAGAATCCCAAGCAGGCTCCATGCTCAGTGCGGAGCCTGATGTGGGGCTCGATCCCACGACCCCAGGGTCAGGACCCAGGATGAAATCCAGAGTGGGACGCTCAACCGACTGAGCCACCCAGGCACCCCTAACACGGACGCCTTTTATTTTCTTGTCTCATTGCTGTGGCTAGGACTTCCAGTACTGTGTTGTGTCAGAGTCAACACCCTTGTCTTATTCCTGATCTTAGAGGAAAAGCTTTTAGCTTTTCACTGTGGAGTATGATGTTAGTTGTGGGTTTGTATAGATGGCTTTTATTATGTTGAGGTACGTATGTTCCCTCTAGACCCACTTTGTTGAGAGTTTTTGTAATTAATGGGTGTTGAATTTTGTCAAATACTTTTTATGTATCAAGATAATATTTTTATCCTTCATTTTATTAATGTGATGTATTACTTTGATTGATTTGTGGATAATTTGTGAACTACCTTGCATCGCTGAAATAAATCCCACTTGGTGGTGAATGGTGCTTTTAATGTATTGTTGAATTCAGTTTTATAATATTTTGTTGAAGATTTTGCATCTATGTTCCTCAGGGATATTGGTGTGTAATTTCCTTTGTGTGTGTGTGTGTGTGTGTGTGTGTGTCTGGTTTTGGTATCAGGATAATTAATGCTGGCTTCATAGAAGGAATTTTGAAGCATTACTTCCTCTTCTATTTTTGGGATAGTTTGAGAAGGATAGGTTACTACTCTTTTTTTTAAATGTTTGGTAGAATTCACCTGTGAAGCCATCTGGTCCTGAGCTTTTGTTTGTTGTGAGTTTTTGGATTGTTGATTCAACTTCATTACAAGGAATCAGTCTATTGTCTATTGTTTTCTTATTCAGTCTCGGAAGATTGTATGTTTCTAGGAATTTATTCGTTTCTTCTAGGTTGTGCAATTTGTTGGTGTATAATTTTTGGTAGTAGCCTTTTATAATCCATTATCTCTCTGTGGTGTCCATTATAACATTCCCTCTCTGATTGTGAGTCTTCTTTTATTCTTGAGGTATCTGGCTAAAGGCTTATCAATTTTATCTTTTCAAAGAAACAGGCCTTAGTTTCACTGATCGATTTTTGTAGTCTTTATGTCTTACTCTGATCTTTATTATTTCTTTCTTTCTATCAACTTTGGGCTTTGTGTTTTGTTCTTTGTCTAGTTCCTTTAGGTATAAGTTTAGACTGAGATTTTTGTGTGTCTTGAGGTAGAGGCTTGTATTGGCATAAATTTGCCTCTTAGAACTGCTTTTGCTAAATCCCAAAGATTTTGAACTGTTGTGTTTCCGTCTTCATTTGTGTCAAGCTGTTTTCGGATTTCCTCTTTGATTTCTTTGTTGACCCATTGGTTATTTAGTTTCCATGTGGTTGTGTTTATTCCAGGTTTTTTTTTCTTCTTATAACTGATTTCTAGTTTCATACTATTGTGGTCAGAAAAGATGTTGGGGGGATGCATGGGTGGCTAAGTTGGTTGAGCATTCAATTTCAATAAATTACCTTTTTTTTTTTTAGAGTTTTTTTTTTAATGTTTTTATTTATTTTTGAGTCAGAGAGACACAGAGCATGAGCAGGGGAGGGGCAGAGATAGGGACACAGAATCTGAAGCGGGCTCCAGGCTCTGAGCTGTCAGCACAGAGCCCGACACGGGGCTCGAACTCACGGAGTGTGAGATCATGACCTGAGCTGAAGTTGGACACTTAACCGACTGAGCCACCCAGGCGCCCCGAGCATTCAACTTCAGCTCAGGTCCTGGTCTCACAGCTCATGGGTTTGAGCCCTGCGTTGGGGATTCTGTATCTCCCTCCCTCTTCTCTGCCCCTCCCCTGCTCATGCTCTGTCTCCCAAAAATAAACCAAAAGAAAGAGAGAGAGAGAAAAGAACAAATGTTGGATATGATTTCAGTTTTCTTAAATTTATTGTGACTTGTTTTATGGCGCAAAATGTGATGTATCCTGAAGATTGTTCCATGCCCCTGAAATGAATGTGTATTATGCTGGTTGTGGATGGAATGTTCTGTATATGTCTGTTAAGTCCATCTGGTCTAATGTGTCACTCAAAGCCACTGTTTCCTCTCTCTTTTTATGTCTGGATAATCTGTTGATTTAGGTGGTGTTTTAAAGTTCCTTACTGTTATTTTATTGTTCATTTCTCCTTTTATGTCTGTTAATACCTGCTTTATGTATTGAGGTTGTCCAATGTTCGGTGCATAGATGTTTATAACTGTTATGTCCTCTTGTTGGATTGATCCCCTTATCATTATATAATGCCCTTCTTTGTCTTGTTAGTCTATTTTTTTTTTTTTTTAGAAGTATTGCTATTGCAGTTTTTTTTTTTTTTTTCACTTCCATTTGCCTGGAGTATCTTTTTCATTCCCTTAACTTTGTGTGTGTCATTACATCTGAAGTGAGTCTTCTGTAGGCAGCATAAAAGATGGATCTTTTTTGGGGGTGACTGGGTGGCTCAGTCGGTTAAGCATCTGACTTCAGCTCAGGTCATGACTTGATGGTTTATGAGTTCCAGCCCCGGGTCGAGCTCTGTGTGGAAAGCTCAGAGCCTGGAGCCTGCTTCTGATTCTGTGGCTCCTCCTCTCTCTGCCCCTCCCATGCTCATGCTCTGTCTCTGAATAATAAATAAATGTTAAAAAATTTTTTTAAGATCTTTTTTTTTTTAATTCAATTCATTCACCCTATCTCTTTTTAAAAAATGGCTATTTATCTTGGGAGAGAGAAAGAGAGAATCCCGAGGAGGCTCCACTCTGTCAGCACAGAACCTGACATAGGGCTCAATTTCATGAACTGTGAGATTATGACCTGAGCCAAAATCAAGAGTTGGAAGCTTAACAGACTGAGTCCCATAGGCACCCCTCCTATGTCTTTTGATTAGAACATTTAGTCCGTTTACATTTAAAGTAATTATTGATAAGTAAGTACTTATTGCCATCTTGTTAATTGTTTTCTGATTGTTTTTAGAATTCTTCTCGTTCCTGGGGCGCCTGGGTGGCTCAGTCGGTTAAGCGTCCGACTTCAGCTCAGGTCATGATCTTGCGGTCCGTGGGTTTGAGCCCCGCGTCGGGCTCTGTGCTGACAGCTCAGAGCCTGGAGCCTGTTTCAGATTCTGTGTCTCCCTCTTTCTCTGACTCTCCCCTGTTCATGCTCTCTCTCTGTCTCTCTGTCTCAAAAATAAATAAATGTTAAAAAAAAAAAAAAAAAAAAGAATTCTTCTCGTTCCTTCTTTTCTTGCTCTCTTTGTAATTTGATGACTTTCTTTAGTATTATACTTGAATTCCTTTCTTTTTTGTGTATGTTATAGGTTTTTGATTTGTGATTACCCTGAGGTTCACATATGCATCCTGTCTATATAGCAGTCTGTATTAAATTGGTGATCTCTTAAGTTCAAACCAAAGTTTGAACAGTCTAAAACTCCACATCTTATGTATATGACATCATATTTTACATTTTTTAATGTTTATTTTGAGAGAGTGTGTGTGAGTAGGGGAGAGGACTACAGGGAGGGAGGGAAGGATGGGTGCAGGGGGCAGGGAGGGAGAGAGAGAAAGAATCTTAAACAGGCTTCATGCTGTCAGCACAGAGCCCGACATAGGCCTCAATCTTACAAATGTGAGATCATGACCTATGCCAAAATCCAGAGTTGGATGCTTAACCAGCTGAGCCACCCAGGTGCCACCATTTTACATCTTTTTATTTTGTGTGTCCATTAACTCTTTTTTTTATATATAATTGATTTTCCTACTTTGTATTTCAACCTCTGTACTAGCTTTATAAGTGACTGATCTCCTGTCTTTACTACAGGTTTGCTTTTACCAATGAAGTTTGTCCTTTAATAATTTTCTTCTAGTTATGGGCTGGCTTTTCTTTTCCACGTAAAGAAGTCCCTTGAGGGGCACCTACATGGTACAGTCAGTTGAGCGCCCTACTTCTGCTCAGGTCATGATTTCACAGTTTGTGAGACTGAGCCCTGCATCAGGCTCACTGTGTCAGCACAAAGCCCGCTTCGGATCCTCGGTCCCCCACTGTCTGCCTCTCCCCTGCTGGCTCTCTCTCAAAAGTGAATAAACGTTAAAAAAAAAAAAAAAAAAAAAAGTCCCTTGAACGTTTCTTATAAAGCTGATTTAGTGTTGATGAACTCCTTTAACTTCTGTCTAGAAAACTCTGTCTCTCCTTCAATTCTGAATAACTTGCCAGGTAGAGTGTTCTTGGTTGTAGGGTTTTTTCTTTTTAGCACTTTGAATATGTCTTGGAACCACTCCCTCTGACCTACAGAGTTGCTGCTGAAAAACTCAGCTGACAGCCACATTATGGGATTTCCCTTGATTGTAACTTTTTGCTTTTCTCTTGCTGATTTTAAAATTCTCTTTTTATCATTAACCTTTGACATTTTAATTATGGTATGTCTAGACACGGACTTCCTTGGGCTCATCTTATCTAGGGCTCTCTGTGCATCTTGCGCCTGGATGTGTTTCCTTCCGCACCTTAGCAAAGTTTTCAGCTGTTATTTCGTCAAGTTTTCTGCGCTTCTCTCTCTGGGACCCGTATCATGTGGATGTTAGGATACCTGATGTTTCCCAAAGGTCCCTTCACCTATCCTCATTGTTTTTCATTCTTTTTTCTATGTAGCTTGGATGCTTTCCATTACCCTGCCTTCCAGATCATCGATGTCTTGTACATCCTTCAGTCTGCTTTTGAGTCCTTCTAGTAGACTTTTCATTTCAGTTATTGTATTCTTCGATTTTGGTTGGTTTTTACATTTTCTGTCTTTGTTAAAATTCTCCTGGAGGTTGCCCAAACCTGATGAGCATCTTTATGACCATTACTTGAAACTCTTTACCAGGGAGACTGCTAATCTCCATTCCATTGAGTTCTTTTTCTAAGGTTTTATCTTGTTCTCTCCGTTGGAATATATTCCTCTGTCTCATTTTGTCTGACTCTCCGTGTTTGTTTCTATGTATTTACGTATGTCAGCTACATCTCCTGGTCTTGAATGCAGCGGCTTGATGTAGGTATATCGTGGGGCAATGGCCCCCGGTGACAAGAACCAGGAGCTCCAGGGGTGTCTCCTGTGTGGGTCTGCATATGCCTTCCTGTTGTGACTGGGCCTGCCTCCCCCTCCCCAGGAGTCAATTTGGAGGGACTCCAGTCTGGGCCAAAGCTGCCCCCTGCATGTGGCAGGGTGGTACTTGCGGGGGGTCGGGGGCACCTGCTGGGGTGGGTGGGGTGGGTCTGCAGGGCAATGCCTAGGGGGGGTGAATGGTGTTAGCAAAGTAGATAGAGAGTGTCACAAGTGGCTCCCACCAGCATCCTGCCAGCTGGGCTGCAAGTAAACTGGCATCTGCTGGCACTTTGATTCCTAGAGACAACTCCAGATCCTTGGTCTTCCTGCACATGCCCTAAAATTAAGAACTCTTTCGTGTGTCACCCAGGTGCTTTCCAGCTGCTGCCTGCGTGCTGGGCCTCAGACAGTAACACAGCACCATGGCCCTGGAAGAATGGAGTCTGCTTCCGATAGCCCTCTGGCTCTCTTCAAGTTGAGCTGCACTGATGTTCCGAGCCAGCCGGGGGGTGGGGGGTGGGGGGCTCATCTTCCCAGTGCTGGTCCCCAGGAGTTCCTGACGTGGGGCTCGATTCCCTTGCTCCTCAGGGATCACCTCTGTGCCTGTGATCTCCCCTCCTGCTTCTGGGCCGCTGCACTGGGGGTCTGGTTCCCAGCCTTGTCTCTGTCCCTCTCACCCTTCTTGCTGTGACATTTTCTTAAGTATTTGGCTGCGGACAATCCGTTCTGCCAGGCTTCAGGTCATTTTCCGAGTGTTTCATAGTATGTAGTTGTTGTCCCAGTGTGTGCACGGGAGGAGGTGAGCTCACGATCCTCCTACATCATCTTCCGACTGTTGTAAAAGCCTGGCTACTCAGGAGGTCAGGCTGTTGTTGGCGGCTACTACTGATGGAGTAGCTCAAGTGAGACCCTCCGGTGCTAGAAAAACATGCGTCAGTATGCACAGAGGGGTTTTTCTCGTCATTTTTACAAAACATGGACTCAGGCCATACCTTGCTCTGCAGATAGTTTCCCCACCCTAACAAAACATCACAGATATCCCCAAGGATAACAGGTGCAAGTCTGACTTGGGAGAGGGGGGAGAGCAATGGCGAAGGTTATTCTGGCCCCTGGGAAAGTACAGAGGAGAAAAACAGGACGGTCTTTCCATGGGGAGCGGAGGAGAGGAGGACAATGCGCGTGAGTCTCCGAGGCATCACGTGAGGCCCTGGGAAGAGTCACTAATGACCCTACTTAAATCTATGCCTGTCCCCAAGGAGATCTGCTTTCCTTCCTGTTAAGAATAAAGCAGAGAAGAAACTGCACTAAAGTCTTAATTGAGCTCTCGTCACCTTGTCTCTACCCAGAATAAAACAACTTCTCTTGCTTTCCTGTATATAATGACTTTTGTTCAGGTGAAGTTCAAAATGCACGTCTTCTGCTAATACTGCTGTGCTTACAGACCCCGATCTCATTTTCTGAATCCCAAAGCATTCATAGCTATGTTCTATCTATATACATATACACGCATATATGTGTGTGTGTGTGTGTGTGTATATATACATATATATATATATACACACATATATATACACACACATGTATGTGTATATGGAGCACTGGGCACTGAATTATACAACAGACATTCAGAAAAGTATGTAAAACATCTATACTGTTTAATGAATAACTATAAACCGCTGTGGAGATGCCGAATAGGAAAGAGAGGGTTGCCTGCCCCGTGTGCCCTTCCTGATAGAGACTCCCTCCTTCCCTCTCAGAACTTTGGGGTTATTATTTCCTGGATTTATCTGAGTCTGAGTGTTCACACAAAAATTTAGTCTTTTAAGTCGATATAGTTTTTTCCGTTTCCTAAGGTAGTTTACGGATTTCATGGGCCACTATTGCTTCTTGCTTTGTATTCCTTCTGGCTTAAGGACGTCGATAGTTCTTTTAGCAACGGTTTATTAGTACTCAGTTGTCTGTCTTGCTAGCTCTGAAAAATCCCTTCATGTTGCCCTCCCTCTTGAATGGTAGTTATGAGGATACAGGACATCTAGAGTTGCAGCTGTGTGTTTTAAGCGTTTTCAAGAGATCCCTTAGTCTTGACGTTGCTGTAGAGGGGAATGCTACTATGGTCTGTCAATCCTTTACAGAATCCTTTATAGGGAACCTATCTTTCCATTTTTATAATTTTCCCTTTACTCTGGTATTCTGCCTGTAAGAGTCTATATGTGCATCTATATCTATACTGCTGTTTATTGCTGGAGGACCTTTGCCTCTTCAATGGTGGGAGATTTTCAGTCATCAACATTTAAAAAAAAATTTTTTTAGTGTTTATTTTTGAGAGAGAGAGCATGATCAGGCGAGGGGCAGAGAGAGAGAGGGAGACACAGCATCCAAAGCAAGCTCCATGCTCCGAGCTGGTAGCACAGAGCCTGATGTGGGGCTTGAACCCACAAACCGCAAGATGATGACCTGAGCCGAAGTTGGACGCTTAACCAACTGAGCCACCCAGGCGCCCCCAGCCATCATCATTTCAGATATTTTACGCTGGAGCTTTTCATTTTGTATTTGTATTTTTATTTTTCACCCTTTTTGTACTTTCATCTTGTCTTGCAGTTTGAAAGCAAATTCCCAAACGCGGTCTTCATATCTGCAAATTCTTTCCCTAATGGTATCCATTCCAGAACTTCCTGCTTAGTAAGCTTTAAAAAATTTTTTTCAAGATTTTTCCAACTGTATTTCCAGGATTTCTAATTGGTCCTCCCCTTCCCACATGTTCTTACTTAATAGTGAAAAGGATAGTTCTTTTTTAAATGCATGTACTCATTGGGTTCTCACTTTAAAAAAAATCTTTTTTTTCAAAGCTATTTTCAGATTCATTGGGTGAATCCTTTTGCTTTTACATGTGTCAGATTTTCCTCAAGTGCTCTAAAAAAAAATATTTAAGTAGGCTCTGTGCCCAGTGTGGGGCTTGAACTCATGACCCTGTGATCAAGACCTGAGCTAGGAGGCGGACTCCTTGATTTCAGCTCAGGTCATGATCTCACAGTTCGTGGGTTCAAGCCATGTGTCACGCTCCCCACTGTCAGCAGAGTCTGCCTGGGATTCTCTGCCTAATTAAAACATATATATTTTCAAAAAAAAAAAAAAAGACGCTTCACTGAGCCACCCAGGCACCCCACAAGTGCTTTAAAATGTTAATGTGTAAGCTCATCTTGAATGGGATTTCTTCTTGAATCTATACATTGGTATCTGGTTTTCTGAATGTCCTAAATGGGGGACTCCTATGGCAGGGCCAGCAAAGTGCTAGGATGATTGCTCAGAGCTCTGGGTTCTTGGGAACAGTCCGTGTCCTGGCTTCCTGGCTGTACCTGCCTTTACCCCAGTCCCTCAAGCAGGTGATGATGACCGGCCTGGGTCCTGGGCACTTGCCAAGTCCTTTTTTCTGAAGCGTGTCTCAGGAGAGCAAGTGCGCCTAGCCCTGTGTCATCTCTGTGTGCGTGGCCTTCACCCCCATTGCATCAGCACCCAACAATGATAGGAAATAAAGAGTTATAAAAGGAACAGGTCTAAGGAAACACAAAGCGTTATAAAAGGAACACAGAGAGCTATAAAAGGAACAGGTCTAAGGAAAGCAGACTGAATCAGTAAAGGCAAACCTAGAAATGGTGGGAACTTGTGCAGTGAAAACCAAGCGGGTCATGAGAAGAATGGGTATGTATTTGTGTTTGTTGTAAGACTTTTGTTATCTCCCAATATTTATTATAGGCATACGTACATATTTCTTATTATAGAAAATTATCCGGTAAGGAAAAAAAATTGAGACTCATTTTATCCCAGAAGAAAATGGGAAAGCTCTTACAGCTGGCCCAGAAAGTTTCACAAACGATGTCTCTAACATCTGTTGGGTGTAGTCAATAGTTACTCTGGTTCCACTCAAGAGGTGCCACAGCTGGGAGAAGGAAGGCTTCCATGTAGTTCCTAAGAAGCCAGCGTAACAAAACCTGACGGAGAACTATAGACTTGTCCGTGCAAAAATCCTAAGTAAAATATGTATGAATGCATACATCACAGAAGCACATTGAGTGATCTAATCCTTCTGTGCTTTGCTCAGAAATCCTCTGTCGTCTCTTGAGAGGACTGCCCCGATTTCAGCTGATGGCCCTGCTTCTGGCTTCACATAGGGTAGAGGAGAAACCACATGGGAAATCTGCCCATCCGGGGCCCCTTGCCGTAGTCCTGCCTTCGTTCCTGCTGGCCCCGGGGTCCTCTCTCTCCTGTACCATCATTCCCTTCTGGAGCTCTGGTAAATCACGCCCATCAGCAGCAAATACATCTTCAAAAGCTGTCCTTCACCCCACAGCCCCTCCAGCTACTAACCCATGTCTCTTGTCACCTTCACAGCAAATGTCCTTCAAGAAGTCATATGCTCCCCACCAGTGCATCATCTGCTCCTACTTAAGCTTAAAGCTTTGAGTTTTTATTAGTTATATATGCACAGAGTTGAAAGTCAAGAAGTACTATAAGGATTATTATACCACACACAAAAAATAGCATTCTCCTTGTTCACCGTCACCCCAGCCCTCATGATTCCTGCTCCTCAACATTGAGTTCTTTTGATTGTTGAGAGTTCTTTAAAAAAAGTACTTGAAAGGCACGTTCTTGGTTTTTCAGTTTTTAGGGATGATCTTTAGGGAGAAAGATTTGGCTGTTTGCCCTAATTATCTCATGTTCTCCCGTGGAGGTATGTCCACTTTGAGGTATATAGATTTGTTTATGTTAGGATTTTCTTATTCCTACTTTCAATCCTTGCGTCGTCTATAAGCCTTTGTTTTAGATGGATCTACGTGTTTTTAAACTTTAGAGTCCTCGAAGTCTTGGAGAACATCTTTGGTTATAAACTGTTCCTGGCCTGTGACAAGATCTTCACGGTGTTCTGTACCTTTAGTTTTTTTCAATTTTTATTCCCCCCATTGATGCTTTTATTAAAAAAAAAATTTAATATCTTTATTTATTTTTGAGACAGAGAGCATGAGCAGGGGAGGGGTAGAGAGAAAGGGAAACACAGAATCTGAAACAGGCTCCAGGCTCTGAGCTGTCAGCACAGAGCCCGACACAGGGCTTGAACTCATGAACTGTGAGATCCTGACCCAAGCTGAAGTCGGATGCTTAACCAACAGAGCCACCCAGGCACCCCTACTGATGCTTTAATTGTTTATGATGAAATCTGAAACTTCCAGAAAGTTGCAATATTAGTACAAAGAGTTCTCCTATACCCTACATCACTCCCACCCCCACCAGGGCTAACATCCTGCACCACCATGGTGCAGTTATCAGAACCTCGGTTTTCCCTGGTTTTCCCATCAGTGTCCCTGTTCTGTTCCAAGATGCTGCCCCGGATCCCACATGGCCTGTGGTGGCCGTGTCTCTTTAGAGCCTTCCAATCGGTGACACTTCTTCCTTCCTCTCGTCTTTTATGACTTGACACTTTGAAGAGTACTAGTCAGTAAGTGTGTACTGTGACCCACTAGTTGGGTTTGGTGCTTTCCCATGATTCGTTTAGCCTGAGGCAGCTTTGGTAAGACTGTCACAGAAGTGATGTAGACTTCTCAGGAGGTACGTGATATCAACACCTCTTAGTACTGATGGTAACATTCCTCACTTCATCAATTCTCTTTCCAGTGAAGAAATTTCTTGAAGGAAGGTATCTCGAGACTATACAAATTTCCTGTTTCTCCTCAAATGTTTACTAATTTTAGCATCCACTGTTAGATCTTTTTCTGCAGAATTATTTCTGTGGCATCTCATTGGTGATTGTCTATTTTTTTCATTCCTTTTTCCATTTATTAGTTGGAAGTCTCCTGCCAGGAAGAGCTATGTTTTCCAATGCAAACACATTTATTTCTGTATTTACCTCTTTGTATATATTTTTAAAAGTGATTTTATATTGATAACTCTGGTTCCCATGAGACAATTTTGGAAGGGTCTGTGTATATTTCTACTTGTTCAAGTGGTGGTTATAAGCTGTACATGTTTATTTAAATGTCATTAATGTGTTACAGTTTTTGTCGATATCATGAATGAGATTACCTATCTGTCCCCATCTCCCACCAAGCATTTCCAACTGTTCTTTCTAGAAGAAAGTGGTTAGGTACTAAATACAAAACTCAGTGTCCTTAAAGTTGGAGTCTTTGTTTAGAGGTACAGCCATATTTGTGAATGGAGATAATGAGTATAAATTGTGGTAAAGAGGTAAAATCATTTGGTGACATGTGTGGCATTTAGTGACTTAGGTTTTTCTCACTAAATGTGTTGCCAAACCATCCTTGCATTATTGGGATAAACTATTGATTTGTAACATATTGTTTGTCCAGTAAATATCTGGAACTGACTTGCTAACTTTTTAAAGAATTTACCTATGACTCTGAGGAGAAGAGGGGGGAAAGGTGTACTATCTTTCTCCAGTTTCTTCAGGAAATTAATTGGAGCATTTCTCTTTGTCTGTTGACCTCCTCCATGGATTAACATTAGAATTGTGTTCTTGGGACACCTGGGTAGCTCAGTCAGTTAAGCTTCCGACTCTTGATTTGTGAGCTTGACCCCCACATCAGGCTCTGTGCTGACAGTGCAGAGCCTGCCTGGGATTCTCTCTGTGTCTCTCCCCAGCTGGTACGCACGATCTCTCTCAAAAATAAGTATTTTAGAAAGTTAAAAAAAAGAATTATGGTCTTGAAATTCATGTAGGACTTGGCTTTAAAACCATCTGAATGTAACACCTGTTTTACCTGAGAGCTGTTTCAGTGCTCTGGGACTTTGTGAGTATTGTATTGCCTCTTGAAACAATTTTAGGCTGTTTACATTCTTCAAGGCAGTCACCCATTTGCCCTAGTTTACAAATGTATCTTCTCAGTTGGGGGGTCATTCTCCCTTTCAGTATTTTCTCTGGTATTGTTTTTGTTCTTACTTCCCTCCTTTATTAAGCAGGCCAGGAGTTTGCTTGATCTCTTCAGTGAATCAACATCTGTTTTTTCTTCTTTTATATTTTGCTCAGTTGGCTTTTATCTTTATTTTGTTCCTATCTTATTGGTATTCAAAACTTTTTTGAGACGAACAGTGCATGCATTTTCAGTCTTCCCTGTGGTTTGAGGGCAAGCGTGTTCCTTTTCAAAATATAGTTACGGTATAAATAGTTTACTGCTGTTCTCACCAACTCATGAAATCGTTCTTTCTTTGTGACCAAGTATGAAATCAAGTTTGTAAAGCTTCTGAGAAACAGAAGGATAAACGGTGTCTGTTACCTGCTGCAGTAGGACAGAGTTGTGTAGCTCTGAAATCAAGCTGGTTAGGATTAGCTTGATCATCTGTCCTTGATTTTTTTGTTTTAATCAAGTAATCTGTGTAGGAGCCTTTGGTTGATAGGTGGAAGTACTATCCCCGTTTCCTAATTAAACCCCCGGGACTCCCCCATCCAGTTGTAAACCAAACTGTCATTCCACACAACTCCTCTTAATGCTCGTTGATACTTCTGTATATGTGCTGCCCCAGCAAGCACATCTTTGGCAGTTTGGATTTTAAATTGTACTGTGAGATTAATTATTTCTTGCAGTAACTCTTCCATTCCTGCGGGGGGGTGGTAATTTTTGGGTAACCTTTCTTTCCTCATGCAATACCCTGTTGGTTTTAGGCTTATTTCCTATAGACATGCAGTTAGATTTTTTTTTTCTTTTTTAATAGGAGGATTGAGCCCATTCACTGAATCAAATATGTTCTACCCTTCCCTTTTGAATACTATACATTTTTACTCTTGGTCACATTTCTGTTTCATTTTTCTAATGATCCTAATTAAACTTAATTCTGATATTTCAAGGTAAAAAAAAATTGAACTCACCTCTTACAAGATTTTTTTTTTTTTTAAGTTTTTTTTTTTTTTTCAACGTTTCTTATTTATTTTTGGGACAGAGAGAGACAGAGCATGAACGGGGGAGGGGCAGAGAGAGAGGGAGACAGAGAATCAGAAGCAGGCTCCAGGCTCCGAGCCATCAGCCCAGAGCCTGATGCGGGGCTAGAACTCACGGACCGCGAGATCGTGACCTGGCTGAAGTCGGAGGCTTAACCGACTGCGCCACCCAGGCGCCCCCCTCTTACAAGATGTTTTATGTGCCTACTGAACCCCCAGGCATCAAAGTCAAAACTTTTCAGGACACCTTTTTTCTTTGGTTTTGTTTTAATGTTTGTTTATTTTTTTTTTTATTTTTTTTTTTTAAACGTTTATTTATTTTTGAGACAGAGAGAGACACAGCATGAATGGGGGAGGGGCAGAGAGAGAGGGAGACACAGAATCTGAAACAGGCTCCAGGCTCTGAGCTGTCAGCAGAGAGCCCGACGCGGGGCTCGAACTCACGGACCGCAAGATCGTGACCTGAGCTGAAGTCGGACGCTCAACCGACTGAGCCACCCAGGTGCCCCAATGTTTGTTTATTTTTGAGAGAGAGAGAGTGTGAGCAGGAGAGGGGCAGAGAGAGGAGACACAGAATCCGAAGCAGGGTCCAAGCTGTCAGCACAGAGGCTGTGGGGCTCGAACTCAAGAACCGTGAGATCGTGACCTGAGCCGAAGTCAGACGCTCAACTGACTGAGCCACCCAGACTCCCCAGGACACCTTTATTTTAACTCTCAGCTCCAGGGTTTTCATATGTTTATTATTTTCAATTCCAGACTGGCACAAAATTTTTCATAGTGTATTTGTTTCAGGGACCCTGGTACTTAAAGAGACTTACACTCTAAAGTGTAACTGTGTTGCGGAATTAATTCCTTTTCTTCATCTATCTAGAACATCGATTCAGGTGCTCTCCTGAGGTTTCTAAGACCTTGCATATCCACAAATACATTTCTGTTGCCTTGACATGCTGGTGGCCGTTTGCTGAGTTCTTCAGTCCTCCTAGTGCAGAAGACAAGTCTGATGTTAGTTTTATTTGATTTTCTTAGTAGATAACTTGGTATGTTGGGAAGTCTTTTTTTCTTCCTTGGAATTCACACGTTTTATAGGCAAACGTCGGGTATCATGGGTATGGCTCCAGGCCACCACAATGAAGCAAATATTGCAATAAAGCAAATCACATTATTTTTTTGGTTTCCTGGTACGTATAAAAGTTATGCTTATAGTCTATTAAGGGTGTGATAAGGCGTATGTATCTTAATGGGGTTTTATGGCAACAAAATTTTTAAATTATCTGAGATTTCAGTGACTCATAGTCTTCTGGCTGGTGGAGGGTCTTGCCTGTATGCCGGCAGCTGCTGGCCGAGAGGGGTGGTGGTGGCTGAGAGTCGGGGTGGCTGGGGCAGTTTCTGAAGATAGCGATGAAGTCTGCTGCACTGACGGACTCTTGGTTTTCACTGGACCACGTGGAGGCCACTGTAGGGTCATCAGCTGGCTTGATTTCAGTGTTGTGTCTCAGGGAGAGAGACAGAAGGTGGCCGACAAGTGGAGCAACAAGGAGGCACACAACCTTGCCGTCCTTCTAAGTGTGTGGTTCAGGCGGCTCCGAAACAACTAAAATAGTAACATCAAAGATCCCCATCAGAGTTTGAAATATGAACCAAAACGTGGCAGAGACAGGAAGTAAGCAAATGCCTTTTGGAAAAATGGTGCCACTAGCCTTGCCTGACACAGGGTTGCCACAAACCTTCGATTGGTTAAAAAAAACAAAAACAAAAACAAATGCAGTATGTGCAAAGCACAATAAAACAAGGTGTGCCTGTGCTAGAACCCAGCTGGTGGTGTGCTTTCGATTTGTCCCTTTGGGAATCAAGGAAACCTTCCCAAGCAGCAAAGAAGAGAAAGTTCCGTCTGTTCACTTTCATTGATAGCTCCCTACCCATCTGTTCCCCTTTGTGGGGACATGCTTGCCTGTAGGTGTTTTGCATCCATTCTCTGAGGCTGTCATGGTGGTATTGTTCTGGATTGCGAGACTTTTTTTTAAAATTGTTTCTTTGAGACTGTGTGAGGGGGGGAGAGAGAATTTTATGCAGGAGCTCATGGGGCCTGAGGCAGGGCTCATAACCTGAGCTGAAATCAAGAGTCGGACGCTCAACCGACTGAGCCCCCCAGGTGCCCTTGGATTGTGAGACATTTCCTCCGGGTTATATCTCCGGTCACTAATGCAGATCTCTGTTATATGCTGAGTATCTAAATTCAGGAAATGAGGTTTTAATTTCAAATTCCAGGAAGTCTTTTTCAGCGCTCTACTTAGATATCCTTGAACGCTCTTAGGACTCAGATGTTGGGCTCCTCTTTGGATACTTCCGATGGCTCTACTTGAACTGCCAGCCACCTGTACCATGTGTCCACCTGGGTCCGTCTTCCTCTTACTGCCGGGCAGTGGCTTTGTCTTTTTCACTTCATACTCATGGTTTTGTCGTTCAAATCGCATCCAGCTGTTGGGCCTTCCTGATAGGCACAGAAGTCTCTGCTCTTTGGGGTCAGACTGGCACACGTTAGCTGTTGAGGCCCAAGGAGGGCCTTCCCAAGTGTAAGGAAATCTTGCCCATCCTCAGACACTGTGACTGGCTTAGCTGCAGGGCGCAGCCCCCGTCCGGGGTCTCTAGCGTGTGTGCTGAGCTCTTCTGCATAGAGATTCACACCTCTCTTCCTGCCGAGCCCTTGCTGGGAACCATGGCCTCCTGGTCTTTCCAGCCCAACACCTGAACCCCTACCCAGCCCCATCCACCCCAGGATCAGTAATCAGAGACCCCAGGTCCTGCCAGCTTGCCCACCGATGGCGACTAGGAGGAATACTCAAGCTTTCATACTTTCTCCCATCCTATTCGGAATCTCATGAGTTTAAATCATTTGAGTGGAAGCCCTTCTCAGTTAGTGGCACAATGGATAGGATACGTCAACTGAAAAGAAACTACTTTGAAAGAACAATTCAACATGCATCCAAAATGTGTTTTTTTTCCCCCTTTCTGATCTAGTATTCCATTATTAAATGTCTAGCCCCAGGAAATAATTTGTAATCAAAAAAGGTTATATGAAGACCTTCATTATTTATAACGTAAAAAGCTGCAAACAACCTCATTGTCCATCAGCGGGAGAATGGCTAAGCGAATGAGAAACCCATACCTGATCAAACAGGCATTAATGGCTTTGAAAATCCTAACAACATTGAAAAATGCTCCTGCGAAGTAGATAAAGGGCACGTGTTCATGCGTATTACATGAATCCAACGATGGCTATATCAAATCTGCCAAAATGCTACCTGTAGTTATGGACAAGTTGCTTAATGGAATTTTTCCAACCTCCCTTCCTTTGTTTTACTACTTTTCAAGTGTAACAAAATGGTGTTGAAAACACGTCTTATAAACCATATATATAGCTAACAGGGCAAAGGACTGAGGATTGATCAAGCAATTGTGATGTGTAAATGGCTTCTTCAGAAAAAGCTTCAAGCGCTCACCGACTATTTTCTGGAGCTTTAAACTCCATCAAGCCCTCCCCGGATCAATCACTGGCTCAGAGAAGTCTTCTGCAAAGCTATTTACCAGAGTCTCTCCCTGGCAGGACAGAGGATACGGTGATAAATAGAACAAGGTTTGACCTTGAACAACGAGAAAGCCCAGGTCTACCAAACAACCCAGCTCAGCTCCCCAGAGACTCCTCATCACCGTATGGCACCCGTGAGCGCCTCAGAACCAGGTGACAGATGTGGAATTCAATAAAAGCTCAAAAACCAGCAGTTGAAATGAGCTTTGCACATACTCTGACAACTTCTCTGCCAAAACTCCTTCAGAGAGCAGATCTCTGCAAGTTAACGTTCCCCTTGGTGCCCCACACGATGCCCTCGCTCCCTGCCGCATCCCTAACAGCACCCACGTGGGAGGCTTCCCACATAGAGAAAGTAAATCTAGAGGAGGGCATTTTCTTTTAAATGTACTACCAAATTATTTATAATGTTTCCAAGTTGTTTACAACACCTTTGCGGAGCATGGTCTAGATCAACGTGGCCCTACCATCATGTGAAACCCAGTTTATCACATCGTTTGTCCATGAAATGTCTGCAGATGGCCTTTTATGCACATGGGTTCCCGTTCCCCAGGCAACAGAATCCCAGATCCTTCTGTGGGCTGGGGAAGGTAAGCCTGACTAAGCCAGGGGTCTTCATGCTTATCTATTCCAGGTTTTATATTTCTACCATCCTGCTTCGATAAACTGATCCCGTATCTGGCAATAAGTCCTAAGAAAATAACTCTGAATTAAAGGAGGAAAAGTATAGGCACATAAAGAATTTCACGAAAGCCTTACTTGCAAGTGGACTCCATGTAAACGACCAATTTGGAAATCTACGGTCCATCCACTCAGTGGAAAAATGCTGTTAAGGATTAGGTAATTGTATGAAAAGTGTTTAGAATTTCGCTTAGAGCCGTTCTCAACAAGGACAGTTTTGCCAACCCGGGGACATGTTTGATGGTTACACAAGGGGCAGAGATGCTGCTGAACTTTCTAAATGCAGAGGACAATTTCCTCCACAAACCTCTGGCCCCAAAGTTAAGAAACCTGCTTTAAAAAAGAAATACACATGGAGGCACGGATTTGTAGTAGTATCATTTACATAAAGGCGGCATTGACCTAGGAAGTGAAGGAGTCAAACAGACCAAATGCCAACATTATCTACTCCTCTTCCCCCAGATTATAAAACTAAACAAAATCATGTATTCTGGCTGAGGTCTTTTAATGGACTTAAAGAACTCAGTCTTATTGGTGATAAATTGACAAATGCGTAATTCATTCTAAAAGAAGAGCCATTTAATTAAGTCTTGGGTATTCTCGACACGACCTGACGACCGACTCAGGTGCCCTTTCGGGACCCAGCCTTGCAATCACAATGACAATCATGAAAGGTGATTTTCTGATCCACAACCAAAGGGTCAAGTGAAAACGACAGTTCGTGTCAATGTTTACTTTGACAGAGTCTGAAGCACTGCCATTTAAACTTTGTTTGAAAATGGACAACTTTGCACCATCCATCGCCTTATCCTTTCCAGGCACAATCCTGTCATCGTGAGCTTATTTTACAGCAACACAAGTGATGTCTTTGGCTGTCAGGGAGGTTCTCTGGCTCCCAACTACTGTGCCTGTTAAGCGTCCGCTTCCTGCTTTTAGTGCTTCCTGTCTGTCTTTCCTTATGTTTGCATCCGGTTCCATTTCCATGTTTATAAAATGCTCTGAAGTGGAAAACTATCAAGGTTGCAGAAACTGAATGTTAAGGCAGACAGCTATGCAGAAAAGCCTAACGTTCTCTCCTCTGAGTCGAGTTCATGAATTTTTACTGCATGGACTATGGCTACAGCTGTCAAAAGGCATCTCCACCCCTGCCATCCTCCCTTCCCCATTGGATGGTTCTCAGCTTTATTCTGGAAGTTGCCTAATAAGCAACTTCCAAAACAACAAATTAGAGGCTGTGATTTCTGTACCCAGAGAACAACTAGGATGAGAAATCAAGATGAAAATCCTGGGGCGATGACCAAGCCCACGTCAGCCTGCTGGGGTCCAGAACCAGGGTTTTTCTAAGCTATCCGAAGAGGAGTGGGGTGACCACACAGCCAACCCGTTCATGCTGGGTTTTGTGGTAGGGAGAGGGAAAGATCTTGTGAGATTGGGTTGGCCACATCGTGGGTTCTCGCAAAAACACATGCCCAGTGGCTTTCATTCTATGGGAGAGGCTGTCAAGAGGATTTTAAAGCTCCAAAATCACACATCCAGATATTCTCTAACCATCGAGGGAGACGTGAACTATCACACACACACTGGTGCTGCATCCGGTGAGGCCAAGCCCTTCCCACTCCAACCTCCCTAAACTGGTTCATCAAAGGAGAGGCTAAGGATCTTCAAGGTCTTGGCAAAAGGACCAGGAAGGCAGGCTCCTCCAGCAGCAAAAAGAATGACAAAGGTAGTGCCTATCACTGTGAACTCCTCTCCCCAGCACTGGCCATGACAAGGCCTTGGTGGATGCTGTCAGACCTTCTGAAGGGACTCCCAAGGACCCAACAGGTGGGGAAAGGCCCCCAGAAAGGATGAGCTTCTCTAGAAGAGCACTGTCTTGCCTGACTCTGCTTGCTGAAACATGACGATAAGGAACTTCCAACGAGCTTCACTCTTTCCAACTACAAGACCTACTCCAAGAACCGTACTGCATTCTCCAAGAGGGAAGGTCGCTGGAAGGAAAAACCTGGGGTGGCTGAGGGATTCTTGTGTGATGGGCGTGTCTGGCTGGATAATGCCCAACGGATTTGAGTCCGTCTGCCAGCCGTACGCACAGGCCATTTCCACCCCACCCGGTGTTCACTCACCAGGACTGGCTGCATCTCACAGAACACCAGGAGGGAAGCCAGCTCGATATCTTCACTGTACCCGTTCTTCAGAGGAACAGATCTGAATCCTGCGGAACGGAAAGATCATGCAAGGGGAGGCCATTCATATCAGACCTTGGCGTTCTCGGGCACAGCCAGGGCTAGGGTGTCCAAGGAGCAGACAGGGGAGTGTCCCAAGCTGGGGGCTGACTTGATGGAAACCGGAGGTCCCATCCTGATGGTTAGGGACATGGGCTCCGGAACGCAGCCCTCACAGACAGGCCCGCACAGAGAAGGGGGTTAAAGATTCATGCAGAAATGAAAATGAATCACTCAAGAGAAATCAAAACCTCCAGAACATCACACACTGAATGCAGAGTGACTACAGCGATGCTTCACGTTCTTGAATACTCCTGAGGCCAAAAGACTCAAAGGAGTAAAGCTTCCTTCACAACCCCTCCCTTCATGTCTGCTGTTAGGAGGGGGAGGGGGCAGTGTTTTATCTTTAAAGATTTCCAATAGCAGGAGATCTGTCCCTTGGCGATCCAGAGCAGTATTGATCCTCTGAAAGCCTTTCTCTATTTATAATTAGAACAGTCATTTAAATGTTTCTTATTATTTAGGGGATGGTTGAGGTACAGCTGACTTTTTCCCCCATTAGGTAATGTTTAAGACAACACATCTCAAAAAAAAAAAAAAAAAAAGACATCTCAAAGGTTGATCTGTCGTCTTGTTTTAGTAAGAACAAATACATACTAAAAATTAAACTCTCGTTCCTACCCCCCTCATAACCCCTTATTCTAGAAGGCGCACTTTTTTAAGCAGGTTTCATGCCCCATGTGGAGCCCAACGTGGAGCTTGAACTCAACCCTAAGATCAAGACCTGAGCTGAGATCGAGTCAGACACTTAACCCAATGAGCCACCCAGCTGCCCCCAGAAGAAGCCACTCTGAACGGTATCTTCCCGACATAGTCTACGGTCTTGAGTTGCTTTAAAATCACTACCGATCATACCCTAACCTAAGCGGTTCCGAACCTTACAGCTTCCATTTACGCTACCTTGGAGGTTCACATTGTGGTCCTGGTTTGCCTGGAAAGCTTTTATTTGCACTCTACCCGATTCTCCAGGACAAGCAATGCCTACATTGGGGCACTCCCTCTACTTCCTCGGTGTCTTCCACCATTCAGGTTTCTGGCTTGTGTGATTATTATTATTTCTCTTGGAGAATGTTTAAAGGTACCATAGGATTCCTCTCTCTCTCTCTCGCTTCCCACTGTTGATGAGGTCATGCAAGCCTATACCCTCCCTCTCCTTCGTCCCCTTAATTTTATCAGCTTTACAGGACAAGCGTCTAAATAATACAGCTGACCCCTGAACAACGTGGGTTCCAGCTGCAAGGGTCCACTTATATGCAGGTTTTTTTCAAAATGTACAGTACTGTAAATGTATTTTCTTATAACTTTATTTTTTTTAATGTTTGTTTTTGAGAGAGAGACAGAGTATGAGCGGGAAAGGGGCCGAGAGAGAGAAAGATAAAAAATCTGAAGAGGCTCCAGGCTCTGAGCTGTCCACACAGAGCCTGATGCGGGGCTCGAACTCACGAGCTGTGACATTGTGACCTGAGCCAAAGTCTGACGCTTAACTGACTAAGCCACCCATGCTCCCCTCTTGTAACTTTCTTAACGGGGTCTTTTCTCTACCTTAAGAATACAGTATAAAATACAAAGTATGTGTTGACTTTGTTATCGGTAAGGCTTCCAGTCAGCAATAGGCTATTAGTAGTTAGGTTTGGGGGGGTCAAAGGTCATATGTGGATTTTTGACTGCTCGACAGAACGACGTCCCCAACCCCCACGCTGTTCAACTGTATTTGTGTTGCATTTTGTAACCATAATTCTTGCACAGAGGGAGACTTGGTTACAGCAAAGCTAAAATCCTATTACAAGGGCCACTTGTACACCCATCACCTACATCCTCCCGTTCACCTTTTACTCTTTTTGTTTTATCACACTTAGCCATCCCTGCATCTAGCACACAGGTGTCTTCATCTTACTTGGAAATATATATACAACTGTATACTTCCCCTGAATGCGTCCGCATGTGTCTCATGGACTGGCGCTCGAAACTGGTTTACAGTGTTCTTAGGATTTAAAATTTGTGCATTTCACTGTGTGTAAATTTTAAATGTCCAGTGCTCCCCTCCTTTTGACTGATCTTCCCTATCAGTTTTTTTAAGCTTATTTATTTATTTTGAGAGGGAGAGGGAGCAGAGGAGAGGGAAAGAATCCCAAGCAGGTTCAGCTCTGTCAGGGTGGAGCCTGACGTGGGGCTCGAACTCACAAACCATGAGATCATGACCTGAGGAGAAACCAAGAGTCAGACGCCTGACTTCCTCCTCTGCAGGAAGACGCCAAATGAGCCACCCACACGTCCCTCTATCAGGGTTTTTGTTGGCTTAATTTGTCCTCTCATTTTCAAAAAACCTCATGGGACATATAATCCTCAAATGGCACATATTTGAATGCATCCATTCTTTTTTATAATTGAGTGACAGTTTGAGTATAAAACTCTCAGGTGACACTTTTCCTTGCAGGATTTTGGGGACGTTGCTTTCCATGAATAGTGAAGTGTTCTGACCTAGTCTCTGCTTCTAGGTGATGTGATTCCTTTTGTTGTTGTTGTTGGTTTGCTGGTCTGTTTTTTTCCTGGCTACCCACAGAATTCCTACAGTCCAGCCTGGACCCCCTCCAGCTTTAATGTTATGGGAATCTTATTAAATGCAGACTCTAACTGGAAGGCTGGGGTGGGGCCTGAAATAGAGCTGATCTGTGGACAATGTGGAAGAAATCTGTCTGGGTGTTGATCGACTGTCAGAACGTCCTGGGCTGCTGACAGCTTCCGGGTATGGGGAAGGCTATCGGGTCGCCCCTGCACTCCAATGAGCGGGTGGTGCCATTCTGTTTAGAGTACATGTGCCTCCAGATTGGGAGGGGGCGTGCCCTATGCCCACGCCACCGCCCCCCCCCCTTTCAATGCCCAGGTCTCATTTCCTGAGCAGCCTTCATGCATCTTGGGGTTAGGGTGGAAAGGTGTTGCCCAGTTTCACCAAGAAACAGTGTGGTGCTGTTTTGTCCTTGTCGGCTTGGCTGTCGCCATAGATACACAGGAAACCGGAGACATGATCTGAGGCAGGCTCAGAATTTTGGCTTATTAGGAGTAGGGGAGGCCTGCAGAGGAGGAAGGAAGTCACTCCTGGGTCTGCATCCCAGTTCTGGTCCTACAGGTGTGTGACCTTGAGCAAGTCAGTGAACAGCTCCGGGCCCTAAAGTGCTCATGCTTAAGAAGCAGAGAGGACAAAACCTCTTTCACGGGACTGCTGCGAGGATTAGAGAGTTTAAGGCACAAAGCACAATAAACGCTGTTTTGCTTCCTTCCTGTGCTCCATCTGGCTCAAAAGCTTAAGTGCATCCCTAATGACAACGGGCAGAGTCTATTTCTGAGTTCAGAAGGCCCCTGATGCACAAAGGGATTGTTCACTTCATGCCTCCCTGGGACATGAATGTGCCAGAGGTCACTGGACCCCACAAGGGAGCAGGGGAAGGCTCCGTTCTTTCATCATCCCTGACATACTGCTATTTGTGTTTTAAACCCCCAGGCTGGGGCGCCTGGGTGGCTCAGTCGGTTAAGTGTCCGACTTCAGCTCAGGTCATGATCTCGCGGTCCGTGAGTTCGAGCCCCGCGTCGGGCTCTGTGCTGACAGCTCAGAACCTGGAGCCTGTTTCAGATTCTGTGTCTCCCTCTCTCTCTGACCCTCCCCCGTTCGTGCTCTGTCTCTGTCTCAAAAATAAATAAACATTAAAAAAAAAATTTAAACCTCCAGGCTAAGTCATAGAATTTTCTAGATTAATTGATACTGTTTAGTGGCTGGGAAGGGAAGGTTCACTAACTCTGACCTCTCTCCATGACATCACAACCCTGTCTGTGCAGGATGGGTCCAGGGGGAGGTGGGTTAGGAACAAGCAAACGGTTACTGTAAAAAGAAGTCCATCCTAACCCTTAGGTAAAGGGCACATTACAAAATTGCACCTTGACTGCCGGGTTTAAAGTAGTTTACAGTGTGGGCTCGCTAAGCAAGAGGGGATGTCGAATATCAGATGCCAGGGACTTAGAGGAAAGTATGAAGACATGGTTTCTAAGTTCGGATTTGATCTACTCCTTTGCTTCGGAATTTGTTTCCTGGGTGATAAGATAGGCAGCCAAGCTCAGTCCTTTCCAGGTGCCACCTGAGGAGCTCCCTGAACGTGCAACTTCGGGGCCCCACCCCAGGGGAGTCGGAGCACCCCGGGATGGGCCCAGGAACCTGCATTTTCCACCACATGCCCCAGCTGGGCAAGGGCCCGGCGCCGGAAATGATCCGATTTATGATGCTAAGAAAGGTAGAAACTGAGGGAATATCTGATATGTTTCAAGTTTGGAATCCTTGAAACCTTGGGATCCTTGGGGAACCGTGACCTCATGAGGACTCCAGAAGGATCTAGGGTCTTCTGTCACATGCCTGAGAAATACCGAGGAAGGGGGCAAAGGGAATTCCACATGGAACGAGGGACTATTTGTCAAACATTACATAGCAAGTCCAGCAGGAGAGCAGAGAAACTGTCTACAAGAAGAGCCACCTTTACAGAGCAGCATGAAGCTCTGAACCCCCTCCCCAGGTTGGGGGGGGGGGCGGTAATGGGACTCCATTTCCTAGTTCTTAAGAGCTGGTCACATGTCCCAGCTTGGCTTGGTCACAGGCAGACCCCATAAGACCCTTCAAGAGGCACGAAGGAGTTTGGCTCAGCATAGAAGAAAGTGGTAGCAGTGGGAGAAGTCTGTCTCCTGGGGACTCTCTAAGCCTCAGGAAGAGGCAGAGTTGAGAGCATAGCTCACAGCTGCTCAGGGCCTTTTTCTTCCCCCCCAGAGTGCAGTGCGAGCCTGGGGGAGGGCAGGAGCTGCCCTCACCCTAAGCCCCTAGCCTTTCAGAATGAAATCAAACTACACTACTAGATGGGCAATTCCCCAATAATCCAACTTTGCACACAGGCCGGACCGTGAAGGGGCCCAGCCTCCCCACCTTCCCTGGTCTCTGTGCCAAATGGAGGCTGTCCCCATGGTAACAGCCACATGGTCAGCGGTCCGAGCCACCCAATCAGTTTGGCAACAATTTAATAGAAACCAGGAGGCGTGCTTTTTGGTTCTTTCTAAAGCCAGCAGCACAGACCAAAAATGATGCTAGCCCAAACCGACCATCTCAACTAAAACATCTTCAGGGCGACTGGGTGGCTCAGTCGGTTGAGCATCTGACTTCGGCTCAGGACGTGATCTCACGGTTCATGGGTCTGAGCCCCCCATGGGGCTCTGGGCTCACAGCTCAGAGCCTGGAGCCTGCTTCGGATACTGTGTCTCCCTCTCTCTCTTCCCCTCCCCGGCTCTCGCTCGCTCTCTCTCAAACATTAAAAAAAAAAATTTTTTTTTAAACGTCTTACCTGATTTGATTCCTTTGATGGGGTAAGTGGCATGAGCGAGGAAGTTAGGATCACTGAACATATCTTCCTCGTAGACCACAAAGCGCAGAAACGCGAGGTTTGGGTCATAAATTTCAAAGGTCACCTTCTCCTGTGTTGGAGCCCAAACGGGGCTTAGGCCATTGTCATCTGGAAGGAGATCAAGGCTCAGCTGAGGCCCCATTCAACCTGCCCCCTCCTGGTAAAACTGCCTCTCTATCTGTCAGCTCTGAATCTCCTTAGCATCCTGTAAACATATCTATGCGAAGATCTAAGAAATATTTTCTTCCCAGAAGCACTTCTGGTAAAGCTGCTCTGAGGTCTGGTATTTGGAGAGCAGAGAGAAGAGACCACACCCCCTTGCTACAGCAATGATCTCAGCTCCCCCGGGTATGGAAGGGGCAGGACAGCAGGAACAGGTCCATGTGGAAGAGATCACAGAGGGAAGAGCCACACTCCACATCTGGTGAGGGAGGGGGGTCTTGTGAACCAGCCTCCTGGCTGTCACCCCCTGAGAAATGCCAATGTCACAGGTACACACGTGAGTTCATCGGGCTGTCTTACCAGGGCCAGTGAGCCCAGGCCTTAAAAATTGACAGTTCCTGGCTTCCACTGGAAGAGCAAGCAAGCATTTCTCTGGGCCTCCCTTCCCTCTGAAGGATAAGATCACCCATGTTAGGCTGCAGCCTCTGGGTTAGCCACACCCTCTGTGTCTCTGTCCCTTAGCCTTGGACACAAGCCTAACTGTGTAGATAAAGTGGGCAGGGAGGGGGGGTATTGCCCAAAGGGGAGCACCCCGGCATCATTGCATAGGGGGCTGGCCCAGGACTCCCAACACAAAGAAACACGGCATTGGGTACCAGCCCACCTAGTTAATCACAGTGCCCTGTGTATCCCCACTTCCCCGAGCTGAACTGTAGCGGGCACAGGGGATGAAAGGGAAGATGTGGACAATAGGAACGTGATGCAACTTACTCACAACTGTGGTCTTAAACTTGTTGTTGTCATATTCAGCCCCACAGATTTCCACCTCCACAAAGGGACATGCGATGCTTCGGCCAAGTTTGGGGAGATGGCGAGCCCCGAGAACCTAGGGCACCAAAGGTAAAAGCTGCAGTTCTCCCCGATCCATCCTGGGAAGCACGGACAAGTTCTATATGGGTGGCGTCGCACGGGGCTCAGTCTGGGTTCTACAGTCAGACCAGATGAGGTCCAAGCCAGCCACAGTTTCTTCACTGAAACCCTAACAAGCCTCTGCAGTGGTTGGGAAAATGGGGCTGGAGAACAGGTGTTAGGGAGAAGCCAGGATCGGATCCCCCAGGCCATCATTCTCATGAACCTCCTGAGCACAGAAATGCATCGTCCCTGTGCCCAGGGAGAACCTACAGAGACATCCCAGGAAAGGAGAGGGGAGAAAGTGGTATTCTTTAAAAAAAAAAAAAAAAGACTTTTTCATTACATATGCTTCATTTTTTTCCTTCCTTATGAGACCACCTGCTGAGCCCAGTAAGAGATGGACCTCCTACCTCACCCCCAGGAGACCTGGGGTGGTGACCAAGTCCCCTCCCTACAACCCGTGGGTGTGCCATAATTTAGAAGCTGAAACAGTGACTGGGTGTTGGTGGTTTACACAAGATGACAGGTGTCACTGGGCAGAGGCCTGAGTTACCTTGACTGTCAGAGTCATCAAAATCTTCCGCTGGGATTCGGGTGGCATGGGGTCGTACTTCTCCGTCCTCATGCTCTCGGGCTGCAGAACGTAGCCTGTCCGCCCGTTGAGTGAGAACAAGGCTTGATTCATCTGCATGTACTTGTCTGGGAAAGCAAGGGAAGGGCAGCTGTGAGTGAGGCAGGACGAGGCCACCTCTTGGGCCCGAGGCACTGGGTGGGGCGTCATTTTAGCTCTCTCCAAAAATAATTTCAGGCAGTGGTTAAAATATGCGTTTCAAAAAAGGTCCCGACTGGTGAATACCATCCTAAGTATGACAGTAAAACACCTACTCAACGCTGAAGATTTCTTAGAAAAGCATTGGGGTTAATTTTAAAATTTCACTTAAGACCTGTTGCAGAAAGAGAAATCGTTCTAATTCAAATGACAGGGGAAGATCCACACATGAAAGCAATCTGATAATGCGTACTATAAATACCTACGCCCTGTTCGAGAAACAGGGACAGTTCGCAAAAAGAAAACACTTAGTAAAAACATGGTTCACGTTACGCCTAAGGTAAGCGCTCAGTATAACGTGACCGTCGTACTGGCAAAGATTGAAAAGTTAGATAAAACTGAGCTGAAGTTTCAGTGAAAAGGTGTATTCAAACGTTTTCTCAATTTGCGACCCCCCCCAGTCCCTCTGGAGGGCGGCCTGGTGAGGTGTCTGAGCTCAGGCGTTGCTGGACTTGGGTGTTCACTGGGTTTCCTCTGGAAAGGTTGGTCCACATGCCAATGCTGTAGGACCTAGCCTGTACTTCTGAGAATTCCGTGCCACCGAAGGGCTCCGCCATCTGGGAAGTGGTGCTCACAGAAGGTTACAGAAGTCAGGGCTGTCTGTAATGAGGGAGAGGACCTCAGTGCGCCTCCATGGGGGCACCAGTTGAGTAGATGAGGGATCCATTCAATGGAACCCCCCTACGCAGGCATAAAAACAACATAAAGGAGACTCCTGGTGAATAGCTCTGTCAATAAAAGAGCACAGCACTGTGATTTCTGCTACCATTTGCGGAAAAAAGTTTAGCATGTGGGTTTCTCTCAGCACGGAGTATCTCTGTAAGAGTCTGAGCATGAAACGCTCAACAAAGGATGGGCCAGAGAAGAGTTCACTAAAGACAGCCACAGAGCACCTGCATGCAGCTGTGCCTGAAGCTGTCTCAACGCCTAGACCTTTTCATTACATGACCTCAAGTATTTCCTTTCTCACTTAAGCCTCCCTGCTCAGCATCTGTCTCTGCAATGACAAGTGTCCACTGCCCCTGTCATGGCTCCATTCAGCTGATGGGCCTCACGCTAGCGTGCTGGTTGAACCTGGACAGTTCCTGGGACCACTCGTGCCTTCTAGGATAGCATGTCACACTGGTGGCCCCAGCGGACCGAGCCTGGAATGATGCGACCATCCCTGCTCCTTTACCTGGAGTCTGGAAGTTGAGTGCCACCATCTGGGAGCCACACAGCCAGAGGCGAAAGGGGTCGTAGTTGGAGGAGTCCACCCTCTGTCCCTTCGGGTAGACACGGGTCAGGCCCTTCTGATTGTACTTGAGGAGGTCGACCGGTTTCTGTCTGACGACACTGTCAGCCTTCGTCTCCACGAAGGAGCGGATTTCTCGGAAGTCGGGGTTTTCTGCACACAGAGAGGGAGTCCCAGTTTATCCTGTGCCTCGTGCATTTTCTTAACGTTTGGTACAACAGCTGGATACACAGGATGTAAACCAAAACCAGGAACCTCAAGGCCAAGACAGTCAAGTGGTTATGATGCCATTTCCATAACCAGTACTGGTATGGGTCCCAGAGTTCCCCCCTACCTTCTAGTCTCGATTGGTGTAACTTACTTCTTGTTTAAAACCACCAGCAGCCTTGTACAAGAAAACACAAAGGTGGTATGGTTACAGAAAGGGGGGCAGTAGGGAGTGGCCGCAGTAATCAACGGTAGGACAACATCTGAGGATGTGGTTTCCTCAGCCAAGAGGTCGTGGACCCAAGACGAGGGAACCAGGCACCGTGGAGGAGGGAGAGTCAGCTGCCTGCAGGCAGGGAGGTGCCAGGAGGGGGTGCCCGGAAGGGGAGAAAGAACAGGACAGAAACGTGTAACTACGGTGGTGGCCAGCCCATCAACACGCGGAGTCTGGCCGAGTCTGGTTCTGAGCTCTGCTACCCTTCCCTGCAGGTGGAGGTGCCCAGGGACCCTCCTGGGGAGCAAGTTCTTGGACCAGTTAACTGGGGTTAGTGCTGTTCCTCTGGTCCTCGGTCCTGGACTCAGATTCTTGAGATCAAAGAAAGGGGGAAGATAAAATGAACGGGATTTTAATAGGTCAGAGAACTTGCTCCCTTGGCGACTGTGAGAAGATTGTTATCTGAATCCTTCTGTGGCCAGCTGAATGGCCCCCAAAGGCATCCAGGTCCTTATCCCTGGGGCCTGTGACTTTGTAATATATCTGGCAAAGGGACTTTGTGGGTGTGATTCAATTAGAGAGCTTGAAAGTTGAGGGGATCATCAGGCCTCTCAATATAGGGTCCATATAATAGGGAGATTGGGGAGGTTTGGCCACAAGCCCAGGAATGCTAGCAGCCACCACAAGAGGCAAGTCCTGGATTCTCCCCTTGAACTTCTGGACGAACAGGGCCCTGCTAGCACCTGGACTTCAGCCCAGTTGACACTGATGTTGGACCTCTGACCTGCAGGACTGTGAGTTAACAAATAGGTGTTGCTTTTAACCACCAAGTCTGTCCTAACTTGTTGGACCAACAGTGGGAGACGAATCCACCCTCAGAGAGGGTTTTCCTCCTGAAGGTACCCGAAGGGCCTGTTTTGGCTGCATGCTCTGAGAGCACGTGAGAAGGAGCAATGGACCTCTCTCACTTTGTCTTCTGACAGCACCTGACTTAAAAAAGGAAACCAGGGTGTTCAGCCAAGGGAGGAGGCAGGGTCAGAGGAGACGGTACCTAAATTGTCCTTGGTCTTGCTGGTCGGCTTGCAGTAGACTACCAGGTCCGAGAGCTCGATGGCGATGGACTGGTTCTTCTCCCAGTACTTCATGTTGTTCTCCTGTCGGAGCCAGCCCCTGGCGTCAGCCCGGAAGCTTCCCCACTGCCCTGGCCCCCCTTGTCCTCCCGGGTGCCCCTCCACACTCAGATCTTTAGTACAGTTGGATGCTTTCCTTTGCCCTGCCCTCCAACGTTGCTAAGTTGTTTCCACCCAGGATTGGGGTCCAGCTCAGTCTCTGGGCACAGGACGGGGTGGGAGGGGGGCTCCCTTTTGTCGGCACTCTCCTCCACCCTCTGCTCTCAGGCTCCTGCCCCATCCATTCCCCTAAAGCCACCCCAGCAAAGCTCTCCAAGCCCGTGTTCTCATGGGTGCAGTACATCCTGGTTAGAACTTGCTGTCCTCACACCCTTGTCCCTGTGACGTGCCCCTCCCCGTGCCATTGTCCCCCTGGAGGCCGCACTGTCCAGTCCGTCTCCACGTGCACAAGGATGAGTGCCTGCCTCCCCCCACACCAGCCAACTCTCTCCCGTCTCACCAAATTCTGACCCTTTCTTGCAATGACAAAGGGGGAGCCTTGAGAGAAAATTAGATGCAGGCGAAAACTGGGGCCACTCAGCTTCAGGCATCGCACGCTAAGTGCAGGGGGGCAGTTGCTGAAGGTAACCTCCATCTGCCCCAAGAGGGGGAGTGGTGTCCATTTTGCAAAGAAACCGAAGTATACAGAGGTTGAGTGGCCTCCACGGCGGGGCGGTGACAAGACCAGATGCTTATGCACTGGGCCTCACCCCGTCCCTTCTCTGTCATCTTTTTTAAAGGGCCCCAGAGTTCACCTCCCCAGTCCCTCTGAACCACAGCAAGGACCTCCTGCTCCTCACCCTGTACCTCCCCCCATCCTTCCTCTGCCACTCCATGAGATCTCTCCTTCCACACTCCACCTCAAGCATGCCTGCTCCTGGAAGTCTTCCTGGATAACTCCAGCCAGGATGAGGACAGGGATGGTGCCATTCACCAGCAGTGCCCACCCCTGTCCCCACAGACACATGTGTGGGTAGCAAGTATTCAGGTGACCAGGGGTGATGTGGTGAGAGGCTGAAAAGCACCTGGTGTAACAGCAGGAACTGGAACCAGACACTGGTTCACAAGTTGGCCCTCCGTTGACTGGTCATGGCCACTGAGCACATCGTATAGTCTCTCTGTGCCTCAGTTTCCACAACAATAAAAGGAGGCTAACCAGAGGAGTCCCCTTCTAGAGTACTGAGACTTAAGCAAAGAACCCTTTGCACCCCACCAGGGGTATGGGAAACGACCAGTGGGACCAGAGTGCCCCCCCGCCCCGCCTCCCCAGTGACCACAGAATCACATCAGACAAGGGTGGGTGAGGCATGCCACGCCTGTCTCGAATTACAGAAACTGCCTCACAAAGCACAGAGCGATGACAAGCCATGGGTGTCACTTTTTCCCAACCTCAGCAGAAAATGATGTCCATTCAAGACCAAAGACCCATTGCTGCATCAAAATTGTGTAACAATTACTCTCCAGACCTGTAGGCTGCACCCACTGGGCTCTCTGAGAACCTGAAGGCACAGCTTCCCTAGTCCGTGCCCGGTCTTTTGCCATCCACCGTGAAATCGCAGAGCCCTGAGCAGGGTGTCAGGGACAGACATGACCATAGGGCTGGGGCGAGGAGCCCCCGGCAGTGAGCTGAGCATTCATCGTATTGGTTTCCCCAGCGCCGCCGGGGCAGCTGGGGAGAAGGGAGGGATGCAGTGGTTTCTGCTGACTGCTGTTTTCTTAACCTTCCCACATCATAATGAGAATTAGCAGACGTAAAATCCAATTAAGGAGGAATGTAGATCAAAGGCAGAGAACAGGAGCCTTGAAGAGCCAGGCTTGATTTCAGAAACCTTCATGTGAGGACAGAGAGCCTTCAAGTAACTCTGCATTTTTCACCACTAAAAGCAGGGGAGAGGGCCAGGATGTACCCCACAATCCATCCGTGCCGTAGGGGACTCGGGGGCCTGAGGGCTGCAGGGCACAGCTGCTCACCGTCTCCCGCTAGTGTTTTCTCCACTCCTGGCCAGGCTGGGGGTGGGGAGGGACCCAAAGACTAGAAGATGCTCAGGACGCCAACATCACATACTAACGGTGCCGTACGATCACGATGACCACCATTTACCCAGGATGGGGGACAGCTGTACAAGATCGGAAGAACTCATCTGAGTTCCACATCAGAGGCACCGGAGGGCAGAAGGGACGCCCCCCAGCAACAAAAGCAGGAGTAGCCGTGTTGGCCACAAGCTCGGGGCTCATCCCAAGTGCCTGGTGATGGAGTGACAAGCCTCTAGTCCCTGACTAGACTCGAGCACAAGGAAAGACCGGGCCACTAGGGGGGTGACGCTCCCAGTACATGGGAGAAGGAGACTCATCAACTGTAACCAGGCATCACAGGGACCCACAGAGTCCTGGCAGAGCTTAGAAATCGGTCCTTTGGGTCAGTATCTGCCTTAGAAACAACTGGGCACGTGGGAACCCTACAATTTCTTCCCAGGTCTGTGGCCACAAGAAAGAATGGATGGTACTTGGTCCATCCTCCAAGATACAGCAAGTGTCCCATGTCTTCGTGGTAGGACAGAGTGATGCTGAAGGACTGTTCCCTGAGGTCTGCTGTGTGTCAACCCCGGGACCCACTGCTCTTCATGCATCATCTCATTTCATCCCTCCCTCATCTTGTGACTGAGGGACTGGGCTCATCTGACAGATAAGAAAACTAAGGCCTAGAGAAATGTGGGTCCAGCCCTGCCTAATTCTCAACCTCCTGTTCTCACTCAGAACGTGGCCCTTCTCAAAACACCTCCAGCCTAACAAGAGGGCTCCAGTTAGGATAAATGCTGAAAGGTCTACTTCTATCTGGAGCCCAGGTTCCTCCACAAGAAAACAAACTTGCAGAGGGACAGAAGGGGGTAGTGTTGAGCACAAGGGGCCACTATGGGTCCAGGGGCCTGAGCTCAGGAAATGCCTCCTATGGGGGAGGACCCAGGCCGTGCCGAACGGTATTGACAAACAAGAGAACATTCAAAATGAGGAACACCGTACTTTCTCGTTCAGATAGGGCCAGCCAGGCCCCAAATATCCAGTTACGGCTCCACACACGCCCGGCCTGCTGAGGGTTCGAACGAGACCCAGCTTTCCCGGAGACCACCAATGGCCCTTTCCCCTCCATGATGGTGGGCACTCCTATGGCCCAAACCAGCCCCCAGCCCCAGCAAGTCTTCCCTCAAAGGGAAGACCCGACCCAGCCTCCGCAGAGGGAGCCCAGATGAGCCAAGCACCTACCTTGGTGTCCATCTTCCAGGTGATCTCCCGGATGCTCTGAAACCACTCAAAGAGCTCCTCGACCCTGTCTGTGGCAAACTCCACCGGAGGGTCGCCTTGCTTCTTGGGCTCCAGGATGAACACAAACGCCTTCTGGTTTTTCCCCTGCGGGGCTTTCACTTTGGGAGAGAATAACGAAGTCTTGAGCAGCCTCCCGGAAGGCCAGACGGCACGCGGCCCAAGCCGCCTCTCTCACGAACCCAGCCAAAGTGCCACTGCCCCAGCTGTGGTCAGCGTGGACCGGGGCATCTGCCTTAGGGTGGGCGGGGTCTGGCCTCTTTACCTACATCACAGCCTGGGATACACAGCAGGCCGAGCGGCGTTCTCCCAGGAGTTCTGTCTGCACCCTAAGCCCCCGTACCTGCAAATGTGACCTGACTTGGAAATAAAGGATCTTCGCAGATGTACTTAAGGATCCTGAGAGGAAATCACTCTGGAGTTAGGATTTCTAAATACAACAACTAACGTCCTTACCAGAGGTAGGAGAGGGAAAATTGAGACACAGACACAGGAAAGACGGCCCCTGAAGACAGAGGCAGACATTGGAATGGTGCAGCCACAAGCCAAGGGGTGCCAAAGATCTCCAGGAGCCACCAGAAGCTAGGAGACAGGCATGCGACAGACGCTCTCTGCAGAGAAAGTATTTTCTAGAAAGAAAATTAAGGCCATGAGAGGAGAAATTATCTGCTCAGTAACCTCACTGGCTGAGCTGTCTGAGGTCTTCTGTGCCAGGTAACATCCTAAAGCACATTACATGTGCCGTCTCTTAATCCTCATCCCACCCTTTTGGGGGTACCACTCTTCTATGTATGTGGCAGGAGAGGACAGAGAGGCATTGATGGGGAAGTAACGCATGGAGGGGCACAGAGCTGGTAATGGCAGCGCTGAGGCTCAAAGCAGACCCTGCTCCAAGCTCCCTCTGGATAAACCCGGGGCCATCCCCCTGTGCTCTGCAAACGTAAGGCAGATGGCCTAACGGCAGTGTAGGTGAGCGCCCTGCCCCGCCTCATCTCTTAGCTGGCCGTAGGACCTCAGCCGGGTCCCACGGTCAGTGACGGGCGTGGGCTCCTCCTCTGGGAGTAGGAACACGGACTCCGTGTCCTGTGCCCAGCTAACGGCTGGATGGACTGCAGCCGCCTCCCCGCCTGGGGCTCTTCCGAGGCGGGGCCGTGGGGGACTTGGGTGGCGATCCACGCTAAGACCGTGTGTGCACGTACCGACGTTATAGGTGTTGAGATCCAGTATTCCTCTGCAAAGAGACCCTAAGGGATTGTCTTCAATAATCTGTGAGGAAACAAGACATAACTCAAGTTACTCTTAACGGGAATAATAAAAAGACAACCAGTTTCCAAAGCGCACCGTTTAGCAGAGACACCGCCTGCAGAACTCTTTAAAATGCATTTTCATTACAGGATCCACCCGTGGGGAGAGCGCTAAATAATGAAGCACGCTGCTGACGGGGACTCAGCCGTGAGCGGGTGCCAGCAGGTCCGCCAGTTCATTTTCCAATCTGTAAAAACAAGCCGTCTGAATTCCGGAACGGGTCTGGAAGCATCGCGCTGGGTCTGGTTCCAAGACAACGTCCTAGACGCGCATTCAGACGTGGCTGTGAAAGGGGACCGTCCAGCCTCCCGGAGCCCAGCTCGAGAGCCTTCCGTGGCTTCTCAGGTCCTCGGGGAGCAATGGCCGCACTCTGAGATCTGTCTGAAGGGCCGTCCAGGCCCCGGCCAGCCTTCCAGCTCCCCCTCCCACCACACGTTCTCTGTATCCCAGGGTCCACGTGCGACAGAGAACGTCTGGGTCTCAGGACAGCTAGCAGACCTGCATCTGCCCCCTGCTTGTAAGGCCCGCCCCCACCCCACCAGGCCAAGGCCGACTGGGGGGTAAGGGCCACACGGGACAGACGTGGTAAGGGGTCACATCCCTGCCACAGGCCCGGCGTGCCGGACACAGCCACGTTCCCACCACCACACCTTCCGTGAGGCTGTGCCTCCTGCCCGGTTTCCCTTCTGCCTGTCCTGCTACTGATCTCCAACTGGACTTCTAACACTCAAACGCACATTACTCTGTGCAGCCCTCCCAGAATGCCCCAACTCCCTGAGGAAGTTCCTTGGGCTTGGAAAGGCCTTAAGGTGCTCATTACGACAAATCCTTCCTCGGCCCAGTGTTGTCACCTGACAGCGGATGTTCTTTAGGCCTTCGGGGCAAGAGGAGGCTGGGGGACAGACACCAGGTTGGCAGTGTCACCACGAGGGCCTCAATTCACTGCCACTCAAGACCACCTGCTTACTCACACCAAGCACGTCCCGAATGTCTGGCGACCAAACTAAATGTGTTTCATTTGCAAGCTGCTTTAAGCAAAGGACAAATTCCCCGTTTGGCCATTTTCACTCCGGAGGGACCTGTCCTGCATATGCAAAGCCTTCCAGCCCGGCACAACCTGATTAAAACATGACAGGCTTGTCACAGTGACTTTCACCCCCAACAACTCAGGGGACAATCCCGACTTCCCTGTCACCCCGTCATCCCTGTTCCGGTGCTCCACAGGGACCACACAGCAGCATGTGTGACGGGAACCCACGGAGACGGCTCCCCGGATTGCTGAGAAGCTGGGTCCGCAGGGGTCCCTGTGTGACAGTCCAGACTCACCTGCTTTTCCAGTTCTTCCACATCGACCGTTGAAATGTCCTCAACATAGTTGGATGGGAAGTATTGCTGGATCCTGGTCCCATAGTCTCCTTTCCACCTGGAGAAAAACAGAGGGCATCAGAGGGCCTTCGTGGGGCAGAGTTAATCACTGTGGGTCAGACCCCAGCTGCCGGCTGGGGAGAGGCAGCAGGTGGCCAAGCGACCAGAGGCCGCGGTCATTATCTGTGACAACAGAACATTTCAAAGGGGTCATCGGCTTTTTTTATTTTTTTATTTTTTATTTATTTATTTTTTTTTTTCCAACGTTTTTTATTTATTTTTGGGACAGAGAGAGACAGAGCATGAACGGGGGAGGGGCAGAGAGAGAGGGAGACACAGAATCGGAAACAGGCTCCAGGCTCCGAGCCATCGGCCCAGAGCCTGATGCGGGGCTTGAACTCACGGACCGCGAGATCGTGACCTGGCTGAAGTCGGACGCTTAACCGACTGCGCCACCCAGGCGCCCCTCATCGGCTTTTTTTAAAACAGCAGTGAGTGAGCACAGGGTCAGCGCCCTCCCTACAATAGAATTCTAACGTTTGGTCAAAGACACCAGAAGTTTCAGTGCTTCACGTGGACGTCAGAGGCCATTTGGGACAAAAGCTCAAGTCTAGAGCATTCCCAACCCCACTTCAGGGAGGGCTGTGAACTTAGGGATAAGGACGGGGTAAGGAAGGTTCTGGAGTCCTACAGGCTGGCATCACATTCCGGCTCCACCGCCAACTACATAGGTGCTCTGTGCCCCAGACTCTCCATCTGGAAAATGGAGATAATCCAAGTGCCTCCCTCAGAGCATTTTTTTTTATGTTTATTTTTGAGAGACAGAGCGAGAGAACATGAGCAGGGGAGGGGCAGAGAGGGAGGGAGACACAGAATCCGAAGCAGGCTCCAGGCTCTGAGCTGTCAGCACAGAGCCCGACCTGGGGCTCGAACTCACGGACAGCGAGATCGTGACCTGAGCCGAAGTCGGGCACTCAACCGACTGAGCCACACAGGCGCCCCTCATATATGTTTTTTAAAGGTTTATTTATTTTTGAGAGAGCGAGAGGGGCGGGGGAGACACAGAACCCGAAGCAGCTCCAGGCTCCTAGCTGTCAGCACAGAGCCCGACTTGGGGCTCCAACTCACAAACCTTGAGATGGTGACCTGAGCCGAAGTCGGGCGCTTAACCCACTAAGGCACCCAGCTGCCCCCTAGCCTCAGAGGACTTTATTGGAACCACAGGGCTAAGCACATGCTGAGCAGTTTTAACAGCATCCAGTATACAGTAAGTGCTCAAATAACGTTCTTGTTACTCAGCTAAAATACCACCCCCCCCCCAACCTTCTTGCCTCCTCTGACGGCACTGATAACAAGGAACATAACTGATCTCTGTACGCGTCTCAACTCCACTAAACTGCGGTCACCTCCAAGATTCTCCCCCGAAGCAGTGCCCAGGCACGCAGGGCTACTCCCTCCAAGTGTCCTCCTGTAGGCACACTCTGCAGCCAGGAGGCTCTTTCCAGAACCTATCTCTGACCTCACCACACCCACAGCTGCCAAAGTCTTCAGAATCAAGCCCAGACTCTTTCACCTGACCGCAGGCACTCTCGGACCTTAACTCCTGTCTGTGACTCAAAGTTGACCCTCATCCCAGACCACCTGTCACCTCCACCCTTCTGTCCCTGCCATGCCGCCTAGCTTCCATGCCTCAGTCCACGCCCTTCATATCTAGCTTGTGCCTACTAACCATTTAAGACTCAGCTCAGGAATGCCTCTTCCAGGGAGCCTTCCCTGACTGCCGCCTAGGCTGAGTGTTCTTCCTCTGTGCTCCATGGCATCTGTCCCCACAGCTGTGGAAGCAGTGTGCACCTTTCATATAACTTCTATCTCTGTCTTCCCCACTATGTGAGACCTTTCTCCATCTTACCAAATCAGTACTCGGGGGTGGTGGGAAGCACTTAGTAAATGTTGACCTGAATCCAAGCAGAGGGAGGACCGATCGTCCCATGGCCTGGTGGAAATACAGGTTTGCCACACACCCACCTCACCTCCATTTCTCCAGACCCATTTCAGGCAAACACTGGCTGTATTCAGGGTGACTGAAAATACTGTTTGCCCCAAACTAGGCAGGCCATACCTGTGGTCGAGGTACAATTGTTTAAAAAAAAAAAAAAACTTTCTAAAAAATTATTTATTTTAAGAGAGAGACCATCCCAAGCAGACTCCACACTTCCAGCACAGAGCCCAACACGGGGCTCGATTTTGCAAACCGTGAGATCATGACCTGAGCTGAAATCAAGAGTGGGATGCTTAATCAGCTGAGCCAGCCAGGCACCCCCAGGGGTCATTATTAACAATCCCATTCCCTTCATTCTCAAAGGCATCCCAGTTTGGACAAAACCCCCACCATTTTGGAACTAGGCTGGGAGGATGCACAGGAGAGTGGCACAGTGACAACACCCCACTAGGTGGTGCCATTGCCACCAGACAAAGTTGACCCACAGCCCCTCACCAATGCCACTTACACCAGCACCTCAGTTCACCTCAGGAGCCCTGGAAATGACAAGCACCCCACCTTGGACGTGTGCAAAGGCAGGAGAGCTGTGCCTCGCATGGAAAAGTGTGTGATTTAAAGACGTCCCCTGGGGTCTACCTGCTACTTGGTCCAAGTCACCCACACAAACGGAACGGGGACCTCAACAGAGGCAGGGTGCAGAAAGGGGCATCGTGGACCCAGGAGAGACCCGGGTTCTGGCTGTGCCCCTCAGGGAGAGGCGGGTACACAACACGGCTGGCAAGCTGCGGCTGGGAGCCTCACAGAGGAGCTCCAGGGTCTCCGTGGGGAGGCCACACGGGAGAGCTGAGCCCCAACCCCAGCTTCAGCAGATCGCTCTGTTGTTAACCTTTTTTTGACGCTGGGGATCCAGGGAAGATTTGGATTAGAAAGAGGGCATCTCGAGGCTCCTAGGTGGCTCAGTCGGTTAAGCATCAGACTTTGGCTCAGGTCATGAGCATGCCGTTTGTGAATTTGAGCCCGTGTCGGGCGGGTTCTGTTCTGACAGCTCAGAGCCTGGAGCCTGTTTCAGATTCTGTGTCTCCCTCTCTCTCTCAAAAATAAAAAAAAATTAAAAGGAGGGCATTCTCAAAAAGCAAAACAAAGCAACAACACGAAAACAACTTTGAAAACCCCTGAACTTAGTACCTGAGTCAAGTCAGGAGTAGGGGCTCTGGAATCAGAAGGCCTGGCTTCAGATCTCAGCCTGCTGTGTGGCCCTGGACAAGTTACTGTATTTATCTGTGCCTCACAGTTTCCTCACGTGTACGATGCAGGGGTAACACCAGAACCTCTCAGGGCCACTGTGTGGGTTTATAGGAGTTATTTCAGATGAAGCGCTTACGATGGTTCCTGACATAAAGAGGCACTCCTATCAAGCTGCCATTCAGATTTCTCTGTCAGGTCCAGCTATCTTGTGGGACAAAAGGATGCTGCGCTTGTGAATTGAGTCCCTGGGGGTGCTCGTGGTTACAAACAAGTTCTTATCGCTTAAAGGGAAAAATAGTCCTGCAAAAACACCTGTCTAGGGACTTATGGATGGGCAGCACAACTTTTTTCGATTTTTGCCCCAGGTGAAAAGAGAGAAAAGGTCATTGAGCCCCAGCATACCCAGGTATCTGTGACCTAAAAACGTCCCTGCTTCAGTCGGGGGTAGGGCCGCTGCACAGGACTAAGCATCAGCGGAAGAATCTGAACTCAGAAGAATACGCAGGCTTGTGTCGTGGGAAGGACCTGCACTATTTAATAGCTGTACAACCTTGGAAAGCCTCATTTGCCATCTCTGTAAAGTGGGGAGACCCACAGTCAACTCCGAGGGTTGTAATGAGAATCTGGTGAGACCATGTATGAAAGCAAGTGACACAGAGGAAGGGCTCGGTAAGTGGCCGCTGCTGTTATAACTAAAATAATCTTTAATATGATGTGAAATATGGCGGTTTATCTGCTTTTCTGAATACAGCATGTATCAAACCACCTTCCCAGGGAGGGTACAAGAGTCAAAGCCAGCCCGGAACAGCAGAGAAAGGGCGTCAGAGCTCAGCCAGGACCCGAGTCTCACTGGCAAGAAGGGACAAGTCAAGTTCATCCAGCAAGCAGCCCAGCCCCCTCAGTCTTACCAGCCCCAGGGCTCCTTGGAGACGTTGTGAATGAGGGCCCCACGGCAGAAGCTCAGCTCATCGTTTCGCTTGGCTTTGTAGTCATACAGAGCTTTGACGGTCCTCTGAGGCTTTGAGGGAAAACAAGAAGGAGAAGGTCAGGCTGGGCGACACAAGCAGAGAGAGAGGTCTGCGTTGGTTCTGCTCTTTAGGGAACAGGGAGCTTCAGTCCAAGGTTACAACACCATCTGCTGGCAAAGAGCTAGTAATGCATTGCCAAGGAGCTCCCAAAGTCACCAGGGAGTGTGGATGAGGACCGGCTCCCCCAAGGTCAACCAGCGGCTAAGTGGCTGAGCTCAGAAATAAATCAGTTACGACCATAGTTCATGCTGGTCTTCTGTAAGAAGCAACATGGGTTCTAGGCGGACGTAAGGACACATTTTCCCCCATCAACCTCCCAGGCCACTGCCAGGCTCCAAGGTGCAGCCAGTGGCAAAGGGAGGTGCCATAGAGTGGCTTCCACGAGGAGCCAGTCTCCAGACTGACAGAGGGCAGGAGGAGGCCTCATGGCAGGCCCCCCACGAACGAGAGAAATAAGCTGTCCATCAGGTGACCAGGTTGGCAGACGGCACAACAAAATGACTAAGAGCAAATGCCCCCGAGCCAGACCACCTGGGGCCACGTTCCAGCTCTGTACCTTGCTAGCTATGCTGAGGGCACAGAAACTGTACCCGATGCATGGGATTAATGGGCTGTCAAGTGCTTAGAACAAGGCTTGATATGTGGCCATCCACCCAGACGCGTCCCCTATTACGACTGATATAGTCTTTCCAGTTCCAAGAACTCCTCCCAAGGAAACGATGCAAAGAGATGCCCAAAGCCTCACAGGTGACATTCCTTTTAGTGTTAACTAGAAGGACAAAGACTAGAGATGACGTACACGGCCACTGACGGGGACATAGCTAAACCGGCACAGCCACCCAGAACATTCTGCAGCATGAAAAACCCATTCTTTTTTTTTTTTTTTTAAGTCAAAACCGCAAGCCATGTATTTTACCTCAATTACCTGGCCTACCAGTTTGAGCCAGAACAGTCACGAGGCAAATCAGCAAAGGAGAAATCCACACAGGACAAGCAGCAAGGGAACAGAGCAGAATAGAAATGGCAAGTGTGGGTGGTGGGGATTGTAAAATACGTCTCCATGCGGGCAGAGACCCAGGAATGCAGACAGCGACCGGGTTAGGAGGGTGAGACCAGGGCTAATTATTTTCCTCATCTTCAGCGTGGGTTTTTTTTTTTTTAATTGTTCAACCGTTTTCCATCATAATAACAGCGGTAATTTTTTTTTGAGGCGCTCGCCATAGTCTGGCAGTCGGCGATCAAATGCAGCCACGGTCGTGTTTTACTTGCCTCACTTATAGGATGATTTTCTCTGCAACTTGGGTTAAAATTTAAAAATGGGGCAAATTCACATCAAGCACCTGGATGATTGGTGTGCCTTGAGAAATCAGAAAAGCTGGCCTGCTCTCTGGAAAGGCAGCCATCAAGCGCCAACGGGCACAGCTGCCTTCGAGATGGGGTGTGAGTTCCTCAGTTTACCACAGTCTCCACCATCCCGACACCTGACTGACACAAGGTCATGTCATTCTTATTACCAAAGCCTTCTTCCCGATAAAAGTCCTCTCATAATTTCACACACAGCCCATGTGTCCACATCCTTCCAAGCCTTCATTTCTTGCTGAAAAGGATTTGCATTGGCCAAAGATTATAAATTAAAAAAAAAAAAAGAAAGAAAAGAAGCTCGTCTCTGGATTTCTACAGAGCCCATCATCAGGGCCCTTTCCTTAGCAAGACATGTACTGCGTGCCATATCCAACCCTGCCCCGAAAGAAAATTCGCCATCATTCTTCCTCTGTGGCTCAAACTCTATGTGAGATGGAACCAGAACGAGGAGGGGCTGGGGGCCAAGAGTAAAAACCCGCCCCCCTCCCCGCTACACCGAGTGAAATCACACAGCAGCCAGGGTGGGAACAGGAGATAACGTGCACGCTGCAAAGGGGTCACTGAACCAAACGGAATTCATAAACACCACGGGCTCAGTCAGTGAGCAAGCAACATTTGAAAGATTTTTAATTAGAAGCTGTTTGGCCCAAAGGTGGTTCATCAAACCTCAGAATTTTAGCAAGGCGCTGTTGCTTTTGGGTAGAATTCTATTAACCTCTTCCCGGAAACTAGATTTCACATTGTCAATCATCATTTCTTCTCAAAAAAAAAAAGGGGGTGGGGACGGGAAGCGAAGTTTGCCCAAATGTTCCCTTGCCCTGTTGTAGCTGGGAGGGGACCCCATGCCATGCCAGGGACCCGGTAATGGTGTGAATTACAAGGCTGGCTCCATACCATGGACGGGTTGATTTCACTGGGATCCACATACATCCTGCTGACGTCATAGAGGGAGTTGATATCTCGTTCCTGGAAAAGAACAGAGCGGAACAAATGGAAGCATCCAAGTTCCTGGGGCAGCCCGACACAAAACACGGGTTCCAGGCAGCTCTCTGGCACAAGGGTTGAAACCTCACAGTTCAACTCCTGCCTCCTGGCAGAGATGGTGAGAAGCCCGAACTCGGAAACTTGCCCCCCGCATGAGAGAGGGCCCTAGGCCGGCCTACCGTGTGCCAGGCCCTACACTCCTTTGTGAAAACACAAACCCTGGGACCCGGAGGCGTGCTGCCACTACCTCACGGCCCACAAGAGCCCTGCGTCCATGTCTCCCTGACCCACATTTCGAGTCGGCAGCTGCAGACCGGCCCCCGTGGAACCATTTAGATGATGGGAACTGGCAAATGCCATGAACCCAGACAGGTCACATTCACCAGCACACCCTGGAGACCCTGCCTGCCCTCTGATGTCGGTCACTGTCCCTCAGGGTCACCGCAGGGCTTGTGCCGTGGCTGCTCCCTCGACCTGGAACTGGCTTCCTCCGTAGCTCCCCATGGCCCAATCACTCCCTGTCAGGTTTGGGCTCCTGTTTTAAGCTTCTCAAGGAGACCTTTTCTGAGCTCTCCGGCTCAACCCAAAGCAGCACCCAACCTCACTGTATCTGCCTCACTGCAATCCACGCTGCCGGGGACATTTTCTGCACGTGACTGCAGGCCTGTCCTGAACCTAAATCTCCCGAGGCAGACTTTTGTTCCCCACACTCCCAGTAGCTTGGACCAGTCCTGGCTCATGGTGGCTGTATCCTAAATCTCTCCTCAATACATTACTGAATCCACATGACAAGAACAGAAACATGGTCATCTGATCAGGTCCGTTCTCCACTCAGAACAAAAGCCGGTGTCTCACAGGGGCCAACCCAGCCCTGCACCATGCAGTCCCCCATAAGCCCCATCCTTCCTTAATTCTTGTCCCACTCTGGCTCACTCAATTCCGGCCACACTGGCTGCTTCTCTGTGCCTCCAGTCACGCCCTCACCTCAGGACCTTTGCACTCACACAGGTCCTTCCCATAGTGGCACGGCTCACTCCTTCACCAACTCTGGCATCTGCTCAAATGACTCCTTCTCAATGACCTCTTTCCAGAGTACCCTCTTAGCACCGCAGCGCCTTCCCCGTCACTCTGTATCCACTTCTCCACCGGCCCAGTTTTTCTCTACAGCACGGGTGGCCACCTGATACGTGATGTGTCTTCTTCGTCTCACTTACTATCTGGTTCCTGCCCCACTAGACCGTACGCACCATGAGGGCAGGGTCTCTGTCCCCAGGACCTAGGGCGGTTACTGGACACGTGAGAAACGCTCAACAAGGGTCTGCTGAATAGACACGGCACCACATCACGGGGGAGTTGGGCGCCTACCATATTATAGCGCTCCAGCAGCTCAGGCGTCACGGGATAGCGCAGCCGCATCTTCCGGTACAGCGCGTGCTTCTCGTAGTAACTGACCAGCTCGACGAGGCTCTCGAAGTAGGCAGAGGTCCCCAGCACAAAGTGCCGGCCGTCCCGATGGATGCGGCAATGCTTTACTTTGCCCCTGGCCCTGGAGAGGGAAGACGGCAGGGAGCTGAGGCGCCGAAATCCACAACACCAGACAATTGTTACGCAGCCCTGCTAACTAGCAACAACCTGCCTGTCCATCCTCAGGGAACCAGAGAAATAAACAGGGTACGGCAGTCCTGTGAAGCACACGGATCTTTTCAAGACAGAAACACAAGAAGAACCTGTGCCTCACAAGAGATACTGCTAGTTCCTCTCGTCTGCCCCCTCCTCCCCAATTACAGGACTTGACTTTGGGAAGGTACTGGTGTCTAGAGCAGGGTTAGCAAACAATGGCCCCAAGGCCAAATCTGGCCCACATACCACACCCACCTGCCCCACTGCTGCCCTCACTTTTGTAAATAAAGTTTTATTGAAACACGGCCCCCCGTTCATCCGTTTACATATGGCCTGGGGCTGTTTTCACTCTACAGTGGCCGAGCTGACAGGAGCTGGGGTAGCGACCACGCGGTCACAGGGCCTAAAATCCTCTCCGTCCTTTACAGGAAATGTTTGCTGATCTCTACTCTAGAACTCTGGGATTTGAGGCCCAAATCCTTCAATCTTATCTTCAGTGCTCCCAACTACTGGAACGATGAGGTGTTTTGTTTTGTTTTGTTTTTCCCCAAAAGGAAAACAAGTCTTTTATCGCCTCACCCAGTTGAAACATGAGGTCAGAAAAATCCAAAATGGACAACAATCTTCGGTCTTACCAGCTTTTATCAGCAAGAACAGAAGCCTTTAGGAAAATAAGTTCTGATCTCAACTTTACAGCCCAAAGCATCTTGTCAAAACGTTCTAAAGGCATAACTACTATGGGCGAGCTACTTATCTTTTAAGATTTTGCACCTTGTGTTTTCATTGTTTTAAAAAAACACATCCTGTGAAGCCACTAATTCAGTAAGTCTTGTAAAAAAAAAAAATGCTCTAAGACTTCTGCCTCAGTGGCAGAATAGTTGCAGGAGTATTTTATTAAAAAGTTGCAAGATGAAGCTATACTATGATCCTATCTGTATTTTTTAAAAATGGAAGGGAAAACGATGTATTTTCCATAGGTACGTGTTCATGGAGGAAATTTTTTTTTGAAGTCCACACATGATAACAGTTAAGAAAGTGTGTTTTCTTACAGGACAAGGACCCAGATGAGAAGGACCACAGGGGGTTTAGCCTTCACTGCAATATCTTAATTTTTTATTATTTTTTTAATATTTATTTTTGAGAAAGAGTGCAAGTAGGGGAGGGGCAGAGCGAGAGAGGGACACAGAATCTGAAGCAGGCTTCAGGCTCTGAGCTGTCAGCATAGGGCCCAATGTGGGGCTTGAACTTGTGAACTGCATGAGCATGACCTGAGCTGAAGTCAGACACTCAACCAACTGAGCCACCCAGACACCCCTTAATTTTTTTTAGAGAATGTATTTATATAGCAGCGCCTGGGTGGCTCAGTTGGTTGAGCATCCGACTTCAGTTCACGTCATGATCTCACAGTGCGTGAGTTCGAGCCCTGCAACAGGCTCTGTGCTGACAGCTCAGAGCCTGCTTCCGATTCTGTCTCCCTCTCTCTCTGCCCCTCCCCCACTTGTTCGTTTTTTATCTCAAAAATAAAATGAAAACATAAATAAATAAATAAATAAATAAATAAATAAATAAATAAATAAGAATATATTTATTTAATAAAAAATTTTAAACTTTTGGGGTTGCCTGGGAGGGTCAGTCAATTAAGCGTCTGACTTTGGCTCAGGTCATGATCTCACGGTGTGTGGGTTCGAGCCCCATGTTGGGCTTTAGGCTGACAGCTCAGAGCCTGGAGCCTGCCTCAGATTCTGTGTCCCTCTCTTGCTCTGCCCCTCCCCTGCTTGTGCTCTTTCTCAAAACTAAGCGTTAAGAACAAATTTTTTTTTAACTTTTTACAAAAGCCCCCTAGGGCAGGAAGGCTCCAGGATGCTGAGGTGAAGAGTATGGGTCAGGTTCTGGTTCCTTCCTCAGGTAACCTGTCTGAACCTCAGTTTCGTCCTCCACGGTGCTGGGGACCCACGGTTCCTGTGTCACGGCACGTGTCAGGACCGCGTCTGACAGATAACCCAGGTGAGCCCTTTGCAATGTGCCCAGCGCTCCGAGGGTACTCAATGAGTGAACGGTTAGGAAAATATAACCAAAGTCAAGTCAAAATGAGCTTCTCCAGCAAGAGAACAATCAAAAAGGGAGACAGGAACAGGGCTGAGTGTGAACGGCACTTTCCAGTCACCTGGTTGCTACAAACCAGGGGTCACCGTGGCCTGAGGTCTTAGCTCCGCCAAGAAGCCCCTGCTCCCATGTCCCACAGAGGTGCACCTGCCCCGATCACACCTAGAGCGCATCTCTCTGTGAGGACGCGCGTCCTCTCCTGTAGAGATCTAGCCCCAAGTTCAGCCTGGGTTCTCAGAGCTCAGACCAGCACCAGACCCAGGAGAGGCATTCTGCAGATATTGGGCAGAGGGGAGAGGGAAGGAAATTTACTCCAGCCCTCTGCTCTCCCTCTGCATGGAGCACATCCCCCTTTGGTCCCCCAAGAGCTCCTGCTTGCCCTGGGCCACCTGCCTGACCACCGTCTGTGGCACTCACCACACAGTACGACAGCAACGCGTTTCTGTGGCCGATTCTCCTGCTGCAGGCGACACTTGCCAGTGAGGGACAGTGACACCCACCCCACAGCCTGACCAGAGTGAGTTTCGAAGAGTCTGGGCGGTGGGGGGAGGTCATTTTTGACTACTGCAGTGACGGAGCGTCCCCCACAGGCACGCGGTGGGTGGAGACCAGGGACGTTCACCATTCCAGCATGATGGAAACCGCCTTCCCTTCCTCTCCTCTTTGAGACACAAAGCCCTCATCACCGGCTCACTCAGCCAGCACGCAATGACCACGACTACTGGCAAGGCAATGCTAAATAAGAGGGAATCGCTCAAAAGAAAGAAACACTTGTGACCGACAGGAGGTCGCTCATTCGCCGCAGACCGCTGGGCTCATGAGAGCAAGGACCGCGCGGTTTTTATCACTTCTCTATTCTTGCAGCCCCGCACACAGCCTGGCACATAGTAGGTGCTCACAGAACCTGTGCTAATCCCTAAAAGTTCCAAACTCCAGCTTTCAGGGTACCGCCCTGGTACCACCAGCCCACCTTCATCCAATGAAGTGACTCCAACCGCCCCCCACCCCCCGGGCCAGCTTGAAGGTGCCCAATCAGAGAACCATGACACCCAGCTCAAGCAGGGGCCAGGGGGACTTTATACATCACAGGACTCGTCTTTTCTGCTGGACACCGTCCTGGCAACCAACGTGAAGCCAAGAGATAGTATCCCAAGAACTGCAGGGGAGACGTGGACCCAGGCCTGTTGGAAGCCAGCTTCGCCTCTCGAGCATCTCCACTAGTCGCCAATTAACCCCACTTTTTTTGTTGGCACAAAGCAAAGGAGAGTCACTCTGGCCGGAGCAGACTCTGGTAGATTCTTGGCACGCGGTGGAGCCCCGGCAAATGGCCACGATAATGACCTCCACTGCCACCGCCATCCGCTCACCCAAGAAGGCATCAGTGACTGGGGAGAAGGAGGCAGCTCCAAATGCCCAGGGGGCAGCCTGGCAGGGCAACCACGGCACAGGGGCCAGGGCAACAGGAATGGAAGGAACAGGAGCAGCCTGGCCACACCAGGGCCCCTCCGTGCAGCTAGCTGGTAACCAGCATCGCCCCGTGGCAACAGCTACCACTGCCTCCCGCTTTTCACACGAAGGAACCTAAATCTTCAAGTGAAATTTCTCAGTGTTTCACGTAACCGTGTAGGCTGAGAAAAACATCCAGAGGCCCAGTTTGGGCCATGAGCCTCTTGCTTCAGACCTCACAGTGAAAACAGCAGGCTGTGGACACGGAGGGGCCCAAGTCTGAAATTCTGCCTCGGCCCAGGACTAGGCTGTGGGGCTGTAGACAGGTTGCTCAACCTCTCTGGGCCTCCCATTTTCTTATTTGAAGTCAGGGACCTACCCCTCATGGGCTACAGCGAAAGACTCAATCAGAGGAAGTGTTCATGGCAGCCCAGCGTCTGGAACGTTAGTTAGGCCCGACGCTGAGAATACACCGTGGTAGGGGAGATGGAGGGACAGTATGAAATGGGTCTGAAACCCTCCCAACGCTGTCACTGGTGGAAATTGGAGGAATCCGGCGTCTTGGGGTGGAATTCAAGCCGAGAACCACCGTCCTATGGACGCTTGGTCCCTAAGGCCTTTCCACCGGCAGCGCTGGGTGGCGAGTGCAGATGGGAGGAAATCCTGTCTACAACGTCACCGATCTGGGCCTGCCAGGGCTGTCTGGGTTCAGATCCCAGCTCCACCACCCTTCCTGCCTGCACGTTTCTGCAAGTTACTTATTCACCTCTCTGTGCCTCAGCGTCCTCCTGTGAAAAATAACGACCCAAGTCCTCCAACTGCCGGAAGATGGAGTTAATGTAACACGTGCCACTCTCAAGAACACAGACCTGTGCCAGCACGCTGCGTGCTCCTGTGAGCACAGGCCGCTTTTGCTATCACTGCTGTCCTCCTCGCTGACCCTCTGGGAGCGGACGCGGAGGTAAACCGCCAGCCGCAGCACCCCCTTCGCTCTCCGCTCCTGTCCTTCCCAGAAGGCTGCAGCCCGCCCACTCACCTGAAGGTGATGGCGTAGGAGTCGGTACCTTCCCGCCTCCGGATCAGGAAGGCCCCGTCCCGGGGAACTCTCATCAGCATGTCCTCTGCTTCCCCGCGGCTCAGGCCATCATAGTACCACCTGTGGCACAGGAAGGGGACCAAGTGAGAGGGCCACGCACAGCGGAGGACGCAATGAGCTGTGAGGAGGCCTAGGATACGGCCCCAGAAAACACGGCGGAAATTACACAGTGGGCCTCCCCACCCCAACACATCACTCCAAACAGCAATTTTTTCAAAGACCACCAACATGTAGCTTGGGTAAAACACTCATAACGGAGGTCTGCTTGGAGCATGAGAGAATAAATGAACTGTACACCCTCGCCCCCCACCCCCATCGGCCTGACTCAGTGCCAGCATCAGTCACAGCAGAGAATCTCAGAAAATTGGAGGCAGAGAACACAGGGAATTGAGTTTTCAAAAGGTCTGTTTGGTTGGTTGGCCTTTGGATGCTTTTAAAGATAAGAAAAAGCCAATTTGAATAGGCAATCTATATGAATATAGACCAAGGAAAGCAAGCGGCTGTAAGTTACAAGGCTTCTCAGAAATGTACATTTTAGCAGCCTTCTGCTTAAAAATATTTTTCTGCTTTTCAAAATTGGTTAACCCTTCAGAAAGCATAACTCCTATTCATTTTACCAGATTTAAAAAAAAAAATGAAGGGAAAATCTTTACAATTACTTTTTTCTTGTTCACTTTCACAATGAACGGGAATGAGCTTTGACAAGCAAAAAGATTATCACCGGGCCAAAATTCACCGCTGAAAATCCAAGTCCAAGAGCTCAGGACTGTGAAGATAGTGGTATGGAGGCAGGGAAAGAGGCAGAGGGACGGAGAGAACAGGGCAAAAGTAAGGTGGACTAGGGGTCTGCAACTGTGGGAATTTGGGCCCCGGCACACCCACAAGCCTGGCTAATCTGATGCGCGAACATAACCCGCAAGGGTGTCTGCACCCACTAAACCTGTGGGTGGACGCCTGAGCTCTGCTGTCCCGACAGCATTGAGCACACATACGGCTTTGACTCGTGGGGGTTGGGGTTGGGCACGGGGTCGGTGAGCCGGAGCTCGAACTCGGCACAGCGCAGGTGCGTCTCACGGTAGTGCTGGATGAGGTCATAGATGCTGGTGAACATGATGTTGTCAGTCAGGAAGTACTTCATGGTCCCGCCCTCCATGACGGAGCGGATCCGGCAGTGCTGGACCCGGCCAGACCGCCTGCAAGGAGAAGGACAACTTCAGGGCCGAGGCCAGACCGACTGGCCATTCCGGCACCCTGAGTGGCAACGAACACCGGGGGGGGGGGGGGGGGGGGGGGGAGGTGGAGGGGGTAGGGCCAGAACTGCGGCCAGGGACACTGAGGGGTAGACCCTACATGTGGCCACTCAGGTCTCCCTGTGCTCTTAGGACATGCTTGGGCTTTAGCGCAGACTGGTCTTTTAGCCTGGATTCCAGAACATTCTACCTACTTCCTCTAACACTTTTACCTATAAGACTCCCACTCTGGAGCCAGATGGCCTAGGTATAAACCCTGATGCTGCCACTTATGTGCTAAGTGACCTTGAACAAGAGCCTTGTCCTCTCTGGGCCTCCACATTCTCCTCCTTATATGCTCAGTCCTCACTGAGCCATCCCGAGGACTGAACAAGCTCACGCACAGAATGTGCCTGGAAGGCCGCCTGGCATGCAGGTGTTAGCTATCACTATTGTCAGTACATTGTAATCATCTGTACCCTTTGGGTCTCCGTTTACACAGTCCTTCTTTCAGGAAGTCTTCCCTGATTGCTCCCATGCCCAACATTACATCAGGTCCCTCTTGTACACACTCTGGTAACATCTTGCCTTTTTCTCATTGCAGTTATCACAGTTATAGACCATCGATTCCTTTTTCATTGTGCATCTCCCCAACCAGACTCTAATCTCCATCAGGACAGGGACCCCCCCCCCCACCCTGCCATCTGTCTGATGGCTGCACCTAGCATGAAGCAAGCACTCCAGTGAATGAGTTAATGAATGAATGTAGTGAGTGAGTGAATGAGAAAGCTCATGATGGCACCATAAACCGCCTTTCAGGTCTCTATTTTAGGGACAAGGCAACAGAGACTCCAGGAGGCTGAGTGATGTGCCTAAAGCCACCTGCTTTAGGACCGGGACTGGGGTGGGTGGGGGTGGCGTGAGTGAGACCACATCATCTTAAGTGTCTTAAAATGTTGACGATATTTTGTTCATCGCGGATTTTTCATTACTTCAGATTTTTTAAAAATATTGCATTGAAATACTACTAATCTTTTTAAAAAGATTTTATTCTTAAATCATCTCTACGCCCGATGTGGGGCTCGAACTCACAACCCTGGGACCAAGAGTCACATTCTCCACTGACTGAGCCAACCGGGTGCCCCGAAATACCACTAATCTTGATTGCTAAGTTTTTTGGGCCTCACTTGCCTTGGCCCACCCCTGCCCTGCATAGCTCCCTAAGAGACGTCTGGGCTTCCAGGCCCTGCCTGAGCTCGCACAGCTCCCCACATGGCCCCCCGTCTGGCCAGCTGCAAGGGGAAGGCGGTATGCCCCTACCAGAAGGACAGGGTGTAGTCGTTGGGGAAGGTCTTGCTCTCCCGCACCAAGAAGGTCCCATCTTTGCCCCCCGTCTCGGCACAGTATTCCTGAAGCAGCTTCTCGGCATTTGTTCTCTTCTCCACCTTCTTGTGGAACCACTCCTCCCCAAAATGCAGCTCCGTGGGGGGTATATCCTGGGCCACAAAGGGAGGAGGAGTTTCTGAAAATCTGGACCCAAAAGACCCCCGGCATGGCCAGACTGGTCCCTCTGCACATGCTGACTCAGGGGACTGGCGAGCAGACAGGCTGGCATCAGCTTGCCCACTGCCCAAGAGGTCTGGGGAAATGGCTCTCATTGCCTTCCCTCTCCTGTCACCACTGGTGGTGGCTGCCTGGAGTCCTGAGACATGGGCTAAGGGGACCCCAGTACAGGTTTCAACTCTATTGCACAAGAAATCTGAAAGCCATAATGCCCTGGGAGCTGCATCCTGGGAGTACCAAGGATGGCCAGCAGCCCAAGGACAGAAGGCAGGGAAGCTAGGAACCAAGCTGGGGGTGGGGCTGGACAGAACATCCCAATATCCTCCTGCCAAGAACACAGGCCAATCAGGCCCTTCTGACAGCAGGAAAAACCCTTGAACCTCATTGGTTGAGAACCTGGTCCAGCCAGCCAATCAGAGAAGAGCCAGGCAGCCTTGGTACCCAAAGAGGAAGCTGGTTAGGCTGAGGGTGTCCAGGCCTATGGGCCAGGGGAGAAGACCAGTTAGGGGGTCTCCCCTACCTGGGGCAGCTCCTCCTCTGCAGTCTGCTCAATGTCATCGCTGAACGAAAGCTTGGCATCGGCGATGGCACAGTAGTGCCGGGTCCATTTCTAGAAGGGAAAACCAGCATTAGCTCTCGCCCTCATTCTTGGCCCCATCCACTCAGGGGCCCAGAGCCCCTGCCCTGGGATGCGCCATTCCCACTTTCATAGACGTTTGTGGTAGTTTCATGAAATTCGATCCCCTTCGAGACATTTCTTTTAAAACATCTACTGATTTTGGGGTTCCTTTGGCATCTTCAGGACTTTTTTATTCAGTGCGTCTAAGGGTAAGTACAACTTGGCATCAGATTTCTAGTTCGTATTTAATTTGAAGGCTATTATGAATGATGGGATTGTTTTTTGGGTCTCCTGACTGTTTTCTTCCATTACACCCACTTTTTACGACTTTCAGGATTTCTCAGCCAGTTTGTCTAGAGGCTCTTCCACATCGGTGACTTAGTTCTTTATTTTAACGTGAACAATTTTTAATATTTCTAGGATGTGAGAAGAGACATATCAAAACATACTCAAGTGGATTCGCATGTTAGGTTATGGGATGTGGGAAGTGGCCTTACACTCAAAATGCATTACTCTCACCAAAATAAGGTTTCCAGTGGGAGTGTCCCAGACGGAAGGATACTAAGGAGTTAGGACGAGTAAATGCACTGCTGCATCCTGAACTGAACCCTGGACCACAGAAAGGATGTCAGTGGACAAACTAGTGAAACTGGAATAAGGTCCATGAATTAATTATTATTGTACCAATGTCCATTTCCTGCTTCCAATAACTATCCTCTAAGTTACGGAGAATGTTAGTATTTGGGGAAGCTAAGCGAAAGGTATGTAAAACATCCTTGTATATGCGTGTGTGTAAATACCCAGTACGTTAGGTGGAATATAAAATTATTTTGAAATAAACCATTAAAAAAAATAGGTCAAAATGCACATAAGACAGGAATACCCTCAGAGTTCTCTAGTAGACCTCGGATGCACTCAAGGCTCTGAGAAGGAGTGCAAGGACACCCACCTGGTCAATGGAATCCCACATGTACAGTTCACCCTGTTGCTTGTGCTCATCTTTCTTATCTTCCACGTTGACATCCACATCGCCTCGGGGGCCCAGCTTCTTATGCTGAGGGGAAAAAATACACATAGCCTATCTGCCTCGAGACCCAGGTTTGGAATCTCTGAGCCAATAAGCGTTCACTCACATCAGCCGGCCAGGAAGCATCTATCTGCAGCATGCGCCCCGGGGCCTTTGCACTGCCTGGTCTCTCTGCCTGGCTCGTCTCTCACTTTAGCTCTGTGCTCAGTGTCACCTCCTCAGGTGCGCTTTCCTGGACCGTGTGGTCTACACAGAGCCCCCGCTCTCCTTCCCATCCCTGTCACCGTCTGACCACTGGGAATTATTTTCCATACTCTCGGCCCTTTGTGTATCTTTATGCCTATCTTTGTCTTCTGTCTTTCCTGCTAAAATACAAGCCCCGTGAGGGCGGGACTTGGTTTTGAATCTCCTGTGGTAGCTCAGCAGGTAGTAAGTGCTGGATAAACATTCAGTAGATCAGTGATAACCACGTGCACCCCCCACCTTCTCCGGCACACAGAGGGAAGGCAGCAACAGCCAGTCCAGGGTCCGGGCTGTGCAGGGCAGAGGACTGCACGCTGGAGATGCAGATTTAAGACCTGAGCGCACACAGCATTCCTGCTGCTTGATCAGCTGTGTGACCCTGGGCAGGTGGCTGCACTTCTCTGAGCCAGTGCTGAAGACAGTGACTGCAACCACCTTCATCCAGGTAAGTACTGATGCCCACCCAGGCAGGTACTTGGAAATCCCAGATTCTGGAGGAAGCTCAGAGCTGGGCATCGGACAGGGGCTTGAATTCAGAGCCTTACTAGCTGCGTGACCTCGGTTGGGTGACAACCTGTCTCGGTCTCAGTAACGTCCCCTGTGAAATGGGGATAATGACAGCCCCTGCTGGGTCCTGTAAGCCAGTGGGTGCGAAAGATACTTCTAAAAAGGTGCAACTTTTCAAAGTACCTTAATCTCAGCTAAGCCACCTTTTCAACCTCAGTGTCCCCATGTGGAAAGTGACCCTGGGGCCTGGGATCGCAGGGCTGTAGGAGACTGAAGAGTATTTCATGCCGTGCCTCGCCCAGTGAGTGACATACCAGGAACGCCTCACAAATGCTATTCCTCCCTCTTTCCTGAAACAAAGGAGTGAGCCACCCAGTGCCACAGGCAGGCAATGTGTGCTCTGAAAGGGGCCTTCAGGGCTCCACATCAGAAAACAAGAGCCAGGAAATCCCTGGGGACACACAGAGAGTGGTCCCAAGAAAGTGAAGCTATATAGAAATGCAGATTTGCAGATGGAGGCCTGAGAAGCCGTGGACCCTTCCCAGCCGAGCTCCCTTGGCCTCTAGTCCTGCCTTCCCTATGCTGGAAGCTTCCTTAAGTATCTCAGTGAAAAGTGCCCCAGGTCTTAGCCAGATCCTCTCAGATGCTGCTGCTTTTACACCGAGGGCACGGACATCCCTTCCTCTGCACGAACCTCGGCGAAAGCCCCCTCGCACTGTTTGGTACCCCTCTGTTAACGCTTCGGTCTTCCCACTAGACCGCGACCTCCTGGCACACAGGCATTGTTCCCAGGACATCTTGGTGGTCCAGCGATGATCTAGGAAATGTGCCTCGTGTTTATGGAGGTTACTCCCACAACCTGAGGGCACAGCCTTCTCTCCGCCTGGTGAACACCTGTCCATCCTTCCATACGAACCTGCTGCTTGTCAACAAAATCCATCCCCCTCCTTCTGCCAAGGGCCATCCAGGTAGAGACCTCACATCCATCATCCTTGGCAGGAGGTGTGAACATGTGACTAAATTCTCACACACAGGACAGAACCGGCCGGACATACCTAACGGACATTCTGCTTGTTTGGCAGGACTCGCGGACCCTGGACGTGCTCACACTGCCCCTCCTATGAGCTGGAGCTCAGGTAGGCCTACAACCCAGCACCAACCGCACACAAGGACAGCACCCCAGGGCATAGCCTTCACCATTTCTGTGTCAGGGACCTCCTTCGAAGCCTGGGAAAGACTCTGAATCCCCTTCTCAGAATAGACATTTATAATACGTACAATCATAAGAGACACTATACTGAAATACAGTTAAGATACTGAATATTTGTAATATAAATAGATGTACTTCTTTATTAATATCTAAAGATCTAGAATCAAATCTATTAACTACCACAATTTCAGAGTAGTGATGAGCACAGCATTATTTTCAGATATTTGCGACAACACTAAACACGATATGAAAACATCTGTGATTTCTGCTGGTGACAAAGCCCCAAGTGGCTTGTTGGCAATATTCGTAACGAAAGGAAACCCTCGGTTTTACTTACAGGTTAATAAAAATAAAGAGGCAACATTTTCCCCCGAAGTTCACATGCTACCCCAACCCAAATTCTAACTGCAGATTCGCTGGGTGTCGATAGAACCCAGCTGAAAACCAGTTTTCCCTGGGAGACTGGAGAACGAAAAGAGAATGCTGGGTCCCTGGAAAGCCTTCTGGGCCAGAGCTCAAGCTTCTAGAACACTCTCCCTCAGCTTAGGAAGAAATGGTCTCTCCCGGGCTTTAAGCCACTGTGTATCCGGTTTCTTTGTCCGGGGAATACAGACCCCCAAACATCACCCCTCTCCCCGGCACCCCTGCACTCTCAGACAAGGCTGGTCCCTCCTCTCTCCCCGCAGCACTTGGCAAACCACCCTCTTCATCCCGTTAGCGCACGCAGCCTTTTGGGGCAACTGTCCACCTCCAGTCCATCTCACATGCTGGAATGGGAGCTCCCGAAGTCAAGAAGGGAGTCTGGGTCACTGGAACACCCCCAGCACAGAGACCTGACTCCGCCACGGGTGCGGTGGAGGTCTGCCCCAAGAACGGATGAACCACAGGTAACACTTACGTGGCACCTGCTACGGCCCAGGGGCCAGTCCTAAGGACTGTGTGCACATTTTCTCACGGGACGCTCACGGCCAACGCAGTAGGTTCTCTTACGAACCTCCCGAGACTGGTGAGGACACAGTGGCACCGAGAGGTTAAATGGCTTTGCCCAGTGTCACTCACAGAGACAGTATGGGAGCTGGTGGGACCAGGAGCCTGTGCTCTGAGCCACGGGCTCTTCTGAATGCACGACAGCACCCGAGGTCACCTGCCTTGATGATGATCTTCTCCCGCAGCTGGCTGGGCGAGGGCAGCTGGTCAGCACTGGCCTCCGTGGGCTTTGTCAACAGCAGGTCGCCAAACACCTCCTTGAACACCCTGGCCATGTGGCGCTGCTGCTCCACACAGCAGTGCTCTTCGATGGACAGGATCACCGGGAAGCTGCGGGCGGCAGGAGCCAGCTCAGCTCAATAGGCTGGCGGGGGGGGGGGGGGGGGGGGGTGGCGCAGCAGAGGTCACTCGAGTCCCAGCCCTAGCCTCCTCCAGGATCTAGAACCAGGGAGGGACTTGCACTTTGGGCCTGCAGGGGGCGCCAACACCCAGTGGAAGACATTGGCAGCAACCAGCCAGGATGGAAACCGGGCTGGCGGATGTGTATCTGTGCATGTGTCGGGTGTGGGAGGGCGGGGGGGCAGGAAGGGGCGTCTGTCCACCTGTCCCTTAAAGATGAACCACCGGCAAATCAAGCCCACAAACCTTGAGGTGACAAAGGCATGGTCTTTGATGGCCTGCACGACGTCATCAAACTTGATCTTGGTGGTCCGCGTCCAGCCATGGTAGATGATGGGCTTCCCATCGGGCCCGTCCCAGCAGTCCACTGAGGGAACAGACGTGCAGCCTCAACACCTGCCCGTCACTCTCCGCCTCGAGAGTCCACTGACGGCAGGCACACTGCAGGGGGGGGCAGCTGTGAGGTTGGCCGCGGCCCCCACGTGGCTCAGATCCTACGACACGGGGGGCCACACCCAAAAATTCCCTTCAGGGACCGGCAACGTGAGGACCCACGTTACCTGTGTGCATGCATTACCCGTGCAGTTACAGGAAGATCTGGGTTGCTCGATTAAGGGTCTCTTTGTAGGGGTTTTGGGGTGGTTCAGTTGGTTAAGCACCTGACCCTTGATTTAGGCCAGGTCAGGATCTCACGGTACATGAGTTCGAGCCCTGCATCAGGCTCTGCACTGACAGGGCAGACCCTGATTGGGATTCTCTCTCTCTCTCAGTCTCTCTCTTTCAAAGTAAATAAACTTCACTGGGACACCTGGGTGGATTCATCGATTAAGCACGAGACTCTTGATTTCGGCCCAGGTCATGATCTCCCAGTCTGTGAGACTGAGCCCCTGTTCAGGTTCTGTGTTGACAGGGCAGACCCTGCTTGGGATTCTGTCTCTACCCGCCCACCCCCCCCCGCCCCTCCCCCAGTAATGCTGTGTGTTTGTTTCTCTCTCAAAATAAAGTTAAATAAATTAAAAAAAATAAAGGTCCCTTTGTAATGCGACACATTTGTCCAAAAGAAACTAGTTTAAATGTTTCTTTTTAAAGAAGATATTTATAACGTGGGATTTTTTTTTTTCTTATTTCACTTGGCTTGCTTTTTCTGCTAGTGGAAGTAATACTGAACAAGGAGACATTTATTTTTTTAAAGTTCTGGTAAAACATCCCAACAGAAAAGGTGAACAGCCCCTCTATTTTCAACCCCCAGAGGAAGTAGGAGCTGACAGCTTTTTTCACGTTTGCTTTTTCCTGGAAGGCAGGGTGGTATACACTTAGGCAACTGTCTACAGGAACAACTGCCATTAAAGTCTGATGCCACGGTGAGTGTTTGTGATAAAATCGGAGCCTAAGTCAGTTCTCTGTGCCCTTTCTCAGCCCAATGCACCTGCGGGCCAGTGGTGGTACAGTCAGGCCAGGGGGGTGAGGGCTGAGAAAGGAGAAGCGGCTGGACGTCTCTAAGGGCCTGGATCATCTATGTCGGGGTGTCTGTGACCAGCTATGAAAAGAACATCCAGGGTGGTACCCATGGCTGGGCCAGCTGCGAAACACAGAGGGCTCTAGCCTTCCTCCAAAAGCAGCTCAGACGAGGGGGCGGGGCACCTGGGTGGCTCAGTCGGTTGAGCGTTCAACTTGGGCTCAGGTCATGATCTCACGGTTGGTGGGTTCTAGCCCCGCGTTGGGCTCCGGGCTGACAGGTCAGAGCCTGGAGCCTGCTTCCGATTCGGTGTCTCCCTCTCTCTGTGCCCCTCCCCAGCTCTGTCTCTCTCTCTCTCTCTTTCTCTCAAAAATAATTATTATAAAAATGAATTAAGATAAATAAAAAATAAATTAAAACAGCCCAGAAGGAAGCTGGAGGAGGAGAGGAGCATTAACAAAGCTTAGGTACTGGCCTCCCCCAGCCCTGCCGCTGCATCAGATGCCCAAATCTGTTGCCCAAGGGTTTCTGACTCCAACCCAGCCAGGCTCAACACCACCGCTTGCCCTGGGGGGAAACCCTCTGGGGAAAGGTCCCTCCCTGGCTGTTGGAGGCCACATCCCCCACCCAGATGCTATGAGCACCTGGGCTCTCCCTTGGCGTGCCCCACTCATCCCCACGACTCAGGCTTTTTGGACAAGGAAGGCGACGAGCAGCCCCACGGCAGGCTGCAGTTCAGCAGCAGCATCACCTGCACCAGGAAAAGGGCACTCACGCTCGATGCAGCGACAGCCCATGCGCAGGCAGCGGATGTATGCCTCCGTGGACGACTCACTCCGCAGCTGGTCACCGGTGAGGTACCTGAGGGACGGGAGGTGGCGGCCGGGTGGGGACAGGCCCGCACCTCGGGGAGTCCTGGGGAACTTCTCAGCCCAGGTGCCCAACATCCTCAACTCTGTCTAGAAAGATCGGCGGTCGGGATCTGGGCCGGACACATGCAATCGTGTGGCCACACCAGTCACGAGCCTTAGACTCAGGCCACAATCGCAGGATGTGGACAGTAGCCACCTTGGCAATCCAAGGGAAGGGGCGAGGCTGTGTGTTCTTTGGAGAAGCACTCGGTCAAAGTGTATCAGGAATGAAACGGACATATGGCCATCGATTCATACCCGCCCCCGCTATGGTGTCCACTAGGCCCTCAGTCCAATGCTGGGCCACAGTTTTCATTACAGGGCTCCAGGCCAAGCACAGATCTTCAACAACCACTGCTAGAACTCAATAGACTTTGAATTCTGTCCACCAAAACTGACATAAAAATGCCTATTTTGGGGCGCCTGGGTGGCTCAGTTGGTTAAGTGTCCAACTTCAGCTCAGGGTATGATCTCGTGGTTTGTGGGTTCATGCCCCATGTCAGGCTCTGTGCTGACAGCTCAGAGCCTGGAGCCTGCTTTGGATTCTGTATCTCCCTCTCTGTCTCTGGCCCTCCCCCACCCATTCTCTCCCTCTCTCTCTCTCTCTCTCTCTCTCTCTCTCTCAAAAACAAATAAACATTTAAAAAATTTTAATAAAAAGCAGAGTTTTATGCACTCTCCTTCTCACCACATCCACCCCCCACCCTTTTAAGAGTTCACGTTCCTTAACTATCCTCTGGATTTGGTAGAATTCACCACTCTAAGCCAAGGGACATGGTGGGAAAGAGAGAACCATGCAATCATTTTGCCCCTGAAAAAGACTTTACCTTCCCAAAATGCCTTCTCTCTGACTCCTGTCTGGCACGACCCTTGGAAAGGTACCAACCTGTAGCTCTCATGATGCCCAGGCCCCAAGACTTTCACTTTCTCACCATACAAGGCAGATTAACTCTTGGAACTTCGGTGCAACATCCATTTCTTTCTTCCAGTCTACCCTCTCTTTTGCAATCAGGATAATCTTGCAAACATTGGAACGTGCTGCTCTCTGGCAGATTCCACTCAAACACAACCGCTGTCCTGCTCTCTCATCATTCACCCTCCTGGATTCTAGAGTCTCGTCTTAACAAACCCCGCTCCGTTCCTCATGCCCCTGGACCTTTGAACATGCTGTTCCTCCTTGCCTCACCACCTCTTCATCTCTCACCAACTCCTGTTCATCCTTAAATCAAAGGAGGCCTTTTCCCCCTCCAAGGACATGAGGAGAGGGCTCCCTCTTTCTTCAATGCTGTATCCCCAGTGCCCAGCACAGGGTATAGACCCAGTCAGGACCAGTTCAATAACTAATTCAGTTACTCTGCTGTAGCTACTAGGAGATGTCCAAACCGTGAAAACCAGCTTTGCCAACCTGCTTCTTAGGGCCACAGAGAAAACACGATTATTGCAAATATCAACTGGGAAAGGGGGGGAGGTGTGTTCCCATGTCCCTTCCAGAAGCTTGTGTATATTCCAGTCTGAGCAACGTGGCCCTGCACCCTGCCCGCTGCCACGCACTTCCAAGAGCAGGGCACCGGCACCCCACCACGCTGCCTTTGGCTGCCGGGCCCATCACGGGCTCACCAAGAAACTCACGTGTTATGTGAGGAGGAGATCCAGTAATGGGACAAGGGGTTGTTCATGTCCTGTATGTCCACGACGTCGTACTTCTCATCCCAGATGCTGTTCTCCCGCGAAAACAGGTACGTGAGGAACTAGGAGAGTCACAGAGACAAGATCATCACCCCGATGAGGGGGACCGACGGTGCTTTCCCGTCTATGCCAACAACGGAGAAATGGTGGCTCTGATACATCAACTCAGAGAAGATGGTCTCCAGGCCTCAGGTACCCAAGTTTTGTTTTGTTTTTTTTTTGTTTCTTTATTAACTTTAAGAGGGAGAGAGGAAAAGACAGAGAGCAGAGGAGGGGCAGAGAGGGAGAGAGAGAAGCCCAAGCAGGCTTTGTGCTGTCAGTGCAGAGCCTGACGTGGGGCTCAAACTCACGAACGAGTTCATGACCTGAGCCAAAATCAAGAGTCGGGGCACTTAACTGACTGAGTCACCCAGGCGCCCCTACCCAAGTTTGTAACGCAGGACGCTCAGACTTCGGCAGGATATATGGACACATGTTTTCGCTGACCTGTGTGGTATTTTCCTTTTTAATGTGTATCCTAAAATAGTTGATACGAAAAGAGTATAGGCTTCCCACGCAGAAGTTTTAAGGCATAATAATACCATGAACTTTTGTGAACCCGGCACCCAACCAGAGCCAAAAAACATCACCAGTATCCTAACATCTAGCAGGCAGGAAGTTTCCTCACCCCTTAAAAAAAAAAACGGATTGGGGGTTAGTCAGTTGAGCGTCCGACTTCGGCTCAGGTCATGATCTCACAATCCGTGAGTTCGAGCTCCGCATCGGGCTCTGTGCAGACAGCTTGGAGCCTGGAGCCTGTTTCAGATTCTGTGTCTCCCTCTCTCTCTGCCCCTCCCCCGTTCATGCTGTGTCTCTCTCTGTCTCAAAAAATAAATAAACGTTAAAAAATAATTAAAAACAAAATCAGGTTGAGTCACACGGGTGCTACACTGTGCTGCCTGGGCACAAGCTTACACGAGGCAGGAGCACCCCCCCCTCCCCGTCCCACCCTCCTCTCCGTCCATCCCCTGCTGCTTCACACGGGGCAGGGGGCAGGTGCAGAAGCCCCATCAACCTTCGAATCTCCTGGCGGTGCTTAGGTTGTTAGCCACAGGCTGGCGGCAGATGCCCTCTAGTGGGAGAAGCAAAGAACCCACCCAGGCTCCACAGCCGAATGGACTAGGATGAGCACAACAGAAGGCTAGAATTCAGAACCTAGAAGAAAAGCAGCTCTCACAGCAAAGCCCTCCAAGGGAAGAGAACCGGAAAAAAGGAACGTCAGACATCACAGACATCAATCGAAGAGGCCCAGCCACGTTGACAGGAAGCCCACTCACCTCATCAACAAACAAGAAGGGCTCGGCGGTCTCCCTCAGGGTGTCATCGATAAACTTTGTCATCCGCTCGCGGACTTTGTTCAGATCCTGAGCCCAAACCTCCTTGGAATGAGAACGAGAGCAAGAAGTCGTCAGAAAGGGGAATGGCAAAATTCTTCATCTCTCAGGATCCAGTTTCCATCAGAGACCAAAACACCAACCTGTTCTGAACGCATATGTGATCAACGCCTGCATATCACACGTTACTCTGTGCCTGGCCAGCATTCTTTGTAAAGGACCAGAGGGTAAATTTTAGGCTTTGGGTCACAACCACTCAAGTCTGCTACTGTCTGTCAGAAAGCACAGACTTTCTGTCAGAGACTGTAGGAAATAAGGCTATGTGCTTAACATAGCATCTGGTACATAGAAAGTGCTCTGATCTGGGGCACGAGGGTGGCTCAGTCGGTTAAGCATCCAACTTCAGCTCAGGTCATGATCTCATGGTTCGGGAGGTCAAGCCCCACTTCGGGCTCTGTGCTGACACCTCAGAGCCTGGAGTTTGCTTTGGATTCTGTGTCTCCCTCTCTCTCTGCCCCTCCGCTGCTCATGCTCTGTCTCTGTCTCTCTCTCTCTCTCAACAATAAACAAACATTAGAAGGTGCTCCGATCCTGGCAGCTTGTGCAAACAATTGTCTTCCTCCTGTGGTCACCTCAGTCCATGCAACTCTGCACCTCATTCGTTGCCACTGTCATTTAAAAGCCGAGGAAACAGAGGCTCAGGATGTCACATGACAACCCCAAGTTCACATAGCTGGTCAGCAGCAGAGTGGAGGTTCCAAATCAACTGACCTAGAATATGTCCTCTTTTCAAAGAGTCCGCCAAGTAATGCTTCTCAGATGTTGATGATATCTGAAATATACCTTCAGCCGTTCGAAAACAGCTTCTACCACTTAGAAATTCGGAAGCCCACGGGGCACCTGGGTAGCTCAGTCGGTTAAGCGTCTGACTTCGGCTTGGGTCGTGATCTCACAGTTTGTGAGTTCGAGCCCCACATCGGGCTCTGGGCTGACCACTTAGAGCCTGGAGCCTGCTTCAAATTCTATGTCTCCCTCTCTCTCTGCTCCTCCCCTGCTCATGCTCTCTCCTTCAAAAATAAATAAAAGCATTAAAAAAAATTAAAAAAAAAAGAAATTCAGAAGCCCATTAGAAAAAGAACACGTGATATGAAGTAACTGTACTGTTTTCCTCTCTAATCCCTAGAAGCCCATACACTCATAGGCAAAAAAGATGCACAAAAAGATGAAACATGACATAGTTTCAACTGTGACTAATGTTTCATGGCTTCTGAATATGCTAAAACCTCTACCTTTCAGGATGATAAAAGCAAATGTGCTACCAGATGTGTGTGTGGTTGGACGGGAAGGGTCAGACCGGGAAGTCTGAAAGAAGCAAAAGGCAAGGGCAGATACAAATAAGGTGGTAAAGAGATGGCCCTGCTGGCACGTGGGTGGCTGACCAACAATGAACCTTACTGTGGATGTTTGCAAATCTACTTGGATAGGGACACAAAGTAGCTGGGAGGCTGGGAGCGGCCGGCTCATCCACACACGAGGCGCTACGATCTTTGAATACTGGAACATAAAACTCAAATCATAGGGATACTTAATGCAAACGCCTCGCCAGACCTAAGTGCCCCCCCCCCCCAAAGGCCAGGGGCTTCCTCGTTCCTTCTCCCACAACGCCTTTGCACTTACTAAAAGGCACAGGGGCTGAGCCAGCTTAACGTGGAACTCACCTGGCTGTGAATAAAATCTTCTGCATAAAGGAGGATAAAATACCAACATTCCGGGAGTTAAAAATAAATAAAAATGTATCTATGTGGGGTGGGGTGGGGTGGGGTGGGGTGGGGTGGGGTGGGGTGGGGTGCCAGGCAGCTACGATCATGAAAACGAGAAGCAAAACAGACGAAAGGGGGATGAGAGTCTCAGCACTGGGCACGGACTGTATGGCCAGGCTCTGCGTTAAACCTTTTTCACGGAGCGGCTCGTTTTAAGCTCATGCAGCCCCAGAAGGTACATACGTTACTCTCCATGTTATGTGAGTGGAGAAGCTGAAGCTCTGAGTCATTAAATAACTTGCCCCCCAACAGTGAGCCTGAGACCAACCCAGGCACATGACTTCTGGAGTCTTCCTTTTGACCCCCTCCCCCTGCCCCCAACCTGTTCGACAGTGGCACCCATCCCCTGCCAGGGCTGGCCTGTGGCACATGTAACCAGTCCTCCGGTGGGAATTTAGGTTAGCTCCAGGCCTTCACTCCTATTAAGAACTCTGCCATTGCTTCTGTAGGGTGAGTTCCTAGGAGGGCAGTTATTTAACTGAGGTATATAAACCTTTCTTCAAAGTTTTCATTTTAATCGCCTATTGCCGAAGTGCTCCCTAAAAACCTTGCACAGATCTGCACACCCAATGGGGCCTCTGTGAGTATTCTGTGGGTGAGCACCCATCACCCTAAACAAATGTCCCTGATGAGCAGCCCTGCTTCCTGCCAGCATCACACAGAGCCAGGCACATTGGACTTAAGGGTCTACAAGACTGACGGCTCAGTGTCCCCATTCTTGACATCAGGGGCCCCCTGGGTTCTAACTCCCCACTTGGGGAGATCTCCTGCGCTATGCTCCTGACCCACAGTCCTGATCTCCGAGGGGCCAGCGTGGGTGTCGTAAAATTAAGCAGCAGAAGCTGGTGAATTCTAGGGGATCAGGCTACTCATCCCCAGGGATTCGGCCTCAACGGCTTCCCACCAAACTGAGTAGTTAGGGCAAAAAAGAGGAAGGTGAAAAAGAAAACCGCGTGCCTCTCTCTGCTTTACGACGCTGGTGGCACAGACCCAGCATGTAAGGTGCCCAGAGAATGCACGTGCCCCTTTGCTGCACCCCACCGCACAGCTGCAGGCTCAGGCGCTCTCCTTGAACCCTGCACGGGGGAAGGGTGTCACCGTTTATCAGGCACCACCACAGCTGCCCCCTTTGCCTGGGCTTCCGTGTGGCTGGCGTTGCCCCCGGTTGTGTGTCTCTTTTCATCGCTCTACATTCAGTGAAATCTGAACATGGGAGATACGCTGGGTGACATTAACGAGTTTAGTGTGGATTGTGGAACAGGATTGCTGTGGTCATGTTTTGTGGGAAAAAAAAAAGTCCGTATCTGTAAGAGAGATGCACTGAAGCATTTACAAAGGAAATAATACATAGCCTGGGGTTTGCTTTAGATTATTCCACTAAAGAAATGAAGAAGAAAGGGAGGGGAGGGGAGGCACGTGGGTGTGGAGGTGGAGGGCAGGAGAAATAAAATTGGGGAAACGTTTGTAACTTCTTAATCTGAGTGATGGGTACGCGGTGGCTCAGGATGCCTATCTGTCTACTCTTGCACATGTCTGAGATGTTTTGGAGTAAAAAGTTTCTTGAGAAGCCAATGAACTGGAATGCTACGAACCTGAAACGGCTCTAAAAAATGAAGTCGATTAAAACACCAAAACCAAAAACTTAAATAAGGAGGAAGCAAAGACAACTCCAGGGACAGATGTAAAAAATTTTAAGTATCTACACAAAAATGCATGTATACGTACATACAAAGATCACTGCAATCTTCTCTGACCCCACGATTCTGGAAAGTAGGGCTCCCATCACCACTTAGAGAGGAAACTGGGGAACAGAAAGGTCAAACCACCTGCCCAAGGTCACACAGCTAGTAGGAGGATCTCACGTTTCTCTCTGTCGAACTCAGTTTTTCCAACCACAGCACTACTGACGTTTGGGGTTGGGGACCTGTGCATTTCAGGATGTCAGGCAGTATCCCTGGCTTCTACCCACGAGGTACCAGGAGCCCTCCCACTTGTGACAACCAAAAACATCTCCAGACATGCCCCAAACCCCCCATTTGGTGCAATGACTCTGGTGGAAAACTACTGCCCGACACAAAAGCCCTTCACTCTGCCACCAGCACTTCCCCATGTGTCATTTGTTTAAGGACGGCTGTGCTGTTTTATCCCCCAGAGGACCCGGCAGGCTCATCCGCCCGGTCACATCTTCCCATCGCTCAGGGAAGGCTTCCAGGAAAAGGCCACATATGATGAGCCAGGAGAGGGAGCGGAAGCCCGCTAGGTGGGAACAGACGGGGCACCCACCTGCCTCGGACTACTCTCACTCTCCCCTTCTGGATTCGTGCCTTGGAAAGGGGCCGACACGAGGCGGCTCTCCTTCCAGAGTCTAAGACACCAGAGCGGCATCGGACGGGAGCACCAATGTGTCACGACAACCGCCGGCCGGGTGGCAGGTGGTGAGAAGATGAGAACCCGACCCAGGCAGCTCCTCCAGCTCCCCCAGCCCTGGCCTGCCCTCACCTGCTGTTCGTGTAGGAGAAACCGCTGGAAGTCGTGCAGGTAAACAGCGGAGGCATCCGGCCGGTCGGTGTTGCTGCCCTCGGGGAAAGGGAGGGTGTTTAGAGAAGACACGATCGACAGAGGCTGTGCACCAGGCAGCCTGCCACCAGGCACCCTGTAAGTCCCTCCAGGGAGCTGGGTGGCAGGCTGGCCAACGGGGAAACGAGGGTACAGCACACAGAGAGAGGCTCAAATCCAGACCTGGAGGACCCAACAGCTAACGGAGTCCCAGAGAATGAGGAGGGGCTCGCCAGGACGTGCAAAGGGTCTCAGACAAAGGGAACCATATATCCCAAGTCCTGAGGGAAAAGAGAAGGGGGGCAAGGGGCAGGGGGTGGAGGGAGAGAGCAGTGGGGGAGGTGGGCAGACCTGAACCGCACAGCAAATGCTTGGGTCAGGCTGGATGTGGACAGCATTTGGGTGGGGGTGGGATCTTATGCTGGAGAAGCGAACAGGGCCCCATCAAAGGGTCTCCTCGGAAGCCACAATCCAGTTTGCTGAGCCACTCAGGGCTCCGAAGCAGCAGTGGGGGTCAGCTGAAGCCCCCCAGGTTCTGGGAGGGTGGGGGGAATCAGCCTGAAGACACAAGACACAGGCTTTGGAGCAGATGAAGGCCTACTGTTGGGAGAATTTTCCGTTTGAGAGGAGAGAACCTTTCGCCCTGCATACAGGGAGACCCCACCTCAGCCGGCAGCCTGCTGACAGATGGCCTCATGGAGAGGATGTTCGGGGCCACTGAAAAAGTGGGACCTCACTGGACTGGCAGAGCAACCCTGGCTTCTGTGGAAAGTGCATTCTGTAGAACAGAGCTTTAAGGGGAAATCTATACCCTAGAATTTACAAGGTGTCTATGTGGGGGGGAGGGAAGCGGGGGTGTCTTTTAAAGCGCAGGCGGTAAAACACACTTTAAACTGTTGCCTTTACTGAACTCACTTAGAATCCAAAAGTCTATTGTCATTCTGTAATTGCGAATGTACTTCCAATCTTCTTTGCTAACGACCCTCATAGTCTAACCCTTATTTTTTCCTTAAAATTCTACATGAAAATCAGATTTGTTTTGGGGTGCGTGGGTGGCTCAGCCAGTTAAATATCTGTCTTGATCTCGGCTCAGGTCATGATCTCACGGTCCTGAGACTGAGCCACGAGTTGGGCTCTGTGCTGACTGTGGAATGTGCTGGGGATTCTCTCCCTCCCTCTCTCTCTGCCCCTCCCCCACTCATGCACATGGGCTCTCTCAAAATAAAAAATTAAACATTTTTTTAAAAACCAGGTTGATGGGGGGTGGGAGGGAGGGGAGGGGAGGTGATGGGCATTGAAGAGGGCATCTTTTGGGATGACCACTGGGTGTTGTATGGAAACTAATTTGACAATAAATTTCATATAATAAAAAAGAAAAAAAAAGAGAAAAGAAAACAAACAAACAAAAACCCAGATGTTGCCCTTTCCCTGCCGCCGCTGAGTCTCGCGGAGGCGGAGGCTCGGGTGCGGTCAAGATTCGGCTCCATCCGTAACCCAACGCCATGGCCGAGGAAGGCATTGCTGCTGGGGATGTAACGGACGTTAATACCGCTTGACAAGAGGTGCTGAAGACCGCCCTCATCCACGATGGCCTAGCGCGTGGAATTCGCGAAGCTGCCAAAGCCCTAGACAAGCGCCAAGCCCACCTTTGTGTGCTGGCATCCAACTGTGATGAGCCTATGTATGTCAAGTTGGTGGAGGCCCTTTGTGCTGAGCACCAGATCAACCTAATTAAGGTTGATGACAACAAGAAACTAGGGGAAAGGGTCGGCCTCTGTAAAACTGACACGGAGGGAAAACCCCGTGAAGTGGTTGGTTGCAGTTGTGTGGTGGTTAAGGACTCTGGCAAAGAGTCTCAGGCCAAGGATGTCATCGAGGAATGCTTCAAACGCAAGAAATGAACAAATGAACTTGACTCTTGTTCCTCAAAACAAACAAACAAACAAAAAAAAAAACAAGCCAAAATAAAAAAAATAAAAAAAAATAAAAACCAGATGTTTCATATATACTGTGCAGTCTTGAGGTTTCTGGTTTAGAAAGGAACAGGGGTCAGTTGCCAGAGTGTCCTCATCAGTGAGGGCTGGTTCTGAAAAGCAGGCCGAGATCAGCGTGCCACAAATCATTTTAGGTGCTGTTAACTCTGTGGCCAACATTTCATAATCACAGAACATTTCATAAATCCCCACTTGGGGAATGAGGAAGAAGAGTAAAGGTCCTGACAAGTCCTGCAGCACTTACATTTTAATAATACCATTATCACTATTTATGAGCCCTTGGCCATCCCACACACCACAGGAAGCACTTTATATGCTTCAACTCGTTTTAATTCACTTAAATCTGCTTGACCAGGCATTTCCAAAACTCATTTCTGGGAGAGCAGGTCCTAAAGCATACGGGCGTCTCTGCAGAACCTGCTGGCCCACCCTCCCACCACTCCATAAACCCTGCTGTTGTTCACGTTTATCCATGCCACGGGCTCAGGACAGCCAATTTCCCAATGAGAGACTTTGCCCCTGTGGAGATCAGCGAGTGCCCACAGAGGTGGCCCCCGCCCCCGTTGGAGCCAGCTGGGAGGACCCACACGGGCACCCAAGCCCAACACAGCCGCCCTGAACAACAATAACCCAGAAGAGGTGCCTCACCCCAAGATGAACACAGAAGAATCTTTTTTGAATTCATCAAGAATCTGAAAGAGAAAACAAAAGGAAAACACACAAAATAAGAACATGAGACAAGTCAAGCCACTTCATGCAAATGGACAGGGTTTTTTAATTAAACGATTATAACTGGCATGACTTGTAATATTTGAAAATGACAGAAACTTAGGTAGAAGTCTTCTTCGCCCCCTTCTTAGTCTAATTCCTGAGAAGCAATCAATCTTAGTAATTTGGTAGGTTGCCCTCTAGAATCTGTTTAGTGGATATTCATTTTAATTATACCTCATCCTATCATATTACATCCATGTCTCCAAACTTTTAGCTGTGTTTGAGGCTTTATTATTCTGCTCCTCAATCATCCTGCGTCATTACTATGAAAACCCACACTGTATTCCATAATACATACATCACCGATGTTCTGCTGTTAGACCCAGCGTTACAAAGAGTGTCTGCGTATCTGTGTATTTTTGCCCGGCCGCACAAAATATTTCCATTGGGTAGACAGGGAAGCACCTGGGTACGGTGTGCGCCTGTTAACTTTGACAGATTCACCAAAATCTTCTCCAAACAACTATCCCGACCAGCGCCCCCACCAGAGAATGCATAACCTTTTCTATGCCCTCACTGCTCCATTTCCCATCAGTAATATTGCAGCGAGCTAATTTTTCACCTTCAGATTCGAGAGAAGGAAAGAAATATTGGGCAGCTTCGGTCCTGCCCTTCATGGCCACACACACCCCCCCCATACTGTCCCTGCTTCCGGTTAGGTAGCATTACCTTAATAATTTTTAATCAGGCTATGACTGGATAAGCATTTGAGAAATTCAGGGCACAAATGGACACGTAGCCACTGGCATGTTACAAACACTAATGATAGAACTACAACTCCCAGTCTAGACTCCCCAGTCCTTTAGCCAAACTGCCTGGAGTCCCGGATGATACAAGGAAAACCAACGTTCTAGAGAAGGTATGGACAGGCCCCTGGGAAGCATCAGGAGGTCTGCGTTAGTCTGTGCACGTATGTGTTTTTATTTCTGGAAAGATGATCTACAGCTTTAATCAGCATCTCAAAGAAATGGGTCACCCAAAAAGGTTAAGAGCCGCTTTCAGAAGAGCTCACAAGTCTCTCTTCTATTTACGTGTAACTGACAGCATAGCTATTTCTTAAATTAAAAAAAAAAAAAAAAAAAAAGAAGGGATTTGGGGCAGTGCGTGCTGTTATTTGGATGTTTGGCACTTAGATCACTAGATTGACACGGCGCTTCAGGCCAGATCCCTTCTAAACCCAAACCCCGCGACTGGTTTCCTTACACCTGGAGAAAGCCGGGTCTAGACTTATCCTCAATTATCTATGCTATGACATCCTTAAAGCCAGTCTTTTCCTTTACTTCTTTTCAAGGAAACACACAAAAAGCTCCACCCCATTTCAGCCAGGCGGGCAGCGGGGCCAAAGGAGGGGTGCCCCGACTGCAGAGAGGCCTCCAGAGCCAGAAAACACGGGGAGAAACACCCCAGCTTCCCCTCTTGCACGCCTGTACCCCCATCCCTCTCCGCCCATTTACTGAACCTGCTGGCAGAACACCTGGGAATGAGTTTGTGGGAATGAGCCCCCCACAGGGCACAGAGTGGGACGGGGGTAGACTGGAGGCAAAAAGGCAAATAGTACCAGCCTGAGGCTCACCTCTCGGGTAGCAGAAACAGAATTCACAGACGCAAGGCAATAGCGTAGGCCTGAGGGTAGGGGTGACGGGGAACCGAAGACAGAAGGCGCCAAGATTCCTGGGTGGGTGCATCCAGCAGCGTGGCCAGTCACGCATTCGCTGCAGTGAAGACTGGGGGAGGGGAGGAGTGTCACCAGGCCTCTCCCGAACATTCCAGCAGGAGATGCAAAGCAAGCTGGCAGTGAGACGGGCAAGTCGGGTGAGACACGGGCCCTGCCTGGGACGCACCAACCTTTGGACATGAAGAAATCAAAGACCCAGCCAAAAACGTGTGAGTGCAGAGACAGTGAGGTAAGAGGAGAATGAAGACAGCACAGTGTCTCAAAGTCAAGTGACGGTATCCAGGAGAGAGTCACCAGTGATCTACGCCATGGAGCGGGCAACATGAAGGCCACAGGACCGACCAGTGGCTCTGTTGATGTGGAGGTCACTGGTCTTAGGAAAACATCAACTGCCGTGGGGTGAGAAGCATGGAACGTGGCTGGGGCAGGGAGGGAGGCAAGGGGGACAGCAAGGTCGATGGCGCTCCTGCAAGAGGTCACTCTACGGGGCAGAGAAATGAGGCAGCAGTCAGAGGACATGCGTCAAGGAGGGCATTCTATCGATGGAAGACAGGATAGCATGTGTTACATGCATCCCCTGAGAGATCTGTGCAAGCCCTAAGCCCCCCGCACCTGTGAACGGGACCTTATTTGGAAATAGGGTCTTTGCAGATGTGATCGAGTTAAGGCGAGGTCCTGCCGGATTACGGTGGGCCCTAGTCCAATGACTGGAGTCCTTATAAAGAGGGACACCTGGAGGCCGGCACAGACCAGGGCAAGGCGGCCACGTGATGACGGAGGCAGAGACTGGAGCGATGCGTCTCCAAGGCCAGGAGCGCCCAGGACGGCCAGCTAACACCAGAAGTGGGGAGAGAGGCAAGGAGATTCTCCCCCCGAGATTTCAGTGGGAGCTGAGTGGTGTCAGCACCCTTACTGGGAGAGAACAGAGGTCTGTTCTCTTCGGCCACTTAGCTGGGGTCTGCTGCGGCAGCCCTGACAAACTAATGGCTTGTCAGGAGCTGACACGAGGCAGCCACGACCTCAGTTACCCCCGGCACCCATCCCACCCAGAAGACAGTAAAGCGAAGCCCACTTTGGCAACAAAAAACAGGCTCCAGGAGGATGAGCAGCTGTTTTCAGATGACATACCCAGAATGTCAAGGGGCCACAATTTCAGCCCCCGTCCACCTTGGTTCATCTCCAGTGGCCTTCACAGTACGTGCAAATGCACACAAAGTGAATAATGACATCCTAGCAAGGAGAGAAGAATATTCTAGATGCTACAAGGCACACAGAGTGAAGAGACAGCAATTAGGTTATGTTACCATTACCGTGTAGGGTTATGTGGCCAAATTCTACTAAACCAGGATGTCGGGGGCCCCGTGTGACTCTGGGTGATGTCCTGACCCCTCTCACCCCAGCAGAGGATCAATGAGGTCAAGAGAGACGTCTGTTTTGTTAACCACTGGGCCCTCTTGGCTCAAACATTTGTTGAATGAATGCTGAAAATAATGGGTCAATTAATTTTCTCTAGGAAAAATTTAAAGGCTACAAAAAAAGTCACCTCTGACTTTTGAGTCCCAGGAGAAGAGGCAGTTACAGCTAGACAAGGGAAGGGGCCGTGCCCAAGGATGGGGACCACAGAAGCAAGAGCCCAGAGGAATCGAGGTCAAGGAGTTGAGTCTCCCCATATGGCAGGGGCACCCTCCAGGCTGTAACTCAGCCTACACATGCTGTGCTCATTTGAGCCATTTGGTTCCAGGAGGCCAAGGGGAAAGTGGCAGTGACAGAAAAAGCTAACCAGAGGGTCACTGCCGACGTGTGCACGGTGGGTCCTTCTCCCTCCTCGCTGCCAATTCGAATAATGTGCCACATTCCCTGTCCCTGGAAGCCTCAGCCAGCATACCATCACAGAATGTGACTCACTTGTCATACGCTCACACCCATGTAAAACTCAGAAGAATAAACATTAGTCTTTCTACCAAAAGTATAATCCCAGGTATAATCGTAGAAGCTTTGTAGGCGTTTCAGTTATCTTTTTCTTTGTACGTGCGTCTTACTTTTAAGTAATAGACAAAACATTACTTTGCTTATAATACCATTTATTCAAACATCAGAAATGAATTTCCTATCAAGTGCTGCCCGGTCATCTGCTTCAATACGGTGAGCGGTCAGAGGACACTCTGGGAAAGCCACCGATTCTGACCGAGATGGTCTTTCTGAAGCAGGACAGAGAGCGGGAGCACCAAAGGTCAGTGCTTCCTTCCCCCGTGTGGCATTCTGCCTCATGAAAGGCTGTTCTGAGGGCCAGCTGTGTGCAGGACACTCTGTGGGGTGACCGCTATCTCTGAGCCCTTTTAACCCTCTCACCGAGCCTGGAGGATGGGCGCTGTCACCCCCAAACAACAGACAAGACTGAGGGTGTGGACACTTAAGGCTGCTCTCAGCTACAAGTAACACCAAGGGAAGATTACTGCCACCTTAAAAAAAATTACAGCTGTTTTCTAGAACAGGCAAACAAGCAAGAGAGGATGCCTGCATTCAGACCCCGTGGGGATGGTAATGGGCGGGAGGAGGCAGTGAGTGCTTGTTTGCTGGTACCCTGCACAGGTGGGAGGGTACTTGTTCTCTGACTGGCACGGGACACAGTTTGTGTGATTACTACTTGTGAGCCGCTGGAGAGCAACTTCAAATCTTGGGTTTATGGGAACCCTTGGTGGACAGGCTTTGAAGACGGCCTTAGGATGTCCTCCTCCCGGTGTTCACAGCCCTGCATTATCCCTGCCACTTGCAAAAGGCATGGGTGCACGCGATTACACGTCTATGACTACATGATGATGCCGTATACGAGTGAGCAACTGTCTTGCCAGCTTTGGGGAAGCCAGCAGCCATGTAGGAGAGCCCCATCCCTCAGGGAGCTGTGGGTGGCTTCTGGACAACAAGGAACTGAACCCTCAATCCTACACCTGTAAGGAACTAAAGGTTCCACAACTTCATGGGCTTGGAAGCAGATCTTTTCCCACTTGAGTCTCAGATGAGACCACAGCCCCCAGCTAAAATCCCGTGAGAACCCAGAGCAGAGAATCCAGCCAACATGTGCCAGAATGCCTGAGCCCCAGAAACTGCATCATATGTGATATTGCTCTCTGACTAATGAGGAACCGTAGCACATTTCCGAAGGAATCTACTGGAGGGTCCAGAGGATGCATCGTCTGAAAGGGCAGGGCGTAAAAACAGACAAACAGCAACCTGAATGCCACACCTCACCGAGGTGAAACTCAAGTCCCGGACCAACAGCAGGAAGGAAACCAGCCAGCTGTCCTCGCTGATGATGCCCGATGCCCCACCATCACTGACCAAGGGGGACTTCGCTTGTCTGGTGGGGAGGCAGCAAGGCAGCAGTTACAAAGCTGGGTATTAAAGCATTTAAGGAAGAAACAATATGACGCTGGGTTTGCTTCAACATCATCTGAGCAGAGGGAAGTGGGCAAGGGCAAGATGAAACCCGATGGCCATGAGCTGATCATCGCTAAAGCTGTGATGGTCCACAGAGGGTTCGCATACCTTTGCCTCTGCTTATACGTGTTTGACATTCCCTTTCGTGAGAACATTTTAAAAATTAAAAAAGCCATGTCAGTGGCTGGGCACTGAAGTCGGGCAGAGGAGCGTTCAAATCTTAGCTGTATAACCTCCAGCAAGTAGCTTCCCTGAGCTTCAGTTTCTTCATCTGTAAAATGGGGCTAATAATGGTAGGTCTCGCACAGTTGGGAAGAGGATTAAGAGCGCATACAGCACTTAGCACAGCACCCAGCGTGTAGTTCACACTTAGGAAAGGTTCGCTAAGGATCTTTTTTTATAATATTGTTAGTATAACCTAGTTAGAGGCCCATCACCCGGGGAAACACATGGGATTAACTTTCTTCTCTTCCTGCTGCTACCCAAATTTTAGAAGCTTTGAGGCTTGACAGCAGCAATGTAAGCAGGTGGTTAGACATAAGGAGGAACTGGTTACCCCAAGTTGGAAACCTACAGGTACTGCTGAGCACGAACCCACTCCTGGGTCTAGGCTTGGGGGTTGTCCATCACCCTAAACAGCCCTATCTCCCCAGAAGAGCCTAGGAAATCCAGCTGAGCCTGTAAGAGCATATATCTATTGCTTTTCTCTCCTCTGTGCAGCCCGCAAGGAGCCCAGGAAGTAAATTATATGCTAACAGTAGGGGAGGGGCATTTACCTACACAAGAGTTAGTGAGGTTTCTCAAGCTGGCCACTATCTATCAAGCTTGGGGTTTTGTTATTCAAATTCCAAGCCAGTTATACCCTCCAGTGGTGGAGATCAAGTGGTGGGGCCTGGGAGGCAAGGTAAATTAGCAGAGAGAAATGGGTGGTGGGTGAGAGCTGGGGCAAACTAGAGAATGCACTCTTCCTTTCTACTCAGACATGCCCGTGGGGAACTCAGGAAGGACCCAGAGATAGCCAGATGTCCATTTTTTTTTTTTTAAAGCAGCAGAAAAATCTAGATATTAATATGAAACTTCTTGAGTTTTAAAGGTAGGCAATTCATTTCAAGAAACACTTAAACCATTAGGCCAAGTACAACAGAATGCAGGCTGAAGGTGGCGTTCTGGCCAACAGAAGCCAGCCTCTGGTACAGATGGGGCGTCTCCCCACCCAAAACCGGGCAATCATAGACACCCCCCAGAGGATTCAGGGATTCTGCAGAAATCAGACTCAACTTTCTTTCTCCTCCTTCTCCCTCTCAAACACACACGCATTAGCCTTAAAAAGGGACATTAACGACAGTGCAGGTTGAATTAAGTCTCAGGTGGAATTTTATCACAGTGGAAACAGACCGCCAGCAGGCTAACCTGCTGGGCAGATTAACCTGCGGGCAGATTAAACAGCTTTTGTGCAAACCTTGTTCTCAAGCTTTGCCTGCCGTCCGTCTGATGAGACAGCATCCTGAAATTTCAAGGCAACTGACTATAAAAACAATTGTTTGCAACTACTTATCTGGAGTGAATCAAGCTTCTTCTCAATCCGGGTCAACTGCAGACAATTGCTGTCTCCAATTGTCATTCTGGATTTCACTTGTGCATTGTCATCAAAGGTTTTCACTGTTCTCAAGAACTGATTATAAATCGAAGTTACAGATTTTGGCCTAAGAAGTGTTTTGATCAGCTTGTATGCAGTTTTTAAAAAAAATTTTTGTAATGTTTATTTATTTTTGTGAGAGAGAGAGAGAGAGAGAGAGAGAGCGAGCGAGAGAGAGAGCGAGAGAGCGAGAGAGCGAGAGAGCGAGAGAGAGAGAGCATGAGTTGGGGAGGGGCAGAGAGAGAGGGAGACACAGAATCCGAAGCAGGCTCCAGGCTCCGAGCTGTCAGCACAGAGCCCGACACGGGGCTCAAACTCACAAACCGCGAGATCATGACTTGAGCTGAAGCCAGACACTTAACCCACTAAGCCACCCAGGCGCCCCAGCTTTTTTTTTTTAAGGTTTCATATAAAAAAGGGGAACAGGGTGCTTGGGGGGACTCAGGCCATTGAGCATCTGACTCTTGACTTCAGCTCAGGTTATGATCTCGCAGTTTGTGAGTTCGAGCCCCACATCGGGCTCTGTGCTAGCAGTGTGAGGCCTACTTGGGATGCCGTCTCCCTCGCTCTCTGTCCCTCCCCTGCTTGCTCTCTATCGCTGTCTCAAATAAGAATAACAATACAAAAAAACTTAAAAAAATAGGAGGAGGAAAGTTACATAATTTTTAAAGTTTTATAAGCAACGGCTTGATTGAATACCTTTATTTTATAAAGGTGGCTGAGTGAAAGAGAAAAAGTTGTCTTTCCTCAAAATCACCTGGTCAGCCAAGGCCAATTTAGGGGCTGACATCCGGGTCTTTCAATCCCCAAAGCTTATAGTCTTCCTACTCTCCTTGGCAAATCAAGAAGTAATATATGAAAACAACCCCAGTGAAGTAGAATTTTTTTACTCTATTAAATAATGTATTTTTTCCCAATGTAGGCAGACGGCCAGCAGTCACCCATCAGAAAGCCTCACCCTGTGCCCACCTGCAGGCCTGCATGCAGAAGGCAATTAATAAGTGTCTTCTCATGATTTTCATGCTCATCACTTAAAAATGCCTGCACTCTTGACTGCCCCACCCCCAGCCCTCATTCAGTGCTCCCTAGAGCCCAGTGCGAATCCCCGCCCCCATTACAAAGATAAGAGACTGAGGCTGAGAATCGTGCGTGGCCAGCCCCAGATCACACAGCTCATAGGAGAAACCAGATCCTCTGGCTCCAAGTCCTATGTTCTCCCTGCTTTGGACCCACCCTTGCTACCTGCAAAGCCCTTTTCCAACAACCTCCTGTTTGCGGGATGAGTGCTGGCTGCCAGGCACTGTGCTCCATGCACTGCACTGAACAATCCTTCTTTTTAAGCTCTACGCTTTATGGGATTTTTTAAAATGTATGTTTGAGAGAGAAAGAGAGAGAGAGAGCAGGGGAGGGGCAGAGAGAGAGAATCTTAAGCAAGTTCTACCCTGCCAGCACAGAGCCTGATGCGGGGCTCGATCCCACGAACCTCGAGATCATGACCTGAGAAGAAACCAAGAGCTGGATGCGTAACCAACTGAGCCCCCCAGACGCCCCCATGGGACTCTCTTTTTATTGCAAAAGTAATGTACTCCTTGGAATGAGTCAGAGAGAACAGAGGTATGCAAAGAAAAATTCAGTGATCTCTCCTGCCCATCCTCTTAAACCCCTTCAGTGCATACACGAAATCAACATTAAACATAAAAACATACATAGACATATGGAGGGGGATTACTCTAGGCAGATTTTGGTTTTGTTTTTTATCAGACCTGGTTCCTCATGTGAATCTGCTGCTGGTTTTGCTCACAAAACACCATGAACATCCCTCCAGATCGACACACACACAGATTCAGGCTTCATAATCAGCTGCATGATGCTGTGTGCTATGGATGGACCACAGTTTACTCAGCCATTTCTCTCCTGAGAAGCATGCAGAAGGCTCCCAGCTATTTTGCTGGCATAAATAATGCTGCAATAAACACTCTACCACTCAATTCCTAGATCCCAGTGCCCTTATTTGTCTAAAACAGAGTCCCCAAAATGCCACCATCAGGTCAAAATGTATGCACATCTTATTTTAAAATGGCATATTATCCAAATAAAAAATTATTCTCATTAAAAAATGAATAAAAGCATAAAAAGAAGGAACACACACATAATCCCTCTACCCAGAGATGGTTACTCTTCATAATTTGATACATTTCCTTTGCAGAATGAGATCATGCAGTGGAGTTAGCTGAACTTAATAGGCTCAGATTAAATTCCAACCAGACTTGTCACATTCCCACCAGGAAGGTATGAGAGAGCCATTTCCCCCTGCTCCCATTTCCCCACAGCTCTCTCACGCCAACCTAACGGACACAAACAGTGCGTCGCAGCCACTCCCACAGTCTACTTCCTTGACTAGAAGGGACACTCAACACTTCTCGTGGGTTTCTTAGGAGCGTGCTGGACTTTGACACACAGGGGAAACGAAAACATCATTGATCATTTGCCCAAGAATCGTCTTACCGACTTTTGCTGCTCAAACATAAGATTTTTATAGAAAAGGTGGAACTGCTCAAAGCTGAGTTCATCTTTGTGAGCGCCGATTTCCTGTAAATTAAAAGAAAAAGTAACCACTCGGTCTCTGAGGTTCCCTACAAGAACACCGCTCCACTATTAACAGGCAGGATCGCCCTTCGACAGCACTGGCTGAAAGCAAACTCGCAGTCTTCTGAAGTCAAACTGTTCACAGGTTTCCGAATTTATCTGCCTAGAGAACATAACCACCAGGAGTCCCACCAGGTAAGACCCTGGCCTTGAACCCCAAAATAAGAGTCTCGGCCAGAATCCCAAGGGCAGTAATACTTTCTGGGGGCAAGAGACATTTCCAAATCTAGACCTAGAGCAGGGTCCGTACATATAGGTCATTCTAAAAGCCAGGGGAAACTAACCAGGCCTTTGGACTTAAGAGTTCAACTCCAGTCAAGCCTTGTCCCCTGAACTGCTTAATGGCTTTGGGTCATTTACTTGAACCTTTCAGACCCTCAGTTTCTTCATCTGTAAAATGGGAAAACTACCACTACCCTCCCTAGGACTTCCCTGGAACCAAATCAGTAAGGTCTATGTATCACCTGCTCAGTAAAGGCTTGATAAAGAGCCAGGTTCCAGGGGGCTGCCTGGGTGGCTCAGCCGGCTGAGCGTCTGACTCTTGGTTTGGGCTCAGGTCATGATCTCATGGTTCATGGCCTCAGGCCTCATGTCGGGCTCCACGCTAACAACAGGGAGCCTACTTGGGATTCTCTGTCTCCCTCTCTCTGTGCCCCTCCAGGGAGCTCGCGCGCGCGCTCTCTCTCTCTCTCTCTCTCTCTCTCTCTCAAAATAAATAAATGCATTTTTTAAAAATATAAAGACTCCTGGGGCGCCTGGGTGGCTCAGTCGGTTAAGTGTCCGACTTCAGCTCAGGTCACTGATCTCGCGATCCATGAGTTCGAGCCCCGTGTCAGGCTCTGGGCTGATGGCTCAGAGCCTGGAGCCTGCTTCCGATTCTGTGTCTCCCTCTCTCTCTGCCCCTCCCCTGTTCATGCTCTGTCTCTCTCTGTGTCAAAAATAAATAAAACGTTAAAAAAAATATATATATATAAAGATTCTTATGATGCGGTCATCAATGGTGAATGCTTCTCCCACCTCTGTTTCGGCCTTCTTAGAATAGTTGGAATGTTTTAGGCAGGTCGAAAGATGGCTTGATAGCCATAAGGTGGGTTAACACTTCCAAGAGCTCACTGGTACTGAAATGAATGCACATTCTTGGCTAAGGAAGCCTGTACCTGGGGCTGCCACTGACAAGGCCGTGTGAGTCCTGCAATCGGGACCAGCGGAATGGAGAGTCACTGGGCTCCGTGACAAGGGTCGGGACCTCTCAGAGCACCACAAAGGGTGCCTACCCATCACCTCTGTTCTTATGCACTCAAGAAACCCCCCCGCCCTACTCTACACCCCCACTCTTAGAGTCACCACCTGCCACAGATCTACCAACAGCTCCATTATGCAAGAACATAAACAAAGTGATGTCGGGGAGCAGGGGTGGATGGGAAGTGGGGGGATGGGCAGAGAAGAGCTAACTCCAAGTATGTTGGGAGGACTTGCATACAAAATGCCACATCCCAGGGGCGCCTGGGTGGCGCAGTCGGTTAAGCGTCCGACTTCAGCCAGGTCACGATCTCGCGGTCCGTGAGTTTGAGCCCCGTGTCGGGCTCTGGGCCGATGGCTCGGAGCCTGGAGCCTGTTTCCGATTCTGCGTCTCCCTCTCTCTCTGCCCCTCCCCCGTTCATGCTCTGTCTCTCTCTGTCCCAAAAATAAATAAAAAACGTTGAAAAAAAAAAAAAAAGAAAAAAAAATGCCACATCCCTGACAACCTATGTAAGGAAACTTCCATGATAGTTTCAAAACAAAACAAAACAAAACAAAACAAAAAAACCCACGTGTTCAACATTACTTGAAGGAAAGCAGGCTGTGCGATGGTGAGGGAAAGGGAAGGCTATACCGTGGGAACATCCCAAGTCAAGCAGCTCAGCAAACATGGTCCTCAAGGAGGATGTTGTCTGCTAGGATTGCAAACATGGGCCTATGACCTCCAAGGGGTCCCTCTGTCTCAACTGAGACAGAGGAATCAGGAGGTGAAGGATTCTCCTGGGCACCATTCAGCGGGGCTCAAAGGCTAAGCGACCCTAAATTCACAAAATCACCACGCCAAGCCACGAAACTTACCACAAACTTATCTTTGAGGAACTTGGCACTGTTCACTTTGAAGTTGACCAGGGGCAAGATGGTCTTCAGCTCCCGGAGGGTGATGCTGCAAAAGAGGGAAACCCCAGCTCTATCCACCTCGAGGGGCTTCAACGGTAGAGGGAGCGGCTGTTCCCATCCACTCCACCCTCAGGAGCCCCGTGAGAAGACGGGTCGGACACAAGAGACCTTAGGCTCAAGGGGGCTGATGCCACGATGTGCAAGGCTGGTCTCCACACTTCAGGGATGGCCGTGGACTCAGGTCACTTAAGAGATTCACAGGGTGAGCAGAACATGGTATCAGGTGCCCAGAAAGCTTTGCAGATAGGAAATGTCCCAGGGGTTCAAACGAAGGGCAGATCGACGAAGGCCAGAGGGCGAGGGGGAAGGAGCTGACCTTATTCAAGCACCTGCGATGTGCCAGGCAGTAACGTTACCTAACCCCTCACTACACTTGAACCCTCAACACAGTAAGCATCACCCACCCTCAGGGTTCAGAACAGGCCACGGGGTGGTGTTTGAGGGGGGAGGGCACACTGCTCGAGGTCAGAGCTGGGTGACGGCAGAGCTTGGGTTTGAATCAAATCCCAAAATGTACAGTCATCGGGACCACATCACAGAAATCTTCATGCATGTTTTTTGCTAGGCCAGGTGGCAAGTTCAGGTTCAGAGCCAAGAAAGGGAGAGCGCATTCCGAGCAAAGGAAATAACCATACTGGGGACACCTGAGTGGCTCAGGCAGCTCAACATCCGACTTCAGCTCGGTTCATGATCCTGTAATTCGTAGGTTCGAGCCCCACTTTAGACTCTATGCTGACAGCTCAGAGCCTGGAGCCTGCTTCGGTTTCTGTGTCTCCCTCTCTCTGTGCCCCTCTCCTGCTCACACTCTGTTTCCCTCCTTCTCAAAAATAAGTAAAACATTAACAAAAATTTTTTTTTTTTTCAACTTTTTTTTTTTTTTTAATTTACTTTTGGGACAGAGAGAGACAGAGCATGAACGGGGGAGGGGCAGAGAGAGAGGGAGACACAGAATCGGAAACAGGCTCCAGGCTCCGAGCCATCAGCCCAGAGCCTGACGCGGGGCTCGAACTCACAGACCGCGAGATCGTGACCTGGCTGAAGTCGGACGCTTAACCGACTGCGCCACCCAGGCGCCCCCAAAAATTGTTTTTTAAAAAAGAAATAACCATACTGGGGCACCTGGTGACTCAGTCGGTCAAGTGTCCAACTCTTGATTTCGGCTCAGGTCATGATCTCAGGGTTCCTGAGTTTAAGCCCCGCATCAGGCTTTGTGCTTACAGTGCAAAGCCCACTTGAGGTCTTCTGTCCCCTCCCCTGCTCGCATGCTTTGTCTCTCAAAAAATAAAACGTTTCAAAAGTAAAAAAGAAATAACCGTGCTAGCAATAATAACAGCAGTGATGGCTGAAACCGAAATAGCGCATACTCAACACGAGGCACCGCTCCAGGGGACAGGGACACACACACTCATTCGATGCCCTGCCACCTTACGAGGCCCACACCGTTAGCACCTCCATATTCCAACTGAAGAAACAGGCTCAGAGAGGCTGGGCCTCTCTGAGGACGTGGAGGACGTGGACTCCAGGGCAGCTGCCTGTAACCACCGCATGTTACTTCCCCTCTGGGAACAGCATGAACGGTGGGGAGGTATATGGGGTTAGGGTGGTGGGTCAAGGGCATGAGATCCAGACCCCTGTGGCCGCAGAGCCGAGCGTCTGGCAGAGTGAGAGATGGTGGTCCGGGGGAGCTGTTGGTGTGGTCAACAAAAACTGCTCTGTGTTCTGGAGACGTCAGGCTGGACAGGGCTGTGCACGGCCAAGGAAGGAAGCCTGCCCAGGATGTGGGCAGAAAATGGCCCAGTTTCCCCAACGCTGCCAACTCGGCCTCTGCCGGTACATCCGGAAGGAAGCAGCACGTTCTACTCAGCAGCTGCCCCTGGAGGCGACTACATGGGACTCTGGCCATCTCAGTGTCCCCATGGCCAGCCGTTTTACCTCTAGTCTAACAGCCCCCCTAACATCAGACTCCTTTACCTGCAAGATGCTTCCCTACCCCCCACTACTCCAGGGCCTGCACCGAGGGCTTTCCCAGAGACACTGAGAGCACCCATGTCAGGAGTGGCTGGCTGGGCACGGAATCAAGCAGGCTGCCTGAGACCCCCATCCTGACCCAGCCCCCGGGGGTGTCCGGGAAGAACCCGGCCAGGGCAGGATGAACAGAGAAGAGCAGCAGGGGCTGGCACCACGAGACGGGACAGGGAGGGGGTCTGGTCAAGCTGGTGTCCCTGCAGCGCTCATCCAGGATCAAGGAAGAGGTCAGAGTCCCCTTGGGGACCCAGAACCTCAAGGCAGAAACAGGGCCAAGAACCCTCCCCACATCAGGCACCAACACAGGGGGGCTGGGAGCCAATGGAGCAAATACAGGGTCTGGGGTAAGGAGACACTGAGCAACGGGGCATCTGAATCCACCGGCTGTGGAAGTCCCACCTTACCGCACAACAGGTGAACCCCCAGGTAAAGGGTGGCGGGGGCAAAGAGCTTCCTTGGGCCCCCGTGCCGGGACTTTGCCACCCCACTCCCCTCCCCACACTCCCACCCCCACCCCCGGGCCTGTGGCTGTGCACTGCAGAGCCTGACCATGAGCAAGAACAAGCACAGAGACTCCCCAGCTGCTGGAGGGGAGGAACCCAGCAGCCCCAACTTCACCGCTCTCCCCGTCTGGGCCTTGTCATGAGATGAAGAGTGCGCCTCACCAGGGTCACATCCAGCATCCAATGACTAGTCAGTCAGAGTGAGCAGCTCTCTGATGACCTCAATGGAGGACGGCTCTACAGGCCGTGCTTGTGACCACGGCAGCCCATCTCCTTCTACCCCCTCCACACCCACAGGTGTCCGTCCACCCCCACACCCACCCCAGTAAGCTTCCCACACACAAACCCACGTTTTAGACTCTGCTTCCTACAGGCTCGGCCAGTGACAGCCGGTTGGGAACCAGGGCGATTCCTTTGGAGAGGGAAGACTAGACATGATCCCCGCCATGGGCCACAAAGGGCCCTCCGTCTTCCCAGGAAGACAACACTCTACCATGGTGGCATCTTCCCTTGTCGGCCTGGCACGGTCCCAGCTCCTACAGCACCGCATCCCAGCAGCCCTTACCATGCTGCCCGGGGTTTGTAGCCCCAGGAAACTTATCTGCCCCCCTGAGGCTGGATCAACATCTCCACCACCCTAGGCTTCTTAGAGCAAGGAAGGACAATAATAAGCCTATGTCGTGCCCAACCTAAGTCAGCCACCGCCTAAATGCTTTTCACATACCGACCCACTGAAACCTCACACCAGGAACTATTCTCTCTCTTCTACAGACAGATTAGAGAGCTAAGGCACAGAGAAATTAAGTAATTTACCCAAACTCACACAACCAGTAAGTGTCCAAGCAGAGATTCAAACCTCACCACCGCCCAACTTTCTATGATGATGGAAATGTTCTAGATCTGCGTTGTGCAATGTAGCAGCCGCCACCCACATGTGGCTACTGACCATCTGAAATGTGGCTAGCATGACGGAGGAACTAAAATTTTACTTTTATTTAATTTTAATTGATTTAAATAGCCACACGTAGCTAGGGGGCGCCATACTGGACAGAGCAGCTCTAGGAGCTTGGTTGTCCAGGTAGGGTCCCTAGACCAGCGGCACCAACATCAGCTGGGAGTTTGTTCGAAATGCAAATTCTTGAGCCCCAGGCCAGACCTAGTGAAGAAGAATCTGTGCAGGGGAGACTGCACACCTAAGGCTAACGCCCCGCTCCCCCAGGACGTCCCAATGTGCTGGGGCCACAATGTTAACTGCCTGGTAGCTATCTGCATGCCTGCTGATGGACAGACCTGGACCCACACACCTGCCCCCCACCTGCAACCCCTGCCCCCTTCTGCCTCCTGAAGACCTAACACAGTCTGCCCTCTGTCCCTGCCAGCATGAAGAATAAAGCGCAGCATTCAGCCTGTGCAAATCCAACGTCATATACCAAGGGGCAAAAGGCAAAGGAGGGAAAGAAATGTCCACAGGCGACAATCTGCTACCAGCCCTTGAGGCTGCTATCCGTCTGTGGGACTCAGAGCCTGTGACCCTCACACCTGGTAACACAATTCCAGGGGCCCTCAAAGAAGGCTCAGGGGGTTTTCTCAAGGTATATTTAAAAAAAATTTTTTTTTAATGTTAATTTCTCTTTGAGAGAGACAGTGAGCAAGCATGCATGTGTGCACGCTGGGGAGGGGCAGAGAGAGAGGGGGAGACAGAATGGGAAGCAGGCTCCGGGCTCCGAGCTGTCAGCACAGAGCCTGATGCAGGGTTCAAACCCACCAAATGTGAGATCATGACCTGAGCCGAAGTCGGTCACTTAACCAACTGAGCCACCCAGGCACCCCTCAAGGTATATTTTGACCACAGAAATTTCACCCTTTTGCACCAACCTCAGAACATAATTCCCAGGTAAGAGACAACTCAACTCTAAAGGCTCAAAGATGGAGTGGGGCTGGGTCTCTAAAAATCTGGCCAAGAGTTATGGTGAAAGCACTAACACCTTTGACTCAGTGTCCCCAGGCCTGGAAATGTCTTAAGGAACTCTTTCAAAGCTAGAACGTTCCATCTGCTCAATGTTATGTGTAGGAATAAAAGGTAGAACTTTCATCCAACAAACACTAGGAACACCAAACCAGTCAGACCTCTGACCTCAAAGAGCCTCCACCAACGTGAGCAGCAACAGGAAGGGAGGACTCAAGAAAAGCGGAGCACGTCCGCCCAATGGGGACTAGGCAGCCATGGCACAAGGCTAAGAATCCTACGGAGACCCAAAAAATGCTTCTTATGAGCGTCATGTCATAGGTTCACTATGAAGACAACTGGGTGAAAATGTGAACCTAAGGAAGAACTGGACATAACTTAAATGACACACAAAAGACAACTTTTCAAACCAAGTATCACCTTTCCATTGGTTGATTCCTAATGTAGGCACTGACATCATGTTCCTGAAGAGGTGAAATGAAACATGTATGTTCTTACAGTTTAACACGAGGTGAAGTCAGTTTAACTCTCCCCTCCTTCAGGGTGGGCTGGACTCAAGAGATTTACTCCCCAAGAACAGGGTTGGGGGTGACTTTACAAAGCAGAAATCTTCCGACACCACCTTGGCCAGGTGATTAAGCATTGCATCGCCGCGGATGAGCCGCACCGGGAGCACACACTACTCAATGTGATAGAACGAACAAGAACTTCACCCCTGTGATACTCTTCCCCAACACCCGCAGCCGCAGCCTACCTGTCACTCCAGCCTAATCACGACAAAAAGGTCAGACCAACACGAACCAAGGGCTGTACTACAACATACCTGAGATGTGCTGCTCAGAAGTGTCAAGGTCAGGAAAGACTGAGAAATGGTCACGGACCAGAGGAGACCAAGGGACAGAACAACAAAGTGTAACGCCGGGCCCCTGGACTGGATCTCGAACCAGGAAAAGGACCTCAGTGGGAAAACACTGAGCCCCAAATAAAGTCCAGGGCTGAGTTCTGAGTCACAAACCAATGCTGGTTTCTTAGTTTTGACAAATACATCATGACGAGGCGTGATTGATGTGAGCATTAGAGAAAGCGGGAGGAGGATTTGGGAACTCCCTGTAAGATCTTTGCAACTTTCCTCTAAGTGAAAAATTATTCCAAAATTTAGAAATTACAAAAGAAAAGGATACAAGATCGTGCGTGCAATTAGATTTTGATAAAGTAAAATGAATAAGTAAAAAGAAGCTGAAGATGAAAATCTACTGAAAAAAATTATAGCTGGAGTTAACAGTGCTTACCATTTAATATCCAATTTATACTTTTTTTTCTAGTCTTCAGTATTTATAAAGTTTCCTAGAACTAATAGGAGTTACTTCCATATTTTTTTGAAAATTCTCTTTTTCAAAGGTAATTATAAATAATTTTTTAAAAAATCACTTTTTCGGGGCACCAGCATGGCTCAGTCATTTAAGCGTCCAACTTCAGCTCAGGTCATAATCCCATGGTTTGCGGGTTTGAGCCCCGTGTCAGGCTCTGTGCTGACAGCTCAGAGCCTGGAGCCTGCTTCACATTCTGCGTCTCCCTCTCTCTCTCTGCCCTGCCCCTGCTCACGCTCTTTCTCTTTCTAAAGCAAATAAACATTTAAAAAAATAATAATAAAATAAAAATAAAAAATTCACTTTTTCAAAAGGTAATATAAATAGCATGAACATGAAAAATAAAATATTGTGTCTCAGGGTCAGTGCTTGAAAGCTGAAGAAGGACTAAAATCATGAGGTAAACTTTTGAAATGGGCAAAGGATCTGAACAGACATTTCTCCAGAGAAGATAGGCAAAACTAAAAAGCATGTGAAAAGATGGTCAACATCCCTAGTCATGAGGAAGATGCAAAGCAAAACCAAAATGAGCTACTATTTCACACCCACTAAAGTGGCTGTTATTTGAAAGAAAGGGAGGGAGGGAGGGAGGGAGGGAGGGAGGGAGGGACAGAGGGAGGGAGGAAGGAAGGAAGAGGAAAGTAACTTGATAAGCAAGTGGCAAAGACTGGAGCCCTTGTGCCCTGCTGGCGGCTGTGTCAGTCTGCATCTGCCGTGGGAAACGGTAAAGCAGTTTGTCTAAGACTTGAACAGTATGGGGGGTGCCTGGGTGGCTCAGTTGGGTGAAGTGTCTGACTCTTGATTTCAACTCAAGTCACGACCTCACAGTTTCATGAGTTCGAGCCCAGCACTGGACTCTGTGCTCTGTCTCTCTCAAAATAAATAAATAAACTTAAGGGGCGCCTGGGTGGTACAGTCAGTTAAGCACCCGACTTCGGCTCAGGTCATGATCTTGCTGTTTGTGGGTTCGAGCCCCACATGGGGCTCTGCTGTCAGCTGAGAGCCTGAAGCCAGCTTCGGATTCTGTGTCCCCTCTTGTTCGGCCCCTCCCCAACTCATGCACTGTCTCTCTCTCTCTCTTTGAAAAGTAAATAAGCATTAAAAATTATTTTAAAAATATATAAACTTAAAATAAAAAAAAAAAAGAACAGTACTACCATTTGATTCCGCAAATCCACTTCTGGAAAACGTACACAGGAACTGAAAACAGGGGCATGAACATTCACGTTCAAAGGAACAATACTCACAACATCCAAAAGAGGAAGGTTATTAAAGTGTCCATCGGGGCGCCTGGGTGGCGCAGTCGGTTAAGCGTCCGACTTCAGCCAGGTCACGATCTCGCGGTCCGTGAGTTCGAGCCCCGCGTCGGGCTCTGGGCTGATGGCTCGGAGCCTGGAGCCTGTTTCCGATTCTGTGTCTCCCTCTCTCTCTGCCCCTCCCCCGTTCATGCTCTGTCTCTCTGTCCCAAAAATAATAAATAAAAAATGTTGAAAAAAAAAAATAAAAAATAAAGTGTCCATCAACAGATGCACGGACAAACAAAACGTGGTCTGCACCTATGGCGGAATATTATGCAGCCTTAAAAAGGAAATTGTGACACCTGCTACAGGAACATGGATGAACCGTGAAGATGTCCTGAGTGAAACAAGCCAGGAAGACAAATAATGCCTAATTCCACACGTACGAGGTGCCCAGAGCAGTCAAACCCCATGGAGACAGAACGGAGAAGAGAGGTGATCAGGGCGGGGGAGGAGGAGAGGGGCAGGTACCGTTCACGGCGATGGAGTTTCAGTCCCGTAAGGAGAAAAGAGCGCTGAAGCCAGATGGCGTTGGATGCACAACAGCACGAATGTACATCATCTCACAGAGGCATATGCTTAAAATGGTAGATCTTACCATAATCAAATTCAATAGTTTATAGGGCACCTGGGTGGCTCAGTCAGTCCACCGTCCAACTTCAGCTCAGGTCATGATGTTCCAGTTCATGGGTTCGAGCCCCGTGTCATGCTCTGTGTTGACAGCTCGGAGCCTGGAGCCTATTTCAGTTTCGATATCTCCCTCTCTCTCTGTCTCTTTCTGCCCCTCCCTCCCTCCTGCTCTGTCTCTCTCTCTCTCTCTCAAAAACAAATAAAACATTAACATTTTTTTTAAAAAAATAAGAAGTGGGGCCCCTGGGTGGCTCAGTCAGTTGAGCGTCTGACTTCGGGTCAGGTCATGATCTCACGGTCTGTGAGTTCGAGCCCCATGTCGGGCTCTGTGCTGACAGCTCTGAGCCCAGAGCCTGTTTCGGATTCTGTGTCTCTCCCTCTGACCCTCCCCCATTCGTGCTCTGTCTCTCTCTGTCTCAAAAATAAATAAACATTAAAAAAATAATAATAAAATTATAAAAATAAGAAGAAAAGCACCACCAAGCAGTGATGGGGGAGCCCCCATCCTGGTGACACGCCCAGCAAGCTGGGTTGCTGCAGACGAGTCAGGTTACTCCTCTTGGCCTCAGTGTCCTCATGAAATGGACCACGAGGCACCCAGCTCAGCAGTCTGAACATTCCAGAAGCCCCTGCAACTCCAAGAGCACCCTGGCCGCTGCAAGCCCAGGTCTCCACAAACACCAGCTGCTTCCCTTTTGCCTCTGGATGTGCTCGACAGTGAACGAGGCGGGCTAGCCGAGACGAGTGCTGAGAAGCTGGGCACCGCCTGGGCCCGACGGCCTCGAGCCCGCCGCCCGCCCGGGGGTCTTTCCTTGGCTTCTGCCACTCCTTTGTTTTCCTTCAGGAAACGCCATCGGTCGTGGGCGACAGGAAGGGAGGGGAAACTGGCAGAGCAGAAGTCGGTCGCCTGCAGCTGGCACCTCGGTCGGAGTTCCTCTGGAAAAACTCCACCCGGGCCTCCCAGAACCACAGGAAAGGTGGCGTTTTCCACATGTTGACAGAGCGGCGGGGCTCTGCCCGAGGAAAGCAAAGTCGGGGAGAGTGAACGGTGAAGCCAGGAACAGGGCGTCAAGTCCAGAAATTGACCTCCTCTCTGCTGAAGGTTCTGGTCGATGGAAAGACGGACCTCTGAGCGGGAATGCATTCTGAGCGGGACAGCCAGAGGGAGGCTTCCGTGTCTTGACAAGATGGAGAGGCGGACTTCCACACCAAAGCAGCAACCCTGTACCCGGCGTGCACGGAGAGAGGGCCCAGGGGGGCTCCACCTGTCACCCCTGTGCCAAGCCCAACGATGAATCACCTCGAAGCCACACAGAAAGGAAACACGAGGGAGGCCCCACCTCGGAGGCTGAAAGAGACCAGTGTGAACAAAATCCTCTGACGCGGGGACCCCCCACCCCAGATCCACCTGCGTTAACACCAGGGCACAGCCCGGGGTGTGGGGCCACACGGTGACTGCTGGACAGGTGGACGAGGGAGGGGGGCGCAGAACACGGAGCGTGTTTCTGCAGACCTAACGACATGGCTGAACGTTTCACCACCACGGGTTACAGTTTCTCCAACGTCCCGTCGGACGGCGTACGTGGAACAAACCACGGAGGAGGCGCGTCCGAACTCTGACATCACCGGGTGATGGAGGACAGCGGCCTGACCCCCAGGAGCCTGCGAGATGGAAAGGGGACACCCGGGGACAGTTGGAAAGGCTAGCTGCGACCTCGCATACCGCACTGACATACCTTAGCGGAGAAAAGGAGGAAGGAAAATCACTTAAAACTCGAAGAAAAAGAGCCTCTTTTGTGAGGCTCAAATGATATGTTAATTGTAAGTGCCGAGCACAGTATCTAGTGTGTGGGGCTCAATAAATGGTGGCCTGTATCAGTTTATTATTAATAACAACTGGATCATAACCTAAAAAAAACAGATGAGAGCATCTTCAACTTCACTCATAAATAAATACAAATTTAAGCAAAAATCTGCCGTTGCCTTTCACCCATAGGTCATCACGGGTCAGTCCGGTGATACAGGGCATAGGGAAAGGGGTGCCCTCCTGACTGCTGGGACAAATGCTAACTGCTACCACCTCCCTCAAAATGGTAGACCAGAAAATGCTGCATGACTGGGACCTCTCCTCTAAGACTCTATCACACACGTTTACCCACAGGGAGACCCAAAGGTTGCCACGGCAACAGTTGTCACAAGGATAACAAAGGACCAGGAACCACTCTGCCTCCATCAAGAAGAAATGATTTCTCATGAGTAAGGAGATTACACCCCAGCCAAGGACAAAACCATGTTTGTTACAGAAACGTCTGGCACATAGAATCATGTGTGCTGACAGGGATGGAACTGCTCAGAGACGTACTATTCAGTGAACAAGCACAACGAATTGCGTGTTATCCCATTGCCCGGCTCACGTCTGCCCAGCCCGAGTAACCATGGCGAGTCAACACGGGTTACTTCGTTAATGGTGGACCTCTGTCCCACCACAAAATTGGGCAGGCGCCACAGCGATCTCGTTTCTCCCCGGGACACGGAAGGTGCTGGGATACGAAGGCCTCAAGCACAAGGTCCAAGTGCTCCCGAGAAGTTGTCTGTGCAGACGGACTTGAGCATCCACGGAAGCAAGGCCCCAGACGGTCGTGTCTCCATCGACACCCAGCACCTGGTGCGGTGCCTGGTACCTCGAGGGTCCAATCCAACCTCACGAGGACCTTTCCACACCACAAAACATGCTCCGACTGCCTCGGGATGTTCAAGGAAAGAACACCAAAGGCCAAAATGATCTGGAAGAAAACCCACAAGAATATGAACGAATCTCACCTGTTTCTTCTGGTTTGATCCACTGAATAAATCTGCTTTCTCAGCCAACTAGGAAGAGAGTTGAGACAGAGGGAGAGACAGAGATTTAGTACACAAACAAAACTGGTTCTATGGACTGGGGGCAAAGGAAACTGGAAACAAGAGGAGTTTTCCAATTTGCTAACTCGGGCAGCTTGAGAAGAAGCAGGTTTCTCCTTGGGGCTGACACGCCCTAGTTAGGAGCCAAGAGGCCCCTCCGAGTGGAGCCTAGAGGCCGGCATTCCTTAAACTGACGATCCTCTCTGATGACATTCATTCATCCCCCCAAAAAGCTGGTAAGAAAAATGGCGGGAATCCGAGGGCTTTAACCGAGGGGACGAGAATTCACACACAATCCCACGCAGACGTCCGTGACGCTGACTCACGGGCAAGGCAGTCCTGAGCCTCCCCAATCCAGGAGGCAGTGGCAGTTGCGAAATGCGGTACCCTGCATCTGACTGTGGTTTGGTGAGCCGGTTTAATCCCTTCCTGATCCTGTAAGAAGGAGGCCCTCAATCCTCCCCTGGGACACAGCGCCAACGTGGGTTTCTGGCTCAGCTTCAACGTACTCCTCACCCCACCAGGCCAAGCAAGGCTTAGCACCGAGAGAGGCTCTCCGATGCGAAGGTGGGGAGCCCAGAGCGCCTACTGGGAGCTGCTGCACACAGGACACTCACTGAGCCTCCAAGATGAAACGCCCCACTTTTCTTCACTCACGTTGGCTCAAGGGAAAAGAATAAATTAATGTGCAAATACAGAGATAAACAAGCAAAAGTCAATACCTCTCAATAATGGTGGGCGTAGACGCACTCATCGCTTCCTGGTGTAAGATTTTCAAGCCAGAGAGCCACTTAGTTGCATCTTCTTTAGAATCAGCTGGACAGGTGAATAGGAAGGCAAATGTTGTTACTCGCTGGGAAGACGTCTACAGACAGACAGAGCCCCATACAGCCCATGGGGACGGGAGAAGCCAGTGCTGGTTTCTAGTTTTGCACGAGGGCACGGAAAAGGCATCTCCTTCACACCTTCATGGCTCTATGACCTGCTTTCTGTCCAAGATGAGGCCACGTGCCAGCGATGACCCTTCTACAGCAGGGGTGACCAGTGGGACACCTTTCCCCTCCACGAGTTTTAGCTTTTACTCCTATGCTAACGAATAAAGTGCAGGGTCTAGGATTATTCACACCCCAGTCCAGAGCAGCCCTCAGCATTTCCCGTTTCCAGATAAGGTCAGGGAGAAGGCAAGGGCTTGGCATCACTGAGGGATCACAAGTCCCTCGGCACCGCTTCAGGGCTGTGTGACACTCGGCTGGTTCCTCAGCCTCTCTGTGCCTCATTTCCTCATCAGTAAAATGGAGCTAGCAAGGCAAACGCCTCTGAGTTATGGCACATGCCTTAAGGACCAGGTACCCTGTTCACGTGGACGAGAGCATGCTGAGGCGGCTGCTCTCACCCTTCCCGTGTGCAGGAAGAGAATACGAAGCTCAGAGGGCAGAGAGACCCGTCCCAGAGCCAGTCAGCGTGAAGCTGGGATCTGAATCCAGGCGTCACGCCCTCTCTACTGGACTTGAACTGGAGAGCTCTGGAAGAGAGACCCCAGAGTGGAAGAGACACCAAAGCTGGCACCCCGGACTCACGGTCTCCCTGCCCAGAACAACCAGACCTCAGCCTGCAGCAGAGCAAAGTGGACACGACACTGGAAGTTCACGGGCCCAGGCCCCTCTCTGCTGCGTCATCCCTGCACCAACCACACGCCAACCGTCAGACGTCCGCCCCCCATCTCCCACATCCAGCTTGCTATTTCCCTCCTTCAGCTCCTCACACACGCACCACCCTCCCCCCGGACTGGCCTCCCTCTTTCCTCCCAACTCCTACGTATGCCTCAAAACCCAGTTTAAAAGGGCCCTCCTCTGCAAAGCCTTCCCTGGAAGTGGGCCCTCCGTGCCGCTACAGCACACTGTATGGTGATTGGCCTCTAGCTCTCATCACAGTGCACTGGGAGCCCCCGTCCACAAGGCAGCGACTGGGTCCCATTATCTCCACGGTCCCAGGGGCATTTAGGTGAGTCCAGCGCAGAGTGGACGCTCAGAGGTGCGTGACAGACAGAGCAAATCAACGAGAGCTGCTCTGCCCTCGATTACATGTCCCCGACCATGCTCAGGTTTCGTCTTCTCCTCGCCTTGGTCTACCTTCAGTGGGATTTACTTTCTCTCTCATCAGTCGTGGTTGAACACACAGCTCTAAGTCAGTAAGTCCCGGGGCTGGGCCTGAAGGGGGGACAAGCTTCTGCCTCTGAGTGAAGTGCTGAGCTTTTCCACAGCTTATCTTCTGGCCTCACAGAGGCCCTTTCGGCCTTTTGGTGGATTCATACGGATGGCTGGAAATCTCACCTCCAGATCATGTGTGAGTGTACATGTGCATGCACGTGTATGTGTGTATGTGCACACAGATGTGTGAGATATAAGATTTCAGGATCCTTCCGCCAGATCAGCTAAGATGCGTAAACAGCGTAGACCAGGCTCTGTCGGATGAAAACTAGAACCTGCCTTCAGCAATCTGCATGAGCCAAGCAGGCCCTTAACAGACGCTTACAGCATCCCATTGGGGCAGACGCGATCATTCTCCCTGTTTCACAGCTGAGCAAACTGCAGCTCAGAGAGATGGAGCAGCTTGCCCAAAGGCACACAGCTAGAAAGAGGCAGGGGAGAATTCAAAACCCCGATGTCCCTGGAATACACATGAGGGCATTCTGCTGCTAGAGGACGTCCTGCGGAGGAAACCAGGCACAGTCAGGGAGGAAAGCACACGGACGTGCACTCACCTGCCAAACTCAGAGTGCTCAGGACGAACTGGGTGCCATACAAGATGGTGAAACAGCAGTCCTCCTTCTGGCGGGCTGCCTTCGCGCGCTCAAAATCCTTGGAGTTCTTCCCGGGGCGGATTTCCTTGATTTCCATGATATCCACTAGAAGACAATAGAGAGGAGCCCATGAGAAGCTGGAGTTCACTCCGCCTGGGGACGCAGCCCACGCCTGCACCCCGCTCATGCACAGCCCAGCCCCCTCATCCCTGGCCTGGAGACAGGCGGTCCCGGCCCCTCAGCCCTGCCTGGACGGCAGGATTACACGCAAGCAAGTAAAAACCTGGCTGGTTTAAGCTACTAAGTACTGGGACAGTTGTTGTAGACCAAGAGACGGCAGAAGTAAGAGGAAATCCATTCTCCCTATGATCCCTGCTGCTGCTGGACTCCAACCCACTCCTGGACAAATTGGGCCAGGATGGCCACCTGGCCCAGGGGCGACCCCTCCCCCTCACGGATGGCCACCTGGCCCAGGGGTGACCCCTCCCCCTCACAGATGGCCACCTGGCCCAGGGGTGACCCCTCCCCCTCACGGATGGCCACCTGGCCCAGGGGTGACCCCTCCCCCTCACAGATGGCCATCTGACCCAGGGGTGACCCTTCCCCTCACACACAGGATGGCTGCCTGGCCCAGGGGCGACCCCTCCCCCCTACAGATGGCTGCCTGGCCCAGGGGTGACCCCTCCCCCTCAAAGATGGCCGCCTGGCCCAGGGGTGACCCCTCCCCCTCACGGATGGCCACCTGGCCCAGGGGCGACCCCTCCCCATCACAGATGGCCACGTGGCCCAGGGGTGACCCCTCCCCGTCACGGATGGCCATCTGACCCAGGCAGGGGTGACCCTTCCCCTCATACACAGGATGGCCACCTGGCCCAGGAGCGACTCCTCTCCCTCACGGATGGCCACCTGGCCCAGGGGCGACCCCTCTCCCTCATGGATGGCCACCTGACCATGGGTGACCCCTCCCCACACACACAGGATGGTTTCCTGACCCAGGGGTGATCCCCTTCATCGATGGCCACCTGACCCACTGGGTGACTGCTTCCCCCACAGATGGCCACCTGACCCAAGGGAGACCTCCCTGCCTACCATAGGATGATCATGGACTGTCACGAGACAAACTCAACCGGTCCCTTCCTCCCCTTTTTTTCCGTCAAAAAAGCACCTTTCCTGGGATAGACCCATTCCTGCTTCAGATGATGCTGATCTGCCCTTCCTCACCTCCTACCACGACAAGCCAAAGAGGGGGCCCAAGGGTCCTAGGAATGACCAAGGTGCCCCACCCTGGGGGACCACGACTGCTTCAGGTACAAGCACATGGCCCAAACTGGGCCCCCTGCATCCTCCGGGGACTTTTTTGGCCAGAGATGTTTGCACAATTTCTCTTGCTGCTGCCCCCTGGCCAATAAAACATGAGTCTGGGGGTAGCGGGGAGCATGCTGCCCGCCACGTGCTATCCATTCCCATGGCCAACACCACGATCCAAGCCACTGGAATCTCTCGCTTGGTCCACTGAAGTAGCCCAAGTTACCGGTAGCCAGAGTCATTTTTATTAAATACAAACATACTCAGGCTACTCCTGGGCTTCGAACCTTCTGATGGCATCCCAGTGGTCTTAGGACTAAGAGCCAAGGCCCGGTGTTGACCCCGCCAGCCCCTGCACCCTCACCCCCCATGCTCCAGCCACCTGGTGAGTGGCCGGCCACCCCCACCACAGGGCAACAGTATACACTGTTGTTTCTGCTAGGAATGCCCTTTGCCTGGTTAGCTCCAACTTCCCCCTTGCCATCTCAGCTCAACCACCATCGGACACATAGAACACCCTCCAATTCCTGCTCTCATACATACCAGCCCCTCGGCCCACAGCTCAGAACAGAGGCAAGAGCTTAATGCTGTGACTCGTGGGGTCAGAACTCTTTCCCTGGATGGTGCTCCCTTCCTCATCACTGTGTCCCCCCCCTCCACACCGCCCCCCCCCCAGCAGGGTGGTTGGTAAACAGTAGAGCCCAATAAATAGTTGCTGAACGAGGAAGGGGGCAGAGAGACCGGGGACAGAACCAGAGATGGGACAGAGGGAGGTGGATGCAGAGATGTGAACAAACACACGTAGAGAAACCCAACAGGGGAAAGAGAGACAGAGACAGGAGCAGAGGACAAGCCACCCAGCCAAGGAGGGAGGGAGATACAGAGATACACACACAGTCAGAGAGGTAAGAGCAGGAGAGATGGAGACGGAATGAAAAACAAACAGGCATTCTGAGCAGGCAGGTGGTTCTGACCATCCGCCACCTTCCACTTCAGCCCCAGGAAGCAACTCTGCTCTGTTCGGAGTCGGGCCCGTCCTGGACAGGCTACAGGCACCACCTCCCCCCGCAACCCCACCACAGTGGGATGGCTCGCCTCCGTGATGTCCTCCTACCCACTTCCCTCTCCCCAGGCTTGTCCTCTCTCCTCGCTCACCAGCTGACCAGATCTGGGCAGATCTCACTGAAGTGACTTAGCAATACCTGCCTTCTCCACCCCCCGACTCATCCTCTTATTTCTAGATCTGTGCTGTACCGCTCCTCACTTGCACGAGTATGTTTCCAGGTTCGTCTACCTGTGGATGTACATTTCCCTGTCCCCCCACCAAAGCCCCAGGAGAACAGGGATCGTGTCCATCCTGCTCACCCCCAACTGGAGCCTCACGGCCCCCCACACCAGGGCCTGGCTCAGAGCAGGAACTCGGGTTCCCATGGAATGAAGGAATTAGGTTCTCAGGTGCCTTGGTTTGGCTTTCCCCAGAAGGGGACCCTCAGGGGAAGATTTGAGCACAGTGGTTTATTTTGGAGGTGATCCCAGGAACATGATAGAGGACTGGGGATGTGAGACAGACAAGGAAAGCGGCCGAGCAGGAGGAGGATGCTGGGAATTGCACTGGCCGGCCATGGGCACCTGGAGCTGACCACACGGGGGCTGTGGGAGGCCTCACCCCACCAGGAAGCAAGACAGCCAGGGTATTTATCCCTAACCGCCATCTGCTGTGGGTTGAGGGCTGTTTCAGGGGCCTAACTCCCCAGTCCTCAAGCAGAGGGCTGCAGTGTTCACACCAAGCTGGCTTCAATGTGCAGAAATGACTGCTACAGCCATCAGAGTCCGCCTGCGGGGGCCTTTGCCACATCAGGTAATTGATCCAGTAGCTTCTGTGCTATCCCCGCAGGATGCAGGGATCGGTGTGTTGGAGGGGTCAAAGGCCCAGTATCTATTTCAGGCAGAAGAGTGATGGATGTGCACAAGTCCCAGCTACTGAAGAGAACAGCTTCTCGGGGCTCCCGGCCGAGGAAAGCCGAAATGTGGACACAGGACAAGAGGTCACTGCCTGGACGTGCTGTATCCCCAAAGGTGTCTTGGCTCAGCAGATGGATCTGGGATTAGAGACACCGCAATCTCTTTGAATGTAACAGCGTTATTAAGATACCGTTCACATAAAATTCATCCATTTCAAACGTACGATTCACAGGCTTGTGGAAACCTCCGGCAAAGTCAATTTAAGAACATCTTCACGACCACCAAGAGAAACCCACACCCTTCAGCTGTCACTTTCCATTCCCCATCCTGTCTGCACACCAGCCCCTGGTAGCCACGAACCTACTTTCACTCTCTACAGAGCTGCCTTTTCTGGACATTTCATATACACGCAATCGCAAGGCATGTGGTCTTTCGCGTCTGTCTTCTTTCACTTAGCATGAGATCTTCAACGTAAGCTGGGGTTAGTGCTTTATTCCTTTCTAGGGAGGGGTAATATTCCAGCGTGCAGATGGACGACGTTTTCTGTGTCCGTTCTTCCAGTGACAAGTGCTTGGATTGTCTCCACCTTTCGGCTTCTGTGAATAATGCGGCAATGAACGTTCGCATACAGGTTTCTGTTTGAGCACTTGTTCTCAGTTCTCTTGGGTATCTCCTGGGAGTGGAAAGCCATCCTCCTGAGTCCACACTCTCAGGGTTGCCGGTTTAATTGTGAGGTAACACCTTCATGCCACGGGGTTGTCCAGCCACCAACTGGGCCGGGGAGGGCGCTTAAACGTCGATGTCAAGTCAGCCGTGGATGGGCCTGTGGCTGAGGCCTCTGTGCAAAGGCAGGGGTGGGGCCACCACTCAGCCCTTCACAGCTGTCACTGCTACTTCCCAGGCCTCCGAGCAAGGAGGGGCCAGCTCCAGAGGAACCGAGGGCTGCCCACTATCCTCGACCCCCACCCTGGTTACCAAGACCCCCAAGAAGGCAGACAGGAAATGCCTCAAGCAGCGGGCGGTGCGGCGGGGGGGGGGGGGGGGGGGGGGGGTTCTATTTGGTAATCGGCCAAGTCTGAGGGGCCTGGTGGTCATCCCTGATATGTATCTGATCTTGCATCACACAGGGGCACCCTGCTGAATGATGACCCCACTGCCCATGGGGTACAGGGCACAAAGCGGGGGTCAAGCCTCCTGCGCTCAACTCGATCAATCCCCAGTCAGCTTTCTGACCTGCAGCTGCAAACTTGCCTCGCAAGTCACGCAAAGTTCATGTGTGGTGCCTAGTGGATGGACTCTGGAACCAGACTGCCTGCGTTTGAATCCCAGCTTCTAGGTGCTTCCAGCAGGAATTCACCTCTTTGGGCCCCCACTTCCTCAGGTGGACAACAGGAGCAAGAATGGCCTCCTCACACGCTGCTCTTTAAGGACTCAAGGAGCCTGCGTGTGCACGTGTGGGTATTAAAGTATCACCCGGTAGGGGCACCTGGGTGGCTCAGTCGGTTAAGTGGCCCACTTTGGCTCAGGTGATGATCTCGGGGTCTGCGAGTTCAAGTCCTGTGTCGGACCCTGGTGCCTGCTGAGGATTCTGTGTCTCCCTCTCTCTCTCTGCCCCTTCCCCGCTCGTGGGCACACCGTTTTGCGCTCTCTCAAATAAATAAAAACATTAAAAAATTAATAAAAGAAAAAAATAGCGCCCAATAATTGTAACTAATAGAGATGTAGTAACTTCTAGGTGCTTGTTAGCTATGATTTTTTAAATTACTGATACAACTGAATAAAGTTGCTCTCCCGGAAGGTGTAAGAAAAAACACCGTCTCTCAATTTCTCTGTTGTGGACACTGAAGGGGCACGTCCAGAAATACTGATGGGGAAAAAAAATCCACCGCAGCTCACGTAAATAGGATCCTGGATGTTAAGTGCCTGTGTCTGCACTTGTACGTACGTATCCACATGTATGCACACACACATGTACGTACATATTGTGCACAGATGTCTGACAATTCTCACTATCTAAATACCCACTGTAACTTGCCAATCTTTTTTTTTTTTTTTTTTTTTTTTTTTTTTTTACACAAGATGCACTACCCAGATTACACCCACTGTAGATGTTTGTGTGCAGGGACTGATGAAAACACTGGTGTGTACCAGTTTGCAGTAGGACAGGACCATATTCAGTAGTCCCAATGCTGAAAATCATCCTGCCTCAAGCCGAGTGTCCTGCCCACCCAATTAAGTCCTGCTAGAGTCCTAGCGTTTACCTCTGACAAGCAAACTACCAAACTGAGTCCCGTTTAGATGACTTCTCTAGTATTTTCAACAGATTATTTCACAGTCATTTCTATTAAGTCACAAAGTAGAGGACAAGGGGGAAAAAATCAAAATTCACAACCAACACCACATGGTATCCTATGTACTATTCGCAAGCATGTCTGGGAACGAGTTCATTAAAGCATCGAATAATTAGGTGGCTACCAAATGATATTTGTTGCCGTCAGTGCACTGTATTCGTGCAGAATACACAATGGGTTGGCTTTCAGATGTTTACAGGTATTAAGCAATACTGGAGAAATAGGTTTTTTCCAATCAGTTGGTGATTCATCACCATTTATATCCACGTTTAATAGGACATACTACATGGCTATCTAAAAAAAGAAAGATGTCGTTACTTATGTTTCCAGGAACACATTAGACTCAGCTAAAGAGGGACGCCTGTATCTGTATACATATATACGTGTGTATGTAAAAGCAGGAAAAAAGGTAGAAAAAATAAGATTTCTCCAACTAGCTGACAATAAGGGTTACTGGTGCGGAGGATGACGGGCTAATGGTGGGCTTGATCTGCCTGGGTTGGAACTTTTGCCAAGGGCACACACACATTCACTAAAATGACCGACTTTATTTTCAAAGTAGGCTCTGGTGGCCAGAGCTCAGACCATGCACGCTCATGTGGTGGGGCTCAGCAGCCGTGTTTCCTGCTTGAAGAAGTGAGATAACACGGCCACAGAAGTGAGGCCTCATCTCTGCACAAAGTTGGCTTCCCAGCATCACCTAGGGCTTTCCCCAGGTCCGACCACGCTCCCGGCTGCCCTCCCCACCCATCACCTGCAGACACACACTTGGGGCTCCAACCTCCGCCCACTCCCCCGCCCTCTTCGTTGGCCGTCCCCATGACCCCATTCTTCAAACCGTTTCCTTTCCAGGCCACTCTCAGGCTGCCCCCCACTCCTGGAAACCCTCCTACCCTCACACCGGGCACGTGACCTTTTCTTTGATTCCCACACTTGCCCTCAAACGAGGGCAAACAGGCTTAAAGCATCGTCAGGGAAGCCCCAGTGGTATGCAAGGGGAAAAGGGACTGCTGAAGCTTGGCCACCTTCCCACACATACCCGCCCCGCCCCCACTCCTGCCCACCTGCCAGCCATTCATTCGGCCAGGTGGTTATTAAGCATCATGCTGAGGAAGCACTGGGAAGAGACACACGGACGTGGCCCTGCCCTCCGAAGCCTGGGGAGGACAGACCCTCTCTGAACCAGCACGCGAACACATAAGCCTCCAACCACACTGAACACCTCAAAGGACGGGAACAGAGTCTACATGGGGGCTTCTCCCCACAAGGGGAAGAAAGGCTTCTCTGAGGCATCTTGGTAGAGCTCTGAAGGCTGGAGGGAACCCCGGGAGGGGGGGAGGTGGGGGCGGGAGAGCCCTCCCTGCGAGGCACCCCAGAGCTCGGGCAAATCACCTCCCATCTCGGTTCTTTCCTCATCTGCACGGTGACAGCAATACCTCCTTCACCGAGCTGCTCTGCAAACAAGGTGAAATTACACTAAATAGAAACCGCGTGGCCCCCAGGAAGAGGTCTCAGTCAAGGTTAATTTAGCTATTGGGATGCGTGTCCTTTCGTACCACCTTCCAACACCACCTCCACCGCTGCGAGTGGTTTCCCCTTGTCTCACGGGTGCTATGTCTCGATGAAAACCTCTGCTTTGCCAAACCAAGGGTGCCGGGTTGTTTCGCATACATGACAGCGTGTAACCCTGAAGCTCCATCAACAGCTGAGATGGACTGTGGGAGACACGGTTAGAAAAAGGTCAATGTGGGGCGCCTGGGTGGCTCAGTCGGTAGAGCATGTGGCCCTTGATCACAGCGTCACGAGTTCGAGCCCCAGTTGCACACAGAGCCTGCTTAAAAAAATAAAAATAAAAAGGGTCTACATGGGAGACCTAAAAGAGCTCAACTTTAGAAGAATCTAGCAGCCAGGGGCACCTGGGTGGCTCAGTCACTTAACCGTCTGACTTCAGCTCAGGTCATGATCTCAGAGTTTGTGTGTTCGAGCCCCGCATCAGGCTCTGTGCTGACAGCTCGGAGCCTGGAGCCTGCTTCGGATTCTCTGTCTCCCTCTCTCTCTGCTCCCCCCCAGCTTGTGCTCTGTCTGCCTCTCAAAAATGAATAAATGTTAAAAAAAAAAAAAGAGAGAGAGAGAGAGAGAGAGAGAGAGAGAGAGAGAAGCATCTAGCAGACTTGTGCTTCAAGTCTGACTCTACCCATCCAGGCTACGCAACCTGGGATGGGTTTCTTCATTCTGGCTTCGCCTTTACTTTCATCATCTGTAAAATGGGAACGAATATCCATCCCATACGTAGATACATCTGCAAAAACTTGGTAAAATGTAAACTGTTCCACTAGTTTTAGATATTAAAGTCCTTTGAAAGCCTAGGCGTTGGGGAGTGACAGGGGGCTGCCCTTGTCTTCTTTGTTAAAAAATACAGTTGCTGGAACTGTGCCATCTCCAGCGGGGAAGGTCCCAGCCTTGCACTTCCACAGGAGAAGACCCTTCCAGGACAACAGCACTCAACTGAGTAGGTCGTTGTGACTGTCATGCTTGGCATTCACACAGAAATGCTGGATGAACTGCTTTATAGATGCTTCAGAGTTTTAAGTGATACTGGAGGAAAGGAATGAGCTACTCTCTCTAGGGACCCCTTCTCTCCAGAAGAGCAGCCAACAGTCTTCAACAGGAGTCCCTAAGAAGAAAGTAGGCACGCCCAGCTCAGTCTCCCTGTCTAGTTCTGGTCCAGTCTGTCCCCCGGGAACCATGCGCCCTGCTCTGCTCCCTGCCTCTCAGAGGGAGCTGCCTCCAAGTGGCCTGTGGGTGTCCACCAGGGCCAGAGACAGAGTCAGCAGCCCAGGCGCCAGAGACAGAATCCAAGCGAGACTCCCCAGGAGGCACACACCCAGAGCAGACCTTCTTTGTCACTATTTGTCACTGACCTGTGTTTCTCAAGTGTCTCCACACTCACGAGAAGATGAAAAAGAGGGGCTTCCTGAACCGGCCAGCTAACACCCCAAACACCAAGCATCAAAGAATTCTGTAAACACACACTCTTTCAGGGTCACTTGAATTTGAAGTTTTCCCTCTCCTGCTGGAGACTCAGTGTGAATAATCCTGTCGTGTGGTAGGTATGTGATACCCTAAATGGTACCCACATCTTGTTACGTCGTGTGACATAGTTTCACATCAATTGGAAAAAATACACATCTCGTACCATCTGTAAATTTAAGTTAAAAAGAACAAGTCCATTTAAAAATACAGATCGCATATAAAACAGGTGGAGGGCAGGTATGAGAAAAATCAGTAAAACCTTAAGGAAGGGCTCGCCACCTTATACACGGCCTGTTGAAATTTTAATCTGCTTGGCTTTAAACCAGTCCCGTCTCCCACAGTTACACGGAAGGCCTTCATCGTACCAAGATTATAGATAGATCCTGCCCCACCCCGCCACCCACTGGACCAGTTGCTGATTTGGGTTGTTTTCTTTTTTTCGGAGTCATGTTTGCTTCTGACACCATTTCTCAGATGTCAGTCATGTGATTATCACCTCTATGAAGTTTGCCATGTCTGTATCCTGCTGGCACCGTGTGACATTGGTCTTTTAAGTCAGCTCACCTTTTCAACTGAAAAAAAAATATAAATATGTACAGACGTTTTTCAATAATGAGTTGTCTCTGGTAAAAAGAGACAACCATGTATAACAGGAATCGTACAACACAAAGGCAGTGGCAACAGGACATGATTAAATTCTGCCTAGAAACAGCTGATGCCGCAGACCAAGGCCTCAGCGTGGTTCCGAGTTATAAAAGGTGAGAAAGCAGAGGGTAGAGGGGGTGAGGCCGACCAAGCCGTGTTAAGACTCACACATGAGACAGAAGTCAGAACGGTGGTGACCTCCTGGAGGCGGTAGGTCCTGGCGTTTGGGGAGTGAGCTAGATCCAATCTGGGCAGTGGCCAGAGAGCATGAGCACAGAGGTAACCTTATACATGCTTATACCCCCTGCTTGTGCATTTTACCATATGCATACCTTACGCACAGAGTGAGCGTAGTTACTAAGAGACAGCACAAGGATCCTCGTCATGACGGACGGGGCTGTGGTGGCAGATACAGGAACGCGCACACAGTACACGTCAAACGGAGGAAACCTGCAGACGGTCTGTAGTGGACCGAATCAATGCCAGTACCCTGTGCTATCACACCGTACATAATTTTGCAAGATATCACCATTGGGGGAAACAGAGTAAGGTCTCCATGAGCTCTCTCTGTATTAGTTCTTACAACTTTATGTCAATCTACAATGATGTCAAACTTTTCAATGAAAAAAATACGAAGTATCAAGAAAGAAAGAAAGAAAGAAAGAAAGAAAGAAAGAAAGAAAGAAAGAAAGAAAGAAAGAAAGAAAGAAAGAACATGCTAATACCCAACAGATGTTCCCCTTGACTCGATCAGAGACTGCAAAGGAACCACTCTCCCTCCCTGGGCAGGGTCTGCAAATCATGGCGCCCAAGACTAGGTTCCCCCAGGGACACTGTAGAGAGATTTCCCACCCCCTCCCAGTAGGCTACCTCTCCATCCTAGGAAGAGACTCTGTGTTTGCCTTGTGCCAGGATCCAGACTATTTCTAGCTGGGCCAGAAATAGACGCTCATGCAGCTCTCTGATAAGTCAGTCAGAAACCCAGAGGAAGTAGCCTGCAGGGGGCCTGGGGCAGGCCTGGCTCAGGGGCCCACTCACTCGCAAGGGCAAAGACAACAGCCAAGAACACAGTTTCTATGAACATCCACCAGGAGTCTGTGCACAGTGCCCGAGGAAGGGCAAACGTGAACCCCTTTCAACGGCAACCTCTCATTTCGTCGCGTCCTTCCCTAACCTCAGCCCGCCAAGCAGCCCTGCACATAAACATATGCTCACTCTTTCGGTCAGATGGTTTGCCCTTGTGTTTTTAGGAAAAGAAAGGTTCTGAGAACACAGACTATTAGCTCAACCCTGACCAGCTGGGGTAGAGAAAGTTCTAGAAGCGGATTGATGCCGAACGCTCCCATGGAAAATGCTGGTCCTCATCTTCCTGCCCACCCCTTGGCTTCAGAGGAAACCAGAGAAAAGTGAAGGGAAGCCACATTTACAGAAACATCTAGTATGGGATCCCCACACGTGTGTGCTCATGCGAGGTTGACCTCACCAACTGCAGTCCAAAAATGGGGAAACTCAGGCAGATTCAGTGACTTTCCAAGGCTACACTAGTTGAGCCAGGACTTCACCCCCAGCAGTCTTACCTCCCAAGCCTACTTTTTTTTAAATTTGTTTATTTGAAAGAGGAGAGAATGAGTGGGGGAGGGGCAGAGAGGGAGGAGGACAGAGGATCTGAAGCAGGCTCTATGCTGACAGCAGAGAGCCCGACGTGGGGCTTGAACTCACAAACCGTGAGATCATGACCTAAGCTGAAGTTGGACACTCAACAACTGAGCCACCCAGCCTCCTCCCGAGCCTGTATTCTAAACCGTAACATAGGGAAAGATGAGTTCTTTTCTGAGGAAGATCCCGGCCCCAACCCTCCGGGGCTCAGATGTCACCCTGAGTCCTTTGGGATTCTTCCTCTTAGAAGCGTCCCTGCAAGGACCCCAGCCTTGAAACCCTTACAGGCAGGAGAGGCTCTGACAGCTCCTGGTCTATCCAACACCAGGCAAGGGGCAGCTGGGTGGCTCAGGCAGTTAAGCGTCTGACTCTTGATTTCAGCCCAGGTCATGATCTCAAGGTTGTGAGATTGAGCCCCGCGTCAGGCTCCATGCTTAGCATGGAGCCTGCTTGGGATTCACAGTCTCTCCCTCTCTCTCTGCCCCTCCCCTGCTCATGGTGTCTGTCTGTCTGTCTCTCTCCCCCACCGTACACACACACACACACACACACCAAAATAAATAAATACACATAAAAAAAACCCAAAACCCAGTCCAGTGCTTGGCATCCGTTATCTCAGAGATGCCTCGTGCAGCCCTAAGGGGTAAGTGGTCACTGTTCCCAGCCCACCCATTTTTCAGAGGAGGAAACAGAGGCTCCAGCAGGTTGGGTGTGCTGGAGGTCTGAGCCAGGCCCATCCAGCTCTGGAGCCAGGGTTCCCAAACACCACCCACACCGGCTCCCACACAGAGGCACTGGCACAGACTGACCTACCAACTCCACTCTGCCAGCAGAAAATGGAGCCCTGCCAAGGTCAATCCCAGGGTAGAAGCACCTGATTTGGAGGGAGAACAGGCCAGAACCTCCTTACAAAGTATTTATTAGGTGCCAGAGATGACTTCACCATCTCCTCTCTCTTCCTGCCAACCTTGGGAACAAACCCCCATTTGCCAGAGTTGGCTTAGGAAACTGAAGTCATTCACTCGGCCACCTGCCTGGGCCTTGATGCCAAAGGCAGCAGGGCGGTGACGCACAGGCGTCTCACAGAGAGCCGCAAGCCGTGGGCAAGGTGGCCGGGCCCTTTCCCCTTCCTTTTTCCATTTTCAACAGAGCTGTTACCACAACGGCCTCTCGGAAAACCCTGGGATGACCGGGTTAGAATCTGGCTAAAGGTGGATCCTTTCTCTGTAACCAAGTCTCAGCAGGTAGAGAGAAATGCCACAAGCATTGAGGTCTCCCGTTGCCAGAGTCAGTCGTTAGATAAGAGAGGCAGAAATACCTTTCCATCTTGTTAATGATCAACAGGACCGGCCGGGGGGGGTGGGGGGGTGGTTTCCAGACGCTGCCCCTCAGCGCGAGGCCCTCCCACTTCACCAGCAGAGACTGGGTCATGTTGGCCAGCACACTGGCTCAGGACCCTCGCCACAGCCTGACAGGGCCGCAGTCAAGGGGAAGGGATTCAGAGGGACATGGACAGACGGCCAGAGAAGGCCCTGGTCTCCCAGAAGCCTCTCCAGATGGGTGCCCCAGGGTGAATGCCCCGCACACCCACACTGGCCCCCCTGGCCTACAAAGCCTTCCTTGGAGACACAAAGCCCTCATTCTTTCAAGCGAGGATTTCGTCCTGAGCCCGTGAGCCTTCATGGGGTCCCTGAGCCCCAAACACGGGGCCTCCGTGCTGCAGGCTTTTGGCAGGATTCAGCAGTTTCTCCAAGGAATCCAACAGCAGGAGCAAAGGGCACTCATCTCGGCTCAAGGCTCAGCTCAAGTGTCCCCTCTCTGGGGAAGGCCTCCCTTCCTCTTCTCAACTTCCTCTTTCCTCTGGCTCTCATATCTACTGTAATTACTTGTCTCCCTGCCTTGGTGCCGCGGCCCCAGCACCATGCGAGCTGGGTATACAAGGAGCCACGCAGTTATGGTCGGGGGTGTGCTGGTTCCTCCAGCAAGGCAACACCTTCCTACTCTCACCCTGCTCCCTGCGGGCTCAAGGGGCACCCACGGTCCCCCCCCCCCCCCCCCGCGTCAGACCCAAGGCAGGAGGGCTGGCCTATCTCACTCTTCGGCTTTGCAGGAACGGGTCTGGCCCTCGCTAGGCCTCCAGGCAACTCACATCAGACTGCTCCCAGAAGTTTAACTAAAATGCCAAATTGTGTTCGAGAAGGAACACAAGAGCAGATGCTAAGAGATCTGCCTTTACTCCTCTGTGGTCTGACCTGAGGATTATTCCAAGAAAGGGGCTACCTTGCAGAGCGGAGGCCGAGGGAGGGATGCTGACTGTGTCCACGGCCGCGATAATAATGGCTAATATCCCCAAGCGTTCGCACCATCAGGCATGGGGAGAAAGCTTTACATCCCTTTCCTCACTTGGGCTCCCCATCACCACGATATTGTTATTATTACTCCCATTTCACAGAGAAGACTGAGGTCAAAAGACTATCAAGCCTGCAGCTGCTACCAGGCTCCAAGCTCCCAGCCCCATGGTGGGGCCTGAGGGGTTCCAGCAAGAAGAGGCCCCACCGGAGTCGATCCCTTCTGCTGGGGAAGGGCCCTGCTGCCCCTGCTTCGCCTCTGCAAATGAGTCTTCACTGTGGTTAGTAAGCCAGCCCTTCATTTCCCCACTAGGCTCAGTTTTGCAAACCAAGGTCAGGGGTTGGGGTGGGGGGGGGGGCGGTGGCGGGTGGTGGCAGTTCCTGTTACAGTGAGCGAGAAGGTGACAGTCTTCCTTCCCTTTCAGAGGAGGCAGGATCGGGGCAAGAGGGCTCCCCCTCCCCGCCAGGCTGGTCTGCCCCACGTCCCCTCGGTACAAGAATCCAAGTCCAGCCCAGGGGACGCGAACACCAGTCTGACTCCACAACCCGGGCCCGAAACCCACAACCTGACTTGCCCTTGACAAGAATTATTTGCCGGGGACTGGCCCTGGGCTCCAACCACGAGTCAGGCAGAGGGTCCGAATCCCAGCCCTACCATGTCACAGCCACAGAACCTCTGGCTTCCATTTATCCCCTGAAGATGGGCACCCGAGACATAGGGCCAGGCTCATGGGGCAGACGGGAGGATTTCCGGGGACAGCAGCTCACATCAAGGAGCTCAGAGAGTGCATCACACAGAGCTGTGTTACATGCTTACTGCCATCACCCACAGACAATGGGGACGCCCATCCACCCGTTCACCCAGCAAAGAGCTGCTGAGGGCCCAGGTGCCTGGGACACTCGTGGGAGCTGGCCTTACCAGATAGACCAAACCCCTGCCCTCGAGGAATTACATTCTAAGGGGCACAGATAAGCAAATCAAGATCTATTACAGCACTTAATGCTACCAGATGTAAGAATTAAACCAAAGCAGAGTGAGGCACGGTGGGTGATAGGGCAAGGGAGGAGTTCTGGTACCAGGTATGACCAGGGAGGCCTCCTCAAAAGAGGTGTTCTCTAAGCTGAGGCTTGAAGACAGTGAGGACAGATCCGTAAGGATGTCTGGGGAAGAATATTCCAAGTAGAACCAACAGCAAGTGCAAAGGCCCCAAGAGGGAAAAGTACGCGGTATGTTCTAGAAAGAGCAGGAGGTCACTGTCTGGGACACACTGTGCGTGTGCGTGTTCCCTCGAGCCTTTATGCTCCCCACTGCCTGCCCATCTCACCTCTCCTGCCTACACGTTCTAATCACGCCAGCTCTGCGTCTATACATTCCTCCACTCCACCTGCCTGGAGCCCCATCCCCTCCCTTGATGCATCCCTGGGCAAGGGTCTTAACATTATTTAGTTCTACCTTCCTGCTCATTTCTGTAACCACAGAGTTCAAGGAAGTCCCTAGCACCAAGCAGGGAGTCAGTCAAGAGGCAGGACAAGGCCCCTGGACAGCGGTTTGGCAATCGTGGATTCTGGTGACAAGGCCCACTCCCTCCCGCCAGGAGATTCTACCTCTCAGCATAGACCCGCAAGAAACTCCCACCTGTGCCAAATGCATCACTGCTTGTAAAGGAGAAAGGGAACCCAACGGGAATGTCCAGGATCGGAAGAGAGAGCACACTGGCTCTCGTCATCGGTGGATCGTGCTACGGTAATTAAGAAAACATCCAGGGGCACCTGGGTGGCTCAGTCGGTTGAGTGTCCGACTTCGGCTCAGGTCATGATCTCACGGGCTGTGAGTTCGAGCCCCGCATGGGGCTCTGTGCTGGCAGCTCAGAGCCTGGAGCCTGCTTTCGATTCTGTGTGTCCCTCTCTCTCTGCCCCTCCCCTGCTCATGCTCTGTCTCTCTCTCTCTCTGTCAAAAATAAATAAACATTAAAAAAAAAAAAAAAAGAAAAAGAAAACATCCATTTGTATTCGCATGGATAAGTCAAAACCCCTCAGTGCAACGTGGTATTCTGAATGGATCCTGGAACAGAAACAGAACGCTCGTGGAACAACTGGGAGAATCCAAATAACGTCTCCAGGTGACAGGTGCGTTATCAACGTTAATTTCCTGGTTCAGACAAATTCATCAAGTACCATAGGATAGGGGAACGCGGAAGGAGAGAACTCTGTGGGAACCCTGCTAGCCTTGTAGCTTCTCTGTAAATCCAAAATAATCCTAAAATTAAAAGTTTATCTTGAAAAAATACGGAGCAGGAAAAATTTATACAAATGATAATTTATTTAAAAGACACAAACCAACCACCAGGGGTACCGTGATTCCAGGTAGTCCAGTATATGAACAGTGTTAAACATCAAAGACAAGGGTGCCCGACCACTTCACAAAATGTTATTTCTGGGAGAAATGACAGAGGCTTTATAGCTGTATCTCTGATGTTTAATTTAAAAAGGTCTCAGGGCCCCTGGGTGGCTCAGTCGGTTGAGCGTCAGACTTCGGCTCAGGTCACGATCTCTCGGTTAGTGGGTTCAAGCCCCACATGGGGCTCTGCGCTGATGGCTCAGAGCCTGGAGCCTGCTTTGGATTCTGTGTCTCCTCCTCTCTCTCTGCGCACCCCCCGCCCACCCCCCTGCCCCCCCCCCTCCCACCCCCAGCTCATGCTCTGTCTCTGTCTCTCAATAATAAAATGAATGTTAAAAAAAATTTTTTTAAAGGTCTCAAGCAAACAGGATGAAGAAAATGCTGAGCTGGTTAGAACTGGGTCACTGTGCATAGGCAGCATTTATGTTATTTTCTATGCCCTGCTATGTATGTTTGAAATATTTCATAATTTAAAAATTCAAACACCGGGGCGCCTGGGTGGCTCAGTCGGTTAAGCATCTGACTTTGGCTCAGGTCATAATTTCGCTGTTCGTCGGTTCCGACCCCACACTGGGCTCTGTGCTGACAGCTCAGAGCCTGCTTGGGATTCTTTCTCTCTCCCATCTCTCTTTGCCCCTCCCCGACTCACACTTTCCCTCGTAAAATAAACAAACTTTAAAAGTAAAGAACTCAAACACCTATTTAAATAGTCAAAAGAAACAAAAACTCACAAATAGATGAATACCAGAGAAGCAGAAAGGGGCAGAGCTGAAGCACATCCCTCATCAACGTTAAAACCTGGATTCTAGAATTCCGTGTCAATTCCTGGTCTGGCAACATTTGAGAGATTCAACGTTCACGAGGGAATTCATTCAACGATCCCCCTGAAGCCAGGCTGTAGTTGTTGAGATACAGCCTCACCACGGGATGTCGGGACACCATGTATTAAAATGTGCCCTGTGCACACCCGGGAAGTCCTCTTCCAGAGGCCCATCCTGCAGACAGATCAGCACTGGTGCACAAAGAGCCAGGTACAGGGGGTTTCCATCCTGCCTGGTGGGCAGCCGCCCTCTGGAACCCCCTTCAGCCATCGAGAAAGAATGTAGCAGGCCTGTGTGTCCGTTACAAGGCGGCTGCCCAGAGGGGAAAAGGCAAGCTGCAGAATACACCTCATGCGGTCCTGTTTGTATTTACAAAACCATACATGAGGTACCTAAGTGTGCACGTATACAGGTGGATAGACACATAGCAAAGAGGTTTTAAAAGTACACTAAGGGTTGGGGCTCTTGTCTGGCTCGGGCGATGAGGCAAGCAACTCTTGATCTCAGGGTGGTGGGTTCGAGCCCCACGTTGGGTGTGGAGATTACTTTAAAACAAAACATTTAAAAAATACATTCCTGGTTGATATCGGTTACCTCCGGGATTTGGGGGAAGGAAGGAAAAAACATTTTTCCAATTCTCATATTGCTTGAATTTGTTAAACAGGTATTATTTATTAACAAAAGGGCAAGAACGAGGCCCATTTGTCTGTTTACAGTGACCAAAAAAAAAACCCCAAAAACCAAAAAAACAAACAAACAAACAAAAATCAAGAAACAAAAAAAACCTGGAAACACAGTGAAGATACAACAGGTGAATTGTGGTTCAGCCACACAATGTGGGTTATTACGAAATCAGTCAAGAGGGTATATTAGACTATCTGCATCAGGTGAATTGAAAGAAATTTCCTGAACAATTATTCAAGTGACAACAGCAAAATGCTGCAGAGACGGTCAAACCATAAAGAAAAGCAAAGAAGCCCCCTGAACAGAGAAGGATGATTGGGAAGACAAACGTGGGGCTTCTAGATTTGAGTGAAAGTTACATGGCAGTTCATCTTATAATTATTCATTATACTGAAAAACCTGTCACTTCAAGAAAGTAGCTGGTGGGGCGCCTGGGTGGCGCCGTCAGTTAAGCGTCCGACTTCAGCCAGGTCACGATCTCGCGGTCCGTGAGTCCGAGCCCCGCGTCGGGCTCTGGGCTGATGGCTCGGAGCCTGGAGCCTGTTTCCGATTCTGTGTCTCCCTCTCTCTCTGCCCCTCCCCCGTTCATGCTCTGTCTGTCTCTGTCCCAAAAATAAATAAAAAACGTTGAAAAAAAATTTTTTTTAAATAAAAAAAAGAAAGTAGCTGGAAAACACAACATAATCCATACAGCAGAGTCTCTGTAGTGGCCACATGCCCACAGCTCATGGACCTCATCTCCAGCCACTCTGCTCCCAACATCCTCCCTGCCTTCTCCCCCACCCCCCCCCCACAAACACAGCAAATGTGCTCTGGCCACAGGACCTTGGCACTTGCCATGATTCAGAACCCATTCTTTTGCAGCACTTACTCTTCCCTCTACATATGCCACCCTGCCCTGGTGCATCTCCAGACTCAAGCCAAGTGTGAACAGAACCAACACAAACAAATAAGAAACCAAAACTGTGGGCTAGGTGGCAGGAGGCCTCTAGTGATGAACCCCTAGACTCTGGCCCTTCTCAGTTCCTTTTTTTTAATTTTTTTAATGTTTATTTTTTAGTTTTGAGAGAGATAGAGAGCAAGCGAGCGAGCTTTGGTGGGAGAGGCATCAGAAAGAGAGGGAGACACAGAATCTGAAGCAGGCTCCGGGCTCCGAGCTGTCAGCACAGAGCCTGACGCAGGGCTCGAACCCATGAACCCGGAGATCATGACCTGAGCTGAAGTCGGATGCTCAACTGACTGAGCTGCCCAGGTGCCCCAAAATGTTCTTTTTCTAATTTTCAAAAAAAGTTTATTTATTTTTGAGAGAGAGAGAGAGCAAGTGGGGGAGGGGCAGAGAAAGAGGGAGACAGAATTGGAAGCAGGCTCCAGGCTCTGAGCTGTCCGCACAGAACCTGACAAGGGACTCAAACCCATGAAAAGCACGATCGTGACGTGAGCCGAAGTCTTAGGCTTAACTGACTGAGCCACCCAGGCGTCCCCACTCCCCCCCCCCTCCTTTTTTTCTTAAATCCAAGATTTGGCAAAGAGAAGGAATGCAAATTGAAAGGAAAGAACTTCACATTCATTGCAACCTTCCACATAACACACCCATCCCCGGGTAACAAGAAACGTCGCATCTATCTGTCTTCACGGCAGACTCTGGAAGGCCGGTGCTGCACAGCCAGCTTACACAAAGGAACAGGGTCCCAGGTGAGTTTTATAACCTGCACGAGGTCATCCCAGGAGATCTTCCCAGGATCCTCTCCAGACCCCAAAGACCCACCGATCACAACTGTGGCTCATACAAAGGAGGAAGCACCACGTGACAACTCAGTAATAAAAATCATGAAAATCCTCCCTAGTCCACACAGATTTTAGAAACCATTGGCTGGGGAACTGCATCTGGCAGCCGATTTGTGTTGTCAGGTCAAGATCATGTTGTTTATTTGTTCAACTGAGTCAGTCTTTAATAACAATGAAACTTTACAGGAACGACCTATGTTTTCAGCCTCACATCTGCTGACTCTGGGCCTGTAGAGTGGGGTACGATTTGCCCACCCTTTACCAGGCATGCGTGGGCCCCCCACTGACCACAGTTCCCACCCATCCTGGCGTCTCACCCATCCTACAGCCTGTATGTTTTCTGAGACCCTGTCTTTCCACTTATTTGGGTCATTGGGCCTTGTAACCTACAGTAATGGAGTTTCTGTTCCCTCGTCTGGAACAGAAGAGGTTGGATTTTTAAAGCAACAAATTGAAGTGTTTTTTTTTAAGTTTTTTAAAATTTCTTTTGAGAGAGGGAGTGAGCACAGGAGCATGCAGGGGAGGGGCAAAGAGAGAGAGGGAGAGAGAGAATCCCAAGCAGACTCTGCACGGTCAGTGCACAACCGTGAGATCCTGACCTGAGCCAAAAGCAAGAGTTGGACACTTAACCAACTGAGCCACCCAGGCGCTCCAATAAATGGAAGATTCTATTCTCGGGTCTGAAAACTTAATTGCAGCTATGCAGAAGCAGTCGGTGCTCTAAGTGTCAATTGACGTAGCAGACATTAATTGACGAGGCGCCTTCCCTTGCACACCGTGAAAAACACTGGTGAATCTTCATTTCAGCATAAGGTCAGCAAGGAAGTGCATCCTTACGCCCCACAAGCACAGTGACAGAAAACCCGTGGAGCACGAGGCAATTCCTCATGGGAACTAAGGAGGCTGAGTGCAGAGACAAGTTCTGGGCCAAGTGTCCTGGCTTCAGTTATCACATGGGTTGTCTGCAGACTCCAGCAGTAAAATCCAAGACTCCCAAAGGGATATGGGAAGAAATTTCCAAAAAAAAAAAAAAAAAGAAAAAGAAAAAACACCAACAACCCAAGAGTTGCTCAAAATGGTCTCAGGCTGCCTTGAAAGATGTATTGGAAAAATCATGGCAAAGCTCTTCCAGCCAAGTGGCTTCAGGAAAGTCACGCTCCTTTTTGGGATTCCATTTCTTGCTCTGGAACATGGGCATAGAAGGATTTATAACCAAGGATGGAGGTTAACAAGACCACTCAGAGGGCACAGTTAGTAAATGACTTCTCCATCCACCACCACCACCATTTACTGAGCCTGTTATCCTAAGTGCTTTTTTATAAATTAACATTTAATTCTGAAGCATCTCTATGGCATAGGTCTTACCGTTGTTCCCTTTCCATCAGTGAGACAGAGGTATGCATGATGAAGACCTGACTTCAAGGTCACACTGGCAGGTGCAAAGCAGGGATATGAACCTATCAAGTCCGTCTTTGGGGTGCACCCTTTGGCCATGACGCTTACTGGCCCCTGCTACCTGTATGGACACACAGGTCGTACTGACACCTTTATCTGTCCCCTCTGTGTGTGAGCTGGGATTCTAGAGCTCTGCCCCTAGCAGGGGGAAAACAGGTCTCCAAAAAGGGATGAAACCCACAGACCCCAGAGGTGAAACAGAGAGGGGGCAGGAGGACTCTGGGGCAGGTAGCTGAGTGGGGGATAGTGTACCTCTCACCATGGTGGGGAAAACGGTGCAGGTTTTAGTGGGCAAGGCCTTGGGGTGCCTGGCTGGCTCAGTCAGCGCAGCATGTGACTCGATCGTGGGCTTATGACTTTGATCCCCTGTTGGATGAAGAGATTACTTAAAAATAAAATCCTAAAGAAAAATAAAGGGGAAGGCCTTAATATATATAAATTTTTTTTGGCAACATTTTCCAACATTCCATTTTAGACAGGTTGAGTGTGAAGGACTCACTAGATGCCCAAGGAGAGAGAACCTGGAGATGGCTGGACACTTCTGGAGCCCCTTCTCCAAGCTCAACGTTCCTCTCGTTCCATGACTTTTTCTGAGAACCCCGCTGTAGCCCCGGTCTGAATCCCACGCCCTTCCCTACGATCCCACAGTGCCCTGCATGCACCGTGCTAGGATCTTCCCCTTGTCTCACTCTCTGCCCACTTCCACAGTGAACCCTGACGGCCAGGGCCTCACTTCACTCAACTCGGGGACCGCGACACCAGCAGAATGTCCAGCACATGGTCGGGGCTTGGTAAGAATTCACCCAGCAGACCAAGGAAAGGCATCTCAATGGAGACCCACATTTGGGGGGGATTCGTTTCCTAGGACTGCTCTAACAGACTGCCGGCAATGTATTGGCTTAAGACAACACTAATGTCCTGCCTTCCAGCCCTGCAGATCGGCCTTCCAAAATGGGTGTCCATAGACTAACATCGCTGTGCTCCTTCCAGAGGCTCCGGGGAGAATCTGTTTTCTTGCCTTTTCCAGCTTTCAGAGGCCGTCTGCATCTCGTGGCGGTGGCCCCTCCTCGATCTTTAGGGCCAGAATCGTTCCATCTCTGATCCTGACCTTCTGCCTCCCTCTTCCAGGTTTAAAAACCGCTGTGAGAGGACGTGGGGCCCAAGACCAACACCCAGGATCATCTCCCACCTGTGGCTCCTTAACTCAGTCACATCTGCCGTGTGAACTCACATTCACAGGCTCCGGGCACTAGGACAGGGACACCTTTGGCGGCCATGGTATTCTGCCTACAGAGGGAGTCAGCGTCCAGTGAAAGGGGAGGTCATGGGGAAAGACAGAAGGAGATGTCACACAATGGGAACCCACATGATGACCCCAGCCATGGGACAGGTTGCCCTTTCTCAGCACTGGAGTGGTTTCTTCATTTTAACAGGTTATTACTGGATTTGGATGCCCAACCTCCAACACGCCCCATCGCCTCACAAAAACAGCACAGGAGGAACAGGGAGGAGGGCCCCAGACTGATCCAAACAGGATCCCAACAGAAGGTCTGGGAGCTGACCCTGGGTTTGCTCCCCCGAGGAGGCTGGCCGTGGTCTCTGACCCTCACAGCTCTGGGGCTTGTTTGGTGCCGAACCACACTAAAGCAATCGTTTGCAAACCTTAAATACAAATCCACAGCAGGCAAGGAAGCGCGTGCCTCAGAGAAAGCAGGGGCAGCACAGCGCTCTGGCTGTGCTACGCCCGGACGCCAGCCTGGAGGCGGCTCACACACCCTCCAGCCTCCGGGGAGGAAGACAGAGGACGCCTCTGCAGCAGCCACCCCAGACACAGGGGCTCACGACCACCTGCCCACACAGACCCGAGCTCCAAGGCCCGGCCCCCGGGCGGCCCGAATGCCCCACGTCCCTAAGTCCAATCAAACGTCTGTCTGAGTCAGAGGGTCAAAAACCTACAGGTGAACAGAGGTCCTATCATGAACCACAGTAACAAAAGCCTAGCATGCCAGGCTTCCTTCGGGGGCTGTAACAAATTGCCACAAGCTTACTGGCTTACTCTCTTCCAGTTCCAAGGCCACAGTCACGCGGGGCTAAAACCAAGGTGTGAGCAGGGTTGGCCCCTCCTGGAGGCTCGAGGGAAGAGACTGGTTCCACCCGTCCGTGAGCAGCCTGGCTGGCTGCACTCCTTGGCTCGTGGCCCTTCCTCTACTGCTGCTTGTTTCCCCTGGCCCTCCTGCCTCTTTCCTGTAAAGAGCCCTGGGAGGACACCAGGCCTGCCTGGACCATCCAGGATGATCTCCCCATCCTCAACTTAATCACATGTGCAGAGTCCTTTTGCCAATCAGGTAACACATCTTCAGGTTCCAGGGATTAGGACGTGGACATCTTTGGGGCCATGCCTCACTCCTACCCTATACGCCTCTCCAGTGACCCGCAGGCAGGAGTGGATTATCTCAAAGATGGTTTTCTACCTAATGGAAACAGGCACAAGTTCTGGGACAAGGAAAGAGAAGAAGAAGAAGAAGAAAAAAAAGAAGACAATCCCCATTTGCAGCTTCCCTACCATGTTTCAAATGCAGTACAAGGTACTTTGCATACACACTGGCGAGTCTGAGCTCGTCTTTGCTGGTTAACACAGGAGAAAAACTGTGGCTCAGAGAGCTTAAGGAACTTGCCCAAGAGCACACAGCCTGCACGTGCAAGATCTGGGATTTGAACTCAGGCTGGTCTAGCTCTCATTGTGCTGCTCTGAAAAAAAAAAAAACAAAAAACAAAAACAACAAACAAACCTAAACTAAACTAAAAAACCAACTTGGATCTTCTGGAGGTATTTTTTTCTTTGGATCTCAAAAAGTTGTTCACAATAAAACCTTTCCTTTTGGGTACGAAAGTATGCAAACCATTTGCCGCAGCCCCCACTGGCCTGGGGCCTGAACAGAGAAAGGTCTATTTTGGAGCCGTGTGCTCCAGTGATCTGCTCACTTGGCCGACGGCTCACTACCCGCTGCTCAGGTTTTTTTTTTTTTTTTTTTTTTTTTTTCTACAGAGGCCACTTCCTGAGGCTCAAATGAGGCAATGGGTACGTCTACCCAGAAAGACTAGAGCCAGACTCAGAGCAGGACACAGGGCTGAGCAGATCAGAGCCCCAGGACCCACCTCAAAACCAAACCTGCCCATCTCGGCAACGGCTGCCCGTTAGCCGGTCGCCAAGACACACGGTACCCGAGCCCACGACGAAGGCAGAAGCCACGAAGGCTGTCCTTTTTGACTCTTTTATTCACTCATCCACGTTATCTGCAAGGGCCCAAGCTGGAAACTCCCATATCCGCCACTACGTTTTGGATGCCGTTTGTCACACAGAAACAGCCAACCGAAACCATCGTCGTTACCAGCAACAACCACCACCATTTTACGAAGCACCTGCTGTGTGCCAGGAATTCTAACCGCTCACAGAAGTTCACTGAATCCTAACCATCCAATAATGTGGGTACAAGTTCCCCCCGTTTGACAGAAGGGGAAACTGAGGTGCCCCAGGTCACCCATTAGGAGACTAGGGTAAAATGGAGGGCTACAAATGACCGCCACTCCACGCCAAAAAAGAATGGACCACCCATACCCCCAACAGCACGATGAGCCCCGAGAAGGTTACGCTGAGCCCAAGAAGCCAAACACACAAAAACACATACCGTATCATTCACGGATGTGAAATTCTAGAACAGAAGAGTAAGCTGAGAGTTGTAGCAAGCAGGTCAGGGGATGCCTGGGGAGAGGGTACTAACTGGGACAGGACGGAATTTCTGGGTTGATGGACGTGTTGTCTTGATCAGGGTGATGGGTATGTATGCATCAAAGTGTACTCAACTTCATACTTAAAATGCGTGTGTATCATTGTATGTAAATTATACCTCGATAAAGGTCATTTGAAGTTTAAAACAAAAAAATACCAGGTACGTCTTCCAGCTCCCAGAAGATCAAAATCCTCAAAGATGAAATTCAATAGCATATATATATGTGTGTATATTTTTTATGTTTATTTACTTTTGAGTGAGAGAGAGAGACAGAGTGTAAGCGGGTGGGGGCAGACAGAGAGGGAGACACAGAATCCAAAGCAGGCACCAAGGTCCGAGCTGTCAGCACAGAGCCCAACGGGGGGCTCAAACTCATAAACCGCGAGATCATGACCTGAGCTGAAATCAGATGCTTTACCGACTGAGCCACCCAGGTGCCCTGAAACTGAACATCTTTATAGAAAAGCAATCAAATTCCATTTTGGTTCCAGTGATCCCTGGATGGTAGGCCATGGGAGAGATTTTTCTTTTATCTGTGTTTTTCTGTATTTTTCCAAAGTTTCGACAATGAACGTGTATTCCTCTTGTACTGCAAAATAAAACCACACAGAGGTACCTGGCTGACTCAGTTGGTTGAGCGTCCAACTCTTGATTTCAGCTCAGGTCATGATCCCAGGGTCGTGGGATCTGGCTCCATGCTGAGCTTACAACCTGTTTAAGATTCTCTCTCCCTCTGCCCCTTTCCCCCACTTGCACACGTGGGCGCGTGCGTGCGCTCCCTCTCTCTCTCTCTCTCTCTCTCTCTCTCTCTCTCTCTCCCGAAAAGAGAAGGGGAGGGGGAGAGAAGAAAAGACCTGTAGCCCATGTAATTTTCAAAAACTAAAATAGCAGGGCATCCGACCGGCTCAGATCATGATCTCATGGTTCGTGGGTTTGAGCCCCGCATCAGGCGCTGTGCTGACATCTCAGAGCTTGGAGCCTGCTTGGGATTCTGTGTCTCCCTCTCTCTCTCTGCTCCTCCTTCACTCACTCTCTCTCTCGGTCTCAAAAACAAACAAACATTAAAACTTTATAATAAATAAAAAACTACAATGGGACACAGTCCAGCCTTCCTGAGGTAGCCCAGGTGACTGTCAGGTGACTGTGTCCCCCAAGGAAGGGTAGAAGAGCACTGGACAAGGAGTCAGGAGATGCACCTGGCTGGGTCTCAGGCTTCCTGGGTGCTCGGGCCCAACCATTAGCTCCTCTGAGCCTGTCTGTAAAGGGGACTCATGAGTCCTCCTGCCAACTCTGCCTTGTCATCTGGCTCTGGAAAGGACACAGAGCAGCCTCCCCCCACCCCATGCACCCCCTCAAAGCAGCCTTCAGCCCCACGGGGGATTAATGTCACATACCCAAGCCTTGTCATACCCCAGCAAATCCTAGAGGTCGGCAGACCAAGTTTTGGACCCCAACTCTGACCCCAACTCGCTGGCTGTATGGCCTTGGGCAACTCACTGGGCCTTTCTGAGACTTGGCTTCCTCAACTGTCAATCAGGAGGTATATTATAAGCCACTGTAATGGGAGGGGAGGGGAGGCTGGGAGAATGAAATGAAATGATGCTACTGGGAATGCCCCTAACTAGTATTAGTTTTTCCTTTTCCTTTCAAGAGTCCCCCACCAAAACTTTAAAAAATACTAGGACTTCCCGCTAATTTATGGAAGAGGAAGCAAACCTTCCCCATTCATGTTCCATCTAAACACCAGCCCCCATGCCTTCCACCCTCCTCCCTGACATCAGGGTGATGGGCTAGGCACCCCTCGTCTTCCCTGGAAGTTCACAAGGAGCACGTCACAGAAGCTACTCCAACCATCCCCCACTGCCTGTGAGTGCCAACCAGGCCTGCCACGTGTGACGAAGGCTGTGCCCGGAAGAACGGCTCCGGCTTGGTGGTCGCCCAGGCCCTGGGGGCCTCCAGAAACACAGTCCTCTCCAGACACATGGTTCCTGAAGCAGAGGCCCCCAGAGCTCTGTTTCACTGTAGCCAAAGGGTATCCCTGGCCCCAGGCAGGGGAAGAACAATGTTCGCCCCCTCAAACAAGTCTGCAGTACCCAGACGGGCCGGCCATGGCGTGGGGCACGATGGCACAAGAGATTAACAGGGACATACACCTGATGCGGAGACGGGAGAGGCTGACTGGAGCCGTCGACAATCTAAGCCAGAAACGCCCTCACCAAGGAGGAAACCAAAGGCGACACAGAGGGTGGAAGTGACCTGAACAATTGTGAGAGCTCACACACCAGCTCACTGAATTCTCACTGCAACCCTATGAAGTCAGTACTAGTCTCCACACTTCACAGATCAGAACCCAGGCCACAAAGAGGAAGTGACTGAGCCCAGGTCACGTGGTCGGAAGCAACAGGGAGATGACAGCCAGGTCCCTCTTTCTTGCACCCTCCCTCCCAGACTCGGGACTTCTCCTTTGAGTTCTTGACCTCAACCCCAGTGGTTCACCTAACCCCTCCCCCTCCCCCCCAATAATAAGAAACCTAAGACCAGACGCTCTATGACAGCAGGGAGCATGTCTGGATTTTGCACATCGCGGCCTGAGCCTGACACGTCGGGGGTCCTCGCTAAGTGTGTTAAGTCACAGAATCACCACGTATCCTCTGATATTCTGCACACACGTCTGACGTCTTCATGAAGAGCAGGTACACCGTGAGCACTTGTCTTTTACCAACAGCGTTTACTGGTGCTGTAGTCACGTGAAACGCAGTTGATAAAGGGAGTTCAAAACCACTCCAGTGCCCTGCATGCAGGAGTGGACGGTGCCCCGTGAGATGACGACGAAGAATGAAGAAGGCACTGTGGGACACTGAGAGGCACGGTCATCACCCCGCACAGCAAGAAGAGGGGTCTGCCTCCCTCTCCTCGGATCTAGGCTGGCCTCGTGACCTGCGCCTCGACCAGTCAGATGAGGCAGAGGTGACAGCAGGTAAGTTCCGAAGCTCCTGTCTTCTGCCTCTTCGAAGGTTTCCCGGAGACCGCCACGTTAGGAAGCGGGGCCAGCCTCCCGGAGGACGGGCCACGTGCAGAACAGAGGCCCCCAGCCAACAGCCGGTACCGGCCGCCAGCCGCATAAGCCGGGCGACTCACGACTTCAGCCGGCCGAGGGCACCCGCACGGGAAGGCCGGTGAGAACCGCCCGCGGACCGAGCAGAGTAAGAGATGGCTGCAGTTCTAAGCCACGAAGCTTGGGGGCAGTTGGTGACATGTCAGTAAACACCTGATACCCAAACCATCACTTGTCATCCACCACTGTGCGTTCAGCACTCACCGCGTGCCAAACATTCTTCCGGTCACTCACGCATTAACTCCTTTAATCCACCCGACGTGATGACGTGGGCACTATTTTCCCCTCTTTCATTTAAATCAAAGTGAGTTAACATGTAGTGTAATAATGATTTCAGCAGAATTTAGAGACCCATCACTTACAGACGACACCCGGGGCTCATCACAAGTGCCCTCCTTCATGTCCATCACCCATCTAGCCCCTCCCCCCAGCCAATATCCCTCCAGCATCCCTCGGCTTGTTCTCGGTACAGTTTGCCTCCCTCTGTGTTTTTATCTTAGTTTTCCTTCCCTTCCCCTGGGTACATCTGTTTTGTTTCTTAAATTCCCCATGAGTGAAATCAGAATATTTGTCTTTCTTGGACTTATTTTGCTTACCATAATACATTCTAGTTCTATCCACATTGTTGCAAATGGTTCAGATTTCATTCTTTTTGATCACCGGGTAATACTCCATTGTGTGTGTGTGTGTGTGTGTGTGTGTGTGTGTGAAATCTTTATCCATTTGTCTGTCAATGGACATTTTATTCTTCCCCATTTCCATGGTTTTTTTTAAGAGAGTACTCTCCCCTATTTTCATGGTTTTTTTTTTTGTTTTTTTTTTTTGCGAAACAGAGACAGAGACAGAATGCAAGCAGGGGAGGGGCAGGCGGGGGGGTGGGGGGGGACACCGAATCCGAAGTAGGCTCCAGGCACTGAACTGTCAGCACAGAGTCTGACACGGGGTTCGAACTCAAGAGCCGCGAGATCATGAGCTGAGCCAAAGTCGGATGCTTAACCGACTGAGCCACCTAGGTGCCCCTATTCTCCCCAATTTTAAATTAAAGGGTAAACTAAGTGAAATGACTTACTCAAGGTCACCCACCAGTGAGCATTTGAATGCAGGCTATCTAGCCCATGCCCATGATCTTAATCTCCTACAAATAATAGCTTACATTTATTCAGCTTTTTGTTGTTGTTGTTTTTTGGCTAGTAAAATTTTCAATACATTAGAGTCAATGAAATACATAAAATCATGATAAAATTAGTGTTGTGCTTATTTTTTACAAAATATGAACACTTTCTTTTGAAAAATGCATTTTCTTGATTCTTGCAGTATTAATCAAAATGAGAAAACAATTAAAAATATATGTTAAATATTTTAATTTAGGCTATGATTCAAAACTGTAATTTAGCTATATGGTATGCTAAATAAAATAGTTTTTCAACGCCAGCTGACATATAAATTAAATGCTGCCTCGGTCTTATCCCCAATGACTTTCTCTAGAATTCTTGTGCTTCTTATAAAATTCTATAATTTGTATGGAGTAAATACCAAAATACAGTATCAAATTGTTCTCAAATAAAATTTTTAAAAGAGCCGGGAGAGGGGAATTGCCCTACCATATACAAAAGTGTATGATACATCTTTATAAAATTAAATACTGTGATCTTGGTGTTAGGTTAAGTACACAGATCAATGGAGTACAAAGGAAAATCCAAATATTGTATAAAAAGGTGGTATCTTAAATCTGTACAGAAAGACTATATTATCCAGGAATCATCTTTCAAAACAAAACACTGTATTATTGAGGTAAAAAAAAAAAAATCACGTCAGTAGCTCAGATAATTTTCAATAAAATAACTTTCTAAACAAATAGAACCTTAAACAGATAAATAAACCTGAAATTGTAGAAAATAAATACAGACATTTATTCAGCTTTTTGGATGCTAGGAACTGCACAATGTACTTCACACAAATTAACTCACTAAAAATTTGCCACAATCCGCAAGGCAGCTCTGATTATCCTCGTTCTGTGGATGAAGAAAAAAAAAAGTCCAGAGACATGAAGTCACTTGCCCAAGGTCACAGAGCCAGAGAGAGGGCACTTGAGGAGTGGGACAGGGCGGTTCCAGTGGGCTGGTTCTTAACCACTACTCGCTATGTGCCTCTTTCTGTAACAGCAAAATCCTTGGAGTCTCCCTAATGGACACTTTCATTCTGCAGCCACACAGCTGTCTGCCTCCTGATCAACGGGGCCCACTTCTTTATCCAACACAGAGAACACACCAGGCACCCAACGTCCTACAGCTCACCTCCAAGCTTAATAAAGAGGCTAGAGCACCATTCGTAGTGTTCGAGCATCCAAAGAACAGAATCCGTGAACTGTAAATCTGGAGGATTTCACGAAGAGTCCATGTGTTCTCAAACGGAGACAAGAAGATTGTGTTGATTTTTAAATGGATGTGATGTTCCGGTGTATGTGTGTATTTGTGTGTGTGTGTGTGTGTGTGTGTGTGTGTGTTTGTGTGTGTGTGTGTGCGCGCGCGTGTGTGCTCAAGTGTGCAAGCTCACGCCTGTGCAGAGGGGCATGAAGAACAGGTTACTATGGAGGCACCCACATGGCAGGGTCAGTGGCCCGGCATGGTGGGAGCGTGTCCCCAGAACCTCTGTCAAAGGAGTGAAGGGCACCCTTCCTTCCTACAAGCCTCCGGGCAGCACTGACCTGGACAATGGAAGGAAACACACCCCCGATAGTCAGGGGGATGCATGTGCAGGCGTGTGTTCACACTCACACACACACACACACGCACGCATGCATGCACATGGAAAAGGAAGACTCCCCTCGAGCCGGCATAATAGTGAAACGATGACATTTAAAACACCTTTTTGTTTTTAGGGGAGGACAGATGCTTTACAGACAGTAATTCATTCCATCTTGCTAATTGCCTAGTGACCTAGGTTTTACTATTGTTCCCATTTTATCCACAGGGAGACTGAGGCCTGAAAGTGCCCTCCTCAGAGAGGCCCTTTGCTGAACATCCCTAAGGAGGGTTCTCCCCATCCCCCTTGAGTTGTCTTCATTAGGCAGGACAGCCTTCATCTTCCTCCTGGATCATCCCTCTCTTCCCACCAGCCTACAAGGTTCACAGAAAGGACTTTGTTGGGTCATTTGCCTCCGTTTATTAAGCACCCAACACATCCAGTGCCTGTTGCCTTCTAGGCCCTGACTGCGGAATTGTGAAATGGGTAGAGAAGCAAAGAAACCAGGCTCCGAGAAGCCCCATCACCCATCCACGGAAGTCACAACTGGAATGTGGCCCTGGGCGTCCAAGGAACAGTGCGCCTCCCTCCCCCGTCATCTCCGGAGTAAGTCATCATTTCTAGCAAGGAACAAGGTCCCCGTCTCAGACTCGGTAGGTGGCCCCGTTCTTAGCCCCAAACTGGGGTAACCTTCCCAGTGCCGTCTCTGAAGAGTAACTTGAACAGCACTACAAGACGGTGCACTGATGACCTACGAAGATTCCCACCAAGACGACCCAGAGAATCCAAGGAGACACGTCCACAGACGCTGGAACACCAGGCATCAAAACCGGATCCCCCACAACGAGGTGGATCCTCAGTCTTCCAGACGGCTTTTGAGCCCCAATGGCCTTCAAAGAGCAAGAACGCGCGAACAGGGTAAGTGAACAGGAGGCAGGATGGGGTGGAGCCACCCGGCCGTGGCTATTCTCAAGATGCAAATTAGGAAGCCGTCCAGGGTGGTCTCGCAGCCCCCAAAGCTTCCTCCTGGAGGGACACATTACCCAAGGACCCGATCGTCTGCCCCTGGCATTCAGAGCGCTCGGCCAAGCGTAAGCACCTTGTTGTCCTGTGGGGCCCCCAACCCGCTCAGGCCGAGCCCCCCCCCCGGATGAGGGTCAGGAGGCTGGGAGGCCACACCCTAGCGTGGGCCCACCAGAGAGAGGAGAGACCCCTCCCCACTCCCTGTCCAGAAGAGACAGAAACTGCTCCCCCTTCAACAACCTCCTTCAGCATTAATGGTCATCGCAGAGACCACAGGCAGCTTATTCTAAGCCTTCTGAATTCCCCAACTGCTGACAATGACCACACATTCCTTTCCTAACTGGGAGGAGAGAAACACTTACAAATTAACCTCAGCAACCGGAAGGTTTCCGTCCTAGAAGGAGTTAGGTCAGGTTGAAATGACCACGACAGCAGCCCGGGTCATAAAGGTAACCCCACGTGGGCATCGATTTCCCTGCAAAGGTAACCCCACATGGGCACTATCCGGACAGGAAAGAAGGTAACACACTGTGAGCGTTATTTCGAGCAGCTGACATTTTCTGAGCACTCACTCCAGTCCAAAACCTGGGCTATAAACCCTGATGTGTATTAGCTCACCCCAACCGTAAGGGGCAAGGCCATTAAGATCCCCTCCGTAGAGACCAAGAGACGGAGGGTCAGAGGGGCTACATCAACTGCCCACGGTCACCGCAGCAAGGAGCAGTGGGCCCAGGACAGGAGCCTGGATCTTTGCTCCCTCTCATCTCCCGCTGAGCATCTGGCAGGGCGATTCCTGCTACATCCCCCCTTGTTGATACCGAAACAAGACTCTCACTCCTAAATGCTCTCCCTTGAAGACTATATCCCCATCCCCTGTCTCCGCTAAAACAAGCGGGTCCCCTCAGAAGACTTGATTTTCCACGCAGGGGAACCAACAGTGGACAGAAAACCAACAGCAGAGAGAACTTCCATCCCTGGATCTGACCCCGTTCCTCCCACTTTGTGTTCCAGCCCCAAAGTTTGGCATAAGCACATAGACCCTGGCCTGGGTTCCCCATCCCTTCCCTCTGTCTTTGTGGAGGGGACCCTCTACCAGAGCTGTTTTCTAGACCTCTGGATACATCCAAGCTCAAGACCCAGAGAGGCTGAGAGATGCCTCTGGCTACCATGGTCTCTGTCACTGGTGGACCCAAGTTGGCCACTAATTCTTCACCACTCTTGTCATTAGGGGATGGAATCTGCTTCCCCACCCTTGAGGCTGGGCTGGCCTTATGATGTGCTTTGACCGAAAGAATGTACAAGTCACACTGTGCCAGTTTCAACCCCAAACTAGCCATGTGGAGGTAGGCAGAAAGAGGCTGCCGGAAGGAGCACCAAGGGCCAGGCAAGGGAGGAGAGCCTTGGTGGAAATTCCCGCCCAGCCATCAGCTGAACTGGCTGGACTCGAGGACTCGAGCCAACGCCGCATAGGACCCATCACCCATCACCCAGCTGAGCCCTGCCCACATTCCCGACCCACAGAATTACTGTTTCAAGCCCTGTGTTGTGACACGGTTTGTTATACAGCAATAGGTAATTAAAGCACCATCCCAAACCGGCTTCCAGGCATCCACTTCTCCGAAGGAGACTGACATCGGGAAAGCCCTTCCTGTTCACAAGCCCTGGACCCCCAGTCAGCAAAGCCATCCCCTAATGCTGATACCGCCCACAAAAGCACTCAATTAAGCCCGAGCTCAGGACCTCACATACCAGTGTCTATGCTGCACACCAACACACAAGGTAGACCCCAACGCTGTGTCCGTTTTACAGATACAAATACTCAAACGGGACGTCTGATACAGAGCAGCACAGCCGTCAGTCAAGCCCAGGCTCGTCCAAATCCAACCTGCTCTTACGTGCCATGTCACGTGACCTCCACAGCACATCAACCACCGCAGGATCGCCCCCAGCAGTGCAGACCCTTGCCTTCGGGGACACAGGTCAGATGCAGCTCTGAGCCACAAAGCATGCCAGCAGTCTGCAAAGCCAGACTGCTAGATCAGTCTGGTGGCCGTTTACTGGGCTCCCATCAGGTACAAAACCTCCCAGAGCACTCAGGGAGCAGGAAAACTCACCTTCATTTTTGTTATAAATGCATTCACGTCCATATTTAACCTATGTTTGCCCCTCCCCAGCAACGTCCATGAAATTAAAGATCGTGTCTATTTTTCTCAACAACTGCCCTTGGTTTATTGATAAGGTTACTAAATGAATGAACGGGAGGGGATGAATGAAGCAATGACAAATGAACTCAAAGAGGTGACCAGTTAGTGGCCCCTGCATGTGACCAGCCTGATAGGTACAGCCTGATGTGTTCTCCTGACCACACACCTCCAACACCAGCTCCCCAAAAGCTTTTACTACTTTGCAGTAGAAGAGGCTAATGCTAAAGAAACAACTTTCTTCACTCTCATACCTGAGGTCTGGCACCTCCTGGGACTGTGGAAGAGTAGGTGGAAAGTTCTGGAAGCAGGACTTTGGGTTGTGTGTTTCACCATGAGACTTCCAATATGTGGCTTTTGTGGCAGGAGACTGTCTCTCAAGCCTGAAGAGGAAGCCAGATGCACACTCTCCCACCTGTCTTCTGGCTAGATCTGATCTTGTTCTTCTAGAATTCACATTCCTGGTCCAACTGGTGTGCACCTCACAAAAGCAGAACCCGAGTCTTCCCCATGGATTGACATACAGTCTATCATTCATGGTGGTTATATTCTGTAAGGTCACCATCAACACTGAATTAGAAAATACTTGGGGTGCCTGGATGGCTCAGTCGGTTGAACATCTGACTTTTAATATTGGCTCAGGTCGTGATCTCACAGTAGTGAGATCGAGCCCTGCATCAGGCTCTGTGCTGAGGGTGGAGTTTAAGATTCTCTCTTCACCCACCCCGCTCTCGTGCACTCTCTCTCTCTCTCTGAAAACAAACATTAAAAAAGGAAAAAAGAAGAATTAGCAAATATCGAACCAGTGCTTTTGAGGAAATACAGGGTTAGGCTCCTTCAAGCCTCTGGTCGTGATATTTTTGTCAAATGTTCAATACGTAACCTTGTTTTTTGTGTGTTTTTGTTTAAAGACACCTTATTTAATATATATCATTGAGGGGTGCCTGGGTGGCTCAGTTGGTTAAGTGTCCAACTTCAGCTTGAAGCATCATCTCGTTCATGAGTTTGAGCCCCGCATCGAGCTCTGTGCTGACAGCCTGGAGCCTGGAACGTGCTTCAGATTCTGTGTCTCCCTCTCGTGCTCGCTCTCTCTCAAAAATAATAAATATTAAAAAAAATGTTTTTTAATATATATAGATCATTGATTCATTAACACTGAACTCACAACAGCACTGTGTACAACTCATGCCTGAACAAAGCTTATCTAACACCTAGTAATTTCTCCGTAAGTCGTATCACAGCCTTCTTGTGCTTGGGAACACCAGACTGCCCTTGGGGGGTATTGTAAACAACGAAAACACCCCCAAAAGCCCCAAACTGAGAATAAGATGGCACTCAGCTGTCTGAGAAAAGGACAATTATTACCAGTGTAAGAGCAGGACGCCTGGGTGGCCCAGTCAGTTAAGCATCCGACTCTTGGTTTTGGCTCAGGTCATGATATCACAGTGTCGTGCTGTGCCGACAGCATGGAGCCTGCTTGGGATTCTGTCTCCCCCTCTCTCTGCCGCACCCCTGCTCACTATCTCAAAAATAAAAATAACATTAAAAAAAGTTTAAGAGTGGACACAAGAAGGAAGCCAACTAGGAACACGCATGTCGGGTGACTCAAAAATTTTCCCTCCATGTCTACAAAGTATTACCTAAGTGCCATAAGATTTGGTTCAGGGGTTACCAATAAATTTTAGGGAGTGGGCAAATTTGGGACTATAGAATCCACAAACACAGAGGACCAACTGTGGATGCTGAGAGAAAGCAGCACCCTGGGCCACACGATCTGCTCTACAGATGAGGTCTGTGCAAGGAGACAGAAAGGAAATTCGATGGGCCGAGGAAAGATGAATGCCAGAGGCGGTTCGTGCTCCTGCTCCTCAAGGCCCTGGCCCCTTGGATTCCGTGAGTTATAGAGCCTTCTTCTCAGCCACACATTCTAGGAAGGCAGCTCCTGACCCCACCAACCAGAAGACCCTGACTTGTGCGCTGGGCAGCGGTAACTGGGCCATCAGATACACTCTCTCCAGTCGGGACAGGGGAGGGACAGACGATTGGGAAATCAGCAGCCGGAGGGGAAAGGCTTGTGCTGCGTACTCCCCAGTCAGCAGGCTGATCAGTGCCACCCAGCACGCAGGCCACCCCCAGAAGAACGTTCTACCAGGGCTACCCAGTAATTTGCGGAAGCCTCTGGCCCCGTGATCAGGTGTCACATCTAAATCTAGGACAGACGCCCAGGCAGATGGCAAAACCAGCAAACACACGTGATCCCACGTGTTCGGAGTCTGTGGGGAAGATGAAGCCACCTGTCCTCATGAAGCAAGATAAGGATTTGCCATCACAATCACCATGGCAGCTGCCACATGGACAACACTTATGTTTCTCGGGGGAGAAGGAAGAGTGTGGGGATTATAAAGGAAGTGGGTAATGCAAAAAAGGAAGGAGGAGGTATATTCCAGAGCTATGCTGTCCAATATAGCAGCTATGGCCAGATGTGGCTATTGAGCACTCAAAAATGAACTGGTCCAAACTGAGATGTTCTGTAGGGATCAAATACACACTGGATTTTGAAAACTCAGACCAAAACCGAAAATGTAATATATTACATGTAATAATTATATCATGCCCCTGTTGAAATACTTTAGATATACACAGTTACATAAAATATAATAAAATTATTTTCACCTCTCTTTTTTCTCCATACGTTTTTTAATGTGGTGACTGGGAATTTAAAACTATAGGGGGACCTGGGTGGCTCAGTAAGTTAAGCTTCCGACTTTGAGGCTCGAACCCACAAACCGCAAGATCATGACCTGAGCCAAATCAGGCTCTGCGCTGACAGCTCAGAGCGTGGAGCCTGCTTCGGATTCTGTGTCTCCCTCTCTCTCTCTGCCCCTTCCCTCTCGCATTCTCTCTCTCAAAAATAAACTTTTAAATAATAATAATACTAAAGCTATACACATGGTTGGCATTGGCAGTTCACATTTTTCTTTTGCATAGCACTGGTCTAGAAGGAGCCCAGTTCAGCTACAGAATGGAGAGGTGGGTGGGATGGGGGGAGAGCAAGTAAAATATCTGCTCAGATCTTTTGCTCACTTTTTAATTGGGTTTTTTTGTTTTCTTACTGTTGTGGGTTTTTTTTTTTTTAATGTTTATATATTGTGAGCAAGCATGAGAGAGAATGGGGGAGGGGCAGAAGGAGAATCCCAAGTCAGCACAGAGTCCAACTTGGGGCTCGATCTCACAAACCATGAGATCAAGACCTGAGCCAAAATCAAGAGTCCAATGCTTAACCAACTGAACCATTCAGGCGTCCCCTTACTGTTGTGTTTTTGAGAGTTCTTTGTATATTTTGGAAACAAGCCCTTTATCAGCCATGGGTTTTGCAAACATTTTCTCCCAGTCTGTGGCTTGTAAGTTTTTAGAGCACCTGGTGATGGGGGAAACTGGCCCAATGTTGTTCCTCTAAAAAGCTTGATAACCTTGGGCCAGTCACCCAAACTCACTTACTTCACCGGCACAAAGGCCTAAGTCACGGGCTTCGTGTGATGACTGCAGACTATACGTGAATATCCATACACATGATCACACAGACACACACGTGCTTACGGTGTTCAGCAAGGGCAGTAATTCCTATGCCAGTGGTGCCTCCCAATTTCATTTCCCCGTAGGGGGCAGCCGCTGGCCAAACAGCAGGCCAAGAGGCTCAAGTGGGCAGTTGGGAAGTCAGAAGGGAAGTGGACACCCTGAGCCAAGGCATTCAACCTTTAAATGAGGGAAAATCTATGCCACATCTCACCCACAGCACCCAGGTGATCTTGAACATTTACGAAGGAAACTTAGGCTAAAATGGTCCTTTTGTCCCCCAAAAGCCGATGTTTAAAATTTATAGTTCTGGACTCGAGCCAGGAATCACATCCCCAATGATCAGCACTCATATCTGTGTGCTCCTCGCTAACCTGAGTTTCCTTACTTGCTCCCCCATGGGAAGCACCCAGGTGATGCTGCCACAGAAACTAAGTGTTTGATGGAAAAACACTGCATCAACCAAAAACCGTGTAAGGAGTTTTATTTAAAATAGAACAAGGATCCACCAGGGAAATGCTAATCAGGACCACAAAGAGATAGGACTTCACCCCCACTAGGATGGCTATCGTCAAAAACTCAGACAGTAACAAGAGTTGGCGAGGGTGTGGACAAACTGGTGGGAATGTCCAATGGCTCAGCCACTGTGGCAAACAGCCTGGCAGGCCCTCAAACAAGTCAATACAGAGTTATAAGGGACCCAGCAAGTCCCCTCTTAGGTACATACACAAAGAAGGGCAACTTATTTCCACAAAAATCTGTCCACAAATGCTCACAGCAGCATTCCTCAGGCAGCCAGAAAGTGGGAACATCTTGAAGGTCCATTGAGTAATGAAATGGATATACAAAATGTGGTCTCTCCTAACAATGAAACACTACTCAGCCATAAAAAAAGCAATCGATCACTCCTAGACACTACAATATGGATGAGCCATAACATATGTTAAGTGAAAGAAGTCAGACGTTGGGGCGACTGGATGGCTCAGTCGGTTAAGCGTCCGACTTCAGCTCAGGTCATGATCTCTCGGTTCTTGAGTTCAAGTCGCACGCCAGGCTCTGTGCTGACAGCTCAGAGCCTGGAGCCTGCTTCCGATTCTGTGTCTCCCTCTCTCTCTCTGCGCCTCCCCCACTTGCACTCTGTCTCTCGGTCGGTGTCTCTCTTAAAAAAAGTAAACTTTAAAAAAAAAAAGAAAGAAAGAAGTCAGACACAAAAAGCTACATATTAGGATTCCACTTCTATGAAATGTCCAGAGAAGGCGAATATAGAAACAGAAAGTAGATTCCTCCTTTACAAGGAAAGAAAAGGTGGTGGCTCAGCAGCGTACATTTATTGAGCGCCTACTGGAAACTCCTGGCGTTACAAGTGCAGAGACATACAAGACGCTCCATGCCTCGGGGAACTAGAATCTAGCCCCTTCCCTGCAGACAACTCTGGGGCAACCCTATGCAGTTACGCAGATTTTTGGAAGCAATTACAAAATGAAAGGTCATGCAAGGGCTTCCTCTCAAGAAAGGAAAAGGACACCCAACTCCTCCCTGGAGACAGCCTGACACACAAATGAGCTGAGCCATCAGAATAACTGGAAGTATATCCAGGCTGCCAACCTTAGACGTTACTAGGCTTGCCTCGACATCAAATTTCTCATCCAGCAGATCAGGAAAATATCAACCTCATGGGGTTGCTGGGTGGGTTAAGTGGGGACCTATCAGAGGCCTTGGCCCACAGTATGGGTTCATACATTTTCCTACCACCATCCCAATTGGTCAGGTTTTTTTGTTTTTAATGTTTTTAATGCTTATTTTTGAGAGAGAGAGAGAGAGAGAGAGAGAGAGAGAGAGTGGGGAGGGGGAGAGAGAGTAGGGAGGATCCAAAGCGGGCTCTGCGCTGACAGCAGAGAGCCTGACATGGGGCTCAAATTCGTGAAACGTGAGATGAGGACCCGAGCCAAAGTCGGACACTCAACCAACTGAGCCACCCAGGTGCTCCCCCCCAGGTGCTCCCCAATCGGTCATGTTGATGCCACAGTGAGATCCACGGTCTTCAGCCAACAGAAGAGTCGTGCTTCTGGTTTCACATCCTGGGACAGAACAACTACCAAACCAGGAAGAGGAACCACAATGCTCACAAGACCTTTCACTGCCTGTGAATTTAACATCTGTGAAAGAGGTAAAAGCTGACAGGGGCCCAGATGCTAGCAAGGCGGGGGCGTACAAGTCGGCACAGCCTTCCTGGGGACCACTGCACCCAGAGCCCAGGACACAGCCTTTCCTTCCTCCCAGAAATTCTTCTAGCAATTCATCCTATGGAAATTACCAGGGATGTGCCTAAGAGTTAGCAATAAAAATATTCCCAGGATCAATGTTAGACATAGCAAACTAATAAGCTACATGATACCTAAAAATATAAAACGGATTAAAAAATTAAAAATAAAAGATAAAGGACAAAAGCTACAACCAGTTATAACAAAACAGAAGGCATATGCTCGGAAAGATTTCCACCATAGGAAATAACCTAAATTACCATCATCAAAAGAACAGGTGTCCTATCAGGGGCCCTTACTGAGTGAAACCTAAATGCAGTTAAAAGAAAGCCACTGTGGGGCGCCTGGGTGGTGCAGTCGGTTAAGCGTCCGACTTCAGCCAGGTCACAATCTCGCGGTCCATGAGTTCGAGCCCCGCGTCAGGCTCTGGGCTGATGGCTCGGAGCTTGGAGCCTGTTTCCGATTCTGTGTCTGCCTCTCTCTCTGCCCCTCCCCCGTTCATGCTCTGTCTCTCTCTGTCCCCAAAAAAATAAATAAAAAACGTTGAAAAAAAAATTTTTTTTAATTAAAAAAAAAAAAAAAAAAGAAAGCCACTGATATCAATATGGATGCCTAACAAGAGACTGTATGCTAATTAAAGATGCAAGTTTTCACAGTGTTAGAAAATGCATGGGAGTAATTATCAAAGTGACATCCTGGCTTCCCTAGGGAGGAAGGCATATACGTGAGGACTTAGCTATATGCACTCTCTTCTTAAAAACCAAGATCCAAAGCAAATATTATGATTTGTCTAAGTTGGATAGGAGGCTATAGTCATTTCCAGTAGCTGCTGAAACAAATTAACCACAATCTCAGGGAGTTAAGACAACACACATGATCTTACTGCTTTGCAGGTGAGCAGAATGGGTCTCCCTGGGCTAAAACCCAGGTGTCAGGAAGGTTCCCTTCCTTCCGAGGGCTCTACGGGAGAATCTGTTCCTGTGCCTTTTCCAGCTTCTGGAGGCGGTTTGCATCCCTTGGCTTGTGGACCCCTTCCAACTTCAAAGCCACTCATTTCACCTCTCTGCCCTCTGCTCTGTCATCACATCTCCTTCTCAGACATTGACCCTCCTCCCTCTTTCACTGATAAGGACCACTGTGATACCACCACCACCCACCCCCCCATAATCCAGAATAATCTCCCCGTCTCAAGATCCTTAAATTAATCACATCTGTAGAGAGCCTTTTGCCATAGAGGAGAACCTAGTCACCAATTCTAGAGATTACGATGGAAACATCTTGGGCCAGGGACTTTGTTCTGCTTACCAGAGTGCACCGAGATAATAATCACCACCCCCACCATCACCAGTGATGGTGTTACTGAGTGCTCTGGGATACTTGTGAGGCACTATCCCAAAGTGTGCAACATGTTCACCTAATCCCCATGAGAATCCCCTAAGGAAGGCACTACTGTGATCCCACTCTATAGATGGGTACAACGGGAGGCTAACTTGTCCATGGTCACCAACATTTTAAGTGACAGGGCCAAGATTTGAACCCAGGCTGTCAGGCCTTAAGAGGACAGCTTATAACAAGAAGTGGTCCCATGGGGTGCCCGGGTGGCTCAGTAGGTTAAGCATCCAACTTCCTCTCAGGTCATGATCTCACAGTTTGTGAGTTGGAGCCCCACATCCGGCTCTGTGCTGATAGCTCAGAGCCTGGAGCCTGTTTCAGATTCTCGGTCTCCCTCTCTCTCTGCCCCTCCCCTGCTCACTCCCTGTCTCTCTGTCTCTCTGAAAAATAAACATTAAAAAAAATTTTTTTTAAGTGGTCCCAATGTAGCACTAAATGGAAAAGGCACGGTGCTAGAATATTGCGTTTTATAAAAATCATCTATGTCTTGCAAAAACAAACGAACAAAACAAACAGAAGTGTGTAGACCAACTTTTAACACACATGCCTCTGGTCAAGGGGGAAGGGACTGTTACCCTCACCCAGTTATCGTTAAAAATATTTCTGCTGGGGGGCCCGTGTAGCTCAGTCAGTTAAGCACCCGACGCTTGGCTTCAGCTCAGGTCATGATCTCACTGCTGCGGGTTCGAGCTCCACATTGGGCTCTGCGCTGGCAGTATGGAGCCTGCTTAGAATTCTCTTTCTCCCTCTCTCTCTGCCCCTCCCCCCCCCAATAAATAAACTTTAAAAAACATGTTTCTGCTAATGAATACATGTTACTTCTTCAAGGAAAACGAAGTCAGAATTAATCAGGGCAAACGCAGGTCAGAGGAGATCAGCTCAGAGCTGTCTTCAATAGGGAACTGGCCGTTCACGCTTGGCCACCCCTGTTTGGGTCCTTCTTAGCTCCCCAGGGACACAGGCCCTCCTCCAGCCAGGCCCCAGGCCCTCACCCGCAGAGGCTGACATCACACCCCGCCCCCACCACGAGCCCCACAGGGCCTTCTCTTCCTGTCTCTCTCCCGCTGTGCAGACACTAACTTTGCCAGTCTCCCTTCTACAAATTACCAAGTGCCATGTTCTCCCTCCTCGAAACAGAATCCTTCACACACTAGACACCTCACCCCGGCCCCCAAGCCCACTCCCGCCCTTGGCTGTGCAGCTTGGGTCACATGAAAGCTTCTTCCGGCAATGCTGGAACTGGCATCATCACTGTTGCTGTTTCCAAAACATCGTCACGGCCCTGTTGACACTCCTCTTCTCCAAGGGCAGGCTACCCCAGCCTCCAAGGACAGAGGCAAGGGGCGGACACGCTGGCCTGCCCAAGGCTCGAACCCAAGGGACCTTAACCCTAAAAGGCCGCCTGCGTGTAGGGGCCACACCACAGCCCCTCGAACACTTCGCGAAACACACAAATGCAGGCACTGACAAGCCATCAGGGCAGCATGAGCACGAGGCACCCCGGTCAAGTACAGACCAGGCGATTACACACACGCATTTACAAATTTAATCCTTGCACAGAACCCACCGGCAAACTCTGCCATCATCCCAGCTCTCACTCGAGAAGGCTGAGGCACAAGGGGGCCTGGGGTGCTCCGGGTCACGCTGCCAATAAGCTCAGGGCTGTGTATGTGGTTCAAAAGGAAGTTGTCACGGAGATGCTCTACCTTAACCCCAGATACCGCCATCTCTGGGGAGAAAAGGGGGAGCACAGACTGCAGGGGAGGGGCATCGAGGTCCTTTCCCTCATGTGTCCACTGGTCACCCCGGGCGAGGTGCTGGGGATCCCACACTGGAAAGCTGAACGGACCTGCCCCTGCCTCCTGGAGCCCACATTCTGGGGTGAAGGACCGCTCCAAGTCAAGCATTGCTGGGCGGCAGGAAAAGCCACCACCAGGATTTCTAGCTTCAAATGCAAACTGCATAGCACTTCAGTCTCTTGCAAGACAAAACAAGACCTGTCACTTTGCTACCCTGCTATGTGACAATGCACGCTTATCTCTAAGATCCACTGGGTGGCAGGCGGTGGGGAGGAGTTTCTTCCTAAAAGCAATCACTGAGGGATCGCTCTTAACAGCTCCCTCCCTAGACATCCACAAGAGATCTGATTTGCACCAACTATTCAGGAGACTCTAATGACACAAAGTGGGGTACACACCCACCCCAGGGCTTACAGAGATGCAAGGGACAGACGCTCCCTGCACCCGGCTCCCTGGCTTCTCTCAGGGGGATGTGTCCACACTCCAGCTGCCTCTCCTGTCCTCACCAGCAGCCCCAGATGGAGCTCTGAGCTGGGACACCAAGTTTCCCAAGAGCCGGATGAAAAAGACCCATGTCCACACCCCACAGCCTTGGGAGCACCCAAGGGACCAACCACAACTAACTCGACATGCACAGCGTCCTTCAAAGGGGAGGCTTGGTTTCTGGGAGGAGAGAATTCAGGGTATATACTTGCAAGAGACAGGAGAGAAGCCTGAGCGGTAGTAACAAGAGCAAACCTTCCCAGGTACCTAAGTGGTTTCCTACAGGAGCACATCTGACCCTCCTAACAACTCTTTAAGGCAGGCCCTACCATTCTTCCCATTTTACAGATGAGGAAACAGAAGCACAGACAGTTAAGTCTCTTGCCCAAGGCCACACAGCTAAAAAGCCATGGACTCTGGATTCAAACCTAAGCAGGCTGGTGCCACAGTACACACAATTAACCAAGACCAATGGCCAAGACGAATGTAGCCAGGAAGGAAGACGATGGTTGAAGGAAAGCCAGGGCCCTCAATTCCTTCACAGCCAACTGAACCTTGCCCAGAATACCTGTGGCCAGATGGACACCTCAGTGGCCGTGCTCACCCCACTGCCATTCAGTCCCCTTTTAAAGGGAAGTGTATTTGTGGGGCGCCTGGGTGGCTCAGTCGGTTAAGCGCCCGGGTTCGGCTCAGGTCTTATCTCACAGTTCTTGAGTTCGAGACCCGTGCCGGTCTCGAGTCACAGAGTGACTGACAGCTCAGAGCTTGGAGCCTGTTTCAGATTCTGTGTCTCCCTCTCTCTCTGCCCCTCCCCAGCTCACGCTCTATCTCTGTCAAGAATAAATAGACTTTAAAAAAAAAAATTTAAAGGGGAGTGTATTCGTTTGCTAGGGCTGCCGTAACAAAGGACCACAGACCGGGTGGCCTAAACAGAAATGTACTGCCTCACAGTTGTGGAGGCTGGAAACCCCAGACCACCGGGTGGGCAGGGTTGGTACCTGAGGGCTGGGGGGAGATGATCTGTTCCATGCCTCTCCCCCATCTTCCGGCACTGCCGGCCACCTTGGTGGTCCCCTACTTGTCAAGGCCGCACTCCCACACCTACGCCCCTCATCGCGGGACCTTCTCTCCTTGTGTGTCTCCTCCAGAACACAGTTATATTGGATGAGGGCCCCACCGGACATCAGCATGACCTCACCTTAACTAATATGTCTACAAAGATCCAATTTCCAAATAAGCTCACGGTCTGAGGTACAGGGGGTTAGGGCTTTGATACAGGAAATTGGGGGGGAGGTCACAACTCAACCCATTACAGGGACCCACCACTGCCCGTAAGTCCTGAAGCTTCCAGACTATGCCCCCCACCAGGAGAGGCCAACTACCAAACCAAAGAGGGGACGCTGGCTTCGAAACAGCCAATCCCCATGCACGGGCTCAAGAAGACCCAGCCAATCACAGGCCTCCCTCAGGAGTCCACTCTTGGGAGGTTGGGAAACCACAGGCTTCACGAAGGAGGCCGCCCAAGGAGTGAGGATGGAGAACGGCTTTGCTGGGAAGGACCCAGCCATGGCTGCAGGGAAGCTTAACAGGGGCGAGGAGGCCCGACCATGGAGAGAAGCCACTGCCTGCGGCTCTTGTCAGACAGATGGCAGAGTCCTCAGTGCCACCATCCCCCCTTCCCATGAGGCCCACTTACCGGGTAAAGTTGTCTATTTTCTTGGATTCCTACAAGAACTCCACCTGCCCTTCCCCCCTCCCCACCAAGTCCCTACAATCATTCTGTTCTCTAGCCATCAGTTGGGTTCCTACAGCCACCTCTGCCCCCTCCACAATTAGGGGCCACGAAGAGCCCGGAAGATGCCTACCAAACCCACTTCTCATTCTGAACGGCACACAGGCTGGTCACATTTCCCAGCAACCTTTGCAGCACATCACATGCCAATTCCTTGTCAGTGGAAGTTGGGAACCTTCCACCTTGCAGGCGCAGGCCATAAACACCTCTTAAGGCATCCTCCACTCTCCCTCTTCCCCCACATGCTGGCTGGACACAGAGGATCCTGAGGCAGCCTCAGATGTCTTAGAGGGTACCTAACCACCCCACAGCAGAGCCCCACCCCCCAATCCCACTGTTTCAGGACTTGGTGAGAAACTTGTATGAAGACATCTTTTGTCGCTGCCCTTTGGCCCTGACGAACACAGAAGCTTTGCTGCGGTGTCCTCTGCCCAGACTGCTCTCCCCAAAGAGCCTCCCATGGCTCCCTCCTGCTCACCCATCAAGTCCAGGCCAAGTATCACCTCCACAGAGAGGCTTCCCCGAGATCTACTCTACTAAAATAGTGTTCTTCCCTGGCTACTCTGTCACAGTGCCTGGATTCTTACCTTCCTAGCATCCATCACAATTCCAAATGCTTGAATGATTAGTTTGGCTTTTTCTGTCCTAGGAAACTGAAAGTTGCTTTATGGATCTCTGTGGCCCTATTCGACACTTTATTCCCAGTGACAAGTCTAACACCAAACACACACTCAGTTCTTTGAGTATTTGCTAAAATCAACAAAGGAACAAATTCTAAGAACAAGTAATCGTTATCCAGGACAGAAAACAACCCACGAACAACCACAGAAATCAATTCCTCAACCGTCCAGCAGCCAAGCAAGTCTGAATCAAGGTCAAGAATAAAAAGGTCAGTTCTGTTTTTCATACCAGCGGTCTCTGTCATGGAGAGTATATATGCCAGAAGGCAATCAGGAAGGAAAATCACTGTATAAATGGAAGTTCTAATATTTATCTCATCCTTTCTCCAGTACCATTTCCCTTTATGTTTGATGAGGACAATGACAAGGACCATGACAAGGATGCCAAGAGCAGCCAATACTTGAGAACCTGCCTCTGCTGTGCTCAGCAGTGTCGAGAGCACTGCCCCTGTATTACTTCAGTTAAGGCTCCCAGAAGTCTGATGCAAGGCATTCTTTCATTACTGTTTCTACAGGTGAGGAAACGGAGGCACAAAGAGGTGACAAGTGGCCCAAGATCACACCCCAATGAGGTGGCAGGACTGGGAGGAGATCCAGGCACTCAGACTCTCAAGTCCCTGCTATCGTGAACCATAACCACACATCTAAACCAACAAATAAATAAGTTTACAGACACGGAGGGCATTTGCTGAATCTCCTTTCTGATGGGATGTTTGACTGAAGGAGTGTGGGGGCCGCTTACAGACAATGCATTTCTTTGCAGGCGGGGGATGATGCCGGTACAAAAACAACCACTTCTCCACTGTTTCAAAAACATTTCGATAACAACTTTCAAAAATAATCATTTTTTTAATGGCTTCGAAGCCCCAAGATGGATTTCAGAACTAGCGGGGATAAGAACCACGCCGTTTCAATGGCCCTGGCTCTGTCAGCAGCTGTCCACACTGTGTGGACTCCTGGCACGCCTGTCTCCCTGCTAACCAGGGCACTTCAAGAGGCCTCCTCCTCCTGGCATCTCCAGCACCCAGCCAAGCGTGTCCTCTGCACACATAAGGAATGGACCCATTTCCCTCCCATTGTAAAAATGAAAACTTGAGTCGAACTGCTGTTCTTGGGTCCCCAGCAACGTGCTTCTCCATCACACACAGAACTGAAACATCAGAGATCACCCAGGAAGAGAAAGGAACACAGCAGGAAGAAGATATGAGACTCTGAAGGCAGACAGCATGAATACAAATTATAGCTCTGCCCGTTCGTGGCTGTGTGGCCTTGGGCACGTCACCTAGTCTCCACAGGACTCCGTGCCCTCATAAACAGAGCTTCCCAGGGTCACTGTGGAGAATTAACGAGCTGTTGTACGTGATGTGCTTACACAGGCACCAGTACACAGACAGCACTCGTTAGAGGTGGCTCCCGTCATCGACAACGTCATCGTCATCGCCAGGCGGCCACGCCAAGGACCCAAACCAGGGAAACAGAACAGCTCCTATTTTTGAGAATCCCTCATTCACCAGCAGCCATAACTTGCCAAAAATAAGCAGATGGAGAAGACATGCGTGCAAACTTCAGGACAGGAGCCTATTCAGTAGAGATGGCCATGATCCACACCCTCCAAGGCGGCCCATCGCCCCACCAACCCTATCCAGACTCCACAAACAGGTGGCCCTGCGTCAGCTCCCAAGGCACATTCCAGGCCCCCCAAATGCAGAAGATGTAGCAGGGCCCTAAAGGGTGAACTCAGAAAGGCCCCCGAGGGGGCTCCTTTCTAGCTGGAGACTCAGCTGATGCCCCTGGAAGTGAAGAAAACGCACACACAGCATCTCCCAGCTGGCCCATGGGCTCCCTCCCTATATTCCAAGGCTCTCCAGGAGGCCAGGGTTGGAAGGAAGCCCGGTCAGCATCTTACCATCACCCTTGGAAAGTAAAAGGGAAACTGACAGCCAAGAGGTGAGTGGCTTAAGACCTAGTCTTCTCTAGAAGCCAGGGCTTGGGGGCATTGGCAGGGGAGGCACGCCTGGGTGGCTCAGTGTGTTAAGCATCTGACTTTAGCTCAAGTCATGATCTCGTGGCTTGTGGTTCAAGCCCCGTGTCGGACTCTGTGCTGCCAGCTCAGAGCCTGGAGTCTGCTTTGGATTCTGTGTCTCCCTCTCTTTGCCTCTCCCCTCACTCATGCTCTGTCTCTTTCTCTCTCTCAAAAATAAACATCAAAAAATTTTTAAAAATACTTATTAAAAAAAAAAAAAAGAAGCCAGTGCTTGGGACTCCCCACCAGTTTCTTTTTTCTTTTATTGTGTTCCATTTCAATTATGCAATATTTCCCACGTATTAAAAAAGCACACTGGGGCCCCTGGGTGGCTCAGTCGGTTAAGCATCCAACTTCAGCTCAGCTCATGATCTCACAGTTTGTGAATTCGAGCCCCGCATCAGGCTCTCTGCTGTCAGCACAGAGCCTGCTTTGGATCCTCTCTCTCCCTCTCTCTCTGTACCTCCCCCACTCACACTTTCTCAAATATAAACATTATTTAAAATAATGTTATTTTAAAAAAATAAACTATTTTTTTAAAGTACATTAAATAAAGTCCACTTAATTCTTGCCTATCTTAAAATTCATGTAATTCATATTAAATAGGATCTATCACCTCATTTTGACAGACAGGTAAACTGAGGCACAGAGTGGCTCAGATCACATACTTAGCAGGTGGCAGAGCAGGGACTTGAGCTACAGGTCTGGATCCGGAGTCCAGATGTACTCACGGTGGCCTGGCTCCAAGGTGGACAGCCACTACCAGCTCCTTTCCACCCTGGACATGCATGCCACCACTCCTCAAGAGGGGAGTCCCCATTCCTTGAATTGGAGTTGGCCTTGGTGACCTAAGCTGGTGCGAGTGATGCTCTGGGACTCCTGACGCTAAGCAGCTTCTGCCTGGGACTCTTGGAACACACCCTCTGGGGGGATGCCAGGCACCATGTAAGCCCAACTGCTCTGGGTCCAGCAGCGAAAGGCACTCATTTATCCCAACTAAGCCTCATCTTCCAGCCATCACCACCAAGGCCCCAGACATGGGAGTGAAGATTCTGGAAACTTCCAGACTAAGTGACATACCACTTGAGTATCACCAAATGACCTCAGTCCAGGTCACAAAGAATAGAATCACCCAGCTGAGCCCTGCCCAAATCTCTGACCCACAAACCTACTCGCTCATATTCAATGCCACCTGCTGATCCTGCTTCAGGACAGCCATCTTGCAGGCCACCCAGCAATTCTCTCCTCTAAGTCACCACCCAAGAAGCTCCTCTGGGAGAGGCCTCCACCTATTCCCCCTCCTCTACACCCAGACCAGTAAGAACCCTCCTTCCTCACAGGGTACCCAGCCTAGACCCTCACTGTGGTACTGATCACACGATCCTGCACTGGCCAGTTGCTAAGTCTGCTCCCCACCAGGGCAGGGGATCCATCCTTCCTCTTCTCCCCCCGCAGCCCAGAACCCAAGAGGTTATGGACACCAATATCATTCCCTTTCTAGACGTAAGAAAATTTAATTTTGGAAAGCAGATGTAACTTGCCCATGGTCACGCAGCAAAGCCTCTCAAACGGTGCTGGAAGTCAAAGCCCATGGTGCTTGTTTCTAATGAAACACTGTTAGCTCCATGAGGATTAGAATCTAGTTACAGCCATGTCTTCAGTACCTAGGACAGTGCCTGGCATAGAAGACACTGAAATACAGAACAAAGGAAGGTTAGGTGGTCGTCTCTGGAGCAGCATACACCAAACCTGGCTGGTTACCAGGACCACCTGTGGTGGGGTTCTTTTAATGTTTATTTATTTTGAGAGAGAGAAAGAGAGCAGGAGCAGGGGAGAGGCGGCGAGAATATCCCAAGCAGGCTCCACAGAGCACAGAGCCCAATGCGGGGCCTGATCCCACAAACTGTGAGATCATGACCTGAGCCAAGACCAAGAGTTAGACGCTTAACCGACTGAGCCACCCAGGTGACCCTGGGGAGCTTATTAAAATATTGAGCCCCAACCTACCTAGTGAATGATAGTCATCCTCAGCCTCTCCAGGGAGAGGGCAGAACGGCGTTTAGTTAACAGAAGGAAAACCTACAGACGTGGATTTCAGGTGCCAAAATCTGGTCTCGTGCCCCTTAGAATGAGCTTCCCAAGAATGTTCCAGTAGGTTGTACTTTTAAAAGCCTCCCACGCTCAGTCAGTTGAACGTCCAACTTTGGCTCAGATCATAATTTCATGGTTTGTGGGTTTGAGCCCCACAAAGGGCTCTGTGCTGACACCTCGGAGCCTGGAGCCTGCTTCAGATTCTGTGCCTCCCTCTCTCTGCCTCTTCACCCACTGCACTCTGTCTCTCTCAAAAATAAGTAATAAACCTTAAAAAAAAAAAAAAACATTTAAAAAAACCCCCTGTGGATTTCTAATGATCAGCCGGGCTTGGGACCCACTGTCCACTCTCAGTATGGCACCCTGCATTTACCATCAGTGCCCGTTGCACACTCCCCAGGTCCCCACCTCCACCCCAGCTGCACCAGGTTTCTGGGCCACTTGGGAGGTGGAGTGTGGCCAAATGCAAGCAAAACTGGGGGGAAAGTCAGCTGCTTAAACACACGGGTGTTTTCAAAACAGGACTCAGGTTCTGTGACACCGGAGACATACCTGGCTACGAAGCCAGGAGAAAATTTTTGGAAAGCTGTTTAATCGAACTCACGGTAAGAGCCATCGAATGAAGAGCTACGCCAAGCTAGCAGAGGTGACCTGTGAACGGCCAAGTTCAGAACCCCACTGAGGTACAGATCAAGGCTTGGGAACAGGTACCGTCCTACCTCATGGGCTTTTGTTGGGTGCTGCCAAACTCCCCCCGAAGGAAGTCATCCTTCAGATATACCCTCTAAGAATAAAAGGAGCAAAGACAGCCCCCACACACCGCTGGTGGGAATGTAACAGGCTGCAGCCACCTTGCAAACAGTCCGGCGGCTCCTAACATGGCTACACAGAGTCACCACCACAGGACCCAACAACTATGCTCCTAGGCACAGACCCAAGAGGAATGAAGACACACACCCTCACAAGAACTTGTACACGGACGTTCCTAACACGAGTCACTGCAGCCATGAAGTGGGGACGGCCCAAAGGTCCATCAATGAGTGGACAAATTGTGGAAAATCCACACGAGGGATTATTATTCAACCGGACAAAGGAATGAAGCACAGACACGCTACAACGTGGATGAACCTCAGGGTCGCCATGCTAAGGGAATGAAGCCAGACACAGAAGGCTTCATATTCTAGAATTCCACTTACAGGAAGTGCCCCCAACAGGGAAATCAACGGAGACGGGAAGGAGACTCGCAGTTGCTTATGGCAGGGGAAGAGGGTGAGGGCGATAGGGAACAGGTTTTCCTTTCGAGGTGACCGCAAAGGTTCGAAACATGGTTGGTTGTGCAGACGCATGAATACACCAAAAACCACTTCACTGTTGGTTTTGAATTGGTGAATTGTATGGTATGTGAATTATCTCAATAGAGTTTTTGCATAAAAAGGAGAAAAACGAAGAAAAAAAGAAAAAAGAAAAAAAGAAAAGAAAAAGAAAAAAAAAATTTGCAGCAGCTGATAACAAAAAACTTGAAATCACCCAACTGTCCCTCTGGGGTGGGGGGGGGGGGGGTGGGGGGGGGTGGTCAGACCATTTCACGCAGCCAGATGTTATGAGGCTGTGAAAGCAGCAGGTAGACCAGTGGGATGATCAGAACCCACCTCCAAATGATCATTAAATTAAAAAAAGAAATCTGAGGGTGCTTAGGTGGCTCAGTTAGTTAAGTATACAACTTCCACCCAGGTCACGATCTCGCGGTTCGTGGGTTCCAGTCCCGCGTCGGCTGTGTGCTGACAGCTTGGAGCCTGGAGCCTGCTTTAGATTCTGTCTTTCTCTCTCTCTGCCCCTCCCCAGCTCACACCGTCTCTCTCTCTCTCTCAAAAATAAACTTTAAAACATAAAAAAAAAATTAAATTAAAAAAAAAAAAAGAAAGAAATCAAAGTGCAGAAGTTTAAGTAGTAAGGACCCATTCCTGGAAAAAAACATGACCCACGCATTTCACAAGCACAGAATACTCTAGAAGACAAAAGAACTTGGTAATGAGCTTGACCACCCTGGGGGCACAGAGTGGGACTGGGGAGGAGAGACATTTATTTATGAATTGTTTGATTTTTCCAAGCATATTTTAATTTTTCAATTGACATTAAAAAAAAAAGAGTCCATACAAAAAAATGCCAATTAAAGCAAGTCTCTGCAACTGAAAATTGCTTAAGTCTCCTTACTCCGTTTGTTGACAACAGCCTTAGAAGCTTTAGGAACTGAGCCAATTGCCCAATCTGAGGCGGGTGGGGAACGAAGACACCACCTCCCAGGACTGGAGCTTCATTTAAAAGCTCCAGAATATTCTGACACGCTCTGTCCCCGTGGAGCGAAGAGCGAAGGCCTCTGGTTCTGTGGTTCATAGTAAAACAAAACAGGCCTATCTGCCTACCAAGCCAGGATTCCTGCAGTTCTGTCACTTGGTCCTTACGAAGGCAGAGCAGGGCAGGGCGCTTGACCGGCAACAGAAACCAAAAGGTCCCCGATGCGGTCAGGCAGGGAGCACACCCCCGCCAGCCCAGGTGAGCCATCTGAATGTCATTTCCAAGTTGGCCCCTGGGGCCTCCGTTCCTCCCCTCCCCCCACCACCACGATTCTCTGGCTCAACTTCCCCCACCTACTCTAAACCCCAACAGAGACCCAGTCAGAACGGCCACACTTCCATTTCCAGAAGAATAAGACACCAAACCAACAACAAGCACAAGAGCAAGTGAAGGCAGGAGGGGCTACTCACAGAAGCCTTCAATCTTGTCAGCCGTCTTGCTCCAGGCCACCTGCCGCGTCTCCATGATCACCTGGACAGTCCTCCGCTCGGGGGTAGACTTACGAAAGCTGAACACGGTCATCACCGTGCCCAGCTCCAGGGTTCTCTTGATCTGACTCTTCTCATATTCAGGAAGGGTGTCCATGTTGACCATGGCGGTCATTTTTGGCAGAGGACGCGGTGGGAGGCGTGAGGGAACAGGACGCTGGAAAGGCAAAATAAAGGAGTAAATTGGGTTTTGGGAGGAGGAATTCGTTAACTAACGGCCAAAATCCTGTCTCACGCCCAACAGGAGGGGTTTTGGAAGATTCTCCAGGCGGGGAATCGTGGACCACTCAGCGCAGACAGGACGCACAGAGGTTGAAATACACGTGGAGGTGTGGGAGGAGCCCCTCTGACCTCAATGACTCAGCTGTCATCCCGGCTTTGAATAACCAAATCACTCCAGCCTGGCAGGGAACCCAGCCCTCCCACACTCTTCCAGGCTGTAGAGTATTTGAATAGCCAAAGCAGTCCAGGCTGGCTCCACTCCCCACCCCCAGCATCCTCTCTTCTGCCTAGATTTCCCTCCCCATCTAAGTGAACTTGAGAAGAGAAAAAAATACTATTAACTAAACCACTTCAAGAATGCGTCTGTGGAGACCGCTGCACGGAAACGGAGCCACAAAGACAGAAAACATCAGGGCCCAGCAGCCTCAAGTTCAAAGTTCAAGTCCCGGTGGGGCTTTCGGCCGACCGTGTGGCCTGGGCAGGCTGCACGACCTCTGAAAGCCTCGGTCGCATCCCTTCTAAAATGGGGTCGTGGGGACAGTGAGGAAAGCCTTCACTGTGATGCCACCAGCAGGACACTGGCCTTCTGCTCAGCACGCAGGTGTTCTCGAACAGCACTGATGCCCCCGCAGAGAAGGGTGCTGGGCCCCAAATCCTGGAAACAGCCGGGTCTGGTGGCATTCACACCTGTGTCCAATCCCTCAGCAGATGCAATTCATCTTCCCCAGTCACTCGCTCCTCCCAGGATCTCACACCTGGATTGTTCTAATCACCCACCTGGTCTCCCCCTTCTGCCCCAGCCCCCTCCAGTCCAGTCCAGACCAGTAGCTAGAGGCCCTGTTTCCAACAACATGAAATCATGTCACCCCCTCTGAGCAGCCGGCTGCAGTCACGCCCTGACCCCTCACTCTGCAGAGGGGAGTCAGATAGAAGGCTCTCTAGGGGCAGACCCTCCCCAAGCCTATGCTGTACTTCCACACTTGTGAAGGGGGAGACGTAACAGAATCTCGGAGGAAGTTCTTGGATTAAACCAGGTAGAGAGAGAGATCTTGGAGCCCTTACAACAATGACACAAGTCAATGCTCCCCAGATTTTGCTATCGCTACGACCGCCATCAATTTTTCCATGCATCTTCATTATTCACCACCCACCCCCCCCCCTCCCACCCCCCCCCTCCCACCCCCCCCCTCCTCCCACCCCCCCCCCCCCCTGCCCCAAATCCCACAGGATCAGGAGCCCACAGCTGTTACTCTGTAGAGAGGCAGGTGTTCAGCCAGGGCCATGCAGGCCTTCCGGAGGCCTCCTGCCAAGCCACTCAAAATCAGGGCCTCCGTTCCCTCATCTTAAAATGGAGGTAATACCAGCCTCAAGGGGCACTGGAAGGACTGGAAGCTACGATGTATGTACAGCCCCCAGCACTCAGCAGGGCCTCATAATATTCACCAGTCAGATGTTCAACATGTGGAGTGTCAACTCTATGCCAGGAACTGAGCTGGGGACTGGCATGCAAATGAGGCGAGGGGGAGTGGGGAGAGGCCCAGGCCTTGCCCTCTGCCCCCTTCTTCCCTCCAGCTCACGCCCATAGCCAAAGGCAGCTCCACAGGTATCTGGCAGCTGGAGATCAACTCATGAATTACACCTGCTCTCTGCCCACTTAGAAGCAGACCTGTCAGCTCAACCCTTACTTAGGACAGAGAAAGCTTCTGGGAGAGGAAGGGATCTGAATCCAATCTTTTCAAAAGGTAAAGCAGAAGGGAATAGTGTTCTCATCAGAGGAACAGCCTTAAGCAAAGGCCCAGCAGCAAGACAAGTGGGCCACAAACTCCGCCCAAAACGAGCCTCCTGCCCCATCACCCTGTAAGCCATGAGGGGGGACAGGGAGACCAGGTGCCTGGGGCCAGTCTCGTCCTGGTAAACCAGCTGTTTATTGGCTTTTTCCCAGGTCCCAGCACCTGCTATACCTGGTTTATCTCATTTATCTCAAGGAGAAATACCAGAGGTGAAAACACAAGTCCTGAGAGGGGAAATTACATAATCAAGGTCACACACACAAATGTGGCAGCACCAAGGGCAGAACCCTGGTCTGAATCCCACACCCTGACTCTGTTAGTACCCGTCTTGTGGAACTCAGAATCCCATGGCAGAATCTGGCTAGAAACAAGCTAATTTGGTAGCCCCTCATCCCTCTCAAGTTAAAGGACTTGTCCAAGGTCACACAGCTAGAAAGTGGCAGGAGCAGGATTTGCACCTGATCCCAGCTCTCACCATGCTGACCACCCTCAGCCATGCGCCTCTGGAGCTCCCTCCCAGGGCTCCAGGTCACCCCTTCCCACCTCCACCTCTGATTACGCCTGCCGGCCAGGAGCCACCAGGGCCCTCAGTTTTTTTCTGACTCTGGCTCTGAGAAGGGCTTGGACTTAAACATTCCCGGATTCTGGTCACTTCCAGCTGGGAAGCCCAGTGGACTGGCACAACTGTAAACATCACGTCTCCCCTGTTGCCTCTCGCCAGGAACTGGAAACAGGCCCTTATGGCCACAATGTCCTTGGACTCAACCAACAAGATCCAGCCAGCTCCCGACTCAGGCTCCCAGAGTTTGATGCTTCAGCAGCTAAGGCAAGGGGGTCTCCCAGGCCTTCTCCCCAAAGGAAGGCACCAGGCAGCAAGGACAATTCCCATTTTTCTTCTGCTTTCAAGAGAAAAAAAATGAAATAGCCTTGAAATCCCTTTTTCCTGTTTCTCATTCTCCCCGGGTAACTTTGCAAAAGGACTTACGGGGCCTGAGATTTAATAAGAGGTTTTGCCATTTCTACTTTCCACGTCCTTTCCATGCTTGAAATAAACTTCCGGGAGACAAGGACCCAGGACTAGGAAGCAGGGAAGTTTTCTTCTCTTCCCTGAGCTCAGAAGAAACGTTCGGCCCATAAAGGATTTTGTATAAAATCCCACAGGACAATTCTGTTGAGCTCTGCACACATTCCTGAGAGGTAGCTGCCCCTCTCCTGCAGCTGAAAGGAAGGAAGGTGATGCCGCATCTCACAGCCACCATCTCACACCCACCCTGCAGAAACTCATTTTCACTGGAGGGGCGGCCACTGCACCTAAGTGTGAATGAGCTCAACTCTCCTTTTTTGAGGAGACAACCTGTGAGCATCTATTAAAACATAAAACATGCATACGCTTTGAGGAGCAGTCACCTGTGTGCAGAAGGAAACACAAAGATATTCGCAGAAGCATTATTTGTAACAGAGGAAAAAAAAAAAAAAAACACAACTGGGAAGGAGGTCCCTTAAAGAAATAAGGAGACATGCACACCAAGGATTACTCAGTAACTATCAGAAACCATGGGGAAAATTTATAAGCAATTGGATCCAGAAAGATTCATGAAATAGATGGGGGGGGGGGGGGAGTTGCAAACCAGTAAGCATCATAGAATTATTTTTTTTAAAGGCTGCCTGCTTATAAATCCAAGGAAAGTGGTTACTTTGCAGGGGGGGGGGGGGTTCCCTGACTTTTTATTAACTTAAGTGGTAACATAAGGATGAGCTTTTTCTTGTGTTTTGCTGTTTTGCAAATTAATAAGTGTTTTCAAATTTTCTTACCGGCCATTTTCCACCAACTGCACCCAGCCAAAGGGCTATTCGTGGGGTGCCCGTTTTGCCTCTTGTAGAGAAGCCTCAAGGGCTCAAGGTGGGGGGAGGGGGAAGGTGTGTAGGAGGGGGAGATAGAGGTGGGGTGGGGGGACGGGTTGGTGGGGGCGGCAGCAGCGGCACTAGGCAATTTCGGCAGCAACGAAATCCTCAGGGAGTACTGTCCCCGCGCTGGTACACACCTTGGTAGCAGGCTAACTGCTGGGCCTGGCACGGGCTCCAAAATTGGTAAAGCCCTCTCTGCAGAAGCGTAGCTAAGGATAATGGCCAAGCCCCAGGCAGGGCCCTTAGCCAGAGGGTCAACCACGAGCCAGGCACCCTTTTCATAGACAGGCCTCAATTTTCCACAGCCCTGGAATGTACGTTTGGGCAGCCCCAGCATCCAGGGTAAGGAAGTTCAGAGAGGTTCTTTAACGTGCCCAGGGTCACACAGCTGGAACTGCAATTCAAATTAAGGTGATTAGCAAGGCCACCTCTTTCCTTGCGCCACGTCACCCCCCTCAGCCCGCCAGACTCTTTCCGCGTAGTTTAAGATCGGGGTGCTAGGAGAGCCCCTCCCCGTTCTCCGCAAGAATCCAGGCGCCAACCCCCCAGTCTAAATGAGACGCGGTTGCCCCTCGAATTCTTCCGCTATGGCGGTGATGACCTCGTTGGGATTCCAAAACATAACCAAGAAAACGCACAGACGAGCACACATAATTATGCACACACGCAGTTGTGGGGTGGGACAGGGAAACACGGATCCCCCCCAAACTCTCCCGGTTTCTCCTGGGTGAGGGCCGCGCCTTCCGTGGTATCGCGCCGCCAGGCACCCACCCACAGCCACCTGTGCAATACGGGGAAGTGCCTGGGGCCCGCCCGGCCGCCCGGACTCAGCGAGCCCCGGCCACAGACGCGGCCGGGAAGCGGCGCACGACCCCACGGCCACGGGAGCCTTGAACGCCAACGCCGGCGCGACCCTCCGACCGCCAGCCGCGCCGCATCCTCCGGGTTCCCATTCAAAGCCGGGGCGGTCCCCGGGCACCGACCGGCGAGGCGGCGCCGTTCCCGGTGAGGAAGTGGCCGGCGGCCAGGCCCCGACCCCCGCCCGCACTGCCCGGGCCCCGGGCACCGCGGACTGCGGGGCCCCCCGACGGCACGCCCCGCTCCTGCCCGCCCCGGCGCCGGACTGTCCGGGCGCGCGCGTCCCCCCCCCCCCCCCCGCCCCACTCCGCCCTCCCCGGGCGCCCGCGCGCGCTCCCGCCCGGCCAGGCCACTCACCTGGCCGAGCCCCGGCCGCGGGTCCCGGCTCCGGGCACTCCCTGCGGCGCGCGCCCTCCAACGCGGGCGCTGCTACTTCTGCTTCGGCCGCGGCCGCGCGCCACGTGACTCCTGGGGGCCGCCCCCCGCGCCCCGGCCCGCCCCCCGCGGCCTCCAGGCGGCCCTGCCCCGCCCGCCCGGGCCGCGCACCCGGACACCGACTCGGCGCCGGGGACCGTGCCTCCGCGGCCGGGGGAGAGGGAGCGAGCCGCCCCAGGCCCCCGGCGAGCCGGAGAGAGGGAGCTTGCAGGCGGCGGCGTAGCATTTATGGAGCGCCTGCTGCATTCAGGTGTTCTCCGTGCGTTTAACGAACTCCTCTTAATTGCCTGGAGTGGGCTGTTCCCGGCCGAATTTGAAATCGTCACCGAGGCTGCGCTGGTGTCACAGCAAGCACCTCTTACTACCTTGGGCAAACCACTTAAAAACACTCGGCCTCAGTCTCCCCATCTGTCAGACGGGATCAAAACAGTTTAAGAAACGTAGAACCGGAAATTGATGTCCCAATTTCCCAATGAGAAGATTTTTTTTTAATGTTTTTTTTTAATGTTTTTTATTTTAACATTTTATTTATTTTTGAGACAGGGAGACACAGAGCACGAACAGGGGAGGGGCAGAGAGAGAGGGAGACACAGAATCCGAAACAGGCTCCAGGCTCCGAGCGGTCAGCACAGAGCCCGACGCGGGGCTCGAACTCACGGACCGCGAGATCATGACCTGAGCCGAAGTCGGTCGTTTAACCGACTGAGCCACCCAGGCGCCCCATTTTAATGTTTATTTTTGAAAGACAGACAGTGAGCAGGGGAGGGGCAGAGAGAGAGGGAGACACAGAATCGGAAGCAGGCTTCAGGCTCCGAGCTGTCAGCACACAGCCCGACGGGGGGCTCGAACCCACAAACTGTGGGATCATGACCTGAGCCGAAGTCAACCGACTGAGCCACCCAGGTGCATCGAGAGTTTTTTTGGGTTTTTTTTGTGTTTTTAATGGCTCACTCTGTAAACTAAGTGTATGGAAGACATAGTCAAATGCCTAATTACTGTATTTAGTTGATTAATTTAGCTGCACATGCCAATTTGCAGTCACAAACCGTATGATGTAACTTTTTTTTCTCTCTTTTTTTTTAGAAATATGACTTTTCCATTCTTGGGTTTCCTGAAGCCATGTTATTCAAACTTTTCACGTGCATCTTTGACACAAGTGTCTTCTTGGCGATTCCAGCCAGCCTTAGGGTCACCTACAGCCTTCTCAGAGCACATCAGTTTTACTCCTAAACTGTTGAGTTAGAGCATTTTGTGAACTTACGGATGTTGCCCCGAGGGAACATGGTGTATCTGAAGTCACGTGTCACATTTACCGACTTCAGAAATCCATAGATTCATTTCCTTCCCTGCCCCATCTCAGGAATGTACCAATTACTGTTCACGGACAACTTACTGCAGTTTTCTAAAGAGATCTTTGAAAGACTTGTTATGACGTCAGCCACTTGGAATCATGGGGCCAATTTCCAAAAAATAACGGCTAACTCTAGGTTAAATTTCTTTGCCTTTTTTTTTTAAGTACTTCACCTTATATTTATTTCCATCAATCTTTTTGGCACTTGTATTTTGGTACCTGTTATAGAACGTGCATGAGCTATCAGCACAACTGCACGTATGTGCAATTTATTCTTACAAAATCTGCCTGTTATAGGGAAGCGTGTTCAAGCTCCTGCTGATGAAATGACACTGTGTGCAAGCAGCAGTTTTGGAGGCCACTCCTGGAGCCCTTGCTCCTAACCTCTGTCCAAACAGATGCTAATCCTGGCTGGAGCTTTCTCTGGTCCCCTGGGGTCAAGCAACGAAAGAACATGTAGTACATGCTTCGAGTCAAAGAACTCTCTTTTAACCTGATTTGTGCGCCTACGGTATCTTTGGGGTTCAAATGCCCATGGTGTATGAGATGATGGGCATAGTAGATGGCAGGTTGCTTTTTCATACTTTTGATTGTCTGCCTTCTTCGTCTCACTGTTTACCTTCAGGCGAACAGGAATCCAGTGCAGGGGCGCCTGGGTGGCTCAGTCGGTTAAGCGTCTGACTTCATTCAGCTCAGGTCATGATTTCACGGTTTGTGCGTTTGAAACGTTAAAACAAATTTTTAAAGGAATCCAGTGCAATGAAGGGGAATCTCTGGAGCTTCTCACCTCTTTTTCTTAAACCTCAGCTTGTTTGTTCAAAATAATTGACACATGGGCCCTTCCCTGCTTCCTTCTGGGAGGACTCAAATACAAAATGACATTTCTTTTCCAAAGCACAGTAGGTAGGCGGAGAATCCACCCGGTCAAAAACAAACAAACAAACAAACAGTGTCCCATGTAGGACTCACAAGTGTTCCGTTGGGGGGGGGGGGGGGCGGGGGTAGGATTTAAACCCAGAACCCAGGTCTGTCTGGTGCCAGTGCCCATGAACACATAGGCCCACTGCCCACTCAAAGCATTAACAGGAGGCATTCAGGCAGGGAGAAGTGAGTTTGTAAGCACCCCACACAGATTCTCAAATGGGTCAGGAAGTGACCTCAAAGGGTGGAGGGAACTTTCTTTTCCTTTTCATATAAAAAGAAAGAAGAAGGGGCGGTGAGGGTGGAGGGGGCATAACCCAAAAGAAAATGGTCTTTTCATCAGAATTGTCTCAACTTTTTATCCTGTGCTCCTCACCCGGCCTCAATATACACTTGTTTGTTGTTGTTGTTGTTGTTGTTGTTGTTGTTGTTGTTGTTGTTTTTCCCATAACCCTCTTCCATTTACTAGCAGCCACGGTGCACTGAACCATTAGGCCCTCCGTGTTTCTGTTTCCCTCTCTGTAAAATGGGCATAATTGTACTTGTCTCCCTGGAAAGATGGCAAGGATTAAATACAACCTAAAGCAGGTATCCTGGGTTCCACCAGCAGAGCTGACCATTCTTAATACTGTGATGGGAAAGAAGAAAAGCCCCGTGGTGCAGTGGGAAGGTGTGGCCTTGAAGAATAGGGAGATCCGGGTTCAAGTCCCAAGTCTGCCCCTTCCTTAGCTGTGTGACCTTAAGCTGGTCAGGCACCCTCTCTGAGCCTCCAGCTACCCCATCACACCATCCTTTGAGATGTCCAGAAGAGGCAAATCTGTAGAGACAGAAAGCAGATTCTTGGTTGCTTGACCTCAGGACTGAGGTCATGCGGGTCCTGGAAGGTCCAGGGTTTCTCCCTGGAGTGATAAAAAAAAGTTCTAAAATTTTGTGAAGATAGTAGAAAAGTTCCGTGAATACACCAAAAGCCATTGAACTGTATATTTTTAAAGGGTCAACTGTATGGTATGTGACTTATATCTCAGTAAAGCTGTTCAAAAAAAAAAAAAACAAAAAAAACCCCTACCTTAGAAGGTTGTTTAAAGAATTCAAGGTAATGGGCAGAGGAGGTTATCATAACACAGGTTCAATCAGTAAGGCCTCTTGTTCTAATAATCACTGGTGTACCACGGGCCTTCCCGACCTAGGCCTCTTCCTTACCCCAGCCACCAGTAAAGCCCCTCACCCCACCCCAGGGAGCACACCGACCTACCCGTCCACCCCCAGCGCCAAAAAACGATCAGAAAGTCCCTGAGAGCCTTTGAGTTTGGTTTCCTTTCCTGACATTGTTCAGAGAAATGCATGTCCCCTGGGGACAAGCCCAGTCCCAGCTGCTGGCTGGCAGGCCTCTGTGAGAGGAAGTACCACCCAGAAAAGCCCCCAGACCTCGGCAGGGTTAAGCGGGCCCAGCAGATTGGGGGTGGGGGGGGGGGGAGGGGCAGGGGACCCTCAGCTCTTTTGCTCTTCAGCTTGATTGAGGCATAACTGTTATACAAAAAGCTGTGCTTAATTAATAGATACAATATTTATTTATTTATTTATTATTTATTTATTTATTTATTTAATATATGAAATTTATTGTCAAACTGGTTTCCATACAACACCCAGTGTAATAGATACAATTTGATAAGTTCGGACCTACCCATATACCCATGTTACCATTAAAGGTTCCCCCCCCCCCCCCCACGCCTTGTCGCTTTGTCATTCTGTTTCTTTTTGGGTTACATTTTGGGTGTGCATGTGTGGTAAGAACACTTAACACGATGTCTGCCCTCTTAACACATTTTTTGATGTGCGATAGCATCTTGTCAACTGTAGACACAATGTTGTGTAGCGGAGCTCTTAGAATTTGCTCATCTTGTGTGGCAGAGACTCTGTAACCATGGAGCATCTCCCCGTTTTCCTCTTCTCCCAGCTCCTGGCAACCACCATTTCTGTTCTTTGCCTCTAGAAGTTTGCCTTTTTTTTTTTAATGTTTATTTATTTTTGAGAGAGAGACAGAGAGAGAGTGGGGGAAGGGCAGAAAGAGAGGGAGGCACAGAATCCGAAGCACGCTCCAGGCTCTGAGCTGTCAGCACAGAGCCCGATGTGGGGCTCGAACTCACAAACCAGAGATCGTGACCTGAGCCGAAGCCGGACGCTGACCTGACTGAGCCCCCCAGGCGCCCCTAGAAGTCTGCCCCCTTTAGATGTGTCCCAGGAGTGGAACCATGCAACAGGTGCCCTGTGTGACTGGCTTACTTCGCTTAGCATAATGTCCTCCAGAGCCACCCACGTGGCTGCAGACGGTCGGCTTTCCTTCCTTTTAAAGGCTGAATATCCATTGTATGTACATATGACATTGTCTTTATCTGTTTACCTATCGATGGACATTTAGGTTGTTTCCATGTCTTGGCTGTTAGGAATGACGCTGCCATGAATACAGGTGTGACGGGGTTTTCATTTGCATTTCCCTGGTGATTAGTCATGTTGGGTGTCTTTTCATATTCCTTGTTGGCTTGCTTTCTTCTTTTTTTTGTTTCCAATTTTTTAAATGTTTATTTATTTATTTTCAGGGAGAGCAAGCGGGGGAGGGGCAGAGAGAGACAGAGAAAGAGCATCCCAAGCAGGCTTCATGCTGTCAACCAGAGCCTGAAGTGGGGCTCAATCCCCCCCCCCAACCTTGAGATCATGACCTGAGCCGAAACCAAGAGTTGGATGCTTAACCGACTGAGCCACCCAAGGGGTCCCCTACCTTGTTGGCTTTGGAGAAATGTGTCTTCTTTGGAGAAATGTCTGTTCAAGTCCTTTGGCCACTTTTAAATCAGGTTATTTGTTTCTTTGCTATTGAGCTGGAGGAGTCTGCTGTCTAAACTGAGGCCTGCTTGGAAAAGTTTCTGGTCCCATGGTTTTTCTTTCAGCTTCTCAAGCCTCAAGTTCCTGCTGGGGCTCATTTATTCATTCATCAAACACTTGCTGGGTGCCTTCGCGGAGCCAGGAGCTGCTGGGCTCCAGGGAGACAGCAATAATCAACGAAGTCCCACCCGGTGAGAGTATATTATAGGTGGGGCCTCCAGAGTGAGACTGAGAGAGTTCGAAACCCTGTTCTGCCCCTCACTGTCTGCGCGGCTCTGCACAGAACTGCCATCCCCTGTGAGCCTCAGTTTCTTTTTTTTTTCTTTTTTCTTTTTTTTTTTTTCAACGTGTTTTTTTTTTTTTAATGTTTTTTATTTATTTTTGAGACAGGGAGAGACAGAGCATGAACAGGGGAGGGTCAGAGAGAGGGAGAAACAGAATCCGAAGAAGGCTCCAGGCTCCGAGCTGTCAGCACAGAGCCCGACGCGGGGCTCGAACTCACGGACCGTGAGATCATGACCTGAGCTGAAGTCGGCCGCTTAACCGACTGAGCCACCCAGGCGCCCCTTTTTCAACGTTTTTTATTTATTTTTGGGACAGAGAGAGACAGAGCATGAACGGGGGAGGGGCAGAGAGAGAGGGAGACACAGAAGCGGAAGCAGGCTCCAGGCTCTGAGCCATCAGCCCAGAGCCCGACGCGGGGCTCGAACTCACGGACCGCGAGATCGTGACCTGGCTGAAGTCGGACGCTTAACCCACTGCGCCACCCAGGCGCCCTGAGGCTCAGTTTCTTCATCAGTGTTAGGGTTGCTGTGCAGCAGTGAGTCAGCTAATGTGTGTCCAGGTCCTGGGCACCACTCCTGGTTAAGTGGGACCCCGGAGCTGACAGGGCAGTCATGCAGCCATCGCTTTGTTACGGACACACAACACCCTGTCTCTGCTGTGCCGAGAACCGGCTGCAGGTGGGCCTCTCCCCGGCCCTAGGCCTCGTGTAAAATCAAGAGAGACAGTTTAAAACCAAGAGCAACTGTGAAGCAGCTGCTGAAAAGGCAGGACATGGAGACAGGCCGCGGTGTGAATCCTGCCTCTGCCACGTTCCTACCTTGCGTCCCCAGTGCAGTGACTTAGTCTCTCTCTCAGTTTCCCGATCCTCCCTCTCATGGCTGGAGTGTAAGTTAGGATGTGCCCAGCTGCCACAAAAAGGCCATCTGGAATCTCATGCCGCTGGAAGCCCGGGAATGGTTGGGGGGCAGTCAGGGAGCAGTCAGAAGTTCAAGTACATCAGCGGGATCAAGATCCTTTCCATATCTGCCTCTCCCGGCAGCCAGACCCGAAAGGGGAAAAGCCAGAAAGAAGAACATTTTCCCCCAAAGCCCCCCAGCATGCCTTCTCTTCCGTGTCATTAATCAGAATTGGGTCACAGCCCATTCTGCCTCAGTCATTCTCCAAGGAATGGGATTCCATATCTGGCTGGATGCAGGGGACAGGGTCAGCTTCCCTCAAGTCACGTGAGGCTGCCTTGAGGGTGTGTAGCAAAACAGGGGAACTGGTGGTGGTGGTGGTGGTGAGCGTCAGAGAAAGCTCAATCTGAGGATGGGGCTTCCCTTTTGTCCCCACTACAGGCCAGCAAGCCCCCAACACGGTTCTTGCTCAGTCCAGGGGCGGAGCTACAAAGTCCCATAGATTGGATGGCTTCAAACAACAGAACTGTATTCTGCAGTTCTGGAGGCCCTAAGTCTGGAGTCCCAGTATCAGCAGAGGGTGGTTCCCTCTGGAGGCTCTGGGGGAGAACACACCCAGGCCTCTGTCTTTGCTGCCCGCCATCCCCCGCCCCACATTCCTTGGGCTGGGACTCCACCCCTCCCACCTCTGTTTCGTCTTCAGTGATGGTCTTCCCTGGATCTGTGTCTCAAATCTCTCTCTCCTTTCTCTGGTGAGGACACTATTACTGGATATAGAGTGGGCTCTAAATTGAGATCCTTCATTACGTCCTCAAAGACCCTATTGCCAGCTTCACAGGTACAAGGGGTTAGGACTTAGATCTTTTGGGGGGAGGGTCATGATTCAACCCACTATACCCTGTGTTATGTAAGGCAGGGAGAGACAGTTACTACTCTCTCCAGGGAGAGACATCAGGAAGAGGCATTTACTACTAAAGAATGACGAGAGCTGGGTTAGAGGGATAAACCGAGGGGCTGGGAAGACTTCTTGGAGGAGATGACCTCAGAACTGGGTCTCGAAGGATGCAAGAGAGCTTCCCAAGAGCACCAGAGAGAGACAGAGAGTAGCTTTGTTATACTCCAAGCTGGTTAGGCAAAGCTGATCAATGCCCTTAAAGTCAGAATAGTGTTTCTTTTGGGGAGGGGGCAGAAGGAAGGGTCTTGGCGGCTGTGACATTCTCAGTTTTGATCCTGTAGTTACAAGGGCTGGTCACTTGATGAAAATGAACCTTACACTTACAACTTGTGCAACTCTATGTATATCTCAATTAAAAAAATAAAGATTTTATTTTTTAAACTTCATAAAGTTTATTTAGTTTATTTATTTTGAGAGAGAGTGCGTTTGGGAGTGGAGGAGGGGCAGGGAGGGGGGGGAGAGAGAGAGAGAGAGAGGGAGGGAGGGAGGGAGGGAGGGAGGGAGAGGATCCCAAGCAGGCTCTGTGCTGTCATCTCTTGAGACTGTGAGATCATGACCTGAGCTGAAATCAAGAGTCAGATGCTTGGGGCACCTGGGTGGCTCAGTCAGTTGGGCATCCGGCTTCGGCTCAGGTCATGATCTCACAGCTCATGAGTTCCAGCCCCGCATTGGGCTCTGTGCTAACAGCTCAGAGCCTGGGGCCTGCATTGGATTCTGTGTCTCCCTCTCTCTCTGCCCCTAACCCACTCATATTCTGTCTCTGACTCTCTCAAAAATAAATAAACACTTTTTAAAAATTAAAAAAAAAAAAGTCAGAAGCTTAAGTGACTAAGACACCCAGGCACCCCCCAAAATAAATATTTTAAAAAGGCTGCTCAATATGTTAACAGGTCATCTCTGACTTGTGGTTTCAATGTTTTCCAAATATTCTTTACTGAACACAGTTTAGTTATACTGGAAAACAAAAACTATGTTAGCTAACTTGACTTTGTGTGTGTGTGTGTGTGTGTGTGTGTGTGTGTGTGTGTGCGTGCGTGTATAAACTGAAAATTAAGGCTGTCATTCAGCAGAATGGTCACTTTAGAAGATGGTGATGTAGGCACCTAGGTGGCTCAGTCAGTTGAGCATCTGACTTCGACTCAGGTCATGATCACATGGTTTGTGAGTTGGAGTCCCATGTTGGGCTCTGTGCTGACAGCTCGGAGCCCCAAGCCTGCTTGGGATTCTGTATCTCCCTCTTTCTCTCTGCCCGTCCCCTGCTTGCACTCTCTCCCTCTCAAAAATAAATAAACATTTTAAAAAGTTAAAAAAAAAAAAAAAAGATGATGAGAGGTAAGCTGAGGGGGGGTCCCAGGGGTGTGCCACATTCTGTCCATGTGACACTGGTCACACCAATGTGTTCCACGTGTGAAAACTAATTGAGCTGTACACTTACATTAAGTGCACTTTTCCACATTATGTTACGCATCAATAAAAACATTAAAATACGAGGTAGTTAGCTGAGGAGTGGAAAAAAAAACATTTAAAATCTTTGCGGTTTACCAAAATCAGTAAAAATTTATTTAATGCCTACCTTGTGCCAGGACCTTACATTCAGTAAATGCATTTAGTCGTCACAACAAAGCTGGGAAGCTCGATTATTTCCGTGTTTATTTTACAGATGAGGAAACTGAGGTTCAGAGGCATTAAATGACCTGTAGAGTTGGCCTCTGAAGGCACTGGGCTTATTTCCACTGGAGTTATTTCCACGCCTACAGAGGACTTGTGTCTCCCCTGGGGAGTTCTCAGGGAGGTCTGAGATGCACCCAGATATGCTGCGCCTCATGAATCAGAACCCTGGGGGTGGAGCCTAGGGACTGCATTCTAAACACCCCCACCCCCACCCCATGATTCTTTTGTACTCTTTAGTATGGGTACCAATAGCTCCCACTGAAACAACAGTGAAAGAGACAACATGATGAGCCTTTTCAGAGATGGAAAGCAGTCTGGGCACTTTGGGCAGATATAGAGAGGTGTAAGCCATAAAGATAAGGAGGTTTTGCTGGCAGATTCCAGAAAGACCACCTCATAATGAATTCCCTCGGGAGAGGGAACATTGATTAGCCTTCCATCCATGGAATCTGAGACAAATTCTCCTTAGACACCAATTCAGTAGATCACCCATTCAGCTCATAAGCATTTACGAAGTACCTACTATGTGTCAGGCACTCTCCTAGGCTCTGAGGACAAGGAAAGATTCATTGTCTTTCAGGAGGTCACAGCCGGGTAGGTAAAAAGAAAAAAAGGTTACAGAACTGTTAAAATGGCCACACTAAAACCAATCGACAATACCCTGCGCTGGAGAGCATGTGGAGTGGCTGGTGGGAAGCCAAACGGGGCAGCCTCCGCAGAAAACAGCTGGGCAGTTTCTTAAAAAGGTGCACGTATGTTCACCGTATGACCCGGGAAACCCACATCTAAGTATTCACCCAAGGGTGATGAAAACAAATGTCCCTGTGAAAACCTGGATGCCAAGGTTTACAGCAGCAGTGCTCATAATCACTGAAAGTAAGAAACAACCCAGATAAATGCCTTTCACAAGTGAAAGAATAAACAAAGTATCCAGACGCTGAAAGGGCACTCATCGCCAGCGGGAACAAACTGGCAACACCAAGGAGGAACCTCGAATGCACAAGGCTAAGTGAAAGACCAGAATCAGAAAGCCACAACAGTAAGATTCCACTGATCCGACGTTCTGGAAGAGGCAAAACCACAGAGAAAATTGATCACCCAGGCGCCTGAGTGGCTCAGTCTGTTGAGTGTCAGACTTCGGCTCAGGTCATGACCTCATGGTTCGTGAGTTTTGTGAGTTCGAGTCCCATATGGGCTCACTGCTGTCAGCGCTGAGCCTGCATCGGATCCTCTGTCCCTCTCTCTCTCTCTCTCTCTTCCTGTCCCCTGCTCCCTCTCTCTGTCAAAAATAAATAAATGTTTGAAAAAAAAAAATAGATCCCTGATCGCCAGGGGCTCGGAGCTGACTACAAAAAGCACAAAGCAACGGGGAGAGGTGATGAAATTGTTTTCTAGTTTGACTGTCATGAGATTACACAACTATATGTATTTGCCAAAACTCATATACTATATACCAAAAAGAGTGAATTTTACTGAGTGTAAATCATATTTTACTTTAAAAAAAAAGGATACAATACAGATAAGGGCTAGGTGGGGTTTGAGGGAGAAGGAATAATTAAATGCAGGTTTGGGAAAACAGGGTCAGCAAGGCTTCCTGAAAGTAGTGAGTTTCCCTCTGAGGCCAGTGACAGGCGAGAGCAGTCAGCTGAGTGGGGACAGGCGGAGGGAGGGCGGGTCTCTGCAGAAAAGCATGGGCGATACACTCTGGTCAGGGACTCAGTTCTGCCTGAGTGAAGGGTGTACGTGCCCGGAAGGAAGGCAGGGCTTGAGACAGGCTGAGTCTTGCTAACGCATTTGGACTTTACCTGGGGGCAATGGGGAGCTACTGAAGGTCTTAGAGCAGAAGAGTGACCTGGATGATTTCTGGCTTGGAAAATCCACCGTGTGAGCAGGGGAGGGTGGGAGGAGGGAGCCAGGCTGAAGGCAGGAAGACTGGTCAAGACGTTCTCTCCGCGCGGTTGTGCATTCTAGGCACAGACATTTTTGCGCCAGGCACTGTTACAGGAGCTGGGGGTGGACCAAAGAATTCCTGTGGCTCTGACTTTCTAACGGGGAAGACAGACCGTAAACCAGGAAACGGATTACCAAGGTCATTCCAGATAGCGGGGACAAAGTGCAAGGGCTGTGACCAAGCAGATGGGTATAACGAGGGAAGTGAAAGGGAATTTAGATATGGCAGTCACAAAGTCCTCCTGGAGAAGAGGTCATCTGAGCAGGACCTGAGGAGGAGGAGAGGCCGGCTAAGTCCCCAAGAGGGGTGCTGCTTGCTTTTGAGGGGCACAGAGTGGGTGCATCCCTGAAAGCCATGAAGGGGGGAGCAACTTCCCCCTCCCAGGGGTCTCCCTTCTAGCAAAAGATGCACAGAGCCTTCCTCCATGAGTGGCTGTGTTTCACGCCCCTGCCCCACATCCTCCGTATTTTGGGGGAATGACAGTTTATGGTCTCAAGTGTGGACAGGACAGCCTGAATCCATGAGGGAAGTTTTCCTCTTGGTTCTAAAGGTCACAGCTGCTGCCACTATAAACAGTGCCCATGTGGACAGAATCACACCAGCTCTGGAGACATGGAACTCAGGACGCACCTGGAAAGGCCATTCTGGATTTTCAAACTTGAAAAAAAATTCTAAAAAGCCCCGAGCAAGAAACACACTTCAGCGTCTGGTGACTCATCTGTTGCTGAATCCTCGCAGGTCAGCTGGGCCCTGTCCAGCACCTCCTGGCATGCCACCTCCCTCAGCCGCCCAGCAGAGGTGTCCACAGGGGACCTTCTGTCACAGACTGAACCTTTGAATCAGGTCTGAATTAAGCTGCCAACCAGCCAGCAGACTATGCACTTGTAAGAGACCGAAGTATCACTGATAAGGTAACTGCTTAAAACCACAGAAATTGATTCTGTAGCTTTCGGGAGGCCAGAAGTCACAAACCAAAGTGTCAGTGAGGTTGGGTCCCCCTGGAGGCTCTGAGAAAACCTCTCCACGCCTCTCTCCTAGCTCCTGGTGGCTGCCAGCGGCCCTTGGCGTCCCTTGAGGAGTAGACGCATCCTTCCGATCTGTGTCTCCCTTGTCACATGGCATTCTCCCTGTGTGTCTGTGTCCTCTCTTCTTTCTATAAGGACATCAGTCACTGGACTTAGGGCTCACTACAACCCAATAGGAATATCTTACCTTGATGACATCGGCAAAAACCCTATATCCAAATGTGACATTTGGAGGCTCCTGGTGGACATGAATCGGGGGAGGACACTATTCAACCCAGGACACCAGGTAAAAAACGAGATGGAGAAAATTGGGCTTGCCACAGGCCTCTTAGAGAACTGGAATTATCGGAGAGTTCAGCTTGTGGCTGGAAAGGTAACTGCCAGGGGTGATGATGAGACCCCCCCAGGACCCCACATGCCTGGGTAATAACAGGTGGTGGCTAAACGGCCTTCTGAGGAGAGGGAATCCATCCAAAAGCCAGCTGTGACAGACTGTATTCTCCAAAGACACATCTGCTCCACATCTCCATTCCATCTGCCCTACCATGTGACATGGATGTTCCGCCACGGAACTGGCCAATCTTTGTAACTTTGCGTAACTGCTCAACGGAACGCAGCAGAAGAGATGGTGCGTGACAGCTTGTGCCGGCTCGGGACATATGCCTTAGGAGCCCCAAGCTGACTTAAGAAGGCCAACTACCCTGAAGCCACCATGCTGGAGCGACTGCATAGAGACATCATGCAGAGACAGAGTCCCAGGGAGCCTCATCTGCTCTGGTCCCAGCCCAGGCAGCAGACACAGGAGTGAAGAAGTTTTTCAGGCAACCCCAACCCAAGTCAGCATCTGCCTGCAACTGTACGGGAGACTCTGAGCCAGAACTGCCCCCCGCTCCCTAATTCCTAACGCACAGAAACCATGATAGATCATCAATGCTGTTTTAAGCCAGTGGGTTTTGGAATGATGCATTCCACAGCAATAGATAATGGATACAATTGATATAATTGTCAAGTGGGCTTGCAAGTTTGGGGCAGAGCAGAATTGTCCAGGACAGTGGAAGAGAGTCATATCTGAACGAGTATTTTATTTTTTTATTTTATTTATTTATTTTTTTTAATGTTTATTTATTTTGAGATAGAGACAGAGCATGAACAGGGGAGGGGCAGAGAGAGAGGGAGACACAGAATCTGAAACAGGCTCCAGGCTCTGAAATGTCAGCACAGAGCCCGACGCGGAGCTCGAACTCACGGACCGTGAGATCATGACCTGAGCCGAAGTCGGACACTTAACCGACCAAGCCACTCAGGCGCCCCTGAACGAGTATTTTAAATGTCCATTTGAAGGGACACTGTATGATCAGCCTGTCGGGGTGGGGGGCGTATTCCAGTGTGGCTGTTCCCACTGTCAGGAAACCCCTGCTCTCCCTCTCACTATTCCCTCTACCTAACAAATTCTGTCTCACCAAATAGGACTCAGGCCATTGTGTTATGGGGAAGGACAAGACAAACTACACACACATATTATTTAAGCTAACAGTTGAGAGTTGCTTTAAAAAGATAATAGCAAGGGGCGCCTGGGTGGTGCCCTCAGTTGGTTAAGGGTCTGACTCTTGATTTCGGCTCAGGTCGTGATCTTGTGGTTTGTGAGTTCAAGCCCCGCCTCGGGCTCTGTGCTGACAGTGCACAGCCTGCTTGGGATTCTCTCTCTCTGCCCCTCCCCCACTCATGTGCATGTGCTCTCTCTCTCTCTCTCTGTCAAAATAAATAAACATTAAAAAAAGGTAATAGTGACATATATACACATTTGCCATGACTCTCACACACATTAAAATTAAGATGTGTGAACGACTAGAAAGGAACACAGATGGATACGTGTGATAAAACAAACACAGCAGAATTCTCATGGTGGAATCCTAGGTGGCATGGGTGGGATACATGCTTGCTGTACAATTTGTTAAACTTTTCTGTGTGCTCTAAAACACTCATAATAAAACACTGGGAAAACAGAAAGAGCAAACAACTATATAGCAAATACGGTGGGCCAGGTACGGTCCTAAACTTTAACATCTGATGACTTGTTCCATCCTCAGCCCAACCTCCTGACGGAGGTTTGATTATTATCCCCGTTTGACCGACAAGGAGGCTGGTCATGCAGAAGTTCAAATCACGCCTAAGGTGAGAAGGCAGATAAGAGACAGAGGTAAGAATGGACCCAGCCAGACAACCCCAGCACTGTCCACACCTGGCCCTTACAACATATCACCTCTCACTCATGCAATGCTTTCACAATCCGAAGAATTGTAATTTTATAATTAAAATACACTTACCTTCAAGTCTGATGCCGTTCTTTTTGGCTGCCCAGTGAAACCCACCCTCCTATGTCTGGGGACGTCCCCACTGATGAGGCCACACCGTTCCAAGGTGCAAGTCAGAACTTTGCTTTCCCAGACTCCCTGGCAGCTAGGATGCAGATATTCCCAGCTGCCCCATCAGTCAGGTGCACCAGCACCTGGCTGTGTTCAGAAGTTGGCAACAGGAGAAGCAGGTGTCAGAGGGCACATACCTGGCAAAGGCAGTGACATGGGCATCCAGTGTCCAGCAGCAGCAAGACCAGAGGCTGCAGCCTCTGAACCCAGAAGAATCAGCTGGGCTGTCTCCACTGGAGCCATCCAGTGCCTGATTTTGCTTTGCTCAGGCGGTGTAGACGCCAGACTTGGGTCTCTGCCCTTCTGGAGAATATACAAGCCACCCAATATGCTTCAATAAATTCCTTGTGTTTGCTAACACCACGATGGGTTCCTGTGCGACCTCCTACAACTGCTGGACAGGGAGCTTCAGGGTGATTCCTGACTGTGTAAAGAAAATTGTGTTGACTCGAAAGCCTGTAAGGAGGCTGTGCTGAGTGGAATGGCTAATGTCCTACAACTTAGGGGAAATTGATTTGTATACGTATGTGTGTATAAGCTATCTCCGAAAAATCAGCAAGAAAGCGATACCAGTGGCTATCCCTAGCAAAGAGTCTGAGTGGCTGAGGCTGAGGGCAGGAAACTCATACTAAACCTTTAAAATTCTGGGGGTGCCTGGCTAGCTGGGTCAGTGGAGTGTGCAACTCTTGGTCTTAGGGTGGTGAGTTCAAGCCCCACGTTGGGTGTAGAGCTTACTTAAAAAAACGAAAGTCAATAGTCACTAATAGTCAAAGCCAATGTTTACAGTTCTCTACTTGTGCAAATAATTGCCTGTCAGAAAATACATAATTGAATTGATTAAAAGGACAACAAAAGGAAATATGATTAAATATGAATCGTGGCCTCTGAGTAGTTATTTTTCTACCTCTTTATACATTTCTGAATTTTTAAAAATATCTTACTAGTAATAAAAAAAGGGGGGGGGGCGCCTGGGTGGCTCAGTCAGTTGAGCGTCTGACTTCGGCTGAGGTCATGATCTCACAGTTTGTGAGTTCAAGCCCCGCGTCGGGCTCTGTGCGGACAGCTCAGAGCCTGGAGCCTGCTTCGGATTCTGTGTCTTTCTGTCTCTCAGCCCCTCCCCTGCTCATGCTCTGTCTCTCAATCATAAATAAATGTTAAAAAAAACAGTGAAATAAAAATAAACAAATAAAAAAAAATGTTTCCCTTAGGGGCGCCTGGGGGGCTCAGTCGGTTAAGCATCTGACTTTGACTCAGGTCATGATCTCACGGTTCATGGGTTCGAGCCCCGCATCAGGCTCTGTGTTGATGGCTTGGAGCCTGGAGCCTGCTTCGGAGTCTGTGTCTCCTTCTCTCTCTGCCACTCCCCGACTTGTGCTCTGTCTCTGTCTCTTAAAAATAAATAAATGTTAAAAAAAATTTTTCTAAACAACAATAGTAATAATAATAATAATAAAGTCACATGGAAAAGGAACTGGAGCCCACAGAATGGGAGAAGACACTCGAAAATCATGTATCTGAGAAGAGACTTCTATCTTGTATCTAAGAACATATAAAGGAGTCTTATGACTCAAAAAGACACATAAACCAGTTAAAAATGGGCAAAAAATCCAAGCAGACATTTTTTCCAAACATACAAACAGCTAATAAAACATGAAAAGATGCTCAACATCACTGGCCATCTAGGAAATGCATAATGAAATCACATGAGATAACACTTCACACAGGGTGGCAAAAATAAAGAAAGATAATGACAGGGATGCCTGGCTGGCTCTGTCATTAGAGGATACGACTCTTGCTCTCAGGGTGGTGAATTCGAGCCCCATATTGGGGATAGAGCTTACTTAAAAAAAATAAAAAGGCAGGGGCTTCTGAGTGGCTCAGGCAGTTAAGGGTCCAACTCTTGATTTTTGCTCAGGTCATGATCTCACAGTTGGTGGGTTCAAGCCCCAAGTCGGGCTCTGTGCTGACAGTGTGGAACCTGCTGAAGATTCTCTCTGCCATTCCCCTGCTCGTGTCTTCTGTCTGTCTCTCTCTCAAAATAAATAAACTTAAAAAAAAAAAAAAAGACAGTAAGTGTTGACCAAGATGAGGGGAAAATTAGAACCCTCATACACTGCTGGTGGGAATGTAAAATGGGGCACCTGCTTTGGAAAATAGTATGGCAGTTCCTCAAAAAGTCACACACAGGGTTATGATATGACTCAGTCATTCCACTCCCAGGTGTGAGACTCAAGAGAGCTGAATACACACATCCATACAAAAACTCACACACGAATGTTAGCATCGACATTACTCATAACAGCCAAATGGTGGAAACCCAAGGCAGGTGTCCACCAACTTATGAGTGAGTAAACAAAACGTGGTCTGCTTCTACAATGGAATGTATTCAGCAACACAATGAGACACTGAGGCACACTACAACATGGATGAACCTTGAAAACATCACGCTGTGTCAAAGAAGCCAGTCACAAAGAGCACATGGCTTACGAGTCCATTTACATGAAATGTCCAGAATAAGCAAATCTATACAGACAGAGTAAGTTTGCAATTGAAGGTGGTTGCAGAAAAGGGGAAATGGGGAGTGACCGCTTAAAGGAGCAGGGGTTTCGGGTGATAAAAACATTCTAGAAGTGATTGTGGTGATGGCTTCATGACTCCATGACTCCATGACCAAAACCTATTGAATTGTATACTTTAATTGAGAGAATGGTGTGGTATGTGAATTATATCTCAGTGAAGTTGCTTAAAAATGTAGAAAATGGGAGGAAATGTCCAACAATGGCTTTCTTGTATGAGGCTTTCTCTTTTCTGTTGGTTTTGGGTTGGGTTTGGGGTGTATGTGTGTTGTGTCCAGGGCCTGGCACAAGCTGGAGCCCAGCAAATGTTTATTGATTGAATGGATGGACAGATGACAAAAGGATTGATGGATAGATGGATGGATGGATGATGGCGGCCTGCCTCCAAAATGGCCCCCAATGAGCCTCATCTCCTGGGATTTATGCACTTGTGTTGCTTCATCCAATACTAAACAAGAGCTGACTCTATGACTGGCAGAATTCTGGGGAAGGGACAATGTCTGACGTGTGAGGCTAGGAAATAAAAGGCATCGCAGCTTCCACTTTGGTCCCTTGGGCTGCTGTCTTGGGAGGAAGCCAGCCACCATGCTGTGAGGACACTCAAGCAGCTCTCTGGAGAGGTTAAGGTGGAAAGCGACTGAGACCTCCTACCAAAAGCTAGCACTCACTAGCCAAATATTCCCGAAATTCCTGACCCTCAGAAACCATGATAATAAATTACTATTGTTGTTTAAACCACAAAGTTTTGGGGGTGAGGGACCAACATATTACTAACAGAGATTTAAAAAGGGATGGATGGATGGATGGATGGATGGATGGATGGATGGATGGATGAGTGGATGGATGAGTGGATAGATATGTAGATGGATGGATGGATGGATGGATGGATGGATGGATGGATGGATGGGCAGATGGATGGATAGATGAGTGGATGGATATGTGGATGCACAGGTGGATGGATGGGTGGATGGATGGTTGGATGGATGGATGGATGGATGGATGGATGGATAGATGGACGGACAGATGGATGGATGGATGAGTGGATGCACAGGTAGATGCACACGGATGGATGGATGGATGGATGGATGGATGGATGGATGACTGGATGGATTGATGAGTGGAGGATGGGTGAGTGGATGTACAGATGGATGGATGGATGGATGGACAGATCAATGGATGGATGAGTGGATGGATGGATGGATGGGTGGGTGGGTGGGTGAATGGATGGGTGGATGGGTGGATGGGTGGATGGATGGATGGATGGATGGATGAATGGATAGATATGTGAATGCACAGGTGGATGGGTGGATGGATGGATGGATGGATGGATGGATGGATGGATGGATGGATGGATGGATATGTGAATGCACAGGTGGATAGGTAGATGGATGGATGGATGGATGGATGGATGGATGGATGGATGGTTGGATGGATGGATAGATGGATTGATGAGTGGATGGTTATGTGGATGCACGGATGCACGGATGGATGGATGGATGGATGGATGGATGGATGGATGGATGGACAGATAGATGGATTGATGAGTGGATGGTTATGTGGATGCACGGATGCACGGATGGATGGATGGATGGATGGATGGATGGATGAGTGGATGGATGGACAGATCAATGGATGGATGAGTGGATGGATGGATGGGTGGGTGGGTGGGTGGGTGAATTGATGGGTGGATGGATGGATGGATAGATGGATGGATGAGTGGATCGATATGTGGATGCACAGGTAGATAAGTAGATGGATGGATGGATGGATGGATGGATGGATGGATGGATGGATGGATGAGTGGATCGATATGTGGGTGGGTGGATGGGTGGGTAGATGGATAGATGGATGGATAGATGGAAGGAAGGGAGGTAGGGAGAAATTTTCAATCTGGGTCTTTCCTAGAGCTTTCCTTTTCCTTTAACTCCCCCAAAGTAAAGGAGATACACCTGCTCCAACATGATTCTCTTTTCCAAACTCTCCATCTCAGCAGGGTTCAGGCTCAGCAAACATCCACTCACAAAAGATGCGAGGTCACTACACCTCCGACCACACTTCCTCTCCCTCGCCCAAAGTAGCAGCAAGTGGAAACAACTGGGATCTCTTACGTTATTTCAGAAAACATGTATAGAGGTCTGGTATGTCTGTTCCAGGCCCGGGCTCCAGGTCCCAAGGTTCCCAAGACAGATCAGACTTGGAACAAACTGCCAAAGAAACAAGATAAGGTGGTGGGGTCACTGAAACAGCAATGCTCTGCAGTGTAGACACATCTGGTTCAAAGTGTAGTCCCCTTGCTTGGGCAACTCAACCCCTCTGTGTTTCCATTCTTCATCGCTAAAATAGAGCCAGTGACACCCTTCTAGTGACGTCTGTCACTATTCAGCACCAATCTCAGTGAAAGGTTCACATGGGACCTGGGACCTAGGGATTACCTTCCTTCTTTCCCCTACTCAGCTCTCTGCTTGTCCTTCCCTGGCCCGTGACGGTGGATGGCATGGCCATCTGCATGGGCTCTGGCTTCAGATGACCTGGGCTGGACTCCAGGCTTGGCTCCTTCACTGTGTGACCTTGAGCAAAATACTGAACCTCTCTGTACCACAGCCTCTTCACCTGGAAAATGGGGATAATAGTGCCAGCCGCCCTATAAATTTGTTTGGGGATTACAGGAGGTAACCTTCTCGGTGGCACAGAATAAGCACCCCGTGAACACTGGCAATAACAATACAGACCAGCAGCAAATTCCTATCATTCCATTAAGCCTTGCCTGGAAGGCGTCAGGGACAATGGCAAGTCAGCCAGTTGGCCTCCAGGGGTAACTCTGCCCATCCACCCAGCCTCCCCGACCGCTCCACGGCTTGGCAAACCTGCTCTTTATAACCACGGCTCTACCACTCAGCTTCAGCACCAACCTCGGAAATCCCACTGTGCCCCTGGACAAGCCCATCTTTCCTCCCAGAAATGCTGGCACCTTCCCCAGTCTCCCTGGAAACACACCACATCAACTGGCCTGCAGTCAGGGCATGGGACAGATGAGAGCGTGGCATGGCCACAAGGGGGTCACCAGAGGAATGACCACCTTTGGGTGGACTTGTAGAACATTCTTTTCCTAATGGGCCCTGGAGAAGAGCACAGTTCTAGTGTCCCTGAGGGGTGTTCCCCAAGCCTGCAGAGATGGCTTTCAGGAGCTGAGAGCGGGGAATTCAGTTAAAGGTGTAGGTACGGGCTTGTCTCCCACTGAGAGCTGCCGGACTGCTCCGCTGGGCAGCACTTTCCTGGTTGCCAAGACTGGCACAGGCTTTACCTCCTCTGACCCCTGACTCCAGTAGAAGGGGAAGGGAGGATTTCCAGCCTCTCTTTACAGGTCAGGAAATAGGCTCAGAGAGGTGAGGCAGTTTGTCTAAGGACACACGGCTGGTCCTTCCCCTCCCTATACTTCCCTCACTTTGTATTGTTGCTGGGATGGTGACCTTTGTGGGGGTCACTGCTTCTGATGTAGGCTGGGAAAGTCAGCTTGACTCCCAGGGCAGAATTCCAACATTTCAGTATCCGGGACATAGTAGGTGTTCAATAAATATTGTCCTCCCTTTCAATATAATAATTATTTTTAAAAATAAAAAATAACGGTAACTATTTTTCCTGATAACTATAATGTGCCAGGAATTTTCCACATGTTATCCTACTTAACCTTCAGAGCATATTTTATTTAATGCCCCAGAACAGATATCAGCACCCCTTTGGGGATGTCTGCAAATAGCGAAGACAGGACTGGTTTTGACAATGGTAGGGAGCATGTCAGGAGTAGGGGTCCCCATTAGTGAGCTCTGCCAGAGGGCCACGGAAAAAAGCCCTTCACTAAAGCCCACTTGAGAGAAACTGAGTGCTGGCTCCTCACCAGGTTCTGGGTATTGATAAACGGTGAAGAGAAGTACACTGCTTTGTGAATTTCCAAATCACATACCACTTGGTATGAGGTGAAAGGAACAGAGAAGACAAAATAGGAAAGGAAAGGTGATGGGACAGCAAGAGAATAGGGAGGGGTGTGGGGGGAATCCTGGAGGTTTCTCTGTCCCCTCTTGTCACAGGTGGAGGTGACACAGCTGGGCCAACCTCCAGGTGTGATCGCCCAGGACCAAAGCCCTCAGCCTGCCAGGTCTTGCCTTGACCTTCCTCCAGGAATCATCCGCGTTCAGCAGAAGTAGTTTCCCGGGAGCAAGGGTGGGGGTTGGGGTGGCTGGGGACGCAGACCAGGCAAGCTGGCCAGACACAGCCGCACACCAGCTTGGCCTCAACCAGAGGTGGGACTGTGCCGGCCTCAGCCCTGGAGCCCTAGCTGCTGGCCCAGCAAGAAGGGTAATCTCATCTCCACAGCCACCCCTCACTGACTGGAACCCTCCAGCTGACTCCCCTAGAGTTGAAAGTGCCAAACCACTGCTCCTTTCATCTCAGTCCAGAGTGCCTCGTCCCCGTCCCTGTAATCATGCCTGTGGGCGGTCCTCAGTGACCCTCCCAGCTCTCCTCACCCTTCCCAAAACACGGGGCCTAGACCAGACCCAGTTATCGAGAATGGCACGACCAAGGTCAAAGGAAAGAAGAAAGGGGTCCTCTTTGCCTGTGCCCATGCTGACCTGTTGGTCAGTGTCCTTGGTTTCCCCTCTGGTCCTGGCTCAGGCTCTCACAGGGTTAGCCTGAGGCATTGCTTTCTGGCTTTTGTTTTCAAGAGCATAAGCCACAGACGGACAGGGAGAGAAACTCCCTCAATGAAGAGAGATTCCCAGGGACCTGAAAAAGGGGGAAAGGAGTCGGAGTCCTGGGGAAGAAGCAGGGCCGGCTCCAAAGGCATGTTCCATGGAGGGGCCAGGCTGGCATGGGACCACAGAAGCGGTGAGGTTGCAGGATCAGAGCTCTGGAGGAGTCCAGATGCACCACGAGGCAGAGCTAACATCCCTAGGGCTCCCTGTGCGCCAGGCACCATCCAAAGTATGTGCTCTAAGCACCACCACAGCCCCAGGAGGCACTGCTCTCATCCCTCGTTACAGCTGAGACAATGAAGTGAGTCGCCCAAGGTCACAGCACTGGGAAGTGGCAGGACCAGGATTTGAACCTATGATGTCTTGCTCCTCATTTCCTATCTCCCTGTACACAGTATGGCCAGAGGGGCTCCCCAGTGCCTTTGGGCATTGGGCATTTTCTCAAAAAAAAAAAAAATAATAATAATAATCAAACATAATTACCATATGATCTAGAAATTCCACTTCTAGGTATGCGCCCCCAAGAACCGAAAGCACGGACTCGAACGGGTATTTGCACACCCCCGTGCGGAGCAACATTATTCACAGCAGCCAGGACGCGGAAGCAACCCAAGTGTCCACCGATGGATACGTGGACCAGCAAAATGGGGTCTAGACACAGGTTGGAATATTATTCAAACATAAATAAAAAGGATGGAGATTCTGCCCCGTGCCCCCACACGGGTGAACCTTGAGGATGCTGTGCTAATCGAAAACAAACCAGTCACGCAGAGACAATGACTGCGTGATTCCACTTCTAAGAGGCAGGGAGGGCAGTCTGATTCTAGAGACAGAAAGTGGAACAAGGGTTGCAGCAGCTGGGGACAGGCATGGGGAGCCATGGTTTACCGGGGACACGGTTTCAGTTTGGGAAGACGAGAAAGTTCTGGAGATGGGTGGTGGCGACGTTTCTACAGCAGTGTGAATATACTTCATGCCATGGAACCGTACCCTTAAAAATCGTTACAGGTGGCTCAATTCATGTTCTGCGTATTTCACCACAATAAAAAGAAACGATGACCCAAGGCTTTGGCAGGACACTCGGCTGGGCACATCCCAACGATGACTGACGTCGATGTTTTACCAACCTGGCTAGATGGGGTGGGGAGGCTACAGGCTACAGAGGAAAGGTGATGGTCCTGTCCACCTGAACTTGAGGGTTGTACCTGCTACAAGTGGGAAGCTGGGGGCTACTGGGGCAGAAAGGAGTGGAGACAGGGTGGAGGCAGGAAACCGGGTTGGGGAGCTGTGACCTGTGACCGGCCTTCCTCTGCAGGAGCTGGGGGGAGGGGGAGTGCATCCTGGATGGCTCAGGGCAGCTGCAGTTTCTGCCCAGTAACAGGCAAGACACTAAATCCTGGCCGAGTACCAGGCTCTCTGCTTAGCACGATACACAGAGCACTGCATTTGTTTCTTCAACCTTTTGAAGTGTTATTTATGTCCAGTGCATGGATGAGGAAACCGAGGCCCAAGAAGAAAAGCAACCTGGTAAGCACAGCAGCCGACAAGCGGCAGAGCCAGGCCTGGAACCCGCATTTCTCAACGCCCATCTTCTTCCCAGGCCACAGCTCCCCTGCCCACATGGGGCACTCATGGTTGAGGTGCTAGGCTGGGCCTTCTACCCAGAACTGGGGTCCTCACCTCCCTGAGCATCCTGAGGGGTCTGGCTGTCCAGGCAGGGTTCCTGAACTTGGGCCACGTCCTCCATGGAAATTGCTGGAAGCAGATTCAGCCCAGGTGGAGCTTGAATGGAGGATATGCAGCCGTCTGGCTGAGGGAGAGCTCAGGGAGCCCCCCACCCTCTGCTCTCTGGGTGGGACTCAGGGGAGGGTCTTGGCGGCAGCGGGGAGGGTATGGAAGCCCAGGCGGAGAAGTGCCCTCAGCCCAGCCAAGCAAGCCCTTCCAGGAGAGACTGAGAGGCCTCCTCGGCCACTGGGCCACTGCTGGGATGCCTGCCATTAGTGCAGCCACAGCCTGCCTCCGCCCCAGGGAAAAGAGGAAGTGGTCAGAAGCAGCAAGAGAGAACCTTAAAAGAGGACGTGTCCCAACTCACACCACCCCCTCCCCTCAGGAAAAAGGGGCCGAGCTTGCCCTGGGCTTCTGGGAACCTCCCACCCCGGGAAGTCAAGACCGCAACCTGCTTTAACCGCCCCCCCAGTGATGTCCTGAAAACACTCTAGAATTCAGAGGGCCTCCGGGCCTCCAGCCTTGGGGGCCCCCGAGGTCCAGGGGACAGTGGGAACCCCCAACCTAGCGGCCAGCACTCAGCAGGCTCGTGGTCCTTGAAAATGGAAGAGCGGGGCATCATGGTGAAGAACGTGCCTCTGGAGTTGGGAGTTCAAATCCCTACTCTGCTGCTTTTTAGCTCTGTGGTCAGGGACAGGTTGCTACCCCTCTCTGGGCCCTGGTTTCCTCATCTGCAGCATGGGGATAACACAGTCCTTACCTCTAAAGGTTGTCGTATGAACTCGAGAGGCGTGAGCTGCGGAATGCCAAAATGCAGTGCCCCGGGTGCAGGAAAGATTGAGAAGCCGCAGCTTCTGTGAGGTCAAGGCAATCTCTGAGGCCCCGGGGCCCTCGGGGGACCTCCTTCTCTAGGAGCCCAGACCTGCGGCCGGTAGCAGGTGGAGGCTGGGCACAGGGTAGGTGCAGAGAAAACCCTTAGCCACGCAGCTCCACACACGGAGAGAGAATCAGAAAGAACTCAAGGACAAGAACAGTTGAGTCCCATCTGTCCAGACGTCTGCCCTCCATGGCGTCGTCTAATCCTTCAACACGCAACACAGCACAGCACGAGGGGTCTGGGGCACTGCCTGGGGAGCCGAGCCCTGACTCTGCTGCCTTGGCGCCCGTGGCGGCCTCGGTCTGCCAACACCATCTTGACTCTAGCTCTGAAGAAACATCCGTCACCCACCAGTGACGATTAGCCCACCAGTGCAAGGGCTGTTACAGATTTTCTGTTCTGTCATCAAGAAGCAGTCAACAGGGCTGGGACCCGAGTGGGACATCCGGGGTGAGGGCCTCCTTAAATCTTGTGCCTCCGGAACCTTTCCTTTTAGGGTGTCCCCTGGGCACCTCACCCTCTCCAGACCTTGGCAGTCCATCTCTGCTCCCCACTCCCCCCCCTTTTCAAACATTATAAGTACCTCCACCTTTACACCGTCCACATCCACCAAGAGCCAAAGAGTACGCTTTGCAAGATCCTAGAATCGAAAGAAAGGAAGACATTGCAACCGTGCTTTGGGCAGGAAACGCCTTCACTTCTCAGAGCCCTTTATCCCACAGGACACCTCATTACACGAAGACTGAGAATGAACATCCTCTGCCTCAAGTTCAGCAACCTCATTTCCAAAATACCCACCTAAAGGAAGCACTGGCAATGTAAATAGAAACTCTTAGGAGACGTGGTGCCCGAAGCTTTTACACCCAGTTGGCGTGACAGAAGACCAAGGGACAGTAATACTTTAGCAATTCCCACAAGAGGAAACACAAGTGGCCAACTTAAAAAAAAAAAAAAAAGTCAACCTCATTATCCCTCAAAAAATGAAAATTACATGCTCTTTTTACATTCAAATCAAATAATTTACACTTTTTATAAATGTTTTTCTACATTTGTTCAAACATGTAGATCTCTATGTGTATATATGCTTATAACTTGGTTTTTTTTTTCCTCGAAATGGGACCTTTCTTTAACAATATACCGTGGACATCTTTTCAGGTCAGTAAATCCAGCAACCCGCACTGTCTTTGTTTTTATTCAATGTGGATGGAGCCCACTTGAATTAAGCAATGGCTCTGCTGGTGGGTTGTTCACAGTTCTGTGTCTTTGTTTTTCTTATAAGCAATGCATTCTTCCATACATATCTTTGAACACTTGGGTGGGTATATTCATAGAAAAAAATTAGTTTCCATTGTAAACACTGGATCAGATATCAAAGCATATATACATGTTTTAAGTTTCGACAGAAATGCCAAATTGCCATTAAGTACTTTACTGTTAGACTTGGTAACAATATCCATCTACTATTTTCATTATTTTTTTTTATTAAAAAGACCACTTTAAGATCACAGAGATGCGGGGGGGTGGGGGGGGGGGCCTGGGTGGCTCAGTTCAATTAAGCATCTGACTCCATTTTGGCTCAGGTCACAACCTCACAGTTCATGGGATCGAAGCCTGCACTGCATCGGGCTCTAAGCTGACAGTGCAGAGCCTGCTTGGCATTCTCTCTCCCTCTCTCTCTGCCCCTCCCCTGCTTGGGCAGGCTCGCTCTCACTCTCTCTTAAAGTAAATAAACTTGAAGAAAAAAAGATACACAGATGGTAAAAAGCAGCCCAGATGGGCTCAGGGAAGAGGCTCTTTGGCTGAGTTAGCTCTTGGTCCCCAAAATAAACTCTCAAACCAGTTGCCCATGAACATGTAAATCAAACCTATGCTTTGGGTGCCTAGGGTTGACTTCTGCTTCCTGCCTGGACAGCCCCGTGTAAAAGCAACAGTGGGAAGGCAACTGGGCTGAGCTTCAGTGAGCACCCAGAGCCTGGAAGTCAACCCCACCCTTGCCCTCCGCCCCTGGGCTCTCTCTTGCTACATCCAACCCTTAGAGCTTGGAGCGGTCACCTGCAGGAGGGAAGGAGCCAGGCTGGGTCACTGGGAAGGACTCAGTTTCCATCTCAGCTCTAATAGTGTCTCACTGCATGACTTCAGACAAGTTGCTAAGACTCTCTGGTCCTCAGTTTTCCTAATCTATAAAATGGGTCAAATAAAACCTGTCTGACTCACTGGGTTGTGATGAGAATCACATGTGGGAAAGGATGTGAAAGTAACTGGTTTTCCTTCCTTCTGTTTTGGGTTTCCCAACAGGTCTACAGCTGTGGAGAAGGGGAGCCTAGTCTGGGGTTTCCTGACCACAAGTGCCTTCCCAGTAACAGCCTTCTTCGAAGTTATTATTACTTTTTTATCTGAATGGACATGATACAAAATTCAAAAGGTCTAAAAGGGTAAGTGCGAGAGGCAAATCTTCCCACTTCTGACCCCACCCCCCCCCCACCCCTGCCCCCACCCCCAGATACCCTTCCAAGAGGCAACCTTTGTAATCTCCTTTTTGTGTCCTCAATCCCTGGGTGTTTTGTGCATTTCCACCTCTGCACCTTGCTTAAAAAAAAAAAAAAAAATCTTACCCATTTCTTGAAGCTTTTCCCCCATCAGTGCATATGGAGCTTTCTCGTTCTTTTTGCTGCCTACTGTTTACTTTGAAAGTTTCAACACTATAAAAAAAGTTGCAAGAAGAGGAACATGAAAAACCATATATTTAAAGTTGGATTCAACAACTGTTAATACACACATTTGCTTTACCTGTTGCTCTTTTTTCTAAACTATCCAAGAGCCAAGGGTTAATATTTCAATGCTACATACTTCAGCAGATCCTACACAACCACAATACAACGATCACGTTCAGGAAAGTCAACATTGATACATTGCTATTATCAAACATATGGTCCATAATCAAATTTCCCAAGGTGTCTGATTAAAATGTCCTTTTTAAGAATCCAGGTTCCAATGAAGGATTGCCCAGTGCACTTAATTGCCAGGTCTGTTTAACCTCTTTCAATCTCCCAGTCTATTTGGTCTTTCACGACATCAACATTTTTGAGGGTCTAGGCCAGTTTTGCAAAATATCCCACAATTTGGATTTCTCTGAGACTTTCTTCACAATATACTTAGGATAAACATTTTTGTGCAGGAATGTTACATAAGTGATATCACATCTCATTAATGTTAACGGCAACATAGCATCCCCGCGCATGGATGTACCATCATTTTTGTAACTTGTCCTCTGCCCATAGAGGCCTGGACGATTTCCAGGCATGTTTCATAAACAACGCTACAATGAATATTCTTAAACTTCTGTCATTTTGAAACAGTCTAGTGTGTCTATAGGATAAATTCCTACAACTGAAAACTTTGCACCCGCAAAAATTGCCCTTATAAAGGATGAACCCATTAATATTTCCACTGATAACATGCGAGGACACTCTGCCCCAGAAGTTTGTCTCATTTTTTTTAAGTTTATTTATTTTGAGTGAGCGAGAAAGTACGAGTGGGGGAGGGGCAGAAAGACAGAGAGACACAGAGAGAGAGAGAGAGAAGGGGGTGGGGAGGGAGGGAGGGAGAGAAAATCCCAAGCAGGCTCCCCACTGCCAGCACGGAGCCCAATGCGGGGCTGGAACCTCACCAACCATGAGACCATGACCTGAGCCAAGTCAGACGCTTAACCATCTGAGCCACCCAGGCACCCGTCTCATTTTTTAACTTACATCTTACTGTGTGTTGGCTAGTAAGGTCACACGTCCTTGCTGAGTCTCTGGGTGACAAGATTTCCTTATATTTCCCCCTATGAGTTTTGGCTGGAATTTGCAGGAGCTCCTACTCTGCAAAGAAAACGCCCCAAGTGCTCCGCTGAAGCACAATTTTTGCTCCTGCACATCCATTTGCTCTGCACGCTCAGCTTCAAAGGGAAGAGGGGTTTGTCAAGCAAGGAAGGTGTGTTAAACACCTTGCTAGTTACTTGATTGAGTTATCAAGGCTGCCAAGTGAGAATGGTTAATCTGCCCGTTTTACAGATACGGAAACAAAGGTTCCAGGAGGTTACGCAGCTGATTTACTCGTTCGAGGGCGGAATAACTCAGGCCCGCTTGCCGTCACTGAAGCGTGGATAGGTCCTATTCTCCGCTTCCGTGGGTGTTGGTGGTTGGGAGGGACAAAAACAAATTCTACGTATTCACTCTAAGTCCCCAAACTGTTAACCCCCGCCACGGCGTGGGGTTTAGGTGAACCACTCCAGCTCACGCCGCCGGCTCTCAGACCACTAGAGGACTACCTTCCCCAAAATGCACCGCTCTCACGGACTCTTCCGGACTACACTTCCCAGAATGCAGTACGCACGCACCCGCGCTTCCGCTTCCGGCCCTGGCGTTCCTTGGGAGTTGGGGTTTTTCTGCGGGGAGCCAGACCGCGAGCAGCTCGGGGCCGTCGCCCCCCACGTGGCCTCATGGCATCTGGGGGAGTAAGGGCCACACTTTTCCGCCAGGAGACACTGGGTAGGCCTGAAAGCGCTTTCTACCTTCTTTTGGCCAGCAGGCTGGCTCCGTTGGTGGCCGCACGGTCCTGGGGAGTCATCGGTGGAGACTTTCTCTGACTCACTTAGGGTTAGTAGGGGTTCATTTAGGGTCCTGGCATTCTCTTTACTGTTGAGTTTTCGAGCGGCCATGAGGTCCTGTCCTTTATCTTGTGACATCATGTTGCGCCAGAATCGCCCCCATGTTTTTCTTCTTTGAGACGCCTCCCTTCCAAGCAGTAAAGAAAGGAAAAAACAAAAAACAAAGGAGTTAGCACCTTTTAACATGCTATCTTGCTTCTGCCCACTCTTGCCCCCAACAGCGAGTTAGGCTCACGGCAGCCAGGGCAATCTTTGAAAGTTAAATCACTCAGTCGCTGTATTGCATTCCATGGCTCCCCATTGCTCCCAGGATCCCATCCAGACTCCATGCCATGTAAGAGCTGACCTGTCCAGTTTCATCTTATTCTACTTGCCACCCCATTAATCCCCTCCAGCTCCACTGGTCCTGGCTCCTGCAATGTGCCTCGCTCCCTCCGGCCTCCTAGCCTCTGGCCACGCCATGCAGGTGCCTCTGCCTGGACTGGGCTACCTTCTGCTCTTTCCTCAGCTTGCAGCAGTTTGTTCTGTGCCATTCAGAGTCCTACCAAGGGATAGAAAGCACTCTGGTTCTTTCAACAGAGAGAATGTAAAGAACGGTCAACTAAAAAGGTATTGTGGGTTAATAATGACACAGAGCAGCTACCACGCCCAGGGCTAGAGGAACAAAGGGAGCAGCCTGGTTATGAAAATTTAGAAGGTCCGGGGAGGCCAGTGCTAGACTCCAGGCCTCTGAGGAGCTGGCCAGCCTAACCATCACTTCCTGGGAGCGGGGGTCCTGATTCTGGTAACGCCCCTGCAGACCACGCCACCCTTCCCTTCAGGACACTGTCCACAGGCAGTAATGCGGGGTTTATGTGTGCTGGTGTCTATCTGCCCTCGGTCTCTTCCCCGGACCCCCAACAGCAGTGATTAGGCCACGTTGTACATCACTGTGCTAAGTGCCCCTCGGACACCTTGTTGACAGAATCATTTCTCAGGGACGGTGCCTTGGGAGTTTCTGCTCTGGCTGGGGTGGGACTCCATCACTCATCTAAATTCTTCTTGACCCTGAACCTGCTCTTTGCCCAGGACTTTGCTGGGACTAGAGTGACCAAGAGGGGCCCAGATAGACTCCCGGGCACAGGACTGAAGGTGACGCTCCCTCTTGAGGCTGTGCAGGTGCAGGGTGAACCCCGAGAAGAAGCTCCCTCCAGGCTCCTCACTGTTTCACGTCAAACCCTGGGCCCTGCCTTGAACATTGCCAGGCACTTAGTAGGGGTTGAGGGAATGAATGGGACCTAGCCTCCTATTTTCCAGGGCACCAGGCCACTTGGAGTAATTGATTCTCTAGGTCATCTTCTGGCTGAGAAGGGCGATGCTGACTCAAACTGCTCCCCCTCCCCATGGTAAATTTTACGTTTTTACAATCAAAATTTTCAATGGAACAGAAAATCCCCCCTGCAGGTAATAAGTCATGTGGTACACTGGGAAGCGTACCTGCTTTAGAGTCAGACTACCTGGGTTCACACTGAAGTGATTCCACTTCTAGGCTGTGTGGGCTTGGGGAATTCTTATTACAAAGCCCCAGCACTACACGTGGCCCATCAAGGTACTTTATACGAGTTTGTTTCCTGTTGCTTTGAGCTCCAACCACAGCTCAAACGGAGAATCTCCCTCTGACTCCCTGAGAGTGGGTTATTGGTCTTGTGTGGGGCTGGATCAAAACCAAGGCTGAGAGGCTTGGTCCATGGGAGAAGGGGGCTGCCTTGGGGGAACCTCTCTTGCTCTATGAAGCAAAAAGGGTATATGGGTCAGAACTCCCTTCAAACTTGCCTAAGTGAAATGGGGAATTTATTGTCTCACATATTGGGAACTAGCTTCAGGTCAGGCTGGATCCAGGAACTCAATAGACCTTCTTCAGGGTTGTCTCACTCATCAACCCAGTGACTGGGCAACAGGGTGCAGTGGCTGCTCCTTGCTTGACTCCAGTGTCTGGCAGGGCAGGGCAGGGTTGGTGACTATGATTGACAGCCCGGTGAACCAGCTTCCCAAGGAGAAGGGCTGATGTCACCAGAAGTCTAGAGGGAAGTAAGATAAATGGTAAACCTTACTACCTGCCACTTAACTGTTCTAAGCATTCCTCCTTGTTAATTCATCAAATCCTAGTAACCCTTCAAAGTAGGTATCATTTTCATCATTCCCAGTTTACAGATGGAAAAAGTGAGGCACAGATTGCCTCAGGTCAGAGCTAGTGAGGGGCAGCGCCACTATTCAGCCCCAGACAGTCTGGCTCCAAGCCCAAGCACTGTTCCATTTCTCCATGTCGCCTCTCCCTATCAGTCAGTGTCAAGAGATGGACATGACAGGGACAGCCCCAGAAGGGGTCCCAGCACTCCCTTGGAGTAGTATGGAGAGCAGCTGGGGACCACAGCCTCAGGTGGTCTGGCCTCAGGGTGAAGTCTGGCTTCAGTACCTCTGCATGTAGAAAATTCTGGGAACTCTCAGAGGACTCACCACAAGTTGAGAACATACCCAGGCTCCACCCCAGGGGCACAAGTCCTGGCTTGAGGAGCCTGATCCCACCTTGGGGCCACGAGCTGGCTGTGTGGCTTGGGGACAGTCACTACCCCTCTCTGGGCCTGTTTCTTCCTCTTGCAAATGAGCAAGCTGGGCCTGACTCCCCACCACTGGGGGTTCTCTCTGGGGAGAAGCTGGGGGTGAACTGCTCCGACTTGTGGTCGGCCACAAACTGCCCTGTCCCCAGGTGCTGGGGAAACAAGGTGTCCCCTGTCCCTGCACATCAGTGGCTCTGAGCCCGCAGAGGGACTTGGCCTGACTGTGAGCCCAGCTTCCTCTCCCACGGCCACCCTTCTCCCCAAGCCTCACCTCACTCATCATTGCCGGGCCTGCCCCCAGACAGCACCCCTCCCCGGCCAGGCTGGGCCAGTGCGTTCCTGTTGCCTCTTCTCCATCTGGTATCTTAGCCTCCTACCCAAGTATCAGGCACTCACAGGGCAGCGTTTCTCAACTGAGGTGGTTTCGCAGGGTTTCTGGATTTAGCAAGTAAAAATGCAATCTTTAGGGCAGAATTCTACCAAAAAGTTGTGAGTCGCTTCTCTGAAATTCAAATCTAACTGGGAAACCTGCATTTTGTCTGGCAACCCTCCCCCCAGGGGACATTTCTTCATGTCTGGAAACAGTGATGATCATCAAAACTGGGGGGTTTCATTGGCATCTAGTGGGTTGAGGCCAGGGATGCTGTTTAATACCCTACGATACACAGGATGGCCCCACCATGAGGAATAATCCTACCCAATTGTCAACGGAGCCAAGGAGAAGAAATCCTAGGTTCTCCCCAAAGCTAACACACATACTTAACTGTGATCTCAGGGACTTGACGGGGTGGGGGGGGGGGGGGGAGGGCGCGGAGAGGAGAGCAGTGGTCACGTCCCTGAAACAAGTAAATGGCTTGTTTAAGGTCATATAGCTGGCAAGGAGCAAAGCGGAGTCCTCCGCCTGTCTGTGCCTTCTCCTAATAGGCTCATCTGAAACCAGGAAGTACAGTGGGGGAGGATAGGCAGGGAGAGCCCCGCAGGTTCCCCAGACCCCCCAAGGAATGGCTCTGGGGACTGGCTCTTTTGGGCTCCTTAGGGGGCGGGCAAGCCAGTGCTGCAGACGATCCCAGGTACTGCCACCAGGGGGCAGCAGAGACCTGGAAATAAGTGTTCACACCCTGGCCTTCTGGAAGTAACTGCAGATTCTTGCAGACTCCGGGGTCCCCCTCCAGAGAATCCAATTCAGCTGGCCTGCAGGTCTGTGATGCTCACCAGGCATTGGCTTGTTTTGTTAACAGCTACCAGGTGATTTGGATGCTCAGCCAGGCTTAAGAACCACTGGTCTAAGACCTCGATTTTCATCCCTGATGGGTCATGAGTATCACTCCGGAGCCTTAAAAATACCAGCGTGAAAACCACCCCAATGTCCACCGCCGAACGACGGATAAACACAGTGTGGTCCGTACAATGAAATGCTATTCGGCCATGAGGGGAATGACTCCCTGGGACGCGTACCGCGTGCATGAGCTCTGGAAGTCACTGTGCTGGGTCAAGCCAGACACAAGGGAGCCCTCTGCGGTCTAGAGTAGTTGAATTCATAAAGACAGAAAGCGGGGGTCACTATGGGCTGGAGGCGGGAGGGGTGGGGAGTCAGCGTTTAAGGGGGTACAGTTTCAGTTCAGGAAGGTGAACATTTCTGGAGGTGACGGTTGCACCACAACGTGAATGTACTTCTTGCCACCGAAGTGCACACTCAAAAAGGGCTAAAACGGTCCATTTTACGTTATGCACATTTTACCACAATAAAAAAATAATGTAGCGGAAACATAAAAGTCACGATTAAAGTTTAAGAGCATTCCACACAACAGGGGCGCCGGGGCGGTTCAGCCAGTTAAGCATCCAACTTCCGCTCCGGTCACGCTCTCGCGGTTCATGAGTTTGAATCCCGAATCGGGCTCTGTGCTGGCAGCACAGATCCTCTGTCCCCTTCTCTCCCTGCCTCTTCCCTGCTTGCACATTCTCTCTCTGAAATAAACAAACATTTAAAAAAAAATTATTGCACACAACAAAACCACACATGTCCAAGTCCCGGCTCAGACCAGCTCAGTAAGAGGGGCCGGGGTTTGGACAGCTACAAGTGTCCCAGGGGGATTTCACCAACAGCTGTGGTCGGAGATTATTCTAAGATTCCAGCATCAGGGAAGAAGAGTGGGTGCACCATCCATTTACCTGTTGTCATGGTTTTAAACTCCGTCCACAAATTCTTTGATGCTCTTCCTTCAAGAGGTGGACCCTAATCTCCCTCCCCTGAGCGTGGGCTGTCTTAGTGCCTTGCTGCTAACAAACGAGCCCAAAGCAGAAGTGACAGTGGGGGATATCAGAGACCCGGTGCCACCCTAGTTTCTACTTTGGTCTTTCTCTCTGATGACTCACCCTAGGGGGAGCTGCATAAAACAACACTCAAGGAGCCTTCTGGACAACCGTGTGAGGAGAAACTGAGGCCTCCCGCCAGAAGCGGTGTGGGGCACTGTCACACAAGGGGGTCCTCCAGCCCAGCAGAGCTTTCAAACAAGGCCACGGCCTCGGCTGACATCTCGATGGCCGCCATATGGGAACGAGCCGTGAGCCGGAACGACCCAGCTGAGTCACTCCGGAGTTCCTGAGCCGCAGAAACAAACACGCTCGTTTCCAGTCGCTGCATTTGGGGTGATTTGTTACACAGCGGTAGGTAATTAATGTATCCATTCAGGAGTCACAGAATCATCCGCTCAGCCCTTTCCACAGCCACCTCCCCACCCACCCATCACAGGACACACGGCCCAGCACAAAGGAGACCCCTGTCAGATGAATGATCAAACATTTTCTCAGCATCAAGCCCATGGCACTTGCTGAGACAGGCCAGGGGACTCGGCGAGTTGGCCAGGAGGGTGGCCACCTCCCTCGAAGTAGCTTCCCCAGCCGAGTCCATCCGGCCTCATTTTTTTCCTCCTCATTTCCTCCCACAAACCCTTCAGGCCTGGAAGATTCGGGCTTTTCTGGAGGCCAAGTGGGGCAGCCACAGAAAGGCTGCTTTCCTTCTGTATGGCAGAGGCCTCATTGTCTCCTCCCTGAGACCATCATCAGACAGCCTTGGGCCCTCCCCACCCCACACATACCTTTTTGCAGATGAATCTCTTCTTATCCCTCAGGGTTTACCTGACATGCTAGCGCCTCTGTTTTCTCATCTACAAAATGCGGATAATGAGGGTATTTTGAGACTGGATGTCATGGTGCACAGGAGGACCCTCAGCAAAGGGCCAGGGGCAGCAGGTACTGATGCATGTCTGCTGAGCTGCCAGGACAAGAGGGAAGAGTGCCAGGAAAACCCACGTCCTCCAAGCAGCTGGCAGGGCCCGCAGGTGACTCTCAGCCCTCTCCTCTCCTCCCTGCTTTGCTCACTCTGCTCTGGCTGCACCATCGTCCCCCGTTCCTCTCACACTCCATGCCTGCTCCCACCTCAGGGCCTTTGCACTGGCTTTTCTTGCTGCCTGGAATGTTCTTCCCCCCAAATATCCCTTGGCTCTTCCCTCCCCTCCTTCAGGGCTGTGCCCAGATGTCCCCTTACTTCTCAGTGAGGCCTTCCCTAGCCACCTTCCCTCCACTCTCTCCATCCTCCTTTTTGGATTCAACTTTTTCCCCATCACATCTCTCCTTTTAAGACACTACATCTTGGGGCACCTGGGTGGCTCAGTCGGTTGAGCGCCCAACTTCAGCTCAGGTCATGATCTCGAGAACACTCCATGAGTTCAGGCCCCGCGTCAGGCTCTGTGCTGACCGCTCAGAGCCTGGAGCCTGCTGCAGATTCTGTGTCGCCCTCTCTCTCTGCCCCTCCCCTGCTCATGGTCTGTGTCTCTCTGTCTCAAAAATAAATAAAGACATTAAAAAAAAAAAAGACACTACATCTTTTTCTTATTTTGTTGCTTGACTCCTCTCAGACATAGGCTCCACAAAAGGGGCTTTGGTCTTTATTCACTGCTAGATCCCCACACTTAGCTGAGTGACCAGCATGCAGTAGGTCTTTAAGGTGGATGGATGAATGATTAAGAGAGTATTAAGTGGAACTTCTCCAGCAGCCTTGAAATCATCCTCCAGGTCTAAGTCCCCCAGATTCTAGAGAAAGCCAGAAAACTGGAGACCAGACCTCAGGGCTTATTTACCAAGTGGCTGCGAAGGTCCTGCTTTCCCTTATATCATCCCAGCACCAACAGAAGACTGGGGTGGGAAGAAAAGAGGAGAGATGCTCCCCTCCCTGGGTCTCAAGTTCACCCCTGCCCTGCACCAGTCAGGGAAAAGAGAAGTGGTAAGAGGGGCCAGGGTGGGGAGAGGTGACCAGGGGGTGTCAGGAAGGTGTGAGGTTCTGGAAGTCACATGGACACCAGGGAGGAAGGAACGCCAAGAGCGATTTCCAGCATCCCAACCAAAAAGGTTGGCTCCAGGGTGAGGAGCCCCCAGCAAGAAGCAGCTGGGGGGACGGACGGTGTGTGTGTGTGTGTGTGTGTGTGTGTGTGTGTGTGTGTGTGTGACCAGCAGCTGGGAGAGGGAGCTGTGGGGGTGGGGGGGGGACCCGTCCTGGGGACCCTCACCCCACTCCACACAGTCCTCCCAAGTGCACACACCTGGGCCACAACAGGGAAGCAGCAGCGGGCAAACAAGGACAAGGGCAAGACCCGGGAAGCGCGGGACGGGCCTCCCTTTCTTTCACTCCCGCGGAGGAGGAAGGAGCTCGGAAAAGAGAAGAGGCACGAAAAGCAGGTGGAGGCGAGGCTGAAGTCAGCCAGCCTGGCCAGTCTGTTCCTGAAGGCGTCTTTAAGAACCTGGAGAGATTCGACTGAACAAGGTCTAGAGACAAAGAAAACACCGTTTCGTACGTGAGCTCCAGGGAGGGCGGCGCCAGCAGGCGGGTGGCGGTGTTAGGACTCCCCTTCTCCCTCGCTGGGTCCCCGCCGAGGACGGCAAGCGCTGGGGATCGAGGGGGGGGGGGCGCCCTACATGCTCCTCGAAGGAAGGAAGGGGCAGGGGGCCCAACACAGTGGGGCTGGGAGTGGGAGGCGCGGGCGGAGGGACGTGCCCCCCTTGGGTGTGTTACCGTGGGGAGGGCCATGCAGGACCCTGGGCTGATTTCTGGCCGAGGCAGCTCCCGGACTGTCGCTCCCAGTCCGGGCGACGGGGGTGGGGGCAGGCTGGGGGGCAGCGGGGAGCCCCTCGGGGGGTCTCGGTACCCCGCCCTCTCGCTGGGCGGTGCTCTGGGGCGGCGGGACCCAGGCCCGCACTTTCTGCTCCCCTCAACCCTGCAGAGCCTTCCCAGCCCCGGGGTCTGCGGCAGCTGCGACGCGCGCCGAGGGAAGCGGGGGTCTCCATGGCAACGTTGACGTCAGGGACCCGGGGCCCGGCACGCCGCCTCCCGCCCCCGCCCGCCGGCCTGGCGCAGCCCCAGCCCCGATCTGCGGCAGCTGGGACGCCAGAGGCGTTGGAGCCGCCCCCTGCCTCCTGACCTGTCCCGTCCTGGCCACCGGAGGCGGACAGGTGTGAGCCAGGCCCGCCAGGTCTCACCTGCCTGCCAGCTTCCCCGAGACCCTTTGTCCTCCCATGGCCCTCTGCCGGCCAAACCGACCTTCCTTCCTGCTTCGTCAACAGGCAGCCCCTTCCTGGGGAGAAGGGAGTGAATCGGATGCGGGAGGTGATGAGCCCCGACCCCCTCCCCCACCCTCCCAGACTTCCGTCTGCCTCCCTCCGCTCCGCTCCACAACAGAGGGGGGCGGTTTGTAGTTGAACAACTCCCAAATCATCATATATCCCTCCCCCACCACTCTGCCTCCGCCCCCTTGCCTCTCTCTCCTGCTGCTCCTGCCCCCCCACTTCGTCTTCCTCCCTTCTGCTGGTCCGTTCCTCCCCGGTGCCAGCCTCTGCCTCAGGGCCTCCGCACCGGCTCTTCCCACCGCTTGGAAGGTGCTTCCCTGCTCCACCTGCCCCAGGAGTTGGTCATTTCCGGCTCTTGCAGGTGGAGACACGTGAGCTCGGTGCCGCCCCCTCTTGGAGGCGCTCATTCCAGCCGCCTGCACCTCCTTGTAGCTCTCTCCGCCGCCGCGATGAAAAATGGTTTGTGGGGTTATCTGGCTAATGGCTGCCTCCTCCCTCAGACTGAATGTGGTGGAGGATGGCGTTTGCTTTATTTACTCCTGAGTCGCCAGCGTGCCTGGCGCACAGTTGGTGCTCAGTACATTAAAAAAAAAAAAAAAAGAAAGAAAAAAGAAAAGAAAAAGAAAAAAGCCTTGTTGAGATACAATTCGCCAGCCCCACAATCCACCCAAGTGCACAGTTCCACGGTTTTTAGCATAGAGTTGTGCAGTCAATTTAGAACATTGTCATCACCTCCAAAATGAACCCCTGCCCATGCCTGTCCCCTATCCCCTCAGCCCTAAGCAACTGGTAATGAACTTTCTCCGAAGATTACCCTATTCTGGGCTTTCCTATGATCATGGTATAGGATCCCACTTTTGTGACTGGCTTCTTCCACTTGGCACAGTGTTTTCAAGGTTCAGAGCAATACGCTTTTGCTCAGTAAATGGACGAAAGGCTACGGAACCAACTCCCTCTCCTGGCGGGCTGACAGCACGCAGGAGGAAGCACACTGGATCCCTTGTGGGACCTGCCTCAACATGAGGGACAGAGCTCTGACAGAGACTGCACGTGGCCTGGCTGCCTGGGTACACCCTTGACTGTCTTCAGCTCAAGGCCAACCCTGGTGTCGACATAGGTCAGATGTCAGATGTCTCGTTTCATCAGGAGCCACTTTGCTTTCTTTACTTTGGGGTTTACCTTCCTTCCATCCATCCATCCTCCCAAATCGCATGGTTATGATCTCCCAAGCTTTCTCTTGTAAATGATATACTACCCTTCCTTTTTTATTTTTTATTTTTTATTTTTATTTTTTATTTTTTTTTTCAACGTTTTTTATTTATTTTTGGGACAGAGAGAGACAGAGCATGAACGGGAGAGGGGCAGAGAGAGAGGGAGACACAGAATCGGAAACAGGCTCCAGGCTCCGAGCCGTCAGCCCAGAGCCTGATGCGGGGCTCGAACTGACGGACCGCGAGATCGTGACCTGGCTGAAGTCAGACGCTCAACCGACTGCGCCACCCAGGCGCCCCTACCCTTCCTTTTTTAAAAAAAAATCTTTTTAAATTCATTCATTCTGAGAGAGGGAGAGAGAGAGAGAGAGAGAAAGAGAGAGAGAAAGAGAATCCCAAGCAGGCTCTGCACTGTCAGCATAGAGCCCCATGCGGGGCCCAAACCCATGAATCATGAGATCACGACCTGAGCCGAAGTTGGATGCTTAACCGACTGAGCTGCCCAGGCGCCCCTAAGTTTGCCTTTTTCTCTAAAAAATGTGGACACTAGAACAATTTACATTATATAAATGACTTGCATCCTATTTCTATAAGGCAGGACTTATCCTGAACAGCCACCACCAGGGGAGAGAACCCCCAACCCCATGCATAACGGACACCTATGTAACTCCAGGGCCGGGAGGGGCTTATGATGCATTATTGCTCTCCATTAAAACCCCCAGGAGGGAATCACTGACCCACCTCCACTTCAGCAAACCCCTGTGGCCACTGCTGGGGGGAGCCCCAAAGAGGAGCTGACATGGTGTATCCAACGCCCCGTTCCCTGAGCCTCCTTCCCACTGGATGCAACAGCCTCTTCTCCTACCTGGCAAATCCGAGAGGAGACAAAGCCTGGTATTTTCGAGGAACAGCTTGTCGTTCCTACCATTACACTGAGAGGAAACACAAACAGCCAAGAGGTCTGTTGCCAGGAGTTTGGTGGAGACCTTCTAGCCAGCGCTCAGCCTTCTCCTGCCGTGGGGATGACCACATGTGCTCCGGACAAGGTTTCCTTTCTGGAGGTGTGTCCGGAGGGCAGGTCTCCGTGCACTGATGCGTGGATCAGGAACCACGAGGACTTCATCTCCCCGCTGAACCTGAGAGAGGCTAGCTCAGGCTAGCCTTAGCCAGCATTAGAGACGGCATGGGAGGGAAGGCCAGCACTGAGGTTTTCAAGGCCCCACCCCAACCTGAATAGAGGACACTGAAAAATAAAGCAAAGTCAGATATCCCACCACATACAGCTGTGCACGTTGTGCACTGTACGAGGATGCCCCACATTTAAGGGAGTGTGTGGATTTACTATGCAAACTGGTATAACGACAACTGTCCAGCAGATGGCAGTAGAGCGTTTTTGAGGCGGGGACAAACGTTCACAACGACGGGCCAGCACTGCGCCGAGAGAAGTCATGGTGGCCGGGGCACCACTCACCCTCCCAGACCCAGACACAGCAGAGAGGAGCAGCGGCCATCTCTTCGTTAAGAGAATTCTTTTTCGATGCCGTTTTAACAAATTGAGGTGACATTCGCGTAACATAAAAGAAACCATTTTAAAGAGGCATTTAGAGCGTTTACACTATCGTGCAATCAGTACCTCTATCTAGTTCCAAAGCATTTTCCTCAGCCCCAAATAAAACCCCATATCCATGAGGCAGTCACTCCCCAGCCCCTCGTAAACACCAGTCTGCTTTCTTTCTGTGCAGATTTGCCTATTTTAGATTATTGCTTGTATATGGAATCCACCAATATGTGGTCTGTTGTGTCTGGCTTAGGTGACTCAGCATGATGTCTTCGAGGTTCATCCACGAGGGACCGTGTGTCCACGCTTCATCCTTTCTTACGGACGGATAATCGTCCATCGTCTGTAAATAGCACATCTATTACCTGTTGGTGGATATTTGGGTTGTGTCGACCTGATGCCACTTTTAAAAAGGGGGTGTGTAACACAGAAAGTAAACGACACAAATCTTAAAAATGTGGAGCTCCAGGGGTGTTTAAACACCCGTGTGGCTGCAGATCGAGCTGTAGAGCATCTTCATCACCCCAGAAGCTTCCCTCTTCCCTTCCCAGTCGATGACACCTCCCACCCCCTGCACTCTCAGTGACCACGGTTATCACCTCTGTAGTCATAGATGCCTCGTGCCCGTCCATGCACTTCACATAAATGGAATCCTCCGGCAAGCCCTCCTGGCTCCTTCCACACACGTAACGTGTGTCCAATTAATTCACGCCACTGTGGGTATCAGAAGTTGGCTCTTTTGGCCTTTTTCTGCAGAATTCCATCACACGACTAAGTCACTGTGCGTTTTATTGATTCTCCTGTTGAAGGGGAGGGGGGGGGCGCTCAAGCTCTTCCACTGCGAGACCACCCTGGTTTGTTTATTCTCCTCTTAGTGGACATTTGGGTTGCTTCCGCTTTTTGGCTCTTACGAATAATGCTGCTATAAACACCCTTGTCTGTGTCTTCTGGTGGACACGTGCACTCGGTTCTCCCGGGTCTATATACCCAGGAGTGGGGTGGTGGGGTCACAGGGTGGGCTGGATGGTTAGCTTTTAGTCGATACGCTTTCCAAACCCACCGAACCAATTTCTATGCCTGCCAGCAATGTGTGAGATCATCTGGCAGCTTCCACCTCCACCTCTGAAAACAGGTGCAAGCTGATTCTTGGGTCCCCAGTTGCACGGTCCTTCTGGCTTGGCTGAGGCTGAGGCAGATGTGCCCGGCAACCGTGCAGTCTCCTTAGGACGGTTTTCTCAGCCTGTGGGGGAGGGGGCTCCCCCTGTAACCTGTCCCTCTGTCCCCTAGCATAGTTAGCCACCGTCTTTGGGCTTCCCCAGAAGCAAGCTCTGGGATGAAGATTCCAGCATAGGTGGCTTATTTGGGAAGTGGTCCCAGGATGGGATGGAGGGAAAGTGAGGGCGAGAGCAGAAGGAAGTGCTAATAGGCTGGTGAGCCCTGGGGACAGCAGACTGTCCCCAGGGGAAGCAGATGGGAGTCTCCACCTCCACTTGGAGGGAGAACGCAGGGGCACTGACACACCAGCCGGGCAGGCCACTGAGAAAGCTGCTGCCAGGCAGAGGTGCTAATTCCAGGCCCTCGAAGCCCCCAGTGAGAAGAAGCCAAGGAACGTGAACATTACCCTTGACTCCTTGCTGGCCTTCCCTCCATAGCAGGCACCGTGTTCCGCACTTTCACTCCCAAGCTCCTCTTGAATCTTTCTTTCCAAGGTCCCTGCCCTGGTCCCAGCCCCATCCATTCACCAGCCAGCAGCGGAGAGATCTTCCCAAAATGCCTGGGTTCTAAGGTTGGCTGCGTCCGCCGCTCCCCGTGTGGCCTTGACCAAGAGACCCACCCTCTCCTGGCCTCCACTTCCCCATCGGTCAAGAGGGATCATATCTGCACCCACCCCTTAGGCGTATCAGGTGTAAATGAGTTCAGACCTACAAGCGTTACCCTTGTTACTGTGCCTGGCACACAGGAGGGGCGGTATAAGCATTTCGTTAGAAAATGAGCCCGATCATTGCAACCTCCCTATCATTCATAGCCTTCAAGATGAGCCCCAGTCATCAAAGGAGGATTAATGAAACGTCGAATCCAGAAGATACATTCACCTGGAACGGGTGACTATGACCTTATTTGGAAAAAGAGTCTTTGCAGATGTGATCATGTTAAGGATCTGTCCACGGAGTCATCCTGGGTCATCCAGGTGGGTCCTAAATCCAGTGGCAGATGTCCTGATAAGAGAAAGCAGAGGGAGATTCGCTGGAGAAGGGGTGGGGGGTGGGCGTGTGGGACACAGCAGAGGCTGGAGGGGCAAAGCCACAACCGGGAACACCAGGACCCCCCCGGGAGCTGGAAGAGAGAGGGAAAGTTTTCTCCTCTAGAGTTTTCAGACAGTGCGGGGCCCTGCTGACGTCCTGGTCTTTAGAACCTCAAAAGAGTAAGTTTCTGTTGTTTCAAGCCACTGGGTTAAAAGTAAAGACACACTGTGGCTCGGCTGTGCCGGGGGAGGGCACTGGCTGGACTCTGGGCATTCTGGGGGGCAGGCGGGAGCAAAGGATGTGAGGTTCCCCAGCGAGAGCGGGCAGGTCCCGCCAGACTAAGACCCGGAGAGGGGAGAGGTGTTCCTCCGAGAGCCAGAGTTGTGGAGGGAACTACTGTGAAGCTGGGACGCCCAGGGGAACCCCTGGCCGGGCAGCCTCACTCTCCAGGCTCCCCCAGAAGCCAGTGGGTGGAGGAGCCCCAGGTGATGCAGGACAGAGCGAGGAGGAGGACTGAGGATGGGACGGCTGGCAGGGACCCCCCCCTTCCATCTGGTATCGGGCGCACCTGCTGTGAGCCGCCCCCCTCTCCCGGGTGGGAAGGATCCGGGATGGAGCAGGCGTTTGCGCCTCGTACACGCACGTCTCCACCTGCAGCTGGCCTGCCCGCCACGCCTGAAGTCTGGGGCCTTCCTGATCCCCGCCCGCGGCTCCTGCTTTCCCTGTGTGGCCAGAGGCCTCTGGAAGTGAGGAGGGCCAGGAGCGGGCAGCAGGGATGTGGAGAGGCAGGGCAGGTAGTGAGGGTAGGAAGGTGGTGTAGGATGGACCAGGAAGGCAGCGAGGCGGCTGCTCGGTCCCCTGGACAGGGATGAGGGGCCCGGCCCAGGGTGAGGGAGGTGGAGATACTGATGGAGGAGGAGGAGACTCAGGAACATTCTCAAGCGGCTTCTGAAGGCAGGCAATGTGCTGGATGTGGGGCGTGAGCGACGGGCCACTGCGCTGGGGTAACACTGGGCAAAGAAACCCTGCAAAGCGAATGACTTAGGAGAGGAGTGGAAACAAAGTCTCTCCTTGGACTCCTCCAACTGCCTCCTGGGGACATGTGGGTGAGCGGGCAGCCGGGTGGATGGTTCTAGGCTGCTGAACTCAGAGAGGCTTCCAAACACCAGCAGCATCTGGGTTTCCCAGAGGTCCTGGAAAGCAGAGTCTCGGGCCCCACCCAGACCTTGGAAATCGTAACTCGCATTTTCCCAAGACCCCCAGGTGACGAAGAGGCCCATCGGTCCTAGAAGTTCTGGACCAGAGCTGCCGTGAGGGCCCTGATGCAGAGACTGGCAGCCTGGGTTTCCCCCAGGGAGTGATTTTGTCCCTGGTGGACATTTTTGGCTGTTATGTCTGGGGGCGGGGGGGACTGGGTACTATTGGCATCTAGCAGGCCGAGGCCAGGGGCAACGCAGGACATTCTCGGATGCACAGAACGGCCTCGTGACAAAGGAGGGCCTGGCCCCCAATGTCAACGGTGCCGAGGGTGAGCAGCTCGGGACGTTCAGAGGAGTCCTGACCTCGGCCCAGGTCTTGCCCCTTCCCGTCCCCGCCGAAAGGCTCCCTCGAAGCCACACAGAAAGGCCAGATGTCAATGAGTCACTTACAGTTTATTTTTGCCTGAAAGTATTTCACATCTCTGAACACAGCTAACGTGACAGTAGTATTAACCATCAGGAAAAGCAACAGTGCGAAGGGAAAAGATGGCATGTCTCGGCTCTTTTTGTTTCTTTTTTAGAGTTTTTTTGTTGTTGTTTTTTTGTTTTTTTTGTTTTTTTGTTTTTTTGTTTTTGCTTCTTCCTGCACCAGAGTGCTACAAAGTTTGGGACCGGAGGGGAAAGAATAAAACCAAACAACAGAAAACAACAACAACAGAAGAAAACAAAACACGAAACAGAACACACTCACACGCACACACAAAATAAAACCTGGCACGTAAAATGAATTAAGACTGAAACCCAATTTCTTTTTTTTTTCCTTTTTTAAAAAAATGAGGGCATAGTCGGGGGGGTGGGTAATAAAGTCTACCTAGCAAAGTATAAAACGACAAAAGCATGGTTTCCATTGAATAAGATTAAATATATATAAAACAATTACATTGACTGAGGGGTCAGGGCTGGGGGTGCCGGAGGGGGACGGTATTTGTGCTAAACCAACAGAAGAGGGGGCTTGGGGGGAGAGGGGACCCCAAGTAAACCATAAAAGGGCTGTTCTGTACAGGGAGGGCTTGTTAAGAAAAAGCCGACTGTTTACAAAAGAAACGGAGGTTGGTTTGTCTTCGGGGCAGGTGTGGGGACAGAAAGGGTGTCTGTGCTGTAGCGGTCACATTCATAGGGGTGGGGTGGGCAGTCAGGCTGGTGGAGGCGACGTCTCTCTCTTCTCCCAAGAGACCATGCAGAGAAGCAGGCATGCGTGAGGAGACCACGTGAAGCACAGGATGGCGGGGAGGCCACAGGCCGCAGTCTCAGTGGGGACAGGGATGGCAGAGGCCACCGGAGATGGGAGCTCTCCGGGGGACGGGGCTGGGGCAGCTCTTCCAGGGGATGGACCAGGGAGGACAGGTTAGCACCCCCCAAACGGCGTAAGAGGGGGCTGAGAGAAAGCCGGGGCCTGGCAGGAACAGGACTACAACGTGGGGACCCCACTTCTGCCCCCCAGCCTGACCCTCACCCGGGGGCAAGTTGGAGACATCTGGGAATTGGAAACGCACAGTGGGGGCGGGCGGACAGACGGCCGAGCATTAGCATACAGAATCCATTACGAAAAAGCAATTAATTTTCCAAGGAGGTTTTTTTTTTTTTGTCTGTTTCCTTTAAAAAAATAACAATAATACTACCACTACCCCAACAGCTGACTGGTTTATACAGTACTACGGGCCAGGGGAGGGCGGGGTGGGAGGGCAGGAGGGAGGGAGGGAGGGTCAAAGACTTCATAAATAAGAGGCAGGTCCCAGACCCGCAATTTGTCAACATTTCTTAAATAGGCGCATTATTTAAATCTTATGTACAACAAGAATCACTTTGCATAGCAATGGCGAGGACACAGGACGGTGCAATGACATGTCTGGGTTTTCTTGTCCCAATGGTGGGGGGCGGGGGCGAGTTCTCGGTGGAGCCTGTGAGGAAGAAAGCACCCTTCCTCGGCCCTCGAGGCCCATCAGGGTCGTGTGATGGTGGCATCGGAGTTGACTTTTCCCACACAGCATTGAACACAAAGGCAAAGAAAATCCACAAAGGGTCCCCCCTCCCCAAGGCCCCCACCCCTCCCCCACCCTCTCCCCCGACCCGCTGATGCTCCTCTGGTTGCTACAAAGTCCTTTTTGGATCAGGTCAAGGTTTCCAATTATGAAGCTAAAAGAATTAGGCGGGGCTGGGCGTGCTTACGGCCCCCCTCCCCACCCCCTCCCCCCTCCGCCCTCTGCCCCCAGAAAGACTCCCCCATCTATCTCACAGCCGGGACGCTGGGGGCGGGACCCCAGGGCCGGCGCTCTACGGCTATTAGTCAAAAGTCGTGTGTTGCAGCTGCAAACTCCTTCCTGCCGAGCCGGGAGCTTCACCAGGCTTCCGTGTAGCGGACGTCCACTTCCTTCAAGTTGGGAAGCTTGGCCTGCGGGGCAGCAAGGAGGACGGTCTTTTCCCGAACCTGGCCCGGCGGTGCCTGGCTCCCCCGCAGCCACGGCCGGGGTTCCCACTGTGCCCTCCCCACCTTGCCGTCGGGGCTCCCTGGGGCTCAGAGCTGGGTAACCTCGGGGAGCACAGGGCAGCAGCCCCGGGGGATCGGGGGTCGCAGGTGGGCGGACAGCTGCAGGGGATTCCGTGCCCCCTGCCTCTGCGAGGCCGTGGATGCCTGGCTCTGAAGGCGGAAAGCCCCGGTGGGAGCCCCAGCTCTGCCACTTGCTGGCTGCACGACCCCGGGGGGCAGAGCCCCCGGCCTCCTCCTCTGTGGAGCCAGCGTGATCCGGCCACGGCTCACAGGACGGCGCTAAGGGTGGAACCGCCTGACGCACAGCTCGCCCTGAACAACACAAGGCCGTGTGCCCTACAGGCGGGAACCACCCTCACCGGCACCACCGCCTACAGGCCATCGTTACCGGAAATCGCGGCGGGATCGCCATAAATGCAGGCACCTGGGGGGCCGCGAGTCTTCCCCTGCAGGACGCCCCCGCGTCGGAACCGTCTAGACTGCAAGCTTCCACCTGCTGTTGTTCACACCTGCTTCCCGCTCTCCATCCCTGCCACCCAGACACATCGCCTCTCTTCCTTCTTTTATAAACAGCTGGCCTTCCCTCCACAAGCCTTCACTGCACAGACAGGGCTAATGGCTCTCCTCCCTTCGCTCCCTCTTCCAGACTCTCCGTGGGGGCACCGGCCAGTGTCACCTTCTACCGTGCGTACGCACGGCTCCTCCGCGCTTCTCCCCTGCGCTCTGGCTCGTGGACCCCCAGCCCCGCTGCTCAGGCAGAGGCTACAGACTGGGGGCTGCCTTCCCCTGTGCAGCACTGTAAAAACTTCTTTAAGCCAACCTCTCCGATCAGGACATGGCAAACTGGCACGGAGGTTTCCAGGTTCTCCTGAGAGACGGGGCCGTGAGCTGGAGGGCCCTGCCTGCCTGATGTGGAGTGCAGGCCGCCTGCCCCCAGGCAGGCAGACAGCCTCCGGGCCATCCGATGCCCGCAGCACAGAGGTTGGGCGTCACTGGCCAGTATGCTCAAGTTGGCACCATGGGGTCTCTCGGATGCTCGAAAGCGGCTTTTGTCCACAAGGGGCTGACCACACCCCTCTGCTGCTTGGCTAGGGCACCCGGATCTCTGCTCCTTCGCCTTCAGGGGGCACAGTAATCCTCAACGGTGCAGAAACGCCCACTTGGGCCCGGCAGGTCGGGGAGGCCATGGAGGGTGCACTCAGGCTGGTTCTGCGCCGGCCGCACCCCTGCCCCGCCTCACATGCTCCTCAGGACCCTCTGACGGCTCTCCTGGCCTGCTCGGCAGATTCCCTTCTCAAGACCTCCTTTTGTGAAGGCTCTTCTGCCCTACTGAGCAGGGCTGGCTGTCCCCTGTCCCCTCCCTGCTGGTCCCTGAGCCCTGTCCTGGCCTGGTTACTGCAGGTATCCGTCTGCCAGGACGGAGCTTCCTCCTGGGCAGTGGTGAACCAGATGCACCTTGGTCCTGTCCCTGTCCCCAGCCTGGGCTTGGCACATAGTAGGTGCTCTAAAGCTGGCCGCAGGTCTGGCTGAGCTGGAGGGCTGAGGGTGGGGCGGGGAAGGGGTGGTCCCTGCTTGTGGGGATTCCTTCCAAGTGGCTTCCAGCGTGTGAAGGTGCTGGCGTCTCATGGTGCGTCTGGCTGCCTGGCCCAGCCCTTCCGTCCTCAGCGCTGGCTTATCTGCAGCCCCACTCATTCCTTCCGGGGCAGTTGGTACTGGACCCAGAGTGATGGGGGCAGCAGACTTCTGAAGGCCAAGCTCCACCAGTCCCCCAGGAAACGTGCCCACCTTTCCCTACTCAGATCTTCTTTCTTGCCCCAACTTTATAGTGCCAACCTAGCCCAGGCTACAGGACCAGGAGCTTAACCCATGACTGCATCAGCCCTGTCGATGTTCTCCCTGTTTCTACTCTTGCTTGGACCACCCCCGGCTCCAGCAAAAAAAATCAGTTTTCCTGGTAACAGCCACAACAAGCCTTTACAAGCATAACTCACAACATTGCTTAGAGTCTCTGAAAGCTTTCTACTGAACTTGGATGGAATCCAGAACCCTTCTGTGACCTATGGGGGCTTATTCAGTCTCGCCCAAGTCTGTTCTCTCTTACTTTCTAGTCACATTTGCTACAAAGTCAGTTCATACCAACCCTTTCTGCCACAGGACCTTTGTTTGCCCTTGCTTTTCCTGTCATCCTTTGCATCCATGGCTTCTTATCTTATAGGTCTCAGCTTATGTAACTTCAAAGGGACCATCCCTGATGATCACATGCCAAACAGGCCCTCCCTATTTCTAATCTACCAATTCCCTGCTGGCTTCCTCCCTACCACTCCTTTCCACCCGCCATTATTTTATTTACTGACTTACCTGCCGGTGTAATAGCCTTTCTTGCTGGAGAATAAGCTCCACGAGGGCAAAGCACTGGTGTCTAGATGCTGACGGATGGAAGGAAAGAAGGAGGGAAGGGGGGAAGGGAGGGAGAAAGGGAGGAAGCGAAGAATTACCTTCAGATCTTCATAGGTGTCAGCCGAGAGCTTGGTGCTGTTCATGTTTAAGCTGCAAAGACTCTTCATGGCTGTACAAGGACAGACAGACACAGGCATTAGGTCAGTGAGAACCCCACAAAGGCAGCTGCAGGTATGGGACAGTCAAGCTGGGGGGCTGACTATTGTAGCCAAGGCCCCTGTCTAGGAGATGGGGCGGGAGAGGAGATGGGGTGGGAGGGTTTCAGGGTCACTGCTAGGGCACCACCAGGACAGAAAGTCTGTTTCAGGCAGGAGCTGGTCTGAATTGGGCTTATGTTCTCTCCCTGCTCTCTGAGCCTCCCTTCCTTCTGGTCTGTCAGGTCCCTGCACTGCTGTCCCCTGAAGTTCCCCAGAGTGTGCCTGCCACATTCCAGGTCAGCCCCAGTGGGCCAGGCTGGGCCCTTCCCCGAGGGGAGCTCTGGGAGCTCTCCCAGTAGGGCTGACCCAGGACCGCCCTTCTTGAAAGCACGTCTCAAACTTTGGTTGGGTCAGGAGCCACCCATCAGAGGTGCGGTGTTCCATCCCGTTCCTGGGGGCACCGAGCCAGGGGCTGTGTGACTCCAATGACAGTGTCCAAAGAGCACATTTGCAGAAAAGTGTCCCCAAACCTCATCCTCTGTGCCCTCCATCACCCCTGTCTCCTGTCCCCCCCTACCCCCTCCCAAGCCATCTGGAATTTGCCAGCAACCTTGTAGGAGCCATGGCCCCTGCCCAGCGTATCAACCCCCTCAGCCAATTCCCACGTATGTCCTGTTCACCCAGATCCGGTCACCTCCCCGGGGAATCCCTCCATGATTCCTCCCAGCTGAGGCATGGGGCCTGTCATCTAAACCAGTGGGTGGGACATGGGCAGTGCAGCTTCCCAGGCTCAGCACCCAAGACTTTGCTCTGGTAGATTAGGGTTGGGGTGCAGGAATCGGCACTTCTGGGTTCCTTGGGTGTTTTGTGGCTCCTTCTATTAGAGCAATGCTTCTCAAACTTCAACCACACGTGGGAATCACCTGGGCATTTTGTTAAACTGCAGTTTCTGAGTTAGCAGGTCTGGGGCAGGACCTGAGAATCTGCGCATCTAACCCCGGCTGATGGCTGCTACTGGGCAGGGGAGCAGGGCAAGCCTATCCTAGGGCACTTTCCCGAACTTGATCCCTCAGACAAGTATCTGGAGGATAAGGGCACTCGTTGTTCCGTTTTCTTCTAGAATATAAGTTCCATGAGGGCAGGGATATGTCCCCTATTGTGTTCCCAGCACCTAAAACGGTGCCTGGCACACAGCAGGTGCTCATGAGCACTTGTTGAATGAACGGATGCACGCAGGCATGAATGGGTGGATGGGTGAGTGGATGAATGGATGCTCGTGTGCACGCATGCACGAAGCAGGCCCTGCCCACCCTGGCCACCCCCGCAGGACTCACAGCTGAGGGCCAGCAGGCCAGCGTCGGTCACAGGCGTCTCACACAGGTTCAGCACCTGCAGCATGGTGAGGTGTTCCGACAGGAGCCGCAGGCCGGCGTCTCCAAACTGTGGAGCACAGAACCCCTCAGCCCTGGGGATCGACCCGCGTCCCCACGGCACTCAGGGAAAGGACTCCGAGGCTGGAGGCAGCGGTGGAGGAAGGTGACGGGGACAGAGCCACCGCCTTTCAAGCCGGGGGATCTGGGCTGCCCTCGCTTCTCTCCAAAGACTCAAATGCTTCCCCTGACCGGGGTTCGAGTCCAGCTTCTGCTGGTGGGATGCGGGCCAGCCAAGGGCCCTTCCCAGGAGTCGGTCTTGCTGTCTGTCAAGGAGGGCTCTGAACTCAGGGGCTCCGGCTACCAGTGAGGGCCAAGGCCGCCTTTCCCTGGGCAGGACGGTAGGATGGGGCAGGACGGGCCTTGGAGGGCAGACTGCCGGGAACACCTGGTTCCTCTTCTACAAAAGGAGGGCTCTGGCGGGGCCTCCACGTCACAGGTGGGGAGTGGAGACCACGTGTGCTGATCCACGCACGGCGCTTTGCAGCGCAAACGACACCGAGCGTGGGCAGCAAGCCTCAGTGTGCTGTGGTTGTTATCACAACAGGAAGACTCCCGAGCTGCCCGTGTGCTACCCAGGCGGGTGCGGGAGACCAGCATCACGACTCGGCCCTGCCTCTCAGGGCTTCTAACGCTTTGCTGGGCACACCCCTGCCCTGGGCCTCAGCAGCTCCAACTGTGAAACGGGCCACTGGCCTTCACGAGGTCCTAAGTGTCCTCTGGCCTATGCAGGGGGTGCTGAGCTGGGGAGGGGCGGGGTAATCAGGAGACTGGGCCCCGGGCTCCAGGCAGGAAGGCCAGTCCCAGAAGAGGGCGCAGAGCAGGGGCGCACAGGGGCATGGAGGAGGGGGCAGGATGCGGGGGCGGGTGGGGGCAGAGCAGGGTGCAGGCAGACAGTGTGCACCTGAGTGGACCACAGGTTCAGCTGCTTGAGAGAAGGCAGTTTGATGAGGTGCTCGGCGCAGGCGCTGGTCACGTTGGTGAAGGCCAGACTGAGGTTCTCCAGGTTTCCGAAAGAGCCGGAGCTCAGCAGACGAGCCAAGTCGGCATCCTGCAAACAGACAGGCGGCGGGCTCTTGGGGAGGGCCCGGGGCTGCCAGGCGCTCCGGAGACCCCTCCGCACCCCTGTCCCCACCTCCCTTCCCTTGCCCCGTAGACAGTTGCAGCAGGGGTGACGGTGCGGCTTGGAGGGGGGGGTAGGACCGAGGGGGGTGCTGGGAGCGGCTGCCCCCACGTCCCCGTGGGTGGGAGAGAAAGCCTCCAGTGCCGTGACTCACACCCTGAGTCACCGACTGGGGTGCTCCGAGGCACGTCCCTCCCGCAGGCGTGTGTGCGTGCACACGGACGTGTGTACCTGGCCAGCTCCCCTTCCCAGGCAGCAGCTTGGGCCCTTTGCCCGCCTGAGAACACTGAGGTCCCCCCACCTCTAAGGCCTTTGGAGGGCAAGACACGCGTGAGCACTAGACCACCAGGCGGCTGCAGGGAATGTCCGCTCTCCCTTTTCATCTTAGTGATCGAATCCTTGGATTCTAGCTGCCACACGGCCACACCGAATTAAGGCTAATCTCCCAGTTAGATGTGGCCGTGTGCCGAGTCTGGACAATGGTATACAGGGAGATGTGTCCAGGAGAACTTTCGGAAAGCCCTTAAAGGGAAGGGACATGTTCTTCTCTGCTCTTCCTCCTTCTGCTGGCGTGAATGGAGACCTGATGGCCAGGGCTTGAGCAGCCTTTTTGGATCACGAGGTAGAAACCTCATGCCAAGGACGGCGGCACAGGATAGAAGGAACTAAGATCCCCGAAGACCTTGTCAGTGGGGCTGGAGAGAGGCGCCAACCTCACAGTGTTGTTGTGGTGATAAAATGAACAACCCCAGTATCCGGTACGTAAATGCTCAATGTATATTATTAGTACTATTATTAACTGGTAACATATTAACGTTAATACCAGCGACAATCTACCGTGTTTGGTTTCCCGGAACCTGGTTCCCTCCTGGAAAAGCTGGCCTGTCACGTGCCACAGGGCCCTTGGTCAGCTCCACCGGCTAAAGTTCCTCATCAGGGAGGTCTAATCTAATTGCCTTCTTCCCTCTACCCAGCCCCACAGGAGAATAAAACCAACTCACCGTGGACTTGGAGGGCAGTGTTAGCCTGGTGGGCCCGCCTTTCCTTTGCTGCAACAGAAACCGGACTGATGACGACCCGTTCTTTCCCCTGGGCCGCCAGCCTGCACACCCCCCTCCCCGTTGACATCACGCACAGCGCCATTTTATTTCTCGGCGGCCGAAGGCCACGCGGTGGTCTCGGTCTCGGGGGCAGACCCCAAGACAAGGTGTGAACACAGCCGGTTTATCAGAGAGGGAATCCCCAGAAACGCCAGCAGGGGAGTGGGTGAGTGAGACGGCGAAGGCCCCCCAGGAAGGGAGCGTTATGGTACCGCTACCGCTGGGGGTCCTCTGGGAAATGGTGGAGAAGTCATGTCTCAGAGGTGTCCCACCTGTGCGGAGAGGGAGCTGGAGTATTTATACACCGTCTCCTATCGGCCGCCGGGTGAGAGCTGCTCCAGGAGACCAGGGAGGTGTGGGCTCACCACCCCTCTGAAGCCCAGCCCTGGTGCACTTAAAGAAGGGCCTGTGGGATATGGGGAGGGAGGCAGTGGCTGCCGCGCAGGGCCCTGGGGTGAGGCAGGATGCGACTCCTGGCCAGGCCCCGTAGGAGCTCCGGGACTTTGGGGCACCGACCTGACACGTCTGTGATCACCTAGAAAGTGGCAGGTGGTAGCCCCGACCTCTCCGGGTTTGGAGGAGGACTCGCGGAGACAGAGGCCCGTGCTGGTGTGGGCGGGGGACCCGGGCTCCATCCCCCTGCACCCCAGCTGTGCTCTGGCGGGCCCGGCACGTGCGCCCCAGAGCCGGGCCGGGGACTCACCAGCTCCTTCAGCTCTCGCTGCCGGTCGCACAGCTGCTCGTACATGCGCTTGCCCACGCCCGTGCTCTCCAGGGTTGAGATGATCTGCAGCTGGGTGTCGTTGTTGTCGATGATGTTGTACTCCAGCATGAGGCACAAGATCTGCCCGAGAGCAGCGGAGGTGCGTTACAGCAGGGCTGGTCCTTGAAGGCACGGAGGGCTGGACCTCAGCCCGTGCCAACAGCCCCGCGCGCCACAGGGAGGGGTCTCGGATAAGCTCCGCGTGCTCCACGTGCCCCGAGATCTCATCCTGCAAACGAGGAACCACGCTCCCCCTTCGCTGTCCTACTGGCTGGGTGACCCGGGCAAATCATGTATCGCAGCTTCCCGTCTGTACAACGGGAACATTCGTGCACAGCCAGCTGAGCACGGAGCAGGCTCTTGGCAAATGCGGGAAGAAATGATGCATGCTAGGACCTCAAGGGTTGGGAGAGAGCCCAAAGGACAGGGCACCTCTTTCCATCCCTAGTTATCCCCCCGTGCCTGGCATATGGTTGGTGTGCAAGACAGGCTCAGAATGAAACTGGAGCCCCGGGGGACACCTGCAACACACTGCCTCCCAGAGCCTTGGGGAGCCGACGCGATCTCTGTTCTCCGGCCCTCTCGCCCAGGATTAGCATGCGGGCAGCCCTTTCCGGGGACTTCTCATTTGCCAAGGCCCTCACAGCACGGCCCAGGCCCTCACAGCACGGCTCACCTGCCTCCTGGCTCCCTGCCCACCCCTGTCCTGCAAGTTCCCTGCGCAAGCATCTCAGTGAACCTCCGAGATGCCCACCGGGGCCTTTGGGGACTTAGGCTCTTTGGGCCCATCCACCAAAATCGCCAACCCCTTGACTCAGCCATCCTGACCTCCTCTGTTCTTCCTCACCCCTGCTGTGGGGCCTCTTGTTGACTCCTGGGCCCCCAAATCTCACTGGCAGGGATGCTCTGGGGCTCAAGTTCTCTGATGCTCTGCCCACCGAGAGGTGTTCTAATCCCCGTCGCCGTGACTACCGGCCAGCACTTCTCATGGGTAGGACGTGGCAAAGTGCTGCTGCCTGACTCCGGGGCTGCACCAGGAAGAGCAACATGGCTTCTGCCATCCTGTCTGTGGACAGTGGCTCTGGGGGCCCCAGGCTTCTGGGGACTTTAGGATGAGGCAGGGGGGACCTGGGCCAGGCATGTGTTCCCCGGGGAACAGGAATACTTCTGCTCAGGCTGCTTCATAGACAGAGGCCTGGAGTCCCAGCTGGCCCGGTCTCCTCATGAGAGACCCAGGGTGAGAACCTGTCAGCTGAGCCCAGTCACCCCCAGATCCGTGAGCCAAATAAATGAGTACCATTGTTTCGAGCCCCCCCCCCCCCCCCCAGGGTGGCCTGCTCCACAGCAATAGACAAATGGGCAGAAACCTCCCCTGATCATAAGTGAAAGGTATCAACTGTGACAGGCGGGGGGCTACCGCTCCCGCTCGACTCAGGAGAGGCCGGGCCACACCTACCTCCTCCACCGCTGTGCTCCCAGCTGCCCTAACAGCTCTGGGCTCCTGTAAGGTGCCCAGTGAACAAAGACGAAGGACCGGGCAAGACAGCAGCCTTGCCAGGGACCCAGGCCAGCTCCTTACCTCCACCATGGTCTGGTTCCCCCTCAGCGCCAGGAGCATGCAGGGTCCCAGCTTGTTTTCCGCCAGGGAGAGCAGGAATTTTTTGGTCTTGTAACAGGAGCCCATGAGGATGTGCACCTATGACGGGAGACAGCCCACGTGAAGGGCAGTGACCACAGTGGGGCTGTGGCCCGAGATGCCTGCCGGTGGCATGCCGGAAGGATTCCCCACACCCTCTCTGGACACCAGATCTGAAAAGACCATCAGACCCCCCTCTTCCCACCGACAGGTGCTCCGGTGTGGATGAACCACAGGGATGTGGTGCTCCGTAAGCCGATCACAAGGGACAGAGCCTGTAGGATTCCGCACACGGAAGGGACCTGGGGTGTCAGATTCGGGAAGTGGAGCGGTTGCCAGGGCAGGGGTGGGACGGGGAGTAAGTGTTCAGGGGGTACGGTGCCACCACACGTGGGACAGAGACCTGCAGGGAGCCCTGCCTCCCCTTCCCAAGCGCCCCATGAGCTCCACAGGTGCTCAGGGATCACCTGCCCCCCAAACCCAGGAACCGGCAAATTCTGCTCCACCTGGGCTACACGCGGGGCAGACACTAAGGCGACGGTGTTTCTTTCCGGTGTCTCTGGAGGTGGGTCCCGAGGGCAGGGGACCCCAAGCAACAGGGCCGGGGCCCCAAATGCCTAGTGTGCTCTCCCCCTTTGTGCAATGGCAAATGCCCTTCCATGGTTGGAAACGGCAGCCTCATCAAGGGGACCGCTCCTGCCCCCCGTGTCTCCATGGAAACGCCGCGTTGCTCTCTCAGGGGCTGCCTGCCTCCTTTTCCGCGTGTATCTTTTCCGCTCCATCGTTAACTCCAGCACAGACGCAATCTCTCAGGTGGGGAAGCTGCCAGCCCCCCGGGTTCTTCCGCACACCGAGTCCCCGCCACACAGGGTGGGGGACCGCCGGCTGTTGCCATGGTGAAGCTGTGACATCAGGGGAGCCCTCGTGAGTGGGGAGGTGGGGTGCACTTCCAGGATGCACAGGGCACTCAAGAGGGACTTGTCAGGCAGTGGGTGGGGAGTGGAGAGCCAGTGCGTAAGGAAAACGATCTAAAAATAAGTCCCTTTCAAGAAAGCTTCCAGAGGCAGCGCCGGATCTGTCGTCACTGCGGAGAGCTTCGCGAGCTGGCCCTGTTGGACGGGCGGCCCAGCAGAGAGAAGACCAACCACAGCTGTCGCTTCTGGGCGGGCTGTGCGCTAGGCCCTGGCTGGGCGCCCTGCCTCCGTCACTGCGGGCGATCGCCTGGTGATCCACTCCGTTTTACAGACGAGGGGGCGAAGCGAGGGCGCAGCAGAGAGGCCCCCTGAATCCTGTTTTCTCGCCGCTGGGAACACGCTTGGTCACAGAACCCAGCTGGTGTTGCGAGCAGGAGGGACAGCTGAGGTCACTGGCCACCTGGAGGACAGTCTGTGCCCCCCTTCAGGAGACGGTCACGCTGCCCCTGGAAGGGCAGGCTCTGGACAGCGTGGGCCCCATCAAGGGAGGGACCTGGAGGCTGAAAGCCTGTGTGACCTCAGGTAAGCCACGGCACCTGTCCGGAGTTGCCTCAGCACAGGCGTGGTTATGCGATAAAGTTGAAGACCGAGAAGAAACAGGGCACGTGAGGTGCCCAACACAGTGTCCCGCACGAAGAAAGTACTGGAAATCACGGCGGGTGCCCAGTTGTGGGTCTGGTGACGTCAGACCTCTCGTCTCCAGGAGGAGATGGTCATCCTGACCTTGACTTCTCATCGCAAAGGTCGGGCGAGCTGGTGGGTCTGCAGTGCCTTCTAGAATCTCTGAGCACTCTGAGCCCTCAGCAGCTCGACCTGATCTCAGCAGCTCGATCTGAACGTTGCCACTACGGTGAGCTGCATGAGCTCGGGCAGTGAGGGCCGCGGGCTTCTGCTGCCTGCCTGGAAAGCGGGGTAACACTACGTGTCACCTCCCGACGGAGCCGAGTGAGATGGGGCGAGAACAGGACTTTTGCGCCCTCGGTTTGGTGCCTGCTTGGGTGAGAGGCAGAAAGCGACAGTCCTGGTCACCGTCTTCATCACCATCTTCCTCTTTGGCTCCGATGCCATCCGGAAATTCCCAGGCTGGCCACTGCCGGACCGGGACAGTGCTGGCGCTCATCAGGCGGGGCAAACCCGGTCCCCGCCCGCAGTGCCCACCGAGGGTCCCGTCCCACGTACCATGCTGGCGAACAGCTCCCCGTCATCATCACAGGCCACCCCTCCGGGGCTGTACAGCTGAAACCAGCCGTCTTTGCCGGCCCGCACGCTCAGCAGGCACGAGTGTACCTGCAGCAGAGAAGGGGCACAGCAGTCAGCCCCATCACACAGACGAGACCAGCTCCCACAAGTCCCGCACTTAAGAAATCTGTTTAACGTCTAGTCCGGCGACTCCGACCTCCTACTGAATTCCACAGAAGGCCTGTTGGGAAAAACCGTGGCATCTGTAAACTGGGGAACGCTAGCCATTCCCCATCAGCTCTGCGGGACGAAGGGCCAGGCCTGGCTTGGTTAGCTGCTCTGAATAGAAGCAAGTCTGTGGACAGATCAGGGAGAGACAGGCTCAAAGCTACTGCTTCAACTCAGTCCCCTTTTCTACGCCTTTTTCCGGGCACAGCACAGGCGGCAGCTCTTTTTCGTCTCCTCTCTCTCTGCACCTCTAAGTCCTGTCTCCTGCTTTCTGCCCTCAGCTGTCTGACCCTCCTCTGTCCTGCTCTCTCAGGACATCTGCCCCCTCCACCACTGGGGGTCTGCCTGCTGCCTTCGCTGCGTGTCCCCTGAGCCACCTGCTGAGTCTTTGCCTCTCCCTGGAAGGCGCTCTGTCCAGGGTGGGGCGGTTTCATGCACATGCAACGCTCTCTCTGGGTCTCAACTGCTTTCCCAGAGTCCCGCGTGTGGGTGGGTGGGTGGGCGTGTGCAAACACGTATGTGTGTTTGGGAGAAATTCCATCCACATCCACCCTACTATAGCTGCAGAAAGAGAGAGAAAGAGAGAGAGAGGGAGAGGGAGGGAAACCAAGGCCTTTGTTTCTTACCTCCTCTCTGTCCTCAGAAGAAACCTGATAGAAGTGGCCAATCATTTCCTTCAGGAGTGAAGGAAGGACAATTTGCTGCCAAAAGCCACTTACTTACAGATATGCAATTGATCACAACCCACACACAAGTAAACAGAAAACAGAGGCAGGGGGGTGGGGGGCTTTGACTTCTTTCCCTCTGAGTCGGAAAAATATCAAATGTTAATTTGTCTACTTCAAAAAATAGGGAATCAAGAGTATGCAACTCTACTCGGCAAATGTATCAAACGGTTTAGAAGTCCGGCTTCTTTAGGAGGCAGAAGGTGGGAGGGGAGAGAGGGGACAAGAAACAGAATCAAAGGAAGAGGTTCAGAGGAGCCCGGAGCAGGGCCTGGCGAGGAGGCGGGGGTGGGGGGGGGGGGCGGTGCCGGGCCTCTGCACCCCACCCCTCCGCAAGACCGGCCTGGCCCCTCGCTCACCAGTCCCCCGGGCCTCGCGTATGGTGCAGGGCTTGGCAAGTCTCCTCCCAGCACTTGGCTCTGCTTCTCCACTCTGGGAAGCAACTGGGACCACTTTTATTCTTCAACTTCAAAGTTGGTGTTTGAAATAAAGGCTCACTTTCCAGGGGAATTCTGGGAATCTGTCTTCACATGCAGCGAAGAATGGCTTAGCGCAGCCCAGACCTGCCTAGCTAGCATTTCCGCTTTTCCCATTGCAGCCGGGGAACCACTTTTGGAATCAGGGCTTAGAATCAAGGTGTTCTAGAACTATGTTTCACCGTGGGGCCGGAAGAGAATATATTCTGGCTCTGTTAAGAAGAAGGAATCCCTTCGTCCTCTGCCCATCTTCAACCCTCTGCTCTGCTGGGGGTCTGTCCCCAGCTAGAAGCCAGATCCCCTCATCACACCCCAGGATCCATGCAGGTGGAGAAGGGGGCTGTGAGCTCCTCGGGGCAGGGCCAGTGGGAGTCCCCCTCATGTCTGCAGCCCCGCCTGGCCCCACCTACCGAACAGGCTCTGGAGGCAGACTCCCTGGGTTTGAACTCTGCCTTGGCCAGGTACCAGCTGCGTGGCCAAGGAGATGTCACTCAGCTCCAAAAGGAGGGTAATTCTGGTGTTAAATGGGGTTGACGACAGACCCCACTCGTGGTTGTGGCAAGGACTCCAAGAGAAAATGCAGGTGCCCGACACAGGGTGAGCACCTGACCAAGGCCAGGTGTCTCTGATGTCCCTGATGCAGTGGATGGAGGAACCCAGGCCACCCGAGTCCTTGCTCACGAAGCCTCAGGGGGAAAGCTGACCTCTCCCTGAAGCCCAGATACGGGGGGGTGGGGGGAGGCAGAGCGGCCCTTCAGAGGCCCTCAGCCACCATGCCCAGGAAATGAACCCCGGCTCAGATGTCTTCCCAGCTCAGATGTCTTTGCTGACCTGTGGATGTCAGAACGGCAGGGCTAAAGAGGGACCAGCACTACCCTGGAGCTGGCTGGGAGCCCCTGTGCCAGCCCGCCCCTAACAAGGCCTGTGCTCCAAGAAGAAACCGCCAGCTGGTGGCAAACCACCTCTGGTTAGCCTGAGTTTACAGTAAAAGGCTGACATCATGGGCCAGGCACCCCCACCCCCCGATCACAGCGGTGGGGGGGGGGGCGGTTGGGGGGGGAGTGGCGGTTGTGTTCACGCTCCAGGCCAAGGAGCCTTTGTACAGTGTTCTGAGTGCCTGTGGGAGACAGAGAGGCCCCGACAGAGCCACAGAAGGCTCAGAGTGGCCCACAGGCATCACGCCGTAGCCCTGACAAGGTGCCTTCGAGAGGCAGAGTGGGGGGCTCACCTCTTGTCGCGGGTCTTCGGCAAACCTCTGAATCACGTACTTCAGCTCCCTGAAAGAGACAGGGTGGGGGCAGAGTCATTGCCAGGGTCCTGGCTTGTGTGGACAGTGATGGGGGCTGAGGGGAGGGCTGGGGCGGGGGAGCTGGCAGTGTCAGGAAACCCCTCGGGCAGGCCTGGCTATGCACGTGACCGAGAACTGGCTGGAAGGAGGGCTGGCCGCTGAGCATGGCCGCGGCAGAGGACATTCGCACCGGAAGGAGGTGATGAGGGAGGTGGCCAAATACTCACTTGGTGAACTTCTCGTGTGCGAGGGCTCTGTAACAAAAACAAAGGGAAACTGCAGTTAGCGGGGGGCTTTCGAAACCCTCAGTGATCCAAAGATCTTCCCCTGGGGACGGTGTGGCTTTATGTCTGATCCGAAGAAGGAGGAGGTTGAGAGTGAGACAGGGACATTCTGTCCCTCTTGGAAACTGCAAAGCGAAGGCCTCCTTGGACGAGGCCAGGATCCTGGCGACGGGAGCATACCGAGCCCCCCACGGCCCGGGTCCCACACCTGTGGGTGCTGAGCAGGTGTCTGTGAGCACGTGCACACGGGCACCAGAGACCCAGGTGTGTGCACTAATTGTTCCACCATTGAGGTGCGGCTGTGCTAATTATCGCCGTGCATCAGAGGGGCATCTGGGGACCGTTTTCCAAGCGAATTGCATCATGGGCCCACTGTCACATGTGTCCCCGGGGCTATGGGGACAGCGAGCGCAGCCAGTGACGCCACTGCTCTTTGGAGACAGCCGTGGCTCTCAGGAGTCGGATTTCTCCGGTCTTGAGTCCTGGGGGCCCCAGGGACGGGCCAGGCCAGCAAATGGGGCAATTACCAGGTATAATGTCCCCCTCGGAGAGCCGCATTTCATAAACACAGGCTCGTTAATCGGCTCCTGAGAGAGCCCTGAGCTGCCTCCTGAGGCCTGGCTTCTCCACATCTGTCAAAACAGAGACCTGGAGGCATTTTAGGGCCTGGTTATTCCGACAAAGCCTTCTCCGCAGGCCATTATCCACTAGACAGTTTTCTCCCTATTTTCCTGTGATAAATTCAATATTGGCACAAGGGCTGGCAAGAGAGAGACGGGAGGGTCCATTTCTGGCCCAACTCACTGTGGAACACAAGCTAATAATCGTAATGGGTGCAATAAGAGAGCTTTCAGCATATGGGGGCATGGCACAGAGAGCAATTCCACGTGCATTATCTTCCGATTTTCGCTGTGGCCACCGGAGAGAGCACAGACAGGTATTCCCATTCCCACCTGAAGCAGAACAGAAGTTGCTAACTCCCCTGCACGGAGGCTCGGTGGGGAGGGCTTTGTTTGCCTGCTTGGCTCAGCGAATCCTCGTGTCGCTGCCATGAGGTAATCTCCCCGTGTTCCGGAGGTGGGGGGCCTCCCCAGGGGCCTCACAGCTGAGGACCAACCTCTCCATCTCCCACTACCGCCCGCGGTGTTCTCGGGGTGACCGGTGGACCGCTGAGGTCAGAGACCGGTGTGGGACTTACTCTTTGGGGAATGGAATGGGTTGAAGCAAGCTGGCCAGAGACGGTCTCCAGTCATCGTAGTCCGACCTAGAGAGAGAAGGGGGGACAGTCAGGTTCAGACTGTGGCCAAGGACGGGGCGGGGGACTGGCGGGGACTCGCCAACCGTGCTCCAGCCACCTCCCGCCTGCAGGGAGCTGGGAAGATGAGCGGCCCGTGTCCGCCAGCCTGACAGACAGAACCCGTCCAGAGAGTTCCTTCAGGCAACCGAAGGGGCCAGCCATCTGGCTCCCTGGGGCCTCATCCCACCTCACCTCTGCACCCAGGTTACCAGATCGTTGTTCCTTCTGACTTTTGAGTTATCAGGTTGAAATCCCAACCCCGGCACCTTAGAAGGTGCCTGTGTTTGGCAACACAGATGCAGTGAAGGTGCAACGAGGCAGTGAGGGTGGGCCCTGACCCAGCGCGACCAGCGTCCTCAAGAGAAGAGACCGGGACAGACACGCACACAGAGGCAAGACTGTGTGAGGACACGGGAAGAAGGAAGGTGACTGCAGGCCCAGCAGAGAGGCCCCAGACGAAACCCATCCCGCCCACGCCATCATCTCGGAGTTCTGGCCTCCAGAACTGCGAGAAAACAGGTTTCTGTTGTCAAAACCACCCGGTCTGTGTACTTTTGCTGCGGCCGCCCAAGCGGTCTGGCCCGGGGGGCTTATGAGGGGAACGTAGAGGTGTTCTCATCTTTGTCCAGAACCCGGTGGCAGATTTGTAGACGTACTCATATAAAACATAAAAATGGTATGCTATTCATTTGCAGTTTGGGGCAACCCTCCTGACTTATCAGCGACTTCTACTCCTCTGTCCAGATAACAGCTTTTTTCTCCTGAACAGTCACTGTTAGGGGCGCCTGGTGGCTCCGTCGGTTGAGCGTCTGACTTCAGCTCAGGTCATGACCTCACTGTGCGTGAGCGTGAGCCCCACATCGGGCTCTGTGTTGACAGAGTGGAGCCTTCTTGGGATTCTCTCTCTCCTGCTCTCTCTACCCCTCCCCTGCTCACACACACTCGCTCTCAAAATAGATAAACTAAAAAAAAGGTCCCTGCCAATGACGGTGATGATGACGGTAATGGAACAAATACCAGCAGCTGCGACCTCACCGGCACGTTGTGCACATACTCCTTCACGCCGAGAACTTCGCCTGCTTCTTCTTCACGGTGAAGATCAGCCTCACTCAACAGATGGGGAAACTGAGGCTCAGAGAAGTTAACTGTGCACGCTAACACAGCTGTGGTGGATGGGAAATCAGATCCAGGCCTGGCTCTCGCCAGCTCTGACAGACGGCAGCTGAGGCTTTGGCTGAGGCCTCAGGTGAGACCAGGCACTGGAGGGTCCCTCCCCACCTAGGGGCCGACTGTGCCAGAACAGGGACATTTGGCATGAATGAGCATGACAGCTGCAATGTGCTGAGAGAGCACTCACTGCTCAGACCACGGAAATGGCCCCACGACCACCACCCACTGCGAATCTATATTACAGGCAGGGAGTGGCTAAGGAGCTGGCAGGGTGACCGCAGAGAGAGGTCCCCAGAAAGGAAGCAAGAGTTTCTGGAGGCCGCTGTGGAGTCGGCAGGGGTGCCCCACACACGGTACCAGCACAGCTGGCCCCCCGGGAGCCAGCCGGGTCAGGGGCAGGGGAAGGAACGTGTGGGACACGGCGGTGCCTCAGCCAGAGGACAGACGGGCCTTTACCAGGAGCCAGAGCATTCACACGGGTCCCGGTTAATGCTCACAGACGCCCCGCGAGACCCCAATTACGACAACCCATATTGCAGGAGGAAAACAAAGCCCAGAGATGCCTCGTATTTGCACAAGTCACCAACTGGGGGTTTGGGTTTGGCCTCAGGTGCCTCTGGGGCTGTGACCTCTGTCCCTGCCCTGGGTCCCCCTACTTCTCTGGTTTGGGGGACTCTGCCAGAAACCAAACCCAGGGGTAGCCAGTCCTCACCGACTGTGCTAAGCCGGGCGGGCACCTCTGAGGTCCCAGTGCTTTACCCCTCACACAAGAACCGAGGCCACTGGAGCGGCCCCGCCTGAGCTGCAGACGGTCGGGGCACCCAGGTGCCCGCACCCTGGGAGGGGCTGCGTCTTATCTCTGCACCTGCCATGCCGGGCACCAGGCCAGGCGGACGGCTGGTGCCCAGAAGAGGACTGTTGAGCTGCGGCCCCGGTACACACGAGAGAGACGCGGCCAGGGTGTGGGGTTCACTCCCAGGTGGAAGGAAATGTTGTCAAGTGGGGTGCGTGTCCCCAGCTGCAAGCTTGAGTGTGCAGTCTGACCCGGATCCTGGCAGGAGGGGGCGCTACGTTTGGACCCCTACTGACGCCTGGCGGTGCCCCCAGGAGGCGCCGACGGTGCTCAGACCAGCCCGGGGCAGAGGAAAGGACCCAGACCGGAACCGTGGTCCTACGGCCCTGGGACTCGTTTCCATTTAGTTCTCATCATCATCCAGTGCTCCTCTGCCCCCCACCACCCCGAGGAGCTTTCTCGACATTTGTCCCTAATTGTTCTCCCGATACACCGTGTGTCTGTTTATATGCTGAGCTGGATGCACCCACCACCCCCATTCTATAGACGAGAACGCTCAGTGAGGGCCAGCGCCGGCCGTCACACAGCTGGTAGGAGCTGGGACTTGAACCCAGGAGCCGGGCTCCCACATCCGTGCTCCATCAACCGAACGACACGACACCCCGTCTCCCGCTTACATCTCTGCAGGAAGGCCACTTCCCTCTAGGGAGAAAGGCACTCCTGGTTATTCTTTTGCTTAAAAAAAAAAAAAAAAAAAAAAGTTCTACGTAGAAATACCATTAAACAGGAGACTTCAAACCGCTCATAATTAGTGGGTGTCAGAGGCCACGGAGCTGGGGCTGTGCCAGGCATGAGGCGCACGCTGGGCTTCAGGGCCACACAGCCCAGCCCGGGGTCGCTCCTGGACAGAAGCGGGCATCGACAGGCCCGTTCCGTGGGGCGCTGTGTGTCACCTGTGTTCCCAGGCCCACAGCTCGGCCTCCTGCCGGCTGCACTGTGGCAGCTCACACGGGGCTGAGCGTGGGGGCCTCGGGCACGAGGAGGGAGAGGGCGGCAGATTTCCTCCCTCGCCTCGGCCAAGCCAGTTGCAAGTCTACAGTCGGCGCCCTCGTCTGCTCCAAACGCCCAGGTCTACAAGTTTGGGGGTACGTGGCAGGTGTGGCGGGCAAAGGCTGGGTGCCCAGAAGCTGGCCAGGCCCGAGGGGTGGGCTGTGGGCCCCCCGTGGCCAGCAGAGCACCTGCCGTGGGCCTCGGAGAGCAGGGCCAGCCCGGCCTAGGATCGAAGGGGGATCAGCGACCAGGCTCTAAGCGGCCTGACTGCCCACCCCCAAGAAGGCAGCCAGGCCTGCCCCGTGCTCAGGGAGGAAAGGGACATGAGGTAGCATAAGCGTCCTGCAGGCCTCCAATGAGTCCCAGGTGTCACTCCCCAGACACTTGGTCCTGACATTAATGGGGCCAGGCTGGCTCTAGAGAGGCTCTTTGCTCCCTAAGAGGTCGGACAGCCGCCGAAGGCCACGGAGCTCACAGGGGGAGAAGCTGGAGTCGGTGCGCAGGCGGCCCAGGTCTCCCGCCTCACGCCGCGCTGTGCGGATGGTCTGAGGCCAGACGGCTGAGAAGTCCCCTTCTCTTGCTGTGCTGGGGGTGGGCGACACCAGGGACAAGGGGGGCAGGTGAAGGGGCGGACACAGGAAACGGGGACAGGGTGGTTCCCAGGACCCGGGGCAGCCGCTTCGGTCTGGTGGAGACGTGACCTACGCCCCGTGAAGCCGCAGGCCGACTTGACAGCTGCCGCCCGAAGCAGAGCTCTGAGCTGCCCCGCAGACGAGACGCTTCCTCCCAACACACCCTTTCCTCCCGATTCACAGAGCTCGTCCGCGGCATGGGGAGAACGCGGCCCCGGCTGCACAACGGGAGCTGACGCGCCAGCCTGAGCCCTGAGAAGCCGCAAGGCCCGGGCACACTGGCCCGGACAGCGCCCAACGCGAACCCCGACTCTCGCGGGCCCCAGCCCCGGGGTGGGGGTGTCAGACTCCAGCAACGCTCACGGACTCGGTCCTGGCCCCACCGTCACGTCCCGCCTCCCTGCCATCCCTCAGCCTGTCGGAAGCCATTTCAGCCATTCCTCGTGTGACAGGGCTTGCAAGCCCCCATCCGGTCCCCTCCGTGCACCTCGCGCCTGGCGCGCACAGTGGAGCTGCGGCCTCTGGCTGGGGCAGCTCCTTCCCAGGCAGGACCACCCTGGGCGATGTCCAACGGTTCCTGTGTCCCCTCCCCAGCGCCTGCCTTCTACGTTCTAGTGACGCCGCCCAGTCATCGGGACGACCCCACATCTGTCTGCATTTTCCCTTAAGGCCCCCGAGGATGAGGCATCTTCCGCTTACCTCCAGCCCACCAGGGCCTCTTCCAAACGCCGGGTTTTTGCAAAAGAACAAACAGCCAGATCTGAGCTGGTCAGAGAGGGTGGATGTGCCCACCTCTCCCTCAGGACGTCTGCTCTCTTCTCTTCCCGGAAGGAAGAGCGGCCCCTTGCCTGCGGCCCCCCAACGTGTGCAGCAGTTCTCCACGCCCCACCCCCCCAGGCGGGCAACGTCACCACTGCCAGTAGTTGGCACCACTCAGATCCAGAGGGACTGAGGGCAGGAGAGGAGTTGGGAGCCCTGGCATTTAGCGTAGAGCCTGGCCCGGTGGACGCGTGCGGAGGGCACTTGGTAGCGGGATGCCCGAATAGATGCGTGAGTTGGACACAGTTGCCCAGCAGGTTAAGAGGTGGACTCCAAACTACTGTAGACCCGAACCTGCTCGGATTTCCCTCCCGAGTCCACATTCTTTCCATCGTGCCACCCGGCCCGGGCCTCAAAAGGGTAAGGCTGGCCTGCGCTGGGAATAGTTTTCCTTTTTAAGGGTCTCCAGGGAACTTCTCGTGGTTTATGTTACTTTTCAAAGGTGTCAGAGCAAGTAATCCGGGGCCGTGGGCTGGGCTGGGCTGGGCTGCCGTCACGCTCCGGGAAGAGCAGTGCCGGCTCCGGTGGATGGGCCAGGCCGGGCCCCGGCTCCAAGTACGGCTCCCGTGGCCCCGACAATGCCCTGCTCCGAAGCCCCGCTCCACATTAGATCGTCTACGCTTCCCCTCCCTCACGTAAATCTGACTGAGGAGTGTGCTAGTTGGGAACAGCAGTGCACTTTCACCAAGAACCAGAGCTGGGCCGGCAGAAAGGCCCTACATCATGACACGCACCATACGGACAAGAAAACTAAGGCCCAAAGGAGCCAAGAACGCTGCCTGCAGCGCACGGCAGGCTAAGTCAGAAGGCCACGGGTCCTCAGTTCTCAGACCACACATGCTTCTTGCGATCTGTGTGCTAAATGCCTCACTGGGGCTTTCTTCCCCTCAAAGCGCGATATAATCGGGAACGCACCTCACTCCCAACGGTGTCTTAAAACAGAGGAAACCCTGTCATACCCAGAAAGTGCGGTAACTCCCACTGGCCTAGCGTCTGTGCCTATAAGGTGCCCAGAAAACGTCCCGGATGCAGGTGTAGCTCGGAGAGGACATGTAACTCGTCCAAGGCCACAAGCCCTCCTGGCATCCACAGCCCTGGACTCAGCAGTCTGGCTCTGAATCTGCGTCATTTCCAACGTGTCACCCCGTGGAGCTGCAGGGGTTTGTGGGTCCGGCGTGTCTGAGGGCCTTGGGTGGGCCAGAGACGCAAGCAGGCAGCAGGGTCAGAGAAGGGAAAGGGCCAGGAAGAGTTTAGCATGTGCAAATTGTGTTCTGAGGCGCTGTCCCACCCCAAGGTGAAAAGGCTTCTGGAAACATAAACCAGCTTCGTGGAGACCCTCAGGCAGGGGTGAGGTGCTATTCCGGGCAGTGGTCAGGACCGCCTCCCGGTGGGCAGCACCCGCCACCTGACACCCGCCACCCCCCTCCCCCCCCCCACGCCCTGGTGGCTACACAACCCCGGTGGACAGGAGGCCTAGAAGCAGACCAGGGAGAACAGAGTCCGCATTCGTGAGCATGTTTGTGAAGAAGGAAAAAAAACGTGTGTCAGCTGCATGATGAAACACAAACCCTCGATGCTTGATGAGAAACCGGGGCCAGAAGGCCTGGGGTTCCAGGTGCTTGTGGAAAACAGCCAGAGGAAGCAAGGGGCCGAGGAGAGCGCGGGGCGTCTCTGGCCCGGGGGACCCTGCCTCCACCAGGGCGAGGAGGAGACGTGGGCCACGGCTGACCTATCCCCCGGAGGGCTGACTTCTGCTCTTGGGAGCAAGTGGGGACTGCCCCTGCCTTAGACAGACGGACGTGTGTTCTCAGCAATGCCCTCCGAGCAGAACCTGGAGTTCCCTTCGGTTGGTGTGAGAGTGTGAGGAGGTCACTGAAAGTGGCTGCGCCCTCAGCTGGCCTCTGCTGCTAGACGCTGAGGCTGGCGCTGACCCTGGGGACCCGGGGAGGCCGCGCCCTCCCCTCTCAGGGGCCAGAGGAAGTGCCTTCAGCTGGCCTCTGCCACACCCGAATTCTCAAGCCACAAGAAGCCACTGTATAACATACGCGTGTGTATGTGTGTGTGTGCACGTGCATGCATAGGTATGTGTGCACACAGATACCACAGGCCTTGGTTGTGCAGCACGGGGGACACCCCCAGGCACCTCCCGGTCCAATTCTCCGGCTCTCCAGGCGACCGAGAGGCTGTCCTGCACTGTCCAGCCCAGGAGCGCGCTCAGGGCAGCAATACATCCGTGAGAGAGACACAGCACGCCGTGCGGAGTCGTGTAGGCACAGGGACGCGGTGAAACCCCGTCAGCACTGACCAGGCCCAGGAGCCAGGTGTCCCCGGTGCCCGGTCATTAGACACGCACCACGCACTGGTCAGGGGTAACCGCACAGTTGTACCCATACCGTGATCCCTCTGAAAAGCCTCCCACCCCCCAGTGGTTGTGCCTGGAAATGCCGGGTCTGGGACCCAGTCCTGAGAGCGGGGCCAAGCTCTGTCTGAAGAACAGGCCTTATGGGAGCCACACGGGGAGGCATCCACTGGGGTCTCCGGACCAAGGGGGCCCCTTCCTTCACCTGCGGATGCAGGAAGCAGGTGTCCGCCACTGAGATGGGTCTGGGTGGTTCACGTGTGAGAGGCAGAACTGGAAAGACCCTCAAGGGTCAAATATTAAGACCCCCTCGCCGTAGAGCCGCACAACCGAGGCTCAGGGAGCGGGAGGACTGGGCCCGAAGCACCCGGCTCAGAAGCAGCACCAACCGCAGCAGAACCGGGTCTCCTGTCTGCTTCCCACTAGCCAGGCCTGCACGGAGCTGATCGGCAGGCCACCCTCCACCACCGCCCGCCGGGCCAGGCCGGGTGAGGGGCCGGGACTTGCCGAGAAATACACGCAGGCGCACAGAGCATGCACAGATCACTCGATACAGAAACACAGTCACAGGCTAGCTCATGGGCGTGTCTGCACACACGCGCACACACACACTCAGGCGACCCCCTCCCCCTCACACACTCATAGACACATTTGGGCACCCATGTGCTCGTGGACATCCTGGCAGCTCTACGCAGAGGCTTACACACACATTCTCAAGCTCATGCACGCAGCCTGCACACGTGCCCAGATACTCAAGCATACACGAGCCCACACACCGTACGTACACCCCCCGCATACGCACACACTCTCACGCACAGAGCATGTGTTCAAGACGCATACATACCCAAAATCTGCGCCCGGGGCGCCCAGTCACATTTACACACACCTCAGTACACGCTCGCACGCGCACACACACACACACTCAGCACGCTCACCCTGCAGGCCTCGGACCAGCAGGCGCGGCCGCACCCGGCTGCGCAGCCCAGTTCCCCTCTCCCACCCTGGCGGTGACAGGCGCGCGGCGGGGACACTCACAGCAGCTTGAGGATTTCCACGTAGCAGCCGAGCGTGCGGTCGGCCTGGGGACCCAGTTCGATGCTCATGGTGCTGCAGGCAGGGCTGACCATGAGGCAGTCGATGAGGTTGGGCTCGCTGTCATTGCCCGCGCTGGCCGTCAGTGCCGGCTTGGCAGTGCTGGTGTGTTCCACCTCCACGTGGATCTCGCTGGAGGCCACGACCACGGACTTGAGCCGCGCCTCGGACAGCGTGGCTTCCTGAGACACCAGGTCCGGGCTGGGGTGCAGAAGGCGCAGAGGTAAGGTGGGCTTCCGGTCACAGGGCTGCTGGCAGCCGTTCCGGATCTCCTTCAGGCTGGGGGAGTTGTCACGGCTGCGGGGAGAGGCGGAGAGGGTGTGTGAGCACCACCGTGCGTGCGACAGACAGTCCCGCGAGCGCCCCGGCCTCCACCCCAGGAGCCCCCGGGGGCAGTGCTGTGAGCTCGTGCTGTCATATCCCAGCCTGCAAGTGAGGAAACTGAGGCTCTGCCCGTGGTTTGCTCAAGGTCTCAAGGCAGGGAGGGGTGCAGACGGCATCCACGCTGAAGCGTCGGTCTCGGAGGCTCCTGCGGCAGTCCCAGCTCGAGGGGGGCACTCAACACACACGTGATGGGTCAATGAGTAAACGCCAGAGTCTCCGTGCTACCACAAGGCCTTGGCGTTCACCTCCACCGCAGGCCTCCCCCGGCCACCCGTGAGATCCACTAAGTGCCTGTGCTTCCAGCTGCATCCTGGGGGCCAGCTGCCCCCCTCTCTCCTGGGGGCAGCTGGTCAGGTGACGAGGCTCAGCATCCAGCTCCCCTGGGAGCCCACTTCCCAGGCGGATCCCAAACCCCGGAATTCTAGTCGCCTGCAGTCTGCGGGTGCCTCCAGCCCACGGCATCGGCCCTGCCCTTGGCTGAACCCCCAGCTAAAGCATCTCCACCGGCCTGGAGGGATGATGCTTGTTAACAGGGGTTCACTGAGAAAAGGCCCCGACGGCATCACTGATGTCGTATTTGTGTGGGAAACGCTGGGCCAAACACAATGAAATTAGGCCTCTATGCAGCAGGACTTGTCAGAACCTTGAGGCTGGCTAAAGCACCTCCACACTGGGTGCTTCCAAACATTACTGGGAGGCTCATTAGAGTGAAGGCAATTCCAGCAATGGGCTTCCTTTGTCGGTGCCACTGCGCTAAGTGCTATCACAGACCACCGTCTCAGATACGTCTGAATGGCCGGCATTACCATCTCTTAGTTCCAGGTGACGAAAGACACTTCTCGAGGTCCAAATGACCTACCCTTGATCCTGTGGCTTGTAAGTGGAGGGGGCTGGAATTTGAAGCCAGGTCTCTGACTATAAACCCCTGGCTCCTCACCACCACGTGGCTTCTGAGATCCCATGTGATCCTGTGCAGATCCTCCTCCTCCAAAAAGTCTTCCCTGATTTCTCCCCTGTGCATCTTCCTTCTGCCCCCAGAGCCCAAGCTTTCCACCCCTGGCTGGATACAATATCCCCTGGGGGCACTTCTGAACATCCCGAAGCCCTATTTGATCAGAACCTCTGGGGTGGGGTCCAGATACCAGTAACTTTCTGGGTTCCCTGTGTGTGCGGTCAAGGTTAAGTCCACTGCTCCAAGGCACTCAGAGAATGATGGCATGATCGCCAACAGCCACTCGTCCAGGCCCTCCCTAAATGTGTCACACACACGTGTCCCGTGCTTGCAAAGAGAGCACACGTTCCTTGTGCATAAGCCCTGGGCTGAGCAGAGATCTCAGGCCCAATGCACCTGGAGGGCCTAAATTTACCCAGCATGGGCCACAACCAGGCCTGAGCCGAGCCCACCAAGGATGTTTGATAAATACACTTTAAACTTTGCTAGGGAAGAACAAAACCCATTAGCTGAAGTCCGAAAATTCAACAGTTGATGGAAAATTGTGTGTGGTCTGGGGTGGGGGGGTGGGCAGTGTAACTGTCTCCATGGGCTCAGAGCTAATTTGCTACCCAAATACTCAACACTCCATTTCCCTGTGTTTGCCTTTGCTGGGATTTAGGAGTGGATTTTCAAGGCTGTTTGGCTCAGAGCGGGTGATTTTCCAGCAAGCTATGCTAACCTGGGTCAAGTTGTCTGTTCTTCAGTGAGTACATCATGTACCCACTAAGAGCGCTGTGGACAGACCCACAGGGCTTTATCTTCCAGGGACTGACCGCCAAGGGTGGGATGGACCTGAGCCCAGGAAAGACCTCGCAGCACCGCAGGCCTTGTGGTGACTTCCTGGAGGGACTAACAGGAAACTACTCCAGGCTCCAAGGGGGCTGGGCCGCTTTGAGCTGGGGGCTGGGACCCACCTCGCCCTCCCCAGGCCTCCACCCTGGGACCCTGGTTGTGATCCGCCCACGGCCAAGCTTGTTCCCTCCAGTCCATCCTCTGTGCAGCAGCCAGGGGGGACCTGGGAAACTGACATCTCGTCAAGTCCCTTCTCTACTTAAATCCTATCGGAGACCCCAGGGCTCTGAGAATGAACACTCCACAAGCCAAACACAGGGCCAGCTCTGCCACTCCAAGTGTGGTCCCCGAGTAGCAGCCTCAGCCTTACTGCGAGGCTGTTAGGCAAGCAGTCTCAGGCCCCGCCTGGGACCTGCTGAATCTGAATCTGCATTTTATCACGACCCCCAGGAGCAGCTCGGCCTGGCCTGGCCGTTCTCTCCAGTTTCCCCTTTGTTTCTCTTTTCCTCTCTGCTCGTCACACCGTTTCCCTCCCTTCCTCCCCTGCAGTGGCCTTCATCAAGGAGCAAATCACCTACGGACTCTGCCAAGAATGCAAATTCCTGGGCCCAACTTGAAAATGCTGTGTCCAGGAGTCTGCATTTTCAGGAAGCAGCCTGGGGATTCTGAGGCAGGTGTTTAAGGACCACAGATGGAAAAGGTGACTAATGCCAACCCTATCTGCACCACCAGGCCTTTGCACATGCTGTTTTCTCTGCCTGGATCAGCTTGTCCTGCCTCCTGCCTTGCTGGCAGCCAGGAGCTCTCAACTTAAAGATCACCTCTCCGAGGGATCCCTCCCTCACCTGCCCCTAGAGCAGGGGTTCTCTGCTCTGGCCACACACTCGACTTGCCTGCGAAGTTTAAAATTAAAAAAAAACAACAAGAAATAAACAATGCCAGGGCCATCCCAATTAAATCAAAATTACAGCGGATGGGGCCCAGGCACCCCCCCCTTTTTTTTTTCTTTTTTATGACCCATATGCTTGTAAACGTGCAACAACTTGCCAGGAAAAGGGAACCCTGACTGTGGCATCTGCCAGTGTGAACGCTCCCATCAGGACTAACTCCAAACCACCAAGGTGCCACCACTGAGTACGGGGCTGGGAAGCGATGTGCTTCCAAACGCAGCAGGCTCCGGCACACCCTGGGCGTAACCGAAATACGGTACGGTCAAGGACGTAAACCTCAGGTGCAGGGCTTCGTGAACTTCCACATGTTCCCACCAGCCACCAGATCGGGACTCCTCCCCCTTGGTACCACTGACATTCGGGGCCAGATTGTTTCCCAGGGCGGGGGGAGGAGGGGCATCCTGCACGTGGGAGTATGCTGAGCAGCATTCCTGACTTCTACCCGCTGGATACACCCAGCACCCCAACTCCGGCCCAAGTCATGGGAGCCCCAAATGTCTCCAGACACTGCCAGATACCCCTGGGGCGTCAAGACGGCTCCCGGTCTCAAATGGTTCTCAAACCACTGACCTAGAGCAAGAGGTGAAACACTTCCAGGAACCCAGAGGTTTCTCTCATGCCCTTCCTCTAACTCCCCACCCCAAAGGTGGCCATTCTCCTGGCCTCTATCACCACAGATTCCTTTTGCCTCTTCTTGAAGTTCCAGGAAAAAGAATCGCACCGTATGTATCTTTCGGATCTGGCCTCTTTTGGTCAGTTCTGCATTTGTGCGATTCATTCACAGTTTGCTTGTTCTGGTTCATCCATTCTTGCCACTCTCTAGCGTTCCTCTGTGTGAACACACCCCAAGCGTCCAACCATCCTACTGCTGAAGGACACTGGAGAGGAGGGTGAGGCAGATTTGAGTGAGGAGCAGTTAGAACATTCTCGTACGTGTCTTCTGGTGGATATGCCAAAAGCCATACGGAGTTGGGTCACAGGGTATATGCGTGCTACGTTTATGTTCTGATTGTGTAAACCTTCCCCAGCTGACTGATAGCAGCCAGGGTTCAGATTCCCCATCACAGACCCTGTTAATTATGCCTCTGGCTTCCATCATTGCAGCCCTGACCAAGGTGTACCATGACTGCTCGCTCCCTCCCTCCCTCCCTCCTCCTCCGTCTCCCGCTACACTGTCTGCTCTGAAAGGGCAAGGGCTCCGTCTAGCTGGTTCACCTAGGTGCCTGTGGCACCTGGTGCGTGATGAGCGGTCACTAAACGAGGGCTGAGTGGACAAGAGAGACGAAGGCTGAGGCACCTGAGCAGAGCTTCGAGGACACAGAGGGAAAATTCTGGGAGGTGCTGTTTCCTGCTCTTGCCCCTGCCTCCTCCCAATTCCAGGCCAGGCATCTGCCGCGTGGGCTCAGGGAGGCCGAGATGAGTCACAGGCCTTTGGAGGAAAAGGAGCCTGGGAGTGTGTGACCCTCCTAGTACTCTCTTCCTGCTTCCTAGGGTGGCCCGAGTTGGCAATGCACTCAGATCGGCTCCAGAACTACAGTGTGGAGGTCAAGGGTGGGAGACCGTCCATGTGCACAAGGATGCTTAGGATAGTTGTCCGCTGTCCAAGCCATGCACTACCCTTTGATCTTGTGTGTGTGTGTGTGTGTGTGTGTGTGTGTGTGTGTGTTTGCTTCTCACATAACACGCTGTAGGCACAGAACAAGCACTTGGGACTGACCGGCATGACATCTTCCTGTTCTGGCCCCAGGGACACTATCACCTCCTTCTGAACAGAGAAATGAGTCAAGATTGGACAGGTCCCCTTTGAATATCAGAACCTAGGGCTAAGGACATGAAAAATAGAAATCCTTCCTTCTTAGGCCCTGTCATAAGAAAATATTCCCTTTTAAGTGTTTGTGGCCCCTTCCCCAGGAGCTCAAAGTACACTGGTTGTTTTACAAGCCTCACTTGTCCGGATTTTCAGTGTCTCAGAATGCTCCACCTTCTTCTCTTTCAACTTTTCAAAATGTTTATTTGTATATTTTGAAAGAGAGAGAGAGAGGGAGAGAGAGAGAGAGAGAGAGAGGATCCAAAGCAGGCTCCACGCTCACTGTGGAGCCGATGCAGGGCTCGATTCCACGACTGCGAGGTCATGACCTGAGCCGCACTCGAGTCAGACACTTAACCGACTGAGCCACCCAGGTGTCCCTCCACTGTCTTCTCTTTAGGGGCTGAAGTATATTCCTGCTATGTCCCCAGTTCTAGCTAGGCCTAGTTTGGTGTCCTTGGAATCGTGCAGTGTACCACCTGAACAACTGGACAGGGGAGCTACAACAGATGCTACCTGGTCCTGCACATCATATCCTCTCCAATGACCCGAGAGGTCACTGTATAAAGCTCTATACAAACTCACGGCATCTGCGTCACTGTGCATCCCAAGAGCGAGCCTCAACCAGGAAAGAATGGAAGCGGTAAGTAACCACCACAGCACCATCATCTCTCAGGGGAATGACTGTGAGACGTGTTCCACGCAGTCTCCCAGGAAGTCCCAGTGGGGAACGCACGGGTGTTTGCAATGGTCATCAGACTCCACCGCTGTCCTCGGGTCCCCTCCCTGAGCTCCTAGGGCTGCCTCCCTCATAAGCTGCTCCACCCACACCCCGGAGGACCCAAGGCAGTGCCCTATCGTGCCTTTTTCCAGTCCTTCTCTACCACATGGGCTCTGTTTTCGTGTTCTCACAGCCTGACTCCATCCGGCTCGATCCTGACCACTGCACGTTATCCCCCCAGCAGCATCTGACACTGTCTCACACACACAGACGCTCGGGAAACACACGCAGACCCTGGGCAAAATGAAATCCCGTGTTTACAAAGTCAAAGGGAGAAAACTACTGCCAGCCCTTGGGCACACACACGCACACACTCACGTGCACGTGCGCACACACCCGACACGACCCCTCATGCACGCCGCACCTGTGTGCACACTCTCTCTCTCTCACACACACAAGCCTCAGCGTGCCAGATGTGCCAGGCGGTGAGAAACCTTCAGAATAAAACACTTGTTCCTAAGGCCAAGTCAACACAACAGCCTTGCAGTTGCCAATGTTGATTCACAGCGTTTGCTTTTCCGGTAACGTCCCCAGGTCCTGGTGGGTTCTGGGCCTGGCAAACAACGGGAGGCAGTCCCAGTGAACGCCACCCCACGTCCCCGGCCGGGTCAGGTACAGGCCGCCCTCCCTGGCGACCCGGCCCTTCAGCGTCCCCATCCGAGGGTGGAAGGGTGCCCCCCCCGCCCTGCAGGCTCTCCTGGTGGTGGCGACTGACCTGTTGATGAACTCTTCGTAGCAGGAGTAGATGGCAGCCAGGCACACGGCCACCAGGTTGGGCAGGACCCGGGGGTGGGGGCAGTGCCCCGTGGGGCCGTGCATGCTGGAAGAGAGCAGGGGGCAGGGTGAGCTGGCGGCTGCAGCGGGGATGCCCACGCAGGGAGGCGGGGGAGGGGGAGGGGGAGGGGGAGGGGGAGGGGGAGGGGGAGGGGGTGGCCCAAGCCCTGTGCCGGGTCCTGGCTCTGCCAGGCACAGGCAGCAGAGGGCCAAGCTCCAGGCCACGGGCTCGAGACCCAGGGTGCCCGGGTTCAAGTCCAACTAAGCAGCCTTGGCAAATCACGCGCGCTTTCCACTCTCCATGTGCTTAGCTATAAAACGGGGACGTGGCCTCCTCTTCAGTGGGTAACAAGGACCCAGTTTTTCTACCCCACGGGAAGACTCAGCATATGGCAGTCCTACGTCCCGAGGCAGTCATGTCTGTGCCTGGGGGTTCTGGAATAATCATTCGTGGTACTGCATATCACTCCCAAAAGTGGCCTGCTTTGAAAGAAAAATTATTACAGTCACCCTGGCCCAGCACGGCGTCTGGGACACATTTGCTAAGTCCTCCCTGGATGCTAGCTGTAGTTATTTATCATGGTTATCTCTGTGCCTCAGTTTTCTTATCTGTAAAATGAGGCTAATACCCCTCTCCCAGGGCTGTCGGTGTCTGGGAATAACACCCATAACATTCCTGGAAAATCACTGTGGCCCCCGGAGGTAAGAGAGGCCTAACCTGAAAAAATTTCACAAACCATAACTGGCTCCTGATAAAGGGACGCTGAAGCCACCAGGGTTCCTCCAGAAGGACACTTCATTTGGGTTTAGAAATTCTTTGTGAATTCTAGGTTAGTCTATTTAGGGAATGCATAGTTTTGAAACCGGCTTAAACAGGCTGCTTTGATTTTCTTAAATGATGAGAGGAGTGAGGACAACTATCGCGAACATTTTCGTCACATCCGCACAGTTCTTGGCGTTTACGTGGATTAGCTCACGGGGTCTGCACATGAACTGGGCGAAGCGCCCACTCTGGTTCTCAGTTTACAGAGGAGGAAACCAAGGCACAGAGAGAAAATTTAAAAGTCAAAGAAAAAGCAACCCCCCTCCTCCGAAACACTGGAAGGGAGTAAGAACCAGCATCTCCGGCTTCCTCTTGCCCAAGTTGGGGAGGTGGCTGTGCAAGTCCCCAGTGATGGCTCTGCAGGGCCTCAGGGGTATTGTCTCCTTACACACTCAGTACTTCTAGACCCAAGGTGGGCCCACGGAAATAATCCTATTATTTAGGACCATTGCCATTTCCTGACTTCCTACCGAGCTCCAGGTACTGCGCTAAGGGCTTCCTCACATATTACATCATCTTTAATTACGCAACAACTCCTACGGGTCGCGGCGTGAACGGGACCAGAGCGGTACGGCAACTGGCTCAATGTCACGGAGCTAGTAAGTGCCGGAGACTGCCAGAGAACACGGGTGCTCAGGGCCCAGATACACCCCCGGCTTCCCTGGGGGCGTCAGCGGAAGCGCAGCTCTGGGGTGGAGAGGAAGGCCGGCTGGCAGGCACGGCAGGGCGGGGGTCCCGCTGGGAGACCCACCTCTGGATGAACTTCTTCACCACCTCCATCCCTGCGTTGAGCTCGTTCAAGGCAAGGATGTACTCCTGAGTAAACAGCCTCAGTCGTGGGCACTTCCCGAAGTCCTGCGGAGAGAGCGGAAGGAGAAGCTGGGCACGCTGCGGAGGGGGCCGGGGGCCCGGAAGGGGCAGGGGGACCCTGCTCGGCCCACCACCGCTGGTGTCGAAGGCAATGGCGAGACACCAGCCAACTCCTCTTCCCAGCACACGTTTTTCACTTCAGGAGGCTGGCCTCGTCACCCTCTCGCGCACCCCCTTTGATGGCCGCCCGTGGAGGTGAGCAAATGTCCTGACACTGAAGGCTCTTCTAGGACTTGTGGCGAACTCATGGGCACGGCACCGGCCCAGCCCGTGCTAGGACAGGGGTCGGCGTGCTGCACAGACGTGCTCAAAAGACAGTCCAGCCGGGGCTTCCCTTCTGCACCCCTGGGAGGGGGCCTGCAGGTGTTGGGCTGGGCCCCCTGCAACCCTTGGGGGAGCCAGAGACTCGTCCCCAGGAGCCCCCTCTCGTTGTTTCTGGGACCCCTGCTTTCTGTGAGCTGTTATCTCAGCTCACTCAACACAGCAAAGTCAGGGGATACGCAATCTAGGGCCATCGGTTTCGGGGGAGGGCTTTGGGACTTCCCGGGGCACGCAGGATGTAAAGGAAGCACTGCACAGATGCAACTCCGTGTGTGCCCAGACATCAGCAACGAAAAGACACCTGTTCCTTCTCCTGAGCAAGAGGGTAGGAGGGAGGTCCAAGAACCAGACGTGGCCCCGGGGTGAAGAGGGTCCCCAGTCCTGGGCTGCTCTAGGCTGACCCCAGCTGCCCACTGGGCTCCAGGAAATACTTAAGGAGCATTTGATGATCTTGTCATTTGGCTGTACAAATGGCACACGGAATCACAAAGGCCGATGAAAGTAGACGGACAAGCTCGGAGAAAGGCTGGCTGGACAGGTAATGGCGTGTCTGTGTGAGAGACACGCGGGGTGTAGGAGGAGGTGTGTTTGTGTGTGTGAAATGTGGGATATGGGAGGAGGGGTGTGTGTGATAGGAGGTGTGGGAGGAGCTGTGTGTGTGTGAGAGAGACGTGGGGTGTGGGGGTGGGTGTAAGTGAGACGTGGGGTGTGGGAAGAGGTGTGTGTGTGTGTGCGCGTGCGCGCGTGGCATGAGACGTGGGGCGTGTGAGGACGTGTGTGGGAGACGTGCGGTGTACGTGTGTCAGGGCCGTGGCCCGGGACGGGAGGTGTGCGCCCTGGATGGCGAGCGGGTGGGGAGACAGGGGGGCTGGCGTGGGGGGGGGGGGAGGTCCGTGCGAAAGGGGGCGCGGGTGGGGGGGAGGGGGAGGGGGAGGTAAATCCGCTCGACGTCAGGATGAGGCCCCCGGGGGTGCCGTCTCCGTCTGCGGCCCGGCCTGAGCCCCGGCATCTCCGCTCAGCGGCCGCCTAATTGCGGGGCGCGGAGCGAGGCCGAGGGCTCCCGCCTGCTCCGGAGCGCGGCTCCAGGGGACGCCTGGGCCCGCTAGGCATCCCTGACACGGCACCCCCACGGGGCGGGTGACCCAGTGCAGCTGGGGGGGGGGGGGAGGGTCGGGGGTCATCTCCTCGGGGGCCGCTGGCTCAGGGACTTGTCGGAGAGGAGAAACGTCCGCCGGGAGAGGGCGCTGCCTCCACTCCCAGGGTCACGGGCAGGGGTCCAGGTGGTGGTGGAATGGGGGGGGGGGGGGGTGGGCGCGGCGCTCCCGCCCGCAGCTTTGTTCGTGGACTTCTAAACCCGTGGGCTGGGTTTTGAACAGTCGGGGGGGGGGGGGGGGGGGGAAGTCGATGTGGTGACGAGGGTGACCGGGAAGACATCCGAGGGAAGAGTCACATCTCCAAACTCCTCCGCCCTCCTCCTGCCCCCGCTCGGTGGAACCGGTTCAATAAGACGTCACTGGATCAGCGTCTAATTTCAGGTAAAACAGCGAGACTGTCTTCACAGATCCAACCGATCCCGCTGGCCCTCCTGAAAGCTCCGAGTAGAACACGTCCCTCCCACGCCCTCCCGCCAGCCCACACGAGGAAGCTTCTAGAGCTGTGTCTTCACCTGGAGTAAAGAGGCTGAATTAGGGTCCTCAGGACAATGAGGGGGTTCGTCTTCTGCCATTCTCCTACCATGATTTTGCCCTTACACGAGGAGGGCAGAAGGAACCACGGGGAAAGGTCCGAAGGAACATACACACTCGTGTGCAAACACATACACATGCAGGCGCACACACACACACACACACACACAGTCCCAGGCACACACACAGGACATCGGGCTAGATGAGGCCCCTGAGTGAAGAGAAGCCTGGAGCTTGACCGTGCTTCCAAATTGAGGAAGACGTCTAAAGTCCCCTGACGCCCTGGAAAAGGGTGACAGGAAAGCTGTGTGGCCTTGGGCTGACCCACCCCTCTCAGGACGTGATCGTCTCTGAGGGTTGTAATAACCCATCTCTATGCCCACTTCCACTTCTGAGGGCTTATGAGTCTAGGAACACTGCTTCAACCCAACCCTACTAAAGGTAACTGTCCTTATCTTCGAGAGTAGATGTCTGGACAGTCAAGGTCATTTTCTTGGAAATAAACCTTACAGAAGGGTCTGATGGCCTTTCGACATATGGGTGAGCGACATTTTACCTCTACGGAAAAGCCAAAAATGTTCCTCTTGGAATCTGGTCTGGTCACTCAGTGGTCCACTAGGGACCACAGCCACATCTTGCTTCCCTTGCCACAAGAACACTCCAATGAATGGCATGTGGGCACAGGGACCACATTCATTCTTGAGGATACAGTTTAACAGGTTTAGAATCTCTAGGAGAACATTCTAGAGGACGGCTTCCATTTGTATCTAATTTTTATCTCAGTCCAGTGAGTAACACTCCAAGACTCTTCTCTAAGGTTCAATTTACGCATCCATGAAACGGGGCATGTGATATACTTGCGGAAGACGCGCTCTGAGGATAAGGGAAGCCCCGAGATCCCAGAACACCTCTGTGGTGTATGGTCTTCTCCATTTCCCCAGTGTTCAAATGCCTCCTTGATGGGGTGAAGAGAAGTCACTGCTCATGCTATGCTGACAGACACGTGGCTTGGTGGCAGGCCAGTGACGAGACGCCCCACACCAGCCGAGAGCCCCAGCTCCAGCCGAGCATCTGGCCCATGGCTAGTAAATCAGCTTCAGGGAGCATTAAAGGGGCCTGAAAGGCCCACCATACTTCCCATGCCTAGCATTAGCCACAATCACTGTTCACCACACATCTGTTCTGCAGAAAGAGAACCCCCCTCTGTCCTGTCTATAATTCTCTTCTGACAGAGTTCAGAGCGTGTAATTAGTAGATACCAAGAGCAGAGCGGGCCTGCAAAGCTTTATGGCATCCCCAGACGCGAGGATCCCTTGGGGAGTTTGTAAAAACTGAAGTGAGGATTCATGCCCGAAGGTCCCTGATCTCTGCCAGGCCACAACAGATGCTATAAATTCTGGATTTGCCCTGGAGCTATTCTGAATCTTATCCAGAAAATTATTACATGGTCAACACTCTAAGCCCATAACTAACCAAATATAAGGGAGACGTTGTATGGTTAAGCTGTGGGAGGCTGCCTGAATTTTGACTTTTTCCCCTTGGAAGTCGGATGTCCCATAAGAACTCTTACTAAACAGACTACTGACTACCATGGAACACGCAGAAATGTTTACGTCCCGAGAAGGCATGGGCCCAGACAAGTATGCCCTGGGGGTTTGGCTGTCACTGACAAGTTGTGAAAGAGAGGTCCTTCGCAAAGGAAACCCCAGAACCTCTGCTCTGGATTCTGAAAGGGTGCAACCCTCACCTCACGCCACATGCACGGTGATTTTAAAGTTAACAATCAGAAATCCTTTCCTCTCAGAAGCTTGAAGTTAGAGAGTGCCCTTGAAACCATAAAAGCCCCAATCAGGGCAGAAACCCATGCTCCCCCCGGCCCCCCACCACCATGGAGATTTCTCTGTTGGTCCTGGAGAAAGAACCGGACGGAGTATCTCTCTCCCCTGGGTTCAGAAAACTAGAAGTGCATTTATCTCAAATCAAGGAGGATCTCAGAAATGAGCAACAATTCAATTATGGTATGTGATTGCTCAGGGCAGAAAATGGTGAACGCAATTCACACCGTGCCAACACAGTTCAGTTGCCAGTGTCTGCCAGGAATGTTGTGTTGGGATAGATTCTGAAGCTACCTCTGGGCTCTGCGCGAAGAGTGCTGTAATCGATTAATGATGTCTGCCGCGGGTGCGGGATGAGGAACCGCACCTGTGCCCTACACTGCCATCCGGACTGGGGTTAGGGACACGGTGTGGAGACAGGAAGGCTACTTGTGAACTGTAGGTTGCCCCTTTCCACAGTTGTTTTCACATGCTAAGTCTTGACAGGCGGGGGGGGGGGGGGCAGGAGTCATGGGTACCCTGCAAATGATTTAGTGCCACAGCACACAGATGCCTCCACGTCACCCAGGGGACCTGAGTCCAGGCTGGGGACTGGCTCGGTAAGGCACATTGGACGCTGGCCCTCGTTTTTTGCTGCTTCTCTTCAGCAGCACGGTGCCCCTCCCCTCACATCACAGCCAGGGTGCACGCCCTCACATGACTTGTCACTGCTGCTGATGACCCTGGCTGCCTGGCCATGGCTGTGACTGTCCACTTTCTCCATCACAAAATCACTCCTTCTCCCCCTTCCACACGGTGCATCAGGAAGGACACCATTATGGACAGCCCAGCCCCCACTGAGGAAGTGAGGGGTTCCGCTCCCCCCTTCTTGAGGGCCGAGCATCTGTAGACCTTATTTCTGATTCTACACACGGAAACTTCTCTCTTCTCCCCCAGACACACTATTTGTGTTATTTTTACTGTGAAAAGATTCCTTCTTGTTGCCTTAAGAGAAAAAAAAAATATGGCCGAGGAGGACAGGCTGTGTTAACACCCCAACTTAGACAGAATCCCAACCCCAGTCCCTGGTGGTCAGGCCAGGACAGCCAACCCCGTTCCCCAAATCTTTGGGGAAAAGGGAAAGAAAAGACTGGCTTTGCAGTCTGGGGCTGGCGGGGGGTGGTCAGGGGAACTCACCATGTTATGCTTGAGGATTCTCTGGACCACGGGCGTGAACACTTCAATGACCACCATGGACCGGGGCCGCTCTCTGCAGTGCTGGGGAGACAGAAGGACACGGTCAGTGCCGAGCTGGCAGGGCCCAGCCAGGGCTGATAGGGCCTGGTCTGTGGCTCCTAGCAGGGCTCAGGGGCAGGGAGCCCAGCACTGATGCCTGTATTCCCTTGATCAATACTGGTGCACGGCTTTTGCTCTTGTTTTTTTTTTCTTTTTGCAGTAAGAAAAGTGAGGAATGGATCTTTTGTTTGCTTTTTGTTTTGATCTTAAAATCCGAAGCTGTTTTAGATAGTATAGACAGGCGTCAGCTCTGGACACAATCCTTATTTAATACAGTGCCGCTTTCACAGCACCAAGATTCAGAGTGCATGGTGTGACAGAGGAGTGTCTTGAAACCCAGGGGCAAGAACACCAGGGGTCTCAGTGTTTGGACACCAGAATCTTGAAAGCTCTGTGGCTTTTTGGTTGTTGGTTTTAATAAGCTGGCAGCAGTGTGAGGCCAAATGCACCTCTCAGATGTGTTTTAATTTCGTCACGGTGGTGTTTTGTGTTTCAAATGAAAACTGAAGACCTTCAGGTGGAACAAACCAGGCCCCATCCCTCCCGACACATTTATAACCTGCCCAGGCCTGTAGGTGCTGAGTTTGGGATATGAGAAATCAGGGCTTTCCTGGGAAACCCAAGATAAATAAACTTTCTTCAGATCGTGGGGTCCTGGCTTCAAAGTCTGGTAGGTGAGGCTGCCCGGGCAAGTCCAGTGAGCTGGCCCAGAGTGGACCCAGTGAGGGTGGCTTTGTTCCCCTCAGGTTCCCCTCTCTGGCAAGGCTTCCTGGTGGGTGAGGCACAGAGGCTGGACCGCCCCCCCCCCCCCCCCCCCCCCCCCCCCGCGAGGGAAAATAGCCTGAAGGCTCACAGGCCCCAGGGGCTGGGAGCCCTCGCTCCAAAGGGCAGGCTGCCTTCTGTATAGGACCAGTAGGAGTTCTATCAGGAAATGCCAGAAAGAATGGTTTTTTCCACCTCACTATTTTTCAAACTGTGCTACCTGGGAACCCTCAGGTATGATGTGCTTTGAACAGAGGTCCAGTGTTCTAGAACCACCGTGGTTTGAAAACCACGAACTCTGGGAGAAGCTGTACAGCCTGAGAGCAGAATAAAGAGATTTGGATTAAATCGGACAAACTACTGAGAGAGATGATCGGCTGAGACAGGTAAGGGAGCAGCTGACCACCCTCTCGGGGGCCCACACACTGGGTCATCTGACCCCACCCTGCTTGGGGCGCGTCGCCCTCAAGCACTGGGGGGCAGAGAAGGCCTGACAGTTGTCTCCAGCCTCACCATGGCCCCCGGGGAGGAGGGGGGCCTCCATTTTGCACAGGAGCCCAATGCCCGTGCAGCACATGCTTGTGTGCCCACACGCACAGGTGCTCACCCGCTGGGCCCGGAGGGCACACCCTGCCACATGCCACACATGCGCATTGAGAGCGCGCCCCGGGCACTGCGGGCCAGCAGGCTGGGTCCACCCTCTGCTCTGTGGGTTGCTGGAAAAGGTCTCCTGACGGAGAGATGAGGCCAGAGAGGATAAGGCAATCCTGTGTCTCTCAAGCACACAGAGAGAGTGTGTTTTCCATCCCCTTCCCTCCAGAAACCACTGAGCCTCCCAGGTGCCCGCTTGGCCATGCCGCGTGCTCGGCTCACTGGTGGACACAGTCCACGCCCCCTGAGGACACCATGGGGCTGTGGAAGAAGCAAGGGAGGGAGGGAGCACGAGGGGGGTGAGTCAGCAGGTGCAAGACGGGGGAGCGCCGGGGAAGCAGCAAACCTAGGCCCTGCATCTCTCCAAAGACATCAACTCGTTACACAAAAAAAAAAAAAAAAAAAAAAAAAGCAGACAGCAAAGAACAAAACAGGATTGCATGCTGGTTCAGTCCCCGGACTACTGAAGTGTGCTTTCAGAGTGACGGATGATTGGTCCCCGACATGCCCTGGGCGTGTTCCGTGTAAATCCCACTGCGAGCCTGGCACTGGGTCCGCGGGAGTGGATGTCCCGCTCTGTGGCTCCCCCCAGCTAACCTGGCGTTCCCCTGCCTGCTTTCCCTGGTCAGGAAAAGCCCCATGGCCGTGCCCCACTGTGGGCCAGCCGGTGCTCAGAGGAGCCGGGGCTAATAATAAACCAGCTCTGACGTCAGGAACCCAGAAAACCTGCTACACATTTCTCCCAAGACAGCTACAAAGATAGTCTAGAGAAAAGCCGGACGCTCCTCCCCGACCCACCGGTTTGGACCCTGGGCCTTCCTGATCACCTGTGTGGCAGAGAGAGAGAGAGCTGTAACTCTAAGAGAAGGTTGCCTGGCTTGCCTTCTGGGTCCATGTGGGGCCCCTGACCCAGGTCGGGGAAGCCTGGGTTTTCAGCAAATTGCACCAAGCCGACCCCAGCACGCACTCGGAGGCAGGCTGCCTCCTGCAAACGCAGCCCTCCTTCAGTGACGCCATACCTTGCAAAAGAATTCACAGAGATCTGGCGGTGGATGGTTGTTTTCCAGCAAAGGAGCAATCGCCTGGAAGACAACGAACAAGTGTCAGTTGGAATCTCTAGGAGGAACTCCTACCTGGCGAGGGGGGGGGGGGGGCGGGGGGGAGGCTCACGGCACCCACTGAGAAACTGATAAAAAGTCTGGGCTGACCCCCCGCCTCGGAAAAATACACACCTACGACGACGCAGGTAGCTTTAGGGGTTTGGTGACCTGCTGACGTCCATGCACGTCCCCCTCAGATCAACAGTCCCCGCCTACGGGGCAGGACAGTTGAGCGGTTATGAGCCCAGGCACTGGGGGCAGAGTCCTGGGTGCAGTTGTGGCACTTGTGACTCTATAACTGTTCGAACAAGCTATCTTGTCTCTTTTAACGCCCGAGTTCCCGCCTGGAAAGCGGAGCAGAGAGAGTCAGTGGAAAAGCGGGCGGGAGGTGCTGATAACTGTCATCTGGGGCTGGTCGACCCCGCCCTTTGCAGGACATTCTGCAGCATCCTTGTGCTCAACCCGCTAGATGCCAGGAGCAACCCTCAGCCAGCTGTGACGGTAAAAGTCTCCGGGCACACTTTGGTTTTTTATATTAAGGGAGTTTGAATATCTCATGCCCCTTGAGTTCATTTCCCACCAAGTCTTAAAAAAAATTATTTTTTTTTAACATTTATTCATTTTTGAGAGAGAGAGAGACAGAGCACGAGAAGGGGAGGGGCAGAGAGCGAGGGAGACACGGAATCTGAAGCAGGCTCCAGGCTCTGAGCCATCAGCACAGAGCCCGATGTGGGGCTCTAACCCATGAACCGTGAGATCATGACTGGAGCCGAACTGAACTCGGACTCTTAACCGACTGACCCACCCAGGTGCACCCCGTCCCCCAGGCCTTCTTAGGCAAGCTGTCCAATTCTTACCGGTTCCCACTGCCATTCCTGGACAAGGTTCCCATGGCCTGAATGGTGTGTGATTCGTGATTTTTCTTCCCCTTTCCTAATTTGTTTTTTAATTTTTATTCTTTATTTTTATTTTTTTCATAATTTCTGTTTTAATGATTTTGCTAAACCTCAAATAAGATATTGGAACCACAGGAGAAAATGTGTCCAGACACTGCCAAATGCCCCACAGGAGACAAAAGACTCCCCAGTTAAGGAGCCCCTGTTATAATACCTCTCACGGAGTCTGAAATAAGGCCAGGTCTCCATAAATGTTAGTTACTGGAAGGTTAACGTCTATGTGAGGTCCACTCATTTTCTTATTTGCCACACTGGGCACAAGATTAGGAAACAGGAGACCCAGGACCCAGCACCAAGACTGCGAGGCCGTGTGACCCTGAGTGGGCAACTCGACCTCTTCGGGCCTGTAAATGGGGAGAACTAGAGTTACCTATTCACTGGGTTGTTGAGCGGATCTGATGAGAGAAAACTCTAGAAGCTTTGGAGTCTCGGCCTCAGGATAAACCCAATGGCCTGGAACGCAGCAGGCCATGGCCACCATCACTGGGGGGCTGTCTTGGGCTGCACTGGACACAGTGGCAAGGGGGGGCGGAGCGATCCGGCCCGACTCCCAGGAGGGCTCTGTGAGGACACGCTCTCCCCGTCACCGACTCCCACAGCTTCGACCCCGCCTGCTTGGGTTCACAGGGTCTCCTTGATCTGTTCCCTGCAGCAGCGCCTCTGGACATGCGGAGGGACCTCTCAGCAAGGTCTTCCGCTTGGCCTGGGACCATCAGGGAGAGGCAGTGTAACTGGAGGCCAATAAAAGATGGCAGTTACTCGGCCAGCTACGTGAACGCACCTCTGTGAACGAGTAAGTCACTGACACTGAGGTTCTCCTTGGTGGCACCACGAGCCAGGTTGGCAAACGGCTGGTGGTTAGGCCCCGGGTCTTATCTGCCTAGGGCTGCACAGTCTAACAGTAGCCACTAGCCACATGTGACCACTCAGACTTTAACTGACATAAAATTAATGATTTTAAGTGAAATAAAATAAAAAATGTAGTTCTCCAGTTGCGTGAACCATGTTTCAAGGGCTCAGTAGTCACACGAAGCCAGTGAATACCTCCACCAGGGCAGAAAGTTCTCCCAGGCAGTGTGGGGCAGGGTAGGTAGGCACCTCACTGACCGCGAGGCTGAGCCCGTCATCTTGTCACGGTCTCCCCCACCCCAGCCACACAGACCACAAACCGCCGACCGACAACGGTCGCAGACCAACAGTAATACCCACAGCAGCAGGTGCCGTTCTGGGTACCCCCCGTGCTGGGCTCTGTGCTGACCGTGCCCAGGGCGATCTTCACCGTGTGCTGGGAGGTGGGTGTGGGTCTTGCCTTTTTTCCCAGAGATTGAGTCTGCTGCCCGAGGTGGCACAGTCAGAACACGGTGCAGCCAGAGTGTGAACCCACGTTGGTGACTCAGGACGCTAAGCTATTCGCCACGCGACTTCTCAGTCCCGGCCCTCCACACGACCGGGAAATAAACAGCCCTGTCTGGTGACAGGAGTCACACTGAAGGAGAAACGGGGCAGCGAAAGACAACGAAACCACCAGCGTGATCTCAGCCCACGGTTCTGGCTCTGCTCTCATTTCCAGAAGTTCAGTGCTCAGCCTGCTATGTGGGGGCTCTCCTGTGCCTGCCCCCATGCCCCCCGGATGCCCCTGCTCCCCACACCCTGATCTTGGACCAGCTCCGGGAGGAGGTACCACAGGCAAGGCTGAAGCTCTTCAATCGTGCCAGGCCCCTCTTTCTCGGGAACGAGTCAAGGAATAAAGGAGTGGAAAGGATTTAAGTGCCCAGAGTGGGCGTGAGGTGTGGGCTCTGTGCCTCCACGGCTATTACCTCATTCGATCCTCATGACAACTCTGTGAGGTCAAGTGGGAGTTATTTCCTTTTGTACAGATGAAGAGACAGAGGGTCAGGGAGGCTCCAAGGCCTGTCCTGGTCACAGAGTTATGATCATTTCAAAAGGTATGATTAATCAAAAGCGCTTAGATTTCTGTGGACTCTTTCCATAAACCTAGTCCTCCGCTGAGCATGTCAGGAACATTAGCTCACTGACTCTTCCCGGCAGCCCTGTAAGAAAGGCATTGTTGCCATACCCATTTCACAGATGAGGAGACTGAGGCTTACTATGTCAAGTTAGCTGAAAGTGATCTGAAGGGCCATCTGGTTAAATAAAAATATTCTAGAGCCAGCAGAAAGAAAGGACTGGGTGGGCCAGTGGTTCTCAACCAGGGTTGACTCTGCCTCCCAAGGGATGTTGGCATGTCCGGAGACACATTTTTGATCACCACGACTGGGAAGGGCTACGGGCATCTAGTGGGTTGAGGCCACGGAGGACAGGTACCTCACAAGGAAAGATCCGTCCCCAACTTTCAGTAATACTGAGGCCAGAAACCTTGAGGCAGATAAGCATGAAAGGACTCAAAAGCATCTCTGAGACAACACGTGTAGCATCACATCATTAATGCTGAACACACAAAGCCACAACCCTGTCTGTCTGTGTGGGTTTGCTGTCACCCGAAAGCCCCAGGTGCTGTCTCTGAAGAGGACACTGGGATGGAGTGAAATCCTTTCCTTTCTTCTTCTTTTTTTAATGAAATTATACTCATGGAATATTTGCAAAGGTATTTTTAAATAATATTTTAGGGGCGCCTGGGTGGCTCAGCTGGTGAAGCGTCCGACTTTGGCTCCAGTCACGATCTCACAGTTTATGGGTTCGAGCCCTGCATCAGGCTCTGGGCTGACAGCTCAGAGCCTGGAGCCTGCTTCGGATTCCGTGTCTCCCTCTCTCTCTCCGCCCTTCTGCCACTCATGCTCTGTCTCTGTCTCTCAAAAATGAATAAATGTTAAAGAAAAATAAAAAAATAACAATATTTAAAATAAAATAAAATAAATATTTTAATGTTTACTTTTGAGAGAGAGAGACAGAGTGTGAGCAGGAGAGGGTCAGAGAGAGAGAGAGAGAGGGAAACACAGAATCTGAAGCAGGCTCCAGGCTCCGAGCTGTCAGCCCAGAGCCTGACGCGGGGCTCGAACTCACGAACCGTGAGATCACGCCCTGAGCCAAAGTCAGACGCTTCGCCGACTGAGCCACCCAGGGTCCCCATAAAATAAAATAAAATAAAATAAAATAAAATAAAATAAAATAAAATAAAATAAAAGCAGAAGTCCTCCCGTTACTTGCCCAAGGTCACAGCTCGTATGGGGCGGGCCCAGGGTCGGCACCAGCTCTGAGCATGAGCTCACATTCAGCTCCAAGCCTCCACTCCTCACTAGCACATGGGACCCCAGTTGCGGTTCGGACTGTGGGTCGACGCGCGTCCAGTGACGTGCCAGCTCCAGTCAACACCTACCTACTGCACAGATGTCTGACCCCAGATGGACTGAGTAAGACCAACTCAAGTTACTTGTGAGAGTATTTATGAAAACGATCACATAAAAAAATACCAAGCCCCAGTGGGAGAAAACTAATTGCCCACGGGTCAAATCAGATAACGTAATCTCTGGAACGAAAGGAGACTTCCCAATAATGATAAGGGCGCTGGTGACAAAGAACACTGCGAGGCAGGCTGTAAAACGCAGGGCTGGGGGTCAGACCGCAGATCACATTCTCCTCTGTTCTCAGGCATGCCTGCTGAGCAGGGGAGCTTAGCCCAGCCCAATTAAGGGGTCAGCCCAGCCAAATTAGCTGGGTAAAAGCAGCCTGCATCTCTCAGATCAAAATTCTTTTCCCAGGCTCGTCCCCAGTCCAAAGCCCTCACCCTTCTTCCAGGGCTGAAGTGGGACCCATAGTTATCGCCAGCAGGGAGAGGAAGACACCGGCTCCTTCCCCGGCGCCCAGGTCCCTGCCTGCTTCTCCTCCAGCCAGCGCCTCACTGCTCTGCCTTTCTCGTGCTGGGCCCTCTGCCTGGACTGCCTACCCATCCTTTAAGATCCGGTTTGCTCACCTCCTCCTAGAAGCCCTCCGTCATCCTCCTCCCAGTACCCTCACTGGCAGAGGATGTCAGGCGCCTGCCCTCTGTGCCCCACTAACACTCCAAACAAATCTCAACCCCCGACCATGTTATTTCTTGATTGTCTGTTGACCTGCCGGGTTCTCCCAGCACACGGTAAATCCCTCACTGGTGGCACTGAGCCTGTGGCACAGAGTTTTCGGCACATACTTGCACTTACATGTTGACAAGTGTTTTTTCAACGAGTTTATTAGTTAATAATATGCCAGAGAAAGGTGGTGGTAGGGGACGGGGGGGTGCCCAGGTCGACATCCCCCCTGTTCTGGCGAGAGAAGGCAATGAGTGGTCAGGGTGGAGCACAGGAAAATAAAAAAAAAAAAAAAAAACTCTACATTTTTAGCAAATACCCACTGAGTGCGCCAGATACTAGCTGGGGCTGCACAGAAGCTGCTGCCTTTATTCTCCACAATAAACAGTCTAGGCCTCACGTCTTTGGGTGCCCACAAGACCCAGCTGGAGTGAGGAAGGGGATTCTCCAGGCGGGGCCTGCCAGCGCCAAGGGGGAGGGCCCATGAAACCATAATTCAGAGGGGCACGGAGTCTAGCATGCTGTCCTTGTTTCAAAGGCTGCAGCCACAGGACCTCTGGCCCAGGCGAATGTCCTTTCTGTGCACACCAAGCTTGGCCTCCCACTTCCGTTTCAAGTTCTGCTTCCCTGCTGATGCTTCCAGAATAGAGCATGTTGTTTTACGTCTCTGTGCACATTTTATTTTGTCTCTTGGGAAGGCCTTTACTCTGCTTTACCCTGTCTTGCCATCTGGCAAACTCCTTTTTTTTTTTTTTTTTTTTTTAAATGTATTATTACTAAGTTTACTTATTTTGACAGAGGCTGAGTGGACGGTCATCACACATGTGAGCAGGGGAGGGGCAGAGAGAGAGGGAGAGAGAGAATCTGAAGCAGGCTTCACGCTCAGCACAGAGCCTGATGTGGGGCCCGGTCCCACAACTGTGACATCATGACCGGAGCCGAAATCAAGAGTCAGACGCTGAACCGAACGAGCCACCCGGGAGCCCCTCATCTGGCACGCTCCTACTGATCCCTCAAAACCCAACTCAGACATCGCTGTCTCCAAGAAGCACAGTGGCTTCTCTCCCGGGTGAGCTATCACTCCACTCTCTATACTACAAGCCTCTATTTGTGCAGTGATCTACGTGTCTTCCTACAACAGACGATGAACGTCTCGGGAACAGGAACGGTCTTAGTTATGCACAGATTCAAATACACAGATAGGTGCTTGGCATCCGGCAGGTGCAACCTCATTTCTCTCTTCTCTCTAGTGAGAGTCACACTTCATAGCTTAAAATCACCCAGGAAGAGATTCTACGCCAAAGATGCTTACATCACAGTCAAGTCCTAGGAAATATTACCCCACTTTGCGTATCAGAGGGAATTAAATCCAGGTTCTATTTGTGGATTAATTAGGAGATCTGTCCTGGGGCAAGAAAGAGAATGCTTACCTTTCAGCTAATAGGGTTATGCCTCTGAATACATTATACACTGTCTGCCATCTCCTGCCTTCAACTCCCTGCGGCACACTCGGGAAGGAGGAGGCGATTAAGACACATTTGCTACAAACCTCAACGACTGATAATTACATCCCCCTTCCCAATCAGTTGGGGCTCTGAAATGTGCAAAGGCAGGAAGCAGACTCGTCTGGCTTGACAGAAAAGACAAAACTGAGTAAGGTCGCCATGCTGGTGGATCACACGTGCTTCCGAGAATGCACTCAGATTGGGGTGGGGGGGAAGGACTGTGGGCCCCAAGAGGTGGACAGAGGGAGAAGGGTCCGGAGAGACTTACCACAATGATGTTCTCATGCTCCTGGGTAGTCAAGTTTGTGTTCTGAGGGATTGAATGGAGAGCGCAGGAGGGAGACAAAACAAAACAGAAACACTGACATTAATAAAACGGAACGTTTACATCTCAAAGGTCCAACCGGTGAAAAACGCTTTCAGCATCTCAGCGAGCAATGGTCACTTTTCTTAATTAAACAGATCAGAAGCCCCTCACAGGATTGGTCGGGAAGGGAGGAAAGCACGGCTTTGGGGCGGGGGGACTGCGTTTCCAGTCCTGGTTTCACCCCTCGTGAGTTATGTGACCTTGGCTCCTCGGTGAGACTCGGTTTCTTCTCCCATAAATAGGGATCCTCTGTGGGCTTCAGTGAGAGGGTATACAGACAGACCTAACCGCACGCTTGGTGGTGCTCATGTAGATGCCACTGGGGAGCCAGGAGGCAGGTTCACAGTAAACACATAAAGAAACAGACTTTGGAATCTTGACTGTGTACCAGGCCTAAGAGCGGCACATACATATTATCACAGCAGCTTTCCAGCTAGGTTCCCAGGGAAGAATGGTCTTCCATGAGTTGGCCAAATGTGGTTTAGCTAAATTCAAATGCCAGCGATTAACTTGCAAAAATAATATTAAGTGGAACGCGTTAAGCTTGTTTAAATTTTAGGGTTTTTTCCCTCCCCAATGCGGGATCTTCTTACCCAGCTGGTACCTGTTACCACCATCCTGTGCGTATGTGAATGAGGGAAGGAACGATCACGCGATAAATGAGAAATCATGGGAGAAACCAGAAACGGTCATTACCGTCTTCTTTCCTAGTTTCGTGTGGTGTTCGGTTTCATCTGTTTGTTCTTGGTGGAATGGGTTCTCCCTGGTGTCGGTTCAGATTTCCTAACAGGGCCGCGTTTGGCCCCTGGTAACATGCCGTCTCACCGGACAGTGAACTGGCAAGACCGATGGCTGTTGGGTTCTAGAAACAGCCCCACCATGCGCACCACCTGGCATCACGTTTAAGGAGAATCAGGGTACCTGGCATTTACAAGCAGGTGAAACAAAAGAAAAGCCACTGGGCCGTGGATTTGCCCAAAGGGTGAAGACAGCCTTGGAACCCGGCCGGCCGGGGCGATGTCTGCCTCCTCAAGTCCCCGGGTTCCCATGGAGACAGCAAGGCCCTCGGGCTTAGAATCCAGGAACACACGGAAGGTGGAAGGATGTCTTTTGGAATCCAAAGGCTTTTTCTTTTTTGGACATTGGTGGAGTCTAAGCAGCCCATTTATGGCAGATGATTAAACATCAATAATTTTTCCGCCCAGGGTAGATGGAAACGTGGCTTTGGTCTTTCCTCCTGACTGACAATGACAGCTCACTATGCCTCAGGCAGTGCGAGTGCGCTCTGTAACCCTCATCCCACATCCTTCTTCTTTCTTACGATGCTTCTCCTGCTTTCCTGTCCACAGATGAGCTACCAGAGTCTCACGCAGTGCGGCAGCTGACTCAGGAGCACAGGTAAGAGACGGTGGGGTGTGGGTTTCACCCTCTCTGTCCTGATGCCAAAACCTGCATCTCTCTCTTCATTTATAAAACAATTTTTTTTTAATCTTTATTTATTTTTGAGAGAGAGAGACAGTATGTGAGCAGGGGAGGGGCAGAGAGAGAGGGAGACACAGAATCTGAAGCAGACTCCAGGCTGAGCCGTCAGCACAGAGCCCGACATGGGACTTGAACTCATGAGCTGTGAGATCATGACCTGAGCCGAAGGTGGATGCTTAACTGACTGAACCACCCAGGCGCCCCAGCATCTCTCTCTTCAAAAAAAAATTTTTTTTTAATGTTTCTTTATTTTTGAGAGACAGAGCACGAGTGGGGGAGGGGCAGAGAGAGAGAGGGAGATACAGAATCCGAAGCGGGCTCCAGGCTCCGAGCCGTCAGCACAGAGCCCGACGCAGGGCTCGGACCCACGAGCCGTGAGATCACGACCTGAGCCGAAGTCAGACGCTTAACCGACTGAGCCACCCAGGTGCCCCTCTCTTTTTATAAAAGTTTACTTTGAGAGAGAGCGAGAAAGAGAGAGAGAGGGAGAGAAGAAAGTGCACACATGTGCAGGGAAGGGCACAGGCAGAGACAAAGAGGGAGAAAAAGAATCTCAAGCAGGCTCTGCATCGTCAGCAAGGAGCCCAATGCTGGGGCTCGATCTCACAAACTGTGAGATCATGACCTCAGCCGAAATCCAGAGTCAGATGCTTAACAGACTAAGCCACCCAGGTGCCCCCCTAAAACCTGCATCTCTAACCACTGAGCTATGGTGCTCAGCCCAAGCAAGGGCCAGTCCCATCCTTCGGGCCATGGTGGACAGCTCTGAAGGGCTCAGTCCGTTCCTCACTGCACCTGTGCACCTTCCCAGGAAGAGCCTTCGGTAAATACAGATGCTGATTTCTTTGTCCCAGTCACTGGTGGTGGCCTGTGCTGTTCCGCAGGGACACTTCTCTCTCCCAAGGCCATTTTCAACCCTGGGTGGAGAGCACTCACTGAAAACGGCCACTGAATCATAGGGGACACCTGAACCCCGAACTGAGCGGCCTCTCCACACACTCAAGTCAACAAAGGCCCGGGAGGTCAGGGATGCGGCTCTGTCTGGCCAGCGGATGGGCAGTCCTTTCGCAGAACTAACAGCCCCTCCACCCCCTCCTTGGGGATCCTGCCCACCTCCTGGTTGGCTTGGTGACACCTGGAGCCTCGTAGAAGGAGACCCCGGAGACAACTTGAGTAAAGAGAACAGGCAAATAAGCTAGCCCATATAATCTACACAAGAAAGGGCAAGGAGGAGGAAGGATTTGTTTGTCTTTCCACCCATCCTCCTAGACCCTTAAGCTGAGAGTGGTTAAGGTCAAGGTCATGACTACCACCCATGGCAATAAAAATGGCACTTATCCAAGTGACCCTGGGCAGGTGACAACCTCTTGGAGCCTCTGTTTACTCGTCTGTACCTTTAGTACTTACCCTGCAGGGTCCCTGGAGAAATGCTAAGTATCAGCACTAAATGCCTGCCAAAGTGGTCGTGACAGAGCCTGAATGTCACTCAGGGAGGCGTCAAGCCTTACTCGGGGGGATGCTGCCCGGGCACAGCTCTGTCCAGCTCTGTCCCTTACCAAACAGCTCTTACCAGTCAGACATGGTGAGTCATACTGACCCCTTGCCCGACACACAATAGGTATACAGCAAATGCAAGCTTCTTCCCTTTTTTCCTCTTTAAATGCTTTTATCTTTTCCCACCCCAGCACTTGGGGATCAGGTGCCTGAGAAGCGATGCAAAGGCCCACGGGTGCGCGGTCACATGTGACATTAACGCCGCCAGAGGTTGGCGACAGTGCCCGTCGGCCGCCTTCCCCATCGTCCTGACAGCGAACCTGATGTCAACGACGGTGTGGTGGCGGCCGGGACTGGCGGGGCAGGAGGGGCGGGCAGGTGGTCTTGCAGGGAGAGCAAGCCCCAAGGTGGAATTTGCAGCCCCACCACTTGCTCAGGTGTTCCAGTGTCTCTGGACCTGAGTTTCCCCATCTGTACAACAGAGACAACAAGGCCCCCGTCTCAGGGGAGACCGTACGACACGAGATGCCGTGCTGCAGGGCACCTGACGCCGGCCGCCACACAGCAGGCGCGTACTCGCGGTGAGCGGCCAGCCTCGGGCCTGCTTGCTGGGGCCCTTCCCCTGCTCAGGCGGGAAGCCGGGATTTCAGGTTGCACATACAGCACCCGGCCTGGCCTCCAATTCCAGGCCTTGACTGTGATGCATTTCAGAGCGTGAGTCTCTGCTCTTCTGCGAAATGAAGCTGTCGCACGCCCGAGGGCACGTCTTCTGTTCCTCCACCTGCCACCGTCCTTGCAGCCCACCCTCTACCTCTTGCCGTACTTCCTTCCAGGGAAAGGGGTCCTCTGCTCAAATAGCAGACATGGAAGAAGGCCCGGGCCAGTTTCCTGGACTGATGGGCAGCAACCAGCTTGGGTCTGCGGGGAAAGGGGTGGCTCCAGGCAGCAAGGGGCTTGTGCTTCTAGAAGGAACCAGGGGCCACTCCCAGGGAAGGGGGACCGAGGCGTTGCCCTGGGGCCGTGGAAAGTTCAAACCGGGAGTCATCAACACCAGCGTCCCCAGGGGCCCAGGCAGGCAAACAAACGAGACAACTTTAGTATTTGTGGAGCGCGGAGAAGAGTGCCCGGGCCGGAGTCACAGCGTGTCCCCAAGTAGCCCTCGCCTACACACGAATGGCGCGGCTGGCTCTGGCTGAGCCCCCACGTTCCTGTCTGAATCCCTGCTGGAACGTGAGCTCCAGGGGGGTGGGGGCTTGTCTTTGTTCCAATGCCCACACGGCACGCACCCTACCGGGGGGCTGCCTGGCACAGCAGAGTGGGTTTTCTGAGGCTCTGGGGGGTCGTGGAGGCAGAAAGCGACAGCCGCTTGGACCCCTGCAGCTGACGCAGGCCAGGGCAGGGCAAGGTGGAGACGGGTGGCGGGGGGCCGGCAGGAAGGCAGGGCAGTCTGGGGGCTTCACCGATGTGCTCTGGCTCGGGAAAAACTGGAAGCTCCTGAAATCTGCTGCCATCATCACCACCAGCCTGTCGTCAGGCCCGAGGCTAGTCGCCCCAGCTTCGGTCATGGGGCATGGCAGGGTGGTCACCACTGCCCCTTCCCCCTGCCACACCCCCGGGACGGCCCACAACGGGCAGACGATACAAACTCAAGTCCGATTCCGTTGCCCGGCACAGCGTTGGTGCTCGGCAGAGGGGGTGGGGGTGGGGTGTGCAGAATCAAGCAGGGGGCACGTCTTACCTCTGAGAGCAGTTTTGAGACGATTTCCAGTGGGGCTTGGTTGATGGAGTCATCCTGCAGGGGGGATGTCAGGGCCATGTCCACCAGAGTTCGGATCTCCTTCAAGACAACTTCCCAACGGCTTGGGTTACTCAGCACTTTCTTATATTTGTAAATCTTTTTCTGGTCGGGAGGGAGAAAGAGACACAAACATGTTATTGATATTCTGATGGTGGAAGAGGACACCAGATGATCAGAGAAATAGATGCCCTAGCAGGTACAAGGCCCGAGAAACTGCCCGCGTGGACCAACCCTCCCGTGGGAAACTGACTCGCAGAGAAAGGAGAAGTCCCTGCCCAGGGTCACAGGCGATGTTTGCAGACAGGCCTTCCGAACACTAGCTGAGAAATCTCCACACTGTTTCCAATGACTTAAAAAAACAACAAAGCGATTTCTCTTTCAGATCACGTCTTCTCCCAAACGTATTCCCTAAGTTTTCACACGCAGGGAGGGTGGAAGGAAGCATTCGGGGGTCCAGAGAGAGGCTTTCTTTGCGTTGGAGGTACTGTTTCTACTCATCCCGACCCTAAGAGGTCCCTCTGGAGAGTGGAGTCCAGCTAAGAAAAAGGACAGACAGGCTTGTGGCCAGGTATTCAACGCTGGCCAGGTGGTGACAAGCCCAGAGGCCCCTGAGAACCACAAAGCGGACCTCAGTTTCCACCTGGTGAGTGGGACGGAGCATATCCTCACCTTTGCTCGGGGCTGCGTCCAAAGCGGAGAAGAACTGGGGCACGGGCTGCTGTCTCCCTCGATGTGAGGCGGAGTGAGTTCCGCCTCTCTGACATCATGGAAACAGCAGCCCTCGGAAGGCGGAGGTCCCAGCCAAAGTGCCTCCCGGCCCCGGCAGCTGCCGGCCCCACTGTTGCCCTGGCTTGGGACTCTCCCACTGGATGAACTCCTTCATTAAGTGCTCTGCTCCCTGGGGAAAACCTAAGTTTAGTGTCACCGCACCAAGCAGCCAGCTGGGGTGACGAGTCACAGTCTCTGAGCCAGAGTCTGAATGAAGGAGTGGGGAGGGAGGAGGTCAGGGTCCCCCACTGAGGCCGCCGGGGGTCTCCCTGACCCTTTCGTTCCTGAGTTATAAATTACAAAGTGATCTTGGAACCCAGCACTTTCAAGGAAGTATCTGGGGATGTGCTCCCTACCAACCTGAGTTAACTGTGCTGGGTGAGGCCTCGCCATGGCACAGGAGGCAGACTTTGGACTCAGGCAGGCCCGGTTCTATGAAGCATGTCACCTACTGAGCCTCAGTTCCTCTTCCATAAATCAGGCAGGAAGATACTTTGCAGGCTCTTTCAGGGTGTGACTTTGACAAATTCTGGACCCACGATGGTCCGCCCTCTGTACGCAGTTACATTCACAGGCAGAGTCCAAACAGAATTAGCCACTGGCAACAAAAAGGGAACCCGGGTACATAACTCGTCTCTTTGGAAAAAGAGGATGAAATGCACAACCCCAGCAGTACAAATAGGATCTCTACTTTCTTCCTCCCATTTGTTCCCAAACTCCACGATTTTCTGGTCTCTTACTTGCTCATCAGGCCTCATCACCACCACCATCACCCACAAAGCGAACTCACACCAAAGTCTGTTTCCCTCGTCAGCCCGGATCTTTCTTAAGCAAATCAGTATGGCTGGTCCCCGTACCCCGTCTTCCACCTGCCTGCCCTTTATTCTCCCTCCTGGTCTGGCTGTGGTGTGGCAGTCACCACGCCTCATCAAGAACCAGAGAGCGATGATGCCTCTCCGAGGGGCGGCAGGCAGAGGAACCACCTGAAACACGGACTTGTCAATCACTGCAGATGCTCTAAGGACTGGAAGACGCTGCGGAGAGCTGTCAGGGGCGGACGTTCAGTGAACACAGGCGGTCGGTGGGGGTGACGGTGACAGTGAGGACTTAGTGAATCCCAGGACTTTAATGACGAGACACAGCCGGTTCCCGGAGGCCTCCCTGGGCCGGTAACCAGCCTCGGGCCTAGTTACCGTCAGCTAGGCACCACCTCCGCACCGCCTGGTCTGTGCAGAGCCAAAGTTCCCCAAGTCTAAAGCCGTGGAGATGCTTCCCAAGGCAAGAACCCGATCCGCCCCCAAAGACGAAGGCCACTCTGAGTCCTGGACGCTGTGGGTTTGCTCCGTACCCAGAGAATTGCTTGCTTTTTAAGTGACTGTGAAATGGTCACGGAAACTCGCCGTGTATTAAGCCCCAAAGAAAACCACACGATGCACGTCCATGTGTTCCCACAGCAGATCCTAGATGTGAATACGGTCTGAGCTGTAAGGGCCCTATCTTCGGATCAGCTGCAAGCTATTTACCTTTGAAAGAATAATGACTTCATTCTTTTCGTGAAAACGATGCCTGCTCGTTGTAAGCAATTTAAACCATGCTGAAACGCACAAAGAAGGGGATAAGTGAAAAGAGGCCTCCAAAATCCCACAACCTAGAAATAGCTATCATTAATCTTTGGTGAGCATTGTTCCACCCCACCCGCTGGAACTTTGACAGATACAGCCAGCGTGTAGGGGTAGGTGGCCGTGAGGACCGCCCGCGGCTCTCCACACTCAGACATCACTGAGACCCCGAGGTAGCAAGGTCCGGGCAAGAGGGCACACGGGGTAGCACCAGCCCGGGGCCCGCCGACACACCCCCTCCAAAGCGGGGAAGGGTGACACTCCCTTGTGAGTCCCCAGGCACCGGAGCCCTTGCTCAGTGGGCGTCCCCAGCACCTGTGGTCACAGAGGCCGAAGCTGCATTCAAAACCAGAGGGTCCCAGGGCTCGTGACAAGGGCCAAAGTGTAATGAGCTCACGCTACCCACCAGGCACTAGGCATTCCTGGGCATCCATCAGCTCTCTCCATCCTCACCGTGACCCGGGGAGCCGGGGACCTGCAGCAGGCCAAGCAGCCCCCAGAGCGGACACTAAGACAAGAACCCAAGTGCAGATGGCTTCTTGACTTGAGAGGCGGTGCGGGGCACATCAGTGCAGGGTGTGGAGGAAGAAGCAGTCACTAACGGGGCACCACCAAGCATTACGACTGGGCCGCTGTGGGACCCGCTGTGAATCGCGTGGGAGCTTGAGGAGACAGTGCTCCTCGCTCCCCTCCCCCAGGGAGCGAGGACGCTGCATTTGCCCGCCCACTCTCTGGACACCTCTTGTCCAGGGCCCCGCACCGTGGACAAACTGCTCTCGCAGCCAGAGAGGAACGTGCCCCCAGGCAGAGCCACGCGCGGTCCCGGTGAGCAGCCTTCAGAGTGCGGTGGCTCAGAGGGGCACTCGCAACTTTGTGCTGTAGCCTCCAGTGTCCTGCTCACACGTACGACTCTCACAGCCAGAGAGGTGTGAGTTCAGGACCCAAGGTCACACTGCTAGAAAGGGTCGGTTCAGGAGTCAAAATTGACTCTGGTTAATTCCAGAGGTCTCTCTCTTTCTATCATGTCCATCAGGGCCAGTGCAGACAGTGGAGAGGAGAGAGAGATTCACCGAGAGACACGGTGATTGGAGGGGGTTCAAGAATGCTTGGTGGCATTCAGTGACAAGAGGCTTGGAGAACCCGAGGCCAGGCGGTCAGGGCGGTGGGGGAGGAGCTGTGGGAAGGCGGTGGGTGGGGGCAGCAGGTGGACAGTGGGGCTGTGAAATCACGGTCATGGGGGTTAGACAGGCCGCTGGCTCTGGGACAGGGCAGCTCCAGGGCAGAGGGAAGCCTACCCAGGACCCACAGGGACCCATTCATTCTGCTGTGGTGATAAATTAGCAGGTTTCATCCCCCAAAACTCCAATGAGCTCATCTGGTCATGAATCACAGTGTGGTTGGGACAGGGACACCTCTGGAGCCCTGACTCCCAGGCTCCCAGGAGCCTGGCCCTTGGCTTTGCGGTATGATCCTCCCACTGAGCCCCTTCACCAGGACGGGTGGGTGACATCTTGCCATGTCCAGCGTGGCCAACGGATTCTTTGGTCACGGGCTCCAGAGCTCTCTGGGAGGGGCTTAAAGCAGGGATTAGCAAAGTGCAGCAGGGGGCCCAAACCGAGCCCCCTGCTTCTTTCTGTGCAAGGAAGCCAAGAATGGTCTTAAGGGTTGCGAAAGAAAAAAACCCCAAAGAACATGGGACAGCAATCCAACGTTCCCTGCAAAGCCCCAAATATTTGCTATCTGGCCCTTTAGAGAAAAAGCTTGCCAACCCCTGGCTGAAAAGGTCAAGTGCAGTCTAGAAGTAAGTGTGCAGAAAATGGCTCAGCGTCGTGAGCCACCGGGGAGACACAGGTCCGAACGGCAAAGAGACGTCACTTCACTCCCGCCAGGCTGGCTGTAACCAGAAGGACGACACCCAGTGCTGGTGAGGATGTGGAGGAACCGGGGCCCAGGCACACTGCCAATGGCACTGCCCATGAGGACAGCACCACTGGAAAGCAGTCTGATAGTTACTTAAAGCATGAAGCATACATTTGTCCTATGACCCAGCAATTCTGTTGCTAGAAATCTACCCAAGAGAAATAAAAACAGACTCGACGGAAAGACACGTACATGCGTGTCCCTAGCATTATTCATAATCAGCTCAGACTGGAAATGACCCGGATGCCCATCGGGTGATGAACAGATAAGCAAAAAGGTGGCCTATCCAGACAATGGAGCAGTGTTTGCAACAAGAGAAGGATGGATCAGGGCGCCTGGGTGGCTCTTTCGGCTCAGGTCATGATCTCACGGTTCGTGAGTTCGAGCCGCGCGTCGGGCTCTGTGCTGAGAGCTCGGAGCCTGGAGCCTGCTTCGGATGCTGTGACTCCCTCTCTCTCTGCCCCTCCCCCGCTCGCACTCTGTCTCCGTCTCTCTCAAAAGTAAATAAAACGTTAAAATAATTAAAAAAAAAAAAAAAAGAAGAAGGATGGATCTACTCAGATGTGCTACGATACGGGCAAGCCTTACAAACATGATGCTAAGTCAAAGAAGCCAGGAGCAAAATACATCGCGTGTGATTCCTTTTATATGAAATGTCTAGAAAAGGCAAATTCATAGAGACACAAAGTGGAAGAGTCACTGAGTGGGGCTGGGAGGCGGCAACAGGGATTGGACTGCATACAGACACCAGGGAATCTTCTGGGATGACGCGAATATTCTGAAACTGGACTGTGGTGATGGTCGCGCTACTCTATAAATTAACTAAAATCACTGAATCATGCACTTCTGATTGGTGAATCTTAAGGTGTGTAAGTTACATCTCAATCAGAGTGTTTAAGAAGAAGTCTCAACCTAGGCAGGCAGAGGAGGGCAGCAGACAAGGCCGGAGAGCACTGCTTAGTGGTTAAGAGTGCAGGTTTTTCAACAGCAGACTTAGTAGAAATCTAAGCTCTACTTCACCCATTCACCTGGCCACCCGTGTACCCAAGCCATCCACCTTTGTCGCCATCCATCCACCCACTCATCCGTCCTTCCCGGCATCCGGCCACCATCTGTCCAATCATTCATCAAAAATTCCCACGATGTGGGCGCCTTGGTGGCGCAGTCGGTTAAGCGTCCGACTTCAGCCAGGTCACGATCTCGCGGTCCGTGAGTTCGAGCCCCGCGTCAGGCTCTGGGCTGATGGCTCGGAGCCTGGAGCCTGTTTCCGATTCTGTGTCTCCCTCTCTCTCTGCCCCTCTCCTGTTCATGCTCTGTCTCTCTCTGTCCCAAAAATAAATAAAAAACGTTGAAAAAAAAAAAAATTAAAAAAAAAAAAATTCCCACGATGTGCCAAGCGCTGTGTTCGGTACTAAGGATCCCCACGGTGAGCGAAGCAGACGGGTCCCAGTGCGCACGGAACTCACAGTATGTTACTCGTACCCTAGCTGCCTCAACCGCAACGCGGGGCCAGGCTAACTGCTGCCAAAGGCTCCTGTGGCTCTCCCGTGAGATAACATATACAAGGCACCTAGCCCCGCTGCTGGCCAAACAGCTACCTTCTTATCACCTACCAAGGGACAGGAGTGAGTGGTCCGGGGCAGGTGGAACTTGGGAGGACTCCTGGCATCCGTGACTCAGCCCCGCCAGCTCCCGAGACAACAGAGCCAGCAGGAAAAGCTTCCTGCCTCCCGGGTGGCACAGTCAGTCACTCCATTGCCGTCCTCACCCTCTGCTTGTCAGGGAGGGGACGTTACCTGGGCAACACCCGCCATCTCTCCGGCAACTGCTCCCACGGCAGAGACGACCGCAGACGCCCGGGGTTCTCCGGCCTGGGAAAGCAGAGCCTGTCGGCAACTCCACGGGAGACAAGCTGTCACCGGGAGTGTGCCCCTCACCGGGAGAGGCGTGACTCAGAACGTGCTGGAAGCACGCCTCCCGGTGATGGGGCTGCTCTGCTGCTTGCCGCAGCCTCCCAGGCTCAGGCTCGCGACAGCACGCATGCTCCCCACCACCTGTCATTAAAGGAAGGGAGGCACGGGAGCTCCTCGGAGAGCTGCCGAGAAAAACGAGAAAAACGAGCCAGGGAGGAACCGACTGGCTTTTAGATCTGCCCCCTGGTTGGACGGCCCAAAGCTGTGCCGCCCAGGCCCCACGTCCCTAGCCCCACGTGGCTACTTACATTCAACTTAATGAAAATGAAATACGATTAAAAATCCAGTGCCTCGGTCTACTGGCCACACTGTGGCTGCTGGAAAGCCACAAGTGGCCAGCGGCTACCATGCTGGATGGCGCAGAGAAAGACCGTCGTCACCACTGCAGAAAGTTCTATTGGGCAGTGCCGTCCTACGGTCTCGGGGTCCCCCTGCGTCCCCATGCCCCCAGAGGACCAGCAGCACGCTCACTGCCTCTCCCCATCCTCAGCCAGCACTTTGGGGCCTACCCACCTGCCCCGCTCCTCCGACTTTCCCTCCCAGGTCTTAGGTGGTGTTCCCAAACGTCCCCTGCACACCTAGGAAGAATGGATGCCTGGGCAACTGCTCTCATTCCTAGACAGGGGCCTTTGACCTCCTCATTCCTTCACGACTCAGTATGGGCCGTGCAGGCAACTCGCCATCCCTGCCAGGCCGCGTGCTTCCGGGGGCCCCAACACTCGGGCCGCTGGTCCTCCAGAATGGGTGCCACTTCTTCAATCCTTTTAGCCTTAGGGACCATCACCCTGCCTTCAGACACAGGCCAGGCCTGTGGTCGGCCCCTGCGTGCCACCCCCACACTGCCCACTTGGCCCTGGTCTTCACCATCAACCTGAGTCAGCTCATCACCTCTCAGCACCCCCCGTGCACGTGCACAGTGATGCTAATTTAGCCAATACAGTTACTGAGCTGTTCCCTGCTGGTCCAATTAATTAACAGATGGATTCATCAGTGATTCCCTTCCAGGGACTCGGGATTTTCACGAGGAGCAAGGGTAGGGACACCTGCTCTGGGCACTGGCTCCACGGGGGCGCTGGGAGTAGGGGAAAGGACACAAAACGAGACACAGGCCCAGCCCTGGTCCCCCGTCGGCTGGCACGGAAACCAGGCCCCGACTCACGCTAACAAAGCTACGAAACACAAACCGCCGGCTGCCGCTTACCCGGTGCTTACCATGTTCCAGGAAAAACCACCCCGCATGATGACACAAGAGCCTAATGGTTATCACGCCTGGAGCGCTCTCCGCGGCCCAGGCCCTGTGTGAAGCTCTTTGTGGAAAATAACTGCTTTGAAGCCTTGCAGCCACTCAACTAGATGTGTGATAGAACCAGGCCCATTTGATGGATGAGTCAACAGAGGCCGGGAGCGGTTAAGTCAGGTGGCAAGCAAGAGCCAGGGCTGGAACTGAGAGCGGCCTAGCTGTGGACCCTCAGGGCGCGACCACCAAGCCGCTCTGAGAGGCACACACCCGAGAGTTCCTCCGCCTTGATGGATGCCGCCTGCTGCCAGGAAGCCGAGAAGTCCTTGCAACTGGAGACTCGAGGCCGCCCAGGGGCAGTTCCAGACTGACTGCAGCCGGGTGCCCAGCTGGCATCTGCCTGGAAAGCCGGGTCCTGGGGAGACGGACAACCTGCTTGAAAGAGGGGAGAGAGCATGGGCACTCAGCCCCCCGCGGCCCTGCTGGGCAGTCTCTCAGCAGTCATAACTGCTTCCAAGGAAACAGCAGGAACTCGGGCACGGTGTCCTACTCATGGTCTCGGGGGCATCGGCCGGTTGCCTGGGCAACCACGCATCTGGCCGGCGAGGAGAGGAATGGGCCTTGGAGCCAGGCTCCCGGCCGGGTACTACAACCCACCTGGCATTTTGGGGCCCGCCAGACTCTTGGCAAAATCCAAACATCACACGGATCCGTTTGATCACATTTAAAAACTGCATGTGGCCATTCTCACTGAGCTCGGAGCTCTTTGGGGGAGGGATTGTGCCCGGTGTGTTTCTTCACGGTTCTGTGTGGTCACTGGACCTTCGCAGGGGCCCATGGAAAGTGCTCTGAGTGTTTGTAAAAGGGAGGAAAACAGAAACCGGAAATAATGGCTGACACGTACCAAGTGCTTCTGCTGTGCCAACACCGAACCCAGCCTTTTCAAACCCGCCAGTGCTCCTCAAACCCGTGTGGGGAGTCTTGTTAAAAGGCAGATTCTAACTCTGTAGAGCCAGGTGAGGCCCGGGAGTCTGGATTTCTAAGAAGCTTCCGGGTAAGACCGATGTCCCCTACGAGGTGGACAGGCGCACCCAGTCCGCATCACACATGGGAGAAAGGGGATGAGGGATTAACAGCTTGCCTGGGGTCACACAGCTGGTGTTGTGGGTTCTGTCCCCTAAATGATACGTCCAAGTCCTAACCGCTGGCGTCTGTGACTGTGACCTTATCTGGAGTTAGGGGCCTTTGCAGGGCAATCAAGTGAAGGTGAGGTCAGGCTGCATCACAGGTGGGCCCTATGTCCAGCGACTGGGGTCCTTACGAAAAGGCCACGTGAAGAGTCACACATACACAAGGGAGAAACGGCCACGTGAAAACGGAGGCCAAGGGTGCAACGAAGTGCCCGCAAGCCAAGCAGCTCCAAAGAAGAAAAAGGACATCCCTTAGGGTGTCTGGATGGGGGCTCAGCTTTGTGGAGGGGACATGTTCGTCTTGGATGTCTGGCCCCACTACTCTGAGAGGATGAGTGTCTGTTGTTTTAAGCCCCCTGGTCGGTGGCGCTTTGCCACAGCTCCCCCAGGAAACCCACAACTGGTACGCGGGAAGCAAGGACGGACCCCGGGAATCCTGGCTCCTGAAGGCTCCCTCCGTCCGCCGCAGTCACTCAAGCCGACCCCTCCAACCCTTTTATTTTACAAAGCTGGAGCCGGGGCCCGTCTGCTGGGTATGTGGCGGTGTGGGAGGGGGCACGACACCCAAGGTGCATCAGCAGCCTCTCCCAACTTTGCCTTGTTGTGGAATTTGTAGGGTTCTCTCTTCCTGGGGGAGACGTGACCCTGGCGTCTTTCTCGCTCCCTCGGAGGGTGGAAATGCTAGTGTTCATGCTCGACACCCGTCCAGTCTGTTACCCCAGGGCATGAGCCTGGCCCTGCGTTGGCTGCACACCTGGGTACCCGCAACATCAGCCGTGTCTCAAGGAGCCACCTGCACACCCAGGGAAGCGGCAGGGAGAGCTCCCGGGACTCAGCCAGGACGCTAGCACAAGGCCACCTCAGGTCCTTGGCAGAGAGGAGTCATGAGTCAAAACGGAACTCCTTTTCCTTTTATGAGGTCACACATGAGCCAAGGGAACCCCATCACACCGGCTGACGGCCCAGGGCTTCCTGTGGCGGGCACCGTGCTAAGTGCCGTCCCGAGACAACCACTTCAGGATTCTCAATCCTGGTCACACATCAGGGTCACTTAGGGGGTTTAACAATATTCCAATGACAGAGCCCGATCACGGGACAAGCTCATCAGGAGGGTGTTGGGGGCGAGGTGGAGCCTGGCACCCACATTTTGGGGGTCACTGGTAAATTTTAAAGTATATTTAGGGGCATCTGCGTAGCTCCATCGGTTGAGCATCCGACTCTTGATTTCTGCTCAGGTCATGATCCCAGGGTCGTGGGATCGAGCCCCACATCGGGCTCTGACGGTGAGCATGCAGCGTGCTTAAGATTCTCTCTCTCTCTCTCTCTCTCTCTCTCTCTCTCTCTCTCTCTCCCCCCCCCGCCCCACTCATGTTCTCTCTAAAAATAAAAAGTGAATCTTAAAAAAATAATAAAGTATATGTAAACACCAACGTGCACAGAAGCATCATTCACAGCAGTGAAAGGGTGGAAACAACTCAAGTGTCCATGGACGGGTGGATGGACACACAAACGCAGTGCATACAATATGGTACGTATAAGGAAGGAACTACAGGTACTAAAAGGAAGGAAATTCAGACACACACGAAAACACAGATGAACCTTGAGGACATCACGCTGAATGAAACAAGCCAGTCACAAGAAGGCAAAGACCGTATGATTCTATTTATGAGAGGGATCCTGAGGGGTCAGTACTGCTGGTCCAGTCTAAGGGAGCAAGCGCGACCCCACGGTACAGACAAGGAGACCACAACATGGGGGAAGGGTGGCTGCCCACTTGGGGTGAAAGCCAGCTGTCTGAACCAGGACCCCTCCTCAGGTCACCTGCTTTCCTTAGTCATGGTCAAGGGAGACTGGGAACGCACACAGGTACGGCCCGGGACCTGCCCACAGCATTCTGGGAACACACCCCTGTCTCCACCTGGCCGTAACCCCAGGGAAGGCCGCTTCCCCCAGCAGCCCCCTGCTGTGGAATACCATCGAAGATAGCCTTCCGGAGTGACCACAGCACCCTAGGGAGGCCGGCAGGGAGCCCCAGTTTCATACTCAGCCACACCCTCCCCACCCTTCAGGGGCTTGCCCCCCCCCCCCCCCCCCCACCGTCAGCTCCTGAGAACTCAGAGGCTCAGACAAGGCCCTTGTTTTGAGTCTCGGGAACATGCAGTACAATGAACCGAGCGCGAGGCATATCTGATTTTGGACTTCTGTTGTGTGCAGCCTCAGGCCAGTTCTATCACTTCTCCGAACCCTACTCTCCTCATCTGCAAAATGGAGATAATAGCAGCTCCCGCCTCTTGCAGGCCTTGACGGGACCGAATGTGCTATTTCGGGCTGAATGCCCAGCACTTTGCAGGTGCTCAGTAAGTGGTACTATTGAGTCCAGGAGGACATCGACCGAAGACAGTCAAGCTCTGAGGAAAAATACGGGAGACGAGAAACCCCCATCGGTGGAGATGTGCTTGAGCCAACCGTGGCCCCCACGCACAGCGGTCACAAGAACGGAGGACACTAGGTCTGCCATGGGCTCCACGTCCGCGACAACACTTAACGTAGCAGCAAACACGCACACGCACACGCACACGCACACACACGTGTGCACGTATATTTACACACACACACTCCGCAAACAGGATCCAACTCGTAGCGGCGGGGGGAGGGGGGGCCACAGTGTCAGGCTGATGACAGCTGTCTTCCTGCAGAGGGAAGTGGCTTGGGGGAAAACCAAGGCGGGAGGATGGGCTTCAGCTTCATCTGTAAATTTTCAAATTGTCACAGGAAGCCTTATCCGTGTATCGTGCATTTATTTCATTCAAAAGAAACTTTAAAAAAAAAAAAAAACCCAAAGGTTTCAGAAACTGGAATCATGGAGGCGGTGGTGTCCTTTCCACAGAATTTTCAAAGCGGTCAGAATCCCACATTCTTAGAACTGGAAGGGATCTGAGCTCCTATGTTTTTGACTTTTCCGTGTTCCTGTAGATTACCTGGTTTTTGAAATAATGTGTTCACCGGGAAAGGGAATCATACAGACCGTGTTAAGGGCAGAGAGTGAAGAGCACCAGAATTCCATCGTGGGGCTCACGGCCGGCACGTTTGTATGCTGGTGCCCGTGATGTAACGGGTTCCCTTTCTGTGTGTACATGTGCACACACACACGCACGCACGCACACACCAGCGTAAAAGTTTGCATAAATTTAGCCCACGCCACATACGTTGGCATTTTGTTAACCTCACCTCTGTCTCCCGTGCTGCCTCCCCCACCCCTGTGGCCCTGAACCCGTGCTAACACCACAACGGATACTAGGGTTCGGCAAACGTTTTCTGTAAAGGTAACAACATTCCAGGCTTTTCTGGCCACACTCTGCTGGGGCAGAGTGAATGGGTGGGGCTGTGTCCCCCCAAAGCCCCTTTCTTCATAAAAACGGGCAGTAGGCTGGGCAGTTTGCTGCCCCTGGCATGTATTCATTCATTCAGATCTTTCCCCACGGCCACTCATGCAAATACAGAGCTTTATTTTGGTCCTCAGCTTTTGCTGTTTTGTCCCCCGTTTCATTGCACAAAAGGAGCATCACGTTATACACAGATTCTGTGTCTTGCTTCTCCTCTCCTAACCCCCAGAGGAAGGCGCTCCAAATCAGTACAGATCTCCCCACGCTGTGTGTTTTTGTAAAGCCACCTCGCGTCTCACTGGGCAAAGGTAGCATTTACATTTAGAAAATTAAAATGAAGCAAAGGGCAGTCCTCCCGCCTGATCTCAGCCCTCTGGGCAAATCCTCCTGAAGGTCTTTCTGGCCATGGCCGTCGGTGGCCGTGACCGCCATACCTGAGCGCCCGCCCTTCCTGGCCAGGCAGCTTTATCGAAGAGCCCCTCCTCGGGGCCACACCACCAGGGTCTCCAAGAAGGCAACCCACCCATCCTCCCCAGCTCTCCAACATCTGGACCCCCATCCCCACCCGTCCGAATGATAAACGCCACACAGTCACTGCACATCCCAGGCATGGCTGAGACCCCACTTCTAAAACTTGCCGCTTAAGAAGATCCTACTACTTTGCAATGGCTTTTCCAGGGGAGTTCCTGTGCCCGGAGAGCGCATTCAACCCTGAACACGGACTAAAAACAGCAGTGGGGGCCTCTCGCTAACCCTGAATCGGAGATGCCATTTTCTGAGAAAACACCCCTGGTTAACAGCAACCCACCAAATAAATTTAAATGTACAAATACTGTACCAGAAGCTGCTCTCTTTCTCTGCCATGTGGGAGGGGCCGGGCCCTAGTGAGGTTTGCTCCCTGATATGCAGGGACAGCACAGGGCCCTGTTTCCTCAGGGCCTGATAAAGGGAAGTCTCTATCCCAAAGAAGGACTTCCCTTGCTCGGCCTCAAGCTGGTAGCATCTCAACCCGGGGTGGGGGAGAGGGCTCTGGTGTTTGTCTTAGAACTTTATCTAGTGCTCGCATTACTTCAAAGGGCATCGGATCTGTTCATCCCTTTGTTTGGGAACCCCTCCATTCTTAGTGGGCCTCCTCCTCTGGGCTGGAGCCACGGCTCCTTCTACCAAGGGCTCTAGTTTACAGGCTGGAAAAGAGTTTCCTAACTCACTGCTGCTCTCCAGTGTGCATGTGCAGACAGGTAGCGATGGTGAGAGGTCTACCCCGCCTTCCTGAGTAGGGGTCTTCTGGAGGGGCGGCACTTACATGGGGGCTGTCCTTGCCTTGAAGAGGAGGGCCCTGCAGACAGGCACACGGAGAGCTCTCCCTGTCTGGGGGAAACTCAAGATGGAGGCAGGAGAGGGGCTTGGGGGGTTGGGGGGGGGGTTCATCATGGTGACTCTCAGTTATCTGCACACGCGAAGGAGATGCTGGGAGAGTGATCCAAAAGTTACAGATACGTTCAGCTGTCTACGCTTGATTTTGGGCCAAGAGGAACCCAGCAACAGGGTGCAGAGGTCACAGAAGGAGGCTCAGACCTGGGTCTGAATTCTGGCTTGGACACACAGGGAAGTTATTTCAACTGATGGTCAGCTTTCTTGTCTGTGAAAGGGGGACATAATCCCCACCCCTCTGCGACACTGTATGGCCTCAACAGGACAACACAGGTGAAGCAGAGGGAAAACAGTAGGCACTCAAGAGATGTCTGTTGCTCTTCCCCCTTTCTTTAAGCTACTGTAGCAGGTCTTGAGCCTCGGTGGGCATCAGTCACCTGGAGGACATTCAGGATTATGGGACAGGTCTGCACGTCTCCTAAATTTCCAGGGGAAGTTGATGCTGCTGGTCTGGGAACCCCACTTTGAGAACCACCGGTTCAGAACCCCTCTGTCCGTGGCTGGGAGAAGATAAAGAGCATTCTAGTTCCGAGCGGATGGTGACAAAGGCTTCAGAGCCAACGGACGCGGATGGGCCGCTTGGTCAATGCTGACTTGGCCCCCGACTTCCTGGGTGTGCTTTTCAGGGTCCATGCGTTCCTGAACATCTGCTCCAACCGGAAATCAGATTCCATCCACGCTGCCAATGGGTCTTATCCAAACATCTGCCTGGCGCCCCGTGTTTCTCTGACGCCCCCCCCCCGCCCCGCCCCACCAGACAACAAACCACCTTGGCCTTCTGCCAACTGTCAGGGTGGCTTCCGCTGCCCCCCAAGGGGGTTTCCATCCACTTCAGCGTCTTCTGTGAAACCGTCTCTGGCTCTGAGAAGGCACCAGGATTCTCGAGGGAGGGGGGCAGGGGTGATGGCCACCAAGGCTGTTGGGGGGGGGGGGGCTCTGTCCTCGTCTCCTGGTCAGTTAGCCACTCTCCACAACACCATTCCATCCAGAGAATTGAGCTGGCTGTCCCGCTGGGTATTTTATGATCATCAGGTGAGGCGAGGCCCTAATTCCTCTGTGGGGACAGGTGCTGCTCTTTTCGGAGTCTGTTTGGCCTGGTCTCCGAGCCAACAGAGCTAACAGTCGGGTAGGAGCCTTGGAGGCAAACAGAACAGAAGGCCACCTTCCCCTTGAGGCCAGACCACCCGCCGCGGTCCCAGCGGAGAGCGAATCGGCGTCCGCCTCTCCGGGGCTCCCTGCCCACCAACCCCACCATGAAAGGGTGCAGACTCCCGCGGAACAGAAGGTCTTGCTAGCCAACATACTGCCTCCCGTTTGTTTTAAAGGCTCTTCTTTAAAGAGACAGAAAGAGAAAAAAAACCCAAAAAACTCTGCCTTAAAGGGCAGAAAACAAGTTCACCCGCAAACCATTTACGTGAAAAAACTTCCTTGTATGGTGACTCATCAGCCCCCATCAAAGCGAGCGTGGGATGGCACACCAAGGCTCTGGCCCCCCCTTCCTTGTCTGGGGGGGCCGGGAAACAAACCCAAAAACAAAGAAAAAAACCCAACAGCCCACAAATGCACTTCTTTCTTGGCCACGTGGAGAGCCGGCTGTCATGTGCCATTCCCGAGGCCCAGGAAGACCTTCACACACAAGGAGGTGGGGGTGTCTTGGATGGCCAAAGCCCAAGGCCGGCCCTCTGGAAGGGGCTGGGAAAGCCCTGGCTGGGGCAGGAGGGTGCAGGGAAAGGCCTGCTGCCCAGGAGATGCCGGTTTCCTGCTCTGTGGCCCGGGGCAGGTCATTCCACCCGGGGGGTGGGGGGCCCCCAACTCCAGGTTCTTGACCTATCAACCGGGGATGGCTGAGGGGGGCAGGGGGGGCGTCTGAAGGGGTGGGGATTACACAGCAGGCTGCTCTCACTGCCTCTGGCCTGTAGATGGTAGGTGCCCAACAACTGTTATCCTACTGCCATCCTTTCTCTTAGGAACTCGGTTTCCCCGCGTACACAACAGTGTTTTACCTTTTACCGGAAGATACAAAGTCCCACCCAGTTTGACCCTTGTCTGAACGGAGTACTACAAAACCATAAAAAGGAATGAAGTAGATCCGTGTGGGCTGACACACAGATCGCCGTGATATGTAATTCAGGGTAAAGGAGAGAGGAATCAAACAGTGTGGGTGAAAAGACGTGCGTGGTGCCTGAAGAGGGACATTCAGAGAAACTTCTGGAAGGCCCCGGGAGACTGCTCACAGGCCAGCCTTCGGGAAATGGGGCGTGGGGAAGAGACCCCCGCCGTGTGCCGTTCAGAATTGCCACACACTCCCACGGCCCGCATTTTCCTCGAGTGTCCACGGAGGGTGCCTGGGGGAGTGGGGGGCTGACTGGAAAGGGGCATGAGGGAAACTTCTGGGGTGACAGGAATTCCGGTGGTGGTTATTCAGGTGAATACAATAGTAAAAACGCACCACACCCCGCAGTCGAAATGCAAGCATTTTGTTATCATGTAAATAAATTATTGCTTGTTTTTTTTTTAACTTAAGATGTGTTAACAGATTTATGGGCAGTGGGAAATTTTTTAGTTCTTTTCGTCCTTTTTAGTATCAAAAAAGCCTTCATAAATAGGATTTTTAAAAAAAAATTAACATTTATTTATTTTTGAGAGACAGACAGAGTGCAAGCAGGGGAGGGGCAGAGAGAGAGGGAGACACAGAATCCGAAACAGGCTCCAGGCTCCGAGCTGTCAGCACAGAGCCAGACGCAGAACTTGAACCCGTGAACTGTGAGATCACAACCTGAGCCGAAGTCAGACGCTTAACCAACTGAGCCACCCAGGCACCCCCATAAATAGGATTTTTAAATGTCCTCTGCCGGCGGGTGTATAACTTGGTAAGACCACTTTGGAAACCTCTGGGCAGTGTCCACAAAAGGGGACCCTAGGCCTGCCCTATGGCCTATGCTCAACAGGACGTGCACGTATGTTCACCAAAAGACATGTCTGTAAGGGTCCTATTTGCAATAGCCCCAAACTAGAAATACCTTTGCACAACGGGACAAATTAACAGAGCCCCTTCATTCAACAAGAATGCCACCCAGCAGAGCAAATGGACACATTAACAGCGCCCACAACAGCAGAGAGAAATCTTCTAATTTTGAGTCAAAGGAACCGGTCACAAAAGAGTTCAACACATGTGATTCCATTTACACCAAGTTCAGATACATGCAACACGTATCTGTCCTAATAAAAGGTAGGACAGGGGTCTTCTGAAGGGGGAGGTGGGGGGCGGGGAGCCGAGGAGACACCTGGGAGGCAGTCGCTCTGTTTTTCAAGCTGGGTGATGGTTCATCGGGTCAATTCTGTGAGAATTTGGGAGAAATTCATCCAGCAGTAACTCTTTCGATGCGTGCACTTTTCTGAATGCAATGCCTTAGTGAAAAGTTTACTTAACAAACACACTAACACGCCCCATGTCTGTGCCTGAGAGAGCTCTGGTCAGGGAACGTGGGCCCTCCTCTGCCTGGCTGGGCTCAGAGACCGAGCACTCCGGCTCAGATCCCAGCTCTGCCTGGTTCTAGCTGTGCAACCGTGGACAAGCCCTGCACCCTTCCAGCAACTCCTTCTCGAAGGGCCTGATCAGACTCGGGGAAGATTTCAAGAGAGCACACACAGGAAAGCCCTCAGCACAGCTCCTGACATTAGTAGGTACCTAACCATCGTTCTCTCTACCGTAAAGAAAGCCCACGAGGGCATGTGATCTCCTCCCTGGGGTCACCCAGCCCTCTGCCACTTGTTAGCCTCAATCCCTGATGCTGCCCTCACTATTAGTTACAGGGCCCCGATGGCCCACTGAGGGCCCCAGCGGCCTCCCCTCAGTTCCACTGCACACAAGGGCCGGAGAAGCGGCCTGGAAGGACCTGTGCCCCGCCACGCTGTCCTGTCTGGGACAGCCCCGCCTCCTGGGAAAGGTGCCCTTTTCACCAGTCTCCCCGAGTCCCTGTGACCCCTCTTAGGAAGGCACAGAGCCCTCTCTGACCAAGTGCCACAAATTAATCTGGATGGAATTCTGGCCTTCCCACCTGAATGAAGCCAACCTGTGGCCAGGCCCATAAAAGGTCCGAGGCTGACTTCTGCCCATCCTTCTCCGGCTGCCCTGTTTTACCTCCCTTCGCAGAGGCAGACAGGTGACAACCCGTGACTTTCTCAGGCAGGGGAGAACCAGACCCAGGGTCTGTCTGGAAGCTTGACAACTTCTCCCACAAACAAGCCCCAAGAAGCAGAGGCCAGAGCCCCCAGGCTAGACGTGGGTCGCAGCCACGCTCCACACACCATGCTCTAGGGGGTCATGAAGCAGGGTGGATGGACGCTTTCACTCCCTCCTTCAACTCAAGTCTGGCAGCAGGGGCTATGTTGGCAAGAGTTCCGCCTCAAGGGAAAAGAGCAGAGTGAGTGATTAGTGATGCCTGTCACGGGCTCCCTGGGGGCTGGTGGCGTGAGTGGCTTGCATGGGCCTTCCTTCTTCTGGAACTGTCTGCTAGGACCCTTCTACGCAGAGGGAAACAGGGTCTTTGGTCATTAAAGCAGAGTAAGAATAATCAACATCGATCTAACACTTTGTCACACGGCAGATGCCCTTCTTTCACATTAAAATTTTTTTTAATGTTTATTTATTTTTGAGAGAGAGAAAGAGAGTGAGACAGAGTGCAAGTGGGGGAGGGGCAGAGAGAGAGGGAGACACAGAATCGGAAGCAGGCTCCAGGCTCCAAGCCGTGGGCGCAGAGCCTGACGCGAGGCTTGAACTCACAAACCGTGAGATCATGACCTGAGCTGAAGTCGGACGCTCAACCGACTGAGCCACCCGGGCGCCCCTGGCAAGTGCCCTTCTAAGTTCTTTATTGCTATGGACGCATTTAATCCTACAAGAACCTAGTGAGCTTGGTCTTACTGTGATCCCCACCTCGTTTAGGAAGAAAAGGAGGCCGAGAGAGGAAAGGAACTAGTCCAGGGCCACATCACCAGTGAGTGTGAGAGCTGGGATTTGAACCCACGCAGCTTGGCTGCGAGCTCTCACCTTTGGGCACGGCAGAAATTATTCTTTTGGGAGCAAACTGGCAAATGTGGTAAAAGCCACAAAATATACCCCTACTCTTCCCAGGAACCACTGTTCTGGAAATCTGCCTTAGAAAAGTGTTCCAGGGGTGGTTTAGTTGGCTGGGCATCCGACTCTTGATCTCGGCTCAGGTCATGATCTCATGGTTTTGTGGGTTTGAGCCCCACATCGGGCTTTGTGCTGCCAGCATGGAGCCTGCCTGGGATTCTCTCCGCCCACCCCCCACCCCACCCCCCGCCGCCTCTCCCTCGCCCATGCTGTCTCTTTTTCAAATAAACAAACTTAAAAAAAGAAAAAAAAGTTCCAAGGAAGTAGGAGCTTAGATTCGGGGGAAACGCATGGCTGCATTATCCATAATTGAGGAAATGGGGAATGGCCTGAAAGCCCGACCACAGTGAGTCGTTTGGTAAATCAGGCCAAAGTCTCTTCACAGATGTTATGCAGCCATTGGATGCACGTGGGCCTGGACGCAACGAAACGCTTCAGCTGCAACGCTGTGCCGAAGCTGGTCGGACGGTCGGTGCTGCACACCTGGCCACAGCCGCCAGAGCATCCGAGCAGAGGCAGATGAGGCCTGGAAGGGTATTTGCAAGAGTGACATCAGTCACTGGGTGGGGCCGGCAGCAGCAGAGTGCTCTGCCCTTGGTGTGGCCGTAAAGGCGTTTTCAAGGTGGCTATACAAAGGATGTGGAAAGCGAGAGGAAGCAAGACAGGGAGGAGGGCGATGGGGCCGAGGGGTGAGCGGGGGTCACCGTCTTCCCTCCGGGCCAAGGGGCGTCCTGGCTGGAGCAGGCCAGCCCACCAGGAGCCACACGGGAGGGCGGGGTGGCCCAGGGCAAAGGGGAGTCAGGAGCAAGGCTGGGTGTGGGCACGTAGAGCCAGGATGCTGGCATCTGGGGACACTGGGGACACAGTGTGTCTGGGACAGGTGTGGAGGCGGGGTGGTCCTGAGCTTGACCTTCCGGGCCCGGCACAGGTGGCCTGACAGTGTATCCTGGGGCACGCGGGACAGGGTGGGGCCATCAGCCCTGACCTGTGAGAAGCGGGACTGCCAGGCCAGAGGGTTAATTCATAGAATCCTTGTGGTGACGTCTGGGAGACTGAGAGAAAAATGAAAAGCTCTCATGACATGGTGTGTCAGACTGAAAACTGAGACCCTACGCGTGTGACACAGCAGAAGAGAAAGGAGGCAAGTCAGGCAGCGCCAGCTCACAGGTGTGAGGAACTGTCCAGCGTGTGTGTGTGTGTGTGTGTGTGTGTGTACAGGCACGCAGACACGTGTGCAGCTGGGAGCCGCATTCTCAGGGGTTAAGTTCCCAGGTTCTGGACGCAGAGTTGTGTCTCAGCCCCAGCTCCGCGATTTAATAGTTTTTTTGCCCCCAAGCAATTGGTTTAACCCCTCAGCCTCAGTCTCCACATCGGGGAACTAGGGAAATTCGAGGCCCAGGCTCCTCCGCAGATTTGTGAGGGTTCAATGGGGTGACAATGGCCACCTGCTGCTTTGGCTGAGGGGGGAGCTGGATGAAGGCTCGGGACACACGTGCTGGGGGACGCCAGCTCGGGGAGGTTTGCGGTCGCGAACAGAGGCGCCAAGGGGCCACAGACACAGGACTAGAAGTGGCTCTTCCCCTGGAGGAAAGGCCCACGAGGGAAGAGGGAGGGAGGTCTGGAAGGAAGGTCATAGTTGGGGGCGATGGCACCCGCTGTGGGGTCCACCCTCCCCCCGGGGGCTTCCCTCTAGGGGAGGGGCATCAGCTCTAGGGCCCTCTGTCCCTCTGACCTGGTTGCCCGGGAATCTTGGCATCAGCTGGGGCTCCCCACCCCATGTGGAAATGGGGTGATGGGTCCAGCCTGCCCAAGTGGAGCGGCCGGAAGGGAGAGGGGACCTAGGCTCCCGGCTGCAGTTTTCACGTCTGTGCACCAGGGACCCGGATGGTGGCTGTGCCTTGGCGGGGGCTCCAAGCACAGGACCGGCTCACCTCCACGTCAGGCTCAGGGGCGGCCTGACGTGGACGCTGACTGGCTGTCCTTGGCAACGTCCTTGGCCCGCTCACCCATGAGACGGGGTGGTAAAGACCTGGAGGGCCGCGAGAAGATTCAGGAAGCGAATGTGCGTGAAGTGGCGGGCACGGCGTGAAGGGCTCAGAAACCCTCAGGAACGGCCAGCCACCCCCTACAGGTAGGGCCCTCCTGAGGACACTTCCCACCCCGCCCCAATTCTAAAACACGACTCATGGGGGGCAGTGCCACGGCTGGGGGGCGCTAAGCCGCACTGATGGGGTGCCTGAGATGCTGTCACAGCGACCACGCCTGCCGGCCCCCTTCCAACTGCTTCACGCACAGCAGAGCGTCCTGCCTACGACGACCCAGTGAGCAAGGTGCTGGATTACCCCCATTTGACAGAGGAGAAGACTGAGGCCCAAATGAACACACTCCATACCCGACGCACTCCTAACGTGGTCACCCCCTCACGTGCAATGGTCTCTCTCTGACTGACATACCTGCCCCCTCACACATTCACTCACTCACACACTCGTACATTCTCTCACACACATTCACTCCCACACACTCACTCCCACACTCACTCCCACGTTCACTCTCACACACTCACATGCACGGGCATGTGCACTCCACATTCCTTCCCACCCTCCTGCTCTGTACAGAAGAGGGACAGAGCCCAGGATGGGGTGCCCACAAGGCCGTGGCCGCCCCGGGGGTTCAGGGGAACCTGCCTGGGGAGAGGAGGCAGCGTGGTCAGGGCGGACGCCAGAGAGGACACAAACTGGGCCGGGACCTCCCCAGAGCCCGGTGTTTTCCCCTGCCCCGTAGCTTCGGGACGGGAAGATAGGCCAGCTTCTTGCCTCCCCCAGAGTCCGCTCCTCCGCCCCTGGCACTTGGGATAGGCCTCGGGGGCTGTTCTTGGGACCCCGGCTTCCCCAGGGGATAAAATCATCTTGGTTTTCAAGGCTTGTGCACAACAGCCTATGCGAGAACCCCTCTCGGCAAGTGCAAAGGCCGTTTTCCCGCGCTGGAGGGACCAGAAGTGTCAGCCATGCCAAGTGGGTGTATCTGACTTCTTGGGGCTCCTTTATGGGCCTGGTGCGTGTCTCGGCCTGGCCAGGAGCTTACCCACCCCAACAAGCTGTGTACACCCAGGCCTCTTGCCTCGAAACCCGGACGCAGAAACAGGCCAGTCTTTTCACAGCCTGTAAACACATAGCGTGCCCTCACGCGCCTGGCACACAGGGACAGGGCTGTCCCCTCATGGCCTTGCACACATAGGCAGGCCTGTCCCCTCACGGCCTTGCACACACAGACAGGCCTGTCTCCACAGGACCTGGCCTCCAAGGTGCATCTGTGAGTCAGAGATGAGGCCTCATTAACTCAGTACAACTGTTTATGCTTCCACACCCCCAGGAATTGGCCTCACGGGCCAAACCACCCAAACCAAACAGGGCTGGCCTCTCCAGGGAGCCCTCAGGACCGTTGCTCTGCCGCAGAGGATCCTGGGAGATCCCATTGCCCAGAGTAAGCCCAACCCACCCTCCTTCCTGGGCCTGGAGATGCTGGTTGTCCTCCTGTGGGAAGAGTCTCCCTGAACAGTGCCGGTCAAAGGGAGGAGGCCGGAGAGGAACAGCAGAGCTGCTGGGGGGCAGGGGGGGGCAGGGAAGGGGATTCTGGGAGTTGGGACGCTATGGGTCAAACCTCACTCCCATTCTGGGTTGCCTTGGGAACTTGGGCCAGTGACTCGAGATTTCAACACATGCATGACAGCAACAAGCGACTATTCAGCGAGATAAGATGATGCTTCAAACATGGGGCCCGGGCTGAGGAAATTCCCCAAGTGGACCGTGACTGCACGAGAACAAAGACTGACACTGAGGCCACGGAACCACGGGATTCCCAGGACGGAGCAGAGGCTGGCAAGAGCATCACACAGGTATTGTATTTACACTGCCTTGTCCCACAGCACGACTTGAGGTACATTCCACGGGAGCATTTCTCAATCTTTTCCTAATTATTCTTCCCCCAGGAGCCTTTAAACATTTCTCCCCCATTTCCCTTCTTCTCTTTGAAATTAAATGCTAAAAAATAAGATTTTAGGGGCACCTGGGTGGCCCAGTCAGTTGAGCGTTCGACTTGGGCTCAGGTCATGATCTCATGGTTCGTGGGTTCAAGGCCTGCGTCTGGCTCCGTGCTGACAGCTCAGACTGCTTCAGATTCGGTGTCTCCCTCTCTCTCTGCCCCTCCCCTGTTCTCTCTCTCTCTCTCTCTCTCTCTCAGAAACGAGTAAACATTAAAAAAATAAAATAAAATAAAAGATTTTGTTGAATGGGGCTGAACTTTGGAGGGCCACATGCTATTGTAATAACTTAAGGTTTTTTTAAGCCCCAGAGAACCAATTGTGGCCCCTCTGGGAACAATTCTCTGTTGAGAATGCCCTAGAGATACCAGAACAACTCCATAAAAACTAAACCAATGGGAATGTAGTATTTAATAGGCAACATTCTTCACAAGTAAAAGAACGGGTTTTCTATGTGCCCTGTGGCTACAATATGCATATACGTGTTAGTATAGGTGAAAACCAACAAAAACAATGCTTAGATAATTAAAAAAAAAAAAAAAATCAAGCCGAGGCTGCAGGATTTCTCAAGTTCTTAGTTTTGACTTGTTAAAAAGATATTGAAAAGAAAATAAAAGGAAAAACCCAAGAAGGTTAGTTGTAAGTGCAGGGAAAAGAGAGGCTGTCACAGGAGAGGCAGAAGGTCACAGAGCCAGCAGGGTAGGGACCCTGCTTCTTTGGACCCTTTAGTCCAAAGCTTCAGAATCAGGCAGAGCTGGATCAAGCAGCCCTACAAATGTGTAGTAAAATCCTTTGTGTGGCTATGGATAAGTCACTACACCTCTCTGGGCCTTGGTTCCCCCATGTCCTGAATGACAATGAGCAGAAAAGTGCACAGCCCTGCCTGGCACATCATAACTGCATCTGAATTCGTGAACACTTGCTAGAATCAATGCCTACCATAAAACGAGTAAGCTATAGAACCAGAATTCGAATCCAAGTCTCTCGGCTCAATGTTGCTAGCCCAGAGTGCCTCCAAACACCTTAAATTTCTTCACCACTTTGAAAAGGAAGGGGAGCGTGCCTCCCTCCTCCAGTCTCATCAAAACTGAAACCAAGTTGCTCACACTAAGATACCACTGCCACCTGGTGGCAGCATACCTAAATTATTGGAGTGGGGGCAACTGTCAAAGGAGGAAAACTGCCAGGGTCTTATACACACCTAAGTCACAAGCAAATGCTTATACAGGAAGAACAAACGTCCCCATCAACCACTTCACGAACGGGCTGCACACTGCCCGGCATTTACCGGTTCCTTGAAACTCTGACTTGGGTTTCCTGGACGCTTTTGGGATTTGTTTGTTTTTGTTTTTGTTTTTAATTTAACAACCACAAAGAAACCAAACACCACTAACATTGAGTGCAGGCATCCAGGTTTTCCTCGAAACTGCTAGAAGCTCAGGGGTCCCCACTTTTGTACTTGTTCAATCAATCGCCTAAATCCCACATGTAATCCTTCATGTTTAAATTTCACGTTTCAAGATTGTCACTTTCCGATCATCTTTCTAAGCCACTCGGTGTCCTGAAATTCAGCTTTCTATGCCCACCTTCTTCGTTAGCCCTCACAGCTGCACACTACTCACGAATTCCCCGAGCGCTGCCTCTCAGGTGTTCCCATAGGCCGCAGATGACAGTTAAAGAAAATGCAGACTGGGACAAGGCAGGAAGCAGAGCTCTGTGGACTACCACTAAAAACAGCCAGCCGCTCCCTTGACATTGATCTTGGCCACCTTTGCAATGAGGCATTTTCCCAACCTGTCCAGGGGGCAGTTTGTCTCTAAGTGCTTCCTGCCCCTTCCTGAGCTAGGACAAAACAAGGCAATCACCTACTGAGTTTTCCGCTCACGTGGAAAACACATACAGAGAACAGAATGGGGCAGAGGCCAGGCAGCCATTGTGTGTGGCAGTGAAATGGCCTCTTCCTTCAGGTAGGCCCCCTGACCACACTACCCCTGTTACCTTCCCTGCCCCTGGAATGCTCTGGCATTCAACTCCCAGACGGCCCCCAGCAGGTCCTGACGTAAGCCCTGCCTGTCTTGGGGCACGCGGGGCCGCAGAGAGCCAGGCCCCAGGGACGCGGGGTAATCTCGCTGGGGAAACGGAGGTCTCAGCAGCACCTGCCGACTCTGTGAGCAGGAATGTGCCACTCTGTCTTCCTAGCTGCAGTCTGCTGCCTTCTGCCTACGTTCGCCAAGCTGTGGGCATGAGAGAGACCTAGGGGAGAACACCGCCTCTAGCCCTGACCAGCTATGGGAGTGGGGCCAGCCTGGCCTCACCTTCCCCATCCATAAAGTGGGAGCAGCGATGGAAATCAGCCTTATAAGGCTGTGGCAAGGGTGAAATGGTCACGAGGAGCCTAGCACACAGTAGGTGCTCAATAAATTCTCGTCCCTTCCCTCCCCTGGAGACTTGCATTGAGTTTCCAAGACTGTCACACAGCACAAAGCAAGTGGCCCTGCAGCTGTCATCGGGGAGAGGAGGGGAGTGGCCCTCTTTAGGGCCAGGAATGTAATTCTGCAGGGTGGTATTTCCGTCCTTGGTCCGGCTGTGATAAGCGTCCCTCTAGAGGCACGGGAGGAATTCCGAGTGTCCCCTCGGTCATCCCAACATGGCACGAGGCCTTAAACTCTGCACAGGGCCGGCCACTCATCCTCAGCGGCTCCCTGGCTCCCCGTGAAGACGACAGCTCAGGACGTGCCCCGGTCACCGCGGCCCTACCCTGCTGGCTCTGTGAGGCCACAGGACTGTCACGGCTCGTTCTAAACTAAAATTATCAGAAGGCGCGAGAGCCAGGCAGGCGGGGTGTTAAGTAAGGCGCTGACTGCATGTCCCACACGGGGGAGCACAACGGGGACTCCCCGGGGGGCTGGGAGGACCCTTCTCAGCAGATCTGGCCCCTGGGTCTCGAAAGTGAACGAGCAGAGGTCTAATTTCCTTATGTGCTAAAAGGCTCTGGACCATCCTATGCAGAGCTCGAACTGGAAAACTGGGCCAAAGAACCAGGTAACGGACAGGAAGTGAAGAGCGGGGAGAATGGCTGGGTGGTGGACTCCCTGAAAAACTTATGTTTGGAGCAACCTTCTGAAGTTACTTTCAACCCAGAGCCCTGAGACCCTGGAGCCTGCCTCACCCAGCCCCTCAGGCGGGCCCCTGTTCTGAAAGCAAGCCCTTCTATGGTCCTTTTGGAAGCAGGCCCAACGCTCTAAAGCTCCTGAGCAAAGTCAAAGGCTAACGGGGCAGGAACGCCTTTTCGGCACTGCAGGGAGAAAGCCACCGGACGTCAGAGGGAGAAGGGGGAGAGGCTTTCGTGCACTGGAGGGATGCTCCCGGGCTGAGCTGTCTGGAAGGCAGGAGGCGTCTGCCCTCACACCTCCGGGTAACAGACGAGGTTTGATTTGAGCCGGCAGGAGGCTGCCCGAGACGAGGCGGCCGCCCGAAAGCAGCCACCGAGTCAGGACTTACCTTCCACTGCAGAGAATGGAACCACTGGTCTCGCAGGTAGCTGTTGGCAGCCTGCAACGACAAGAACAGGACAGCAAGGTCCGGTCACCGGCTTGCAGCATGTCAGGGCACTACTGCGCGGGCCCCAGGCTGCCCCGTCCAGCAGGGTCTGCCCTGCGGCCCGAGCACAGGGACCCACGCAGCTGAACCTTTCGGGTGCAAAAACCGAAACAGAAGTGGCAACCGGGGGGACTTTTCTGAAGTGAGTCATCACTGCCGCTGCGTGCTTATAATTTGCTGGGTATAAGTGACTCCAGACACCGGCTGCTTGAAGAGCTTTCACTGCACACGTATCTTGACTTCATTAGGATCACGGGAGGGGACGAGGTGAGCGGAGAGAGGCACGGTGGTAGGAGCAGATCGGGTGCCTCCTTTCCACCAGGCACTGCTCCAGGCGCCTGGCGCCTGTTATTCACGTGCTCTGTCATCAGCCCTCACAACAGCCCTGTGAGGTGGCTAACGCTACGCCCATTTCACAGCGGGAGAAACTGAGTCTCTGATGTCTCACAACAACTAAGTACATTCAAACCCAGGCAGGCTGGCTTCACAGCCTGTGGGTTTATGAACCTCTTGCCAACCGCAGAAAGTCATGGGAGAGAGCGCCCGGCCTTGAACTCAGGGGGACTCGAGTTAAAAATCACTGTGCAGGGAGCAAAATCTTCCCAGATGTGCACCACCCTAGTTCGCAGACCTTGGCAACTGGGCCTGGATTTTCTTCTCCGTAAAACGGGGCCACTAACCCTATCTTGCAGGAATGCTGTGAGGATTGGGAAGGATTCCTGTAAGGTGCACAGAATCGGGCCTAGCACATAGTACGTGCTCACACAGAAACACAGCCTCTGTCGTTACTGTCATCACTAATCCCTCTCAAGTGAATCGTGGCCCGAGGAAGGCCCTGCAATTGTCACGCTGCTGGGGCTCTCACCCCCGGTTCCAGCACGGCTCTGGGTGATAACAGCAATATTTATGGTTCGTTTAATGTGCACCAGACACAGCGCTAAGGTCTATGCGTGGACTGGCTTGTTTGGTCCTGGCCAGTCTACCCTGGGAAGTCGGGACCGTCAGCATCGTCACTCCTACGGTACAAACGAAGAAACTGAGGCTCAGGGAGGTTAAGAACGTTCCCACAGGCTCACAGGGAGTAGGTGTGGGACCAGGACTTGAACCCAGGCAGTCTGACTCATGCTGTAAACCACAAAGTTTCTGGCATTCCAAGTTTTCCAGTCACCATCCCTAAGGGCAGAAATGCAGTGTCTGTTCTCGCCTGACCCCGCAGCCCTCTGTTCTAAGTTGACCCTGACTTTCATGGTCCCGGGACTCTCGCAAAGGCTGGAGCTTCTTTCCAAGTATGAAAGTCCAACTTCTGTTCCCAGCCTGCATGGACACACACACACACACACACACACGCACAAGCGGGTATAACTTCGGGTCACCCTCTGTCAAGGGGATCCAGGTACCCTACCCAGATCCTCAATGGGACATTAGCCGCTCTCCCAGGGCACAGTTTGGGGAAATCTCTGGGCTTGAATAAATGAACCTGTTCTGTGGCCAGTGCGGGAGGGTAAGGGTACCAGGTCCCCGTGTGCAAACTCAGAGACTGGCAGACTGATACCAGCCTGTGGACACAAGGCAAATTGGCATCTCTGCCCTGAGTGGGAGTGGGCGGGGGGACACCTTCCATGTGATTCAGGGACCTCTGCGGTGGCTGAGTCTCCAAGAGACCTGGGTTCAAGTTCCCTGAAGACACAGAGCCTTTGTCACCTGACTGGGGAGGTGGTGGCCGAAGGGGCGTCTCACGGGACCAGCAGCACCCCGGAGGGTTTGTGGCTGACTCACCTCCCATCCGTGCTGACCTAGCTCTATGGTCTTGTGACACTTCTTGTTCATTAGGATGAAAAAATACACCCCATGCTCAGGGAGAGCGATGCAAAGATCCCCAACAATGAGATAATCCACGCAAAACCCTTACTTAGCTCAGCGCCTGGCACGTGTAGACGCTTTACAAACAGCACCGATCAGGATCTGTGCAGCCACGGCCTGTGGGATGCTGATAAATGTGGAACAACAGGCTTGCAGAATAGAAAAGCCCTGATCACAGCATGTGCCACCTTCTGTGCTGTAAACGATCCCACTGTGGCTGCTTCCACGCCGCAAGGAGGGAAATCCCTGGACCACAGTTGGGAAGAGACGCGTTGGATCCGCTCTCAGGGGCTGGTCCCGGCCGGTGTGAGCCTACCCGGCACACGCCCAGTCCACAACCATCTCTGGGCTTTTTAACACACCCAAGTTGGCCAGAGAGAGGGGCAGGTGCGGGAGGCCAAATACAGGACCCCCAGAGATGGTCCACATGCTTGTCCTTGCGAAGACCTCACCTTAGGTGGCAAATGGGCTTTGCTAAGATTTGAGGAAGTTAAGGACCTTGAAACGGGGAGGTCATTCTGCGTTCTCTGGGCGAGTCAATGTCATCAGAAAGGTCCTTACAAGAGGGAGGCTGGAGGTCAGAGAGAAGAGACAGAAACAGAGGTTGGAGGGATGCGGCCACAAGCTAAGGGACACAGACAGCCCCTGAAGCTGGAAAAGGCACGGAAAGCTATTCTCCCAAGAGCTTCTGCAAGGCTCTAGCCCTGCCGACGCCTTGATTTTGGCCCAGTGGGCCCCGTGCTGGACTTCTGGCCTCCAGAACTAGAAACAAACAAGTACTAAATTTGTGTTGTCTGAACCGCTAAAGGTGTGGTAATGCGTGACAGCAGCAGTAGAAAACCGGTGTGGGAGGTATGGCTAGTTAGCGCTCAGAGGGGCTGCTCTGTTGGTCCTGGGGGTGCACAGTGGGACCGGGCAATGCCCATAAGGTGTCACTGGTTGGACTGAATGACCAAGTGAATGAGCTCCTTGAGGGCAGAGTCCTTTTTAAAATTTTTTTTTTTATTTTGAGGGAGAGCGGTGTGTGTGTGTGGGGGGGGGAGAGAGAGAGAGAGAGAGAGACAGTGAGTCTCTGAGAGGGAGAATCTCAAGCAGACTCCACACTCAGCACAGGGCCCGACTTAGGGCTCCATCCCACGACCCTGGGATCATGACCTGGGCCAAAATCGAGAGCCAGATGCTCAACCAACTGAGCCACCCAGGTGCCCTGAGGGCAGAGCCTTAGGCCCAAATCCCCCGTGCTGATTAGCAGTAGCGGGTACCGCTGCGGGCCGGCTGCACAAGAATGAATGAACACGCACACAAAGCAGGAGGTGAGAAAGCACAGGTAGGAAGCCCTAGATAGTGACTCCCTTTCTGTGCCTCGGCCGCCGAATCGAACGCAGACCTGGTCTCCCCGTGACCAGGCCCAGCCCTGCCCATTCTGGGAACCACCCCAGCACGCAAGCTCCTGTTGGGGATTTTTAAGGCGGGGGGCGGGGGGGGGGGGGCGCCCCTCCCCTGGTTGACTGTGAGGAGCAGGTGATCCAGGCCGCGTCAGTCGCGTCAGTCAGAAGCCCCTGCCCAGGACTCTGGGTCTTGAGCCATGCAATGTGGGGATGAAGGGGTTAAGAATTCATCATGAGGCAGAGGGGTGTCTTGGGCTGAAGGGAAACCCTAGGCTGGGCGGGCTCGGTGCTACCACCTGCCTCAGGCGGTTCTCCAGGCTCCCGCCAGTCCTTCCAGTATATTCCTTTTCTGCTGGAGACGGCCTGAGTCCATCTTGCCTGCTTACATCCAAGACTGACCCACAAGGCACCACTGGACACTTGTTCCTTCTCAAAAACGCATGTTCCAAAGCATTTTCTCTCCAGCTGTTCCTCCAGAAGGCGCTGGCCAGCCCCGGAGCGGCAGCTTCGCCTGCTTCCACCACGAGCCCTCCTCCCACCCCGCAGGTGGTCTGGCTCTGCCCGACCTCGACCTCGACCTCCACCTCCATGTGCCCGGCCTGCTGCCAAGCAGAGATGGCTGTGCACGTTTCCTCCCCTGCCCTGGTGCCTGGGGCCGCGTCCCCAGGTCTCCGTTGGGTCTGCTGTGTCCTGTCTGACAGCAGCCTTGCGGTCTAGAAGGGGAAGAAGGTTCCTTCAGCGACATAACCCCATCTCACCTGCCCTGCTCACCTCCCCTCTTGGCCTGACCTTTCCGGCAGAATCCCCTGCATGTTCCAAGTCCCTCCTCACGTGGGAGAGCCCCCGCGCCTGCCCACACCCAGCTTCCCAGCTGCCTCCATCATCCCGTGAGCATCTCAACTGGAGGAGGTCAGAGGAGTCACGTTCTGGAAAGAACGCAGGTGTGGGTTCAGTGGAGCAGTTGGTGGATCCCAGCTGAAAACAGCTGTGTGACCCTGGACCACCCCGCCTGTACCATGGACCCGGGGAGCCTGCCTCCCCAAGGCACGGGGCTGAACTGAGGAACCCCGGCTGATGTCACCTACCAGGCACAGAGCAAACTGCTCCGCACATCTCACTCTGAGGCGAGGCACGGAGGCTCCGAGCAGGTGGGAGAGCCCTGCCACCCGCCTGGGAGCTGACCCAGGCCGACCCCTGACCACACCATCGCCCTCGCTGCTACAGCTTGTCTGGCACGCGCCCCTTCTCTGTCCTCTGCACCCCTCGCCCCCTCCAGCACTTTGGCTGGGACCACGCTCCCCGCCCTCCTTCCCGCCACTCTCAGAGCCCCATCCCGCCCACGGGACTGGGAAAGGAGACAGAGTCCCGTCGGATTAACTGCTACCTCCCCGGTGAAGCCGGGGTCACCAAGTTCGCCGAGTGGACTCATGACACGGGGGCAAATGCTGGAGGTGCCATCCGGTTCCCTGCCTCCACTCCAGGGAGGCAGAGACAGCAGACGTCCCCCACCCCACCCACTGGGCTCATCATTCCCCAGCGCGACCGGGAGGAGAGGTGGCCACAGCCCTCGCTGTGCCCTCTGGGCTGGCTGCACTTTGGAGGAAGACAGAGGTCGTGACTATGTTCGTCCATCGTAACAAATGAGGCTCTTTGAACTGGAGGCTCAAAGGGATTTCAAGGATCACCATTCAGGAGTTCTTGGTTTTTGGGGGGATTTATGGGAATCTGAATCCCTTTGAGAACCTGAAACAAGCTGCAGAATCACACCCAAGTACAGTGCACATGTGTCCACTGCACACACATGCAGGTGCACGCAAAGACACCCACAGACACACACACACACACACACACACACACACACACACACACACACACACAGAGGCAGTTTTGGAAGACACCAGGGGCCGCAGGTTAGGGACCCAATTCTAGCCCAGCCCATCCCTTCCTGCCACGCTTCTCATGAGCAAACTGAGGCCCAGACTTGCTGTGGTCTTATCAGCATCCTCCCGCAAAGTGTCCAGCTCTCCTCCCAGCACGTGGCAGGTACTCGAAGCCACGGGGCTGGCCGTGGCCAACCAAGCGTGAGTGGATATGACCTGCGTCGCTTCCAGTGGAGCCTCTACGAGCCAGCACGCTACTTAGCAGGGTCCCTTCCCCTTGCCGCGGTAAAACCAGGAACATGCCAGACGGTACCGGCTCCATGAGCAGTATTCCCCGCTGACCCACAACGGACACGTGGCCTGAGCGAGAAAAAACCCTTTGCTGTTTTGAGCCACTGAGAAGCTGGGGCTGCTTTGCCACGGCAGCATAACCGAGCATGAGCCGGCTTGCTTCGCTTTTCATGTAGCTTTCACACCGGACATACATCCTACCGGGAACACTCTGCCTTCCTCCTCCCTCAGGGCCTGCTGTGCTACTCACCCTTCAGTTCTGCCCCGAATTCCTTTCCGCGCTTTCCCTTTCCCTCGCCATCCCGGACCACCTCAGGCGGCGGAAGCTCATCTAACTGCCCTACCCTGCCCTGCAAGTGCTGATCTCATCGTTCTTCTCTCTCTCCAGGCCGTGAGCTCCATGAGGTCAGCAACCATGTCTGATTTAGTCACTACTGCGTCCGCAAAACCCAGAGAAATGTCTGTTAGGCAAAAGATTGGCTGGGATGTTGAATGGATGACTGGATGGACACGTGGATGCATGGATGACGGATGGGTAGACGGGTGGACAGACAGATACATAAATGGACTGGGTGGGTGGAGAGTTAGATGGATGGGTGAAGCATCACCCGTCCTGCTCGTCGGAAGAAAATCTCATGTGCAGTCACGCTTCTAAAGAACTACTCAGTCTTGATCCCGTCTCTTCCCCAAGGTGTATCTGATCGGGACTAAAAAAGAGTCACGGCGGTCTTTCCCCGAAAACCTCCTGTGACCAGGCACAGTGTTAAGTATTTTACGTGTAGTAACGCTGGTCCTCACAACAGCCAAGGAGGCAGGTCCTACGACTCCAGCTCACAGACAAGATCAGTGCCCTGGAGAGGTGACTGCTGCTTGTCCAAGGCCGCACAGGCTGCCCGCCACCAACAGGAGAGCCATGTGTCTGGGCTCCAGCAGGCTGGGGAATCTGAAGGCATTATGCCTGGTGAAAGGGGGGAGGAAGGACTCGGCTCGGGTTCCAATCCCCACGTCGCAAACAAGAGAAGGGGCCAGAACTTTCCTCCCGAAGGGGGGCGGTGCATCTCTCACCGATGGAGCCGGAGAGGGTGGGCCACGAACTGCTCCTTCTTCTGGTTTGTCTGGTTTCGAAGAATGACGGATGCTGCTTGGGGCGTGGGGCGGGGGGATGTCCGGGATCCCAACATATCACCTCTAAGTGCCTCCCAATGGAAAGGAGAGGTCTCCTCTGGACTGGGCTGTACGTGGCCCGGAGGAAAGGGTGAGTTTCTGCACAGGGTTTCTATACTGCTGTATGGGCAGCTGAGCCAGGACGACTTGGCGCCGTGGGACGCAGGGTGCAGGTCAGAGTCCTGGGGGGGGGGGGGGGGTGGTCACTGGATTCAAGCATGGGAAAGAGCCCCTGGAGGCAGGCAGGCCTGCTCAGGCCAGCGCTAATTTCTCCTAGCGATAAATCTTTCTAATACTGGAAGGGCCTCGTTCCAGGCAAATTCTGCCTAATTTCCTCTTCGAAAGTTGCCAAGTTCTCTCTCATTGTTGTATTGTCTCGAGAGGTGAGAAAAACAGCCAAGGGTGCACTGTGGGTGACTGTTCCCAAGTTCTCCTTCCTGGCCCAACTTCTTAGGGAAAAAACAGCACGTGCTTTTCAGACCGGAAAGCTCTTTCTCACTGGCTTCCAGTAAGAAGGGAACCCACCCTGTCCCTGCCCCTGACGCCTGGCCTCTGGAGATCCTCTTGGGAGAAGAGCCGGTCTCTGAGACCATCGGGAGACGAGAGTCTCTTTGTTCTGGTTCCGCCTGGACCCTGTTTTAGGAGCAGGGGGCTCCTGTCTACTTCTCACGGATGGGCAGAAACCCAACTGCAAGGCAGAAATCCCCAGATGATGGGCGCCACAGGGCTCTTTAATGCTGGCTACCCCACCCCACAGGCCGGCAAGGAGCCCCCCCGCCCTGGACGCTTTCATTGCACCATTTATGTTCTTATGTAGTTACTTCCTCACAATGAAACATCAGCACAAAGGGCATTAAGGGGGGAAAGAAGATAAATAGGCCCTTTCTGCACCCGGGGATTCTAATAACATGGCATTAGGGAGCTCATGCTGAAAAACACAAAGCTTCCAGAAAGACACCAACTGGACAAGGCTGGGAGGCTGGTGCCTTTGTCTGGGGATTCGACCTGCTGGCACATCGCTCGGGCTCTCTGCGCTGGGAGAAGGCACGGTTGCCAGAGATCGTCTCTTAACCTTCCCTGAACTCGGATAGGTCAGCTCCCAGAGGTCTGAGTGAGGCAGCGATTCAAATTCTAACAAAGCAGCTTTGTCAGGAGGTCCCTGGGAGAGAGATGGAGGTTGGAGAGGGAGGAACAGAGGGAGGAGGAGACACAGAGGCAGTTAAGTCAAGATGCACGGAGAGAAGGGCCTGGGGTGGAGAGAGGCTTGGGATGGAGAAAGACATCAGGAAAAAAAACAAAACAAAACAAAAAAAAACTATAAGAGAAGCAGAGAGTGAAATATAGCGAGAGACAGGGAGACACGGGGAGAAGAGAAAGTGTCAGAGAGAGACAGAGGAAAACAGATTCACGTGGGTACGAGAACCCGAAAGAGAGACCGAGAGTGAGAGCCTGGCAGGCGAGCGTGGGGACCCCTGCAACCCCAACATCACCCCACGGGAGAGAACAGCCATACACATGAAGCAGGACGTGACCCTCTTCAGAGCTGCTGGAACAGGCCAGACCCTCCAGCCTTGTGAGGTTTCTTCCTCTGGCAGGGAGGCAGTGCGTGGAACACGGGGCCGCAACGAGAAGTTCCAGGGTCCAGCCCCGTGCAGCACTTCCATCATTCTGCGATGACGGAAACGGTCGTTATCTGCACCGTCCAAGCAGCAGCCACTAGGTCCGTGTGCTATCGAGCACTCGAAATGTGGCCAGTGGACCACGGATCTGCATTCTCAACTTGATTCAGTAAATTAAAATGCAGACAACCCAGTGTGGCTAGTGGCTGCCGGCGGGAGGCACCACTGGGGGGGGCATTTCACCCTCTGCCTGCCCTGTGGCCAGGGGCGCCCAGACCCAGACGATGCTGCTCCAGGCGGCCTTGCCCCCTGAGCACAGCAGGCTGCGTCCTGGTCCTTCCTGCACGCACGGCAGGGAGGACTGCTCAGTCATGCCACAGCTCCGGGTCCCATCACACAAACCAGGACAAACCCAGAGAAGGGTCCTGCGGACACTGTCGACAGCACGCGAGGAGCGCCGCCCTGGGGCGTCAGGTACCTTCCAGCCCAAAGGCCATCTCCAAGATGACTCGGAACCCAGTTATGTAACAAGGCGGCCACACACGACCCATGAATCATGGAGGGGAGGGAGGAGGGCGATGATGAGAAGGAAGCAAGGTGGAAGCTGGTGGAAACGGCGGAGGGAGAGGCTGGGGGGGGGGGGTTGCACCCACCTAGGCTCCCTGAGTAATGGGGTGGAGGGCCGTGTGTGAGTCCCGCTCTCCTGCTCCAGCCTCTGTCCACCGGAGCTGGGGGGTGCAGCGAGCAAGGGGGGTGCTGGCGCAGGCCCGCCTGTCGGCTCGGCAGGGGGAGCTCTGACGCGAGGCCACGGCCGGACGCAGCCCCAGCCAGGCGAGTCATAACCGCCGGCCCGCAGCCACGGCCTGGGTTAAAGGGACATTCCACTGCCCAGCAACCCACATCCCTCTAAGCCTCCCTGCCCCTCCACCCCTGGGTGAGCGGCATTCGGGCCTTCCTTGGGGGGACGCCGGCCCCTCCAGCCCCAGGAACAATGCGACCCTCCTGCCGGCCAAGCAGCAGCCACTATACAGCCCAGGAGATTGGGGCTCAGGGCCCTCCCCACTCTAGCTGGACTACTTCAAGGTTTCCCTCCCTCCTGCCTCCCTCTGGTGCTCCCTCTCTGTCCTGCAACTAGACTGATCCCTCTACTGTCCCTTCCAACCTGTAAGAGCTTTCCACGGCTCCCCATTGCCCTCGGAACATAGCCTTGGCTTCTTCACTTGGCTAGTAAGACCCATAGAGTCTGGCTGTGACCCAAGAGCTCTGGACATCATCTACAGGGCCCTGAACCTGCCTCCCCCTCTCTTCCAGGGCAGCAAACGCCCCCTCTCTCACATTCATGCTTTGCACCCGCATTCCCTCTGCCCCGAGTGTGTGCCCCCCATCGTGGCACACTCCTACTCATCCCTCTATGCCCCACTATAACGTCGCCACCCCTGGGGAGCCTTCTCTGGCCCCCCCAGGCCAAGTGAGTCAGTCCCTGCCCTCCGGGATGTGCCTCTATTTTAGCTGTTATCTCTGTAGTCACGTGTTTAGAGCTCGGTCTCCCCAGAGAGCCCCACAACTCTTCGAGGATGGGGCCAAGGGGCTCATTTACCTTCCTCCCCCAGCACAGGGAGCAGGCCGGCTCGGTGCTCTGTGAGTCAGTAGGATTTTCTCTGTACCCCTCTTCTCCAGCTTTCCACAGGATGCTATTACTGTCCCCACCCCCCGAATGTCCCGCCGCTGCTCAGGTCCCAGCCCAAGGGGGCCGGAAGTGGCTGCCCCCACAGACTCCAGATGGCAGCTGTCAGAGGGGCCGGAAGGACAGACAGGAGAGTTCTGCTGGCTGGGCTGGGGGGTGGGGAGGAGGAAAAAGGTGAGGGCAGGTAGAAGAAAGACAGCCCAGTGCAGAGGTCGCCAGAACTGAGAAGAAAACAGACGGGCGGCCATGGTGTTGGTGTCCTCCAAGGGGTGACAGTAAAGAAGACGATTTTTCTAAAGAATTAGCTGTTCGAGTCAGCCTGTTGAGCTCAGCATTCCTCAGAGGCCAGACCATGTGCCTCTCGCCTTCAGTGTTGTTACACAATCTAGTGGCCGCTTTGGAAATGCGTTTTAGGGAACATCTCTTCAGGCTCAGGGCAGATCTCCCTGGAGTGACAGAGTTAGAAAGAATATGTTCCTAAAAGGAGGGCCTGTTCTCCCAAAGACAAGAGAATGAATTCTCTCTAGATGAGCACTTTCGGACTCGGGGTCCCTGCCGGAGGCTGGGACGGCTCTGCCCGAAACGACACAGGACACATCGCATGTATACACTGCTGCAAATTTTTCAGCCACGATTCCTTGCCTGGTGGACCCACCTCTCCCGGACCACAAGGCCCTGGAAGGGCCATGAGAGTACACAGCCCCTATGGTCAAGGCTGGGTATGTAACCTAGGGTGGGGCCATCCCTGGGATGTAGGGGACTACAGCAGGGCCAGTCAGAATGTTCTGTGAGATTTTACCGAAGGGTACTGGAAGGAAAATGGGCTCTCACATTTTTAAGGATAGAAGTCCCTCTTTCCCAGGGTGCCTGGGGGGCTGAGTCAGTTAAGCAACCGACTCTTGATTTTGGCTCAGGTCGTGATCTCATGGTTCATGAGTTGCAGCCCTGAGGCGGGCTCTCTGCTGGCAGTGAGGAGCCTGCTTGGGATCCTCTCTCCTTCCCTCTCTGCCCCTCCCCTGCTCATGCATCCACATGTATGCTCTCTCTCAAATAAATAAATAAACTTAAAAAAAAAAAGTCCATTTTTCTCATGCATGGAGAAACCGTCCCTGACAATGAAGCCAATGCACAGAAAGAGAGCCAGGAAATGGAGACAGAGAGAGTCCCTGAATACTATTAGCACTTGACTCCTGGATCAAGCTATGTCTGAAGGCCTCTCTTAGACTTCCCAGTTACTTGAACATAATTACAGCATCAAATTCTTTTCGCTTCAGAGAGTCTGAATGTTTGTATCGTTTCCAAACAACAGCCCTGACCGATACACACAAAATGCACCCTTTTCCAAGGAGACAGCTCTGGGGGGCTCAGTCGGTTGACCTTTGGTTTCGGCTCAGGTCATGATCCCAGGGCCGTGGGAGGGAGTCCCGCATCAGGCTCTGGGCTGAGCGGGGAGCCTGATTAAGACTCTCTCCCTCTGCCCCTGTCTACTGCTCGTGGTGTGCACGCTCCCAATCTCTCTCTCTCTCAAAGGACAAAAAAAAGACTGAGACCGACGAGAAGAACCTCCTCCTCACTCGAAGTAGAGCAAAAGGTGGCATGTGTTGCTTACTACAGCCTTCTAAGTCCTAAAAACATGCCTTTGCGCCTCAGTTACCTCATCTGTAAAATGGAGATCAAAAGACCCATTTCTCAGGTTTGTGGAGAGAAAGAAAAGCATAAGACATAAGGTTCCTGGGCTGCAACAGGCAGGCGGTAGGAGCTCAGTCTGTGCACATTCCCTGCTCCTCTCCCAGAGAGGGCCCCACGGTTTATACCTTTCTTATGCTGGAGAAGAATGTGCCCTAAGCTAAATAACCTTCCCTCCTGGGAGCTGGCCGTCTCCTCTGAGGGAAAGCGGAGTGCGAGGGCGCGGAGGGGGCAGAGGAAACTGCTTGTTCATGTTTGTCTCTCCTACCTGCAGTAAGACTGTTCCCCCAGGGATTGTGAGCTGTAAACAGTACTTCGGGGCATTCTCCCAGGACAGCAGCTGAACGTCTTCAATAGCGCTGTAGGAGACCGAGTTTTCCATGTACCCAGTTGGCTGCAGCAAAAAGAAAAAAAGAAAAAGAAAGAGAGAAGACACACATTGGTTACAAGATCAGGCACAGTATCCATGCCTCAAAGAAGGTTCCAGAAAACATCCTCCCAACCCCCCCCCACCCCCCATTCTGGCAACAGGCAAACCGAGTTGGTACAGACACGGGGCGACTCTGGAGACCAAAGGAACTCTGTCTTTCCTAGCATCCCAGCTGGCAGGAGGGGGCTGCAGTGGAAACTCGCCCCCGTGTTTGGAGCTGTAGAGTCGGGACCAGACTGGGGACACCTTAAGGGCAAAGCCTGTGCCCTGTTCCTCTGGGCGTTCGCGGGGCCCAGCACAGGGCAGAGCCTGGATCCCTCCAGCCCTCACTGTGTGCAAGCCACTGCCTTCTCCTGCCCAGAATGCAGTCATAGACCCCCTTCGATTTCCGGGTCTTGTCTCCCCACCCACATATGCACTCCCCACTCAAGACCCAGGGCCACGTTCCAAGTCGACGAACTGTACCCCCCTACTCCCTGTTCAGTGTCCTTCCACAGCTCCTGGTGGCCCAAGCACGAATCCCACGTGCCCCTCCACCCCTGCCAAGCTCCTTCCTCCAGCCGCACCCACTTTCTCTTCTCTGTCGGCCCTCCCCAACGGCCCACCCGGTGGCACCACACAGTTAGCCTGCCCTTTGTCCCCAAACGGTTGTGGCCCAATCCCTGGCATCTCCTCCTCCAATGTCCAGGCCTCAGCTCCACAGGTCTTCTGGGGGGCCTGCTACCCCCCAGACCCTAAAGCCCACCTGGCCACATCCTTCCCTGTGCCCTCGGCGCTCCGCGCACCCCACTGAATCACTGTGGACGTTTACCATATGTCATCTACTGATGCCTGCCTCCTGGCCAGGCTGCAGCTCCGTAAGGTCCGCCCCATGTCTGTCTTGCTCCCTGCCCTCTCTCCACAGAGCCCGGCACATGGCAAGGGCTCGACAATTTGTGTCGAAAGGAAGAACTGGAACAGCTTTCGTCGGTCAATGCTGGGGTGAGGGCAGGGAGAGAGAAACTCACAGCCGCTCACTACTCTCTGAGGGAGCTCCCCTGTCACGGAGAGAAGGCACCAGGAGCCAAGGGGATGCACTGGTCACCAGGTACCAGCAGCGCTCTTACCGCCCTGACCCCAGGAAGCCAGGAAGCCATAATTTAGCAGAGCCAGAGGCAAGCGTAGCTTAGCCGAGAAGGCAGAATGTGACGGCTGACGCGTCCCCAGCCGTGGCACGCGCCAAGCGAGGTCTCCTTCCATCCTCACAACGGCCCCGTGGAGCAGGTGCCAGGGCCATCCCACCGCACGATGAGGACCCTGAGGTGTCACATGACTTGCCCAAGGTAGGCCAGCTGGGACGGGGGCTGGCCAGGGCCGAACCGAGCTGGTGACTCAGGAATCGGTGCCCTAACCACTCCCCACTGAGCTGCACACAAGTGGGGGCGCAATGTAAAATCCATGGCCTGACGAGTTCATTCTACCATCAGGATTTAGGACCGCCACGAGGTTTTAAATTTCCATTTCTGTCTGCCCAAGTTGAGATGCAGTGGTGGTGGTGGAGAGGGCTGAGGGCACAGGCTGCGACAAATCTCCCTGATATGATCGGTCACCGGGCTCAGGAAGGGAGAGAGGTTCTTTCATTCATTCATTTACTCATTCACTCATCTGACGTATTCGTTGGGCATCTATTACGTTATAGGGCCCATATGCCGGGTGCTGGAGATACAGCAGTGGATGAGACAGGAGCCCAGGGGGGCAAAGAGACAACAAACCAAATACACAAATAAACAGCAGGTGCTGCACCACGAATCCAAGAGGGTACGCTCACAGGGGCTAAGAGCTGCGGTGCCCGGTGCCCCCGAGAGGTGGAGCAGAAGTACGCCCCAGAGCTCGGAGCTCGTGGCCAGTGCAAAGGCCCAGGCGTGGGAACAAGCTGGGCGTGTTCAGGGAGGAGACTGCCCAAAGGAGGAAGGCCACTCCCAGAGGGTCCTGTGGACCCAGCCAGGGGTCTGGGGTGGAGTGTTGTTTGGGGAAGAGACTCGGGAGGAGGGGACAGAAGCAGGAAAAGCCTGGAGGCTCCAGAGCAGGTCCCTAGCAAACAGAGGCGGTGGGGGGGGGGGGGGGGGGGGAGGCAGCGGGGGAGGGGCAGTCAGATCCCTTCTGCCCTTCCCCAAAGGCACAGAGCCCACCCCTCAGCACCAATCCCAGGAGCCTGTGTGTCTGACCAGGAGAGTTGCCGTGGTGCAGATGTGTGGGCTCCCCTCACCTTGCAGCCTGGGCCTGCGCCCCATGCACTGTTCTGTTCTCGGTATTCCGCCATCAATGACTCAGCTCTGACTGCACATCTTGTCCCGAGAATATCCGTGCGACCAGGGACTCGGGGGATTGGTTAGACACTTATTATCTGAACCCACGTTCAAGTATTTATTGTGTGCTGTCTCCCCTGCTAGTGTTCCAGCACAAGAGCAGAAATCTCCACCTGTTCTGTTCCAAGTGCCCAAACAGACCCTGGCACTGAGACGGGGGTAGTCATTTTCTTCTAAATGAAGGAATTATTTTCCTAAATAACACAGGGTTCATCCATGTATTACTTCTAATCATGACACAGAACATACTTGGGGAAGATGCTTTCTGGGGATCATTTTAAGAATTAAATTTTAAAATTAAAACTTAATTGACAAATGAAAAAAAAAAAAAAAATCTCCTTTCGGAAACAATGGCACCCGGGTACCAGATGCGCCAAAGGCCTTTCTGTCGTGGCCCAAGTCCACCTCCCTCCCTTTACGAGGTCTGGTCGGCCTCCAAACTCCATGCCGTTGACCCCTTGAGACATACAGAGGCCAGAGGACACGGGTTGAGCCATGGCCACTAACACATCTGGAAAACCGCCAGACCACACCAAACAAGAGAAAGATAGCAACGCCCATTCCGTAAATATCTGGACTCGATGATCCAAACCGAGCCAACGGCCAGCCTCGTTTCTTTAGAAGCGCACCTATGGGCCTCGAAGCCTCTGCCTCCCACCGGCCTCCCCGGGGACCCTGGGACACAACGAGGCTCCGCACTGCCCCGTGTGGCACCAAGCCCGTGGCGACCACACGCTCTGGGCGGGGTGACCACTCCCGACATGTGCGATGTCCAGGAGGCGGGGCTTGCCTGTGTCTGCCTTTCTCACGACCCTGCTCCAGCTGCTTCAATGTGGCCTTGATTAGAAGTTACAACACAGGCTTTTTGGGGAAAGGTTGGGTATAAATAAATACATACTGGTTTTTAATAGCAGACTTTCTGCTTTCCCACTGTTCGAAACAGTACAGGCTAAAAGCAAAATGTGTACAGAGACCTGTGTTCGAGTCTCTTAACTGTGTGGCTTCATGCAAGTTACTGTACCTCTCTGAGTCCATTTCAGCCAATGGTAAAACGAGAATTTATTAGACAGGATTATTTTCTAATAATCCTTTAAGGAGACCCAGTCTGTCAAGGCTTAGCACCGCATCTGGAACATTCTAAAAAGCGCAGTAAAATGAGGTACTGCGAGAAACAATAAACTTTACCTCTAGGCTCTTTCTCCCCCAGACCCATACCTCTGGTCTAACGGTGACAAAAGGATCAGATAAACACCAACTGAAGGACGTTCCTCACAACACCTGACCAGTACTCATCAAAACCAAGCAAAGTCCAAGCAACTGTCCCAAACATGAGAATTCTCTGTCTATGGAGGAGGACCACTCCTTGCACTGTGGGATCCCCAGTGGGATCCTGGGACAGAAGACGGACATTAGGTAAAAACGAAGGGAATCAAATAAAGCATAGGCTTTAATAACAGCATATCACTACTGGCTCATTAGTTGTGACAAATGTATCCTGTTTCTGGGACATGTTCACAACTGGGGTAGCGGGCTTAGGGGTCCATGGAAACTCTGTGCTGCCTTTGTAACTTTTCTGTACATCTCAAACTGTTCTAAGATAAAATGTTCACAGACAGAAATTAACTGCTGCCGTGTTATTGCTAGCATCGTCTTCGACGACAGAGCCTAGGCAGGAGCCCAGGGGGCTTACGAGGGAAAGGGGACGGATCGGGACTGAGAGTCCCTGAATGCTCTCTTGGGATTCAGGTGTGAGCCAGTGCTGACCACGGGCCTCCTTCGTCCGGGTACTTTCACACGGCTGGGGCGATTTCACAGATAACTGATAATTCCTTGGTAATCTGAACACGATGATCTGAGTTACAGTGCAGGAGATTCCTACATGGGGTAAAGGCTGAGTCAGATAAAAAAGAAAAATTTAATTCCCCTCCACTTGAGGGAAGCTGGGAAATCCAGCTCTGAAAGGTACATGTAAGAGAACAACAAGCAGACTCGGTTGTTTCTATCTGTAAAACAGTGCGAGGCCATACTGCACGATTCTGTGTACGTGACGTCTCGGAAGGAGCAAAACTACGGAACTTGAACTCAGACTAGCGCTCTCCAGCGGCCAGGGTGCGGGTGGGCACAAGTTACCAAGGGGCACGGGGAGCTGTGTGGGGTGATGGAAATATTAAAAAAAAATTTTTTTTTAAGTTTATTTATTTATTGTTGAGAGAGAGAGAGAGAGAGAGAGAGAGAGAGAGAGCGCATTGTGAGTGGAGGAGGGGCACAAGAAGAGAGAGATTCCCAACCAGGCTCTGCACTGTCTGCACAGAACCCAACTCAGGGCTGGAACTCATGAACTGTGAGATCATGACCTGAGTTGAAATTGAGAGATGGGACGCTTAACCGACTGAGCCACCCAGGTGCCCCTGGAAATAGTCTGTATCTCGATGGTGGTGGTGGTGGTTACCTGACTGTGTATCTTTGTCAAAACTCACAAATCTACACCCTTAAAGGATGAATTTTACTGAAAGTGAATTAGAGGTCAAACCTAAGAAAGGCAATGTGTGAATACTGTAGATGATTTGGAAGCCGATGAATAGAATGAAATCTTCCAGATAAAATCACGTCAAGACCACTCATTAGCACTTTGGTATATTACCTTTATATTATCCTCCTGATTATTTTTTATACATGATTTTTTTCCTTTTTTTTTTTTACAGAGCCCAAGTCATACAATACATACAATCTTGTGACTTGCCTGTTTTTTTTTTTTCTTTTTAACATAATGTTCCATCACATGCACATCGTATATTCTGGACAATGATTTCCAGAACTATTATTTAGTGGCTATAAAGCATTTGGCCACTGTTTTATCACTGCTTCCCACCTCCCCCCACCACCATGGACAGTGTGGTTGTTTCATTTTATGCCACTATAAACAACTCCACAATGAACATCCTTGTGAAACGTGTTTTTCTACCCTATATTTAGGATTATTTCCTTAGGCCAGATTCCCAGAAATGGAATTACTGGGACAAAGGGTAAAAGCATATTTTACGTCATTGCCAAATTGCTCTCATTAAAGAGATATTAAAGAGAACCGGGGAGCCCCGGCTAAGGCTGGGGGGGGCCTTCGTCCTGAGCCCCGAGCCTGGCTGGGTCCTGGAAAAGCCAGGCTCTGATCCCGGTGAGCTCAGGGGGACCACATGGCCGGCCAAGTGCCCACAGCCCGACTGCGCCGCACAGGGGCTGGGATCGCAGAAGTCTGCACACGGGGGTCCAGGCGTGTGGGGACGCTGCTCTCCCGTGGGAGTTGAGGTGCCTCTGTCCTTTTGCCCTTGGGGACTGATGAGGGGCTAGCTTGGGGGTTTTGGTGTCCGCCAGACCAGGAGGAGAGCGCTCCCCTCCTGCTTCTGTTTCTGAGATGAGCTGCTTCTCTAGCATCCCCTCGATGCCTGGATCTGGGCTCAGGAGAGCAGAGCCTGGAGGGGGCTTCGTGAGGGCCCCTAGTCACCAAAGACCCTCGGAGCTGACATTCCACACTGGGAACCCCCTCGGACCTCCCACGTCAGAGTAGGCAAGGAGTGGGGTGACCAAACTCCCCTGAAGCAGCCCCTCCCCCCGAGGCCCCCAGGCTGCACCTCCCCCTGCTTCCCAGGGAGCCAGCTCCTTCCCACCCAAACCTGCCTGGTTTCCATGGGGATTCCTCTAAAATCGAATGTGAATCATGATGTCTGCGACCCCCAAGATGAGGCTCAGGCTGACTCAAGGCATATGTTGGGAAGGTGTCCAGCACCAATCCCAGGAAGGGGAGCAGGGAAGAGGCTCCCAGACCCCAAGAGGAGAAGCCGGTCTGGAAACACCCTCCATGAGCTCACTCCCGAGGCAGGTGGACGTGGGAGGCTGGGAAACCTTGCCCCCCGGGGGACCCGGGCTGAGAACAGCAGGCTGTTTGCCACGGGTGGGGGTGGGGGTGGGGGTGGGGCTGGGGTTGGCGCCCTGGCACCCTGCTGGGTGAACCACACTATAGACAGGTCCCCCTCTCCCTGCATGGAAGCTGCCTGAGTCATCGTGGAGGGAGATCCCTCTCTGCACAGCCCGACTCCACATGGCACCATCCCACTGGAATGAGGATGGGTTTGCTGCTGCTCGCTGCCCCCTGGACACACACCCTGGACTCAAAGGACAGATGTCAGGTCAGAGGATAGGGAAGCCTCTTCCAGCCCGTTTGGAGAGTCAACAACAACGGCAACAGTAATAATGACGGCACTGTTACCTCTGGTAGTACCACAGAACGGCTCGGATTGGAGGAGTGGGTTTTAGCTCACCTCCCCCTGCTGCTTTCTAGAAGTGAGATAAAATTCATATAAAATCAAACGCTAACCACTTTAAAACGTACAACGCAATGGCCGCTGGCACATTCACAGTGTCGTGCAACTTCACGGCACTTAGTTCAGTGCTAAGGCATTCTCAGCGCTCCGAAAGGAGACTCCGTACCCATGAAGCAGTCACTCCCCCACGGGGCTGCTGGCCGCTGGTCTGCTACCTGTCCCCGCGGCTTGGCCTCTTGTGGACATTTCCCGTCAGTGCAATCACGCAGCACGTGGCCCTTCTCGCTGGCTCTTTTCCCTGGAGGTTCCGAAGGTTCACCCACGTCGCAGCATGTATCAGTTATGGCTGCATAACATCCCGCTGAAGGGACAGGCCACGTTTGGCTCACTCCTTCGCAGCTGAGGGACATCTGGGTGGTTTCCCCCTTTGGGGGAGGGGGGACAGTCTGTTGCATATTTTTCCGGTGATAAGGAAGGACGTGTGCCCCGCAAACACAGCCCTGGCGAAGCCCCTCGCACACGGAAAGGCACAGGTGCCCCTGGATAACACGCCTCGAGCGGTTAGCACGTGGCCAGCACCATGCCGAGGACACGTCTTCTCCCACTTGACCATGCCGCAGCCCTGGAGGGGGGCCATGTTTACCCCTGTTTATCCATATGCTACAGACGAGGCAGGTCCAGAGAGGTGCTGACATGTCACGGAACCCTGCTTTAAAGAGACACACCCAGGACTCAATCCCACAACCGCCGGGGACGGTGGCCTCCACCCGGCACTCTGCCAGCTCCTCCAGCCGGAGCCACACTCCGGTGTGCACACCGAAGGGCTCGCGCACACTGCGAACGCGTGCTGTGCACAAAGGAGCCAGGACCGGAACCTGGCGCCACCAGGGTCTCGGAATCTGCCCGCCAGCTGCCACCCCGCCCTGCGGGCCCCCAGGCCACCTACGGCCCCACTGGGCGTCGAGGGCAGAAATCCACACGGGCTCACTTGGGAAAGGCCTGTCAAAATATTTTGATGTTCTCTTTAATCCCACAAAGGGAAAGCTGCACCGCAAAAGCAAAGCGGCGGTAACAATTCGCTGCTACGTGGGTCAGTCTGGGCCCCAGGCCCGGAGCAAATCTCCTCCAGTGCCTTTCACACCCCCCACCTCCCCGTGTTTCCATAAACCAGAGACAGCCAACGTGGCTTAAGCTTTTCCGGTTGCTCCAGGGCCACTGTCCCTGCCGCTGTCCCCTGGCGAGCTGCACCCCTCGCCCAGCACCACTCTTGGTCCCGCGAAGCGTCCACACAGCGGCCCGCCGCTCCCCTTCCTGGCCCCCGACTCGGAGACACTGTGTCAGGCTGCACGGCTTCTCCAACTGTCGTCTTGAGGCCAAATGCTGCCCATGTACCGTCCCCACCCCCTACCTCACCAGGTTACCGCTCTTCTGCAGGAGCCTGTGAAACCACAACGCCAGGCTTTATTTATTAGCACAGGCAACTCGGTTTTGAGCAAGAACACCTCTCAGGAGAAAAACACACCCTTCTTGTGTCTTATGGCCTTTTGTTTGATCGTCTTTTCTTGGTGGTAGGGGACTTAATGAAGGGCCGTGTGGCTCAAGTGGCTCTTAGGTCCGCACTGTCAGACCGAACTTTCCGTGACGGGGGAAGTGCTCTGCACCTGCGTGGTAGCCTCCTGTGGGCTACTGAGCACGTGCAATGTGGCCAGTGCAACGGTCACCTCGGGACTGAATTTGTGCAGTCACTCAACACGTGGAACCCCCCGCATGTGCAAGCCAGTGCCCAGTGTCTGGGGGCGCGACCCTACAGTCGTGCAGCTTTGGAGGCAGGGAAGAGACAGATGACCCAAGAAAATGGGGGACTCTGATGGATGGAAATTTGTGTTCTCAGGGCCTGGCACTTCTCACGTGTACCCCTGAGAGCTAAGCAACTGACCAAGTGAGTCTGGAAGGGAGGCTGGATGGAGGGACCAGCCCTGGTTCCCACTGAGGCCCAGAGGGGCTGGCATGGATGCCCTTCCTCTGCCCTACTGTCAGGACCTCCCAGCCTGGGAGCAACCCTGCTGGCTCCCCTTGCCCACCCCACACCTCTGCACGGCCCTCCCCACCTCCAGCAGCCCTGGGGAACCCGCACGGCCCTCCCGGGAGGCAGGTCTTGCCCCGTGACACATCAAATGAAGGTCCCGAGCAGGTACATGTCTTCACCAACCACACACAGCTATTCAGGCAGAGCTGGAAGGAGAACTGAGGCCTTCAGAGTACATGTCCTGGCCTCTGTCTGTAACAGCTGGTGATTAGAAGTCAGGTCAACCACCCTGTGACACCACCCCGTCCTCCAGCCAGCCAGCAGGACGGCTCGAACGGGAAAGGCAGTGACCAGCGTCGGCATAGAGACAGGGCATCTGGAATGCTCCTCGACTTCTAAACCGCTGTGGAAACCCGTGCACGGCTATGGGCTAAAGCTGGAAGCCCGGGTCCCCTGCGACCCTGGAAGCCCGGGTCCTATTCCCACGAAGAAGGGCTGACATACGTTCTCGCGGCGAGCTGTACACACATGCTGCCTGAGCACGACGCAGCCCTGGACCGGAACAAACTGGAAACCACCCAGGTGTCCATCAGCGGAAGAACTGGGGAAGAAAGTGTGTTGCATCACCCGGTGGAGTGCGACTCAACGGTGAGAAAGAAAGATCGGCAACGACACGTGGCACGCAGATGAACTAACTGCATGGACCAAAGGCTGAGGAAAGGACACTAGACACAGAAGCACAGATTATACGCTTCCGTTTATATAAAGTTCACAAGTGCACAAAACGAACTCCATGCTGAGAGAAGTCAGGGTACTGGTTACGAGGGTGACCGGCTGTCTGGTTTGCCTGAGCCTGAGGGACGTGCGTTCTTGAGATCCTGGGTGTTCGGCACTAAAGCCGGGGCAGTTCCGGGTAAACCAGGATGGGCGGGCACACCACTGCTTACCCCTGAGTGGGGACGGTACCCCGAAGGGCCAAGAGGGAGTTTCTGGAGCTTCGGCACCGTTGTAGGTCTTGATTCGGGTTGAGGGCAGCACAATGTTAAGAGACATCTGGGGCGCCTGGGTGGCTTGGTCGGTTGGGCGTCCGACTTCGGCTCAGGTCACGATCTCATGGTCCGTGTGTTCGAGCCCCGTGTCGGGCTCTGTGCTGACAGCTCAGAGCCTGGAGCCTGTTTCAGATTCTGTGTCTCCCTCTCTCTCTGCCCCTCCCCTGTTCATGCTCTGTCTCTCTCTGTCTCAAAAATAAATAAATGTTAAAAAAAAAAAAAAATTAAAAAAAAAAAAAAAAAGAGACATCAAGCAGGACACAATATATACTTCTCTGCATGTATGTTACGTCGCAGTGAAAGAATGTTTGAAAGACCACAAGTCTGAGAGTCGAATCCAGGCTCCACCACTTGCTGGCTGTGCGGCCTTAGGCAAGTCACCGGGCCTCTCTGAGCCTCAATTCTCTGCCTTGCAAAAGTCACATAGGATCCACACCCAGTAGGACGGCTATTTTAAAAAAGGGAATAACAAGTGTTGAAGGAGATACGGGGAAATTGGAACCGTAGTCATCCATGGCTGGCAGGAACGGGACACGGCGCAGCCACTTGAAAAGTCGGGCGGATGTTGGAAGAGCTAAACGGTTTCCACGTGACCCACAGGGGGCGTTTAATGGTGTGGGAATTACGCTGCAATAAAGAAGGTAACAGTGTACCTATCTTCAGGGTGCTGCTGAGAGCAACTAAGAGTGTGGCCTGCGAGCTCAGCACCTGTGAGAACTTGCCAATAGGTCACTGCAAGGGGGTTACACAGGGCGGCCCGAGAAAGGCAGCAGGAGGGGCTGCAGGCAGGGACATGACCAAGCGAGGGTTTAGCTGTTTGAGCTCCATGAGTTAAACTCCCAACACCGTGCCAGGTGCTAAGCAGGAGATCATCATAGCAAGGTGATCATTCTTCAAGCCTCAACAAGAAGGAAGAAGGGGTTTTGTGCAAACCATCTCCAACTCCTCCACAGATGACGCAAAAAGGGGGGACAGAGAGGGGTGTTCCGGCCTGGAGTCGGCCCTGGGGTCATCACGGGGTGATATGCCAGCTGCGGAAGACCAAAGACAAGTAGGACCCCATCGCTTAGACACTGCCTCCCTCAGAGAGACCCACCCCACCCCCTCTTGCCCCAACTCAACCAAGCCCCACCTTGGGGGCCTGGGACGGGCCACCGGGCAGAAGCGCTGCTGGACCCTTTTCCTGCCGCCCAGACCTTGGCTGAGCGCCACCTGTAGGCTGGGCTTCGAGGGCAGGGCCAGTCGGGGCAGGCCAAGGCTGTTCTCCACGGACCGCACTCCTTGGAGACAGTCAGGAGGCATGTTCTGGCTCATTAATCATGAGTCCAGCCATGGCAGCTGCCCCCTTTTATGGGCAAATGGCTCAAGAGGTTTAATGACAGAGGAAGAAGAAGTGATATAGCCATGTTCGGACTCTACAACCTCAGTCACCACCGTGGGATGGAAATCCGAGTCCCCGGGGTGTGGCACTCTTCCTCTGTACCACGGGGCCCCTCTGCCATCCCGGTAGCTGATCGAAGCTCTCGAGGGCCGTGACACACAGTCAGCACATTTCCAACCCCCGAGTCAGCAGCTACTTTTAGGGAGCAACAGCCCGGGAGCAAAGCCCGGACGCCTGGCCCTCGGGAAGTCCACAGGCACCATCTGGCTGATTCTTCACAAGGTTCCTGCCGGGAGCCTCATCCCAGAGAGGAAAAAGGGAAGGTTCGGAGCGGTTAGATGCTGGGCCCCAGGTCACAACTGGTAGGTGGAAAGGCCACGTCCTTATCCCCGGTTCCACGGTGCCTGCCCACTCTGCCAGATGCTGGCCTGGGGGGTCCCACAATGAGCAGGGTGTGCCAGAGTGGACCTTTTTTTTTTTTTTTTAAAGTTTATTCATTTTGAGGGGGGAGGGGCAGAGAGAGAGGGAGAGAGAATCCCAAGCAGGCTCCATGCTGTCAGCATGGAGCCACGAGATCGTGACCTCAACCGAAATCAAGAGTCGGACTCTCAACCGACTGAGCCACCCAGAGCGGGCCTCTCGATGGGAGGCGGGGGCAGAGGTGTACGAAGGTAACGACGATGCGACATGACAAGCAAGGTAACTGCGAGGTGTGGCTACAAAGGACAAGGAGCGGGGGTGGGGACAAACGCTGGGGAAGGCCTCCCAGAGTGACCTTTGAGCTGGGCCTTCAGGTGGGTCGGGGAGTGCCAGGCACTCCCAGAGGAGGGAATGGAAAGTACAGGGGGCCCAAAGTGGGGGACCCTGGTCTGGAAACAGGAAGTCATGGGATGAGTGGGCAGGTTCAAGGATTCTTAAAGGGGCCTGAGATGGGACGCAGGGCAGGGCACTGCCGCTGGCTGCCCAACCTTCCCAAACTCGGATTTCCTCTCTCTCCTCTCCCTTCTTTTTTTTTTTTTTTTTTTTTTAAATGAAGGTAGACATGTAAACGGTCAAGTGCGGAAGTGTGAAAGTGCACAGGTTTTACGTGCTCGGCGGGACATATCTTTGCGCAGGCTCAGCCTTGCACAACCACCACCCGGGTCAAGACAACGGAGGTCTCAAGCCCTCCGGCAGGCTCCCCAGTGCCCTTCCCGTCCGCACCACCTGGGGGTGTCGCTGCCTGGCCTCTGTCACCATAGGTGCGTTCTTGAACCTACGGAATCACAAATGGAACCCCACAGCGGACAGGCTCCTGTGTCCGGCTCCTTCTGTTCACCACGTCTGCAGACGCGTACGTCTGTGGCTCATTCGTAACTGCAGAGTGGTGTTCCTTCCAATGCACCGCCACTGCCAGTGAATCTTTGCTTGTTTCCAGTTTGGGCTCCCGTGTAGAAAGCTGCTGTGAACATTTCTGTACATATTTGGGGTGGGCGAAGCAGAGACAAAAGTATGTGGGCAAACACCCAGGAGTGGGATTCTTGGGTGGCCCACAGGCTAAAATGCTTGTATCTAAGCGCAAGAGACACACATTTGCAGGGAATCACAAGGAAGTTTGACGTGACACCAAGCTCCTGTGTCGAGCCTCTGTCACAGGTAGTTAAACCCGTCTGGTAGTTTGGAGGACAGAATCAGGCCAGCAATGGAGCTCGATTTTCTGAAAAGGTGGAGCGTATCTACCACAGAGAGGACCTCTGAGCCCCGCTGGAGAGACAGCACCCTTCTCAAAACTAGACTCAGGGCCACAGAGGAAGCGGCGGCAGAACCGAAACTTTGTGGCTACAGTGACAGAGAGAGCCAGCTCTCCTCCCCTGCACGTCCAGCAGGCTCCCCACGCTCCCCACAGATGCTTTTGCAAAAGGAGAAGATACGTTTGCTCCAGATCAGAGAGCTCGGAGCGCAAGGCTGGGAACAGGAACGGTATTTCTCTTTGTTAATATTGGGAGTAATTTAACCCTAAGATCACACACCAAGGTCAGGCGGGCCTGTCTGTATCCACTTGGTGTTCCCGACGTAAGGAGACCAGCAGGGATCAGACAGTGAATTTTTAGGTCTTCAAAAACACAAATTAGTTGATGGTGGAATTCTGCCAGGGAAACCCGTGGCCTCTGACAGCCTGGAAACGGGGGCACCTGCCTCTGTGTCCTCCTCAGCCGGGCACGTCCCAACCCGGGTGACTTCCTGAGAACAGGGATCCTGCGCTTCGATGGGCCACATTAGTCGGTTGCCCAGAGTAACGGTCTCCATCAAGGACCGTCTATGTGCTTCCTATGTGGGTCAACTACTGGGAGGCACTTTCCCACTGAGTTTTCAGAACGAACGACTCATGAGATTGGTGCCACTGGGATCCCACTTTGCAGCTGAGAAAAATGAGGCCCAGGGAAGAGAAATTACTTGCTCAAAAGCCATGCACCCACTTATTAACGAAGCCAGGACTGGAACTCTAGCCCTTTGACCTAATCCAAAGGTCAGCAACCATTTTCTGTAAAAGGCCAGATGGTAAATTCTCTAGGCTCTGTGAGTCACAATAATTCGACAGTGCTGTTGTGGTGTGAAAGCAGCCACAGACGAAATACAAATAATTGTGGCTATGTTCCAATAAAACTTTACTTACAAAAGCAGGCCAGGGCCAGGTTTGGCCTGGGGCCATAGCTTGCCAACTGCTAATTTAAACCATTCCAGAGCGTAAACATATGATGGGTGGCTGGCAGGGTGCATGGATGGGCAAACATGAGTGGAACGTTTTCTCTCTTTTTCTTTCTAAGGTGACTTTAGTGGACGGGTACGTGAGCGGGTGAACTTGCTACTTACTGTGTCTTGCACGGCTGGGTCCTACCGAGATGTTCTCCAGCAGTGTGCTCTGAGCACTGGCCTCAGCCCTCCCCCTAAAATCTGTCGATGCATCAGTCAGCCGCATTCTGCAGAAATTTCCCAGAGACGTATTTGGGGGGAAAGTCCCTTGGACCTATCTCTAAATGAAAGCAAAAGTCCCAGAAGCCAGAGCTACCCATGTCCTGGGGACATAAGACTGCTGGAGATGACCCAGAAGTGAGCTGTCAGGGCCCTACGTGGGGTGACCCACATCTCACTCTTGTTCCCAAAACAATGAAAATGAGCCAGCGTGACTGAAGTCTCCTTCAAAGAACCTCTGATAGCGCAAAGAAAGCTGGGCACACGTCAACACAGCCTTCTAGAAAATACCCAGAGGAAAGAGGGGGGGAGGGAGAAAAACACTGAGAATGATGCTTTGGTCCAACATGCACACGAAATGGGCCCAGAGAGGTATGGGAACTCCCCAGGGTCACCCAGCTGGGAGGGGCAGTGCTGAGACGGGACCCCAGAGCTCTCCCAAGATAAAGTCTGCTTGTCATGAGCCCGGCTGGTATCCTTCCCGAGCCCCCGGAGCTAGACCTCAGGGTGGCTGAGCATCGCCAGTGGTGAGCAGATGAGAGTTTTGGAGTCGCTCACCGTGCACTATGCTCCAAGGGGGCTCCTCACAACCATTCCCTCGGCATCCGGCCTCGGGACCCCCACCCCCACCCTTCACGGACTCACGCCTCCCTGACAGGATCCGACACCTCTTCTCTGAGATCGCAGGAGACGCTGGGCAGATGCTAACGCCTGTGTGCCATCACAGGTGCAAACTGTCTGCTCTCCACGACAACCTGAGAGAGGGAAGCAGTGACTCTTTATGAAGCCTACGTGAAGGGCTTTTCGAGCACCAGTTTATCTTCCCAGGAACACCCTGAGGCGTGGAGCGCTGGTCCTTCCCATTTTACAGATGAGTCAATGAGGCACCGAGCGGAAAAGTCACAAAGAAGCAGTGGGGCCAAGACTTAAATCCTGCCTCGCCCAACTCTCGGAATCGCTGTCAAGCCCTATGATGATGATGACGACAACGACGCTGGCATCCACGAATAGCCCAGAGCAGTCACCCAGCTGCAGAAAAGGGAGGAAGAAGGGAAGAAAGGAAAAAGGGGGAAGGAAGAGGCCCTTGGGGATACAGAGCATATGGCAGCACTGGCTTTTCCTGTTCTGGAAACCGGCCTAGGGCACTGGAGAGCCCGGCCCAGGGCCCACTCAGAAATCTGCTGAAGCCACCCAAAGTCTGTGTCCGTCAGCACAATGAACAAGTGGGCCGAGGAAGAAAACTCTGTAATTAAAAACAAAAAAGGCACGCAATAAAAACGTATGGTTGGCTGCTGGCCTCAACACACTACCAGACCAAGGTGGCCGCAGACAGTGCCTGGCTCGGGTATCAAGTGCCATCTGGGTGCAGGCCTGCCCGAGAGACCAGCGCAGGTCCCACGATGTTGAGCCCACGTGGATTCATTATTTCCAGAAGGTGCCACCCTGCACGGATTACACCCAAATGGACGTGGCCATATTTGGTCAGAGCTTCAAGGCCAATCTTTCATAGGCCACTTAGGAGGGTGTGATGTCATTTGAAGGCTCCTGGGAGGCCACGCGGAGGTCACAGCAGGCAGCTGCTGCTGCTGTGAACAATTTTCAGGTGACGCCAGCTCTTCTGTTCCATAGGACGCTGCATTTGGGGTGTGATCAGATAGATGCTGGCATAAGAACTGGGGAAGGGAACAGGTCATTTCTTGCAAAGAAGACACATACTGGGATCCCTGCAGGCATGGGGCCGCACCGGGTCAGCCTCTGCTCAGGCAAGTGTAGACATCTACCGTCCAAGGATGTCTTTGTGGTCTCGCCTCTGGAATGCCAGTACCCAGCTGTCACTCTCACCAGTAACTTCGTTCAGCTCAACAGGCATATATTGAACTCCTACTGTGTACCAGCACCATCGAAATAACGAGGAATCACACCGATGGCAATCTAGCATCACCTACAACAGCCTAGAATATAACAACCAATACTCAAGGCAGACATCTAGACAAATTCGTTACAACCTCATTCTTCTGAGCGCAAATTAAAACCACCATGTCATCACTACGCACCTAACAGAATGGCTTTAGGAAAAAAAAAAAAAAAAAAAAGACACTGTCAACCTCTCACACACATTGGGATGGCCACTACCCAAAACCAAAACCAAAAACAAGAAAATAGCAAGCGTCAGGGAGGGTGTGGAGAAACTAGAACCTTGTGCACCTGCCGGTGAGAGCACACAATGTTGCAGTAATGGTGTGTGAAACAGTACGAGGGGCCTCAAACAATTCCGTACAGAATCGCCATATGATCCAGCAATTCCACGTCTGGGTACATACATGCCCCAAAACGAAACGTAGGGGACTGGAATGGATATTCGTACCCCCATGTTCAGAGCATCATGATTCACAGTTGCCGGAAGGCAGAAGCAATCCAAGGGCCCATCGGCAGGTGAAGAAGTAAGCAAAATGTAGCATACACCCACGGTGGGATATCACTCAGCCGTGAAAAGGAAGGGAATCCTGGGACACGCTACAGCCCCCACAAGCCCTGAGGGCATTATGCTAACGGAAATAAGCCCACCACAAAAATACAAATATGATATGCTTATGCTTACATGAGGGGCCCAGAGCAGTCAGGGTCACAGAAACAGAAAGTAAAATGGCGGTCGCCATAGTCTGGAGGCTGGGGTGGGGGGTGGGGTGTTAGTGTGTAAAGGAGACAGAGGTTCAGCTCTGCAAGAAGAAAACAGTCCTGGAGATGGACAGCGGTGACGGCCAGGAACAAGGTGAATGTGCTACAGTGACACGGAACCGCAACGTTTTTAAAAACAGAGGAAGGGATACATTTCATGTGTATTTCACCATAATGTGTCAAATGGGGGGGGGGGCGGGGAGGCTACAGTATCCAGCGATGGCCAGGACGCAGAGAAGCCCAGATGCTCCCACGCTGCTGGCGGGGCCGTGAACTGGCCGAGCGCTCTGCGAAGTGACTTGGCGACATCTGCTAAAGCTGAGCCGACCCCTCCCCTCCGCCCCAGAAGCCCCACGGCAAGACACCGCCCGACAGGGATGTGTGCACTGATCACACACCCCAACACTCACAGCAGCACTTTGCAGACGCCTCCGGTAATAACACGTGTGGAGCCGTCACGGCGCATTCACCAATGGAGAACCACCTGCCGGTGAGAACGAGCGAACTACACGTCTGTTCAGCAGCAACGTGGCAAGTTTCACCCAAAAAGAGAACGTGCCACACAAGGCCTTTTATTTAAGGATGGACACTGGCAAAGGTCAGGGCAGTGGTCACCTTTGGGGCCGTGGTGGCTGGAAGGGGGACGAAGGAGGGTCTCAGGGGGTGGTGACACCATGTGTCTTCATCTGGGTACAGGTTACCAGGACATGCTGCTTCTGCAAATTCACCAATGTGTATACTTATTATTTGTGTGCTTTTCTGTAGGCGTTTTATACAGGTCAACAAAAAATTTCCTTTGAAAAGACTACATTCCTCTGGGTCACCGGCTGCCCATCTATGGACAAAGACCACAGCGGGGGCTTGGGAATCACTCTGATTTTTCTCATCATGCATGCCTACATCATTCAACAAAGAGAACCCGTGTGTGCCAGGCACATGCCAGGCTGTGGGGATGCCATGGTGAGTGACACCCATCCCTGCCCACGAGCAGGGTGTGTAGACTGAAAAACACTGGCCCGTCTGCATAAACAGGTACGTTGTATCTCAAACGTAGGTACATGCTCTTGTTACAGATAACTGTGTTCAGAATATCTTTATGGCATTTTATGTATCACTCAAATCGTAATGGTGAAGAACCCAGGCGTGGGAGTCAGAAACCCTGGCTTCACACATCAGCTCTGCCTCGACAGGCTCGGGGCCCCGGGGTGCAGAGCAAGTTAGTCTTCTGGAACCCGTTTCCTCGTCTGTGACACGGGGGTTACAGAGCCCAGCTGATGGGGTCACTATGACGGCCGGATGACAGGGTGCACGTAATTCACTGAGCTCAGTGTCCAGCACACAAATGTCAGCATGTGCAGCATTGAGGACCCACGGTGAGCCACGAATGAACAAGGCTCTGGCTCTCATTGGATCTCCCCTGTAGTGGGGAGACGGGCAGAAAACAAGTAAGCAAAATAGTTAGAATGTCAAATAAGTTCAAGTAAAATAAATAAAGCGGATACCGCCAAAGCGGATGCTGGGCTTTGGCACAGCCGAATAATTTGACAGGAAAGTACAGTATAATTTAACCATCACACAGAGATAATTCTAGAGAAGTATGGGGAACCACTGCTTGATATTTCCCAAGGTAGACCACCCCCAGCCTGATATGAGACGATCCCCTCCCCCCCACCCCGAAGGTGACATAACAAGACGGTGCTAATAAGCCCCTTGCGGCAAGGGTCAGAATTTCACCATCAGACACTTTCTCCCTTTACAGACAGGTCCTCCTAGAATCTCTTAGAGAGGTTTCATCTGTGAGTGGGGGAGCCAAGAAGAAAGGCAGGGAAGGGAAGGAATGTATTCCACGAGAAGGGTTTGTGTGATTTTTCTGGTCAGAAAACAAAACCAATGTAAACTGTATCTCCCTCGTGCCGCCTGAACAGAAGGCTCCAAGCTTTCAAACAAGGCCTGGGATAATCGGGGCCCATCCCTGGGGATCCGGAGGGGCTCGTTCTGTGAGATCCTAATTGCCTCATTTCACATGGTGTCTTGAGAAGCCGCAGCCTTGTTGGAGGCAGGCAGGGCATAATCTTAGACAAATAAACACAAAAGTTCTGGGGGAGGCGAGTGCTGGCAGCCATTGCTGGTGCTTTCAAATAAGAAGCGGGAAATCCCTGCTTGTTCTCGGCTCAGGCCTTGCCTGGGGGGCTGCAGGCTTCCATCCAAGGGCTCCAGGATGTGGGACAAGGGAATTTTTACAGCTGGCTACTTATGCACAAACCCAGTGATCATTCTCCAAGGAAGCTGGGCTGCAGGGCCAGAACCACCTCTAAGGTGGGATCTCTAGAACCATCAAAAATCTTCTCCCGAAAAACGACGTCTACACAAAAACCTGCGCACGGATGTTTACAGCAGCTTTGGTGGTAATCGCCCAAACCTGGCCAAGCAAGATGTCCTTCAGGAGGGGAGTGGACAAATAAACTGGTACAGATGCACCATGGGATATTATTCCGTGCTAGAGAGATATGAGCTATGGGGTGCCTGGGTGGCTCAGTCGGTTGAGCGTCTGACTTCGGGTCAGGTCACGATCTCACGGTTTGTGGGTTCGAGTCCCACGTCGGGCTCTGTGCTGACAGCTCAGAGCCTGGAGCCTGCTTCGGATTCTGTGTCTCCCTCTCTCTCTGCCCCTCCCTCACTAGTACTCTGTCTCTCTCTCTCAAAAATAAATAAAAACATTTTAAAAAATTAAAAAAAAAAAGAGATACGAGCTATGAAACCATGAAAAGACACGAAGAACTTTAAACGCCTATTACTAAGGGGAAAGTCCATGTGAAAAGGCTATGTGCTGTAGGATTCCAACTCTAGGACATTCTGGAAAAGACAAAACCTTGGAGACCATGAGAGATCAGTGGTTGCCAGGGGCCGGGGGAGGGGGACGAACAGGCAGAGCACTGGGGATTTTTAGGGCAGCGAAACTACTCTCTGTAACACTATAGTGGTGGATGAACATTCGTCTAAGCCCATCACGGACCCAGAGGTGAACTATGGGCTCTGGGTGATGATGAGTCAGTGTGGGTGCATCAGCTGTACCCAATGTACCATCCACTCTGGTGGGGACGCTGCTGTGGGGAACGCTCTGCATGTGGGGGGGGGGGCAGGAGAGCTCTGTGCCTTCCCCTCAGTTTTTGCTGTGAACTGAAAACCGCTCTAAAAGAAGTACATCTAAAAAAAAGAAAAAAAAAATCTACTCCCCCAAGGCAGACTGGAGAGAGATAGGCTCAGTCATGTCAGGAAGAAGCCAGGTGGCAAGAGGAAAGTTCTGGAACGTGGACTCAGAAAGCCTGGGTCCCTGCTGCACTCTGCAGCCCCTTCACCCCGGGTGCCTCGGCGTTGCCGCTGGTTTAAACAAGACGACAGTTGGAAGATGGCTACGATGGCCTGGGCGGAAGCCTGGAAGGCCAAGGGCTTTCTAAGTGATGGTTCTGGGCGCGGAGGTGAAGCCAGGGTCCAGGTCCCCGTGTGTGCATATGAGACACAGATAAACCACCTCATCGGTCCTACTCACAAGCATTCCGCCTTTTAAAACTCCGCCTAGGACGGAGGAACAACTTCCTTATGACATAATGAGCAGAGGTAATAGTAAAAACATTTAACATCTGATCTGGTGTAGGAACAGACAGACAGGAAGGAATGGAGCTGTAAACGGCTGCTTCCACCGTCCAGGTGCATTCTGCGGGGCCCCTGCTCATGGTAAGGAGTCACACGTGTCCCCTTTTTTCACAAACAGAAGACCCTGTATTCCTGTCCACCAGCATTCCAGATCAATGCCATGTAACTGGCATCACCAACTCAAACGGAACACACTGTACTGAAAAACAAAATCCAACACCCGACCCAAAGATTTTACCTCAGGCTGCCTCTTCTTTACCCTTTTCAAAATTGACAAATTAGCTCTTGGGTCCCAACAGATTGATGTGAACCCCTAGAATCCTGGAAACCCCCAGATCTGACTCCAAACATCTCTCCTCTCAAGGTTTCCACCTCCTCTCTCTCTCTCTGCCCAGCGTCACAGACCCACACAGATACCGACCTCCTCATTTGCTTGGCAAGCATTTGCTCCAAGAAAAAAACACAGTCCAGAATCCCTTCCCTTAAGAACCTCTCCGCCGAGTGGGGGAGTCAGACATGCGTACAGATGATCAGAATTCTGTGTGTAGAGGACCTATAGAGGTGGACGCACAGGGAGCCCTAACTCAGCCACGGGATCATGCAAGAAGCCTTGGGACAGTCGCGTGATTTCTGAATTGGGTTTGGAAGGGGGAATAAATAGGAGTTTGTCAGGCAGGCGGACAGACAAAGGGTGAGGGAGATGAGTGAGGAACCGGTTAGATCCAGATTATGGAGAGGCTTGGACACCAGAGTGTAATGTCTGGATTTCCACTGGATGACTGAGGCATGCTGGGGCTCACAGGGATTGGATCCCCCCCCTCCCCCCCAATCCACGAGGCCGAGGGCTCTAAAGCGCAAGGAGTGACTCATGGGACTGCCGCCAAGGACCGTGGTTGCCGTGTGTCTTTGCAACTAGGTGAGCCCTGAGCAACCAGGTCTTTCCACCCCTGCCGCTGCCACCACGGCCATCGCAAGGAGCCATCCCGTGAACGAAGGGAGAGCCGTGCCACGCTCCATTCGATGTCTCCTCTGGGAGACGCAGGCCATGGTGTCATTTCCCCACGTCTGAGAAGCGCTGCCGATCGTGTGTTACCAGACGGCGGCGTAGAATCACTTGCTCCATTTCAGCATCCATCTACTCAAGACGTCCCCAAATCCCGTCTCCGAACGAGCCTGGATGAGTTAGGCCCTGAAGTTGGGAGGCTGGGTGTGGGGGGGATGCCGTTCACAGAGACCCAAGCAAACCCCCAAATCCCTTCTGGAGAGACGGGAGTACGGATACACGACAACGCGACAACTCGCAGAAGCTAGCGAGAGAAAGCAACGAAGTCAGAGCAGGAGCGCGTGGCCTGTTTTCTCAGTGGGTCACTCATTCACTCTACAGACATCCACTGACGGCGCTCTGTGCTCTGCGTCCAGGCGCTCGGGGGGGAAGGGGGGGCACGGTGAGCACAGGGGGAGACACAGGGCTACGAGAGGGTTACACACCCTCCCGGGGGACGGAGACAACCACCGACTGCGCTCAAAGGTGACTCGTGAGGAACGAGCTGGGGTTCGAGGGGAAGGGGATGGAGGGACACCGTGTTTGGAGGCAGGAGGAAAGCCGTTTTTGGGGGATGGTGGGAGGTGGGCCTGGCAGCCGGGTGCACACGCGGGAGAGGGCTGGGTGATGAGGTCAGAGGGCTAGGCCGGCTTGGGAAGGGCTGGGAGGGCCAAGCTGCGGGTGTGGGCTGTGTGCTGTGGCTGTGGCCAGGCCGAGGGGCGGGCTGGAGGCCGGGACCCAGGAGGACAGGGCGGGAGCGGGGGTGGGGGTGGGGGGGTCCTCTCCCGGCCAGAGCCATGCCAAAGGGCCTGCTGAGGTCCAGGGAAGAGGGCTGAGGGGCGCTGCCTCACAGAGCACCCGCAAACCCTAACGTTTGGCATGAACTTCTTTCTCTGCAAAATGGAACGAGTTCCTACCGAGGCACAGCACGGCGTGCACGGACCTCGAGACCGCGACGCCAGACGCAAAAGACCTCACGGCGTGTGACTCCACTTCCCCGCACCGTCCAGAAGATGCAAATGCGCGGCGACAGAAAGAAGGTGAGTGGCTGTCGAGGGCTGGGGGAGGGGACAAGAGCAACAGTGGCCTCTGGCGGTGGGTGATGTGAGCGCCCCAGCTGTGGTACTCGTGAAGGAAGCAAAGGCCACTGAATTGTATACTTCACGCTGGCCACTTTTACGTTACAGGAGTCTCACCTCAATGAAAAGAAAGTCTAAAATACGTGCAATGAATTCTAAGAATCTTACAGACCCAGGGATGATGCTGGAGCCACTGGCCTGCAGCCTCTGCTCTTTCTTAAGCAGGGCCTGGGCCACACGGGAAGACTCCCAGGGGCGGGTGGTGTGGGCCCTGCAGAACCCCACCCCCCCCAAGCCAGCGGCCAGCGGGCGTCCCTTCCCGGGCAGGGAGGGGAAGAGCTGGGTCTCAGGGGGCTCCTTCAGAGGCCCTTTCAAGAGCAGAAATCCTCTCCTGGTTTCTAATCATGTGTTAATAATTCAGATGACGGACGACACCAGGCTGGTCCGCATAGGATCAACAGAGCTCATGTCCAAGAGCATCGGCCTCCGGCGTGGAAGGAGCCAAGCCCTCGGTATATCGCGATCAATCGGTGTCCACACACTCCCCACACCAGATCCGTGGCCTCAGCAATTTCCAAGGAAGCCCTGTGACCGCTTTAGGTAAAAACACAGTCATTCTTGCACAGAGAAAGACGATTTTATACACACACACGCACACCCAGACTTGTACTCAGCTTGAAATAAATAATCTACAAACTGGATTAAGAGTCTGCTTCCTGAGCTTCAGACTCACAGTTTATTCATTTATCAAATATTTATTGAGTGCTTCCTGTGTGCCACAAAAGTGCTTCCAGCATGTTCCGGGCGTTGGGGACACGTCATCAAACAAAACAAAACAAAACTCCTCGCCTTCGTGGAGGGCTTACAGTCAAGTGACTGCCTGCCGGGCACCACCGCCGGGATGACTGCCAGGCTCTTCTTCCAGATCACCCGCTAAGCTGAACCCGCCCTGTGGGCTCTCCCTGCTGTCCCCCAAGCCTGGTGTGGGGCAACCACGTCTACAAGCTGGCCACGTGCAAAACCCCAACGCTCTATCGTACGCAACAGCCTGGACCCTGACCTCCTCCGTCAGTCCCCAGGGTCAAATCCAGCTGCTACCTGCCCCTCTGAGTCACCCACACGTTCCCGTATCCTCTGTTCCGGCCCTGTCTCCTCTCGTCTTTCTTCTGGAATATCCTGCAAAGGTTTCCTGTCTGGACCTCGTGCTTCCAGTCTTGCTGTCTTCAAAACCCTGCCAAAGTTTCCCACCTGAAACACCTGCCTGTCTGGCTCGTCACTCCGCCCAGTGACTCTGGACGGCCCTACTCCGCCTGGAGAGAAAACCCAGCCCCTTTGGCCAGGTACTCAGGGGTTTTCAGTAGGAGCTGAGCTGCTTCCTGATCGTCAAAAATGCTGTGAGGTGACCGATGTTTGCTGTGTTCAAGTCACTTAAAAGAAAAAGGTCAGGTGCTCTTTCTCAGAGCCCACGAGGGAAGGGTGTCCCTGGAAGTCACGGTGCTCAGACAGACCCGACAGGAAGCGTGGGTGCAAATTAAAGTATCGCCAATAAGCCCCAGCGTGAAAGAACAGTGAAAGGAAAGACTCACTACTCCCTCCGCATCCTTGCCCTGACTGTAGGAAGCTCTATGTTGGCAACATCCATGGAGGGCTGGTCCCCCCTCTCTGCCCAGGGACAAATATTCCCACTGATGTATTTTCACAAAGCAAAACTGGGCGCTGGTTGAGAAAAGAACTCAGGGTTAGCCCAGGACGGTGGCACAAGAAATAGCGAGAGTAGACGGGGTGGCCGCTCGCAGTCAGGGTCAAAGAACAGAACTTCCTCTGCTGCTGTGCGGGGCCCCCGGCCCCGACCTCGGGGGCAGGGCTCGTGACAACAGGGGGACACGTTCACACAGACATGGGGCTCAGGACCTTCCCAGCGCTGCCCGTCGTCAGCGGGGAAACAAAGGAGCCGGGCAGCCCAGATGTTGGCAGGGTCCCATTTGCAGCCCCAGGAACAATTCCCCCTTTCACTGCCCCACCAGGCAGCCAAGGTCAGAGGCAACGCCAGCCAGACCTTACCCTCCGAGTGCCAAGGCCCTTTAGAAAAATTTTAAGAATTCTAGATAGAGATGTGTCCTCTCTCCTAGCTTTAACAGACCACGTCCAATGTCCTCTGCCCTTTTCTTGATGACATAACTGTCATGTGGAGCATCCTTTACTGCACACTGCCACCGTCAGGAGCTCCCGACGCCGTGAGGGAGCGGCCGGCCTCTGCACTGACTGTCCCCAACTGTTGTGCGTGCTGTACCCTTACTTTCTTCCTGTCATTTCCCCCTCCTCCCCACACCCCGGGCTGTCAGGTATTTCAGCTCTCCGAGGACAGCATGTCAGCGCATCAAAGCCTCCCTTCCTCCTCCTAATTCATTAGCTGCATCTCCTTCCAAAGTCCCAGAAACCCAAGCAATACACCTGTAGGCCGCGCCCAGGGTGCAGATGAACAAAGGCTGTGAGCTCAGTGTATGTCGGCTGCCACTTCTGGGGATGCTTCTTCCTGGGCTTCTGGGCTGTGTTTGTGATCAGTGTGCCTGTGGGAGAGTGGTGGTCTCAGAGCAGATGAGGGGTTCCTCTGTGTACGGGCACCAAGGCCCACCGCTAACTCAAACAGTGGAGTTTTCTTGCAGCTGAAAAACGCTCCCGTGAAACACCAGGAAGTAATCAAAGGCCACTCACCACCTTTGAGGGCAGGGCTTTGACTCCAAGAGGAGCCCTTCCTGGTCCCCGTCCCCAACCCTAACCCCACCTGTCCTTCTCAAACTCAGTCTACGTGATTTTTAAAAACGGTGCCTTGGCCTCATCCGGCTCAGAGAAGCGGGGGCTGAGCTGGCACGTTAGCAAACACACGCTCCAGGGAGGAATCCGGGGGGCACTGTGCTGAGCAGTGCAGCATTCCTGTACGTGGGGGGGCGGCCCTTTGGTTTCAGGCCCGATGTGGCAGAGACAGAGAGCAGCAGCTCCAGGCCCTGGGGTCCGGGGATCCCCCTCCCTGAATTCAAAGCCCGACTCTGCCATTTGGGAGCTGTCTGGTGTGACGGCAGGTGGTTCCAACACTGTGCCTCAGTGCCCCCATCTGTACCTACTTCCGGGAGTTTTGTGAGGATTAAAGCAGACGCCATTCCTACAAATGCTGAGTTCAGCACTTCCCCTCCGAGGCAACAACCAAAAGAACTGAAAGCAGGGAATCACACAACGGTGAACACCCACAGCAGCACCATTCACAGTAACTAAAAGGTGGAGACCACCCGACTGTCCATCAGTGGATGAACGGCTACACCAAATGCGGTCCGTCCGGACCGTGGAATGTAAATCAGCCATAAAAAAGAATGAAGGACTGACAGATGCCACAGTGCAGATGAACCTTGGAAACATCATCCCGCGTGAAGGAAGCCGCTCACAAAAGACCGTGGATTGTACGAGTCAAATTATTTGAAGTTTCCAGAAAAACCACAGGACAAAACACCGATGGGTGGTTGCCAGGGGCTGGAGGAAGTGAGGAGGGACTTCTAATGGGCACGGAGTTTAGTGGCGGTGAGAATGTTCTGGAACCGGACAGAGGAGGTGGCTGCACAACACTATTCACCTTAGAACGGTTTATGTCACGGTGTGCGAATTTTTGATCTGAGTTTTTAAAATCCTCAGCTCAGTGCCCAGCACAAAGCTCACCGTGTCAAAGGTTCTGGCGCTGGGAGACCCAGGCTCCTGTGTGACCAGGAAACGGGTCTGGTCGCAGCCGTGCCCTCACGGCATTGCGAAGGTAAGGAAATGAGAAAAGACGATGGACGCCAGTGCTCAACACAGCAAACACTCAGTTCACGATGGCGTCCGGAGGGGTGGGAGGAGGGGGGAGCGACAGGGCAGCTGCTAAGGCAGGTGTGGCTGAAGGCAGGAGTGGAGGCGCCCCCTGCCCCTACCCGTCCTTGCTTGCAAGGACCCTAAGAGAAGGAACTCTATGGACCTGAACATCCTGACTGGTTGTGCTCTATCAGAAACACCTGTTCCTTAGACAACCGGGGACGTATCCAGCCCAGCTTAGTACTCTGTGAACCTGTTCTATCGTTTTACTCTTTTCGAGCAGCAGGACACTTTCTTCAACTGAACGAGAGAGTCCTGACAGGTAAAGCATAAGGCAGGTGCCCCTCAAGCGGACGGGGTGCTCAGGAGGGCCTGGGACCCTCTCTCCTACTCTGCTCTGGTTCAGAAACACTCTCCAAGCCCACGTCTCCTCCCATGGTCCCAGAGAGACACCCAAAAACAGGCCCAGTGGGTTTCTGCTGATTCCTTCAGGAAGGAGACTCAAGGCGAACCCTTTTCCCTAATGGACAGAATGGCTTTCAAGGCAGAAACTGCCTTTCAACGTCCAGAGGGCTGTCCTGGGTGAAAAGAAGGTACTAGATTTGTGGGTGGCTCAACTGAGTAAGTGAGGGCCAAAGGGGGCAAGGCAGAGGGGTGGACAGGAAGGCCTTGAACCCCCGAGAGGCGCCCAGGAGGCCCAGCCGCAGCCATCCGTCTCAGCTGACCTCCACCAGCCCTTCATCCCCCATCTTCCCCCCTGCCGTTATGAGATGACCCCTGAGCACCCCCGCAACAGCCCTATGAGGTAGGTGGTGGCATCCCCATTTCCCTGCAGGGGAAACTGAGGCACAGAGAGGGCAAGGTGCTTGCCCCAAGGTCAAATGGAATTCTCACCTGAACCCACAGAGGCTCAGGAGAGGGATGTTGATTTCGTGAGCTGCAGAAACTGAGCAAAATCTGGAACACCTGTCTCCCGACTCTTCGCCAATGCTCCTTCTCCCCGATCGCACCGGCCAGCACGGAGGAGAGAGAAAGACACAGCTGGAGAGGTCAGCTGATGTCAAATGATGTTGGAACTCACAGGAGTGGATGGTTCCGGGGCAGCAGGTGGCTTGGGCTCGTCTCTGTCATCGTCCTTCCCTGAGGACCGTGTGGAGAGAGGTCTGGCTTATCTGCAATGGCACCGGCCAGTGCCCACAGGGACTGGTGTTGCTGCTCCCAGGTCTCAGCCCCGAGAGAGGCCACCATGCCGTCCTGTGCACAGCCTTTCGTGATGTCTCCCATGTGGAAAGGCCCAAGCTGTCCCCATCTAACTGGTCAGGAAAAATACCCTACATATCAGCCCATCCATGAAGATTTCATACTTTCTGGGCTAAAGGGACCAGGAAAATCACAGCGTCAACTCTAATGTGGGTTCCAAGAGGAGATCGTTTTTGGACGAAAGGGGAAGGGAGGGAGGAAGGGAGAGGTCCCACATGTGGAGAACTGTCTCTGATACTCCCCTTACTGACGTTTACAATTCACAGTGACATATTAAAGGCACTGAGAAGTCCTGCAGCGAAGAAACCTGCCTTTACTGTTTGTAAACCCATGTCACAGAATCTTTGCTCGTGTTTGTTCTGTTGCAGTGGTGGTGGCTGTCATTCTTACTTTTTGCTAGCACCCCTCTTAACATCATATAACAAAACTCCTTTCAGGAAATGCTAGGCTAAGACATTCCTGGAAACAGCAGGAAGGCAGGGGCTGGGGATGAGGGTGGCAGTTTGTTCATTTGGGAAGAAGTCCTTCTCACCTGCACGGAAACACCAAAGCCCTTCTTAACAAACTCTGGTGGCACCGCCTTAGCTCTCGGGAAAAGTCCAAATCCCTCCAGGTGGCGTTCGAGGCCCTGGACAATGTGGTACCAGTCTCCCCGTCAGTCTCACCTCCTGCTAGGCTCCTCTCCTTCCCTACACAGGTGAAGATCTGACCTGGCATTCCGCGCTCAGGATCCACGGTGCCTCTAACAGCATCCCTTCAGCAAATGCCTTTGTAAGCATCCTCTAAGCTGCCTTAAGCAGGAGAAAATTTTCAGAGATAAGAAAACTCACGCAATTATTTCCCAAAAAGTGGTATAAGAAAGAGGAGGTATGGTGAGGGAAGAGAAGAGGCATGGGGCTTGCAGTGAATGCAGCGTTACGGTGCCCATTTCACAGATGAGGAAACAGAGGCTAATACCTCATCTCACTCTCCATCTGTCCTGGACCCTGAGGCGGGACAGATGGGAACCCTGGGCTTGCTCCCAGGATCAAAGAACTCACACTGTGTCCCATCTTGGTGCTCCAGAAAGAATTCATCAAGCGATTTCTCCTACTCCTTCATTATACGCATATTAGCTCCAAAACGTTCTCATTTTCCAACTCAAATTTGATGGCCTGTTATTCTCAGGATAGGGGTTAAGCACTTAAAATGCCCCCGTCTTTCCTTTCCGAAGACACACGTGACCTGCACCTCGTACAGACGGCCCGCAGGTTAACTCTAGGAGAGACCCAGTACTCACGGGACTCAGGGCTGGGATTGCCGCTGACCGGGTGAGACACTGCATCCAGCGTGCCCAAACCCCCGGGGACAGCAGGGAAGAGACTTAAATGCAGCCTCTTTCACTTTGAATGAACTGGTGGTGGGGGTGGTGACGATGGGATGACGCTGATGGTGATGATGGTGACTGCCCTGGCGGTCAAATCCTCAGCAGAGAACAGCCTCCACTGGGGCCAAGCGCTCCTAACACTTCCACTTGGAGCTGAGAACACCAAGGCTTAGAGGCACTGGGACAACTTAAAGCCACCCAGTAATTCCCAGGAGCGGGACCCCCAACTGCATCTGACTCTACACCCTGTGCTCTTACTCCCTGTTCTACGCTAGTTCTCGTAAATGCGCAGCACCCCACAGTGGTTATGGCACCAGACTCTGGTAAGAGGCCCCCAGCGTTTGCGTCCTGGCTCTGCCTCTGGCTAGCTATGCGCTGAGAAGTTAGGCACTTCTCGGTGCCTTGATTTCCTCATGTAGAATGGACACAGCAGTATCGTACTTCATCAGTTCAAACACAGTTGAACCTCCCTTAAAGTTGGCTGGGTAATAAGGCTCTGCTACATTCTTTTCTCTCTCCGAGGTCCCTAAGAGAAGAGGGTATCTTACCAGCAATGGGGTCTCAGATCTGAACAAAGATAGTAGCACCCGTCCCAGAGAGTTGTTATGGGGACTAGGTGAGATAATATAGAGAGAGCGCATAGAACAGCACCAGGCACAAAATAAGCGTTTATAAACATGTGTTCTTGTTTCACAACGGTTTAGAGTTCAGCCAGCCTGCAAAATTTATTCCGGTGTTCGTTACGGGATCAAACCCTGGTCAGACCCTGAGCCAGACGCTTTGCCAGAAACACATTCCTCCCCGAGAGACGCAGACTCCTCCTCACGCACGCGCAGTTCACACAGCTGGGATGGTCCAGGGGCAGGACTTGAACTCAGAACTCCTAAGCCCCCACACGCAGCTCAAAGCTCTCTGGCTGGGGCTCCACGGTGGTCACGGTGGCAGGAATTCAGGCACCCCTGGAGGCGCCAGGCGAGTAAAGGAGGGGAGCAGGGCGGTGTGTCCCTGGGCCCCAGCTGCGGCCTCTAGGGCCCCTCATCCTGGTGTTTATTCTACGCTCACGGATGAAGTCAGCCTCCGTGTGGGACCTTCCTTCCTGGGGCCCTGATCATCACTCAGGAGACCCACAAGCCTACCTTGAGGAAAAGTTTTCTGTTCCCCGAAGCCCACATCGCCCGTGCTTCAAGCCTCCTGGAAAAACTGGACTTGCGACAGCCCTGCAACCATCTCCACAGGCAGCGTGGAGGGCGAGGGCGAGGGAGTCAGTGCCGGGGACGATTCAGTCCGAATCAGCATCTCAGGAGTGCTCTGAGCCCGGAAAAGCTGGAGAGGAGGCTGGGGGATCCCTGTCCCACTGCTGTGCCACACAACGTGGGCTGAACCGCCCAGCTCTTCCTGTGCCTCAGTTTCCTCCTCTGTTCCCCATCCATACATAATTTGTTGGGCAGATTAAAAAGACAATCAAGGCAAAGTGTTTAGCACGTGCTCAGTTAACCTCAGTGACATTATAAGGCAACTCTCCTAGAGTACATTCCAGAAGAGGGCGTGCCTCTCTGAACGCTATAGAAATGAATGTTCCCCTCTCAGAGGAAGAAACGAGAGAGGGATGGAGAGAGGGATGAGAGACGACTCAGTAGATGGCGACGACACCTTATGCAAACGTTTCTCCAGCAGGCACTCAATGAGCACCTGCTGTGCATGGAGCCCTGGGGACGCCCAGGGGACAATATGGTCCTTGCCCCCACCGTCTTCCATTTGGTCCATCCTAATACTCAGGATCAGTGGCGTAAGCACCAAGTGAGTTGCAAAGTGACTATTTACTCATGTGTCTGTGTCTCCCCAGTGTCGGCGAACCCCTGAGAGTAGGGATGGTGACCTGCCCCCAGGGGTCACCTATGCATCCCCAGCACGGAGCACAGCGTCGAGCACAGCAAACCTGCTCGCGGATGGGTGAGAAAATGAGCCAAGCTGAGGGACTATTTCAGGTGAAAGTCAAAGACTCTTCTAGAACCTTCCACTATCTTCCCCGCCCCCCACCTCACTTCTTCAGTGACCGACAGTTTCCCAACCTGTCCAATAGGAAAGCCTCCAGCAGCCTCTCAGTTTCCGCCGAAGCATCGCCTTTTCCTTACGGAGCATAAACACACCACAAGCCCCGGTTAGGGCCTGCCCTGTGGAGCTGAGCCAACGGTGCCCACTGCCAAACTTAGCACCCCGTCCACGTCCCCCTGCTGGCCAGCGGGAGGACTCCCAGGGCTGGGAAGGGCCTTGTGGCCGGGCAATGGTCAGCCTGGGATGGGCCAAGAAGTAGCGGGTGGGGATCAGGGAGGACGGGGCGGGGGGCCTCAGGGGAATGGATGGAAGTCTGGACAAAGAGGCTGTGGGGCGATGAGGAGATGAAGGTTCCAGCAGGATGCTGAGTAAGGGGAAGTAAGACGGGGGGCTCCTTGGGCTCTTGGCTGGGTGGCCCCAGCAGGGCTAACCCTCTAGACCAGCACCCTTCCGTGATGATGGAAACATTCTCTACCTCCGCCATCCAATATGGTGGCCATGGGGCTGCTGAGCGTGTGAAACATGAACAAACGTGGATGTGAGGCAGGGGGGCCGAAATGCTGGTCTGTCTGGGACTGAGGGGTTTCCGGAAAGAGGGATTCTTGCTGCCAGAACAGAGAAGTCTCGGCTGGTCACCGACCTTGACTATGTCACTTTCCACGAGAGGCATCAGGTCGATTTCACAACCGTCACTAGGGACCTTGGGCACCTCTGACTGTGGGGCTGCTAGCCATCAGGCAAATGGGGGCCATGAAGAAGGGAGCCCGGATCCGAAATCAGACTGAATGGATTCTGAGATCCCGGCTCAACCCCTGTGAGCGTCTCGGAACCTCAGGTGCTCGTCTGGAAATAAGGACAGTAAGACTCTCTTTCCCAGAGCGTTGTCGGGGGAACGAAGAAATAAAAAGTGCCTGCAGCAGGAGGTGCTCAAAGAACACTGGCTCCTCCCCCTCTTTGTGGCCACTATTAAAGGCCAAGAGGCAGAAGGAGTAACAACTCTGAATAATTCCAAGAAAGAATGCAAAAGAACTCATTCACCTAGCATACCCCACCCCCACCCCACCCCACGAAATTTGCCAGGGAGGAGGGGGGGCCCTTTCCAAGACTGACCCCCAGAGTCCTGCCCGTGAATAGGAGGGCTCCCCCCACAGTTCTCCTGTCCACGGAAAGAGCTCACAGGGGCTGCACGCTGCCCTGAGCAGGTTCAGAGTGGACACCACAGCCAAGCGGGAGGCTGATGTGATGGACAGAAATGGGGAAGCTGAGTCTGAGGCGGCTGCCAGAAACCACCATTCTGGAGACCCAGGAAAGAGACGGCTACTTCAGATAGTGAGCTCAAGGTCTCTGGAGCCTTGAGAAGAACGTGCAGAAATCCCTGGGCAAAGAAGGAGGGGAATTGGATGGAGGACCAGTCAGAACACCACATCAAAGTGTCCTGGGCTGGTGCCCGGGGTCGGGGCCGAGGGCTTCCTGGTGAGCAAGTCCACCAAGGGTCTCACGGTGGAGGTCTACCCACCGCCCTTCCTCCTGCCAGACGAAGGCTGAGGGGGCTGGAGTCGAGGAGAACAAGAGAGGAGGTCTGCCAGCACAGGTCAGCGAGTGCAAGGAGAGGCTGGGATTCGTCCTGGGCGTCAGGGAACAGGCTCCCGGCGTGGGAGGCAGGGCCACCGTGCACACTCGCTGGCCAGGGCGGGGTGTGACCAACCAAGGCAATGCACGGGGCACACGTCAGCCCACACTGCCACTAAGCTCCACACTGAGGTTCACCAGGGAGGGGGCCATGTGAGTCCACACCTCTCTGGAACGCCTCCCCCCCCCCCCACCCCCTGCCTTTAATACACTTTTTAGGACAATTGCAGGTTTCCAGAAAAATGGGAAAGATAGCACAGAGTTCCCACAGGTACCACACTATGGTTCCCCTACGTACGTGAATGGGGTGCACCTGTTAACAACTAGTGAAATAACACTCTAGTGAAAGTTCGTGCCTGATTCGGATTTCGACGGTTTTTATTTCACATTCCTTTTCGGTTCCAGGATCCCATCACCCCACTACACTTTGTCGTCTCGTCATCTCGGGCTCCTCGGGGCTGTGACAGTTGCTTAGACTTTTCTTGTTCTTGATGACCTGGGCAGTTGTGAGGGGTGCCAGTCAGGTATTTTGCAGAATGTCCCTCGGGGGGGTTGGTCTGATGTTTTTCTCATGATTAGACCGGGCTTGTGGGCTGGAGGGAGGAGGTCCCCAGAGGTACGGTGCCCCTCTCCTCACATCATAGCCAGGGTGCATATGCCCTCACATGACTCGTCATGGCTGCCGACGACCGTGACCGGCGGGCCAAGGGATGCCAGCAGGTTTCTCCACTGTCAGGTTATTCCTTTCTTCCCCTTTTCCGTACTCTGCTCCTTGGAAGGAAGCGCCTACCAGAAGCCTCTTAAGGTATGGCCAGTGCTATTCCTCCCTCTTTACTGAGGCTGTTAACGGGGGCTGGGGGGGTGGGGCTGATGACTGAAGCCCCGAAGGTGGTGTGGGAAGGAGACCAGGAACCAGGGGCCTCCAGAACTGGATAGCCGGTATCTTCTTCAAACAGGTGTTTTCAGCCCCTCGCTCACCACCCCCCGCCCCCGTCTCCTCCCCAGGCCCTGCTGGGGCCTAAAGGAAGAAGGGGCTCAGCCTGTAGATGCTCAGAGTCCCCTGGCCAGGGCCCAGGACCCAGGGCCCAGCCAGCCCAGGCCTGACACAACAGCGTGGCTCGCTCACTGAAGACGCGACAAGCCGCGTGAAAGGGCCTTTCGGCCTCGGCCACTTCGAACCCAACCCCCACCCCCACCTTCAAGGAAGCTGTTGTCAGAACATTCTGTAGAGGAGGAAACCGGGGCTCGGAATAAGGCATCACCGGGAAATGGCCGTGTCAGGTTCAAGCCCAGGTTCTCACCGCACGGCAGCACGGGTCTCACCCACCAGGACGCGCGGCAGCGGTCATGGCGTGACGGGTCTGGCCCTTCCTGGTTCCCGGAGGCCAGCTGTGTGCGTCTCTTCCCTCGTCTGCATTCAGCGGTCTTGTTTTGGCCACAGCGGGAGTATTTACACTGTGGAAACTGCTCAACCCTCCAAATCCAGGCTCCCCCACCCCCCGCCCAGAAAAGCCACCACTCTGCAGAAAGCAGACTCCAACCCGGGTAGTCTGAACCCTCATCCACGTTCTCCACCACCAGGCCACACCGCCCTCTCGAGGGCAGGCAAGACGGGGGTGTGTGCGCGTGTGTGCACACGTGTGTGCGTGTGTGTGATGCTCTGCCCTTCAGCGCTCCCAGGTTTCATGAGAAAACCACACTCCCACACTGAGTTCAGGGTTCAGATTCTCATGGGATAATTTGCCCCAGTAAAGCAAAAGCACCGAATAGCACTGGCCAAGACAGGGACGTGCCTCTGTAACCCACTGGCCTCCGTGGCAGGACTGATCCTGTCTGAGGAGCTCCTGCAGGCCGTGGCTTCTGAAAAGTCAAACTGAAGACCAGAGATGCCAGGACAGCCTGGACCCCTGCCAGTGTCCTCTCCGAGAGAGAGCCAGGGCCCCAATGCTGGCCAGAAGGGAAGGAGAAAGGAGAGCATGGCCTTGAGGACCAGTTATCTCTGGATTCAAATTCTGGTTCCACTATCCAATGTGAGATGTCACCTAAGTCCCTTCGTGCTGAGCCTCAGTTTTCTCATCTGCAAAATGGGGCGGTAAGCCATGCTGCATGGGTTGTCCAGAATGAGACGGCATGTGTGGGATGCCTGGCATACAGTAGGTGCTCACGAGTGGCAGCTACTGACATTCTCAGTGGATCCAGAGTGAAGGCAAGAGACGGCCAAAAAGTAACCGATTCAGAGGGAGGGGGCTACGGACCCGGGACGGGGAGGACCCACAAAAGTGTGAGATGCACCTCTCCTCCTTGGAAAATGCGTTATCATATTTAAACCTTTGCCAGTTTTCCAGGTGAAAACCTGCTTCGTAGTTTCTTTTTAATTCCTATTTCTCTCATTACTGAGAGGCGTTTCCTCACAGTTGTTGGCCACTGCATTTCTCCTTTTACTCTCCGTACATTTCCCCCCAGAGGTGGTCAGTTTCTGATTGATTCATGCGTAGTTTCTGCGTATTAAGGTTATTTAACTCTTTATTTGTCAAATATGCTGGAACTGCATTTTCCCAGCTGATCATTTGCCTTTCACATCGGTTTACGGTAAGGCTGATTTGTCGGTCTGTTTTTCCATGCTCAAGGGTGCCTTTTTTTTTTTTTTTTTTTTTTTTTTTTTTTATGTAGCCAAATCCAGTCCTCCTTTCCTTTGTGGTTTCTCAAATAGAAAGAGCCAAGGTTTAGGGCTGTTGTTGATCTGTGAGGTTGATCCTCACTAACTGGCTTGAAAGTAAGAAACAAATGTCAAAGTTTCCACTCTCCTCCCTCGTCCCCCAGCAAGCTGAGGGCCATGCCTGGGCCTCCCCCCACGTGGCCTGCACCCTGTGGGGTCACTCCCCTGTCCCCTGGAGCTCCCGCCTGGCAGGGAGAAAGAGTGACTCACTCCCAAGGCCTGGTGCCCTTGCTCTGGGCCCCTGCCAAGCCGAGACGGGAGACATGCGGCCCACAGACTGCAGGGCTTTCATCGAGCAGCCAGCCTTGCACCTGAGGATGGGAGCATAGCTCCCTCCTGACGTCCCCGCTTCCAGGGGGCAGAGGGCAGGCATGTGGCCGGAGCATTGGAGGAGAACCAGCTGGAAGTCAGAGGGGCAGGCAGTCTCGACCCACCGTGCCACGGTCCACAGTCAACGCCAAGGGGAAGGCACAGAGGTCCCCTCGCCCTCCTTCACTACCAAAGCTGCCCTAGAAGGCAGGTCCCCGGCACCTTTCTGGGCCTCAGTTTCCACCTCTGCAAAGCGGGCCTTTCCTCTGTCAGTGACTTCCGGCTTTAAAAAAAAGTTGAATCTTACACTGAACAACTCGGCACACAGCTCCCACCATCCCTGGGTGAGTTTATTGAAGTTCTCTGGACTCAATTCTACCCCAAAGAAAGCCTTGGGCATGAAAAGATTGAGAACCTTCTAACGGCCGCTAACAGGTCCATGCCAAGCCAACAACAATTTATGAAGTGCCCACTATGTGCCAAGGGCTGGGGATACAGCAGTGAACAAAACAGACAAAAGTCCCTGCCTTCGGGAAGCTGCCAAGGAAGCAATGAGTGAATAAATGAACTTTACGCTGTGACCAAGTCTGCAGAGGAAACCAAGCAGAGAAGGGCCAGGGCGCAGAGAGGCCGAGAAGGTGGGTCCTATGGAGAAGGGGCACTGGAGCAAGAAAGGGCCGGCACATCACACAGGCTGTCTCTTGGGTAGCATCATGCTTGCAGAAGTGGAAACTGAGGCCCACAGAGGTGCAGCCAGGGGATTTCCAGGGCAAGTCTGTCTGTCTGTCTCCTCCAACCATGGGACTAGGACTTCAGGGTTAAGTAAATGCTCCCAGGGCCACAGTGTTTTCTCACAGTCCAAATATGCCAGCCATAGGCAAAAACAAAGGGGGTCCCGGCCCGCAGCAACTGTGCCCCCACACCAGGCACGGCACACTCTGAGGACGATGAGGACCCGCGAGGACCCGCAAGGACCCGCAAGGCCCAGCGGCCACAGCAAGCACAACATGGCTGCTGCAGACCCTTTGTCAGCAGGTTCTCACACCAGGCAGCAAAGACCCGGGGGTGTGCCCTGGGACTCCTTCCAATGAGCATCTACAGAACAGTCATGGCTGCAGGACCCTTCCCTCTGGGGGACAGGAGGGTCTGAGGTGTCCTTCCATCCGGTCCCGTGCACTGATGGCGTGCACGAGCCTGATGAATATTCAGGTATGAACACACTCATGGGATCATGACCCCACACCCAGAAGGCTCCCTCGTGCCCCTTCCTGGTCAGTGTCCCCCAGAAGTCACCACTCTTATGACCTCTATTGCTACAGGCCAGTTTTATCTGCCCTTGAACATCATATAAACGGAATCGTGCAGTACGGACCCCTCTGTGTCTGGTTTATTTTGTGCAACACAACATCTGTGATATTCATCTGTAGTATTTATCATTTTTCATTGCTGTATACTATTCCCTCGTGTGGTCATGCTATAATTTGTTTACCATTCTACCACTGCTGGATACTTGGCTTGTTTCCAGTTTTAGGCTATTGCTGAGGCTGCTTTGAACATTCTTGCTCATGTCTTCTGGTGGACAGAGCACTCGGGAATATAACTGAGAGTAGGACTGCTGGGTCCTAGGAGAAGCAGGTACAAATGCATTAGAACCTTGCCAAGACCTTGTAGGCAAGCAAGATGAGCCTCACTATATAGACGAGGAAACAGAGAGGTCAAGTCACATGTCCAGGGTCACAGAGCTAAAGGGTAGCACAGCTGGGATGCAAACCCAAGAGCTATGTGTGGCTCCAGCGCCATGCCCCCTCCCAGCTTCACAGGGGTGGGCGCCCTGAGCAGTACCTACTGCAGAAAGAGAGCACAGGGGAGGACAATGCTCCTTAACTCCCTGGAAGAACAGCAAGGCCCCAATCTGTCCCCAGGAGGCTGGGAGACCAGGTCCGTGGGCCTGGCAGGCTGAGCAAACAGACATGCATGAATGAGGCCTAAGTCCACTCAAACCCCAAGCACATAATTTCATCTGGAAGCAAACGCATCCAGCCGCCCCGGCGCGCCCTCCTTCTTGGGGAGAGGGCAGCCTCCCATCAGAAGCGCCTTTGTCTCCCCCAGAGTGGCCGAGACAGAGTGGCAGAAGCCTCGCCTGTCCAAACAAATGACAGTCAACGGTCCTCCACGTCTCCCGCTGCCCGATTTCAGCCTCAAAGGACCGACTATGTCCCCGTCTCCCTCGTTTCTCTCCTGAAGCCTCCTGCTGGCTGGGAGTGCCCGGAGACACGCTCTGGTCCCCGTCCCAAATGGCGGAGGAGGGGGCGAGGTGGCGCATCCACCCGCGGGACATGTGTGCCCACTCACCGTGCACCGGCCCCGACACAGGACGGGAAAGGCGGACGAGGCCGGCACGGCCTGGAGGAGCTCCCGGTCTCCAAGGGACATGATCATAATGGCAGAAGCGTGTGCTGAACGCTGCCTTCCCACTGGGAGCGTCAATCAGAGGGGAGGAGGCAAGTGAGGCCTTCCTGGGTGCGGGGTGCAAGCCGGGCCGCTCGTGTTGCTGTCCCTCCCTACCCTTAGGAAAGCTCTCCATCTCCCCTGCGAATGACCCTGCCCCCACTGGCGGTGGGGTCACCATGGTTACCATGGGATGCCGCCTGGTAGCCACGGTGACTGGTCCGGAGGTCGGCCCCTACCCCAGGCCCGGCCATATGGGGAGCTTCTTTGGGAGCCTGGAGACAAGAGCGAGAAACAGGGGAGTCTCCTTTCCAGCGTGACGCCACAGAAGAAGGAGGAGCCGCAGACGGAGACTGAGACGAAGGGGCCACGGGTTTCTAGCCCCTGCCCCGATCGCTTTCCCACAGCGCCCCGAGCCGGGCTGCGGTGGTCCGCACCTCGAATGGGGAAGGTCACGCGCAGGCAGCACTCCTCGGTGGGTCTCGCGGGATGCGCAGGGGTTTCCGCGGTGAAGACGAGGGAGAAAGGCTCCCGTCCTCAGAGTAAGCCCAACGGCACCCAAAAGAACAAACTTCCCTGTGGAAGGTCGGCTGTGGAGTCAAAGGCATCTCTCCAGGCCCAGACGGGGCCCAGACTCTGGGTTAAGGTTCACACTGCTGCCCTGACCCTGGTCCCCGCAGGGACTTTATATAGATTCCACAATAACGGTCCCCTTTCTACCCCGCTCCCAGAACTCAGCCTATCCTCGGGGAGAACGCCTCGAGCTCCCGCTTGGAACATTCGGGCCCTCACCAGACACACCAGAGCACCACCCTTCACTTAACCCACTTGGGAGGCCCTGCCCCTCCCCCACTGTCCTGGAACCCCAACCTCATCCACGCGCCCGGCCACACGTGCGTTCCCTCCTTCTCAGACACCCTCCTTCGGCATATTGTCACTCGTAAACTCTTCTTCTGCACGTTCGTCCATGAGCTCTTCTATGTTTTATTCATTCCTACACACAGACCTACAACTCGTCAAGTGTTGACTGAGCACCTATTATGTGCCCGACTTGCTGATTCTTACCCCAATGCCCAATTTCTGCAAGTGTGATCTGCAGAGTCACCGACATCAGAATTACCAGGGTTGGCTTATTTTTTTTAAATATTTATTTATTTTTGAGAGAGAGAGACGAGCGTGAGAAGGGGAGGGGCAGAGAGAGCAGGAGACAGTATCCAAAGCAGGCTCCAGACTCTGAGCTGTCAGCACAGAGCCCGACGCGGGGCTCGAACCCACAAATTGTGACATTATGACCTGAGCTGATGTCGGACGCTCAACCAACTGAGTCACCCAGGCGTCCCTTAAGTTTTTTTGAAGTTTGTTTCTTATTTTAGTTTGAGAGAGAGAGAGAGAGCGCAAGCATGGGAGGGGCAGCGAGAGAAGAGAGAGAATCCCAAGCACGCTCTGTGCTGTCAGCACAGAGCCCAATACAGGGCTTGAACTCGCGAACTGTGAGATCATGACCTGCGCCAAAACCAAGAGTCAGACGCTTCGCCGACTGTACCCCCCAGGTGCCCAGGGTTTGCTTACGTAAAATACTGAGCAGCCCAACCACTGCTGCTCCTACCCAGGAACGACGCTCCTGGAACAGATGCCCGTGCTGCCGGCTACACTCACGGTCAAGAGCGGCTGGTTTCAGCGGGCTCTGCTCCTTTTCCTCTTCTTCGTCATCCCTGGCCCCCGTGAGCCCCCGGGGATGCCAGCAAGGGGCTCAGAACCGCAGTCCATGGGGATGAGACTCTTCTCTAACAGCGGGGTGGTGTTACCTCTGCTCCAAGAGCATCAGATGTATAACACGCACATGCAAAGATACACACGCGCACTTTTAAAAGGCTTGCCCTGTGGAAGTCTTCATGAACATGTCTTAGGAGAGCTCTCCCAAGGAAGGTGACTTAAGGCGGGGGGGTGGTGTGCAGAGGGCAACACTGACGAAGGCCCACTGCAAACACATCTGTACTCGCGGCCCCTCTCGAGCCAACCTGCACCCTCGCCTGTGTGAGCTCTGTGTTCTTTCCTCCCCTGGGAGATTTACTCAGCCAATCGAAACCTGGGCTCCGGCGAGATGTGAGAGCCGCCTGCTCCTCTACCCCCCAGCCCGGGGCTCCTTCAAACCGTATATCGATCTGCCCTAAAACTGCAAGGAGAGGCTGGCTGACCATGTGGCTGGCCCTCGGGCCATGGGCTTGGGGGTATGCGGTTCTTCCAGTGCACGACGTGGAGCTCTGCCCTCAAGGCAGGGCAGCAGCACCGGTCTCCAGCTTGTGGTCTGCCCTGGAAGCCTGGCTCTTCAAGGTGCAGTAAACGGTCAGATAGCATCGACTCACCTGGAAGCTTTTCCAGGCATCGATCTGTTTTCCAGGGTGCCTCATCTGTGCACCACCAAGCACTGTGATAACGAGAGTTCAGAGTACGTGGCCGGCAGCTCAAGACTACACAGCTACCAAGGAGACAGAAGGTGCCCGCCCAGAGGAGCGTACTACCTGTGCTCGCCGGTGCCTGAATCACCTTGTTCAGTCCACACCACGGCCTCTCGCGTTGAATGTGCCGACGGGCTGCCTGGAGAGTTTTGTCAAAATCCAGACTATAGTGCAGGAGGGTAGGGTCTGAGAGTCTGAATCTCCAAAAAACTTGCAGCGGGGCAGATGCAGCCAGACGCACGGAAAGGGGCTGCCCTACCAGATGGAGGATGTTATTATTACCAACATTCCCTGTATAACAACACAAAGGAAACTGCAGCTTATAGAAATTCACGAGCTGCGTGAATCACAGAGGCAAAAGAGGCCATGCCGAGATTTGAACCCAGCACTGTGGGCTCCAAGACACAAACTCATGACCACTGAGCCAAGATGCCTCCCCAGCCAGCCCTCCAGGCTTCACGGTGTTCTCACTAGTTCCTTGTGTCCCCCATGCAGGGGGGCCAGCCAGGCTGTGGGAATTAGAAAAGGAGCCCCACCTCTTAGACAATTCAGGCCATGGCCTGGCGAGCTGGGGAATCTTTGTGCAAATAACGAGAAGCCCTTTTCTCCGGAGGGGTCAGCGCCTTGCCAGGGCACATGCATTTCCAGCCCACTCAACCCATGGCCGTGACAAGGTCTGAAATGACAACCGCGTGACTCTCCACGGAGGCCCTGCCCGCCAGTGCTTCCCCCTGAGGCCGCAGATCCTAGTGACGAAGAGCAAGGACTTTCTAAGTTCAAATTCCACCCCTCCTACATCACGGCTGTGTGACTTCGAGCAAGTGACTGCACCTCTCTGAGCCTGTTTCCACATTTGGAAAATGGGGGAAATGCCCACCTCCCTCACAAAACTGTTGTGAGATATGAACTTGGAGCCCTTTGGCGCTCGCAGAGTTGGCCCCGGACTGAGGAGTGAGCCACGCAGGGTTCCCAGAAGGCCAGCTGGGCTAGTCTGCCCGAGACCGGGCAGGGCGTCGCTGGGAAGGGGCGGACATCCCAGCAGCCCTGCTTCACCACGTGACCCACTCTCACGGGGCCACCGCCCGGGCCCAAGAGCCGAGAATGGCCAGCACTACAGGCTGGTCCCTGATGAATTCGCTTGGGGGCGGGAGGGTCTGGCACCTCATGGATGGCTTCCGAGAGAAGTGCCATGAGGCGTGCCCTGTGAACAGAGCGAGAAGACCGGGGTTGGAATCCTGGTGCTTGGACCCTGAGCAGGCTGGCCTTGCAGCTCACACCCTTCCGCGGGGGCCCCACTGGCTCTGCTGTAACACGGGACTGGTATGGGGGTTCCAGGAGGCCCGGACGGCGCTCGGCCTATGCCTGGCGCACATCATGTGCTCAGTCAGGTGAGCTACGAGGTGACGGCCTCTCCAGCCAGCAATCACCCAGCGGCCCTTGGCTTTTTGCCCACTCTGCACTCTTACGTCCGATCCACGGGCAAGTCCTGGCTGCTTCGCCTCCAGATCAGCGCCGAGACTGACCACCGTCACAGCCTCTGCCCGTGAGACCAAGAGGCCGAGTGTCAGCCTCACCTCTTGCCTGGACTGTCGGGCACACTGGCCTCCCTCAGACGGCACCACCCGAGAGGGCTTACTGGGATGGCGGAAATGCTCGCTATCCGCACCGGCTAGCGAGTGCCTGAAAGGTGGCAACCATGACTGAGGAACTCAGTTTGCAACTTTACAGGTGCCCAGTTAAATTTAAATGGCCATACATGGCTAACAATCGTCAGATCAGAGTTTTAGACGATTCTCCATCTAGCAGCTGAGGGATGCGTTTTTAAAAAAACTTTTTAATGTCTTTCTTTGAGAGAGAGAGAGAGCAGAGAGGACGAGCGGGGGAGGGGTAGAAAGAGAGGGAGACACAGAATCCAAAGCAGGCTCCAGGCTCCGGGCTGTTAGCAAAGAGCCTGACGCGGGGCCCGAACTCACCAACAGTGAGATCACGACCTGAGCTGAAGTCAGACGCTTAACCAATTGAGCCACCCAGGCGCCCCTGAGGGATGCTTTGTAAAGCCAAAGTCAGATTGTGTCCCTCCTCTACTCAAAACCCTCCAACGACTGACTCCTTTCTCACCGAGAAGAAAACCCAAAGCCCTGGTAATTGCCTGCAAGACCCTCCGTGACCTGCCCACCCCCACTCTCTCTGGTCTTGGCTCTCACCACCTTCTTTCTCACCCATTCTGTTCCAACCCCACTGGCTTCCTTGCAGTTGCTTAAACCTGCCACTCCTGCTCCTGCCACAGGGCCTTTGCCCATGCTGTACCCGCCCATTGCACACACACACTTTCCCCTAAATGTCTTCACAACTGGGTCCCCTAATTCAAGGCTCTGTTCCAATATTCTCCCTGACCCCAGGAAATGACACCCTGATTCTACTGTGCCTCACCTCCCCCTGCCATGTTTCTTCAAAAATACCTATGACTACTTAAAATGCTATGTATTTGTTCACATATTTATTCTCTCTTCTTACCAGAATATAGGATTTGTGGAAGCAAAGACTCTGCCTGTCACACTCACTGCTGTATCTCCTGTGCCCGGAATAGCCCTGGCCGGGCGCACAGCAGGCCCTCTATACAGACGAACAAAAGAATCATGAGCGAGATACCAAGCACATAGCAGGTACTCAATAATACAACCACGATTGCTACAGTAATAATACATTTTCGTCGTTCTTTCCCCAAACCCAGTCAATCGTGTTCAGGGCCTGGCCTGGTGTCTCTTTGATTATGGAACCACAAAGGAACAACACCCTCTCCTCTGCCCAGCGTGCCCTGCCTTGGGTGCGAAGCCGGGAAGCCCACACAGAAGCAAGTCTCCTGGTGGCCGGGGTGGGGGTGCTGGCGGTGGGCAGAACTGGCGGTGGGCCCGGTTGCCAGGTAACCCCACCCCGTCGCTCACAACCACGGGCCACACAAGTTCCGCCGGGAGGGGCTGTGTGTGTTCGGCTGCCTTATCTGCTGGCCTGACCACCGGTGTTTGTGCCTCGCTTACGGAAGGACAAAGTACACGGGGGAGCAGGGTCCCAGTCTGCAGGCCGTGAGTCTGTGATGGGCAAGGAAAGCGAGCTCGGGTTCCTGAGGACCTACTGCGGGCGGCCCGCTTTCAACACATTCTCGGCCACCCTCACGGTGGTGCGGGTTTAAAGAAGATAACGCAAGAAAGGCACTTCCCGCGGGTCCCTTCCTGGGGTCCCTTCCACCGCGGCAATGATTGTGCTTCTTCTTCTTCTAGGACATGCTCCTCACAACGTTCATGGCAGCACGCCTGGACGGGCCCAGCTCCGCCCCTGCAAACTCAGTCTGGGTCTCCCTCCGCTCCTCTCTCGCTCACGTCCAGGGTTCTCCGCCTTAGCACTGCTGACATTTGGGGCCAGATCGCTCCTTGTGGTGGGGGGCGGGCCTGGGCGTCGGGTGGTGTCGAGAAGGATCCCCGGCCTCTCCCCGCGGCTCGTGGGAAGGTAAAAGAACGCAGCCGCTTTGGAAACCGGTATGGAGATCCCTCAAGAAATTAAAAATAGAACTACCATATGATCCAGCCATCCCACTTCTGGGTGGAGACCCAAGATCTCAGAGAGACATTCGAACATCCCTGTTCACAGAAGCATTATTCACAACGACCAAAAGGCGGAAGCAACCCAAGGGTCTGCGGGGAGGTGACCGGACGAAGAGAGTGGGCTGGATGCTCACAGCGCTACGTGCGCTAAGCCAGTCACAAAAATACAAACACCGTGCCGCTCCACCTTCCGTGAGACACCTGAAGTGGTCAGGTTCCCAGTGACGGAAAGCAGAGGAGGAGTGACCAGGGGGCACCGCCCTCAGCAGGTGGGCTGGGTGCCTCTGCCCCTGTTCACCTCCCCCACCCCCCGCCCCACGCAAGGTTGGCCTCAGTCCACCATCAAGCCCTGACACAGAAGCAGCGTTCTGTGGGGCCCTTCCCTGACCTCCCCCACTCAGACCAGACGCTTACCCCTCGTCTTTCAAACTTTATTTTCAGATTGTTTTAGAATTTTTTTTTTTTTAAGCTGCAAAGACAGCACAGGGACTTCTGGCGACTTCTGCTACACTGTCACCCCATTTCCCCTCACGTTAACATCTTCACGACCCTGGAGCACCGGTCACAACCAAGAGACCAGCATTGGCACCGGAGTACCGGCTGACCTGGACGCGCTGTTTGGACGTCACTGCGTCCCCCGCCCCAGGGTCCCAGCCCGGATGCCACATCACACGTGTCCTCGTATCGCCCTGGCATCCTCTAGTCTGGAGCAGTTTCCCACCTTCTTTGCCCTTGAAGTTCTTGACAGTTTTCAGGAACACTGCTCAGGGGTTTTACAGAACACCCTTCAGGGGCGCCTGGGTGGCGCAGTTGGTTAAGCGTCCGACTTCAGCCAGGTCACGATCTCGCGGTCCGTGAGTTCGAGCCCCGCGTCAGGCTCTGGGCTGATGGCTCAGAGCCTGGAGCCTGTTTCCGCTTCTGTGCCTCCCTCTCTCTCTGCCCCTCCCCCGTTCATGCTCTGTCTCTCTCTGTCCCAAAAATAAATAAAAAACGTTGAAAAAAAAAAAAAAAAGAACACCCTTCAAATTGGGCTCCTCCAATGGGGTACCTCCTTTTTTAAAAACATCGTGGTGGGGCACCTGGATGCCTTAGTGGGTTAAGCATCCGACTCGATTCTGGCCAGGTCATGATCTCACGGTTCGCGGGTTTGAGCCTCACATCGGGCTCCGTGCTGACGGTGCAGAGCCTGCTTGGGATTCTGTCTCCCTCTCTCTCCGCCCCTCCCCTGCTCATGCTCTCTCTTGGCTCTCTCAAAATGAATAAATAAACATTAAAAAATTGTGGTCAAATAGACATAATATAAAGTTTACGGTTTTAACTATCTTTAAACGTACCGCACAGCAGCATTAAATCCTTCCCCACTGTTGTGCCAAAGCCACCACCATCCATCTCTGGAACCTTCTCACCCTCCCAACCTGAAACCTGGTCCCCATTACACACGAGCTCCCCATTCGCCAGGGTAACCAGGTAAGTCAGGCCCCGGGGTAACCACGAATCAAAACCCACCAGGAGAGGACGCTCCACACCCATCGAGGTGGCTACTACGAGAAGACCAGAAAATAACAAAGCCGAGGGGGTGCGGAGGCCCCGGAGTCTTGCGCGCTGGTGGTGGGAATGCAAAACGGGGCAGCCGCTGCGGGAAACCGCTTAGGAGATTCCCCCCCAAGTTCAACAACGGAATTACCACTGAGCCAGCAGCTCCACCCCAGGCACCTGCCCAGGATAGTCGACAGCAGGGACCCAAGGGGGTAGCCGCGCCCCCACGTTCACCGCAGCATTATCCATCAAAGGGTAGGAGCCAAAGGGTACCAAAGGCTATCTGGCCAAAGGGTAGGAGCAACCGAAGGCCACAGACAGCTTCTAGAGCAGACGTCCCCTTCTAACACATTCAATGCCTGTGTCCCTGGCCAGCCGCTGGCCCGTCCGTACTGAGCTGCATTTGCCTTGCTCCCTGAGGCATCCCAGCCCCCGGGGGGCGGGGGGTCCAGCAGGTAGAATGGGCCTCTGACGGCACACTAAGGTGAGCTGTGGCCAGGTAAGGGGCCGGCTCCGCTCTTCGGGTCCCTGGCCCGGGTTGTATCGGAAGGCAGGGCCATAATGGAGACGCCACAGCAGGGTCTTCCCAGCCCCCAGGCAGCCCCTGCCTCCTTGGAAGGGCTGTGCCCCAGTGGTGGGCAGCACCAGGCCAGACCCACACCTTCCTGACCCTCCAGATGATGCCGCCTGGTGGCTCTGGCAAAGCAGGGGCTCTTGGAGCAAGGGCGGGAAGAGCGTGACTCCCTTCCCAGAGAAGGGCTCTGACGGGCAGCGCCCCCTCCCCGACCCAAACACACATGTGGACACACACATACGCACTCCACACACACGAGACTGGCAGCAACAACATCCACCAAGATATCCGCAACGTCCTGCCAAGAACAGTCCTCACTGGGCACCACGGCGTGCCGGACGCTGGGCCGCGGCACCTGACGAGGTTTTGGTGAGACTGTGAAAGAGACCACAGGGGCGGTAGCAAAATGACCCCCCGTCCTCCAGCCGCGGAAACCAAGGCCAAGACCAGGGATGCGGCTTGCCAAAGGTCACAGACGTGCAGATGTGTGTGGCCGGTGTGACTCCGGAGCCCAAGTTCCGACCCCAATGAGATGCCTCCCCAGCTGGATTCCTGGCTCCTCGCCGGGTCTGCGTTTTTCAGGGAAACAAAGGCTGAAGGCAGAGGAGACGATGCTTCTATTTGGCAGGGACTGTACTCAAGTCGTAAGAGAAATAAAGGACAGCCAGTAAGAAGCTCCTATTTATTAAGCACTTACTGCGTGACAAGGTTTACCTCCTGGCTGTTACCTTCGTGGTTCCCAGCTGTAGACATTTATTTTACTGCTGAACCGCGTCAGAGGTGAGGAAAACAAGGTCCAGGAGGAACAATCACTTGGCAGGAATCAGGCCCCCCCTTCAGGACAGCCCCAGTGGCAATAATTGCCCCCCAGCGGTTTCACCGGCTCCAGCGTGCATGGTCACGGACGGATCAGGGCAGGAGGTGGGTTCCGGGACCCCTGCAGGACAGGGGCAGAGGGTCGGCGAGGCGGAGACAGCTGTTCTAAGGCCACGGGGCTGCAGGGAAGGGCCAGGAAGGCAGTCCTTCTCTCAACAATGACCCACGTCAAATCTACCTCCCAGATTTCATACTGCTGGCCTCTTAATTTTTGAGTTTCTTCCCTACCGCTGGTTTTATTTATTCATCCAGGCAAAGTTCTGGCAAAGGTCCAATGTGTGTCGTGAGGAGGCCCCACTGCACATGCACCAGAATCGGAGGACTAGGGGCACATTCTGGCTCTGTCACTTAGGAGCTGTGTGACCTCAGACCAGTGGCTTCAGCCCTCTGAGAGCCAGTCTAGCAACGCAGGGTTGGTAGATACATGCACTGCCAGGGTGGCCAGGCTCCTGACACGAAACCGTGGCTATGGGAGCTCCTGAAGCAATGTCGGGCACGGGGAGTTCTGGAGAAGGCAGAGGGATCTGAACCCAGGGATAAACAGGGACCGGCAGGGGCAAGGAAGACGAAACACACCTGCCCAGGTAACGCCCCTGACCAGCTGCCTCTAACAGCAGCAGGCGCCACAGAGGGGCCCAGGGCCTTGGATCTGCCTGAGGACCGCCCCCCCCCCCCCACGTGGCCTGGGGAGGCCTGGCAGCCATGTTCGCAAGTCCGTACGGTCACCAGGTCTGTGTGTCCCCCACTGGGGTGTAGTTCTGTGCCCTCAAGCTAAGTCAGAAAGGAGAAAACTGTTCCCACCTAAGCCCAGGGGAACCCTGATTTCTCCAGAGCCACAGAGACCACTCTGGAGATAAAGGAACCAAGGGTATTTTTTTCCGCACTGCTCCGTCACGTTTCCCCTCCCTGGATGATGCCTGCTGCTTATTATAACTATGACAACATTGGAAATACTTCTTGTGGATTTCTGCAAGAGGGGAAATGACAGGCTTTCTTCTCGCTCTGGCTTTTTGCTGGATGCGGCAGACCTGAGACGAGGCCCCCTGGGGTGGACCCCTGGGACTGTGAATGGAGGGGTGAGGCACCAGGGCAAGAGAGGGTGGCCCTCCCATTGCAGGACTTTGCTGAGGAGGACTTGCCAGAGGCTGGGGAACGCTTACTGCCTCTGGGAAGGGCTGGGCACCCCTGGGCACTTCCAGCCCAGCACCACCTGCGGCCAGGGGCTCAATCTGCCCCCCCCCCACCCCAGATGGGGGACAAACGTATTTTAAGGCTGTGGTGGTTTCTTGAGTGCCACTAGGTGCTAGCGGGCACTGTGCTAAGCATTCCGTGCTTTGCTTGGGTCTCACGGAGTCGGAGTCTTGCCAGGTGTACGATTCCCTCCAATCTACAGACAAGGGCCTGAGCGCAACGGAAGAATGAAGTGGCCTGACCAGGGTTATTTGGCCCGTAAAGCGGCTGCAGGACAGACACTTGTTGATGCTAGGGAATGAAGAAAATGAGACAGTACGGCGACTGTCCTGAGTCAGAGTAGAAATCCGGGTAGAAGGTATGAGATGCATTAGATTACGTGGACCTATCTGCCAATTCGGGATTTTGCAGACCTCTCAGATGCCTGGAGGTGGCTTCCTGGAAGTGAGTTGTGAAGGATTCTGCAGCCTCATCGGGGCTCAAGTGGAAAGAGTGGTGATTGATTACTGATGTCTGCCCCGGGCACAGCTGTGGAAAGCAGTGGAACAGATGCCCCACTTACTACCACTAGTCTGCTGTACATCCGGCTGATGCAGGAGATTTCTCTGAATCCCCCTGCTCCTTGGCTTCTCTTTGCATTAAATGAGCTCAGTTACAGAACAGTAGGTAGAAATACCTTTGGAAGAGAAGGGTATTTCCTCTGAGGTCAAACTACACACCTAGAACTGGTTAATTCAGAGGTAAAACTCAATTCTTACAGCAAAGGTAGGTTCCACTCAACGTACACACTTACTGGGTGCCGATCACGTCCTAGGGTCTCTGCCCTCGCTGAGCTCAGCAAGGAAGACAATTAACTTAGCAACTATTTACTTCGGTTCCCAAGTGGCACGCTCAGGGGGCCGCGTCACACCCACGAGCTGGGGAGGCAGCCTCCGCCTCCCGGCCCAGGACCGAGTATGACGTGGCAACCCACCTTGCTGCTCACAGCCCACTGGACGCCCTTGCCCACTGCGTCCAAAGCCCAGAGGGTGCTGGAAGGCCGAGGAGGGCGGGCATGTGACAGCAAGGGGACCTGGGGAGGCCGCAGCACAGGGACCCCCCCGCCAGTGATTTTTCTGTCTCTGCTAATCGGAAGCTCGTACTTCATTCCCTGATTTTTTCCACCCCAGAGAAGAACGTTGGCCGTGCGACCTAAAGCTTCTGGCGAGAGGCGAGGGCGCGGGAAGGACAAGACACAATGGCATCTCCGGGGCAGGGAGGGGAGGTGTGTCCGCAGCCGGCGGAGCGTGCCCGCCTTTTATCTCAAGGCTGGACTTGAGGTCCTGCTCCCCACCCCCCACCCCCAGCGCTGTCCTGAGCAACCTCACCCACCGCTGTGAAGGGGCGGCCCAGCGTGTCACAGTCGCCTCCCCTGTTCCAGGCTGGCACCGGACGGGCAGCAGGGTTTGTTTGGAATAGATGCTCCTCATCAGAGAGTCTGAAACAACCTCCCTTTCTGGCCGGAGGAGGAAGAAGGCATCTCTGAGGCCAGGGCTTCCCCCAGTGCAAACAGCTGAACCCAGCCCGCCCGCCCAGCTTTCAACTCTGTTGCTTTTGCAAATATGGTCCTGGGTCCTATTTCCCACATCGCTGCAGCCACGTCCAGGCAGCCTCCTGGAGGCACGGCCGCTGGGCCAGAGACCAGGGCAGGGAGGGAGCCGACCCCTCCCACCTTCCAGAAAACCAGCGGGCAGAGGGTCCGAGGACAGAGCAGGCGCCACCACGGCGGACAAAAATGAGGAGGGATTTCCAGCAACAGGGAGTTCAGGCCCCGGGTGCCAAGACCCATCTGCAGGTCTGTGCTCCCAGCTGACTTCCCTCACCCTCCTCCTCCCTCAGACCACAGCTGACAAGTCGCTTCCCGCAGCCCTGGAGGAGGAGACCGGCTCACCCGATAAAACTCACCTCCCCGTGAAAACTCCCGTTCACGTCGGCCTCCCCTCTGGGACGGACTGAAAACTCTGTGAGGGCTGGGACCTAGTCACCCCCGGCCCCGGCACAATGTCTGGTGGAAATGGGGGGACACGTGGGGGCGGGAGGGATCTGGGTCTCTTGTGCCAGGGCTGGCCCGCTGTGGTCAGCAGAACCACGCCCCCCAGGCCCCCCAAGGTGTCCACATCTGAATCCCCAGAACCTGTGAATACGGGGCCTGCCACAGCAAGCGGGGCTCTGCCGAGATGGGGGTGATGCTGGGCTACCCCGTGGGCCCCATGGCCTCAGAAGAGGGGCAGAGGCGGAGAGCGGGAGCAGTGCCATCGTGAGCCTGGGGACGCGGGCGGCCTGTGGACGCTGGGAAAGTTGAAGGGACACGGCTCCGTTGATGCCTTGGTTTTAGTCCAGGGGACCCATGTCGGACTTCTGGTCTCCAGAACTGTGAGACAGTAAACTGGTGTGGTTCTAAGCCTCCAAGTTCGTGGGAATTTGTCATACCAGCCACGGGAAACTACAGTGCCCTGCAGGGCACTCTCGGGCTCCCCGGCCGGTGACAATCAGCCCCACGGAACCTACCTTCATGAGACAACAGCCGCTGAGTTGCCTCCTCCTTCCCAGTAGGTGAGGGATGGAGATTCCTGCCCCCTTGAAGCCAAGCCCCTTGAAGCCAAGCCAAGACAGGCCGAACAAACATGAGAGGACGTGACATAAGACACCTCCGTGGGGCCTCCAAGGCCAAAGGACGGCACCGCAACGCTGAGCACCCCGGGACTCCTGGGGCTTCGCGGGGCAGGAGGGCTGCATGTCCTGCTAGGACAACTGCCACCCAGCCCCCCGCGTGCCGCCCATGTGGAGCAGGTCCCCACGGACCCTCCACGGACATGTCAACAGAGCTGCCAGAAAGCATCTTCTGCCCGATGTCGTGGCACCACCTCAGCCGTCCTGAGAAGGCGTGGGGGTACCCGGCTACGGAAGCAGCGGCTGCCGCCCACACACACACCCGCCCCCACACACACTGTCCACCTGAGGGGTCTCAGCTGCCTTCAGAGAGAGGCCACCCTGGCCAGAGGCCCCGACACAGTCCCCAGAGTCCCCTTGACAACTTCCACACCGGACGGGGGACGTCCACCTGTGTCCCTCGATGATGGTGATGGGAAATCACTTCTCCCAGACAGTGTGTGTGTGTGTGTGTGGGGGGGGAGTTTCCCGCACCCCCCGCACATGTCCCACGCGTGTCTCTCAGGCCCACCTGCAGCCACCTTCCTGACATGCCCAGAGCGCCTCGGACCTCCGTGCCTGCCTCCCACAGATGTCTTCCCCCGTCTCTGCTTCTTGGCCAGGCCATCTGCCATGTCTGTGGCTGCGATTCTAGGATGTCGATGGATATTTTCAGAGCTTTATTGTCCCATTTGTCACTTGCTAATTAGTTAGGAGTGACTAATCGGAAAACAGTGGCAAGGCAGAGAAAATACTCCTATTTTCTTCACTTTCCGTTGTCCGTGGTTACTGAGAACCCTCTGGATTTATCTGATGGAGCTGGGGGGAGGGGGGGCACGCAGTGGGCACAAAATGCGAGTGGGATTCTTTGTCCTCTCCTGGGCAAACAGGGAGAATGCCGGGGGCTGTCACCACAGAAAAGGGCAGCAGCTTCATGTAAGAATGACAGTGTGGTGGTCACCACTGAGCAAAACCAGGGTCTCTGGAGCCCCTGACCTTGGCCTTCTAGTAATTTCTAACTCTGACCAGGCAAGCCATAGGAGCACGAAATCCCCACTGAGTTCAGGCCTCCCCTGGCACCAGAAGCTATGTGACTAACCACACCAAGAACACACAAGGTAGGATGAGACCCGCCTATGCAGTCCTACCCGATGCCGCCAAGCTTTCAGGGTCAAGAGCAGCAAGCAGCCAAAGCCCCCACTGTTCTCCTGAGCCCCCCGTGGGCAAGGCCACGCCTCCCCAAGCTGGGGGACAAGCCATCTATGGCCTGCCCTCTCCCAGCCCGGCCCCCAGCCAGGTGCACCGCGGTCACCCGTGGACCTCACTGCAACTTCCCGCAGCTGCCTTAACTCTCCCCTTTCACAGAGGAGAACACTGAGACTCCGCGCACATGACTGGCCTCAGGTCACAGCGAGGAACAGGCAAAGCTGTGCGTCCAACCCAGCTGTGTATCCGCTGCGTATGAAAAGGAGAGGCGAAGGAGAAGGGCCAACATCGGCACGTGCCAGGTGCCTGGAGGACATGACCTCGGCCCTACAACCACGGCGCGGGTGGGTCACATCACACACCACAACACTTACACACGCACACGCACAGACAGGTGCACACACGTGTGTGTGCGCGCACGCACACAGAGCTCACGCAGGCACGTGTTAAATATGAGCGTGCATGCACACGTGTGTGTACATGCACGGTTTCTCGACATAGAGGGGACGAGGGAGCCGGTCGGCACCCCGTGCCCTGCTCCAGGCCCAGAGTGCCAGGTTTGGCAAAGGCCAGTCCTTGCCACCTCTGCCCTCTGGGGATGATTGCATCACTGATGGTGGTTTCCAAAGACAGTAAACAAACAAGGAGGCCTCAGGCCTGCCTCTCGGGGCTGCTTCCCCAACACCCCCACCACACTCTCGCTCGCTCGCTCTCACAAACACACAGCCCAGCCCTGGCAGGGAAGAGAGGGACTAATCTACTTGGGCACGATTTCGCGGCGGCCCTCTGCGTGGCTCCCGACCCGGTGGGCCGTCCAAGCCCGAGGGAGGAAGTGCAGATGTGAAACAACGGCCCGCGTCGGCCAGAATGGCATTTTCCAGGGGAAAGTTCTGTCCTTCGGATGATTTACCAGCCGGGCGAGGTTAATCATGGCCTGTCAAGTACAAACGGCTCCCTCCGCCCTCAAGCAGGCCGTGGTGTGCCAGCAAGTAAGGTAAGTCAGGGCCAGGCTGGGGGTCGGGCCCCGCCCTCCCCACCCTGCGCTGCCAGCTTCCAGCGCAAAGGGCCTGGTTTTCTGACTGAACGAACCAGCGCTCCATCGTGGGAAGAGGCCTCACCGACCACCTACTGTGCGCCTGGCCCTGGGCTGCGCTCCTTCTGCCCAGGCCAAAGGTATAATGGAGTTCATGGCTGAGTGCCCCAGCCCAGGCACACAGACCTGAGTCTGAAGCCTGATGGCCACGGTTCGGCTCGGACGGCAGCCAGCTCCGTCTGTAAAATGGGGCTCTCGGCCGTGGGCATCTGGCGATGTCTAGAGACGCCGCTGGGTGTCACGCTGGGGCAGGTGCTACCGGCATCTAGCAGGTCACACCCTCCACAAACAGGGTATCCCCCCCCCCCAGCCCCCCACAGAGAACGAGCCACCTCAGGGGTCAGGAGGGTCTCTGTTAAGAGATCCTAGTGTGAAGGATGCAACACAATGCCTGGCTCAAGGTAAACCCTCCACAAATGCCAGTGGCTCAGATTATGTCAAAACTGTCCCCGCAGCCCTACAGGATGACATTACTGTCACCAGACTGCAGACAAGGAAGCTGGGACCTGTGGCCGTGAGCTGCTCCAGTGACAGGACAGAGTGGAGCTGAACGGGCTGCCTGACTCTCCCACTGTCCCCTCTTCCCCAGGGCACGACCCAGTCCCAGGCGGGTGGAGACGTCGAATCCCCTCTGGCTGCCCCAGAATCACAGCCGCTGCCTCTGCCTTCCTTCTGCGGTCCCACAAGGGGAGCAGGGGCTGCTTCCCAAGTTGTTTTCTTGGACACTGAGAGGACAGACACCCATGTCTGGACCCTGCAGACAGCTCGAAGCAGGCACTTCCTCCCCCCTCCTCCTTCCTCTCTCCATCCCCCATCTGCCACCCTCAGCTGTTGCCTGACGGGGCAGTCTGTCCCCAGGGCTCAGCCTGAGCAAGATGTACACCCTTGGCCCCTCGAACCAGACCTTCCTTCCAAGAGTCTGGCCGATGTGGTTACAGCACCCTCTGCCCACACGCCCAGGGAAGGGTCGGCCTCAGGGGTGGCAGAAAGTCCCAGGAGAGCCTGTGTGGCCTGGTCTCTTCTGCCTTCAGCTGGTCCCTCACTCATGGCCCAGTCAACACACGTGGGGCCCACAACCAGCCACGCGGTCTCTCTGGCCTCCTTCTAATGGCCAGGCCTGGACACATGTTCCTCCCTCCCGGGACGCTGGGCCCTGCCCCTTTTGCCCCCCACCCTCTTCACGTGACTCAGACTTCACTGAAACATCCCTCCCTCTAGGCCAGGCTCGGCTCAGGTGCCCTGCTTCCGTGCAGCCCCATCTGTGCACCTACCACCCCGTCTGCTAAAGAACACACACCGGTCTGTATCCAAAGCCGCTAGATCTGGAACCCCGAGGGCAGAGAGCTTTTCCAAGCGCCTCACCTTTGCGGCCCGCCCAACACAACTTTCCACAACGATGGAAATGGTCTGTGTCCATCCTGGCCGGTACAGGAGCTACTACCCACATGTGGCCATAGAGTCTCTGAAATCTGAAGAACCGAACTTTTAATTTCGCTTAATTTTAATTAACTCTCAACAGACGTATGTGGCTAGCGGCTACCATATTGGGCAGCGCTGGTCTAGAACAATGCCCAGAGCATAGTAGGTGCTCGGCACCCGCGGGATGGTTGAATGAATGAATGAACGAATGAATGATGTTCATTACCCTACTTTATTAGCCCACATTATAAGCATCTGACATCAGTCTTCTCCAGCAGGCTGAGAGCGAGGGTAGGACACAGCCTTTGCTCATCACTATATCCCCAGCGTTTCGCGTGGTTCCTGGGACACAGACCCTCAATAAACATTGATGAAACAGATGAACGCGTGCACAAATGCATGGCCTGCCGCTCGGAGCCTCGTTCCCTTTGCCGCCAAGCCCACAGAGAACAGACGGAAGAGAAAGCAGTCCGCTGGACTGGCTCCTGAACGGATTTCCAGCCCGGTTCTTCCTTCCCACCTCAGAGACCGTCTGGGCCCCGCATCCTGGGCTCCGTCTCACCGGGTGTCCACAGTGAGTGGCCGCCACCAGAGTGAGACGTCCTTTCTCGGGTGTCCTTCCCTCTCCCCCTGACGCCAGGGAAGAAGCCGGGGAAGTCTGCTCGCTCTAGACTCAGTTGAAGAGCAGGACTCCTCCTTCCCCTGGGGCCGCCGTTCCCTCCCCTCCCTGCTCAGGCAGCGGGGTCCCCTCAGGAGGTCTCAGAAAAATTATTAACTTATAACAATGAGGATGAGTGTGAGCTTCTATTATCAATCAATGCCTTTCATCCCCGACCGGTGGCTGTGATGTGCTGCAACACCGTTATTCATGGCGAGCGAGCGTCATCTGTTTCTCCCCCCGACTGGCTGCCCCACTTCCTTCTGATGTAGGTCACGATGGGTTCTCCCTGCAGTCACTAGGTATGCCTCCGTTGAGGCGGGGGGGGGGGGGGGGGGGGGGTGATACCGCTTGGAGCAAATTTAGGAATTCTCTGACAGGCATGTGGGGGGACCCTGTGCTCTGTCATTCGGCTGAGACCCAGACTTGCAACCGCACGTGGAAATCCCGTGCAAAGATCCTAGGGCACGTGGGAGGGCAGGCAGGCAGGGCGGTTCCTGTGCCCAGGAAAGCAGGGCAAGAGGAGCTGGAAAGCCGCTGTCACGTGGAAGAAGTGCCAAGGAGAGGCTGGTTTCCAGAAGAGGAGCAGGGTGGTAGGTAACTGGTTACCCTCCTTCACGGTGAGCATCCTGGACCCACCGCGTATAATCGAGCGACCCGGAGTAAACTTGCTCTTCCTTCCTGAGCCTCCCGTTCCCAGCTGACAACAGGGGATAATTCCAGCACCTGCCTGCCAGGGTGGTTTGAATTAAATGCACTCACTGAGGTAAAGTGCTTCGCACGGGGCCCAGCACCGAACCCTCAACAAACACATACTATTATCGATGTCGATACTGTTTGCCAAGCAGCTGTTCTAGCCTCACCACACGAACGTCCGCTCCTTCGCTCTGACCGGCACCAAGCACGGGCGCTCCGCCAGGCACCGTATGTGCTGCGTGTGGTGATGGGTCAGAGTCTGTACCTGTTCTCAGGTAGCAGGACGTCTGCTGGGATGACGGACACATTATATCAAATACAACAGTGCACGCGGTGAGCATGTCGTACAAGGACACGCAAGGCTAAGTAGCCCAGAGGAGGGAGGACGAGGCCTGGGCAGGCCTCAGAGGTTTCACAGCATGTGAGCTGGGCCAGGAAAGAGGACAGAATGGGGATCCCTGGCACGCTCGAAGGTCTGGAAGTACCCACGATCACGGGCCCTTTGGGCAATAAGAAAAGGCTGTCTGTCTGCGGCTGGGGCACAGGGTGCCTGGTAAGGAACTGGCAGGAGATGAAAATAAAGATTGATTTGGGGCCAAATTCAGCCTTCTCTGCCTGGAAAACAAGGAGGTGAACTTTGCCCTGTGGGTGATGGGGAGTTTTAAGTGCCACTCAAGTTACTCGACTCTGGAGACACCCCCTGCACACACACGTGTATACACACACAACACTCCATATACATGTACAAACACACACACATACACGCCCTACACACACACACACACACACAAAACATGTAAACACGCACGCACGTAAACCCCCCTACGTACACGTGTGCAGACGCAACACTCCACACGTATACAAACACACGCACACGCACGCACACACTCATGGGCCTGGCTCCGCTGCATTGGACCCAGCCAGGGTAGAAACGGGAGCCTCTAGACTCCAAGCAGAGAGGGTGTGTTCTGAAAGCTGAGGCCTGAGGGCCAGTTCCAGGCTGGCTGGAGGAGGAAATGTTGATAAACAGGAGGTTACCTCCCGGCCCACCTGCACGCACGCGCACACTAACTCCCACCTTGAGAACAAGAGAGCTCAATGGGTAATTAGAAGAGCGCCTTGGCAGGTTAGGTCTACCACACGCAGCACCAGAGGCTGCAATAAACCCGCTCTCTTTCACCTGCATGACGTTGCAGCCTGGGCCCTGTTTTAAAAGGAAACTTCCGCCCACATTGAAAAGGGAAGTGCGGGTCTGTCTCCACAAATTCAGAACCGCGGTGCAGCAAGGGGAGGCGATCAGGGAAGCCCACGAAGGGTAGAATGATGGGGGGCGACCTCACCACGCAGGGCCCGCACCTGGTACACTCTACCCCTCCCCCTTTCTCCTGAGCGGAGGGTCTGATCTCCAAGGAGAACGGTTACCCCAAGGAGGCTCGTTCACAATGGAGATTTCTTGCAGCAGGTGGATGCAAATAAAAATGTGCTAAAGGTTCCTTAAAATAGCTGCATTCTCCTAAGCAGGATAAACCTTTTTCCCTGCAATATGGTTCATACCAGCAATTAGCTCAGTATACTCTTTTCTTTACAGAGGGAGGAGAAGTTCTGAAATAGAAGGGACTTCAGGGGTCACAGCTGGATTGGAAGGAGTCAATTTTTAAACAACGAACTCAAACTTAGTTACTTCCTTGGAAAGAGAGACTTCCAGGGCCAAAGGATCTCTCTTCGTCGCAGGGAACTGAACTCCATCTTTGTTAGGCCTGGCACTGTTCTAAGACGGTAGTCTGTTTTATCCATGTGTGGAAACTGAGGCACCGAGGGGGAAAGTAACATGCCTGAAATCACAGAGCTAAAGGCTGAATTTGAACCCAGGCCTTCTTCCTTCACGGCTCAGACTCTCGTTCTCCCGACTGACCTCCTTCTCATCACATTCAGACCCACTGCTCACTGGGCCAAGGCAGGGCCACAGACAGGTACAGCAGGGCCCAGGAGGGCAACGGCAGAGTCCCAGCAGCCCTGGACCTTAACGTAGGAATGGCTGGCCGATAAAATGCCTTCGCAGTAAGCAGCCATCTATGGGGGTGAACGTGATTGCTCTCAAACGTTCTCATGGTGCCAACCGAGAAGGCTCTGTGGCTGTCGTGCAGCCTTGGCTGTGATGTGAGGAGAGGGAAGGGCATCATTCTGCCCAAGGCGAAGACAGCCACAAACTCTGTGCCATCTCAGGACCATTCTGTCTTCAGATTGCCCAAGCCCGACCCAGCCCACCTATCAGATGTGTACGCTGAGGCCCAGAGAGGTGAAGCAATCTCTTCGAGGCCACAGAGCAAGCAATGGGCAGAACCAGGAGGGACACAGGGGTCCCACGATTCCGGACCTTTGCCCTCCCCCACCTCACACATTCCAAGTCAGCAGGGGGTCAGACGAACACTCTTTGGAATGGACCCCTGAACTTGCCTTTTGCTAAGCCTAGAACAGAAAATCCACAACCCCCTCAAGAGCAAAGCTACAAGTCAATCTTAGACATTCTGCCCCCCTGTAAAATGCTCCCCTCTCTGCTCTCCCATGATGGGGATGGTACAGACTGGATGTTTGTGTCTCCAATACCCACCCCCCAAATCCACATGCTGAGGCCCTAAACCCATTGTGATGAGATTGGGAAGCGAGGCCTTCGGCGAATAATTGGGGTTAGAGGACATGAGAGTGGGAACCCCTTGCGAGAAGAGGCAGCCCAGAGCCCTCGGTGTCGGCCACGTGAGGACACAGGGGGAAGCCCGGGAAGAGGGCTCTCGCGAGGCACCGATTAGGCTGGCACCCTGGCCTTAGACTTCCAGCCTCAGAGCTATGACAAATGTCTGTTGCTCAAGCCCCCCAAGTCAGTGGTACTGTGTTAAGGTGGTCCGAGGTGACCAGGACAGATGGAGAGCATTCCGCTCAGACGAAGGTCCAGAGACTCAGGCAGTCTGTTCTCCCACATACAGAATAATCTGGCCTGCTTCGCGAGGCCAGGCACCCCATGCTGGGGATCTCCTAACCCCCAAGGCCCACCGCAGCCCCCGGCACACAAAGCAAGGCACAAGAAACGCCTGCTAAGTAAAGAGACCCAAGCGCTGGTTGAATACGTGCACGTTTAACATACGGCCCCTGTGCAACCCTCCTTCCCAGGTAAAAACCCGTCCTGGGTCACGGAGCTCCAGCTTCCCTGCCGACCAAGTGAGCCCACACCCAGCAATTCCGCGTCTCAGCATGTACCCACAACTGATCTGTGCGTGCAATCTCAGAAGAGCTGTTTGCTCCTGCACTGTGTTTAAACGTGAACGGTGAGAAATGACCTTCACATCCACTGACAGGGCCGGAGGTGGAGGGACAACCATTTCATGGAATGTGAACAGAGAACGGTGGGTCTCCAGCTACCAGGACCAGTGACTGGTGATGAGCCCAAAAGAAGTCAATCGTTATTACGAAATGAAACAGGTATGTGATTTTTACTGGAAACATGCAAAATGTGTATTTGTTCCCCATCTTTCATGGTAGGGACAATGCCTCTTCCTTGAGGATGGCCCCGCCTCTGACATCCCCACTATCTTGCTCACATAAACCCCAAGCGATTTGCAACAGATAACACCCAATTCCTGTTTCCTTAAAGACCTCCACGAGGCCGGTGGTAGTATGGCCTTCCCCGCTGTCTCACCCACAACAGCCTGGTTTTCAGCAACTCTCTACTGAGACTTTCGGAAGCATTCCGTTTGGCTTTCATATAAACGACCACTCTCTTTTCGCACTCGTGTTCCAGAAGTTTATATAATCTTCAAGTAAATTGTGTAATTACAGTAACACCTACAACCAGCCTGATCAGGTCTGGGGACAAGCACAACTGGCCCTTGGTAACATGCAACAGAACTTGCCGGAAGAGAAGCGCAGCCTTCCCAGAGTGCCCTACCAGCGTGTACTCCAGCCAGTGCCGAGGGAGTAGACGGCAGGGTGTTGGGAATCCCAGCCCATCTGTTAAATCTTCTGCCATTTACAGTTAGAGGAGTAAGTCAAGTTAGCACAATTTATATGGTTCCATTGAACTAACATGGATACATCTCCACAAAGTCTGACTTTCCCTCTTTTTCTCTCTTTCGGACAGAGAGGGGGACACAGAGAGAGAGAGAAAGAGAGAGAGAGAATGCATGAGTGGGGAGAGGGACAGAGAGAGAGAGACAGAGAGAGAGAGGAAGAATATCTTAAGCAGGCTCCATGCTCAGGGGTCGATCCCACCACCCTGGGATCTTGATTTGAGCCGAAACCAAGAGCCAGACACTCAACCAACTGGGCCACTCAGGTGCCTCCCTCCACAAAGTCTTTTATTAAGTGAAAAGGCAAACTAAAGGATGGTACCTACAACAGGATTCCTCTTATGTGTAAATAAACTCTTATATAAAATTATACCATACACTTCCTATAAAACGATATGCTTGAGCATGAACATACAGAAACATAGAGAAAGACTGGAAAAGCGGGATGTGGGACAGGAATGGGACTGGTAGTGGAGGAAGGGGTACTTCATATTTTTCTGTAAGGCATCGTTTTCCATGAGAAGAATATAAGTATATAATTGAGGGGGTGGCTGGGTGGCTCAGTGAGTTAAGCGTCCGACTTCGGCTCAGGTCATGATCTCACAGTTTGTGAGTTCGAGCCCCGCGTTGGGCTCTGCTGACAGCTCGGAGCCTGGAGCCTGCTGTGGATTCTGTCTCTTTTGCTCTCTGCCCCTCCCCACTTGTACTCTTTCTGTCTCTCAAAAATAAATAAACGAAAAAAAAATTTTTAAGTACATAACTGAGTTTTATTTTTTAATTTTTTTAATGTTTATTTTTCAGAGAGAGAGAGACAGACAGACAGACAGAGTGTGAGTGTGGGAGGGGCAGAGAGAGAGACACACACAGAATCCAAAGCAGGCTCCAGGTCTGAGCTGTCAGCACAGAGCCCGACACAGGGCTAGAACCCACGAACCTTGAGATCTTGACCTGAGCTGAAGTCGGGCGCTTAACCGACTGAGCCACCCAGGTGCCCCGAGTTTTTTTTTTTTAATCAATAAAAATTTAACAGAAGAGTTCAGCACTTAAAACAAATAAGCCCAGAGCCCAATAAGTGTGCAGCTTAAAAAAAAAAAAAAGAAAAAAAGAAATCAAAATAACATTCAAAATAAGAAACATTTTCGCGGCTTCAAAGGAGCGGCTGTCTGCCTCTTGGCTGGGGGAGCAGTGAATGGCATGGCCAAACCATCCCTGGCTGGACATCTTCAATGGGCAGGACCAGAAACAGTCAGTGGAGTCATCAAACCAGCATGTTCTGACCAGACCCCAAGGTCAATGTACGCACGAAGCTGCCACAGCAACCAACCGCTCAACAACCCTTGAGATTTCCTCCATTTAACCCGACATGCCGTGTGTCTCACAATTCACCAAGAAGTGGCACTCGGAGGGTACTTCCAAGGTGGTGGAGATTATTCTGCAATGAGACAAGTCCTGCCAACCCCCATTCGCTACAAAAGTCTGTTTTGTCTTCACCTCCCAGTGGACCCCCCATTACTGGATGCGGGTACATGCTCCGCGTGGCATGGGGAGGAGGGGGCAGCGATATGAACGTGGGGGAGAAGGACACAAAACCACCAATGGATGAGTCATTATTTCATGGGAATTGTGCTTGCGCTGGTAAAGCCCACAAAGAGAATTACCCACCTATCCTGTCCCAGGCTGGGGAGGTCAGGGAGGACCACAAAAGGTCCCCTGTGGCAGGGGCCCCCTATGACAGTGGCCTTGAGGCTGAGAACAAGAGGGGAATTAGCGGGGAAAGAGTGGAGGTGGGAGGGAAGATTGGTCTTTGCAAAGAGGACAGTGAGCACTTGGAGGTGGTCGGCGTGGCCTGGCCGAACAAAGGGAACAGACCCTTTGGCTGGAGCCAGGTAAGTGAACTCCACGGAACAGGAGAAGGTGGGAGACACAGGTCCAGATGGAACCATCCCCCGTCCCCAGGCCCCAGGTCGAGAAACCTGAAGGTTTCCCAAAAGCAGTGAGAGCCAGCACAGGATTCCTGAGCAGAAGAGCGCACTTCCGTATGCACGTTGCCCTTTCCTTTGCACCTGAAAACACCGATCTTGCAGCCTGTGCTTCCAAAAGGGCCCTCGGTTCTTTGCATCACTGTGGGCCCCGCAAACATCTGTGTCAGGCCCCCGGGACAGCCAGATACTTGGCAGTGTCCCCGTCCATCACTATCAACCCCCAAGGATGCCCTGGTTAGAGGCCTTTCAACGTTGTGCACAAACCCCTCGGACTGCTGGGCTCGTGGAAACATTGTCAAGATGTTTTTCTGTGCAATTGAGGCGCCTGCTTGGAAAATCCCTGCTGCGAGCGTTTCTTTCTCCCAGGCGGCTACACCCAACTGTTTTGCTGCAAGATCCTGCGTCACAAAAAGGGATATCCCCAGCTAATATGACATTCAGGAGGACCGGAGAATCTGGGCTGCCTGAGTTCACGGTAATCACGCCCCATCAGTATGTGTTCTTCCTCTGTGTTATCTAATCGAATGTCCTGTGTGTATGAATATAAATACTGTTGTTCTGACCCACGATGAACTTATAGACAGGCCGATCGTATCAGCTTTAAGAGATGAAGGTTTCCAAAACCAGATGAACACCATTACTTTTATTTTAATTCAAAATGAACACAATTTCCCCCTGGATGTGGATGAAATTAATGACCTCAGAAGGAATCAACCTGCCTGCAGGGGGAAAAAAAATCAGATAATCACACCCTTGCCCGAGATCACAACACAGTCTCAGTTTGAGATGTTCCATGCCACTTCACCTAATGCCTTTTTCTATCTTCTTGGAACAAGGCTGTTCTAGTATGTTCTTTGGGTGCACTGAATGCCAGTGTCACTTGGCTTAAATGACAGGGGATAGATCACCACCCAGAAATTACTGTAACCAAGAGAAATCCACAGGATCAAGACCAGACCAAGAAAATCTTATAAAATGGTAATTGAATCAACTTCCTACCAAAACCAGGCTCTTCTTAAATTGCAGATATCAACTTACTCCGCTTATGAAGTAAGAATACGGAGGTACCCGCCAGCTTCAAGCAAATCCACTGAGAAAACTCCAGCTAACCCACAGCACACTTAACGAATGATGATGAAACCGGTTTTGACCGTGTTTCCACTGTTCCAACAAACCCCGGGAAGTCAGATATGGAATCTTTCTCCCACAAGCAGGAGACCCCACTGCTGGCTCGCTATTTCTTGGGCATCGTTAACCCATGAGTGTCTGTGGGCAGCCCATACAATGTGGTGGCCGTGGGTGACATTCTGAGAACAATATTGCCCCAATCCCGCTCCTCCTCCTCACTGGATACTTAACCTAGGGCAAGGCACTTCACCCACCCGAGACTCGGTTCTCCCATCTAAAAGCGGGTACAATGGTATTACCCACCTCACGGGCAGGTGGCGGGTGTGGGGGGCAGTAAGATGTGTCATGTGCGTGGCACAGTGTCCAGCACATTAGCCCTTGGCAAATGTCAGTTATTACGGGTCTCTCCCCGACTCCCACATTCACCCTGTAGCCCCACTTGCCCAAGATTCTGCACCCAGGGTTTTGCTTCTCCCCCTGAGAACTCTCAGCAGCTCTTTTGGCTGACCTTTGCCCTGTACTCCATCCCTCAGCACCCAGACTCACTGTCCCTCCACTGCTCAACAGGAGTGGCTCCTGGAACGCCTACGTCTAATTCCACCACTGAACATTCACAAAACCCCCGATCTGTCCATTTCTATCCAACTTTACTCTCGGGAGCCCTACCGAGATGTCCCCTAAAAGGCAGGATGATGGCACAGCAGGTGGGGCAGACCCAAGTCGGCATCCCAAGTCAGCATCCCAGGTCTGCACCCGACTGGTTCTAAGGTCCGTGGCAAGTTACTTGTTTGTAGAAGTCACGCAAAAGTTGGCGAAAATGCACTCGGCTGAACAGTATCTGCACCTTTCCAGATTTATGTTATGTTTCAATAACATTTATCCCCCATACACCAAAAAGCAACGACAACCCGCACCTCTGTTTCATCAACTGTACAATGGGGGGTCCTGGGGAGGTAATCACCCCTACTGCAGAGACCCTGCTGTGCGTGCTGTTCCTCCCTCGCCTACTGCCCTAAACTCTATCCACCTCCTCTAAAGGTCAGGAACTATGGGGCGCCTGGGTGGCTCCGTCGGTTAAGCATCCAACTCTTGATCTCAGCTCAGGTCTTGATCTCAGGGTTGTGAGTTCGAGCCCTGCACTGGGCTCTACTGTAGGCTCTAAAAATAAAAATTAAGGTCAGGAATAGGTGCCCATCCCAAGGGGCTGCAGGACTTCAGACTAACTATATAAATTCACACAGATTGGTTGCACTACAATGTGAACATACTTAGTGCTACTTAACTATTCAGTTAAGGATCGTTAAAAGAGGGGCGCCTGGGTGGCTCAGTTGTTAAACATCTGACTTCAGCTTAGGTCTTGATCTCACAGTTCCTGAGTTCGAGCCCACTTCAGATCCTCTGTCCTCTCCCTGCCCTGCCCCACTTATGTGCACACACACACACACACACACACACACACACTCAAATAACAAAAACAAACGTTAAAACTTAAACTCTTAAAAAAAATGGTAAAGACAGTAAATTCTATGTGTATTTTACTACAACTAAAAAAAGAATGAACTGTTAAGTGAGAATTTTATCCCTGAAGGTCAATTTATAATGCCCCACAGTAAATGATTGGGGAGAAAGGCACCAAGCTGTACCCTTGGGCTTACGTTTTTTTCAAGATCTTGCCTTAAGGCATGCAAAGATGAACAAAGAGTGATAGCCGTTAAAAGAGAAAAGAGGATACAAAATGCTACCCTTTTGGAAAACTGTGTTAAAACACGCACACGGATCTAGCCGATCCGAGGACTAGGAAATGCAGCCACAAATAACCACAATTATTATTCTGATGAGCGGAATTCCTGATGATTTTCTGGTTCTCCTTTTCTGCTCTTTGAATATTTTACATTCATGTTTCTTTTTTTTTATTTTTTTTGAATGTTTATTTTTGAAAGAGACAGAGCATGAGCGGGGAAGGGGCAGAGAGAGAGAGAGAGAGAGAGAGAGAGAGAGAGAGAGAGGGAGACCCAGAATCTGAAGCAGGCTTCAGGCTCCGAGCTGTCAGCACAGAGCCCGACATTGGGCTTGAGCCCACAAGCAGCCCGATCAAGACCTGGGCCAAAGTCTTAACTGACTGAGCCACCCAGGAGCCCCTATCTTCATATTTCTTAATCATAAAACTAAACAAAAATAAACAACTTGTATCTGTGCTTCGTGGTCTCCCTCCCCCGCTTTGTAAAGCCTCTTTTTGGCCCCCCGTTCTGTTTTGTGTCTCTATAGATTCCTTTATCTCTCAGGCACCACTGCCCCGTCCTCCTCATGGAAAGAGAGTCCAGCTCTTCCCTGCTGAGCTCAAAAGCAGCCTCAGAATCCTTCCCAAGACAATGCTCCAGGCAGTCCCATCCCTGAAACGCATCTGCCATCCCTAATCACACTTCCTCTCCCGCCTTGTTCTCTGTTTCCTGGGTGCGTCCTCATCCCCTGGTCCAAGTGAGCAACCCTGCGGGGCAGGGGTGGCCATTTATCCTTGTTCTCCCCATCTTGGTTCCAGGCAGAGGTGACAAGAGCCTCAGTAATCCCACTCGAGACGGACCCCACTCTTGGATAACACCTTTCCGCTTCAGCTGAAAGCTCACTCCTGACTGAATTCCAAAGCAAGACCACCTATTTTCCAAGTCGAGGAGCCACCGGGCATAGGTTCCCACAGAGCATGATGAAGGATGCTGTCAGCCTGTTAATGTGGACACAAAGCCAGGCTCACCGCCACCCCCCATCACACCCACAGCGCAAGACAAGGCGGTGACGTCTGATTTCCTCAGCGGGGCGGGGGGGGGGGGGGGTGAGGGGTCACTTCCCAGCATCCTTGCTTGTCACCCTCTAAATGGACTCAAGGAACCAATTATTAGCTTTCACAGCAAACAGGTCTCTTCTTGGTCTCTCCTCATGTGATTCTAAAGCAATTAACACCTCATTTCAAAGTTTTTACAGGGAAATTCTTTATGTTGCCCGGTCTGCGTTACAGACCTTGGGGTGGGGTGCTTTCTGTCTCCACCTAGGAATTTATGCTGCAGACTGGGGTCACGCTGACCCACAGGTGCACGCACAAGACACTGCAGACTTGGGGTCCCACATCACTGAGGTTCCCTTGGCCCGTGGGCGACACAACTCCCTGGAGAGAGATCCAAGATGCACTTACCTTGAAGTTTTGTTAGAGTCGACAGTTTTCTCCAGCAGCCCAAGACACACGAATTGACCCAGAGTCCTTGTAGCTCATAAGAATGTTCAGGTGTATAACCTTTTATTACTGAAATCGTTTTCAGCCCTTTTAGAGTGTGGGGCTGTCTCAATCATTTATTGGGTGGAGGGAGGCGTGGGCAATCGAGTCAAATATTTGCCACTGGGAATATTTGGGAAATTCAAGGACATGCGACTACAGTGTATTTACTATGAATTCTGCTCAAAGGTGAAAGGTATGAAGTGAAGAGACACCTTACAGAAAATCACTAACATCGACAAATAGTAAGTTATGTTATTAACAGACGAAAAGTTTTTATGTACTATCAAACTCACGTATCTAATCTCACTCGTGATGATAACTCTTATGTGGCAGATACTTATAACTGGTTCCACCCAGACAGAGACAGAACTGATCCCGGCTGCTTAAAAAGAAAAAAGGCATCTCAGTGATATGCCGCAAGCAAGCAGGATATGTATGTAAGAAATACAGAAAGGCACACTGAGACACAACCTATGAGGAAGGTCACATACGCTGGAAGCTACATGCATATGAGATTTGGAGCCCCCATCTAGCCGTGGGACTGGGCCAAGTACTTGACCTCTCTGTGCCTCTGTTCCTTCATCTACAAAACGAAGGGTTCAACTTTCAAACACTATGAATCTAGAATAAATAACTAGAACAGTATGGGGCTAGAGCAAGGACAGAAAATCAGCAGTAACTAACAGAAAGCCTAGAAGAGGCTTTGACACGTATTTGAAAGCTTTAGTACGTGGTAATAGTGCCATTTACAAAAATTTTTTTTTTTTTAATTTTTTTTTTCAACGTTTTTTATTTATTTTTGGGACAGAGAGAGACAGAGCATGAACAGGGGAGGGGCAGAGAGAGAGGGAGACACAGAATCGGAAACAGGCTCCAGGCTCCGAGCCATCAGCCCAGAGCCTGACGCGGGGCTCGAACTCACAGACCGCGAGATCGTGACCTGGCTGAAGTCGGACGCTTAACCGACTGCGCCACCCAGGCGCCCCCACAAAATTTTTTTAATGTTCATTTACTTTTGAGAGAGAAACACAGAGAGTGAGTGGGGAAGGAGCAGAGAGAGAGAGGGAGACACAGAATTTGAAGCAGGCTCCAGGCTCTGAGCTGTCAGCACAGAGCCCAACATGGGGCTCAAACTCGTGAACTATGAGATCAGGACCTGAGCCGAAGTCGGACGCTTAACCGACTGAGCCACCCAGGCGCCCTTTTTTCTTTCAATGTTTTTAATGTTTATTTTCATGGTAATAGTGACATTTTAAAGCAGTGGGGGAAGGGAACACTGGTGAATACTACTAGACAATTTTGTTAACTATTTGGAGGGAAAAAAACAGCACCATGCCTCACCTTACACTTTATACCAAAAATTAATTCTAGACTAATTTTACAGTTATGTCTTAAAAAAAAAAGAAAAGAAAACGAAACAATGGGGAATTTTTGCCCAGTCTTGAAATTTGGAAGAATTTTTTAAACCACTAACTAAGGCATTTCATTAAGAAGCCACTAATTAAGACACTAAGATCTGACCGCAGGAAAACGTAAAACTTCTCTATGTCAAATGAAGTCCCCACACAAAATCGAGAGGCTGGACAAGAGAAGTGGGAAGGGGTGACAATCACTGACCTGAGGTTTTAAAAAAGATTAACAATGTTTCTATCTCAAAGATGAAACGCTCACAAACTCCTTTTTCTAAAAAAATAGAAGATTCTAGACATACCCCAATTAAAAATGAAACACAAAGACCTCAACAACGAGCAAAAGAAATGCAAACAGTAAATGAATCCATAAAGCAAGGGGCGTGAAAGCGATTTAAGGTAACAAGTCCTCACTGAGGGCACTGTGTGAGGCTCACACTCCTTTAAAGAGTTCAGAGTTCACTACAATCAGGCATGTGTGGCCTCGCTTGTGTGGTCAAGAGGGTGCATTCCTGAAAGTCCCGGCCACGAGACGCAGCCTGACCGCAGGCTGCCCGGGACGTGCCCGGGTACAGGAACCCCGACAGAGACCAGCCCGGGCCCTGGCCTGGTGGAGACACGCGGACCCACACGGGGTGGCAGTGGGGCCGTGAGCAGGGCTCCCAAGGCGCCCCTCTCCTGTCCTGCCTGGAATCAGACGGCAGGAAGAAGAAAACGCTAGTCTCCAGGATCTTCCTTCCCCATCCGGGGCCTCCTCGGCCGCCCAGAGGATGCCCACGGGTGACGGGCAGGGGAGGGGCCAGAGGGGGTCGGCCTGCCACCTCCTCCAGACTCGTGCCTCCAGGTGCCCTGCACGTGCTCGGCCTCTGCCCGCGCTCTGGGGAACTTTCGGAGGCGGCGCCTCGACTTTCAAGATGAAGCACGAAGCAGTAATAATACCAACAATAAGGGAGGCCCTCGCTCGGTGAGTGTCTACCACTCAGTGACCAGGCCCCGCACACGCTCGGTAGGCAGACTGCGTCCTCCGGCGAGCAAAGCGAGGCCCTGCCAAGCTAACCCGATTCACTTATTCATCCGTTCACTCACTCAGAAGAGTACCGAACACGCACAAGGACCAGGCCCTGTTCCAAATGCCCGCGATACAGGAGCAGGAGGGCCAGAAAACAAACAAAGATCTCTGCCTTTCTAACAGGAGGAGACAATAAACAAAACAAATGAGACGTACATAGTCTGTCAGATTCTGGTAAAGTGCTAAGAAGAAAAATTAAGGCAGAGAAATGAGACATAAAATAAAGTACCAGGGGGAGTGTTAGCACTTTCAGTGGGACAGCCGAAGAAACCCAGTTAAGTGACTTCTGAGTAAAGACCCAACATCAGTGCAGAGCAGGCGGTGTGGATTTCTGGGCAGAGACACCCCATGTGGAGGGACCAGCCGGGGCAAAGACCTCCAGGTGCATCGCCGGGCGTGTCACAGGAAGAGGCCCATGAGTGGGGCCCCCAGGAGGCCACACTGAGCCCAAGGTCGCGCGGTTAATCATTGAAAGACCAGCCGGGCATCAATCACACCGGGAAAAGGGCGCAGACCCACACTGGTGCCACGCCTCTGCCCTCCTTCGGGGGCTGGTGGAGAAAAGGCGGGGGTCCTGCCAACCCACCGCACAGCACGAGGTCCACAACATCACCTCCCGCTTTCCTCTGGTCCCAGGGAAGCTTTTCCTGACTCAGGCACCGGACAAGCTGAGGGTGCTTCCTGTGGCCTGCCCTGTGGGACCCACCTGAGTGCAGCTCCCCTCCCTGGGGAGGCCCAGGGCCGTGTGCAGGATTTCAAACGTTCTTAAAGAGACTCGCAATAAGCCAGGTGATTTCCCTGTGGAGCTCGATTTATGGGCCTGGCACGAAAGGTCGCTTAGGACATTTTTCAACATTAGTGATGGTTACCGTTCTTGAAGACAATGATACATATACACAGGCCTGCACAAGCATGTGCACAGTTCTAGCAAACACACAGCTAAATGGGAACGCTGTGTTTGTTTTTCTCCGCCATCTGATCATGAACTTGCTGGCAGTCAGCTCAAAGACAGGCAGGGCAGGAGAGAAGCCGGAGTCTGAAGAATGAGGTGTGAAAGGCAGCTTGCACACACACGAGCTGACTTTCTCAGCTATCCTCTGCCTCAGTTTCCTCATCTGTAAAATGGAGCTTCCCAGACTACCGTGTAAACTACAGACAATGTAAGCAAAGCACCCGGCTGCACGCCTGATAGTTGGAGCTCCGTGAAGGGGAAAGTGTGGAACCACAGAACGGTTTTGGAGCTCTTTGCAGTGCAATTGTTTTATTTTAGAGGACAAACCAGACCCACGTAAGCAAATTTATGAGCCATTTCTAAATACAAACGGCAAGAGAGGTGAGATAATCAACAACTAGCCCCAACTAGTAATTTGCAACAGGAATGAATGTTTCTTAGTCAATAATCTCTTTTTCTCCCCCTTTCCTGGCTGTGGCAATAGTTTGAATCAGCCAGTCTGGGAAAAGCCACAACACAGTTTGACCTCCTGAAATCAGCTAACTTGGAAGGAAAGGAATGATCTTGAACCCAATGAACCCACTTCTCCAAGCAAAGGTCGGACTGGATTACACTGATGAAATCTGCAGAGACCCTAGTCCGGGTAAGGTCACATTCCTGCCTACTGGAGGTTTGGACTTGAACATATGTTGGGGGGGGGGGCACATTTCAACCCACAGCAGCGACCATCCAAGAAAGTATCAGAACAAGTTAATGGCGGGAGAAGGAAAGTGGCAGTGAGGGGGCAAATGTGCCGGGTGCTACATTTAGCTTTTCCAATGATCGGCCCTGGGATGTTAGGAGAGAAAAAAATTTTAATGCAGGGGCTGTAACGATCAAACAAGGTAATATATGTAGAAGAGAGCACAGCACCCGCGTGTCAGTGACGCTCAGCGATGCCGCCCTGGGTAGTATCTGGAGGAGGCTCCCAGTCCCATCGCTTGGTGATATTTCCATTCCCGGTGACACAGAAGTCTCGGAGGTAGCAGTCACACGGGCCCCCCGCCGGGGGAGAGAGTGGGAGGGGGGCGGGAGAGGCTCTGCTCTACTTCTGGGGAGCGAGGGGGGCTGAGTGACAAGCAGGCTTTGTGAGCAGGAGGCAGGAGAGTCAAGTGAACCGTCAGGAGCGTCAGCTGCGGAGGGTAATGGGTGAGTCGCTGAGTCAGACGGGCTGCGCAGATCCCACAAAAGAGGAATACTCCCACCAAGAGAAATCTGTTTGACTTTAGAAAAGTACAGGTTACAGTGATACTCACTAAACACCCCACCTTCCCGCCCAACAGTCGGGAGAAATGAGTAACGGGAAATCCATCAAGGGCTCTGAGGGTTCCCCCACTTTTACTAGGATTTTCCCCCCCAAAGCGGGGCCCTATTCACATCCTATATGCCTGGGATGATCAGGATCCCCTAGGAAGAAGGTTCAAACATCCTAACACGCAGGGACTCGGATCAGAACAGATCAGGCCCAGAGAGTCTAATTTTCCCCTGGCCTTAACGGTCACAACCATTTATCTATGGAGAAAGCCATTTTCTAGCTGCCTGGCTGGAACATGAACTCTCTAAGCGGTTTTTCACATGATGGGGATGGTCTAACCATCCGTGTCCCAAAAGCCCTTCACACACCCCCACCCTTAACCCCGACCCCGGCACACAGGTTTTCAGATGACCCCACGCTTAACCAATGAATCAGGCTCCGATGGCTGCTGTAACAAGTCACTAGAACTTAGTGCCTAAAATGACACACACACATTTACTGTCTTACAGTCCTGGGGGTCAGAAGTCCACCCCACCTACCGCGTCCACCAGCATAAAACCAGCTTCTAAATGGCAAAGCTCACAGCCCCGTGAGCTCACTCCTGGGAGCCCAGGCAGACTCGAGACACATCTACGGCCATTCTAGAAACAGAGAAGACTCTGGTGACTGCGAAATGGAACTTCTCTTCTTATTCTGGGGAGGGGGATAGGTTGAAAAGCATGGAAGATTCCAGACACTCGACCACTCCTCCAAAGAAACTCGGACTCTCCTGTGAGGAGCTGGCTGGAAACGATGACGTAAACCGACTCTGGAGGCTGGTTCTGCATCTGAAGGAGTTCAGGGAGCCTGTGTGCACTCCCGGGGGCGGGGGTGGGGGTGGGGGTGGGGAGTTGACACGATCCCCTCAACCTTTTGTGCGTCTTGGAGCCCTTGGTTGAGTGGTGAAGAATCTGGACGCTTTCTCAGGGTAAGCTTTTTTCTTTTTTCTTTTTAAGTATTCTCTACACCCAACATGGGCCTCGACCTCATGACCCTGACTGAGGTCAGGAGTCCCAAGCTCCACCAACTGAGCCAGCCAGGCGCCCCCGGAGTAGGCTTTTTAAAACGTATAAAATAAATCCATAGGATTACAAAGGAATCCCAGCACACCGCAATACAATTATCAAAATATTTCTTAAAACGTGTGACAGAGCAAAAGATAGCTTCTTTCCTGCATTAAATAACAAGATCGAGAGGAGGCCCGACAACTACTGGGACTTGGGAGCAGTAATGATCATAAAGAGATTCGAGATGCCCATAACAGAGGGAAAAGGCCCTGAAAACATCTGTGATTTCTGCTGGTGCCTGAGTCACAGTTCCTGCCCGTGAAGACGACGGCAGCACCGACTATCGTCATCACTGGAAGAAATGCGGCATTTTAGTTCCAGGGTAGTGACCAGAAAGTGCCATTTTTTTCACATCCAATTCCCAGGTCCCCTGAATTCTACCCATGGCCCCAAGGATGAGAACTCCTGGAAGTCAGTAGCTTTCTTTTCATTCCCTTTATTTTATTCCTCATGAGAACACGCTCCCTGCAGCCAGGCACCGACCCCGACGAGGTGAAAACAGGGGTTCAAACAGATTCTGCACATCAGTGTGCACAGCAGCGCGAGTCACATTAGCTACGAGGTGCAAACAACCCAAACGTCCTCTGACACATGAGCAGAGGAACAAAATGCAGGATATGTACACACACGCGTGCGCGCGCGCACACACACACACACACACGAATGTTATTCAGCCCTGGAAAGGAAGGAAATGTGGACGCGTTACAGTAGGAATGAACCTCGAGGATACTGTGCTAAGTGAAATAAGCCAGACACGAAAAGACACAAACTCTAGGAGTCCACTTCTCTGAAGAACCTCGAGAGGCAGGATTCCTAGAGACAGAAAGGCAACCGGTGGCCGCAGGGGCTGGGGGAGTCAGCATTTAACGGGGACGGACAGCGCTTCAGTTTGGGAAGCTGAAAAAGTTCTGGGGACAGACAGTGGCGATGAGTGTAGAAAGCATGAACGTACTTTAACACCACAGGACTGTGCACCGCGAAACGGCTAGAATGGTGAACTCCGCGTTATGTATATCTGAGCAGATAAAAAATAAAAATAAAAGAAAACGGACCCTGCAGAACACAGAAGGCCATGACCTTTAAGAAGAACGGCCTCTCTCGTGGCCGGAGGCAGGGGCAGTCTCCTGGTGGCCCCTGAGCCAGGCTGGGCCGCCCCACGGACCTGGGCTTGTGAGCCGATGGGCCACCATGAGCAGGCCACTCTACCTCTCTGGCCTCAGTTTCCACCTCTGTAAAAGAGGCCACCTGCCCAGCACAGGGAAGAGAGAGCATATCATCTTGCCTGAGACTTTCTGGTAACCCCGTGAGGTTGGACGACACTTTCCCGACGACTTAGTTAACCCACCCAGAGTCACCCACCCGGCAAGGACACGCAGGCCGGCCTCACCGAGGAACCCCGACACACAGGTCTGTGTGTATGTGCCTGCTACTTGTTTCCTGTCTCTCCCAATAAGCTGCAGGCTCCCGTGCGACAGACCCAGATAGGCCTGTTTCACCAGCCACACCGTCCCCGGAGCTGGTGAGCTGGAGGCTCAAGAACCACGTTCTGTGTGACCCCCCCCCCCCAAAAGTGGTTTCCCTTACGAGCAGGGGATGGTGGCATTGACGGGGCCCGGTCTTTCAGGTCTCCAGGTGGATGTTGGGATAACCCCAGCATGTCACAGGTCAGTGTTCTCCACGGAGCCGCTGATGGAGGTGGGGCCGGAGGGAGCCACGGCTGAAGGGACAGAAAAATAACCTACGCCGTGGTGGATGGACGCCTACGCACTGTCACATGCACACACACGCACACCTGGCGAACACACCGATGACTCAGGCGCCGGCAGCTGTGAGCTTCTGCCAGTGTGCGAGGGGTTCGCCTTTGGTTCAAGAGGCCCGGACGCTGGGAGAGAGCCGAGGGATGAGATCAGCCTCACCTCCCCGCTCCCGGGGCAAGGAGGCTGTGCCCAAGCAGAAGTTCAGGGCTGCTTGGGGGTGACTCAGCTCGGGAGACGACTCAGGGTGCTCAGCTGGATGGCTGGCAAGGTTCCAACGAGGCGCCTAGGGCAGTCAGGGAAATGGGCACAGCACTACCCGAACCACAGTGTCGTCGGCACGTTTCCTTTTCACACAGCATTCTAGGCCACGATGCCCTCTGCAGGGAGGAGGGGTTGCCAGTGACCTAAATCAGGCAAACATGGCTGGGCTGGGTGGCTCGGGAACCTGGATCCGACAGACCAGATTAGTCAGCTGCTTGGCCGGGGACCAGGCAGGCTTGACGTGCCGTGAGGGACGCCCTGCCTCTGAAGTCCCACCAAAATGGGGGCGGGGTGGGAGGTGGCTATGAAGCCCGCCATGCAGCCGAGTGACTGTGGGCTCCGGGTGGCCATCTATAAGATGGGGTGATGCTGTCCCCCATCCGGGGCTGCCCCCCAAACGAACAGGAGGGCAGACACAGAGGCACTCTGCAGCAGGGGAAAGAATAGGCCAGATCTGTGCAAATCAACAGAGGCAGGTCTCAGACACAGGAACAAACAATGCTGGGTGGAAAAGCCAAGTTGTGAGCGCATTTAAAAAACACGCCCAAAGCGACGCTACGTATTGTTTACGGTACGTGTGTGTGGTATGTGTGTGTGCGTGTAAAAGTATTTAAGTCTAATGGAAAGATCCACACCAAATCTAGAGCGAAGGGTACCTGGAGGCAGGTGGTGAGCTACAGGTGAATGTCAAGGTAATCCTAACTCCTCTGGTAATGTTTCGTTCCTTTACTTAAAAAGGCAAAGCAAAGAGAATAAAATGTTACCAGTGGTCAGTTCTCGGTGGTAGAAATGCGGCTTTCTGAGATTAGTCTTTGTTGCTATTTGTATGTTGCCCGACCCGAAAGTCACCTTGACACCTGTACGTGGTCAGGTAATGAATTCTATTGACAGTATATGTACTCTAAATTCTGAATTTTTTTTTTTTTTTTTTTTTATTCCCAAGATTCAAAAAGAAAGAGTCTCTCGGAGCATGCAGCGTGTGCTCAGAGTGCTTACTAAACTGCATTCCCCCCTCAAAGCATCCAGGGTCCTGGTGCCCCACGCCTCTGCTAGAAGGCGGTCTTCCACCTCTGGCTGTTTCAGGGGAACAAGAGGTCTGATTGGCCCAGGGCCCTGACACTGCTCCACTTCCCTAGCTAGGACAGGCACTGGAGGAGGGCTGGGTGTCCTGCCGTGGAAGACCCGCACTGAGTGCCCAGAGAACTATCCGTCCCTCCTGCTTCAATCCAGGTATGGCCCCCTGGCTCTGAGCTCTCATGGCAGGCTCCAATCCACCAATCACAATCCACGAAACCCAGTGACATCACTGATCACCAATCGGAGCGCCTGACCCACATGAGTGACTCGTGTTGCCACACCAGGCCGACAGGATTTCAGCAAGAGGCAGAGACACTTGACATTTCTTTTCTCTTGGGAAACCTTATCAAGTGTAAATGTTGGGCGTTGTCCAACATGGACACCAGCAGGCAGCCCCCACGTCCACCCACGCTCCGCTCCTCAATTCCAGATTTACTCTTAAATTGTAACAGTGCCCCTCGAATGCTGCTTACACACTTTCCCTCCCTCATTTCCAGATAAAAAAGAAACAACATTCTGGATGCCACATTTCACTGGATCACAGACCCGCCTTTCCAGGGAGAAATTCTATCTGTCAGACTCTGGAGGCCAGGAAGGAAGAGAAACATTCAGGAGACTTTTTCCTTTCTCTGATCTCATCAACCCCCAGCTGAAGAGCAGTATCACATGCTCGAAAACCAAAGTGACCCCCCTCCCCCAAACTGTGACCATTTGGGCATCTGAATGCAAGGTATGGCAAGACTCTAAAACCATCTGGTTTCTCTCGTCAGTCCACCATCACTGTCCCACACCTGCCCGCAAACGAAGGTGGCACAGATGGGAAAAGAAGCGCGGAGAGGGGCTTTTTGGAGAAGCTCCCCACAGACCCCGCCTGCTGCACTCGGGGTCCTCACAGAGTCTCCTCCCCGGCTGAGGTGCCCCTGGAACGACTCGGGCCCCTCATCATCTGGAAGCAGAAGCGGCCGGACCCTTCTAAGAAGCAGCAGGCGGCATTTCGGGGAGGCAGCAGGCTCACGGTCACCAGTCTGCAGGGCAGAGCGGAGTGGGGGCCGCTCGTGTTGTGCTGCTCAGGGGGCGGCAAACATGGAGCCACCAGATAGCTGAAACCTCTGCTGTCTTCCTGCCACTGCCGACCATCACCATAGGAACCACATCCTGCTGCTACCATGGCAACCGCACAGTACCACCCGCTCGGTAAGCAGTGATGCAGAGGCCACTCAGGAAGGCCACGGGGCTGACAGGGTCCCGCGGTCCGCAGCCGCAGGGACGAGGAAGTGACAGAGAGAAGGTTTCCAAAGCGATCGTGTTTCTGTTTTGTTTTATTTTGTTTTGTTTTGTTTGCTGGGCTTAAAAGCCCATCTCCTGCTCCTCAAGAATTCATGTGCCCCAAAAGTAAATCCTTTTGAAAGTGCATTCCTGCTCTGGGGATGCAAAAATCTCCAGGGCCGAACGTATCAGGTAAAAGCCCCATGGGGACCTCTTTCAACACATGGCCAGGGCTCTAGTGGGGCCGGCAGACTGGGACACCAGGGCTCCCAGAGTAGAACCTCAGGCTATACGGCAGTCCCCGGGGCACACCAGGCACTGGGCTGAGGCCCTTCCAGAAGTGGCATCTGATTCTACCCTCACAATCCTATTTGTAAATCGAATTCCTTCCTTCCTGCCCACATCTTACAGAGGAATGAGGCTCAGGGAGGGTAAGTGAGCTGTCCAATGTCACACAGCACACTGGGCAGAGCTGTCTGAACCTCTAACTCAAAGGCCCTGATTAATTCTGGTCACCTCTATTACCCCCAATGCAGCGTTCCATGCATCAGGCCCTGCGTATTCATAATAGCTAACGTTAATTTTTAATAACCATTATTTTAAGAAACATTCATAGCTACTTCATAGATATTGCCTACTTTGTGCTGGGCGCTGCGTTAGATACATTATACGAAGCATCTTATTCGTGTCTCGCAGAGTCAATGAGGTAGCAACGATTGCAGATGAGGAAACTGAGGTGCAGAGAGGTGAAGTAATTTGTCTGATGGCACACAGCAGGTAAGAGGCAGACCTGGGGTTCACTCGTGGCCAGCCGGACTCCGCAGCCCGGGCTCTCAGTCACCCACTACACTGCTTCTTAATGACATGGGCAGCTGAGGCACAAACGTTAGACCCTGGTGACCCAGCACAGCCTCCCAAGGATCCCGCCCCTTGGGTGTGGGGTGTGCCTGGACGCCACAGAACAGTCCCAAGAACCCACATACAGTACACATAAATTTACTCCCCCAAAACAGTCTGGGCCGTGCCTGTCAGCACATGACACATCTGAAATGACCCTGGTTGGCCACAGAGAAGCATCTAGGTGAGCTCTCATGCCTGCGTCCCTGCAGCCCCCCAACAAATCTGGCAGAATGACAGCTTTGGTCAATGGCCCCCTTCAGGGCAGACAGGACCTTCCAGGGAGTCATGACTTCTCTGCTCCCTGTTCATCCTGAGGCAGGCATTTCAGAACCTACTTCCCATTCACTACAGTTCAGGAAGACAGAGCCCCCAACACCGAGGGCCTTAGGGGAGGAAACAAGAGGCCAGCACGTCCCAGCACCTCACAAAGGCATCTTCGTGGTGTACAGATACGTAGAGCCACATGCAACCGCCATTTTGCAGGTTACAAGTGGTCAAACTCTGGCCACCACATATGGTTTATTCTAACGTCTGACCCTCCTAACAACTCCACTGTACTGATGAGGCTCAGAGAGGTTAAGTGACTGCCCACGGTCACAGAGACGGGAAGCGGGACGCACAGGACTGTAGCCAGACCCGACTGTCTTCAAAGTCCTTCCTGTCCACCATGCAACACTGTTTTCCCGACTGCCCTGGGGGCCGGGAAGCCCAGCGAGGGTATGACACAGTGGGAAAACAGACCAGAGAAACCACTTCCTGTGCTGTATGAGTCGAGGGAGCCAGGAGGCTAGGACTTTTCCTGGGGGCCCAAGCTTGGCTCTCAAAGAGAAACAGGTATGGTGTAGTGGTAAGACCAGTAATCACAGGGGTTTTGTTTTATATTTTTAAATCAATACCAAGAGGCAAAGAACACAGGAAGCAGGTAGACAGTTAATCGGTCTGAGCTCACTTGGCTAGTGCATAAGGTAGGATGCTTACGTCTACTGCACACGGCTGGTTGAGAAATAAACACAGTCATGTGAGCCAAGAGCCCAGCACCATGCCTGGTTCACACGCAGGGCACAGCAGACATCACTTCCCTTGTCTGTGGCTGGTCTCTGAACCTCTCACCAAGCTGGAGGGGTACAGCCCAGCCTGGTCACTTTGGGGACGTCAGGAGAAAGGCTCTCCCGTGCCTGTCCCCTCCTTTCCCAGATAGGTCTGGGCATTTCCTGTATCCCATTCGCCATGATAAGGCCATTGTTTCTCTCCATGACCCTGACATCTCTCTCCACTTCCCAACTCCATGGCGTCAACAATCCCAGAGGATAAGCCAGTGGGGCTGGGTGAGCTGACCCTGTAGCAGATGGCAGGTCAAAGTTTCAGAATTGTGACAAATTTTCTGCACTCAGCTATCTTTTGACCAAAGAAAGAGCCAAATAGGAAATGGAGGGATGAGATCATCCACAGGCTTTAGCCACAGGAGTTTCAAAGGGGACTTGGGAAATAGCATCCCATTGACTGAAGCCTTGGAAAGAATGACTAGTCCTCAAATAGCTGCATTACCCACTTCCTCCTCCAACCCAAACACACACACACACACACACACACACACAATTAATCAAGGTGGAGTTGGGAGACTGGTGCTCAAAGAGACTCCTTTCATTGAAGTTTGCCTGCGAAGAAATTCCACAAATCTACTGGTGTCCGATTTCCTAGAAAATCCAAGAACTATAAAAGGTTCCCATTGTTGTGGCGGGAGGTCAGAAGTAAAATAGATGTTTCAAGCCACTGCCAACTTTGTGCCATGGCTGAATCTTCCAGGTCTCCAGGGAATACCTAAGTCCAAAAATGGCAGTCCAACGGGTGGGACTGTTTCTGACATGTTCCCAAGGGCGTCGCCACTGCTATCCTGCAGGAAAGGTTTCCAGCCTCCCTGGTGTCTTGAGGGGAGATTCCTAGGACACACTGCCTCAAACAGGGGGGTGGGGGAGAGGAGTTGTACCCCTTGAGAGCCCGTTATTTATTTTACGATCATGCAGGTGACGCATGAATACAGTGTCGTCATAAAAATTCGAACAATACAGAAATGTGAAGAGCGAAAAGCAGCAAAGTCTCTTTCACCTGGATTCAATCCCACTCACCTTCCCCGGAGATAACCCCTTGGGTAGCCAATCTGAAGTGTTTCCTTGAAGTCATTTTTCTAGGCACTTATGTACATGTAAGAAAAGAGTTTTTCTTTCATGCTTTTGTGTAACAATGAGCCTTAAACAAGGGCATGTTTTGGACATCTTTCCGTAGCAATGCATTTTACATTTACCTTTCTTTTTCACCGCTCCATCGTATTCCACAGAATAAATACACTAAAATTGATGAACCTAGTCCTTCACCGATGAGCTTGGATGCCGTCTCTAGCTTTTCAGTCTGCTCCCTTACACATCCTTGGGCATGTCTCTAGGTGCGCGAAGGACAACTGCTTTAAGACAGACACGATGGTGCTTTAGTACTGCCCGCTAGGCCCCTGATCTCAGCAGCGCACAGCCAGACCAGGTCCCAGCTTCAGGGAGCCACAAGCCCTGGCTGCCCGGCCATCGATGAGACACTCACGCTGGGGAGGCGGGGTCAGCTTCCTCTAGTGGGAACACGGTCTAGTGGGAGCTGGGTCCTGCGTGGAGTCGGCCGAGACAGAGGGGCAGATGTTAGAGTGTCCCGGGGGGAGCGCTGGGTGGAGATTCCAAGCCTACTAAGAGCACACGCCTCGAACAGCAGGCGGTGGGCCAGATGTGCGCTCTAGGGAGAGGAGGCAGCGTGGCATGGCTGAGATCCCACAGGAGGCCAGTGGGGAGCAAGCAGCAGACTGAGTGCAGAGGAGCAGCATGATTGGACGTGAGCTGCAGCAAGTGCCCAGGGGCCCCGGGAAAGACGAGGGGCTGACGTGACAACGCAGGCTGCCATCGGGCAGCGGCAGGCTGGAGCGCAAGGGGCAGGGCGTTCCGTGCACGGAAAACCGCAAAGGGAACAAGAACTATGGCCCAGACCTGTGGCTGGGTGATGGGACCAGAAATCACTCAGAAGCTAGAACCGTGGCGTCTTCACCTGCCAGATCTGTCCGGGTCTCACCAAAGACAGGAACCCCTGCAGTGTTTGAACTGAGGGGCTTTAATGCAGGAAAACGGGCACACAGGCATGGAAGAGCCAAGAAGTCAAATGGGGGACAATGAGGTGGCCCAGAGGTCAGCACCGGCTGGAAGCTGCCACCACTCCTTGATGTGAGGGACAGAGGGAGAGGGGGTGGTCCTGAAGCCCAGGGGCCGGGGACAGAACCACAGGGGGAGTCGCAGCTGCCGTCAGAGAGCCTCGCGGGGACAGAGACAGGGAGAGACCCCCCCAGCCTCTCGCCTGTTCCTCCCAGGGGCTGAACCCAGAGACATGCAGCCTGCAGAGTCCCCCCTTTCCCCCACAGCCCCCAGAGCAGAGGAAGGGCGAGGAATCAACCACCCAGGGGAGACCTGGCTCAGATGCGCCGAGGCGAACCTCCGGTCCCTGGAACAGCGCCTGGTACAGGAGACACGCTCGCTAACAGAATAAACAGAGCCAAGGATGGTTTCAGAGCCCCGCCAGGCCTACAATTGATTTTCTGATAGCTATCGAAGCTGCTTTCAGACTGACGAAACACGCCTCTCATTATCCCCAATCCTGGCCCTGCACTCTCAAGCACTCAATAGAAAATCGATAGTGTGTTCTCTGAAACAGCAGCCAAGTGGTGCCCGCCTGCCCGGCCCTCAAAGCCAGACCGGACACGCCCCGCCCCTCACACCCCCACACACGTCCGCACCTCCCAGCAGAGATCCATTTCCACATGTGAAAGCAGGAGGGAGCCCGGAGGTTCAAGGACAGGAACCAGGAGGCCAAGACGCTCCCTTGTGCTGCGGCTCACTTTGAAGCCTCCGAGCACAGATGGGGAGGATTCGGCCTCACCTGCCCAGTTGATCCCGAAATGCTGGGCAGGTTCTTTGGCACATCCTGGCACAGAATGAAGGCCGGTTGCCAAGATGTTTCTCGATGCTCGAGTCGTGCTTCGGTCCAGCTGGGAAGGCACAGGGAAAAGGCTGAGGGCTGAGGGGCAACCCAGCTCTGTCAGCGACTGGCCGTGTGGCCACAGGTAGCCTCCAGCCTCGGACCCCAGCTCTGGGAAGTGGGAAGGATGCGACCTCCTCCCAGGACTGTTGCGAGATTTACCAAGATAGCGTCTGATTCTCCAATTACGTCACTCCGGTGAGCCATTCACGGCACCTTCTGTCACTGGAGGAAAGGGCCCCGTTCCGGGTCTACGGTAGCCTTACGTGACAGCTATTTGTATTAATCCTAACTGGAGTGATGTAGCACACACACATACTGGGCACTACCCCCAGGATTTCATATCTATCCAGCCACTTAACCTTCACAGTCACTTATCTTTTCACAGGAAACGGGATTATACCCATTTTATAGATGAGGAGACCGAGGCACAGAGAAGTTGGGACATTAATCCCTGGGCGCACCGTTAGTTCAGGAGCGGTGGAGCCAAGCTTACTCCCGGGCACTCGGGCTCCAGAGCCCATATGGCTTAACGGTGAGTAACTATTTATACTAGCTCTCTCTATTAAGGCGTACCCACAGGGCTTTCCCATGTTATCCTCCTAATAGCCCCGTTTTGTGGATGAGGAAATGGGAGGTTCAGTGAGGTCAAGCCACTTGTCCAAGGTCACAGACTTAACAGGTGGCCACGTGACTTGGAATTTAGGTGCTCTCGTTCCAGAACCACCCTCCTGACCCCTTTAGGGCCAAATGTGCTGTCAAGGTCAAGTCTGGCTCCCCTTCCTCCCTCCTTGTGCCATTTTGAGAAACTTCCCTCACCCTGATCCCCCAGGGGTGGTCACGCCCCCGCCAAAGGGGAAGCTTTCTTGGTCCCTCTCCTCCTCCCTGCCCACCCCACCCCCAACCACATGGGCTGGAACACCTGCCCTCCTCACCACAAATCCAGACACGAACCCACCCCTCAAATAGACCGGGAGTGTCACCGGATGCTGGCCTCTTATGTAGTAAATACATGAAATCATCTTCCACAAACAAACACAGTATTTGGGGGATGAAGATTCTCTGGGCTTCGACAAAGCTGGCAGGGTTTTTTTGTTTTGTGTTGTTTTTTTCAACTAGCAGCAGCAGCCAGAACAGAAGCCCTGTGGTCCGTTTTGGGGCCAAATCACAAAGCCTTCCTTCAGCCCCTGACTGGGCTGGGCTGCGGGGACCAGAGCGTCCGGCCAGGGACAAGAGGAGCAAAGCCAATATTGTGGCAGCAAGCGTCAGTGGAGTGAAAATTAAACCCGGAGGTTCCGAGGGCCGGAATTTTAAAAATTCACACCAGCACAGAGTTCTGCTGCTGAGTCCGGGGCCGACCCAAGCTATGCCTGTGTCCCCTGCAGAACAGCTCGGCCTGGGAACAGGGAGCTCCACTCTGGAAGGGTCCAGATCCAACTCTCACCCCACCACCTGCACCCGGAGGCCGGGCGGCCGTCACGTCAGCACCCTTGACGTGACCCTGGAGGCTTGATCCCAGTTCTGTGCACGCTCAGCCCTGGAAAGGTGTCCCCGACGCACAGAGAATCAAAGGCCAGCTCTATTTGCCAGTCGGCCTCCCCGGAGAATCCCAGGGTGGAAAGGAACCCAATCCAGCCAGGTGGTGCGACGGATCAGATTTCAGTCCCTTCATTCACTGGACAGCCGTTTCCGGAACACCTACTGTGTGTGGGGCCCAAGCCAGCCCCAGTGGCCTGGCTCCTCCACTCCAGCCTCTGGCTGGGACCTTGGCAACGAGGCCGAAGAGGAAGGTGGCATCTATGAATAGCCTGTTGGCAGGCAGCCCCCACACCCTGGGCCTGGTGAGCAGCAACGGCTGTAGGCCTGCCCCTGCTGCAAGCTTCCATCCAGAGAGGGAACCTTCCGACCAGCTCAACAGACAAAAGGACTCAAGAGATTTGCAGAGGGCTTAGTTGGGCAAGGAATCGAAATCAAAGTAGAGCAGAATGCTCCCACCGGCCAAAGATGGGACTATGTGAACATCAGAAAGAGGAGTAACCACGCTGGGTTTTGATTAAAACTCATCAGATAGAAATGTAAGTCCGTGGATTCATGGGAGAGTAAACAACTAAAAAAATAAACCTTTGGGAGATTCTGAAAAATCAGCTCATTACTGGAAAACTTGGCATAAAGGGGAAGAAGGAGGCTTTTTTCCTGCCTTTCTTATACATCCTGAACATCAGGACAACCAAGTATTAGATGAAGTGAAGCCCCTTTTGGAATAATTCTATCCAATGAATGAGGACAGAAAGGCAGACTCAAAAAACACCTGCACTTTGCATCCCTGATGAATAATGGATGTCAACGATGATGGCTCGATGACGACTAAGCCGATAGATGGGTCAGGCGGCCAGCATCTGAACCTGATCTCAAATCACACCCAGAGACCCGGCCCCAAGCGGCACACAAGTGCGGGTCGCCACCTACAAAGGGGGCACTTCACCTACTAACCCACTGTGTCCGACAGATGATCGCTTCAACGCACGATCCATATAACACATCATCAGCGGGCTATTTTATACTCTTCCTTTCAAGCTAGGTCTTCAAAATCTGGTGTGTGCGTCACACAGCACATTTCAACTCAGATCGGTCATTTCAAGTGCTTGGCGGCCATGTGGCCGGTGGCTATTGTACTGGACGGCACGGGTCTAGAACGAACTAGAAAGCCACAGGGGGTATGGAGAACGTGCAGGAAAGACAAGGCACGGAGGAAGGCGTTCAAAGACACCACGCGGAAGAAGTCGGCAGAACTGGGAATATGGAAGATCGCGGAACACAGGAGACCCGACTCCAAAGGCTTTCAAAACCCTTAAGAGACATCCTAAGCAGACACGATGTACAGACTGTGTTTGGATTCTTACTTGAACATTTCAACAAAAACCATTTATGAGACAGCTGGGGAAATGTGAACACTGACTGGACATTTGATATCAAGGAACTGTTAGTTTCTCAGGCATTGAGAATGGTATTCCATTTATATTTCTTTTTCTAACGATAGCTCATTTTTTAGGGAAACCTACATAAGTAATCTCTAATGAAATGACAGGATGTCAAGGATCTGCTTTCAGGAAATTCAGTGGTTTGGGGGGGCAGGGGAGGGGAGCGGGTGAGGGCAGTTAGGTGGCAAGACTGGCCGAGAGCTGGTAACTGTTGAAGGTGGTGACGGGCACAGAGGGGTTCATGTTACTCTTCTCTGTTGTCAAATACGTCTTCTCAAATTTCCCAAAATGAAGGTCTGACTTTTTTTAAATGTTTCTTTATTTTTGAGGCGGGGGGCAGGGAGAGACTGCAAGTAGGGGAGGTGCAGAGAGAGAGGGAGACAGAGGGTCTGAAGCAGGCTCCGAGCTGTCAGCAAAGAGCCTTGATGTGGGGCTTGTACTCACGAACCGTGAGATCGTGACCTGAGCCGAAGGCTCTACCGACTGAGCCACCCAGGTGCCCCAGGTCTGATTTTTTTTTTTTTTAACAAAAGAAAGGGCTGTCGGTCTCAGGCTGGACGGAGGTGGCACCACAGAAGGGGGTTGGTGGAGTGCAGCTTGGCAGAGGGAGCTCCGGAGCCACCCCTCCAGGATCTGAATCCCCATGTCGTCGCCAGCTGGTCATGTCACCCGCCTGTCCCTTCGGCTGCTAGCGCTCAGTTTACTCTGCTGCTCACAACAGTGCTTCCTCACAAGACTGTTGTAAGGATTACATAAAATAACCCAGACTAAGTGCTTAGCCGAGGACCGGTGATAACATCCCTACTGGTTTCGTCACCATTATCCTGGGAAGGCACACTGGAGTCGGGGTGTCCATCGTGGGCACATTTCCAAGCTAAGCTCTGGTGTGCTCACTCAGGGAAACAAAGGCCCCAGTACCTGGGCTGTGCAGCTCCGGGCAGCTCTGAGGGGCAGATGCCTCCCAGTCTTTGCAGGGGCCCCGAGAGGTACAGATGACAGCAGGAAGGAGAAGGCAGTGTGGTAGGACGCTGATGACCGTCCCCCATGCCTTGACAGGGTGCTCACAGGGCAAGAAGCCAAAGCCAACAGCGCTTTTGCCAAATGCCCCATCAGAGATACAAGAAACGCATCCTCATCCGAAAGTGTAATGTAAATTGATCAGAAAATGAGGTTCCATTTGCCAACCAGATCCAATTTAGGCACAGTTCCCCTGGAGCAGGACTTCTAGGTGGAAAGAAGGACGCCTGGAGTTCCAGACAAAGGGCCCTCATCCCAGAGAGGTAGGGGAGGGCCGTCCCTGCCATGCCATCCATCACGGGGTCATGCTCCGACCACCAGAGGATATTGTTCCAGCCCATCCCCCAACCGGGGGGCTAGGAAGACAATAGTCTGGAAGTCCTAGGTCCCAGGGAAGACCCAGCCACAGAGATATAGCTGTGGCAGGGCACCCAAGAGACAGCGGGTCAGACCGTGCCCTTGGGTGCCCCAGGCAGTATTCCGGAGCCTTCCTGAAATTTGCCCCCGCCCCAATTCAAGGGAAGAGTTCTGTGTTGGGGCCACACTGGCCCGACCTACTCAGGATGACTGGAAGGAGATGGACAAATGGGGCAGGAGGGAAAGACAGCCAGACCAGGACTCCAAGAGCACCCAGCCTATCACGAAGCTCACTCCCATTCTTAGTGCTGAAAACCCTCAAGTTCAGAGAGGTGCAGGAGGCGACATAGCCAGGAAGCAGAGGAGCCTCTATTTCAAACCCAGTGACTATCTCTGAAGCCACGCCCCCTCCACGGCAGGCTGCAGGGCAGCTGGGTGACAGGGACGAGGGTGGTCCTGCCCACTGCTCCTCTCTGAGCCACACTTGCTCCTCTGTAGGACGCAGCCAACAAGAGCTGACAAGAGTAGTGAGGATGACGACTGGGATCGGGGAAGAGGGCTTGCCACGCAGGGGGCCTGCACCACCTTCGGAGACCTGTGTGAACCTGCTCTTCGTGGGGACCTGCTGCCTTTTCTCCCGGGAGAGTGGTCTTTATTTGAAAAACAATAAATAAATGATTGCCTTCACATCATGAAAGCTGCTGCTCTTTAATTTTATTGAAGAGTTAAATTCCGGGAAGTGGGGGCCGTCCCACTAAGCAAGAAGGGGGCTTTGCATTCCAAATATCCAAACTCCACGTCTCCCCAATGAAGGCATCACAGGCTTAATTCTGCAAGCGACCGGCCAGCAAGGCCAAGGGCGGCTGGCCCCGGGCAGTGACGCTTGTTCTCCTAAGCGTTTCCCACCCCAAGGTGCACGGCTGCCGAAGCACACGGCACAGGAGACCCGGGGACACGATGGCCATCCCCATTCCGCATACCATCCCAGGCCTCCACGAGCTCTCCCGAGACCCTGCTCAGGGGGCACCTTCTCAGGGCAACGCACTTTGGAAGGATCTATCGATATTCCCAAGGCACACATAACCTTCGACCCAGCTATTCCACTTCTGGGAATTCATGCCAGAGACACCCCCTGCACATCTCAGAGACCTTGGCACCTCACGGATCAGCACAGCATTACCCGAAAGGGCAACAGTCTGCAGACACACATACCCTGAGGGGATGGTTGTGTGGTCCCATATAGTGGAATACTCTGCAGCCACAAAGAGAGAAGAGGAAGCTGTACTGACCCGTGACGATCTCTTATTACTGGTCAGCGCAAAAATAATACAGGAACATGTGTGCGGGGTTCTGTCGTTCTTCTAAACAAACAAAGAAGGAAACGAAAACATGCACGCATTTGCTTGTGTGCACCTAGACTATCTGGAGCCACGAGGCTGGCCTGGTGTCCCGTGTGGCAACAGGACACACGGGCACAGCGATATCGGCACTATGACTGCAAACCCTCCCAAGAACCCAGGAGGGTTCTTACTTTCTGCAAGAACCCCGCAGGAGAGAAGGCAAACACTCAGTGACCCACACCTACCGCATCAGGAAATTTTGCTCAAGTCATGTGCTTAATCTTAATAAGCCTTGAGAATTTTCTACTCCACTCCACATCTGTCCTTGCTCTAATAGCAAAATAATACTTTAAATGACTCCCTAGTTAGATTGTTTAACCTTTCCCCCCTCACCAAATCTTCTAAAATGGAGACTTCCAGAAAGGGGCGCCGTGTTATCAATTATGCCCCAGTTAAATTACTTAACCTTTCCACTCCTCAAGTAAAATGCTCATTCCGAGAGAACGGAGCCATGTTTTAAATTACCTTATCAGTTAAATGACTCAACCTTTTTCCCTCTGAATCGGCAAGTCAAATGGTTATGTGGAGAAGATACGGGGGGTAAGCCTGCACTTTCTGGAGCTCCTGACACCCCCGAGGCGAGGATTCTGTGGCAAGTGCCCAAGACCCCAGAGAGCAGAGCCCGGGCCGGCAAGTGACCTCATCTCAGGGTACGTGTGGGGAAAAAGGCTGCAAGTCATTTCCACTTCAAAGACACGCTTTATTTTCTTCCCACTTCATTATCTTTATATTTGGAAAACATGTCCCCACCCCAAACTAGCGTTCCTATGCGATTACTAATTTTTATTTCCATTTTCACTTCCAATGTTATTTCCGTAACATACGGACGGTTTTTAAAAAGCAGTAAATATCAATAAAAGGAAGGATCAGGTTTCCCTGTGTAATCAAATGGCTGAACTTAGCCAGGGCCCGTGGCTCAAGAAGAAACGCCAAGATTTCCCCGGGCTTTTTGAAGGGCTGGACGTTTCTCTGGGGACCCTTCCTTGCTACTGTCTCTGCAGACCCCGACTCAGTGAACACCATCAAAGCAGTTCAGAATACAAACTCAGAACCACATAGGCCAGGATCCAACCCTAACTCAACCAGTGAGCTGCGTGATCTGGAGGAACTTCCTTAACTTCTCTTGGTTTCTTCACCCATAAAATGAGGCTAAGAAGGAAGAGGAATGGAGTCAGCTGCTCAGCGTGGTGCCAGCATACCGTCAGTGCCCAGGAGAACAGCAGGTAGTTTGTATTATCCGTGATTTAAAGCAGCCACAACCTCACACCCGGGAGAGACCTCCTGTCCGGGGGCGGGGAGTTATCCTGGCAAAACTTTCGGGGTAGTTTCCCGACACTGTTCATAATCTCTTCCCTCACACAGCCTGACGGAAGCAGACAAGACTTCCAGCTCCCAAACCAATGAAACTCTAAAGCCACCCTTCAGGAGAGACCAGAAACCCGGTCCGGAGGGTCCGACCTGATGCTCTGGGGTCCACGGGCTCTGCTCCCTTTGAAAAGTGCGATATAAACGGTGGGGCCAAATCAGCAGCCCGGAGGCGGCAGGAGTCGTCCTGACCCAGGGGACCAGTCACACCTGGGAGCAAGAATGGGCACGAGTGTGGCAGAACAACTGTCCCCGGACAGGCACAGCCACCTCCTTTATCTGGGCACACGGTAGGGTCCCCCCTCCCCTCCACACTCACCGCCTAAGTCCCAGGTGTGCCTGTGTGGCCCTTCGGCCATGAGATGTGAAGTGACGTGCGCCACCTGGAGACCTGCGTTCAAGCACCACGTCTCTCAGCCTCGCCTTCGAGACAGCGGAAGCACATGCGGAGGTGGGACCTCGGTGAGTCTGGGTCCTGGGGGGCTCTGGAGAGGAGCGAGGGCCCTGCTGAGAAATACACTTGGACTGTGCCGAGCTGCTGGCGGACGGGCTCCGTGTTACCGCAGCAGAGCTTGGCCCACGTGGCCACGGCGAGGGGTCAAAGAGCACAGCTCACGACGGCACTTCTCGACCCATCTGAGGCCAGAGACCAGAATTCTACTTTTATCTGTAACTTCTACTCCACCGCACACCAACGATTTGGAAAATACAAGAAAAATATCACCGTAATGTCAAATGAGAAGAAAAGCGCCTGGACCTTCCGCTCCTCTGGACTTGCCTCTTCAGCCCCTCCACAGATGGGCCCGGATCCTGGGCCCACACCTGCGGTGCCAAAGTCAGTGGAGACAGACAAAGGCAGGCTCCAGCCCCAGGGCCGCGTTTTCTAACACCGGAGAAATAATTTAACCTTTCCAAGCCTCGACTCTCTGTCTGTAACGTGAGAATGTTCAGGTGAAGATTTATACGGAAAGCACACGGAACACGACGCCAGCTGTGAGGAAGGCGCTCGATAAACATCAGCCACTCGTCCACATCCTGTCCTACTCCCGGGCGACAGCGACTCTGGCACAGACAGGCCCAGTGGCTGGCTGGGGGGATCTGGAGTGGGGCCATAGGCTTCAAGCAACCTCAGAGACGGAGGCATGGGGTCGAAGTTCAGAATTGACTTCTGACACCCACCGTGAGGTATGGTGAACAGACGGGCAGCTAAAGGAGGACTTGGCAGACGGCCTGGTGGTCCACTGAGACTGGAGCACAACATCCAATGCCTTAAGATAATTTATAACCATTATGAAACCGATGCTTACGGCCATCTGCGAGCGCCTCTGTGCCCAACGGTTCTCAAAACTTACTGGCGCTTCACAATGACCCTGTGAGCTGGGGACGGTTAAGACTGTTTGGCAGGAGAGGAAACTGAGGCTCGGTGTGGTTAAGTAACGGACCCGCAATCCCACAGCAGAGCTAGGTGTGGTGACTGAGGGCTGGCTTCACTCCAGAGTAGGGTGACCAACTGTCTAGTTTTACTGGGACTTGGGACTTTCAATTTTAAAATGGGGATAGTCCTGGGGCGCCTCGGTGGCTCAGGCAGTTAAGCATCCGACTTCGGCTCAGGTCATGATCTCACTGTTCGCGAGTTCAAGCCCCACATCAGGCTCTGTGCTGACAGCTCGGAGCCTGGAGCCTGCTTCAGATTCTGTCTCCGTCTCATTGCACCTCCCCTGCTTGCTCTCTCTCTCTCTCTCTAATATAAAATAAAATACAAAAAAAAAAAAAATTAAAAAAAAATTAAACAGGGACAGTCCTGGGACGCCTGGGTGGCTCAGTTGGTTAAACGTCCGACTTCATTCGGCTCAGGCCGTGATCTCGCGGTTCATGAAAATTAAAATAAATAAACATTTAGTTACAAAAAATTAAATAGTTTTCTTAAGAATGGGGATAGTCCTGGGCAAACTGGAACAAACAGTCACCTACTCTAGAGCCTGGGTTCTTCAGTCACTGTATTTAGCATGTACTGAACTAGGGCAGGTCTTTAATCAACTATCTACCAGGAGGCCGGAGAAGATCGGGGGCTGCTTACCAGTCTGTCTGGGAAAGCCACAGCCCACGACATCCTGCAAACATATCAAAGGCCAGAGAGACAGGGCGTGATGCATGCACACCAGAGATAAAGCAATTACCTGGCATCAGAGTGACAAGACAGGGCTCCACACAGCCTGGGCGCTGGCCCTGCCCTGAGGTCTGTTCAAGAATGGAAACTTCTAAATACCATCCCACAACCAGAAGCCTTTTCCTGACTTTTTTTTTTTTTATAATTCAAACAATAGGTAATCAGAATGTGCTCAGTTAGTGACATACTGTCATAATTTGCCAAACAAAGCAATGGGAATAGCATCCTAACGGTAATACTTTGCATTTCTGAGAAGGGCGGGTCTTGGGTGTGACTTCATTTCCCAGCGCTCCTGGCTGGGTCTCTTGTCTCCCTCCTCAGCACCAACCCCACACAATGCCCCAAAGCCTGGCATGTGAGAGGTGCCCAGGGTACGGTCGGTGAGTGAACTGACGCAGGAGGACATATCAATTCTGCAGAAACTAAGGCACCCCCAGGCTACACCAGCTGGATCTGCTGTGGCTGTGTCACCTCCCCCCCCCTCCAAGAATCCAGTGCCCACAGTGTTCATGGGACAGTCCTCAATGCCCTATACGTGAGCTGACCACATAGTCCATCCTCCACCAGGACACTCTGGAGAATGAAATGAAATGGTGGTCATTACACCAGGACTGAAAGTGACACCACGACTGTCCCAAGCAAAACGCGCTAAACGGTCACCCGGCTGACGTGCGGCATCTCATCTGAGCCCATCGAGGGCAGCGGTGCAGCTCGGTGGGGACAAAGCGTGGACTCTGGGGCCGGACTCCCTGGTCGAAAGCCCGGGCCTCCTGCCGACCAGCTGGGCTACAGTTCCCTCACCTGCACAGTGGGCTCGGTCGTGCCTGCCTCTGCGGGCTGCCCAGCCTCAGCACCAGGCCCAGCATGTGGTGGGTGCATTACGTGTGTTTACTGAATAAAAAGCCCTCCGGCCACCCCCAGGGGAGTAGTAGAATCATTGTTTTACGAATAAGGAACTGAGGCATGGAGAGAGGGGTTATGTAACTTGCTAGTCAGTGGCCAAGCTAAATTCCAACCGAAGGCTCAGGGCCCGTGTCTTAACCGCCCCATAGTCCTGCCCCCCACCCTCAGGACGGCAGACCACTGTTTTCTCCGCATTTAGAAATTCAGGACAAGGTCAAGAAAAAAGTGTAAAGAGCCCTGAATCCACGCGTGGCACGGCACACTTCCAGAGCTGGCCCGGGGCCCAAAGAGGTGGCTGATGCAGGGGAGGGGGTCCGGGTTCCCGTCTGCAAAACCAAGAGGCACCAGCCGCATGGCAAGGGCACTGCCTGCGCACCACACGCCAAAGCTCCCCTTTTCCTCTCGCCAAATGACTCGATCTCAGCCGTTCCTTTGCGAGACAAGACTGAAATGCAATCTCCAACCCCACGGGGCCCAGTGGGATTTCACCAACACAAACTGCGGAGTTCTCCAGGAAAACGAAGGAAGCTTGCCTGAAGTTTCAGATTCTTGGTAGGTCTTAGAAAGCGGCTCCTGGAAGCGGCAGGAAGTGGTTTGCCTTTGCTTATTTTCCAAAGGATAACCACCAGATTTGCTCATAAAAACTTTTCAACCGATTGGCAGAAGGCACCTGCATAATCAGGTGATTTCTCATCTCCTTGGGGTTTTCTTCTCTCGTTAGTTCAATTCGTGGGTTCAATTCAAAGAAGTGTGTACTCAAGGCTTGGCACAGTGCTTGGCACACAGAGAGAAAGAAGGGAGAAAAGAGGGAGGGAAGGAAGGAAGGGGGAAGGAGGGAGGCAGGGAGGGAAGAAGGAAGGGAGGGAGGGAGGGAGAGAGGGAGGGAAGGAGGGAGGGAGGCAGGGAGGAAGAAAGGGAGGGAGGGAGAGAGAGAGGGAAGAAAGGTGTCTTGCTCAAGAGTCAAAATTCACCGAAAGAAAAGTTACTAAGGTTCACTCAAAGCCCATGGTTCCATATCCAGCAGGGCTCAGACAGCACCGACCACCCGCTCTCACAAAGGTCAGGGGCTTGAGCTGGTAGAACACACCAGAAGGAGGAGCAGAGACCAGGAACGGCCGCAGGTGGCCGAATCCAAAGGGGGGGCTTGGCTCCTCACCGGAGGCTGGGTATGTTTTGGAGAAGGAAAGAAGGGGCTCCTTCGGAAGGGAGAGTCAAGCAAGGCGCAGACACACATAACAGCAAGAACACGCTGGGGAGCCTGGCAGGGGAGGGCCGAGGACACTGGGGTCATGGCCGAGAAGTCTGGATGCTTCTGAAGAGGCCGAAATAGGAGAGTCTCGCCCAGGCCAACAAGCCCAGACCCGACTCTGAGAGCAGAGGCAGCAACTGGGGGCCCCGGACAGGATAGGACAGGACCAGGCAGCCGCTGCAGGCGCGGTTCAGAACCAGAAGGCCCTGCCAGGGTGGGGGTGGGGGTGGGGCACAGAGCGCGGGCAGGAAATGAAGGACCAGAAGGAAATGTGGGTTTCCTGCCACGGACTCCTGGGAAGCCACTGGACCAGTCACTTCTCCCTGGATGTGGCCATGTCCTAAGCCCAGTCCAGGGAGGAGTTGCCCAGATTCTGGGGCGTTTAGGGGCTGGGGTCCCGCGCCAGCTGAGAAGATGGACGGGAAGAAAGTCAAGCAGGGGCCTGGCAGAAGGAAGAGGGGCGCTAAAGAGGCCACAAGCCAGGGGGAGGGTGGCCGAGTGGGGGGCGGGGTGGCCAAGCCTAGGCCTGCAGAGTCACCGGGCAGGTTAAGCGAGGGCAGGGTAAGCACGAGGGCTCTCCGAAAGGGAGCTGGAGATGGGGAAGTGGAGGCTGTGTGTGACTGGGATGCGCGTGAGGACCCAAGCGTGTTCTCAAGCACGTGTGCTGGGTCCTTCTAGCACATGTGTGAGGCATGTGCATCCACACCCTTGCGAACGAGTGCTCAGTGGTCACGTGCGTGCACTGCCAGGGGTGTGTGCCGAGCTCACACACACACACACACACACACACACACACACACACACGTTCATGAGGAAACAGCATCAGGGCAGGGTTCAAAGCTGGGACCGGAGCCAGGCCGGGACCGAATCTTGGTCCAGCTCTGTACTAGCGTATGACCCTGAGCAACTGACACGACTTCTCTACATCGCAGCTTCCCTAATGTCACGACTTCATGGTGTTGTTAGGGGGACTCAATGAATTCCTATTTGTAAAGCACTTAAGAGACGGCCCTACAAATGCTACATGTGTACTAAAAAAAATAAACGTGTGCCTAGGTGGGTGGTTACACAGCTGGGCACAGAGGCCTGTGCACGTCTGGAGAGATGTGCACAGCAGAGAATAAATGGGGACATGCACACATGCAGAGTCAGGGAACCGTGGGCTGAGTGCCCACAGATGTGCAAGAGTGAGGTCTGTCCAGCCATTCACGTGTGGCCGTGATGCCTGGAGGAGGCAGGACGTGCAAGGGCCCAAGACACGTGTTGCTTCCGGGCCAGTGTGACATGTGAACACGTGTGTGTGCGTGTGCGGGGTGTGCAAAGGTGTGTAGGCATGTTCTGAGAGCACGTGTGCATGTGGTCGGAACCACTAGGAGCAAACCAAGGGGAGCACGAGCCTAGTAACGGTGGTGGGTGGTGAGTGGCCAGAGGCCCAGGGGGACCCCTCAGAGCTGCTGGGAGCCTACAGCAGACTGGTCGTGGAGAAAGGTCGGGGAGACAACCCAGACCAGCCAGGCTGGGGACACAGGCCACATCTAACTCAACCCTGTGCCTCAGCAAGTTTGGAAGGAAGGAAGGAAGGAAGGAAGGAAGGAAGGAAGGAAGGAAGGAAGGAAGGAAGGAAGGAAGGAAGGAGAGGGGGAAGGGGAGGGGAGGGGGAGGGGGAGGATCACAGACTCGTGACATCACCAGGGCCCTGTGCTGGACACTCCTGTGCCAGGGGCTCCACACTCGTGTTCCGTTTTGGGCTCTTGACAGGCCTAGGAAGAACACCAGCCCCACTGCTTCAGACAAGGCAACGGAGGAAGCAGTGTGTCCACAGACCCACGGCCAGGAGGGGGGGTTCCCGCGCCAGCTCCGTGTGACTCCGCGACGGACAGCCCTCTCCACGATGCTGCTATCCCGAGAGGGAATGAGTGAGCGCGGATGACGGGCGAATGAACGCGAGCACGCACAAATGAACGAACCAACAGACGAACAACGATGAAAAGGAAACCGAAACTTAGGGCCCAGAGGAGGAACTGAGCAAAGGAAGTGCTGCTGTACCGGGCCCGTGCCCGTGCCACGTTCGGGACAGGGCCGACTCAGAGAGCCACGAGCAGTGGTAACCGTGGTGTGAAAAGGACCCGGGGCCCCACACTGCAAAGGCAGAAAGCAAGAGCCTTCTCCACAGGCCCCGAGGCTGCCTGGGCAGAGGAGGAGGCCGGGCGCGCGCGGAGGCTTTCGGGCTGGCCTCTGGCAGCACAGTCAGAATGCAGGCCGGGCGGCCCCACGGCGGAGCCTATGGTGTCAGCTCTGAGAACTAGCATTCGGAGCTCTACTCAAGTCCTGTGGGATTTGAGATCAGCCGGATCCCAGCTGCCAAGGCCTGGACACTCGCAGAGGGCCAGGCCGCCAAGGCTGGACGTCACTGGTGGGATGACCTATCGCTGCGACTTCTCCAAGCAGGCCGTGTCGTAAGGCCCCACAGGTCTCGAGCTAATGACAGCGAGGGAAAGTCCCCTCCCTATGCCACCCCCTCGCCAAGACCCTTCTAGAAGCTGCCAGCAGGGTCCAGAGGCTCTTTAGAACTCAGCCTGACACGCTTAGCAATCCCGAGCTCCCCCCGGCAACTCTGGGCGGCCTCGGACAAGCGGCTCAACCTGGCCAAGCGCTATGCTCTTCCTCTGGGGTAGGGAGCCGTCACCCACTGGGCGTTACAGAGGGAGAGGAGGGCCCTGCAAAGGCAGAAGGCCGTAAGACACACAGCAGGTCCTCCCACATGACAGCTGTTCTTACAAATGGCGGTCATCGGGGGCCCAGAGATACCTGGGCAGATGGGAGCCCCAAGATGCTGGACCCCACAGCTACTCGAAGCGGCCAGGCAGGGCTGGAAGGGACCTCCGCGTGGGTGCTATGGGCTCCATTCACCCCCAACCCCAGGCTGTATCTGAGGTCCAGTGTCCTTCCCTACCTCTACAATGAGACCCTCCCACAGCCCCAGACACCCTTAAGGGGCCCAGCACCCAGCACATCTCTGCAAATCCACCTTCACGGCCTCTTCCAACACCTGAGCTCACCTGCCACCACAGGGTGAGCCGAGGGCCCCATTGCCGGGGCGCACGTGGGCATCCCAAGGGCTGCCTTCCAGTGGGGCCAGTTTCTCCCACTTAGACCCGCCCTTTGCCCCAACCCCCACTCCTGCCCCACCATTCTGGTTAACGGAATGTTCTTCTTAAACTTGGATTATTTAATTGGGCAGAAACCCAGGATATGGAGCGTCAGTTTTCCGACTGTGTTCCCCGGGGCCCCCAAATGGGTTCCAGGGGTACCTGTGGGGGCTGACCTCCACCTCAACCCAGACGTCATGCCTTTAGGAACCTTCTCTTCATGATGCTGTCTGAGGGTCGTTGTGACACCAAAATCACAAAAGCCATGTGCACAAGAGTTCATCCAACTTGACGCTGAAAAACCCTTCTCTGCTGTACACACACCCTGCCCCCATGTGCTGCTTAACGTTTCACGTATGTATCCATTTCCTGTCCCTCTCTCCCAACTGGTGAACACCCACGATGGCGGGGGATTGTTTTTGTTCACTACTGTATCCTCAGCACAACAGTAGGCATAAAGACTGACTTAATGTTTACTTCTTAGCTGATTAAATGCAATAATCAGTAACAATAACCATAATGCTTACAATGGGCCAGACCCCATTTATACATGTTACGTGTGTGAACTCACCCACTACTCACATCAACCCTTTGAGGTACCCTTATCCCCATTTTACAGATAAGAAAACTGAGGCACAGCTCGGCTTATGACCCTAGATTTGTAACATCTTCAAGCCCCCCCACCCTTGGTCACTAGCTCACCTGCTCCCTTGTACCTGGAACAGGGACCCTGCTCCTTCCTTTCCTCCTCATGCGGTCACTCTGTCCCAGAGAGGGTGGGGATTATCTCACAAACATGCACAATTCAGATGTGAGACTGAGGACTAAAAACCCCCTGTCTAGGTGGGGAAATAAGGTGGAAAGAAAATAACCGTAAAGTAGTTGAGTGGAGGTAACCCATGAAGGATGGGTGCCTGCCACTGATTATCAGGGAGGGCTTCCAGGAGGAGGTGACAGGTCTCACAGATCCCAGATTGGGGCTGCTTCTCTACCAAGGTAGCTCCATGTCTCAAGGCTTCCAAACAACAGCAGCCAATAGCTCTGAGGTCTCAGTCACTTCTTCCACAAAAAAGCAAAGCAGGAGGGACCCAGGATATCTCAGATTAGGGGACACACCTGCCTACCCTCCTCCGATAAGCGGGTCTGAGACTTCAACCAGCTCTGGATCCAGTCCCCGAGCTGAGCAGAGCCACGCCCGCATGGTGAGTGTGGGACACTTCCCCACAGCCCTCCCCTAAGTGGACAGCACCCGAGCCCTCGGTCCCATCCTTCCCCAGACGCCAGGGCGGAAATCCGCAACTTCCCTCCTTGCGGGAAATGGAGCAACAGTCGGGCTGCACTGGTCTGTCGTCCCGAAGGTCCCTATGGTGCCCACTGTCGCAGGCAAAGGAGCCCCACTCCTTTGGGTCTGCCCGGCTCCCACTTATCATCGTGCCCAACCTGCCCGGGGTCTCACCTGCTGGGGGGGGGGGTTCCCCTCTGCCTCGCCCAGGCCAGGAAGCTGCAGCCTGGGCATCCGAGTCTGCCCCTCAGGAGACTCTGTGTTGTGGTAATAATAATGACAACGATGATGACAGCTGACAACGTGCCAGGCACTTCACAGTCATTCCTTCACACTAATCCAAGTCCTCCCCATACGGGGCAGAATGAGGTCCATGTATAGAAGGAGAAACTGAGGCTCAGAGAGGTCACCTAATTTCCCTAAGGCTTACAGGGACCAGGTATAAGGCTTTAGTCACCCGAACTGGGTGGGAGTCCCAACTCTGACATCAACCCTGCAGTCTACAGCTAGTTATGTAACTACTCTGTGCCTCAGTTTCCTCATCTGTAAAGCGGAGATATGGTGCCCGTGTCACGGGCCTCCTTAGCGAGCTAACCAAGATAGTGCAGGAAAGTACACGGCACCTAGAGGCTCTCAGTAGACGGCAATTACTGTTACCCATCCTTATTAAGGACGCTCATGACGAAAACACATTCTGTGTTGTCCGGGGACAAGAGTAGCAGGTACCCAGAGGCCCTCGGGCAGCTTTAGCCAGTCAAAGGGGCCCAGGATGTGGACTCAGCTGAAGGAGTCTGCATCCCAGCCACACCGCTTCTGACCCTATGGCCCTGGGCGACACGGACGACCCCTCTGGGCACACCATGACCCCCGGAGGCGTGCAGAGGAACACACGCGGCACGTGGCACGAGAAGCCGCTTGAACACCAGTCCCGGGAAAGGAACCCGCCAGAGCTTCTCTCCAAACCTCTCTTTTGGTGCTGCCTTCCAGTGGGGAGCATGTCCGGCTCCATTTCCTGCCCGAGGTGGAAAGAGGGTTGTTTGGCCTTCCCTTGGAAAGTTCCTGAGAGGGCCCAGCCCAGGGGCCGGGGGCCGAGCGTCAATAAAGGGCGCTTCTGGGGAACCTTCACCCCCGCATCTGCTCCGTTCCCAGAACACGCCCGGAAACGCCCTCCACAGACTCGGACCTGCTCCGGGTGCCCCCGGCCGCGGCGTCGGACAAAAGAGGAGCCAGGCTGCGGTTAGCGGGCAGGTGCGTGCACACGTGGCACAGCCAAGTCCAGGGCGGCACGGCAGCCCCCCGAGGAGAGGCGAGGAGAAAATCGGGGTCCGCCGTGGGCGAGAGACCCAGGAAGAGGCGGCTCCACGAGCCCCATGCCAACCGGACGCTGCCCCGCCTCCCCAGGTGACTGGCCCGCATGTGGGGGTGGCACCTGGAGGCAAGCTTCTGGAACATTCCTCACCCAGGTGGACGCAGCTGTGACCCCTGAGCCAGGACTCTGGCTTCGACCACGCAGATCACGTATGGACTCACATTTCCACATACTTACGCGGAAGAAATGAATGGAGAGGCAAAAAAGATTAAAAACCAGCTAATAAGTAAATCACCTTTCCTAAGCCTTGTGAGAAGTTCACTGGCGGGGCCTGAGAAACGAAACGGATGGTGGCCGGAGCTGGGCTCTGGCACGGGGCGGATGCGTGCCCAAGCTGGCCCCTGGCCCCGCACAGCGGCTGCTCCCCTCCCAGCTTCCCTGCTCCCCTGCCAGGCCCACGGCCTGGAGGCTCGCAGACACGCGCCTTGTGCCCAGGGGGGCCGCGGAGGCCGTTTGCTGCCGCTGCCACTCCTACATCTGTTACACCAACTCTCTGAACCCCAGTTTCCCCACCTGCGAAATGGGAACAATCGGACCGACGAGCCGCACGGCCGGGGACCGAACGGGGCAAGGCGCTGGGTCAGGGCTCACACTGTGTCCTCACCGCCAAAGGCAGCCCCACGGGCCACACGGTAACCTGGCCCGCGTGCCAGGCCCACTCCCGGGGCTTCACCTCACGAACCTCACCTAATCCTCTGTCCAACCAGGAAGCGGGCAGTGGTATTCCCACCCGTGTCAGGACGACTTTCGCAGGTGCAGGAGGAGCTAATACTCGCCAGCATCTCCCAGCCTGCCCACTCCCAGCCCCACGGACGGTGCAACCCGGCACCCCAAGCCCCATCACCCAGGCGCCTGACGCAGGCGGGGCACTTGGGAGGGCAGGGCAGACAGCTTCGTCGCTCTGCGGGGGCGTCCCACTGCATGCCAGGACCGTGCCCTCACTCGCTCGGGGAGGTACGGCCAGGCCCCCACCGCCACTGCTCGCCCTGGTCCAGCCAGGCTCAGGGGCCCTTCCAACAGCAGAGAAAGTAATGACCTTACACAGACTGAGGATTTATGAACCTCCCACTCACCACCCTCCTCCCGTCTCATTCCCTTCTCTTTCTCCCCTTCTCTTTCCCTTTTCCTCTCTTCGTCCCAGTTGTCTGTCTTTGCCTCTCTCCGTGCCTTCTTTCTCTATCTCTCAGTCTCTGTCTCTCTCTCTCCCTCACCACCCCGACCCAGACACCTGCTCCTCCCCTGGCTGCCCCTTTTCGCTTTATGCACCCTTCTCCCTTCCTATCCATCCCTGCGACACCTCCCGTCCCCTCTCCCACATCCACACCCTGTCTTCCACCTTATCTCCACTGCTGTTTCCGGGGTCTATTTTTGCCAGCCTTTGTCTCTGTTCCTCCGGGTTTTTCTCCAGCACCCCCATTTCCCTTCTCCCACCCCTGCCCCACTCTCCCCAGGTGCCTGTCCCCAAGCCTTCTCCCATATGCCACCCACATGACCTGTGGGAGTCCCTCTCTGCCACTCGCTGCCCACCCCCCTGCCCTGGCTGGAGGGGACTCTGTGGAGTCTTTGTTGCTAACAGTGGTGCTAAGGGCTACGACGAGGGACAGGAGGAAAAGGGCAGCACAAGTGGAGACACTGGGGCGTGTGTCCCAACGTCAATCGTTGACTAACACTCAACACTGCACCATTTTCAACCCACAAAGTTAATTGAAGAAGAAAAAGAAACGGAAGAGGAAAAACAGTGCCCGCTATGCACGAGGCACCCAAAGCTGACTGGGCTGTGCAGACGAGGGCGTTCCCGTGTCGCGATGGCATCATAGATGGGTTCAACTTTTTTGGAAGGCAAGACAACCTCATCAACATCCAAAGCCAGCAAAATGTTCATACCCTTTGACCAAATAATCCCCACCGCCCCCCCCCCCCCCCGCCAGGGATTTTTCCAAACAATCATCCATCATTGGAAGGAAAGGATGAAAGGAAGCCACGAGCACTCTGGTTGCGCTGCGGCGTGCTCTACAGAAGAAGACGGGCTGAGGACGGCTTCGGTGTCTAACCGACCAGAGACATACATACCCGTCAAACGCGGTGCGGGGACTTATCACTCAACCACTGAGAGTACTGCTTGCAAAGACTACACAAAACGTAATCTATGCAGATGACAGAGGAGCAAAAGCAGAAACAGAACCCCGTAAAAATATAAAAGCTATCTGCATCTATGGGCAAAAACCGAGGGACAATTCGAAAACTAACACAAGTAAGTCCGAACGGCCAACTCCGCTCAGCGCCCGAGGTCAGACAGCAAAGGCCAACGAGCGGTCCAAGCCCCTGACCAAGTTCGGAGTTTGGGTGGCACATAGCCTGCGTTTCAGAAAGCACGGAATTTATCTGGAAATGGGTTCAAATCCATTCAGCCGGTGTGTATTTGGGTAGGATGGGACACCCGTGGTTATGTTATGCTGGCAAAATTGTAAGTACAGGATTTTTCTCTCCTTTTCTTTTTAAACTCTCCTCAACGTGCCTTTGATGCTGTTTTTGCAATTAAATAAAAGGAAAATCAGGATTCTCGTGTACAGGGCTTAGAGCTGACAAAAGCCTACCTCCTATATAATCTTACTTGATCCTCCAGAAGCTCTGGAAGGGAGGTGGGGCAGGGAGCTTTACTGACCCCATTCTCACCAAGATGAAAACTAGGAACCCGAAAGGGGGTGACTTGCTCGGTGTCACACGGCCGCGTGGCAGCAGAGGCGGGACTCCAACCGGGCCCTTTGGGAAGGAAATTCCAGGCCGCACACCGGGCCCTCGAGGCTTGTCCTCACCGGGCTCTTGTGAGCTCCAACCCCCTCGACGTCTGGCCACAGCCGCCTGCCCCCGGGACACACGACACAGATCAGGGCCACATCACACGTTGGCCGCCAGAGCCGACAACTAAGAGCCCCCGAACGGGAGTGCCCCCACCTGCTCACTGCCACCCTCCGCTCACCGTGCAGGAACAGGGAGCCCCACAAACGAAAACCTCCGCTGCTGGTCCCTCATCCAAGTCCTGCGGCCAAACGAGGGTGGAGATGACACAAACACACGAGCTGAGGCTGCGCGGCCCGCTGTGCACGGAGTCACCCCAAGCCTCAACGTGGCCAATCAGTAAAGTGGGAATGGTCACAGGAGTCACTGGGTGAGAGGGGACAGCGTGTGCCCTGCACCCAGCTCAATGCCTGGCCCCAGCACGTGCTCCTCCGAGCCCACCACGCTCTCCCTCCGGGCCTCTGCACTTGCTCCCTCTGTCTAGAACATTCTACCACAGACACCTGTGGCTCACCCGCTCACTTCCTTCAAGCCTCAGCTTAAGTGTTTCCCTGGCGAAGCCCACCCTGTTCACATCATGGACATTCCTACCCCCTCACCCTGCTTTGGTCTCCTTCATGGTCCTTACTCACACCCGACATGCGATGTATTTATCAGGTTAGGGGCAGGTCCCCCCAGCCATGAGAAAAGGGGCTTTGTTCGCTGCAGGGCCGTTTTCCTAGCATGTAGTAGGAGCTCAGTAAATGTGGAACTAATTAATTAATAAGCAGAGATGATTTTGCCAGAGGAATTGGAACCTTCGGCAACACTTAACCAAAGGTCCACACAACCTTTTACAGCCCCCAAGGGGCGTCAGACTCCCCGGGAAAGTACGGGCCTCTGGCCACGTCACCAGGGTGTCCATAAGCCCCACACCCTCTCTGCTTCCCTGCCTGCTCCCCAGGGACCAGAAGGCTGGCACTGAGAAGACACCAGAATCCTGCTGGCCAGAAACATGATGGATTGCCTTGCCGAAGCGGGAACTAAGACTTCAGTACATCTACTGGATTCCGGAGCCCCTGGAGGAAGCAAAGCCAAATTCCTAGCACTGGACCGCTGGGGAATTTCCCAGGGTCTCTCCTTCCCCCTGAAGACTCCTCCTGCCAGGAGGACGCCTCCTCAGCCTCTGCCCCAGCCCCAGCCAGGCCAGGATGGGGACCTTGGATGCCTGCAGGAAGGAGCTGCCATGTGCAGAAACCTCTCCTGTGCTGGGCACTCTGCACACACACAGCTCGGCTCTCCCCACCCCTCACCCTGAGCTAGGCTGGGCAGGGCCTTCACAGAGAGGATGGGGCTCCAAAGCCTAGAGGCGTAAGTATAGGCCCCCTAGGGGCTGGGTCCCGGGGGAATGGCGGCCGCGTGGGTCAGTTTGCTGACAACTTGTGCTGGGTCCCTGCCTGTTGCAAAGGGCTCCCAGACCTCCAAGTACCACGGCACTTGTGGAACAGGGGCCCCACGAACAAGACCCGTACTGCTGGTCTACCGTCTAAGCTCTGCATCCGAACGACGCGTCTCACTGTGAGGTTGAAGAAGGTATCACCCTCCCAGAGGTCTGGAAGCCTGCCCCTTGCCTCAGCAACCCTGAGCCTCTGCAGGTAAGGTACCCTGGACAGGAAACAAGCACCATGTCCCCTTTTCACCCAGCTAACTCCAGCTCCTCCCCCAAATGCGCACTTTGATGTCACCTCCTCCGGGAAGCTTGCCCTGGCCCCTCAAGTCGGCCTCTGAGAGCCCAGTCAGCGTCTGTATAGACCTTGTGCGTGGCTGTGTCTCCCATGCCTGTGAGGCCGGGACACACCAGACGCCGGGTAAACTGAAGGATGAATGAATGAGAGCGAGACGAGTGGGAACAGACCGAGTGGAAACACTGAATGAATGAATGAATGAATGAATGAATGAGTTGTGAGTGGAGCAAGATGACCGCCCAGCACCGGGCGGCACCTGGCTTTGCAGTCGCAGCTCTACCCACGCCGGCCGTCACTCCCCACCGCGTCCAGATCACATGGGGCTGCAAGACAGGAGAGTGAGTCAAGGGCCGGACAAGGGCTGTCAAGGCCCGGAAGTGGGGTTTGGGGGCTCCGGGGTCCCAGAGACCCAGGAGCGGCGCTGGCGCTGGGGTATAGTGAGGCAAGCTGGTGACCCCGGGGGGGGGGGGGGGGGCCGCCGGAACTGGCAGATCGCCTTGGCGGCAGCCCCAGGAGCCCGGTGTTTCCCCAGGTTCTCCTGGAGAGAACTGGACACACAATCAAGACTTGTCGAAGAATCAAAGCAGCATCACAGAGAGAACAGAAAACACAAGCACTGCCCTGCGCGCCGAGCCCTGTCCCAAGCACTTACCACGTACTGCCTCACTTAATCCTTTCAGCCACCCTGGGAGGCAGACAGTATCATCTCCACTTTAGAGACTGACAAACTGAGGCACAGAAACTCTCAGAAAGTGGCCGGAGGTCACATAGCTAGTAAGCAGAGGAAGGGAATTCAAAACCCACGCAGACGGACTCTCGAATCTGAACGCTGAACTACCAAGTAATGTCTCCCAGTGTTAGTGGGCTCCGATCATGGAGCCGGTAATTAGTTAATTCATCAGTTAATTAACACTCTCAGTCTGCGTGTGCGCGGACCATACGGCCAACAACGGTAATGGTAACGAACAGGACACCCCGTGGCCTTTCCAGAACTTGTGCCACGGAGGAGCTGGGGGCGGCAATCCAGCACACAAGGGTACCGGCAGATTCTCCAATAACTGTTGGCAGAACGCGGCACATCGTTTTTGCCTGGGTGGTGGGTCACCGGGGGTGGCCCTGAGATGGTGACGGAGCTGAGCCCTCCCGAAGCTACTGCTTGGTACAGCTTGGGCGCAGACACCCCGCTAATGACTTCACGGAGGTCTCCTCTGATCCTCGCACAGACCCTCTCCTTGGAAGGTGGCACAAGGGTGCCTCCGGTGTGCGGAGAAAACAAGCTGAGGCTCAGAGCGCTTAAGTGACTTGCCCAAGGGCACACAGCTAGGAAGCGGCATCTGATCTCAGCCTCTCCCTGACCCCCAGGCCCAGCCCCTTGCCCTCTGGGGCCCTGGCTTTCCTTTTGCCTTTGGAGAGGAGGAGCTGCCCGGAAGCCAAGTGGGACAAGCCTGCCTGGTCTGCCCATTCCCGCCAAGTTGGCTCCCTCGGCCTGCCACAGGCCCCGGAACCCCATCACTTCAAAGCGATTCACCCTCGCGGGCTGTGCGGTTTGGTCTGGACCTGGGGGGGGGGGGCGGAGTCAGCACCACGCTTGCCCTTGACCACCCAGCTTTGAATCGGGTTCCCCACGACCTCAGGAATCCAGGTGCGGCCCTCACAAGGGCCCCCGGCACTCGGCACTCGGGAAGTTGGGCCGGCACTCTCCAGCCGGGCAGACATGCGGTGGGGACAGAAGGGTCCCCAAACCAGGCCCCGCCCCAGCTGCTGAGTCAGTTTTGCCTCTCTGCTTGGACCCCCTCGGGCTGGCCCAGCAGGCGCGCCCCCTCTGCTTCTTCGAGGCCTGGTGGCCGCAGGGGTACGGTAGCTTCGGCTGCCCTCACCCCTGCAGCCCACACCCCATCCAGAATGCCTCCCCTGTCCTGCCCCACGCCCCCCTCCCCACAATGTGCTCACCTCCTGCCACAGGCCCTGGAACCCCAGGAGGCTGGGGGAACACTGGAATGTGCGATGCCTGAGGTCAGAGACCGAGTCTGATTTGAGTTGGGTTGAGAGGAGGGGCAAACGGCCAAGAACAACTCGCTCAGTTACTTCATTTCCAGACTTGGCGGCTGCCGGGGCTGGGCTTCCAACCAAGCGGGCTGTGGCCAGGACATCTGCAGCAGCACCGGCCACAAGGCGCATCTGGATCCGCTTAGGCAGTTAAGAGCCATACGGTTCTCTTCGGAGATTAGTTCCTGGGGAGCCCGGCTCTCTCTGGGGACTGGGTGAGGGGCCCGTTGGGCTAGGGACACCCGGAAACTGTGTGAGTGGGGACGGGGACTTCTAGGTCTACTTAGAGAGTCACCTAGCACGCTCAAGTGCAAAATGTCCCTGGCACTTCTGACTGTGTGGCCTCGGGCACCTCTGCTGCTCTCTCTGGGCCACCGGGCAAATCGTTTCCCCTTCGCTGAAAGAGGGGAAGAGCCAGTAAGGGCCCAAAGTGCAGTTTCCCGATTTGTCACGGTGCCTTGGGGCCTGGTGCGTATTCAGCCCACGTGAGGCGAGTGAGTGAAGGAACCCAGGAATGAAGGAAGGAAGCTCGGCTGCCTCATCGGTCAAATGAGGGTGCCAGCATCTCCCTCCCAGGGTTGCTCTGAGGACCAGCCGGGACCACAGAGCAACGGCCATGACACAGAGCGTGAGCACTCTCGTCCCTGAATTTTTACATCCACCAACTGCAGACCTCACAGCCCGGAGGGCTGGGAACGTGAAGAGCTCCAGGAGGGCCCCGCCGTGCCAGAACTGCCTCCTCTTCCTCCTGTAGACACACCCTTGTGAGGTCTGACGCGTACCCTCGCTCGGACCAAGCAGGCAATGAATGTGCAAACCAACGCGCAGAGAACACGGGGTGGCGACCTCGAGGGTGGGGGCGACCTTGGGTGGACTTCGCTGAGCCCCTTCTCGGCCTGCCAGGCATGGCGCCAGGCTCACACCCAAGACCTTGCCACCTGGCCGCGGGTCTGGGGGCTCGGGGTCATTAGCCCCACGACACAGACTCAGAGCAGCTAAGTGACACAGTGAAGGAAGAAGGGAAGACGCAGGGTCCGGGCAAGAGCCCAGGGCGCCCGATCGGTGGGGTGCCACGTGCTGGCCACGTGGGTCCAGCCCCAGCTCTGTCGCTAGTTAGCTCCAGCAACTTCTCTTGCCCCGACTTCCCCATCTGCCCTGGGGAATACTAAGAGTGTCCATTCCATCAGGTTGTTTTCTGTCTGTGCAAAACACCACTCACGTCACTAAACACAAGAAACTCTCGAAAAAGTGTCCGAAGTACTCGGTATGTGTCTACACACACTGCTCAAAAAGCCGTCGGTTCCCATGGGTCCAGAGGGATGACAAGAGACTGGTTACAAATCTCCTCCAATCTTCTAAGTCGAGACCTTCACCTCACTGCGTGTCAGAACCACCCAGGGAGTCTTTACAAACCGTGGGGTCCAGCAGCAATCGCCTGTGTTCTGCGGGCACAGCCAGTTGGCATTTCTAGCGGCCAAAAATCATTTACGTTACTATCAGCTTTCTATCGTGACGGTAAAACAGCTCAAAGACAGCGAACGACAGAAACCGCTCAGACAGGTGAGCTAGACGAGACGCACAGCAATCTTTCCCCACCCGTCTCAGAAGCACTTACAAAATCTCCTGACAGGATCTCACAAGAAGATGGATATAGAACGCACCGTGGCGAGAAAATTCAGAAACGACTCAAGTGCCTGTCACAGGACCGTGGTACACACGTGCGCCGGAATTCTCCGCAGCGATGACAATAGATGGTGTCGTGATCAAAAAAGATGCCTGGTCCCCACCCCCCACCCAATGAATCCCGATCCCCGGTGGAGCCCGGGCATCGGCACATCGGTGTTTAGGCTCCCAGGTGACTCTGACATGCGGCCCAAGATGGGACCTGCCACCTGAAACCCACGGAGACAGAAAAGAGGTCTTCAGGGGCTGCCTGAAGGCAAGGGACAGGTTATCATTACTGAAGGAGTAGGGCACGGCCGGGCAATGCACATTCCCAGCAGGGGACAGAGGAGCAAGGAAGTCACCAGTTAACCGAGACGGCCCAAGTCTGGCCGACGGTCCTGACCGACGGACGGTCCTGACCGAGCCGGGTTTGGGCACACTCCCTGCAGCCGCACTCCTGCCTCAAGCCCCACCCGCCTCTCCTCCGGGACCAAGGGCTTCAAGGGCAGAGGGCTTTCACTGCAGGGCTTTTTGTAACCAGGCAATCTGTGTCCATCAGAGTCAACACGCATTTGCATCCCTCCTCAGGGAGGGAGGTGGCCATGGCAATGACACCCCAAAACCCCGGCCCAGGCCAGGGCTTACTGAGTGCCAGCAGGCCGTCTGTCGCTCTTGCAACCTCCCAGAACCCTTCCTTGTGCCGGCAAGTGCAACTCCTCCCGGTCTTTTCACCAAAACCAACCCTGCCAGGATCAAGTGGGGCCAGCAGGACCCACGAGGGAAGGACGGCATCTACCAGGTGGCCCTCCAACCTGACCGGGGGGAATCTGTGGGAAAGGGTGACACCAGACAAGTCTGCCTTACTTTCTGGCTTTCTGTAAAGCTAGAGGGAAGGCAAAAAAGGCACCTGCTTTGCTCACCACCAAATCTGACGTCTGACCGAAAACCCCGCACGTGGTAGCCGTTCAACAAACGCTAACTAATTCAGTGACCATAGAATGCTCCCTTTCCCAAGATTCCAGTGGGACTCAAACAGTCAAAGGAAAATGTAATGGGTGAAAAACTTGAAATGTGGGCGATTCTATCTACAGCCTTAATTTTTGTCCTTTGATTTGGATAAAGAAAGGTCACCATTATTTCCCTGGACAGATAATGCTCTGCAGGAGAGATCATGAAATTCTAGAAGCAGAGTTTGGAAACCACTGTGTTGTATAAATAGCAAAAGTTATATCTGACCAGCACTGAGGCTGGCTGGAGGAGGGGACAGCTAGGTTGAGTCCCCAGTCAGACTGCAGGTGAGGCCAAACCCTGGGCCTTAATGGGCCAGCCATTCTCACAACACAGAGCGAGCGACGAAGGAAGGGACAGGGAGGGGGAGAGCAAGAGAGAGAGAAGGAGGCATTTAGGGCTTTGGAGCTGCCATTTTCATGAACGGCGCGCTAACACAGCTGTCTTTTCCCTCAGAGTCAAAGCCAAAGATCCTACAAAACTCTAACCATTTGGCCCCTCACTGACTCACTGACCTCAACTCCTACCACCCCCTTCTCAAGTTGACTCACTCGGCTCTGACTACATTCATCTCCCTGCATTCCCTAGAAAACACCAAACTCCTGCCCCAGGGCCTTTGCACATGCTAAAATAACTGCATGGCTTGTTTCCTTACCTCCTTCAAGTCTCTACTCAAATGTCACTTTCTCATCCAGATCTTCCCTGATCACCTTGAAGTGCCACCACACACACTGAGCCCCTCCCCACTCATACCAGCACTCCTGTCCTCCTTATCCTGCTGTATGTTTCTCTCCACAGCATTTATCAGCAGCTGACAAGATCCTCTATTTCCTTATCCAGGTCCTTTCTGCATGGGGCCTCGAGGAGGGCCAGGACCTGCTCTGCTCTGCTCTGTGCCTGAACAATGCCTGGCACACAGCACATGATCCAGCAACACCTGCCGAATGAGTGAGTGAATGGGCCCTCTCTGTGCCACACACATCCCGTGATTAGCCTCAAGAATAGGCTCCACTTGGAAAGTGTGGAGCCTAGGGGCACCTGGGTGGCTCAGTCGGTTAAGTGTCTGACTTCGGCTCAGGTCACGATCTCACGGTACGTGGGTTCGAGCCCCGCGTTGGGCTGTGTGCTGACAGCTCGGAGCCCGGAGCCCGCTTCGGATGCTGTGTCTCCCTCTCTCTCTGCCCCTCCCCCACTTGCTCGCTCACATGCGCACGCTCGCTGGCTCTCTCTCTCTCCCTCAAAAACAAATGAACATAAAAAAAAAAAAAAAAAGAATGTGTGGAGCCTGGATCTACTCAGCTCTAGTGACTCGAAAGCCCAGGTAGGTCACCTCCCCAGAAGCGGACGGATGCAGTATGTGGGGCCTGCCTGACTCCACGGAGCCCAGCTCCCTCCCGTCTCAGAGCCGGTTGGATGCTCCCAGCATTCTGTCTTCCCGCCCCAAGGTCTCTCCTGCGGGGGTGGGGCAGGGGCCTCCCCGCCAGGCTCCATCCTCCCGAGACACACACCTCCTCCTGGGTCCTCACAGCCCAGACACGAGCGGAGGGACTGTCTTCAGAAGTCACTTAGCGAGCGCCTAACTCCCAGTCTGGACAGCGGCTCACTGCCCCTCAGAAGAGGGAGGCAGGAGGGGCGGAGTCATGACACACAGGGTGGAGTGATGTCACTACAAGCCAAGGAACCTGGGCGGCCTCCAGAAACTGGAATTCTTCCCTGGAGCTTCCAGAAGGAGTGCAACACCTTGATTTTAGCACCATGAGACCCAATTTTGGGCTTCCGGCCCCCAGAAGTATCAGATGATCAACGTGTTTTGTTGGAAGCCGCCTCATTCGAGGTAATTTGCTACAGCAGCCAGAGGAAACGAACGCACCGCCTGCGCCCTCAGCTGGAGAGGGGGCCTGCCCCCGGGGCCCAGTGTGGTCTGGCCCCGCGCAGATGCTCCCGCGACTTCCTCTTTTGTAATGATGTCAATGACTAGGAGCTTGCACTCTGAAGCCAGACGGCCCCGTTCAACTTCAGCCTCCACCTCTCATGAGCTGTGCAACCCTGGAAATGTTTCCTACCCCTCCTGTGTCACCTTTTCCTCATCTCTTACGCAGAGCCTCCCAAAAGGCCGACGTGGTACAGCTGCCATGAGGCTGGCACGAGAGAGCGCCCACAGAGGAGGGATGGAATCCGGCACACCCAAGTCAGCGGGCACCACTACGATGCGTATCCTGTGCGAGACCGCGGGCCACGGAGAACAGAGATGGTGCCTGTCTTAGCCATCGCGTTTCTGCAGAACACAGAGCCAGGCAATCACATCAGAGTAACACTGGTTAACTGAGTGAATAAACGAATGAGTCCTATGGCATCAAACGATCTCAAACACAGATACGAGGGGCAATCTGTGGGACATAATGTTCCTGAAAGAAGACAGACAGCCAAGCCAAAGCTCTGAAGGATGCACGGCTTCTCCTGGGCCGACACCAGTGGCCCCCAGATATTTTGAACCCAGTGGAAGAAGAACGGACCATTGCCAAGGCCTTCCCGTGAAAACCCTGTGTCCGGCTTCAGGTCGGGTCCTCTGACCAGCACCACACTGGCCAACCTTCCCTGTCTCCTCTTCCTTGCTTGAGCCCCCCCCCCCACCACAGTGGCAGAGGGGAGACCCCTTTGTGTCGGGTGATGAAGCCCCACCCACCTCCCCAATAATGTCTTTCCCCGGTCATCACATCCCCTTCAATGCCGCTCATGAGGAAACGTATGTCAGTCATTATGATAGTCCCCTGCACGGGGTTCCTGCAGAAGTAAAACGAGAAAAGGCGAATGAAGCATATAGTGCCTGGCATATAGTTAAGTTAGCCCTCCATAAACACCAGTGAGATCATTTTTAGTTGATCCCATAGTGTACATGTGAGTCGTTATAAGCCCCCTTCTGAAATCACATACAACAGAAATGACCAGAGAAGCAGGAGAAAGGATCAGGTCAGAGCTCTGGACTCAAAGATCTGGAGGCTGTGCGAACCTGGGTAAGTTACTGAACCTCTCTGAACCTGCTTCCTTATCTATGAAATGCAGATACTATTACCCGCCCCAAAGGAGTGCTATAGCTCAATAAAATAATGCGTATCAGCCGTTCGCACACTGGAAGCTCTTTGGGAGCTATCTGGAAAAGGTTCATGCCCAGGCCTCCCTTAGACCAATGCAATCAGTATGTCCAGACTGGGGTCTGGAGTCAGCGGTTACGTAGATCACCTGGGGCGACTACTCCACGGTACAAACCGGGGCACAGAGACACAGATGCTTATTCACACCTGGCACCCAGTATGTGCTCAGGAAATCGAAGTTTTCATTATGATTTCATCAACTGGCAATGATTTTCTTTCACTCATTCAACACGTATTTGCAGGGAGCTTGATGTATATAAATTCACAAGTCTCGAACCATGTGCTAGTTGCCAAGGGTCAGGGGTAGGGGGGATGGGGAATAACCGGTAATGGGGACGGGGTTTCCTTTGGGGGTGATGAAATATTTTGGCACTGGATACAGGTGGTGGTTACACAACATTGTTAACGTGCTAACTGCCACTTGAAATGCTCACTTTAAAATGATTGATTGTATGCTGGAGAGTCTGGGTGGCTCAGTCAGTTAAGCGTCTGACTTCAGCTCAGGTCACGATCTCACAGTTCGTGGGTTCGAGCCCCGCGTCGGGCTCTGTGCTGACAGCTCAGAGCCCGGAGCCTGCTTCGGATGCTGTGTCTCCCTCTCTCTCTGCCCCTCCCCTGCTCACACTCTGTCTCTCTCTCAAAAATAATAAACATTAAAAAAAATTTTTAAATGACTGATTTTATGTTAAATGAATCTCACCTCAATTAAAAGAAAACAATCATAATCCAGACACAAAAGGAGAAATACTGTAGGATTCCACTTTTATGAGGTGCCTAAAGCAGTCAGATTCGGAGGGACGGAAGGCAGAACGGAGGCCGCCAGGGGTGGGGTGTGAGCAGGAAGAACAGGGGGTCAGTGTCTCATGGGGGCACGGTTTCGATGGGGGAAGATAAGAAAGTTCTGGAGATGAACGATGCTGACAGTTGCACAACTGAATGTATTTAGAAATGGCTAAAATGGTAAAAATGTTATATTCTGTGTATTTTACCACAATGTAAGAAGTCCTACGCTGATGGTCCAAACATATCCTTGTCCCCTGGGAGCTGTCCCCCCCCCCCCCACCCCCGACACACACCTTGTTTGGGTCAGAGACGACATCTTCCCAGTTTTTCCAGGCGAGCAACTTGGAGCAACTGACCGCCCTCTTTACAAACAGGATAGAGATGGCCGTTTGTTTTCTCTGCGGGGCAAGGCCAGCTTAAGTCAAGAAAACAGGCGGATCCCTGCCCCTCCCCCCCGGGAAAAACCCTGTGGGTCCACAGCAGAACTGAAAGGGCTGGCGCGCACTTTCACTTCCTGCCCGACTCCCCCAACTCCTGGGGGTCCAGCGGGGCCCAGACCTGGGGTGGGTGGCGGGTGTCTCCTGGCCGGCCTGCCCCGAGGACCTGCCTGCCCAGAGCTGCGGGGAAACAAGGCAGGGCCACGCTGCTTCCAGGAGGCGAAAGGGCCCGCAGGAGGGGCACTGATGTGGCTGGAAGGGACCTGAGTCTCAGAGCCCCGGGCCCCCTGCCGGCCCTCGCGGTGCACCTCTGGGGACATCACCCGCCCGTCCGACCAGCATAAATGAGAGAACCGGCTTCACGCAGGAAAAGTCAATGGGTTTATCTCGCAAGCCAACTTCTGTCAATAGAGAGGCTCTGGGGAGGGTTGTCAGGTGGCAACTGATGTGGGAAACAAAGGCAGAAGGAAATGGCAGAGAAAATTAAATTTCCTTGTAACCTGCAGCCCACGGACAAATAGAGGCAGGCGGTCCACGGTTTCTCCAGGAACTCCCTGCTGTCTTAGTGCTAATGCTTCGCTAGAGGGAAACACACCCCGAGCGTGACAACAGCTAGGCCTCCAGCATCCTCCGAGTCTTCTTTAGCATATGGAAATCCCTTTGGAAACTGCCCCTGGACTTCACCTCCAACTCCCAAGTACAGAATCAGTCTGTCCTCACGACCGGGGGGCACTTCTTTCTGCCCACAGGCGGTCCCTGTGCTTTAATAAAATCACCTTCTTGCACCAAAGAGGTCTTAAGAATTCTTTCTTGGCCATCAGCCCTGGACCCCCACCACCACTCCAAACCCGCATCAGCAACGGGGTTCGGCAGGACACAGGGAAGGACCAGTGGTGTCTGCCATCAGCAGGGTGGGGAGGGACCTACCAGTTCACGGTCTGTGTGATCCCTGGATGAGATTCCTTAGAGAGTCATTCCCTGGTGAAGTTCTTTCCAGATTTGGAATACACTCCGTGGCCACCCTGACACATGTCCATTCAAACCTCTGCCCGCACACTTGCTTTTTCGGAGAGCTCACTACCTCCGCTGGCAGCCTAGTCCTCCACGTACAGGAAACCAAAATCTCTGCCCTCAACACTTTCCCAGGGACCGTGGTTCCAATCGCTGGCACCATAAAGACTACGATGGTTCTTTGCTCTTTCTCCTGGCTCCTGTTAAAAGACTTCCTTCCTTCCACCATTCCAGGTTTCCAAAGGATGGCCTGTGCTAGAAACAGGAGGGTCTACCTGTGCCCTGGTCACACTGTTTCTCCCTGACTACATTCCCCAGACTCCCTTGCAGCTACGAGCTGCCTTGTGACTTGGTCTGGCCAATAAGATGAAAGCAGAGGTCCTTCTCCACTCTGCTCCACCACTCCCACTTGCTGCTATCTGGTTGTGATGGCCAAGAGCCCACCTCCCTCCAACTGGAATACAGATGAAATGGTAGGAATCTGAGCTGCTACCTGGACCATGAGACAAAGTGGTAAGAACAGTGGAGCAACAAGACAAGCAGCTTGGGTCCTTGAAAGCCACAGACCAACCATACTCGCCCTGATAGGGCGGCCTACGGCCTACCTAGACTTCTTTTGTGTTTTTAAATTTTTTAAGATGTTTTTATTGATTTTTGAAGGAGAGAGAGAGAGACAGAGCGTGAGCCGGGGAGGAACAGAGAGAGAGGGAGACACAGGATGTGAAGCACACTCCGGGCTCTGAGCCGTCAGCACAGAGCCCACTGAGGGGCTTGAACCCACGAACTGTGAGATCATGACCTGAGCCGAAGTCGGACGCTTAACCGACGGAGCCAACCGGGCCCCCCTAGACTTCTTTTAGATGAGAGAAAAAAACTTCTCTTTTGTTTAAGCTGCTGGGTTTGGTTGTTTGGTTTTTTTTTTTTTAATATTATATGAACCTTGAACCCAAACGCAGGATACACGACGTCTGACTGCAAACGATGAGAGCCTGGTTGTCTTCCCACGAGGCACGGGTAGGCATGAACAGAACCCCGGGGGCTAGGCCCTGGTGATGTCAGCATACAGCCCACACTATGACCTAACACCTGCCCCTTAAGGTTCAGGGCCAACATTTCCAAGGTTGACAGTTTCTGCAAAATCAGTGGATGGATTACTTCAACCAGTGGATGATAACACAACTAGCTGCCATTTATCAAGCACTTCCTATAGGCCCCAGGGGCTCCGCTCAATTCTGCACGAATTATCTCAGCCCCACAAGAGGGAAACAGCCCTACTCCAGATGACCCCCAGCACGACGGCTCGAAGACTCAGGACTCCAGCCCGTGGTCCCCTCCCTTCTTCTCCACGGTCTCCTGAAGACAGGATGGATGTGGCTGCCCGTGGGAAGTGAGGACCAGAGGAAGGGGAAGGGTGAGGGAAGGTGAGAAGAGGAAAAAGAAGAAGGGGGAGAAGCAGGGGAAACTCTCACGCTCCAGCAAAGTGACAGTCTGTAAAGAATTTGGGGCCAAGAGAAAGACAGGGGTTGACAGTGGAGAGAAGCACACATGGAAACATCAGGACTTGCAGCTTGCACTGGGTGGTTATATTTATGTATTATTTTATATGTTGCTTTGGATGGCTGAAATCATTCAGCATTTTGAAAGGAAAAGGAGAATGTAGTCTGTCGTGTGAATTACACCTCAATAAACAGGGATTTTGTTTTGCTTTTAAATGTTTACTGACTTATTTTGAGAGAGAGAGAGAGAGAGAGAGAGAGAGAGAGAGAGAGAGAGAATTCCAAGCAAGCCCCGCACGGTCAGCACAGAGCCTGATGTGGGGTTCGAACTCGTGTACTGTGAGATCATGACCTAAACCAAAGTTCGATGTTTAACTGACTGAGCCACCGAGGGGCCCCAACAGAGTTTTTGTAAATGCACCCAGAAACAGGAGTGGGGGGGGGGGGGGGGCACGGAGAGAGAGAGAGGAAGGAGAAAGGGAAGGGTTAAGCCTCCAAACATAGTGGCTTCTCATCATGGCCCACGCTCCTCTCTGCAACAGAGAAGGCCAGCCACGCTGACCACAGCAGCCCCATCCACGAAGCCGCAAGCCCTCTGCGAAAAGGGCCACTTCACCTCCACGCTGCTGAAGCCTCCCTAGGTGAAATGCCATCTCAAAGCTTCCAAAGTGAGTCACCCTCAAGCCTGGCCACCCCAGAACCACGTTCCACGCACCAGCAATTTTGACAAAGACAAGCAGTAGCTGTTCGCCCCTCAATGGTCCCCCCACAGCGGGAGCAGTGAGCCAGGCTGGCAGGGCCTCAGCACGGACACCGTCCTGGCCCTGCTCCCCAGCACAGGGTGGGACCGGGGGGCGGGGGTGGGGGGGTGGTGTGGGAGTCCCCCAGGAAGGGAGGCGAGCTCCGCAGGTGGTGCTCCCCTTCCACAAAAGTGACGGTGACACGGGACAGGAGGCTGGGATCTCTCGTCTCCTGTGGCCTGACTCATTTCGTCCCTGGGATCCTCATGTAGCACCTCCCACTGGAGGTCTGGACTGAAACCAGGGAGCTGGCACGAATCCACACGCAGAGCAGAGATCGGATGTGCCTGGCCCCGGGGCGCCTGGGTGAACGGGAACCACACAGGAGGGACGGAGGGAGGCATAGATCAGTGATGGGTGACTCAACGCAAAGGAGAGCAGCTTTACTCCCACCACCCATCTTGACTTCTCCAAGCTCAAGAAAGTACCACGTCCAACGCCCCCGGCCCTGGGCAGGTGCCGAACCTGAGTACGTGCCCAGCCTGAAAGGGGCAGCTGCCAGCAGCCCTGGCCCACGGCCACCACACAGGGGTGCGGGCACAGCCAGGAGCAAACTGGTTCACAGCTGGCCTCAGTGTTCCCAGCCATAGAGTGGGGACAGTAATAGAGACACCTGCATCACAGAACTGCATCACAGAGGAGCAAACAGAGAGAAGTCATTTAGAACCACACCAGGCATGCAGTAAGTGACACAGAAGTGTTTGCTTTTGTTGTTATTATTAGAAAATGGAAATCCAGATTTTTTTTTTTTTTTTTTTTTTTTTTTTAGGGAAGCTCTCCCAATTTTTAAATGCGGACAACTCACTAAAGCATTTTTTTCAAAAACACTGTGTGGGCCAAGGAAAATATATTGGCAGACTGGACTTGGCCCGTGGGTCACCGCCTGCACCCTCTGCTCAGCGTGTTCCCTGGCTCCCCGTGAGGCAGGCCCGACTCCTACAGGCATCGCAAATCACCAGTCGGGACTTGAGATCACCCCACTTCTAACGCCAGCTTCCAAGACCACGAATCTCTTAATGGGAAATAAATGTTTAAATCAACCCCCACTGACTCCCACACCAAAGGGACAGGAACTACTAATTCTTACCCACCACATCCAAGCCGCCAGTGTTATTTCATGGGAAGGAAAAAAAAAAGGCTTATTTAAAAAACACGATTGGGAAGATGGAGAAGACGACGGAGAAGGAGGAGAAGGAGGAGGAGGAGGAGGAGAAAGAAGAAAGAAAACCAACAAAGGCGATCTCGAGAGCACCCCGCTGTTGACTTGGGCAACGGCCGCTGCCGGTCAGAGGAAAACAGCTCAGCTCTGAAACCCGTCCCAGACACGAAAATTACAGAGCAGCGTCGCTGACATACCCCTGCCCTTTCTGTGTCATTCACTCAGGAGGAATGCAATTAAATACCCTTCCCCCACAACAAACAAGAAAGGGAAACGTCAGCCGCTGGTGCTCTCAGAGCTGAAAGGAACTGACCTCGGGGAAGGACACGAGGAGGCAGGGCCACCACGCAGGGCAGTGCGGGGATGAGAGGCCCTCTACTTGGGCCCATTGTACAGATCAGGTCGCTGAGGGCACACGCAGGAGACGGGACATAAGCAGACACCCACTGGGGACAGCCACTACGTGGCTAAGCCTGAGGCATGCTCCAAGGGACAAGAGAAGAACAGGACACATAGTCTCCCCCTGACCCCTCTCTCACCAGCCTTTGCAAAAAGTCATGCCTCTGTTTCCCAAGGCACTTGGAAAGAAATCCAAACCCCATGCTGAGGCTGCCATGGCAGTCATGTCTGGCCCCTGCCTGTCCCTCCAGCCTTCTACCTCAGGGCCTTTGCACTTGCTATACCGACTCCTGAAATTTTCCTCCCTAGATCTCCACAAGACTGGTCCCTTCAGCAGTATCACCCACTCGGAGAGGCCCTCCTTGACCGTGCTGCCAGAAATGTGCCCCCACCCCATGTGTGTCCACCACCTCTCCCTGTCTGATCTCCATCGCAGCACCTGCCACCCCTGAAGGGCCTTGTGAATGCTGACTTGTTTGCTGTCACCTCCCTGGCCCCAAGAACTCCAAGCTTCCTGAGAGCAGAGGCCCTAACGGAATGCCCTAGAACAGTGCACAGCACAGAGCAAACGTTCAGCGGTGCCGAACGGGTCACAGGGGGTCACTACCTGCTCCAAAGCCATAGAACCACGGGCCACACAGAGCAAATCCTCAATCCCCGGGCCGACCTAGTGCCATGGGAACGCCGAGGATAAGGCACCCTAAAGAACACCAAAAGTAAGAACAGCGTGTCTTCATTAAGCATCTCTGGAGTCCTGGGCCTTGCCCCGGGCTTGGTTCATGCCCCCTTTCGCTGCTTCCTGACCACGATCCCAGGTCACAAATATTACCACTGATTCCATCTTAGAGACAAGTTGTATGACTCGCCCCAGATCACACATACACCTCGTAAACTGGAATGCAAGGAGCAAAGTGCCACAGGGAAGTGCCACCTTTGGACACGTGTGTGTGTGTACCCATAAATGCATACTAACCCTTAAGCTCCCTCCTCCTCCTCGAGAGAGAGAGAGGGAGGTTTCCCTTTGCTGATCTCAGGAGCCTCGGGGCCACAGCAAAGACAGACACCAGGCGCTCGGGAATCGCGTTTACTTACAAACGAGTAGTTGCGACTCTATAAAATCAATATTTGATCTCTTCTGACTTACAAAAATCACACTTGCCCATGGTTGCCCCAAATCCAACCCAAGAGTCCACCTTTGTGTGGCTCCTTAACAGGCAGGCCGGGGAGGGGCAGGCACCCAGCCCCGACGCTCCCGGCGCCTTCCTCGGGCGGCTTCAGGTCACGCCCGGCCTCCTCTTTAGCACTTTCTCCAGATGTATTTCTCCGGAGGGGGAAAGAAAGCAGCTCTGAGGTCAAGCTTCTCAAACATCTGGCTCTGCGACCTGGCCTGTGTGCACGTGCCCCCCGCGCCACGAGGCACAGGGCAGGAAGCGGCAGGCAGAGGCCTGGGGCCTCGCGGCCAGCAGCCCGCGTGCACAAGGAAAGCTCCCACGCGGGGCCGCCTCTGGCACCCACACCCGCTGGCGTCACCAAGCACCCCAGAGGTCCCAGACGTGCCTGGTCCCAGCCAGGGAAGCAGCAGAGGGCGGAGGCGTGAGGCCACTTTGTTCATCTAATGCTTCTCAGCGTCTTTATTTTATTTTTTTTAATTCTCTTCAAACTGAAACTGTCAAAAGTGGGGCCTGATAAATCTGAAGGCTGCAGAGGAAGTGGTTTGTCCTTCCTCCGGCTCATGACTTTTGCAAAAGATAACCCGGGGCTGTGGGTAAAGCGTCAGGCCGGGCAGGGCTCCCAGCAGGGCTCAAGGAAAGGCTCTTTACCTGCAGACGGCTGCCGGCCTCCTGACAAGGTCACGGGTGCAGGCCCTCCGGGCTCACTGGCTGCACCCATCTGAGGGGGCTTCACGGGAAAGGAGGGGCCAAAAGAAAAGCCCTCCCCACATCACCTCCTAAAGACTTGCAGGAAACTTGATCCTGGCAGGAGCCCTGGCCTGGCAGCTCTTACGTCCCCACAGCAGCCTAGGAGTTGAGCGTTACTATCCCATTTGCCAGGGGGACAAGTAAGACAGAATGAAATGACGTACTCAGCTGAACCTCAACAACGTGCCCAGTGTCACGCAGAGCCAGAGACTGGCAGAGCCTGAACTCAGGAACGTGTGACTCCAAAGTTCCGTGCCACCTGCCCTGGGAAGCCCTTTCCGGCCGCTCCTTCCCCTGGACTTGGTCAGACCCTTCCTCTGCAGTCTTGGGAATACCGTAGTAACAATACTAATCACAGAAACTCTCTTTCTCGTGCACCTTCTCCATGCTGCGCCGCACTAATGCTGGACATGCATTTTACCCGCTGAATCCTCTCAGAAGCCCAGGGGATTGGTACCATTATCCACCTCACCGTACCGATGAGACACAAGAGCTCAGAGAGGTTAAGCCACTTGCCCAAGGTCACACAGCTCGTGAGCAGGGGAGCCGAGGGTGGAACCCCCAGCTCAACACTCTGATCACTGGCCTAGGGGCTCCTTTTGCCGTGGAAGACTGATCCCTGCATTTCCAACAGCAGATGGTCCTCGCCGTTATCTCGGGTTTAGATGCTTCCAGCTCAAAATGATGTCAGGAGCCGGCCCCTCTGAGCCTCTCTCCCAACGCCAAAGATTGAGGGAGAGGCCGTTTCCTCACTGACAATGAACTGAGCCCCACCCTCGTCCCCAGTTGGGCCCTTCCTAGGTTCTCAAACGTGACGACGACCACGTCAGGGCAAAGAACGAGGCTTTCTTTTTCAAGGCTGAGCAGGAAGGAACAAGGTGTTCAGGGGCATTCCAGGGACCTGGCTTCCGTGTTCAAGTCCAAAGTCCCGAGCCCAGCACGCAGGACAGCTCACCTGGGCCCACTCCACTCAACACACTCCTGGCCCAAGGGGCACTTCCCTCCTGCAGATGCGTGGCCCTGCGGCTCTCGACCCGGAATGCCAGTCCCTGCGTTCCAGCCCAAGCCGAACCCTAGGTGCTCAGCAGCTGTCTCCTAGGGAAGCCTGGCACTGCCACAGCTCCCCCATCACCCTTACATACGTCAGAGTCTCTGCATCCCCGTATTCCCAGCCCTTGGCACGACACCCGGCACCCAGCAGGTGTTCCATAAGTGCACGTTTCAGGCACAGATGCCCAGACACTGCATATGCCATGGAGGACGCCAGCGCCCGGTACATTTCCTCACTCCCCTCCTGCCCTACCTTCTGGGGAGGCTCCACCGCATAAGGAGCCAAGAGGAGCGGAACAGGAAGCCAGGCCCTTCACGGTGCGGACTCCTCACTTCTAGGAGCCACGCGTGGCCTTAGTGTGTGAGTGGGTGGGAGGGCTGGGGGAATGCGCGCACTCTGGCTGATTCTGGAGGCAGAGCCGAGCCGGCCCCTGGAGGCGGGGGAACTGCGGGCTCCCCTCCGTCCCCAGCCAGCCACCTTCCGGCTGTCTCCTGGCCACCTCCGCCTCCCGAGGACCACGGAGTGCCCCCAGTTGCGTACGTTACGGTCTTGTTCACTGGAACCCAGGCCCACAGGAGTGAAAGAGGGATGCCTAAGAAAGGTGGGACACTAAATTTCGCTTCTTCCCAGACCCGAACTTGGGTAGAAGTGGCACTTTTGAGGGGACAGCATTCAAATCCTCCCACCTTCTCACTGGGGGAGGAAAGGCGGTGGAGGGCCACCCCAGGGGAGAGGTGGAGGGGCAGCCCTACTGGGGCTGCTCTGTGACATGCCCCAGCCTCGCCTGCTGTCCCTACCCTGACACCAATGGCCGAGTCGCCATGCACCTCATTTGCAGGTGGGGCCCAAGGCCGGACACTCCAAGATGCTGAAGGACTCACCCACCCGGTCCCCACGGCGAGTGGCAAGGATGGGCGGGAAACACAGGTCCAGTCATCCACCCACGCTCGGGCTGGGCCCATACGGGCCAGACAGCACCGCCAAGCCCTCTGCCTGACAAACTGGAAATCTGCTCGATGAAAAAGCCCCTCTGCGCCCCAGAGGAGCCTGCAAGGACAAGGGCCCTTCGAAGGGTAGTTTGAGGGTTTCTGCCTGTTTGTTCATTTTCCTGTACGTTCTGGCCATCCCAATCTTCCAACCAGAAGGCTCTGGCACCAAATGAGGCCCAGGAGAAAGGAAGAGTCTGGCCCGGCCGCTGAACTCCTGGAACCGTCTGCAGAAACGTGCCTTTGCCCTTCCCGAACTTGGTGAAGAAACAAGGGCCTCTTTCAGAGCTGGGCCCTTTTGTTCCTGTTCCCAGGGAGGAGACAATCTCACGCAGGGAAGGGGTACTGAACAAACTGGGTTCAGCCCAAGCATCCAGGGAAGTGAGGCTGTGCCGAGCGCACCAAACTCAGTGCCGTACCAGCCCCTTTGCAGCTGACCAATCCACTGGACGGTGCCGGTCTCGGCCTTTGAAAACCACGCAGCCAGCAGCCTCGTCCCCTGATGGCAGCCTGGTCGCGGTGACAAGCGCGGCAAGCCTTGAGAACCTGAGACCTGCCGGGCCCTGTGCTAAGTGCCCCGGGAGCGTGTCACCATCAAGCCCGACCATAGCCCTAGGGGCAGGCACCACGAGCCTGCTTCACACAGACAAGGAAACTGGGGTCGCTAGCAAGTGGCAGAGCTGGGACCCGAACCCAGTAAATGCACATACATCCCTGGCCGCCAATCAACCAAGAAGCAGCCAAGCGAATTATTTTTTTTTAAAGAGATAGAAATGAAGAGAAGGGAAGGGAAAAAGAAAGAACAAGAAAGAAAAAAGATGTATTTTCTTCATCACATCTATCACCATCGGAAATCAGCATGTGCTTTTGTGCAAGCGTGTGCCCCCTCGGGAAAGTAAGGGCCTTGAGTGGGGGCCCTGCTCGGGTCACCCAGAGCCCAGCCCCCCAGCCAAGTCCCCGGCACACGGGAGACCCTAAGCGAACAACTGCCCGGTGCCCCCCGCTGTGGACCCAGCTTCGCAGGGACACCAGCGTGCGAGGACTCAGAAGAGGGAGGCCTGCTGTGCTCACGCTGCTCTGTCCAATGAGCCGGCTGCAGGGCTGCTGGGGGAGGGCCCAGCCCGAGAGGACCCCTCACCACTCAGGTACCTCAAGCCACAGGGAGGCTTGCTGGTTAGTTTCAGTCATCCATTCTTTCAGTCGCGTCTCAGTTCCCTCATCTGACAAATATCCATCAGGGCCAACCGCCACCAGGTGCGGTGCTGGACGTCCCTCCCGGGACTGAGACTGCACCCACAAGGCGTACTTCCTGGAGGTGGTGAGCCTTGAGCAGGGCTGCAAAGCCTGACTGGCACCTCTCCCCTCAGTCCCAGTGCCTTACACAAAGGTTTCTGGATTTCGAAATGAAGGTCCCTCTCACACTACCAAAGACTGCTTGTGCAGCATAACCCTGGGCGGACAGGAAAAAAGGCACACACAAACGACCATCCTACAAAAACATTAGGTGTAAATTTTATTTTCCACCTCCGGTTATCTTGTACTGTCCAATTCTTCTACGATGAACCTGAGTTCTCCGTGTAATGGGGAGACGGAGATGAACATCTTGAACAGAGCAACGTCCACTCCCAGGTATACGTCCGAAAGAAGTGAAAGCAGGAAAGCTAACAGCGGTTTGTCCCCACGTCCACGGTAGCATTAATCACAGAGCCAGTGCCCGTCAACAGAGGAAAGGGGAAACAAAATGTGGTCTATCCGTACAAGGGAATACTACTCAGCCATAAAAAGGAATAACATTTGGATATATGCTACCACACGGGTGGACCGTGAAATCATCATGCTAAGTAACGTAAGCCAGACCCAGAAGGACAAGCGTTATAGGATTACGCTTCCATGAGGTACCTAGAACAGGCAAATTCACACAGGCAGAGGGTAGAAGAGAGACGGTCAGGGCTGCGGGAAGCAGCAGAGGGGGAGCCAGTATTTAATGCAGAGTTTATGTTGCAGACCCATGAAAAGTTTTGGATACAGGCAACGGTGGTGGTAACACAACACTGTGAATGTATTAAATGCCACTGAAATGTACATCTACGAATGATTAAAATGCTAACTGCTATGTATATTTCACCCCAATTACAAAAAACACACACATTCAGAACCTGAGATACCGAGATAAATGAGACCGTGGTAGTACACAGCAGACAGAGTGAGGGAACCAGAAGCTATACTTGGGGATGGATGTGACCTGGCAGTGTCTGTCCTCGGCCTCGGTCTGTTCTACTGTAAAAATGACAGCAGTGGCCTCGATGATGTCGAGAGGCCCCACCAGACCAGATGTGGACCCAGCGACCTGCTCTTCCGCTTCGTGACGTGGAGCGAATTCTAAGAAGACGCTGGCAGGTGTACCCCTCCAGGCCGTGATCCAACTCCCGAGATGCAGCTCCTCCAGGTAAAGGGGCAGTAAACACCTACTCAGAACAACCCAGGCTCAGCCCAGCCACCTCTCTCATCGCATCTGAGTGGCCGCGTTCAAGCCACCCGCCCCTCAGTTGCCTCATCTGAGAAGTACAGACACGGATGAGAAAGCTACTTTCTCTGCACTCCCCCTTGCTGTACATATGGCCAGGGCCGCCCTCGAATGTCACACAGGCGAGGCAGATGGAGCCTTAGCTTTGCCCCAGAACTGGCCACCTTGGCTGCTGACCGGGAGGACCGGGCCAATCTTGGCTGCACCTGAGCTCTGCAGCCAGGCTGCTGGGCTAGAGAACCAGAGCTCTCTCAGGGCCTTTCCTCGGTGGCCACCCAAGGCCTACTCATTTCTCCTTAAGTGGGATTTTACAAGGGTGGGGACATAAAGAACACCCAGGAAGTCCCTTGAGGTCACAGGAGAAGCATGGGCCGCAGGAAAAAGCACAAGGGTTCAGGTCAGCCTGATCTGGATGTGAACTGCAGCTCTGAGACCTGTGCGCCCCTGGAGGCCAGTGGCTGTCCGCAGTCCTGAAACACGGCCATGACCCACCCCAGGGCACGGCTGCGAGGACGAGACGCACAAGCACCCAATACCCAATAGGTGCTCAAGGAACGGTGGATTCCACTATTTTGCCCAGCCTCGCCCATGGCAACCTGTACCCAGCTGGACGGAGAGCTGGCTCAGATCGCCCTGCAAAATCTTCCTCCGTGCACACAGCACACTTTTAAAAAAGAATTTGAGAGTCATAAAAAAACACAACTGCATCCCGCCAAACTGCCAAATGTGGTGGGAGTAATGAAGCAAACAAAAGGGAAAGTTCAATTCCTTTTCTTGGCTTAAGAACATGCAAATGCAAAATTCAGTGGCAAAGAAATCATCCCGGCAGAATTCCGTGCCTGCATTTGAAATGGCCCCATGGAACACTCTCTCTCTCGCCACTTAAACCACGTTTCACCCCAGGACGCGGCTAAAGACGGGTGCCCGGCTCCTGTCGGAAGAGTCAAAGACCATGAGGGAACTCATGTATTGGGGTCTTTTTCCACACTACCAACCAAGAAAGACCCTTCGTTTCTCTGAACCATGCCAGCCAGCCTCTTTGCCATTCTCTGAGAGCCGTGTGCCTCCAGCCCCTCGCAAAGAGACCAGGCTCACTTCAGCTCAGTTTGCCAGGCGGCCTCCATAACTCGCTCAATAAAAACACCAGCCCTTCACAGCACAGAGGATCCACACTTCTGAGTCAAGTTCAAGGCGATCAAATACAAAATCCACCATGGCCTACTTGGACACTCTCTGCGCCTATTTTGTATGCTTACTGTTCTTTAATCCTTAACCACAGGGGCTTTGTGGCCAGTCTGTCCCCTAGCTTTACAGGTCAGAGAGGTGAGGCAGCCCGAGGTCACTCTGTGTGCCAAACAGGGCTGAGCACCGAGCCACACGTGCGATGCCAGCGGAATCCCTCTGTGCTGACCACGGCGTGGCTTCAGCGATGTGCTCGGCCTTATCGAAGAGTAAAGAACTGTTCTAAATCTGAAAATAAACATTTTAGGGGCAAGAAGCACCAACCTTGAAACTCCAGACTAGGATAAAAGAAAAAATAGTTCACCATAACCAAGAAGACTAAACACAGCTCTACAAGCACAGAAAATGCTGTGTGGACAAGCCCACTTCCCCAGCCAAAGGATGAAACTTTCTTTTTTTTTAACATTTACATGTTAATTTCTGGACAAATTTCCATTTCTTGCTAGGGACATGCCACAGACCTCCCAGACCAGTTTATAACCTGGGGTGGGGGGAGGGAGGGGGGAGGGGCGGCAGGTCCAGGAAGGAACCCCTAAGAAAGCCTATATGACAGATGCTAAATCCCATGAGACTGTTGTCTTACCACTTTCCCAGAGGGATGCCTAGCTTTCATCGAATTTTCCAAAGGAGTGTGTTGCCCAAAGAAGTCCAAGGCCCAGTGTCCTTGGACACATTCATTCAGTAGGGAAGACTCCGTCATTTCAATTGCCTCTGAACTCACTATCCACTCCAACATGAGAACAGAAACGAGACCAGGCATGAAAGAAAAAACAAGTCACTCTCCAAAGCAAGTCCTGCAGAGGACAAACAGGCCAAAATTTAAGAGGATGTGACAGAGGAGCTGGTAAAAATTAATAACAGCAATACAAATTTCACAGGTCTCCAAAAAGGAAAGGGGAAGGAAACCAGCATCACTTAAATCAGGCCTCGTCTTTCTAAGGCAGCTGAGCGGCCGCGGGGTGGAGCGTTGTCCACGCGGCAGACTGCCACACGCCATGCCTGAGCAGTTCCCCGCACACACTAGGTCCCCCGTCAGTATCTGCATGAGCCGAAGGAACATTCCACGCCATTTATTTCTCACAACCTTGGGATGCAGGGATTGTAACTTTCAGTTCCACAGACCAGGCTCAGGGAAGTCATGTGACTTACGCAAAGTTCCAACCAGAAAGAGGCAGAACCGGGATGCAGACCCAGATCCATGCACTGCTGTGCAAAACCCAGGTCCTTCCTCCTACACCACACCTTGTTTAGTCGTCAGAGTCACTTCTCAACAGAGAGCCCCCTGGTGTGGAGCAGACTCCACAATCCCGGTGGCTCCCTTGTGGGTCATTTTCCGTCCCTAGGTCTCAGGTTCCCAATCCACAGAGGGGGAGACGGGCTGCATGCCAACAACAACTGATTAGCAGTGGCTGTCTGGGCTCACCGGGAAGGATTGATTATGTCAGGATTGATTAGCAATGTCTACCAGGGGAGAGGAATTTATTTGCCATCCCAGAACTAGGTGGCCTGCAGGTTCTCTCTGCCTCTGAGTCTAATTATAAAAATTTTAATGGGGGGGGGGGAGGGGGGAGGTGATGGAAAAGGAAAGAACAGACCAACATTTTCCAACACTGGCCACAGCTGAATCCAGCAGAGCCCAAAGTGGCCGACCAGCCAGTTGTGCATGCTTTGTGCACACAGCCCTGCCACAGGAGAGGAAGTGGAAAACATCGGATCTGGTGCCTGCACACCCAGTAAGACGCCCCGTCCAAGCCCACAGCAGCACAAGTGTGGGTTTGGTCTGGCTGGGCCTGGTCGTAAAACACCTAAGCAATCAGTAAGCACAGCAGCCTCGCACATGGCTCCACTGGGGTTCATACCCTGGCCTGACCTGAGCCCTGGGCAAAGGACTTCACCTCACTCAGCCTCGGCCTCCTCATCCCGGAAGGTCCTCACAGGACTGTCACGGTGATTCAACACGGGGGTGCCTCAACGCACAACCAGCCCACAGCCAACTAGGCAAATAAGGGGCCACCGCCACCGTCATGAACGTCACTGTTCTTTGAAGGCAGCGTATTTTCAGACAAGAGTCCGTGCCCAAGAGACAAATTGCATTTCCCCATGTTCAGAGCATGGCCCATTTGGTTACTGTGAGCTCTCAAAGGCGAGGGCTCTGAAAACCAGTCCATCCTGAAGCTCCTGGTGTGTCAGCCGGGGCCCTGCGAAGAAACAGATGGCAGAAACAAAATGGTATAATTTGGAGAAACCGTTCACAAAAGGACAACATACCAAGGTGTGCGCAGAGCACAGGGGAAAGCACGAGAGAGGGTTTTTCTCCCTCAGGTGACCAGCTGTCCCGGGTCTGCCTGGACCACGGGGTTTCCTGGGACGTAGGACTCAAGTGCCAACACAACTTTCCTGGGACAGCTTCCGGCAAGCCGGGCCAGTTGGTCACCCCCATTGCGACCACATGTTCCCACCCCTGGGCCTGGGTGGGGGGTGACAGGACAGGAGCTGTGATTGAGGGACCCTGCCCGCCCACAGCAACCTTAAATTGAAGCTACTGCCCTCCATCGCCTCCGGGGTCCCCACTGGCCAAACCCCCACTGGAGGCCAAAGGGCACAGAACCCACAGGGCCAGGCCCTGGGCCCAGAGAAAGGCGAAGAAGAAACAGAGTGTTATCCTGGGATCTCAAGGGGCCCAGGACCCATTCCCTAGAAGGCTCCTCAGGGCGGCCCAGGGGGACTCAGAGCTCCAAGACCTCATCCAACAGGAAGGACGGGGACCCCCCCCCCTCCCGTCTGGGACGGGGACATCAGGGTGGAACACGCTCAAGACTCAAGCTCCGGGGACCCACTTGTGTACACATTTACTACTCCACATTCAAACAGAGGCACAGCAGGGCTCCGAGAAGAAGCCCCCTCCCCTGGCGGCAAGGTCACCCCAAAAGTAAGGCCAAGAGGACACAGCAAGCTACCACAAAAGAAAGGGGGTTTCGTGAGCTCTGTCATCACAGACCTAAGTGGAGAGCAGAGAGAAGGCTCAGGAAGGGGGCAGGGGGCAGAGGCCGGGCATCCACACAGGTGTGCCTGGGGCAGGGCTGTGTGGGATCTCCCACGGACATGCTCACAGCCGACTCCACCAGGCAGGCCCTGGGCATGTGTCAGGGGCAATATCGTTGAGGAAACAAAAGCGACTTTCAATTCTGTTTTTAAATCATATTTTCCAAGATCGAAATCTTATTTGCCAAGCACGGCTGGAGAAAGCTAAGGTGAAAACCACCAACAATGCCTCAATCCTCCCAGCTGCACGCCTCTAGCTCCCTTGAGTCGGGGACGTGGTGGCTGGTGCTAGGGCCAGGGCTGAGGGTCCATTCCAGGTCCTGGTGACTGAGGTCTCAGGACAGGATCAGGGGCAAACCCTGAGGTTCTCCAGGACAGGTCCAAAGTCCCCAGCCAGGGCCAGGGTTTCCAAGAAAACTTGAGATGCTTTTCTGTCCCTTCACAGCCCGTGGCACTGGGGCCCCAGACGCCCCGCTGAGCAACCACATTCAGCCAAACACCTGCACTGACATCACATGTCCCTGGATCGAAAGGACCCTGCCTTCAAGAAGTCGATAGCTGAGCAGGAACAAGGAACGCAGGCAGGTGGAAGCCGCGGCCACGAGAAAGCCAGTGGTGACGACGGAGCGGGCGTTTACCGAGTACTCGCTACACGCTGGCACTCTTCTGAGCCCTCCGTGTACTATCTCCCTTACCCTCAGGATAGCCTGGGAGGTGGCTACCGTTGTCCCCACCTTGCAGATGCAGAAACTGAGAACTGGGTCACACCACCACTGGTCACATGGCCTAATATCAAGTGTCTGGATCCAACCACACTGGCCAGCACTTGTGACCACACTGCCTTACGACGATGAGGGCGCCTGTTAGGAATGGACTGACCTGGCGGGGGGGGGGGGGGGGGGGGGGGGGCGGGGGGCTGTCTTTGGCGTCTCCACCTCCACCACGGGTTTCAAAGTGGGTGTCACGGGGGTGCCACCCCCAATCCTCAACACAGACTCCTTCAAGCAGAGCTGCCCACAAAGCTGAGCAGGGCCTGCGGCGGCCGGGTGGGGTCTGAGATCCAGCCAGGGCTTGGCTCTCCTGGCCCAGAGGGGACCCTGCTGACCACCGGGGCATTAGAAGGGCCCCAAGGCCTCTGCTCCTGGCAATGCTCTCTAACCTAAGCCGCTGGCTCCTGAAGGTCACCTGCTGACAGGACCCAGACATACTTCAGAAACATCCCTTTTATACCTTTTCTGGTGCCGTGGTTCAATTAGATCCAAAAAGCAAGGGTACACAATGCATGGCCTTGGGTGGGGCTTGAGTCAAGCAAATGAAGGCCTTCTTGGAAGAGCCACCAGGCCGGTGGCTCACCCACCAGCCCACTCCCTCTCCTCTCCACACCCCTGCCCCCCAAAAACACTTTACTTCACAAAGGTTGCTTCAAAGTCATTTTCCTCACACCAAAACTTTCTAACGCTAATTTCTCTTTCTTTTATTGGCGTGAGGCAATTCTCCTTTCAACAACCCAGATCTCTGAAGTCCTGAGTCATTCAGGCAGGCACAGCAGGGGGGCGATCCTGGGATCAAAGGTGTGGGGAGCTTGCTAAGCTAGGGCCAGCGGGATTTCCTTCCAGAGGCCCTGCAGGAGAGCCCCGCCACTTGGCCAGGCATCTGGGCGCCTGCAGCCCCCACAAAGTTCTTCCTCACCATCTCCGTGGCAGGTTCTGAAGAAGCAAGGGGACTGGGGCACGAACACAGGCTCCCAGTTCTGCCACAGGCCAGCCCACAGCCAGGGTCCACTCTGTCACACAGAAGCTCGCAGGGGTACTGGGGCGCCTGGGTGGCGCAGTCGGTTAAGCGTCCGACTTCAGCCAGGTCACGATCTCGCGGTCCGTGAGTTCGAGCCCCACGTCGGGCTCTGGGCCGACGGCTCGGAGCCTGGAGCCTGTTTGCGATTCTGTGTCTCCCTCTCTCTCTGCCCCTCCCCCGTTCATGCTCTGTCTCTCTCTGTCCCAAAAATAAATAAAAAACGTTGAAAAAAAAAAATTAAAAAAAAAAAAAAAAAAAAAAAAAAGAAGCTCGCAGGGGTAGATGGGATGTTAAATGAGCTACCCCGGGGTCTCACCCGGGACACACGGGGCACTGTAGGCGGGCATTTGGGGCCATCAGAACTGTGGAGAGCATCTAGCGGGCTGAGACCAGAGATGCTGTGCATCCTACAATGCTCAGGATGGCCCCCACCACAAAGAATGATACAGGCCCCAACATTCATAGGGACGAAGAGGAAACACCATTGAGATAATGTATGAAAATGGCTTAGTGTTTATGAATAAGACCTAATCCCCTGCTCGCTGTGCAAAGGATCCCACAGGTAACATACACACTCATCTAGAAAAAGCAAAGATGGCTGCACCCCAAAACGTTCATATGCATGACTTCTGGGAGGTTGGGATCATAGGAGAATTTTTTGCTTATTTTATAAGATCATCCCTGTGTGATTATTTTTGTTGCACTTCACAAGGGCAGAGGTGAAGAGCCAGTAGAGAAGACTGATAGGCAAAGAAGCAAATGGCAGCCGGCTGTGGAAGAGCGAGCCCTCACTGCAACTGGGGGTCAGAAAAGACTCCAGGGGCTGGTGGCCACAACCGAGGCAGAGGGGAGGAGGTGCTGTGCCAGAGCACCAAGGCACAGGGTAGTCGAGCCGGAAGGCGGGCAGGGCAGGGCAGGGCAGGGCAGGGCGAGCGCTCCCAGTGGACCCTGGACTTCACAATCGCCGTAGGCAGGTCGTCACAGCCAGCTCTGACAGGCAGCTCCTCGAGGCCAGGCCATGTCAGGCGAGGAAGGCGAGGCGCTGAGAGGCTGAGTCCACTATCCCCAGATGAACACAGGGCAGGTAAGAAGCAAAAGTCCGCCACGGCCCTTCTAGAGACAGGTCCACAGGGAGAGGGCTGAAACCCCCCCTCCCCCACCCCCAGGGTGACACAATGTGCTTTGTCCACACACAACTTCCCCACTTCTGCAAGGCCCTCCAGGGCCTCCGAGAATGGAGCCAGCCTGGCCATTTTGGGTCTCTCTGACCCTCTGCTCTCGAGCCCTGCTCACGGGACACGCGCAGTCACGCCCTGGAACCACACGGCCTGGGTTCAAACCCCAGCTCCACCATTACTAGCTGGGTAAGTAGCGATCTCATCTTTCTGGGCCTCAGTCTGCTCCTCTGGAAAATGGGGACAATAATAGCAACACCTCCTGGGGACATCGTGAGGACTAAACAAGCTCCCGTACACAAAGGGCTCAGAACATAAGCGCTGAATAAGCACCGACTGTTGTTATCACTGCCTTGCTGACAGTGAGTCCCCACTGCCCAGCAAGGAGGCATCATAGCAAGAGGAGAGGGTCTTCGGCTCTGGATCCAGGCCGTCTGGGTTCCAGATGTACAACCTGAAACTCACAGGGCCTCCATTTCCATCTATAAACTGGAACCCCAGGGGCTAGAGTGAGGATAAACGCACAAACACATCGAAGGGACTCAGCATGTGGGAGGAAATGATCGCTGCTGTCCTGCAGTCCCCCCACCCTGTCCTGATCCGTCTGGTGCCACAGGCTGACCCTGCTGGGCTCCCCAAGCCCGGGAGCCACCAGAACACCGGGACAGTTCAAGCACTTTCATTTTCCCCACGCACCCCCCCCCCCCCCCCCCCGCACTTCCTTCCAGGAAGGAAGGTTCCAGAAGGGGAGCCTTGGGAGCCAAAGCTGACAGGGGAAGTTTCAGGTCGACGGTTTGGAAAGTACCAAAGGCCTCTGATGGGAGCCCATCAGGAGCTCCAGGCCGGCGGGCTGAGCCCTGCAGCCTCACGGGCGAGGCAACAGGCCAGGAACCCTCGGGCCTGTGTCCACCCCTGAGGCCAGCCGTGCACGCCGCATGCCAAACGGGTCCGCTGCACGCGCCGTCTCGTTTAGCCTGGGCGGCCCTGGAGGAGAGAGCGGCGCAGGCATGGCATGAGAGCGGGAGGTCCGAAAACATCTCTTCTCTCTCCCCTCTGTCTCCACGGGAGGGCCCTGCCCACAACTGGCGGCAGGCTCACTGGCTCATTTCTTCACTCACTCATCCATCCGTTCAGGCAAAGAATGTCTGCCGACACGCCGGGCCCCAGTGTCCCCACCTATAAACCGGAGAGAGGAACAGTATGTCGCCGGGCTGTTACGGGGATCACGGATGTAACCACCTGGCAAAAGAACGCTCAAGAGCGGCTGCCACCACGGTCCCCGCTGTGACGGACCCCTGGCCCTGGTGACTCAGATCCCCGCAATCCTGAAGCTTCCACCTGGGGGGATGGATCCTAGGCGCCCACCTGGTAGCTGGTGCCTCGTCTCTCTGGATCGCGACCAGGGCCTTCTTGGCCTGAACGAGCGCTGGGGAACCCAGCACGAACTTCACCCCGACTCCTGGCGCCCGCCGGCGGCCCCCACTCTGGGAAGTGGTCCCGCCTCCGCCTTCATCTCCTGCACTCTTCTGGGGTGCCCACCACTCAGGGAGAATGGCCCAGACCGCCCAGAACGTGCCCCGGCGGCTCCGGCCCCCTCTCCCGGCTTTCTTCTCCCTCTGCCCCTTCCCAGCCCTGGCCCCCCTCTCCATCACTGCCAGTCCCAATCCTGGGCCTATCTATCTAGATGTGTCTCTCCTACAAAGTCCTTCCTGAAACCACGAGCTCTTCTTCCTCCCTCCAAACAGCAGGACAAGGCATAAACCCCCTGAGGAAATGTGCTGCGTTCGACACTACGTCACAGTTTCTACCGTACCCCGATCTGAGGGAGGCTTACGGGGCAAAGATGATGTCTGACCCTGCAGGCACAGTACCAGGGAGCACTCACTTTGGGAGCACATTAGCAGGGAGCACCCGTTGGCAAACGGAGGACCCGGGAAGCCCCATGTGCACACACCGTGTCGGGTACTCAGCTCGCAAACTTAGTACCTGGTGCTTACTCTTTACAAATACTTGGCATTCGCTTTCCAACACCAGTTCCCTGAACTCACTGGACAAATTCACGAAGGAATGTCTGCCGAACACCGGCAAACGCTAAATCGATATGCCCGCTGATTCTTAACTAAGATGTTTCTGCAAGAGCCTGAAATAATTTTACGTATATCCAACGGATAGACCCGTATTCACGGACACGCATACCCAACGCGTGAGGGCAGACCTGCCTTTGCCTCTCAACTCAACCTCTTTGCCCACAGTAGGGAGACAACAAACGTCATCGCTCCATTCCCTGCAGTAGGTTTGCTTCTATCTCATTCCCCACCAGAGAGAAGACTGCAACCTTCCTGACCTGCCACTAAGCTCAAACCCAGGAGCCGGAAGAGCCCATGGTGCTGAACTTCCTTTCCAGGGAAGCGGCTCTGCAGCCGGTACCCTGAAAGCCTCTGCGTGACCTGCAATCCTGGTGGGGGTCCTCCTTTCTCCAGTGCCCGGCCCCCCTGAGCTCAGGGGCTGCCACATGACAGAGCTGTGGCCAACACAGCGACCCGACCTACCAATGGCACGGCCTGGCATTCTCTCCCTCTCCCCATCTCCCACTCAGTGAGGCCCTGGGGGGAGGTGAAGGGAGAGGATGGCCAGTGACACAATATGGAGAAGCCAGGTGCCCACGTGGTCCACGTCCAGTAGGGCAGAATCCCCACTGGACTGGTGAGAGTAAGAAGTAAGCCACGTTGTGTGAAGCCACCCAGATCTGGGGGCAAGTTGTTCGGCTGTCAGCCCGGCCCGACTGACGCCCGGCGCTGTCCACACGGATGGCTGAGCCTCTCACTGGCGCATGCTGGTGATCACATTCACCCGGAAAGTGAGCCAAACGGGGGGCGAAGGGGCCCGGCCTGGGTTTCTCCACATCGTGCACTCCTGTCTGCAGCTTTTCCAGGCCTTTAAGAGCCTGGGCTGGACTCAAGACACCCAGGAAGCGACTACAAGTTCCGGTGTTACCTTCCCTCTCCTGATGACCCCACCTGAGCTGCACCCAGGCAGCCCGGCCCCAGGAAAACATCTGCCACCCTGCCTGAGTCCTGGACATCCACCTGCCCAGGGGCTGGAGAGTCCAGCTCTTCTGCTTGCCTCCAGAGTGAGTTTACTCAGCCTAATCTGCTCATGTGCTTTCTCGATCATATCATTTCTCATAACGGCTTGAAAGCAGAAGGTCCAAGGAAAAATGAAGATGGAAGGCACTGGAAGGTTCTGGAAGGCACCGGAAGGTGCTGGGAGGCAGGAGCTCTGGGTGTGAATCCCAGCCTTGGTGCTGAGTCATTCGTAAGGGTCTTTGGGCGACATACTTCTCTTCACCACTAACCCCCACCCTCACCAGCAAGATGCTGGAGGCAAATTCAATGATTAGTACGTCCTGGGTCCTAGGACCCTTGTAACTCAGTATGACAAAGACAGCTGCTTTTGACGTTTTGCTGGGCTTTGTGATTTAAGAGTCTCTTAAAGCACTGCTCCAAACCTATTCACTATCTACTGAGAGGGAGCCAGGCTTAAATACACACACAGAGACACCAGAATGAAAGCTCGATGGGGCTGGGAGCTCTCTGTATGCCCAACACCCAGCAGATTCTGGGTGTTCATAAGTATCTTTTAATAGATGATAACAGCTCCTAGGAGGTGCGGGTAATAACAACTGTACAGCATTTATTAAACGCCAGCCACCTTACTAGGTGTTTTCTAAGTACTATCCAGCCTCAGGGCCTTTGCACTTGCCAATCTCTCTGCCTGGAATGCTCTTACCCCTTCCCTGACTGCCATGTGCAAAGCAGCAAGACTGCCAGTCCCCGAGCTCTAAACGCCACACCTCCCTGGCTGCTCTGTTTTCTCTAGGACCCCTGTCACCACCACACAGATTTTATATCTCCTTGCTTGGTGGTTTATTGTCTTCGCCCATCCCACCGACAGCCAGACTCCAGGCAGGCAGGGTCTTGTTTTCTTTAAAGTGCCTAGAGCAGCGATATTTACCTGTTGGATAAACACGTGAACAAACTGCCAGGCCTTACCTCACTTAACCTCAAGGACATCGACACTGAAAGGAAATCCCCATAATCCGAATTTTATAGGTAAATACAGACTGTTAGGTGACCTGCCCAAGGTCAGCCACCAGTTGGGAAGTTGCAGGGGGGGGATCCCAGCTCACCTGTGCGACCACCGCACAGGGTCTGGCTGGTCTCCTCCAGGCACCTCACTACACACCCCAACGCGGATACAAAGGCTTCGCATGTGGCAGGTATAAAGAAATGGCTACTGAACACAGGCACCAATTTCTGCACCAGAAATGTTTCTGTTTTCTCCTTTGCCTCAGTACACAGGGACACCACACACACACACACACACACACACACACACACACACACACACGCCTCACCACCCTTTGGTTACGGCTCTGCTGATGTCAGCAAAGCTTCCTTTCGAATGTGCACCGCCTCCCTTGGCGCCCTGCTGAACTCACTGGGTGCTTTGTCACCAGAGCCAGGAGTGGGGAAGAGACATTCTCACTTCCTCCCTTTCTCTACCACGGGGCTGGGCGGCCTGGCTCCCATCCTGGGGAAGCAGGAAGTCTGGGGACAAAAAAAACGATGCTCTCAGGTGGAGCAGGAAACAGCCAGCCAGGGCCAAGCTGACTCTTGTCCTCAGGGCACAGGTCAGCGTGACAGCTCAGAGCCCCCTGCTCACCTGTGTTCAGCTCCCAGTGGGGAGCCGGACTCTCCTGCGGTGGTGACCTGGTGACCGTAAGCCAGATGGAAGCATGCCTGCAGGCAGCAATGACCCCAGGCAACACTGCCTTCCTTCCCCTCTCTGAGGGAAGGGCAGCTCTTTCCCGCAAAGCATTCTGGGACTGAATATTTTAACACCCACCGAAGAAGCAAAAAACATTCAAATTATCAAAGCGGGAACAAACTCCACTGAACAAAAATGGCAAGTGTCTTGTTTCCAACAGCAAAAGACTGGGTCTAACCTAAACATCCAGCAACGGGAGGCAGTCGCCTAGCCTCACGCGACGCTTGTGCAACAGAGCACTACGCAGCAGTGAACAAGAGGAAGGGAGCTGTGTATACACATATCTGGAATGATCTTCCAAATACACTGTCCGATGACCAATCACGGCCCAGAATGGTATGTAAATGGCCGAATGGTCAGCAAGGATCTGTAAGAAATCAGTAACAGGGCTTGCCTACTAAGAGGAGAACTGGTGCCACAGGGACACGAAGTAAGATAGAAGCTGTATTTTTCCTGATATGCCTTGTACTATCTGAATTTATTTGATGGAAGCATTATTGTTTCGATTAAATAAAAAAAAAAAAAAGGAGCAGGGCACCTAGGTGGCTCAGTCGGTTAAGCCTCCGACTTCGGCTCAGGTCATGATCTTGCAGTTTGGGGGTTTGAGCTCCGCATTGGGCTCTGTGCTGATAGTTCGGAGCCTGATGCCTGCTTCGGATTCTGTGTCTCCCTCTCTCTCCGCCCCTCCCCCACTCTGACTTTGTCTCTCTCTCTCAAAAATAAATGTAAAAAAAAAAAAATTAAAAAAAAAAAAAAGAGCTTTGTGGGAATTGCTTTTGGGTTTTGTTTTTTTTTTTTTTTTTTTTTTAAAGAAACCAAACTGTGCTCCTGAGTTTTTCTGAAACTACTTTCACCAATGTTGTTGCCTTCGTACACATCGGATCTGCTCACTACCCCTAACTTTCCCAAACGCACTGCTCACCTCAGAAGACTTTTCTCTGGAGACTGCCCACTTTCAAATCGCAACAATCCTTTCCATTTGCACAGGATTTCACGAAGCTCTCTCAGGGAGATTAAGAAAATGTGAATTGGAAGACCAGCCCCTGGTCACACGCCTACCTGGCGTGGCCGTCCTACCAGGTGCGACTGTGAATTATCTGTAATCCTTACAGCAACCCTACAAATCAGGTACGTTCATACCACCCTCCAGATGGAGACAAAGCAAGGTCACCAAGAGAAAGGAACGTGCTAAGTCACGCAGCCGGAAAACCGTAACAGAATTCGACCCCAGTTCCATGTGACAAGACCCAGGTTGGTTCTGTCCCACGGTGGGGATGCCCTAAACTCGATCGCACTGCCTCACTAGAGCCCATTTAATCTTTTAATCGAAAGCATAAATGAACCACTTCAAATGTCCATTCCACCAGAACACCGAGAGGGTACCATCCACCTGGGGCCAAGCCTGGCTGGCCACCCTGTTGCCCCAAGGCTGGCAGTCAGAAGGAAACCCGAGACAGCTCGGGTCCTGAGGACTAACCCCGAAGCCTCACCGGACACAGTACCCCAGAAATGCCCTCTCCCACCGCCAGGCGAGTCAGTGGGGGCGGGAGCAGGCGATGCCAAGCAGAAGCCACGTGTAGGCCGTGGAGCCCAAGCCCGTGGCACACGCCTGTTGCCATCGCCGACCCCACAGCAAAGCCCAGCCACACGTAATTTAACAGCATCCACCTGGACCGGCACGATTCTTCCCGTGGCCGGAAAGAGCACCCCTGGGTGCACCAGGCAAATGGTAGCATGAAAAACCATTCCCGCCTTGAAATGCATTTATTTATTACAGCCCGGGAAACACAGAAGAAGTTTGCTGTTTATGGAGAATTTAGATTTTTTTCTCCTCTTCTGTCTCTGGCCCCCACCCCTGGACCCCTCCAATCAGACATGTTACCTGGGAAACAAACTTGATATACTCCAAAATCTTACGACAAATGCCACCAAAAAAACAGAATTGTCTGTGTTTAGTCCCTGCCGCAGAAAACCTCAAACGGAAGGCGGGAAGGACGGGCACAGAAGAGCGGGACAAGGAACAAAGATGGAAACAATGAACACGTGTGTGCACATACACGCAGACACGTCCCCACGGGACCTGCGGCTACCCTGGGGGACACGGACTTCAATTCCCAGGCGGAAACCACACCGTGGGGATGAGCCCTCCACTCAGCACCAGACACCCAGTAGGTGCTTAGGTTAACAAATTCCGAGTTCAGGAGGTTGCTGCCGCAGAGAGAACACCAGAGTAAAGAGACCGACAAGGATTCAGGTGACTTCTCTTTTCCTTTCGGTGACAAATGTTTCCCAGAAACATTTCAATGGGGGCAGCAGAGTGGAGAACGTTTAAAAAAAAAAAAAAAAAAAAGTCACTGATAAATTAAGGCTTGAAAATAAAGAAGGCCACCGTCACCTGTGCTCCGACCCCCATCGTGTTTGGCCAGTGAATAGGTGACTTTCCGGACTGGACCCACTCTGAGATGGCATGTGCTGCCAGTAATAAACTCGGGTGAGAGCAAAGGTAGGCAGCCTTATTTGTGCCTCTTCGGAGCAGAGGAAACAAAGCCCACAGACAAAAGCCCTCTTCCAGCGGACAAACATGTCTAGCAGGTGATCAGATTCAACCCACACGTGAGAACAGCAAAATGGATTCTGGTCTTGTGGACCCGGCTGCTTCTGCAGGACTCCCGGCCGTTGGCTACAACCCACACGACGATCAGCAGCCACGAAAGGCCCAAGGAGGCCGGGGGAGTGAGAAGCCCAGGGGTGCAAAAGGGGAATGAGGCACCACGTCTAGGCCACAGCCTGAGCAGGCCCCCAGGTGTGGTCATGTGCACCCCAGGGAGGGGGCGGACACATCCCAATCACCCCTCACACGTCAGCCAGGTCGCGGTCGCCTCTGCGTTTCCTTCTTTGTTTATGAGCGTTGGGGATCCAAAGTCTGGAGCGCAGAGTGCATCAGGCCCTTGCGCTGTCACAGGCCGCGTCAGGCACACCGCTGGCTCGACAAGGACTTAATCAGTAACTGGCCCGGGAGACTGGCACAGGGGCCAGCTCCAACCTGACCCCACAGAAGGCAAAGTTTACAGCCGGGCCAGGGGGTGACGCTGAGCCCATCTCCCCGACAGGGAATCAAGACAGGTCCGCCTGAGGGGTGCACCCGGCTGGAGCTGCCTACCAGGCGGGCTGGGAGCCCCCGTGTGCTTCCAACCCTAGCTTGATGCAGCTGTGGTGCTGGAAGCCTTTATCTCTGACGACGAGCCAGTTAACTGGATCAGTGTAGACAGACTCCAAAGACGTTTGGGCAGCAGTGTGTTTGGTTTGTTTATCGGTTTGAATCCAGATCAATCACTCTGAGTCTTGTTCCTGAAGCCCACACAATTAACCAGATAACTGCCAGATGGATCTGAGCTGGGCTGTGCAGATGGCTTAATATACGGATGATGTACATTTCATGGAAGGATATGACCTGATAGGGAACAGACTTGGCCTGTCGGCAGCTGGGGGCCGGGGCCTGGGGACTCTGCAGAGCCACAGGGCTGCACAGGGCTTGCTGCTGTAGAGAACTACACTCAAATTCACCTTTGTTTCATTTGGGCTAATATTTCTCAATAGCGTGCTTGGGCCACACTAGAAAATGCAGACAGATTACATAACGCCCAGGCCTCAGGGAAACCCCTCAGGGGCTGCTTTGCTTCCCGAGGGCCCGGACACCAAATAGGTGTCTCATGGCGAGACAAGGTCCCCGGTGCAGTTGCAACCCCACCTCTACCCTGGAGGCCGCCCCCACAGCCGGCCTGCCCTCGGCGGCGCCCTCCACGCTCACAGGCCACGGCACGGACATCCCTACACCCCACTGGAGCCCACCATGGCAGAATTTAAGGACACCCTCTGCCCAGAGGGCTTGGTGGCCGCAGGCGGAGGAAGGGGGACTTGCCAGCCCATTAGACGCCAGCTCATAGTTCCTCCTTCCACATTTCCAATGCCAGAGTGGGGCTCTGCTCAGGCAAATCTTGTTCTGTGGTCGGTCCTCAGTCCCCCGTCTTGAAAAATCACAGCTCCTCTCCAGAGAGGCCCAAGCTACGAAGGTACCGTCCACCTCGGCTGGCGAAGGTGGTGCTGGGGAAGGTGGTGCTGGGGCCTCCGGTTGCTTAAGAAACCAGTGCCCAGCCTCAGCCTTTGTTCCCTTCCTCTCTCTGCTACATACCTCTTGAGCAATCAGAGAAAGCTGACTTCCCCCAGACCATGGCCGGCAGCCGCTGAGCACGCGCTCCTGGCCTCTCCCACGGAGGGCCACTGTGCCTCTCAACCACTTCCTCCCCACACCCCCAACTCCCCTTCGTTTTGAAGAGTGGTAGAAAAACAACAATGCCTCCCCTGAAGCAGGGGGAAATTCTGAAGCCAGATTTGGGGGCTCCTGATGCCAGGCAGGGAACCACTGGAGGGCACCGGTTCCTCCCCTGAACCTGAAAGGCTGCGTGCCGGGGAATTTTCTGAGGCTCTCCCTCCATCAAATGAAAAGCCAAATGCCGAGGCCTGTGGCTCCGGACGGGTTTGGGAACATGCATGAGCCTGAAACCGGGCCTGAACCGCTTCACGGCAACCAGCGATCCTGTGTGAGGAAGCTGTCTCTGCAGGTACTCCACCAACCTGCCCACAGGAAAGAAAAAAATAGGTGTTCCAGGCACGTCGGACCCAAAATTCAGAATAAGAGTCCTCGTGTGCTTCAGGGCTTTCGGGAGGGGGGAGTGGTTTCGAGGAGTAGGGCTTCTTCTGGTAACTTTTCCCCCTCCCCATTCCTTGGAGCATGTGTCACGGCCTGTGACACACTGCCAAGGGAACATGGATGCCGGGGAAATGTCCACACACGCTACACGTTTGTGACATGCCATGTAAGCGACACCCTGTTTCCTGGCTGGGTTTTCTTGGCACAGGTGTGGGCAGGCATTGAATTTTGCCACCAGCGCCACAGCCACCACGGCCACCACCCCCCCTCCCCCCACCGTGCTTAGTAAACAGGATCGCGGCTGCCCCAGGGGGAGTGTGCATTCTGGGGAAGACCTGCCACCTCTCCGCACAGGACGGGATCCCCTCAGCAAGGCTCAGGCCCAAGCAGAGCTGGGGCTTTAAACTGCCCTTGTTTCAAAACACAAAGCATCCTGTTCAGGCTCCTGCCTGCCGCCCCCACCCCCTGCGACCCCACCACCACCACCGATGCCTTTCTCCACCTTGCAGATTTGATTTCAGAAACAGATCCATGACTTCCCTGCCTCTCATCCAGCTGACCCAGTCCTAGCCATATATTTAAAACAATAACAATAACAAAATAAAGCCAGCAACAAAGAACACGTATACACACACACTTCGCAGACAATGCAAGACCAGGGCCCCCACAGGCCAGCTTCCACTCTAGAACTTGACCTCCCCTTGGTGGGGAGGAGTCAGTCCGGGACCCCTATCCCCTCCCCCTCCACTTCCAACCTCCCAACGTGCAAATGAGATTTTTCAGAAAAGCAAGCACCCGGTTTTGCCTACCAGCCTGGGCAGGAAAAAAGACAGTAGAGCCCAGAGAGGCACTGCTTGTGGAAATTCTTTGGGTTTTGGGGTTTCGAGGTTGTTAGGTTTTCTTTCTTTCTTTCTTTTTCTTTCTTTCTTTTTTTTTTTTGGTGTTTTGTTTTCCCTTCCTGGGCAGATCCAGATGGGCCGCGGGTTTTCAGAAAGGGAACCCCCACCACCACCGGGGCCCAGCCCGGGTCTATCCCACGGTCCCATCCGGGAGGTCCCCAGACGCCCAGGATGGGGTGGGCCACATCCTGTGCAGAATTCAGAGGGTCTCCGCGAGCCCGCCCGCTGGGCACCGGCCAGCCGCGAACACAGGCCAGCAAAGGGGGGGGGGCCCACCGGGCTCCCCCCGCCCTCCCCGCCCCCCGGGCCGGCCCGACACCCCCGGCGCCCCGCAGGCCCCGGGCTCCAGGTGCAGCGGCGGGCAGGGGGCGGCGGCGGGAGGGGGCGCCTCCCGGCCCCGAGGCGAGGCGCGGGGGTGCCGGCGCGCCGCCGCCGCGCAGAGCGACTCACCGTGGCGGACGCCAGGCTGTTGTCGGCCAGCGTTAGGTGGTGCGGCTCCCAGCGCCTCAGGAATTTCGAGGTGAGGATCTTGCTGAGAAAGGTCCGCGGGTGCCGGATGACACAGACCTGGATGTCGCCCTCCTGCAGCAGTTTGTACCTCATCCCGTTGCACAGCAGAAGGGCCCGGCGGCAGGGCACGGCGCCCATCTTCGTGCCCTCGGGGGCCGGCACGTCGCCCCCCAGCAGCGGCTTGGTCTCCTCGATCTGCCGGGGGTCGCCGCCGCCGCCCGAGCTGCTGGTCAGATCCATGGCAGGCCGGGCCGGGGCGGGGGCCGGGGGCGGGGAAAGGGGGCTGTCCCGGGCTGCCGGGGCGGCGGGGCCCCCGAGCGGCGGCCCGCACCCCCCCCCACCGCCCAGGAAGGTGGGGGGGCGTGGGGCTGGGGGGGGGGGCGCCCGGCAGGGGAGGGGCCGGCGGGCGGCGGGCGGGCGGCGGGCTGGCGGGCGGCCGGCGCTCGGCGCTTCCTCGCGGCTCCGCTTCCTCCTAGCTCGTCGGGTGCATGCTCGCGGCGGCCGGAGCGGCGCGGCGGCGGGCGGCGGGCGGCGGGCGGGGACGCGGGGCAGCGGCGGGGGCGCGGGGCCGCGCGGGCGGGCGTGTCTCGGCCCCGCCGCCCGCTCGTGTGTACAGTACGTGTGTCTGGGCGGCCGTCCGCGGGCGAGTGTGCGGCGGGGGCCGCGGGGGCCGGCTCAGTTGAGAGATTGCAGAAGCCGCTCGGCGCCCGCGCGATTGGTCCCCGCGGGGTCATGTGCCCGCCCCTCTGACGTCAATGGCGGCAACGGCGGCCGCCGCCGCGGCTTCGGCCTCTCGCAGGCGGAGTCGGCCGCCGGGCGGGGACGCGAGGGGCAGAGGCGCGGCCCGACCGGAGGGGGCGGCCCCTGGGGAGGGGGCCGCGGCGGGCGAGCCCCGGCAGGCCCGGGTCCGGCCCCGCCCGGAACGTGGGGGTGGGCGGGGGCCGCGGGGGCGGGGCGCGTGACGTCACGCCCAGCCGCGCCCCCGCCGGTGCCCAGGCCGGTGCGGAGCGGCGCGGCCCGCCGGCCCCCACCCGCCCTAGCCGACCCCGATCGGACCGGCCAGCGCCGCGGGACGTGTCGACGCGGGCGGCCGAGGTGCGGCCAGGTGCAAACCCAGGGACCGGGGCTGGGCTGGGCTGAGTTGGGCTGGGCTGGGCTGGGCTGGGCTGGACTGGGCCGGGCTGGAGGGGCCGGGGCTGGGCCGCTTGACCTCTGACACCCCCTCCACAGCTCAAGCTGTCTACCTGGCTGGCTAGATGGGGTCGTAGAACAGGATGGTTCCTCGAATTGAAAATGCCCCTCAGTTAACCGGATAATGAACCCACACTGCCCTGTCTCAGCCTGGCGGATTCTGCAAGCCCCCTGGTCTTTTACACATGTCTGCCGGTCTTCAATCCGTCTGGGTGGAGGGGACAGACTCCCCAGCCCCCCTCCTTCTGCCCCTCGAGTCTGACCCCTCCCAGGCACCTAGACAACAAAGTCCCTCCCCAAGTTACTGGGCCACTCTGTCTTCTGCCTGCGCCCCAGCAGTGCCTGCTTCTTTGCCTCTGCGCTCAGGCCAGGCCGTTCATCCCTGTATCCGCAGGCCCAGCACAAGGCTGGGAGGGAATCATATTGGAAGCACCCCTGTGGAATGAACCACAGTGTCACTCAGGAACTCTAACTCTGAGGCAAAACGTCCCCTTTCTGCCATTAAGGGCGCACATGCAGCCACCCAGACTCAGCTCCTCAGCCAGGCTTTCTCACGGCCACACGCTTCTGCAGCTAATGCCATTTAAGCCCCCAGATTTTTTGCCTTTTTTGTTAAGTGAAGATACCTCTGTAGTGAATATGTGAGTGTGTGTTGAATTACATCGTGAATGCTGGCACTTTGCCCACAGCATCCCTGTGATGGGGATTATCCCCTCCCCACTCTTTCCCAAAAACAGACACGATGGAGGAGCTCCTGGAAAGATCCTATCCCTGAGCCTGGCCAGGGCTGGGGGGGGGGGGGGGGGGGCAGGGCTGGGGGGGCCCAGCATATGGTATGTGTCAGGAGAGGGACAGAGCTGTTCTCTCCTCCTGGGCCCTGGAGGAGGCAGTTAGGTGAGAAAACAGGGAATTAGTCAATTCCTCACAATTTGCTGGCAAATTCTGTTCTTCAAGTTCTAAACTTCACTATGGCCTTGAGAAAATCATTGGGCAAGAAAGGGTCAAGCCCACCCCCACCCCCCACCATGTGGTACACATGTGGATTCAGGGCGTGGTTGTGACCAGGACTCCCAGGCCATTAAGGGGTGGGGTGAGGTCAGTTGTTCAACCCTTTACTGAGCTCCTCCTGTATGCTGAGTGCTGTGCATGCATACAACTGTTCCTTCCCATAGCAACCCTATAATATAGGTGCCATCACCATCCCCTCTGGCAGATGAGGGTACAGAGAGGCCGAGTAACATGCCAGGCTCACTTAGCTCATCAGGCTCTGAGCTTAGAGCCTGGGACAATGTAAAGGCAATGACCACGCGGTGCTTGGGCTGCGGGAACAGAGGAGGGACACCTAATCCAGCCAGACTGTGGCCCTGGGGTTCACATCCTGACTCCGCGAGGTCTTCAGGAATTAGGTAAAGAAGGGAAACGGTGCTCCTGGAAGAGGGGATGGCACGGAGAAAAGAGGCGAGGGGAGAATACTAGGGCTGTCTGGGAAACTACATGCATTTGCCAAGGCCTGCAAAATATCCCAGGGTTGCAGGGCAGAGGCCTAAGAGGTGAGCAGGGGCCAAGCAGGCTGTGCTGGGACCAGACTTTCCTCCGAGAGCAGTGGAAAGCCACTGCATGGACTACACATGAGAGTGGCTCATAGATGTCACCTTTATAAGGTCACTGGCCACAGCATGACATGGACGGGGTTAGCAAAGGAGCAGCCTGGAGACAGGGAGACCAGTGCGGAGGCTGTCGAGAGTTCCCAGGAGGGAGGTGATGGGGGCCAGCATGAAGTCACGGAGTAGGACAGCTCAGAGCAGCTGCTGTCCACTTCAGTGACTGCCATGGACACTCTTCTCCCTGGTCAAGGGTGCAAAACTCCAGTGGAATGTACCAGAGTGCAAGGAATCCCTTATTTCTTCCAGGACTATTCCAGACATCCTCAGCTCCTGCTTTGGTAAAAGTTAAATCGGAATATTATGATAAAAATGAGCAGCACACCAAATGCCGCAGGTACTAGGCTGGGGCTTTCCTGTTTATTCTCCTTCCTTCCTCCCAATGAGCCCAGAAGGCAAGAATCATTATCATCCCCGTCTTAAAGTTGAGGAAGTTAAGGCTCAGAGATGGTCAGACAACTATGGGAATCCAGCCAAGATGTGAACCCAAAATTTGGCTTGACCTGAAATTCCACATTTTTCCCACTCCTTCTTTGTAATGTTTTCCTGCGAGGGTACCCGGGGGGGAAACGGGTTGAATTCAACTGATGTCATCTTTAAATACTGTTTGTTGGTTTGAGTTTGGAGTCAGTGACATGGAGCCCCCGAGATGCTTGTAAGAGGGTGGCCGAATCCAGGAGTTCTGGCTGCCAACGGAGCTAACTGAGTGCCTGCCCGCAGCCAGAGCTCAACAAAAATGCAGCGACTGATCAATTGAGAGTCAACACCCACCTATTCCCTGGTGCTTAGGGAAGTGCCGGCAACAGGACCGGTCTGTACGCTGGGCCGTGCTGGTACTCAGCGGGTGAGATGCCGAGCTCTTTGCCTCCCACTGTCCCTGGTTCCTGACCTAAAACCGAATGAGTCCGGCCACCAGATTCCATCAGAAGCTCCCTCCCTGCACCCTCCTCCCACCCCCAGTCTCTGTAGGAGACCCAGGCCTGTCTAGTTTCCATGGATGGATCACACACCCAAGTCACCCTGGATGCCATCAGGACCCAGACTCTACAAAGAACAAGCCAGGCCCCTGAGAGTCCGCCCTCCCGACATTGAACGGGAGAGGTTTACAGAGCAGCACAAAGGCTGCAGAAGTTCACAGACCCTTCACTCTGCTTGGGCTCCCACAGGCCGGTCTACTCACCACAGGTCACGGGCCAAACCTATCATTTCCTGCCTTCTCTGCTGGCAATCTCTCCTTGTTTGAGCCAGTCCCAAAGGACAACCTTCTGCTCTCAGCCTGCTCGCTGAAACTGCCTCTCTCCCTTCAGTTCAGCCCCCTCTGGGTTCACCCCTAGGTCGCACGGGTGGAAAGCCCACTCCGTGTCAGGCAAGCACAGTGCTAGGAGCGGGCGTTGCCGTGGAAAGGGAGTAAACCGCTCTCGTGGGCTCATGTCTCAGCTCCCAGGGACCTGAAGTCTCCCCTTGAGCTAGGGGGGTAAAGACAGAGCGGACTGCCCACAGAAGAATGCGATAAAGTGGCAAAGTCCTTGGTGGGGGGAGGAGAGTTTGGGGCTGATGGCCAGCCCCAGGAGAGGTTCACCTCAGCACCCCCTTCCAGCAGCCCTGCCCCTTCTGGCAGACAAGCCTGCAGCTGGGTGTTGTCTTTTTTAGGGTGGTCGGCAGTGGGGAGCCTCACCCGCCTTCACCCGGCCCCCCTCTGGCCCCACCCCACCATGAAGTGGCGAACAGACCCAACACACTGTACCCTCCAAGAGGGCAGGGCTCATGCCACTTTTGCCCATCGCTGTGCCCGGTGGTTTACTGGTAAGTGTTTAACGGCCAGCTCCTGGAAAGAAGAGAACCTGATTTAGAGCATTTGACACCTTCCGTGGTGTCACTGTCCCCACCATAGCAGTTTCCAAGCTAGCAGAGTGCATCACTGAACAAGGAGTTGGAAGATGACACATCCCGCTAGAGGGTATGTCCACCTACGGATACGACATGCCAGGGGCCACACCAGCAAACAACGGCTTAGGGGCCAGATTCGGCCCGGGGCTGGCAAAGCGTAAAATGCTGCCCATCTGGCCCTTTCACAGAAAAAATCTGGTGACCACTGCAAGACATCTAACCTTCAGAACCGAGGTCCTCATGAAATGCAGTCAAAAAATTAGGAAGCGATATGTCTGATTAACCTTTTTAAAACTATACTTTAATTGTAATTTTATATAATTGAAGCATGCTCGCTGGCTGTTTGACAGTCGCCTCGAAAAATTTCTGAAGAAGTGACAACCAGCTCTCAAGAGCCAGGATCGGATAGCTCCAGCCTGCCCGTGTCTCCAGGGCCTGGCCCAGAGGGGTACACGGTGCCTATCGAATGGCTGGAAATCACTGCCAGCATTCTAACGACGAAGCCACTTTTCCCTGCTTCCTTCATTGTTTCATTCAGTTCCGTGAGACACCAGTCTATTCGCACCTCCTGGGTGCCAAGGACTTTGTTAGGCAAACTGGTTCTCCCTTATCCGCGGGGGGATACGTTCCAAGACCCCCAGTGGATGTCTGAGACCACGGGTAGGACCGAACCCCATAGAGACCGTTTTTTCCTGTATATACACACCAACGATAAAGTTGAATTTATCAGGCCCTGTAAGAGATTAACAACAATGACAAATTATAAGCCAGAACAATGACAACAATAGACTGTAATAAAAGTTATGTGAGGGGCACCTGGGTGGCTCTGTCGGTTAAGCGTCCGACTTCGGCTCAGGCCGTGATCTCACGGTTGGTGAGTTCGAGGCCCGCGTCGGGCTCTGTGCTGACGGCTCTGAGCCTGGAGCCTGCTTCGGACTCTGTGTCTCCCTCTCTCTCTGCCCCTGCCCCATTCGCACTCTGTCTCTCTGTCTCTCAAAAATAAATAAACATTAAAAATTTACGAGAAAAACAAAAAATCTTGGTAAAAATAAAGCTATGTGAATGTGGTCTCTCTGTCTCAAAGTCTCTTACTGTATCGTGCTCACCCTGTGATGATGGGAGTTGATAAAATGCCTACGTGATAAGATGAAGTGAGGTGAATGGCGTAAGCATTGTGACAGAGCGTTAGGCTACCGCTGAGAATCATCTGCTTCTGGACAGGGGGTGACCGCGGGTAACTGAAACTTTGGACAAGGATTCCGTTCTATGCTGCAAACGCAGGTCACACAAGATTCTGCCCTCACAGAGCTCATAGTTGAGTGTGGGGAACCAGACACCCCTCCCTTCTGACCATCCCTCTCCCCTTATTTTTTTAAAAAAAATTTAATGTTTATTTTTGAGAGGGGGGAGGGGCAGAGGGAGACAGAGGGAGACCCAGAATCCGAAGCAGGCTCCAGGCTCCGAGCCGTCAGCACAGAGCCCGACGTGGGGCTCAAACCCACGAACCGTGAGATCATGACCCGAGCCAGAGTCAGACGCTTAATCGACTGAGCCACCCAGGCGCCCCCACCTCCTCTTAAAAAAATATATGCCAGGAAGAGAAATTCCTTGCCATTCCCTTTCCCGGCTGTATGTATCTCGTCGATTTACTATAGAGTGGGGTCATAACAGAACCTTTTTCCAGGTCATAGAAATGAGATCATGCCACAGCCTGGCACAGAGTTGGCACCTTGAAACCGTGAGTGAGCGGTAGCTATTTGACATGGCTACTGTCAGAACCCGTGTTTACACGGCCCTGATCACCACCAGCTCTCTGTCTATACAACTTGTCCAGACCGATCCCATTTGCCCACAAACTGGCGTACAGACCCGATACAGCGTCCGTGCAGGGTTTCCAGCCCTGGCCGCTGTCAACATTTGGGGCTGGGTAGTTCTTCACGGCCAGCCAGCTGTCGTGTCGTGTGCACCGTGAGGTGTTAGCAGCGGCCGTGGCCTCTGCCCGCAGACACCGGTAGCGTCCGTAATCCGTGACGACCAGAATGTCTCCGGACCCTGCCACGTGTCACCTGGAAGGCTACGTCGCCCCTAGTCGAGAGCCCCCGGTTTCAAGGGAGATGTTTTCCCGCCCTCTTGGCTGGTGCACGCTGCTCCCCAGGCGTCCTGCGGGTGGCCGTCTGGGGGCCATTATATTGTCCACACTCACGCAATGGCACGTTCCTCCTCAGATGCCACTTCCCGGGGGCTGGAGCAAACACAGCTGGTTTTATCAGACTGTCAAGGAGCACAGGGACTCACAGGAAGGAGTAGGTCGCAAGCTGTTTTAACTCGCGTTTCTGGAGCCTATTTAATGGCATGAGGCCGTGCCTGTAATCAAATGCCGAACACCAAAAGCGGGCAACGAAACTGGTCTTAAGTGGTCCCAATTCCATACCTATCCGTGGCGCTTTGGGGCCACTCTCCCGAAGCTTACTGTGAAAACTCTGTCTCAAAATTGTATTAGCCAGGAGAGCATTCCCGAACCTCATTTTTAACAGGCATGAGACACCAACATACATCCTGTCCCGATGGCGTTTAACATACTGATCAAATAATAAAATGTGCTTTTTGTCCTGCTGTGAGGAGAGGAGTCACGTTTTCATCGTGAAGTGGGGGAACAACCTCCTCCCTCTTCAGAGCTGATGTGAAGTCAGCTCATTTTCTAGGCTCATGGGCGGGGGTGGGGGGGTGCGGAACAGGTTTCCCATTCAGCAGCCTGTGATTCCGGGTAGCTCAACGATTATGCACCCCCACCCCACACTTCCCCGGTTTCGGAGGGCAAAGCTGGGAACCAAAAGAGCACAAGATACCGTCCTCTCCCTTCCGTTCCTTGCATTCACCAAATAAGTCTGAGGTTAAGGAAAAGTATTGCAGAGGACCAAGTGTTTATCTGGAACTAATATTTCAAACATAGAATCAGCTGTTTGATTAAGATTGAGTTACCTGCACACAACTGAGCTTTAACAGCGGTTATCTCTGGGGTGACAGGACTATATAGGTCATTTCTCCCCCCTTCTTAATGCTATTGAAGTATAGTTTACGTGAAATAAAACACACCCACTTCCAAAGAACAGGTTGAGGGGTGCCTGGGTGGCACGGTGGGTTAAGCATCCAACTTTGACTGAGGTCACGGTCTCGTGGTTCGTGAGTTCAAGCTCCACATCTGACTCTCTGCTGTCAGTACAGAGCCCGCTTTGGATCCTCCATCCCTCTCTCTCTCTCTCTCTGCCCCTCCCCTGCTCACGCTCTCTCTCTCAAATCTCTCTCTCAAAAATAAGCATTGAAAATTTTTTTTTTTAACATTCATTTTTGATACAGAGACAGAGCGCAAGCAGGGGAGGGGCAGAGAGAGAGGGAGACACAGAATCAGAAGCAGCCTCCAGGCTCCAAGCTGTCAGCACAGAGCCCGACGCGGGGCTTGAACTCACGGACCGGGGGCTCGTGACCTGAGCTGAAGTCGGATGATCAACCGACTGAGCCCCCCCAGGTGCCCCTCAAAAATAAGCATTAAAAAAACAAATAACAATAAATAAAGCAAACCAGTCAATAAAACATTAAAAATCAACAAATGAACGAACGAACAGGGTGATATGTGTTGATGAATGTACACACCCGTGTAACCACCATGTCCACCAACATAGCAACATAGAACATTCCCACAGCCCCAGAAGAGTTTCTTTGTTGCTCCTCGACAGCTGACCCCAGCCACCCACTTCCGGCCCCAGGCAGCCCCCGCTCTGCCTTCTGTCACTATAGATAGTTTTACCCTTTCTTGAACTTCGTATAAATAGAATCAAAAGATACATACGCCTTTGGGTCTGACGTCTGTGGCTCAGCATGACAGTCTCTCAGACTCATTCACGCTGGCGTGTCTGTCACGGTTTCTTTCGTAGTTGACTTGATACATCCATCACATGGATAGAGAACACGGGTAAGTGTTTTCTTCCTTATGTTCCCTCCCCCAACATTTCTACAACAAGCATGTGCTGATTTAACTTTTTAAAAAGAAGATAAGTGCCGTCCGTTCTTTAAAAACTCACAGGGACTTTGTGAAGAGCCCAAATCCAGGCCGCTGTTGACGCGGGGAAACGGAAGCCACGCACGGCCATGCAGAGGACTGAAGGCCGTGGATCATGTTTTTTACAAATAAAAACCACTGTGTTTTTCAGATTAATTGCATCTCTCTCCCACACCGGCCTTTGCTGTGAGTTGCTTAAATCAACCGATTTCAATGTGACCTCACTTCATTCCCCTTCACGCTGGGCCCTCCGGACAACACAGAGACGGGCAAGGGGGGTGGTGTCACCCCATTTGCACATGAGGAAGTTGAGGCAGGACCAGGGGTTTGTCTCCGACCCTACAGCAGGAGAGTAAGGGAACGCCATCCAGGGGCTCCAGGGACGATGGCAAGGAGCGTGACAGCACAGAATTCGGATTTGGATCCCAGCTGTCCACCCTACTTAGCTGAGTGGTGATAACCCAATCTCATCAACTCTCTGACCCTCACTCTCTTCATCTGAGAAACAGAGACCCAATAGCGATACCGGATCGAGCTAACGCGAGAATGTGTATAAAGTGCTCCAAACCAGGCTTGGGAAGAAGTCGGTGTGCGTGATGAACGGTAGAGAAAAATGGCTTCTTACCCTGGTATATTCTTCCTTCAATCACAGCACCAAACTGATTCCAGCCTGCCTGGGCCAAAGGGAAAGGAGTGGAGCTTTCTTGAAGCTCCAGCAGGGAAATGAGAAGGCGGCAGGCACCCAGGGGTGCCTGCGTGGCTCAGTCGGTTAAGCATCTGACTTTGGCTTGGGTCATGATCTCACAGTTCACGAGTGCAATCTCCACGTAGGGCTCTCTGCTGTGAGCATGGAGCCCGCTTTGGATTCTCTGTCCCCCTCGCTCTCTGCCCCTCCCCCACTCGTGCGCGCGCGCGCGCTCTCTCTCTCTCTCTCTCAAAACAAATAAACTTAAAAAAAAAAAAAAAAAGGCAGCATCCAGGTGTCGCCAAGACAGAAATCAGAGTAGCTTCAAGAAGAGTGCAAATGGGTTATACAGAATCAAGGGTGTCTCACGGAATCCCAATGGCATAAAAGTAGCCAGGTCTCAGAAAAGACCAGAAACCAGGGCCCGGGGCCTTCTTTCTGCTTTGTGCGTCTGCTTTTCCCCACGTCATCCTTGCCCCCACCCTGGCCTTCTCTACTGTGTCACTTCAGCAGGACAGAAGGTGGCCATTTGAGAGGCCATCTGGGATCAAACTAGGAGCTCTTTGGCCCGGTTCCAAGGGAAGGACTTGGTTAGCTCAGCTTGGGCCAGATGCCCACCCCGGCTGGTGTTGGAACCAAGTTGTACAAATGTGGTTGCCGGCGACCAGTCCCCGAAGGTGAGAGGGATGGTCATACAGGTAGGTCACTGTGAGCCAGACAGCACACCCCCCCCCCCGCCAGAAATGTCTGATTGCAAGTGACATCCACCTCTTTCACTGTGTTCCCCAACCTCATGCATTTCTTTATTAATAATCATAGCAAATAACCATGTAGGGCTTACCGTGCGCCAGCCGCCGGGCTAAGCGCTTTGCATAGGTTGGCTCCTTAATCCTCACAAAAGTGCAATGAGGTTTATTTTGTGCATTGCACAGATGAGGACACCGAGGTACGGAGAGGTTAAGCAACTGGCCCAAGGTCACGCCTGCACTCGGCCAATCTGGTACCAGACCCACTCTCTTACCTGCTCGTGCTGTGTTTTCCATTTTAGCCCCAATCGTGCTTTTTGCAACTCCTCTGTTAGCCCAAGTCTCTCAAAATGAGAAAAAACAGAAGATGAGGAAGGAGAAGGATGTAATATCTGACATTTCACAAAAGCATTTAACGGTCGACAATGGAAAACACTGGGACTTCACTGGCTTTCTCTTTCTCTCTGTCCCGTTCTGAGTTAGAGTTGGGGGACAAGCATGGGTAGCATTGCTGTTGCCTCTCTGTGCAGCCCTGTGACACCTCCCTGGCCTGGAACACCGGGGACGGGGTCGGCCGCTTCTTTATGCCCTACCCTGTACCTACGCACAGCTGAGAAAACGTGTACCCCACTTCACGGTTTTCAAAACGCTTCCGAAAACAGGCAAAGAGATCAGTGCCAATGCCGTCCCTGTGACACCACAGGGAAAGGGGGTTTGTGGAAAGAATGTACACGTGAGAACCCAGCCGACGATGAACAGCCAGGCCTTGGGAGGGACGGGAGTCACGGCAGGGTCTGCACAGAACCTCCTGTCTCCCCTCTTTCTCCCTCAACTCTGTGGGAATCTGTTCCAGTGCCCCCTGCCTGTGTGCCTGGCACGGGGCCCCAAAAGGCCACCTCACCCCAGTCCCCCAGGGCCTCCCGGTTTCCCACTCCCAAACGTCCAGGTAAAGAATCTGATGATCTGGCTACCCTTTATCCAGCCGGGCCCCCCTGAGCCTCAGGTTCCAGGCCCCGGGCTCAAGAAGGAAAGCAGCTTGCCAGAAGTCTCCCAGAGAAGGCGCTAAGCCAGGACCCTGGTCCGTCAGCACCACGGGGCTGCCGTGACAAAGCCCCACAAACTGGGCAGCTTGGACAACAGAAATGCATCCTCTCCAGCTCTGGAGGCTTGAAGCCCAAAATCAAGGTGTCAGCAGGTGCCCTCTGAGGTCTAAGGAAAGGAGCCGTGTTCACGCAGCTTCCCGTGGCTTGCTGGCAGTCTCTGGTGTTCCCTGGCTTGTGAGTGCATCCCCCTCCACCATCCCTGCCTTCACGTTCAAGGCGTTCTCCCCGTGCGTGCCTGTGTCCAAAATTCCTTTTTTTATAAGGACACAGTCATATTGTATTCAGGGCCCGCCCTGCTCCAGTATGACCTCATCGTAACTTACTACATTTGTGACAGCGCTATTTCCAAACCCGGACCCAGTCAGAGGTCAGGGGGGTTAGGACTTTGCAGGGATGCCCCCACCCCCAGCTAGTTCGCCCCACAACACACCTCACTGCCCAGCCCCGGAGGGCGTGGCTCTTCCTGTTTCCTCTGGGACAGGCGGGGACACCCAGGTCTGCCCTACTGTCCTCGAGTGCACACCAGGGTGTTCAGAGGGAGCCCCTCCGGGTGGCCCGGGTGGGGCATGACTCAACTCTGGTGAAGCACTTAGGCAGTTTTAGAGGCATTAAACCTGAACAGCACACAAGGGGCTCATGAACCTCATTCGGCATGGACAACAATGACCCCCAAGACCAAAGCTGGCCGGTGCAACCTCTGACCACGTAGTTTCACAATGACAGGTGGCTGTGTCCTGAGCCACTCATTCAGGTAAAGGGGTTATTTCTGTATTTATCTCCCCCCCCCCCCCCGTTTTGGTGGGGCGGCTAAAAATCTTTTTTTCAACGTTTTTTTTTTTTGTTTTGTTTTGTTTTTAATTTTTGGGACAGAGAGAGACAGAGCATGAGCGGGGGAGGGGCAGAGAGAGAGGGAGACACAGAATCGGAAACAGGCTCCAGGCTCCGAGCCATCGGCCCAGAGCCTGACGCGGGGCTCGAACTCACGGACCGCGAGATCGTGACCTGGCTGAAGTCGGACGCTTAACCGACTGCGCCACCCAGGTGCCCCAAGGGCGGCTAAAAATCTTAAGCAGATTTTGAGAGGTTAACTAGCCAAATCTACCCTGAGGATTTGTTGCATTTCAGAAGCCCTGGATCTGGGTTCAGGGTGGGAAAGCTGGCTGGCCCTGCCCATTTCTCTGGCCATGACAGACATCACCAATCTGCCGTGGAGACCTACCTAAGATTGCAGGTCGGGGAGACTGGGGTTCAGAGAAGGGAAGGAGCCTTACCCAAGCCCAGACAGGTGGATAAAACCAGGCTCAGAGCTCCTGACCCCTCACCGCAGAGCTCCCTCCCACCGACCCGCTTCTCCGCTCCAGCGGCTGACGGACACAGAGCATTCCTCATCTGTCTGCTTGTCGTCTGAGTTTATGATGTCAAATCCCCGCGGAGGCTCCTTCTTGTTGTTCCACCTGCCCCAGCCCCTGAAAAGCAGGCTGTGCGATCCCTCTCGCATGCCTTTGTTTTCACCCTCTCCTGGGATTTCTACAGCTTCCCACACCTCCCTGTCTTCGGGGCCTCTCTCCTGGTATGGCATCCCTCAGCCCCAGGGAAGGAGCCCATCCTGGTGCCTGCCCTCCCCCGTTGCCGCTGAGCCCCTCTGGCGCTGGTCCCCACCACCGGCCCCACTGTTGTGCCACCTCCCACTGCCCACGGGGTCCTTCCTGGGGGCCTAAAGGATGGGCCGGCCCAGCGTCAAGGTGAGCACACTGCGTGGCCACAAACCAGTGGCACTGTGACAAGTCCTCACAGTCCAAGAACATCTTGAAACCCATTACTTTCCTTTTTACAAAAATGATACATTTTCACTTGGAAAACTAAAAAGATACACTAAGTATAAAAACCATGGGGTGCCTGGGTGGCTCCGTTGGTCGAGCATCCAACTCTTGATTTCGGCTGGGGTCGTGATCCCAGGGTCACGGGCTCAAGCCCTGCATCAGGCTCTAACCCTGAGCGTGGAGCCTGCTTGAGATTCTCTCTCTCTCTCCCTTGGCCTCCCCCTCTAAAAATTAAAATATAATAATAAAAATAAATTAAAAAGCAAATCAAAATGACTATTACTTAGGTACCTGGTCTAGTCTGAGCACAATGTACATATTAGCTCATTTAATCCTCAAATGAGAAATTCCACAGGACAAATGAAACAGTTTCATCAGCAAATAAATGGCAAGGCAAAAACATGGGAGAGGGGATAGTATTTAGATTTTAAAAGACTTAAAAAAAGTGTTATCAACTGGAGGGAGGCAGGCAGATGGGTAGGCGTGTGACAAAGCACGGTAACAGGTTAGTGGTGGAGTCTGGGGGATTGTGCCAGAGCCCACGGTAAAATTCCTCCACTTTCGCTGGACATTTGGAAATTGTCTTAATAAATTGCTGGGGAAAAGGATATAATGTGTGGACCTTGCAGATCCCAATTCAAGCAAATCAAATTAAAAAGGCATTTATGGGACAGCCAAGGACGATTAACCACTGATGAGATATTAGATGATCTTCAGAAATTGTTGAAAAAAATTTTTAGGCGTGACCATGGTATTGTAGTGATTCTCTTTTAAAGAGTCTGTTTGGGATTTGCTTTAAAATAGTGAGCAGGAGGAAGGACGGATGAAACACCACCAACGATTACATCGCCAATTGTTGAAGCTGGTTAATGGAGGTCCATTGGACGGTTCCTTCTTTTGTGGGGGGTTGAAATGCCCATAATAAAGAATTTAAAAAAACCCTCTATAGGGGGACGCCTGGGTAGCTCCGTCGGTTAAGCGTCAGGCTCTTGATTTTGGCTCAGATCATGATCTCACGGGTCTTGGGTTCAAGCCCTGAGTCGGGTTCTGCACTAGCAATGCAGAGCTGTTTGGGATATTCTGTCTCTCTCTCTCTCTCTCTCTCTCTCTCTCTCTCTCAAAATAAATAAATAGACTTACAAAAAAGCCCAATAAACAAAAAACCAAAATGCTCTATAGGTGGGTATTATTATTTTACAGTTGAGGAAACTGAACTGAGGTTATAAGACGTCAGGTTATTTGCCTGAGATCATCCAGCCAGAAAATCCCTTAATACGATTAAAAAAAATGTCCTACCTGACATCCTATCTCCCATTCCCCACACCCTGGTGAATACCCACCTAGAACCTCTGTGTGTATAAAAGGATTTTGCATACCTTCAAAATATATACACTGCCTGTCTGCATCCCCATGGAACACAAATTATGTTGGTGCGTCCTGAAGCATAGATTTCTGATTTTGAACTATGAGAAAGGAACTCAGCCATATAGAGCAGCCCCTAAGCCGAGCACTCTTTGCCTGGGCCATTTAGAGGACACTCACTGGCCCTCCAGTGTCATTATCAGGGCATATGATTGTCCCCATTTTCACAGAGAAGGAAACAAATTCAGAAAGCTGAAGTGGATCGTCCAAGGTCACAGAACTAGTAACTGATAGGAAATTCATGCACGTATTTGATGATGTGATTTGAGTAAGGTCTGCCTGTCCCTATCGCCTGGACCCCCAGGAGGGCAGCAATCCTGTCTGCTTCCCTCACCACCTCCCCTGACAGAGAAATAAAGATTTGCTGAATAGACAAAGGAGCTCTCAATGACAGGCAGCTCTCTGCCAATGAGCTAGATGTCCTTTGTAAAAAAAAAAAAAAAAATTATGGGGGCGCCTGGGTGGCTCAGTCGGCTAAGCATCTGACTTCGGCTCAGGTGATGATCTCACAGTCCATGAGTTTGAGCCCTGGGTCGGGCTCTGTGCTGACAGCTCAGAGCCTGGAGCCTGCTTCAGATTCTGTGTCTCCCTCTCTGTCTGTCTGTCCGTCTGTCTCTCTCTCCCCTCTCTCTCAAAAAATAAACATTAAAACTTTGTTTAAAAATAAAATAAAAATTTAAAAATCATGGTAAAATACACACAACCTAACATTTGCCACCTTACCCATTTTTAACTGCACAGTTCTGTTAAGTTCAGTACATCCACACCATCCACCTCCAGAACTCTTTAATCTTCCCGGACTGAAACTCTGTCCCCAGTAAACACTAATTCCCCATCCCTGGGGCCTCGTAGCCGCCATCTGACTGCTCTCGCGCCTCGTGTGAGGGGACCCATACAGTGTTCGTCCTTTTATGACTAGCTTATTTCACTAAGCAGAATGTCTTCGAGATTCATCCAGTTGTAACATACGCCACAATTTCATTTTGAGGCAAATGAATAACATGCCATCGTATGTATACACTACATGTCAGTTATCCACTTATCCACCAATGGACATTTGGGTTGTCGCCACCTTTTGACTGTTGTGAGTAATGCCGCTATGAACATAGATGTGCACACGTCTCTGAATCCCCGTTTTCTGTTTGTTTGCTTGTTTGTTTCTTTCTTTCTTTTGCTTTTCATATGGGTAGATGTCCAGAGGTGGGATTGCTGGGTCATAGGGAAATTTTTATTTTCCAGCCACCCTTGTGAATCCACTTTTATGCTGTATTTTTCACAGAGTCACAAGCCATTCCGTGTTGCCATGTTTTGGGGACTTTGGTGGCCAGTCATGGGTCCCAGGGACGTGAAGCCCTTCCTGCCATTTTGGTGTACGCTCCTTCCTGTCTCTGCCTGGTCCGCCAGAGTCAACTTAGCGCTCACGACTCAGCTTCAGAGACTCAGGCTAGCTTAGGGTCCCCGTCCTAATTCACATTATGTGATCTTTCCGGTCATCACGTAGGAATGTTCCCTCCTCACTCTGGGGGTAGCAATAGCCATCATTTTGTTCTCTGCCCTCTCTCTCCCATGTCTACCGCTAAACCATCAGTAAGTTTGCATGATCAAATATTACTGAAGTAATTAAGTAGTTACCTCCTCTCCTGGGGGCTGTTTCCACCCTCTCAATATTAGTAACAAAGCAATGACAAAGAGAGGATTTTTTTTTAATGCCGTTGAACCAGTTCCTTAAGATATATTTCCAGGGGTGGGATAGCGCATCACCGGATTTGGGAGTGGAAGGAGGAAATGAAAGAAAATGGCGGACTCGGTGCCATTCACCGAACAAGGGAGCCAGAAGGAAGCGTATGTTGGTGAGGGAGACAGGTGCTGGTCTGTTCCTTTCCCACACCCTGTCGGAGAAACTCTTCTCCCCACTTAGTGGGGTTGAATGTGTCCAAAAGAGGTGTCTACCCAGAATCTGCAAATGTGACCTTATTTGGGAAAAGGGTTTTGGTAAATGTAATTAACTTCTGGAACTCAAGATGAGATCATCCTGGATTAGGGCGGGCCCTAAATCTAATGACAATCCTTAGAAGAGAAGAGGAGGTGACACAGACACAGAGAGAGCAGAAAGACAGGCAGAGACTGGAGGGATGCGTCTCCAGGCTCAGGACAAGAATCGCTGATGGCCGCAAGGCGTGGAATAGGTCCTCCCTTCCGGCCCCAGAAGGAAACAATCCTGATGATACCTCGACTTCAAACTTCCGACCCCCTGAACTGTGAGAGAATACATTTCTGTTACTTTAAGGCCCCGTGTTTGCGGCAATATGTTATGGCGGACCCAGGAGACTAATACAGAGCCCGTCCCTGCAGCCCCTTCCAGAAGGATGCACCCAGCGTTCAGGCTCCAGCTGGGCTCATCCTTGGGGACAGGCACAGGTGTCACTGTGTTGGGTGCTCTGCTCTGTCAGAGGGTGGTCCCCAGGTATGCCACGGATGCTGATGTCGGGGAACTGGATGTGGGGCCTGGGTCCACCAGGGATCCCAGAGTGTGGAATGGGGAGGGGACAGCCACTGGCAATCCGTCTGGGAAAACAGAATTAGACTCTTCTCACACATTACACACACAGACAAATTCCAGGTGGACTGAGGCCAGGACTTGAGAAACAAAACTTGGAATGATTTAGTAGGAAATATAAGGCATTATTTCTATGACCTTGGGGAAGGGAAGGATTTCTTAACAAGATAAACCTTGGTACTTGCAGCATTTGACTACATTAAAATGAAAAACCTCTGCACATCAAAGAATAAACAAGTATAAAGATGAGCTAAAGACCAGCAGAAATGTCTTGCAGTGCAGGCTGGGATCCAGGATTTACAAAGAATTCCTACAATGTGACATGAGAGGTAACACTTTCTTTGTTTTTGTTTTTTTTTTCTTTTAGAGACAGAGAGTGGGGGAAGGACAGAGGAAGAGGGACAGGGAGAGAGAGAATCTTAAGCAGGCTCTATGCCCAATGCAGAGCCAGACACAGGGCTCGACCTCACAAACCATGAGATCATGACCTGAGCTGAAATCAAGAGTTGGATGCTTAACCGACTGAGCCACCCAGGTGACCTCCAAATTCACACGTTGAGGCCCTAATCCCCAGTGCCTCTGAATGTAACTTTATTTGGAGACAGTTCTTCAAAAAGTTAATTGAGTTCAAATGAGGTCATATAAGTGGGTCCTAATCCAACAAGACTGGTGTCCTTATGAAAACGGTAACATTTGGCCACAGAGACAGAAATGCATGGACAGAAAGCAATGGGTAGACTCCGGGCGGGGAGAATGGCGTTTGGGAGCCCAGGAACGCCCGAGGCCACCAGGCCTGGAGTAGATTGTCCCCTCCTGACCTCCAGAAGGAACTCATCCTGACAACATCTTCATTTTGGACTTCCAGCCTCCAGAACTGTGAGAGAATAAATTTCTGTTGTTTAAGCCGCTCAGCCTGTGATACTTTTACCGTGGTGGCCCTAGAAAGCCAATACAGCCATCGACCAAAGAGTGGCTCATTAACTGTGGTCCACGCACCCAGTGGGGAACTACATAAGAGCATAAGCAGTGGGCAAAGCAAGCCACAGAGCCGTGCAGACAGCTTAGTACCGTTGACGTAGATGTGGACACACGAAAACGCTTGTTTTCACAGGCGTACGTGAACGGTGGTCACACTGAAACACGCGTGGGAAGAGACGCGCAGGAGAGGGGTGATGTATCCCTGCAGAGAGAAGGAAAACCTGGATCCAAAACAGCCCCCCTGAACTCAGGGCCTTTAGCTCTATCTAGAATGTTATGCTTCTTAAAAAGAATTGAGGGAAATACGGCAAAATTCACACGTCCAACAAACATTGCCCGCTAGGTGAGGGGCGGGGTGGGCCCCAAGCAAAATTGCACACGAGAGTCTGGGTACATGCTCCTTAATTCGTGACGGTTTTCCAGGCACACTGCACCCCTTCTCCTGGCAGACATCACAAAGGTTTGTCCGTATACAAGACGAGCAGTATGTCAGAAAGAAGTATTTTACCCGTATTTCTGAGTACACACACACACACACACACACACGCGCACACACACACATGCACACACACACATGCACACACATGCACACACATGCACACATGCACGCACACAGACTTGAAAAGGAGCAGCACAAGATAGCAATTTTCTCTCCCTATTTTTTCTTTTATAAAGAGACAGAAAAATCCAGATACACCTTTCACATCGTGTTAACAGGAAAGAGAAGAACAAAAATATGCCAAAGGAGAAGCTGCTGGCAAGACAAAATGAACCCAGTTTCCAGCAAAAAAGGCATGCAAATCCCAGAGCCTGTAAACCTACAAGGGCCCAGGAGGAGATGCAAAGAGTAAACAAATACATGGAAAATGTTCAAACTCAGGTGTGGCCAGAATCCTACCTCCCACCCCCACCCGCTCATGTCAGGAGGCTCTGGGGGCAGGTGGGGTCCGAGAGTTCCCGCCTGAGCTGGCCAACTGGGAAAACAGAGGGAGGAAAGCCCCACATCTTCTTTCGGATCCGAGCAGTTAGAGTTAGCCATCGATGCCGGGTCGGGGCTGGCGAGTGAGGCAGGCCCAGCCACCTGGGGTCTCGTGTCAGGACCAGGCAGACGGGCTCCTTGGGGAAGCAATCTGGCAGCTTGTGGCTAACACTGCGAAGTTGTTCCTACCCTTTGACTGAATAATATTAGGCTTGGAAAACTATTCTAAGGAAATTATCCTTTTTTAAAAAATTAAAAAGCTACTGGAAAGAAACGGTTCCCCGCAGACTTTTCTGGAAGAGAAAATAAACCCGAAGAGTCCACACAGGGCAATGGCTTCGTATGTCACAACCCGTCTGGCCAGGGACACTGTCACACAGCCACAAAAAATGTAACTTTGATGACTGCGGATGACACGGAAAACCTGTACAACATCAAGGGGTATCTTATGGAACAGAATAAAAATGATATGCCTGTAACTTCGCAAAATGCTTCCGGTTGAGGACCAGGCTGGCAGGGAAGACGCAGAGAGCAGTAGATGTGGTGGGGACAAGGGAAGATTTTTTTTTTTTTAAATTAAAGATTGGTTTTAATCCCCTTACGCTGTCTTTCATAAACCAAAGAAGCGAAGCTGGGGATTTTCTGCACAGATAGGCTCATGCACGTTGTCAAAGCCACCACTTGCCAAGACGGTCTTGGGTGCACCGGTGGGAATGGCAGATGATTGGAAGCAACCTGAATATTCAGAATATTCATCGAGAGGAGAATGGCTAAATAAGGCGGGTGCACCCACCCAAGGAGGACTATACAGCTGTTAGGAGGAGTAGGTCAGCTGTATGGTCATGGGATGATTACTAAGATGCATTAAGAAAGGCCAAGTCAGAAGTGTGTACAGAATGCAGTTTGTGGAAAAATCTCTCTCTCTCTCTCTCTCTCTCTCACACACACACACACACACAAACACACACACACACCACACCTCTTACACAGGCAGGGACTGGCTCTGGAAGGACACGTTGGAACTCTGTGGAAGACAAGGACGGGAAGGCAGTCACCTCCACTCTGCATTTGGTGACTGCCGTGAATTAAACGGTGAATCCAAGGACGCCTGGGTGGTTCAGCCAGTTAAGCGTCTGGCTTAGGCTCAGGTCATGATCTCACGGTTCGGGGGTTCAAGCCCCGCGTCCAGCTCTGTGCTGACAGCTCAGAGCCTGGAGCTCGCTTCCGATTCTGTGTCTCCCTCTCTCTCTGCCCCTCCCCTGCTCACACTCTGTGTCTCGGTCTCTCTCTCTCTCAAAAACAAACATTAAAAAAAAACTTTTCGTGGTGAATCCAAAAGGATATGTTAACGTCCTAACCCCCAGAACCCGTGACTGTGACCTTATTGGAAAAAGAGTCTCTTAAGAATCTCCAGATGAGGTCAACCTGGATTACCTGGGTGGGCCCCAAGTCCAATAACAAATGTCCTTATAAAAGACACACAGAGAAGACTGGCGGAGAAGATGACAGCCATGTGAGGATCAGGGCAGAGGTGGGAGGCATGTGGTCACAAGCCCAGGAGCACCCGGAGCACCACCAGAAGGTGGAAGAGATGAGGAGGACCCCCCCCCCAACCCATAGCCTTCGGAGGGAGCCTGGCCCTGCCCACGCCTTGATTTCAGACTCTTGCCTCCAGACTGTAAGAGGGCAGTTTCTGTTGTATTAAGCCCCTCACCGCGTGGTCACTTTTTAGGGTAACCCTGGAAAACGTGCTGGCCCGCCTGGTGGACGGCCTGCCGGGTGGGTCAGAATGGGGGTTACCTTGGGGGTTACTGACTGGGAGGGGAGATGGGCGGCCCGGGGGTCGAGTTTTACATGTTGATCTCACGGAGCAGTACGCTTAAGATGTGTTCATTTTACGGTATGTTAACTATACCCTAACTTTTAAAAATTAAGAAGTTTAAAAATTAAAAAAATTTAATGAAAAAATTAAACATTAAAAAGGAACGATGGGTCAGGAGATCCCCTACAGAGAGCTAGACACTTCATTTTGAAGAGGTTTCAGGTGGAGTGACCAAAAAAAAAAAAAATTGTGTTCAGTACAAAGAGTCGGTACAACGGGATTCCCAGGAACCTTCCAGCAGCAGACGGGATTCTGGCAGCCATGTGCACACCTTCGCCCAGCAGGTTGTCCACCAAGTGCTGGTGGCTGGCCAGCCCGCCTGCCTGCCTGCCTGCCGGGGGGCTGTGTTGTCCGTGCCCGCCATGGGCACCTGGCACCCGCCTCGACCTTGCTCTGCTTTTGGTCTCCCATCCACCTGGAAGGCAGAACGTCCGAGGGCTGAGCCGGTGAGACCCTGGGCACAGCCCCACCCTCCAGGAGCTCCCAGCCTGGTGGGCAGAGAGCAGGCATCTACTTGGTCATTTACACGGATGCTGTGCCGGGACGGGCCGGTGTCCAGGATGCTGCAGGGAGGTCAGAGTTAAGGCGCTCATTCCACAGAGCGCAAAAGAAGAGCAAGGATGTGCCTGGCAGGGAGGGAGGGGCTGGGGAAGGGTTTTCCCAGGCACAGGGAACCGCAGGTGCAAAGGCACAGAGTACGAAAATAAAAGATCCACAACATCCAGGAAGCTGCTCACTGTGCCGGGAGGGTTCGGCTGGTAGCAGCTGAGGAACGTGCCCACAATCCCGGAGACCGGTTGCTTGCGGTCTGGGAACAGATTGCCTTCTCTGGAAGGCAGCGCTAACCTGGCCTCCTACACAACCTCTTGCGGGTTTGAGGAGGCGCAAAAGAGGTAACAGGAATATCGTGAGGATCACAGCTCACTCTAAAAAGATGGTCTTCACTGTGTGTCCTTGTGAGTTCGTACTCGAGATGCCACACAGAGCGTTTAATGCAGGCGGAGAGTCGGGGGCGGGGGTGGTGGGGGAGGACAGCGGATCCGAAGCAGGCTCTGCGCAGACAGCAGAGAGCCCGACATGGGGCTCGAACTCACAAACCGTGAGACCACGGCCGGAGCCGAAATCAGACGCTTACCGACTGAGCCACCCAGGCGCCCCTCAGTGTGTATCTATCGAGTGCCTACTATGTGCTGACCCTGCTCCCGTTGCCGCGGACAGAGACACGTGGCAAAGGAGACACCCGCGTGAAATCAAAGGTATTTCAGGTGCTATTAAAAGCTAAGGAAAAATCAAGTGGGCTGGAGGGAGGCCAGGGAGTGGGGAGGGTTTGATCTTAGGTAGGATGGGCCCTTTAATTTTGTTCTGGGATGCATCGCACTCTCCAGGTACTTAGTAGGTACTCCAAAATTGTTGTTGGACGAATCCTACAACATAAAAGGCACAAGAGACCTTGAAGATCACCTGCTCCCAAACTCTCAGGTACAGGTGATGAAACGGAGGAACAGAGAGGAGAAATCAGCAGCCACGTGTCGCTGTAGTTATGGAATAGACCCCGCAAGGAAGACGGCCGGGCCGTTTGCTGGGTGACCCCGCGGCTCCACAAACGGTCCTCCCTGCCCCTCACCCACCACAACAAGTACAGGGCAACCCCTCATCCATTTGCGGCTGGAAGCTCGTCGAAGCCTGTGGAGCCGACCCTGTTCGGGGGGCAGGGGGCACTGACACTTAGACGCTGAGCCTTGCCTGCCTCCCGGGCCAGCCGGATGTCAGCATCCTTCTCCGCAATTGCAATTTCGGGGAAGATTCCAGACGCCCCTGCCTGCCCCTCTGCTCCCTCCACTGCCTGGCGTGCGTTCGTAGTTATTCGGCTGACCCGGAGCCCGGCCAGCTGTGGGGACCGCCACGTGATTGGTCACCCCTGGGCTACAGGTGCGGCCCTGTGCCGGCCCCCCCTTGGGGTTGGGCCCCGGGGGTGAGCAAGGCCTGGGCCCCACCTTCCAGGCACTGCCCTCCAGCAGGACGGGTGAGCTGGGGTGGCGGGGACGGAGGGGGAGGCTGGGAGGCGGGAACGCTGCTGTGTTCAGGTGCAGGGAGCCTGTGGGTGTGGGCTGGGCGGGTGCCAGACACCCCAGCAGGGCAGGGTCACCCCTGGGGCTGGTGGCGTCCCGGCGAATGTGTCTGGGGTGGAGAAGCCGCTGGGTGTGCTGAGCAGGGAGGCAGGGGAGACCCACGGGAAGATGCCTCTCTAGGGGACCTGACACTCCAGACTCGCGTCCTGGTTCGCTGTGTGACCTGGGGCCCGTCACCGGACCTCTCTGAGCCTCATTCCCTCGTCCGAAACAGGAATAAGAATACTTCCTGGGCTGTCAGGAGGATCGAGTGAGCGCAGCAAAGAGGCAGGAACCACTACCAGGATCCCGTCTTGGACGAGAATTTACGGAGCGCCTCTCGTCTGCCAGGCACTCAGGCTGACCTGGGGGGCAGAGGTGAAGGCCAAAGGCTCCTGGCCTCCCGGGGGCACCGAGAAGGGCGGTCACCCAGCCTGGCAGTCAGGGTGGGCTTCCTGGAGGAATGACAACTACGTGAAACCTGCAGAAAGAGTAACCCGTCGGTGAAACGGCGAGGGAGCCGGTGGACGGTCTGCCCCCCTCCCCCGCTGTTGTTTTCCTGGGGGCACGATTGCCCCTCCGAAGGCTGGAAATTCGTCCCGACGACACGTGTGTGGGGGCCACAGGCATTCGGTGGCAGCAGTGGGCAAGAAGGCTACCTGTGCTGCCCCGTGCTGGCCAGGCCTCCCTGACGAAGAACGGGTCCGAGTCCCGCAGGACGGTCCGACGCCTCACGGGGCGGCGCTCGTGTAGGTGAGTCCCTGCCAGACGTTATCTGCGTCTAGAATCCAACTTCATTTTACATATAAATGCAAATTTCTCTTCCCTGCCCAGTTTTATAGTCGCCTTTTCCGGGACTGCAACCACCGTGTCAGCGGAGGGAAGGTTGTTCTTTGTTTCTTTTGGACGTTGACCAAGAGCTGGTCGCCATTTCCAAAAACCACGTCACCCACGGCCTCACCCACACGTACACCTGTGACCATCTGCTTTTGTGGTCGCGGCCTTCCTGGGGATCCTGGAACGGGGCCAAGCTTCCGATTCCTTCTTTGTATCTTTGAGGGGGTCCAGCAACCTCACATACGACTTGATGGTCAGTTAGTTTCCTTTTAATCCTTCCCCTTGAGATTATAAGCAGGGCATCGTGTCGTTTTGGAAACCACACATACAGGTGAATTACACACCTATAAATTCAACTTCGGGACGGAAAGTCACATGACCAAGTATCAGTTGTATAAGCGAGGCGGCAGGTCTGAATGTTTGCGAGCCCCGGAGTCAGGAGACGGGGAGGTGGTTTCGCGAGGGCGAGCCAGGGCCGAATGGACGCGGCGGCCAGCCCTCGGGGCACCCACCAAGAAGCCCGCGTGCCTCGGGAACGAATCAGTCATGTGGCAGTGACTCAGGCCAGGGGGATCGGAAGGTCACACGGGCCCCTCTGAAACGGTGTCCTCAGGTGGGCGTGGCAAGGGCACCTCTGCCTGGTGTTGACCCACCTGTGTTCTCATGTACGCATCTAGGGTGAGGACGCGGCTCTGAGACCGGCTGCGTGTACGCGGCTGCCCCCGTTCGGGTCGGGAAGGCAGAGGCCCTCTACGGTGGAAAAGACTTTGACACAGAATCTACCCGAGACGCAGTGTGTCAGGAGTGAGGACGACTGCATCATCCACCAACGTGGGCGGGAAATGCTGAATGAAAGACCCTTCCGGGTCAGTCGTCAGGCTACCCGGATTGAGTCCACACTCTTGTATTCACCCGGAGAGAGAGAGAGAGGTCCTTTCTGTTAACAAACAATGGAGGGTCCTCTGGGACCAAAGTGCACATATTTAACAACTATCAAGCGGAGTGTCCTATTTCCAACCTGCCTGGGACCCCCATGGTCATGCCCTGTCACTTAGAGGGATGAGCCGGACATTGGCCAGATGACCAAGGGGGTCACATCAAGGAGCTGCACCTTCATCCCCAATTTCATGGGAGGCCCTTGGTGGGTGTTGAGCAAGGAGTGATGTGATCAAATTTGCATTTGAGAAAAGTCATTCTGGGGGCCGCTGGGCGGCTCAGTAGGTTAGGTGCCCGACACTTGATTTTGGTTTAAGTCATGATTTCAGGGTGGTGGGATCGAGCCCCAGGTCAGGCTCCGTGCTGCTTAAGATTCTCCCTCTCTCTCTCTCTCTCTCTCTCTCTCTCTCTCTCAAAAATAAATAAACACTGGGGCACCTGGGTGGCTCAGTCAGTTAAGCGTCCGACTTTGGCTCAGGTCACCATCTCGTAGCTCGTGGGTTCGAGCCCTGCATCGGGCTCTGTGCCGACAGCTCGAAGCCTGGAGCCTGCTTCGGATCCTGCATCTCCCTCTCTCTCTGCTCCTCCCCTGCTCACCCTCTGTCTCTTTCTCAAAAATAAGTAGACATTAAACAATTAAAAAAAATAAACAAATAAATAAGAGAGCAGTCATTTTGGCTACAGGGTACACAGTGGATGGGGGTGGGGGCTGAGCCTAGAGGCAGGGAGGTCATTCAGGAGCCGGGGGGGTCGAGCAGGGGAAGAAGATGGTGGCCCAGATTGTCTAGGGGCAAGAAATGACAGCAGGGGCTGTGGGGGTGGACGAAGGTGGCCTGAGTTGTCTGGAGGGTGGGGGTGGGGGACAGAGGTGGCCTGTCGTGTCCTGTCTGGGTGGGGGCAGAGGGGAGTGGCCTGGATTAGCAAGTGGGCGTCGAGGAGAGTGGTCAAGTGCAAGCCTTCTGTAGCCAACAGTCCTTGCAGGCATCAGCCACACAGTCCTGCAGCAAACCTCTCTGGCAGGTCCATCGGGATGATGGTCACCGTTTTTACAGACAAAGGAAACGGACGACTTAAGCCCTTGCCGTGGGCACCAGGGTGACCAGGGTGACCAGGGTGACCACTGTGGCCACAAGGCACCTGCCTCTCAGAGAGATTCTAGAGCTCTTTCAGGGGCATTGTTGACAGGTCCCAGATTGGACGTGTGCTAAGGGAGAACGCGTGGACCATCCGGGGTCTGCCTGACCAACACAGGGACAAAGGACTGTGGTTCTTCTGTTGGGCCTGGAGCCTCTAAGCCAGATGCTCCAGCCGCAAACCCGGTGCTCAAACCCCCCAGAGTCAGGGGTAGCCTCGATGGGGACCACCCCACCCTTCGTGCCTCCACCATCACCAGCAAGAATCACCCAGTCTTGTCCAGAGTCCCGCGGTCCCCTTGGGGAAACCTGGCTGAGAGGTGAGAGAGCGAAACCAGAGACCTTGCTCCTCCCCTGGACACCAGCCGGGGTAGGGACCCAGAGGACTCCCTCGCCCTGCTGGTAGGAGCCCCTGGCCCTGTGGGTTTGGGGCGCCCTCTGCTGGCCGCTTCCACCGTTAACGGGCTGAGACTGGACATGCCTCGGGAATTGATTTTTCGGGTCTATGGCAGGGAGGGGGCAGGCTGGGAAGAGGGTCTCCTTTCTCCGCGGGTGGGGAGGGGCAGACAGTCACAGGGAGAAGGTGGCCGGTCCCCCAGCGATGAGAAAGGATGCGGCAGATAAGCCTATGGTTTCCAGTTCAGATCCTGTGTCCCCCTGTGTCTGCCCTGTGGGCACCCCCGACTCTGTCCCTCCCACAAGCCATCTTTTATGGCATCTCTTAGGATTCACAATAGTCCGCAGTGATTACAGGATTACAATTATTTCAATGGATATGACTGCTACCACTACGTATTTTATTGGATGTTGGGTATTATCTACTGGATATCGGATTCATAGTAGCCCACGGCAATAATGGTATTAAAATTATTTTAATGGGTATAACTATTGCTCCAACATACTTATTGGATATTCTTTGAAGGGATACAACCACTACTCCTACTTATTATGGATATTTTATTCAGTATTATTTGTTAGACATTGGATGTTATTTATTGGCTATTGACTATTATCAGATATCATACTATTTACTGGCTACTGGATTCACAGAAGCCCATGATAATCATTGTATAAAAGTTATTTTGTTTTTTATTTATTAAGTTTTAATTTATTTATTTTGAGAGAGAGAGAAATCGCAAGCAGGGGAAAACAGAGAGAGAGAGAATCCCGGGCAGGCCCTGCACTGTCAGCGCAGAGCCTGACGCGGGGCTCAAACTCGCAAATCCCAAGATCATGATGGGAGCTCAAGTCAGATGCTTAACTGGCTGAGCCACCCAGGTGCCCCTAAAAGTTATTTTAATGCCTAGAATTGCTCCTTCTATTTTTGGATATGCATTCTACAGCTATCACTGATGGAGTAGCCATGACGTGCCCCACGTTCATTACTTAGCTTAATCCTCATTTCTATTATCCAGCCCATTTTTCAGATGAGACACCTGAGGTTCCCACAGTCTAAGCGCCATGCCCAAAGCCACACAGCTCGGCAGGTGCGGACTCTGGTCAAACCCTGGGCTGGACCCCGAGGTCAGCGCGCTCTCCTTTCCCGTGCTGGCCCCCTCAGCTGAGCCAGAACACAGGCCCTGCCTATTACGTTGAGGACCCCTCATTCATCCCGGAGGCAGTGGGCTCGTGCGCTTTCGAAAGCTGCTTACCTTCTGCTATCCCCCGGAGCGGCTCTGTCTGGTAGCTCCTTGTTTGAGAGGCGGCTCAGGAGGGCTCAGTGCAAATGACATCGGGCCTGGTACGTGTGTACCCCGAGTTCCTGCAGGGCCCTTAGCACTACTGAGTGGAAGGTCAAGGATCCCCAGGCATCCTGGAACCCATCACTCCCGAGAGTGACGGGACTGCCTGGAAGTGAGGAGGGCTTTGGGCGAATCTGTCTCTGTGATCGGCAAGGTCATTTCCTGGGTGGGGATGAAGAGCTTCTTCTCACAGCATCTTTTCAAAGCCAACCCACGTCAGCTCTGTGGGGTGAGCCCCAGGCTGGCAGCACTTTATGGAGACCCAGTAGGTCAAAAAGACCCCCTTCGGGTTTTCTCTCTGGGGAACGGCAGGAGAGACATGTGGAGGTGGGGGGAGAAAGGCAGGGGCAGAATGACTCCTTACTGAGCGGCCTCCATGTTGCTGGCCAGGCTCGGTGTCAGGTGTTTTCCGTTTGCTATCTCACCAGCTCTGTATGCGGCAATAAGCACTCATTCTCCCACGGGGAGACTGAGGCACGCAAAGGCTAATTTCCTTGCTCAGGGGTCGAGCAGCTGGGGAGTGACAGGTGAAGGACTTCCACGCTCCAAAACACCCTTGCTTTTCCCATTAAAGGGACATTCGTATCTGGCCTGTGGGCCACTTTGACTTCTAGATCTTTCTCTTGTCTGGGTTTACAGAGGCCTGTCCTTTCCCATCTGGCAGCAGTGTGTGATGTTTAAGTGTGCAGGCTCAGTGATCAGCTTCTCTGGGACTTAATCCTGGGCCTGCCACTCTCTGGCGCTGGATAAATGACTTCACCACTCTGTGCCTCAGTTTCCTCATCTGTAAAATAGGGATAAGGGTAACAGTACTTACCTCCGAGGGGTCATGCGAAGAGTAAATGAAATAATATTTACACATATAAAATTCTGAGAGCAAGGTACAAGATAAATGCTCAACAAATGTGGGTTTTTATTCATCCGGGTGGTAGCTCTCGGCCCTGGTTGCAAATCAACCCGGGAGCTTTAGAAAAATGCCAACGTGTGGGTCCCACGCCAGAGGTTCTGACTCAATTGGTCTCAGGTGGAGCCCAAGTGTGGGTGTCACAGCTCCCCAGGTGATTCCAATGCTTAAGCAGAAGCGAGATGCACCGGGCCAGAGTTTCCACGGCAGGGGTGGCGTCCGGGGCACCAGGGACAGTGGGTGGCACCCAGCAGGTGTCAGGAAACGCTGGAGGGCTGCTCGGATGCCCTTTGGGTCTATGTCACTCTTCATCCGGCATCAGGATCCCGGTGAGTTTGGATCTCACCTCCCATCAGGTAGGAGGGAGGTCACCCACTCAGACCGAGGTCATCGGTCTGAAATAAAGACGAGCTTTGTCCCATCCTGAAAGTGTCTAATGCAAACATGAAGTCATCCCAGGCCTGCCTCCGCCGGGGGCTGTGGGAGATCCGCCCGGGGCTGAGCCAAGTTCCTGAGAATCCCCGAGAAGGGACCCACCCTGTTTCCTTCTAAGTCACATGCTGCTGGCCCCTGGTTTCCCTGGGATGTGCCAGGAGGAGAAATTCAGGTTCAGCGAGGAGGTGGGGGTGGGCAGACGCCTCTGAGCTCCAGCCTGTGGCTCTGGTCTGGGTCCACCCCTTCCAAGTCACTCAAATCCCTGTCCCGTGACGCATGCTGGCTCCTTCCATTTTACAGATGACTTCAACTCTCTAGGTCTTTGTTTTCTCGTCTGAAAATACCCCACAGGTTTTTATGAGGATCAGCGACGGAAGAGAGGACGCGTTAAGGGGTGGCCGCAACTCGGCAGTCAGGCTGGCGGCTGTGACGGGGGTGGTCCAGGAGGTGACCGGAAGTGTCCTTCTGGAGGTGGCCTGTGGCCGAGTCACCGCGGGGGGCGGGTGTAGCTGGCAAGGCTCAAGGCCTGCGGCCCCTGAGGGGAGGGGCTGGGGGCTGACAGAGAGGAAACGTAGCTGACACCACAACCAGACCCGTCCCTTGCTAGGATTCGAGCATCTCCTCCAAAGACACGAAGGGACCTGGATATCCCATGCCCCTGCGCGGGCCAGGCGGGGGACGGGGTATGCGGGCACCACGGGCATCTCGGGTGAGCCTCCTGGCAGCCTTTCAGGTGGATGTTAGCCTCTGTCCCCATTTAAAGACAACGCGACGGAGGGGCGAGCCCTGCGGGATGCGTGTCCAGCCGCCCAGGCATGCAGCCTTACCTCCTGTACTTGGTTTGCTCGCCCGATGGGATGCGGCTGAAACGGCAGCCAGGGGTCTAAGGGACCTCCCTGAATTACCTGTTTAAAATAAGAAAATCAGGGCTGCCTGGCAGGCTCATTCAGTAGACCGCGCGACTCTTGATCTCGGTGTCTTGAGTGCAAGCCCTACTTAAATTAATAGATGGGCACCTGGGTGGCTCCATTGGGTTGAGTGTCCGACTTCCGATTTGGGCTCAGGCCGGGATCTCATGGTTCGTGGGTCTCCGTCCCACATAGGGACAGCACAGAGCCCGCAAGAGACTCTCTCCCTCTCTCTCTCTGCCCCTCCCCCTGGTTTGTGCTCTGTCTCTCTCCCTCTCTCAAAATAAATAAATCTTTATCTTTTTAAATATTTATTCATTTTTGAGAGTGAGAGAGAGCACGTGAGCGGGAATGGCACAGAAAGAGAAGGGGACAGAGACTGTGAAGCAGGCTCTGCACTGACAGCAGTAAGCCCGGTGTGGGGCTCGAACCCACAAACCATGAGATCATGACCTGAGCCGAGATCATGACCTGAGCTGAAATCAAGAGTCAGACACTCAACCGACTGAATCTCCCAGCACCCCAAATACATAAAACTTCAAAAAAATGAATATAAACTAAAAGAAGAGGATATAACGGAAAATGAGCCACGAGTCTAGGAAGCTACGAGGTCCCTCTGCAGCTACCGGGTCACCTCTCATCTCCAGCTTGGTGTCGTGTGACGCAGGGCGGGCATTACAAATGTTTGCTGACCTAAACGTTTACTTATTCATTTTTCCAGTGAGTATGTATTGAGCACCCACTGGGTGTTATAGGAGGCACTGGGAACCCAACAGGGAACAGGAAAGACAAGGTCTGGGGGTTAACGGAGCCCACATCCAGGGAGTGTGTGGGGAGTGGGATGCACAGGGCAGAGAGACAAAACAGAAGCAAAGGTGGCCAAAGGCTGTGATAAGGGCTATGTGTCAGTTATCTGCTGCTGCATAACAAGCATTCCCAAAACACACGGCCCCAAAGAACCACCATTCATTTGCTCACAGTTCTGCAACTTGGGCTGGGCTCAGCGGGGAGCTTCCTTTTGCGGATCTTGTCAGAGGTCACCTGTAGGCTCAGCAGGCATCGGGCGGCTTGACTGGGGGCTGGAGGGCTTCAGAGGGGCTCACGGCATCTCCTCCTGCCCCCCGTTAATCTGACAGTCTAGCCTGAGGGCTTCCCCACATGATGGCTGGAACGTTTCTGGGCCCGGCTCTGGAACTAGCTCATGGTCACGTCTGCCAGGCTCTGCTGAGTGAGTCACTGACCGGCCCAGATTCAGGACGCAGCAAAATGAACTCCCGTTTTTTGGTGGCAGCAGCCGCAAAATCACATGGCCATGTTTTTAAATTTATCCCAGGCTAGGAAAAACATAAACCAGGGGACGAAATAGGGAAGAAGCCAAAACCAGGCCCATAGACATATCTGTTTGATCGAAACGGTGTTACACTTCTTTGAAAAATGGAATTAACTTTAAATGCAGAAGCTTGGGGCGCCTGGGTGGCTCAGTCAGTTAAGCGTCTGACTTCGGCTCAGGTCATGATCTCGCGGGGTTCGAGCCTCACGTTTGGCTCTGTGCTGACAGCTCGGAGCCTGGAGCCTGCTTTGGATTCTGTCTCTCTCTCTCTCTCTCTCTCTCTCTCTCTCTGCCCCTCCCCTGCTCGCATTCTGTCTCTCTCTCTCTCAAAGATAAAATAAACATTAAAAACATAATAATAGGGGCGCCTGGGTGGCGCAGTCGGTTAAGCGTCCGACTTCAGCCAGGTCACGATCTCGCGGTCCGTGAGTTCGAGCCCCGCGTCAGGCTCTGGGCTGATGGCTCGGAGCCTGGAGCCTGTTTCCGATTCTGTGTCTCCCTCTCTCTCTGCCCCTCCCCCGTTCATGCTCTGTCTCTCTCTGTCCAAAAATAAATAAAAAACGTTGAAAAAAAATTAAAAAAAAAATAATAATAAATGCAGAAACCAGAGCCTTTCCTCCAGGTTTCCCAGCTTCTTTGGAAAAGTCAGAATGCATGGCAACACTGGACCCCGTTTCCACAAGGCAGCACAGTGACCGGTGGCCGCCTCCACTAGCTGGCTCTCCCTACCGATTGCTTACCCTGGGGCTGGGCGTCTGTTCCCACTCAGGACTCGTCAGCTATTGTTGCCCTGACAGGAGAGCTGAAGAGGACAGTGCAACATCGCCCCTACCTGAAAGGTGAACCAAGAAGAGCCCGCTTTTGGCTGTTTGTGTGTTATTTGTGTTTGTAAAGAGTCAGCAGTTGACTCTCTATACCTCTTGTTTCGCTTTGGAATCCCTTAGGCCTTTTCGGCATCTTGGGTCCTCCTGATACAGAGCGGGGGGGAGAGGAACAGAGAAGCTCTCCATAAAGTGGTGCCATTGATAACACAGCCTTAGGGATGAGGGTCCAGCAAGACTGGTAGGTGAAGGTGCACAGCACGTGCCAATGCCCTGTGGTCACAGAGGGCTCCAGTGGCCAGACGGAGGGTGTGTCAAGTGGCATAAAATGAGGCTGGAGCAGTGGGTAAGGGACACCTTGCAGTGCTTCAGAGCCTAGAGCATGAAGGTCAGGTTTCCTTCTCAAGGTGGGGGACAACAGCAAAGGGTTTTTAAGCTGAGGGGCGGGGGGAACATGGTGGGATTTCCAAAGACAGAGAAAGCAGACTGCAAAGGGAGGGAGCTAGGATTTGGGGGGGATGGGTTTTTTACAGAAGTTGAGCGGCATGGGCAGAGATCAACGATGAAGACAGGAGGGGCTGTCTGTCGAGATTCCTGGTCCTCGATGCTGTCTGAAGGAAGCCTGGGTAAGGAGAGGCCTCCGGGAACTCAGGTGGGCCCAGGGACTTGTAGTAGAGCCTCCGTAGAGTAGAAAGTGTGAGTGGCTCAGGTGTAGGGAGTAGGACCAGCGAACTCTGGCCAGTGAAAGTCTTGGCCGCATCTGGCCAGCAGTGGAAGCAGGTGCATCATCTCCAAGATGTCTAAAGATGGATGGTTCGCAGCTCTGGCTGCACGTTAGGGTCCCCCGGGGCCCATTCCTGGGCCGCTCCGGACTAGTCAAATCTGAACTCCTAGAAGTTGGGATAATGGGAGTTCCCGTGGCTGCCGTAACAAAGGACACAAGCCAAGCGGTTTGAAACAACACACATTTATTATCTTGCAGTTCTGGAGGTGGAAAGTCCAACAAGGAGCTCACTGGGCTGAAACCAAGGGGTCGCACGGCTGTCTGTCTGTGGGAGGCTGCTGGGGGGTGGGGGGTGGGGGAGAATCCGCCTCCTGGCCTTTTCCAGCTTCGGGGAGGCTGCTCGTACTCCTTGGCCTGGAGCCCGGGGTCACTCCAACCCCTGCTGCTTCACTTGCAACGTCTTCTGTCTGCCCCTTTGGCCTCCCTGTTACAAGGGCCCTTGTGATGGCATGAGGCCCGCCTGGATAATCCAGAATAATCTCCCCATCTCAGAACTTTTAACTCATCTATCACATCTGTGGAGTCTCTCTTGGCCATGTTAGCTCACTGGTCTGGGGATCAGGACGTGAATGTACTTGGGGTACGGCCGGCATCTTCCCATCTGCCATGGGAGTTAAGGTACCCCGAGGCTTTTGTGCAGAGCGAGCCTGCTGAAGTTGGGGGGGGGGGGTGTGCCCTGAGCACAGCCGCGTCTTCTGGCCACGTCTTGGGGCCAGGTGCTGGGGGGGGGGGCACTGGAGGGGACACTTCGTGAGTGCCAGTCCCACGGTATTGTGTCTGATGACAAAAAGAGATGGGATCAGAGCAAAAGGACAGTTGTCGAAAAAACACAGGCCGCGGTATCAGACAGACCTGGGTCCAAACCCCCAGCTCTGCCTTGGACCAGCCACATGACTTGGACCAAGGGACTCAAACGGCTTGTGACCTTCCCATCTGTTAAGAGAGAATGTTGTGAGGGGAACCAGCCGCACAGGACCCATCACTGGGATGGTAGGTGTTAGGTGGCTGTTGGCCACCAAGTCTCTGGGCAGTTTCGAGGGCGCAGGGGGAGACCGGCAAGGGGAGCCGACTCCCCAGGCAGGTGATGTCTCTTCTTCGTCCTCCCTCCCTGCCTCAGGGCTGCACTGGGTTCACGGAGAATCTGGAGAATCTGGCCAGGCTGGAATTGTCAGTGGGTTTCTCCTCTCCTGGCCCTAGCTGATAAGTATATCCTGCTGGATAAAAACACACCTACCCTGCGGTGGGACTCCCAGGCCGGGGGTTCTCCAGCCTCAGGGAGCGGGCATCGTGTTACAAGCTAGCTGTGGTTCGATCCAGCTGAGGTTCCCGGGCAGTGGCGAATGGGTGCGAGGTCTTGCCGCCACCCTGCCATGTTCTGGGACCGAGCGGGGGCTGTTGCTGCCCCTGGGGAAGAGGCGGGCCGGGCTGGGCAGTGCGACAAGGTACAGACCATGGCTTCTTTTCAAGCCTGTCTGTAAGTGGTCGCGCCCACTGAGCTAAGAGACAGAAGCCCAGCAGCCAGCACGGGGTCTTACCGAGTGTTCTCAGCCACAGCCGCAGACTAGCTCAGTTCTCCCCGTGACCCTGTGGCTACAGGTCCTGTCACTGTCCCCTGGAGACCTGAGGCACAGGGTGGGGGGCAGGAGGTGTGTGTGGAAGGCTCTAGCCAAAGCCTGAGTTGGTGGCAGAGGCTGGATTTGAACCCGGCAGTCCGGTGCTTAACTGGTAGGCTGGTTCCTCTTGAATCTAATTCAGAAATGCAGTTCGAAAGGCTCCTTTCACTTTCCTGACGGCAAGGATCACCCCAGGCACTGCAGGCCCGCGGGTGTGCCAGCTCCGAGTGGCCTCCCCAGGCCCCCACGGTGGCCCTCTCTATCCGGGATCTGGCTAGGTCAGGGCCCTGGGCAGCACCCACCATTGTGCATGCAAAACCCGACTCCCTACTTCCTCAATCTTCCCAGCAGTATTGGGGTTGATCTGTTTTCTTAACTGCTCTATTCCATCCCTCGTTTTTTTAAAGTTTGTTTATTGATTGATTGATTGATTGAGAGAGAAAGAGAGAGAGAGAGAGAGAGAGAGAGAGAGAGAGAATCCCAAGCAGGCTCCATGCCGTCAGTGCAGAGCCTGATGTGGGACTTGATCCTGTGACCGTGAGATCATGCCCCGAGCCGAAATCAAGAGTCGTATGCTTAACTGCCTGAGCCACCCAAGGTGCCCCCATCCCTCCCTACTTTTTATTGAGGTGAACTTTACATAACGCAGACCACTGAAAAGTGCACAATTCAGTGGTATTTCGTACAGTCACAATGGTGTGCAAGCATCATTTCTACCCAGTTCCAGAACATTCTCGTCACCCCGTGCCCGTTAGTGCTCACTCCCCACTCCTCCCTGCCCCCGGGCCTGGGCAACCTCGAATCTACTTTCTGTGTCTAGGGATTTGCCTTTTCTGGACATTTCACGTAAATGCCATGTCACGTAAATGCAATCATGTCATTGTGATGTGGCCTTTCGTGTCTGGCTTTTCACGCAGCATGACGGTCTCAAGGTTCATCCACATTGGAATGTGCGCCAACGCTCCATTCCTTTTCACGGCTGGATAATATTCCAGTGTGTGGAGAGACCATGGCTTGGGTATCCACCCGTCTGCTGTCTCCACCTTGTGGCTAATGCGAACACAGGCATGCAGGTGCTGCCTCAGTCCCTGTTTTCAGTTCTCCTGGGCATATACATACACACACCGAGGAGTGGAAGGACTGGCTCGCGAACTCTGCTTAACTTGTCGAGGAACCGCCAATCGGCTTTCCACAGAGGCTTCGCCATTTCCCATCCCCACCAGCAGCACGGGAGGGCTCCAATCTCTCTACGCCCTCAGCAACAGGTATTTTCTCTCATTTTTTGACAGCTATCCTCAGTGTGTATGATGTGTTCATCCTCCTCTTTGAAAGCAGAGCTGGGACACCATCCAGCCCCACCTCACGGATCCAGCCAAGGAAATGGGTTCCCAAGGTCATCCCAGAACTCGAACCCTCTGCCCTTGGGCTGTGGCCCCTGCAGCGCCCCGCCCCCACCCCGGGGCACCGTTATTAGTAGGGAATGAATGGCATGCAGAGAAAGATCCTTGGGTACAAACACGCTGGGACCAGTGAAAAGCAGCTGACCCAGCCCTTAGAAAAAAATCCGGAGCAGACGACCCGGAGGACGCCCAAATTTCAGAAGCTACTCTGAACCTCAGGCAATTAACAGCAACGACCTCCATCGGGTTCTCCAGAAAACTACAGGTTTCTTTTTTTCTGGTACCAAAACACAGGAACAAAGCAGTACAGGTTTCTTAAAAAACAAAACAAAACAAAAGAAAACGCACACCAATTCACTCAAACCTGGTCTTGTTGGGTTTTTTTTGTTTTTTTTTTTGTTTTTTAAAGAAAAGACCTTGGCTCTCACCGGCTTTTGTTCCAGCTAAAAGTTGTGGCGGCAGCAGCATGGGCCCTCCTAAGTGGCTCCCATCTGGGAGTCTCGGGGACTAACCCCTTCGGCCACAACATCGTTTGATCTGCCACCTTGGCCATCAAGGGAGCAAATGAGTGGCTTGCAAAAAGGCCTGTCCCCTTCCCAGAGAGACAGGATGCTGGACTGCCTGGCCCTGGAGCCCAGCTCTGCCCCCTCCCCGCCCACACTGGGGCCCGTGAATTTGGTTAAGTGACAACTTCTCTGGGTCTCAAGTTCTTCTGCTGTAAAAATGGGCTGTTGGGAGGATGAAGCGAGTTAACATGTGACGTACTCAGCAGCCCCTGTCACAGAGCTGGTGAACAAGGTATGTATTCTCTGCTGTAGCAGCCACAGGTATTAGGAGGGTGACAGGGTCAACCCCACGTCCCCATCACCTGCATCACAGCAGCAAAGCACCCCCTTCCCCACCGATAACAGGCAACCTGGGGTATATTCCCCCAGGACTGGGTTCCTTAATATACATTATATATATGTATATTATATATGTTACATATATGTATCACATATGTGAATTCATTATATATTCATATATTCATTTTATATTACATTCACATACATAATACATATTCATCATATATTCGCATTATACATATGTATCCATATGTATCCATTCCATTTCTTCTCTTCCTGTGACATCAGGAGTGATTCTGGCAGACTCCACGTGACTTTGACACGTGTGGTAGATTCTCTAAGCTCTTTGCCCCTGACCTTTGGGGAGATGTGCCTTTGGCGTTTTTTCAGTAGCAGTGGTCTTTGTGGGTTTGCTGTCTCTGGGCACGGCCGCAAGAGGAAACTACAGAGGATTCCACATGCCACAGATGGAATTCTCCAACATACAACGAACGGCACCCTCGCTATCAAGGTCCTCTATTACCTGACAGTCTAATCTCTGTCTGTCTTCCAGGAAAGGGAACCTTGCAACCGTTTTCTGGGCAGGACAGAGTAGCGACTTCCTCTGATAGGGCCGGAAGCCACCGAGGCAATGCCAGTGGAGAGTGCCTGTCAAGGCATCGATCTTACATCAAGAGCCAGGATCCAGGCAGCTGAGACCCAAAGCGCTTCAGGTGTGGCACAAAGGCAACCTTCTGTTCGGAAATCAAATCGAGCGACATCGATAGTGCAAACTTAGGCAGGAGCCGCTGTAAAAATTAGAGCCAATCAGAATGCCTTCCCCATCAAATTGTTTTATTAGGCTAAACAGCTTGAACGACTCATTTTGTTCGGTACCCTTCTAGAAAATATTTCAAGTTTTAAATGAACTTCCAATACATAAAACAAAATTACTTTACCATAGACAAATTTCAGATCAAAATACAACACTCTGTTTTCTGTTTTCTTACAGTTATAAAATCCAGTCAATACAAACTACATAAAAAAGATAAAACACTTTCCGTGATCCTCGGTACAAGAGAACAGCACGACGGCAACGTGTTCCCAGAGCACAAACCCCGTGCGCGCGGAGAGGGATCGACCCCCAGTTACCCCACAACACACGGAAGCGGGCCGACAAAGTGCATGCTGCCGGATGGGACAGGGCGGACACACCCCCTTGGCATCAGTGTTACTTGTAAACCATAAAGCAACTCTGTGAGAAAAGTTACGGATTCAAAATTACTTCAACTTCGCTACATTTCACGCCAGCACAGGAACAGAAAGTTACTCCACAGAACAAACCCACAGAACACACGAGCGCACGTGGACCACAGGGTGTTTGAGACTGCGACACTCCCGCGAACTGTCCCACAGTGTGAGCGGTACGACTCTCTTGGCTGCAGCTTCCCCGTCCTTCAGGTCTTTTCAACGGTCCGTACCAGGTCCTTCGAGTAGCTTCTGCGTATTTCACGGCAAATCTCTTGCCTCTTAGCAGCAGGTGTTTGTTTCGAGATCGGGATCCCTGGCTGCACACAACACCACCCTGGCTGAACACACGTCTAAGCAGACTGCTCAACCTGGAATCTTCCCAGATAGCAAAACCTGCGGGATTTACACTCAAACGATCTGTCTGTGTCGTGTCAGAAAATAGAAATGTGTTCGTTCAACAAATGCTTGTGTTTTAACCAGATGAGTCCTGACACGGTGTTTTTTTTGAGTTGGCTATTTATGAAATTCTCCTTACGGTATGAAAAGCGGCAAAACGGCAAATCAAAAGTGTGCTAAAACCCACTTCTCGACAAGGGCCACCGTCAGGTAGTTACGCCTGGAACCACACGGGCAACCAGCCGGGCCAGGACCCACAGTGAACATCAGCCCTGAGTCTCGGAGAGTCCAGTGGGATTTACAGCCCCGTTTTAAGGAATTCCCTTGACACTTTGCTCATAGCAGGAGAGCTACATCAAACGGTAGAGACCGAACGAATCTACGCGTTTATAACGAGCTACGGATGGACCTCCTTCCCAGACACGTGCATCCCTGTCACCGGGAACATAACAGCGATAAAATGGACTCTGCCCCAGCCTGCCTCCGGTGCTTCCGTGGGACAGTTCCTAATGAGGGCGGGAGGGGGCAGCTGGGGCGGGGACGTGCTTTTGTTCAATCCGCTGACCACCCCGGTTCGGCGGAGGCGTCACCGCACGGCAGGCTGCCGCGGCCACGGCTCCTCCTTTTGTACGGCTGTCACAGTTCACAAATGGTACGATTCGAAACAAAGTATCACTGCGTCCCTGGCCACTCGAAGGGGTACAAGAGTGAGGCACCAAACAAATGCTGTGCTACCAGCGGGTCAAAATGAAAAGAATCCCATCAGTAGAAAAAGCCACTGATGATTTAACTAAGCAAGTGTTGCTAATATCTGTGCTTTTCTCAACTAAAGGCCGCTTGGCACACCTCCCACCACAAAATTACCTGCCCCCTGGAATGTGGCTGTTTTCAAGGAGAACTTGAATTCTGAGGTCCCATGTAGGAAAAAAAGATGCTGTGAACCCACATACATTGGTTTGTTTTGAAGCTGATGACACCCTTTTGCCCCGCCGCCCCCCCCTCCCCCCCCCGTATCAGATCCTACCTAGTTTTTTTACAAAGCGTTAAGAGTCAAGTTCAATGAGCACATGCTAGATTAATAATAGCACATTTATTTTCTGGAGTTTCTTCGGAAGCAGAAATCCCTTTTGAAGAAAATAGGAAAAGATGGTCTCTCTCTGATTGTAAACGAGTGGTTCTAATTTCCGATTCTGCTCACAACTTGGAGTGGTGGTTTTAAGTTCCGAGCCCACCAAGAGACAAGGAGACGACGGTCTCGCTCTGCTCTGGTGGATACAATGACGGTGCAGAGCCCGGGGCCCGGCCCCCGGGCTCTGCGTGTGGCCGAGACACAAGGCTCGCTTCTGCAAGCGTCCGAGCCACCCGGGGCCTGAGCACGCCCTGCCAGGCCATCTGGGGCCCGCACGGCGCCTCGCGGCCTGGTGCTGAGGTAGAGTACGTGTGGCACCTCGAGCCCCTTCTCCCGGCTCAGGGAGGAGCCCCGAGGGCCTCCGGGCAGGCGTGGCGGGCGGGCCGAGCTGGGGCCCAGGGAGACTGTTCTAGCCTACAGCTGCTTAAGGAGCCTCCGCTGTGTCGCGGGCCGGGCCTCGGAGGGGAGGCTCCGGCCCAAGCTCTCACCCGGGAGGAGGGGGGGTGGCGTGGACTCTGGGAAGCTCCCCGGGGCCTGGGGGACGGGTCTGGCTCTCTTGCAGCCAGGGCCAGCTGGCCGTGGAAAGTGCTAGTCACAAAGGCTGGGTCAGGAGCTCCTAGAAGAATGCCTTTTCAGTAAACACTTTTAGGCGAATGGTCTGGGGAATAAGAAGAGTTGTGTGTTTGTTTTTTCTTTTTCTCGCCTTTTTGAGATACATAATTTAAGCAGTTAAAACCTCCGGCTGGGACAGGCTAGGATGAGGAGCAGAGGGCGGGATGGGAGGGGCAACCAGAGGGTGTAAACAGGATGAGATAACCTCTTCCACCCTGACCCAGTCTCTACACTGGCGCAGGGAGATGCGACAGGCGCGGAGGGGCCTGTTTCCCCGGAGGCCCCACCAGCGGGGTCCTTGGGCGGCCGCGGCGGGTCGTGGGCAGGAGGACCAACACTGGTTCAAACAGCGCTTCTCAGTAAGCGAAGACCACCCAAGAAATGGGGAGAAAATATACCCAAGTGACGAGAGCACACAGACGGCTCCCTCACGAGGACGTGGGTGCGAGCCCCCACTGGCGCCTGTCTTTCTCTGTTTTGGGACAGATCTTTGCAAGGCCGGGGGTGGGGGCGCAGAAGAGACACGCAGAGTGAGGGGCCGCCTCCGTCTCCTCCAGACTAAAACTGCCATGTGCCTTCACAGAAGAGAGAGAGCAAACCACAGAATCGGATGCTTTGGAAATTCTTCTCAAAGGACGACGAGAATCCACCCCAAGGCTGCCGACTGCTCAAGCTAGAAGGAGCCCCAAGAGGTGGCCCAGCACACGAGCCCCCTGGAGAGCATCCCGGGCCGCGGGGTCACCTGGGCCCTGCTTGAAAGAATGCAATTTTACTCATCAGCTTTCTTAAATCTGCACAGGTACACGAAAGATTTAGAGCAAAAAGTATATAAAAAGCAAGAATCGCTGTTCTGGATGACAGGGTGGTTTTAGGGAAATCTCTAGAACTAGGCCTATTTCTGAAAGCTCTCTGAAGAAGGCTGTGGCTGCTGGCCAGGGGCTGCAGCCAGAAGGCAGAAAATGGGCTGTGGGCAGGGGGGAGAGGAGGAGAGGGAGCACAGGTTGAAAATAACAAAGACTTTTGTCCTCAAAATCAATGCAGAAGTACAAGCTCCCCCTTCCCCACATCACTCACTCAACTGTTTACTAAGCTGTTTGTCTGCAAGGAGCTTTGGAGATGGTGCCCAATATCCTGCCACAGGTAAGAACCCTCTCACCGATGTTGGCATGCTGTCAGTCACAGCCGCAAGGACTCATCCTAGGGGGCACTTTCAGAGACGAGCGCTCAGTACCACAGAGGCCACCCATTTTTCCACGAGGCCACTCTGTCTCTGTGTCCACTGCTGGCCTGAGCCATGCACACCGGCTCGCTCTAAAGACATCCCCACAGGCCAGAGCCTCAGGTCTCTGGAGGTCCTGATTCCAGCTCCCAGAGCGCCTACCACCCACACTGCCGTCCCTTGGGGGGCCCCAGGCTTGCTCAGGTCTCTCTGATGGTGGCGCCTAGAACTGGCAGCTAAATGCAGTGGTCCAGGGGCCCATGTGGGGCAGCCCATGGATGAAGGAGCAGAAGACGTCCTTTTCTAGCTACCAGCCCACTCCCCCAACAAACACTATTCTTTTTTTCTTTTTAGTTTTTTACAAAATTTATTATTATTATTATTTTTTTTACTGTTTGTTTTTGAGAGAGAGACAGAACAAATGGGAGATGGGCAGAGAATGGGGGGGGGGGGAGACAGAAGACCCGAAGCAGGCTCAGTGCTAACAGCAGAGAGCCCGACACGGGGCTCGAACCCACAAACTGTGAGACCATGACCTGAGCCGAAGTGGGACGCCTAACTGACCGAGCCACCTAGGCGCCCCATAAAAAATTTACTTATTTTTTAAAGTAAGCTCTATGCCCAACACAGGGCTTGAACTCACGACCCTGAGATCAAGAGTCGAATGCTCTACCAACTAAGCCAGTCAAGTGCCCCTATTCTTTTTTTTTTTTTAATGTTTATTTTTTGAGAGAGAGAGAGAGAGTGCAAGCTGGGGTGGGGCAGAGAGAGAGAGGGAGACAGAGGATCCGAAGCGGGCTCTTCACTGCCAGCACAGAGCCCGATGTGCAGGGCTGGAGCTCATGAACCGTGAGATCATGACCTGAGCTGAAGTCAGATGTTTAACTGACTGAGCCACCTAGGTGCCACTCTTCTTTTTTTTAAACAGTTGCCTTGTCTTCAAATTGTCAGTGATTCCCCTCCACCCCCCACCCCGCCACGTTTTTTTTCTTTCTTTTTCATTTAGGAACTATCTCCTCTGAACCTAGATACAAGACTTTCTATTTAGCCATGTATTAGACTGTAGCATCACTAAAGACCCTAACACCCAACACTTCATCCCTCCCAGCACTTTTCTCTGCCTTTTATACTTTTATACAAATCACTAAGAAAAAGAGTAAAAATGGACACTGTCACGGTACCGCAGAAGCTGTTCTCAGTGGCATTGTCTGGCATGGCTGTTCGATCCATTTCTCAGCCCTTGTAGCCCTGTTTCTACTTCCTGTTTTATTCACAAAGGTACCAAGAATGACTTTATACAATGTCTTACATGCTGCTAAACCCGCCAGTCCCAGAGTGCGAACCGGAAAGGAAGCGATGTGATGAAAGGAATTAAGTAGCTCACTTTCTGCATCACTTTGTTAAATAACCCTTCTTTATCTGAAGGGGCGGAAGCTCTACCCACACACACACACACACACACACACACACACACAGACACGCACGTACCTGTAACAAATTCTGTTTGTTTTTTTGCTTTAGTTTCACATGGCATCCACGTTAAGAGAGAATAGGTATACTGATCTCAAACAGAGATCTAGAAAATATCCAGTTGATCTGACCAGGGTACTCTACTACTTGTGGATTTTAAGGGAAAAAGAAAAATCAACTTCGGTAAAGAATTTAAAGTATTCTTAGAGGGCTTCATGACGCAAATTCGGAATGGAGGGTTATTTAAAACAACTCTAAGTGGTCTAAGCACGCATTAGGGGATGCTGCAGCTCTACAGAACCATCCTGGATCCAGATATTAGAGCAGTGGAAGGAAAGCAGCGGCCTGGGTCCAGGAAGTAAATCATTTTATCAACAGATACATCCATTTACTTGTAGGTCCCACGGTGGCAGACGTCCGAACGCGGAAGTGCCGAGGTCAGGACGCGCAGCGAGGGCACCGATGACCGGAGGCCGGGCTGGGTGGCCACGGCGGCCACGGTCACACGGTGGCGCCAGGCTCTCATCGCCCTCACGGCTCTGGTCCTCAGAGCAGCCCGAAGACGTAAACACCCCTGTCGTCCTACGTCTACGGGTAAGGAACTGGGCTTCAGGGTTCAAGGGCTCCCAGAGGTCACAAAACAGCCTTCGGTGCAAGCCCTCAAACCCACCTGTGCCTGGCTCCGGGGCCCGTGCACGCTCACAGCCACTAGGCTTGCTTGCGCAAGTCCATAAAGTGTTTACACAGGTTTTCCTCAAGATAATCGAAAGGAAAAGGCTGGGGCCCTGAAGCGGTAAGTGTCGGTTCTCTTGGAAACCACTTAGGAAAATGTCTCACGCCTGCTGCCAGACCCGCTGGTGCTGACGTCCTGTCATCTGGGGAGAAACTCTGCCTTTCACCCTCAAAAGCACAAGCTTAAAAACTAGATCATGTCGGAGGATAACGGCAGTTCTGTCGCTAGCTTTTATCTGGTCTCTACGTTATTCCCGGGACGCTAGGTTTTTAGGAACGGGCAGAAGTCTTTTGGGCACCAGGGATGCTGGGTAATTCCTGTAAGAAACCGCTCCGGGAGGAGGAAGGTCTGACTGGAGGAATCGATGGGCCTCGGGGCGGCTCGCTCGCCTAACTTACCGACCAGGGAAGGTGACAGCCGCTGGCGAGGACAGAGCCCGACGTGCGCCGTGCGGAGAAGGCGCGTTCCACTGATGCTCAGAAAAAAATCCAGTCGCTCGTGATTTTAAGCATCCTGCAGTTCTAAGTTGTTTGGTCAACCTCAACCTTGTCCTTTGGAAACACTTTCAGATTTCATTTTAAAACTCTAGACTGTCAGAATGAAAAGAGAAGAGGAATCTACTAATGAGCCTCTACTGTCATCAAAATTAAAAGACTCTTGGGAAACAAATTCATGGAAATACACTTAATAGCTCCTTAAACCAACCACAGTAGCACCTTAAGACAAAGAAAAACAGTAGCCCCAAGCTTCTGAATTCCCACCGCTGGGTCAGATTACAGGTAGACACCTTCTCGGGTCTGATCCTAACAAGGATGGAGAGTAAGCCCTCTGTTTTACACAGCAGTGGTGTTTAAATATACTACTTTTCTACATCATGAAAACATAGCCTTTTCAAGACTCTTTAAAGTTCAAGTTGAGTTTCAAGTAATCACTTTGCAGCAGCTCTAGGAGAATGACTGTTCCTCCTGATTAAAAGTGCCTATTTAAAAAAAAAAATAGTAAAATGGAAAATAAGCCTTAGAGAATTGTATTCCTCAAGGCCGCCTGCTGCTGGCTTCCAGGCTTTTGTTAAAGGACAGAATGTGTTGAATTCTCCTAAATTGGCAGGGGGTCAAGCACAACACCACATAATGAGGTAGCGGAGAACAGAGTTTTTCCTATAAACACAAAGAACAAGGGAATAGGTGCATTTAATTCTCATCCAATTAAACAGGAAACACGATAAAGCGAGCTACGTATAGTCATATTCATACCAAGTTCACGGGTTTAACTGGAAAAAGTTTTACCCAAGGTTCTAAAGTATGCCTTATTTGTAATTGATAAGCAGGAACAATAAAAATAAAGTTTTAAAACCTATGAATTTTACTTAAATGCTAAAAAGTAAGGTCTAATAAATATAATTCGCTGACCAGAAAGATGAGCCTGTGTCTACTTGGGATCTGAATCATCCAAAGTGGCCACATATTTATACGGGTCATAAGAACGGGCGATCTTTCCCTGTGTGATCTTATGCAGCATGTATGGGCTACACCTGTGTAATTGCTACACCCAACCAACGTGGGGCTTGAACTCACGACCCCAAGACCAAGAGTCACCCGTTCCACCAAGTGAGCCAGCCAGGCTGCTTAACTTATCAGATATCTGATGTGATGAGGAAGGGAAGAAGTCTAAAGACCCAGTCACTGACAGAACTTCGGGGACAGAACTGAACACGAGCAAACCTTCCTCGACCACATGCATTTAGACCAAAGAACACAGAATCTTAACTGAGCTCCTCAGATGTCACGTAAATGCATTGTAAAGGTGAGATGTATTTATAATTAAAAACAGAATCACTTGAGAAACATGCAAAAGTTTTAAAAGTTTTACCAGTTGGCTTGCAAACAAACAATAGCAAACATAAGAGTTCAACACCACTGAGACTTTCCCACCAGCAGGCAGCAAAGCCTTGACCTGATTTCATGTCCTTCTCCAACCTGGGTAAGCAAGTCACAACCCATCTTTATACCATGCATCTCCATCATTTCTGAACTGGCTAGAAAGAGTACCTCAGGGGTTATTAGAGAGCTAGCAAAATACCTCCTTCTACCTTCGAAGACACACTCTCTTCTCCCTTACTGTACACGTGGTAAGAAAAGAAATATAAACGAAGTTTCTGCTCTTTAAGAATAAAAAGTGCTTTTCTGTCAAACACACTTAGTACTTCCGTTCTTACAAGTTTAGTCAATTCTTGAATTTCCTATCGCTAACTGACAAAGAAAACCAAAGACCTTTCAGCTTATGTCTGTATAACTTTAAAGGACATGTTTGAGGGCTTACGTTATACCACAAATGATTATCTTAGGACTGAAAATACTTGCATGCCTAGAAAATTAAGCGATTGTCTCAGAGGCTGAACGGTGAAATGACAATACAAAGACCTGGCTTCTGCTTTGGGTTTCTACTTGCATGTGAGGTGGGAAATGAAGCCGTATCTCCTGGGCCTCAGAGACTGCTCTCTGTCCAGTGGGGCCACTGTACCCATCATGGAGAAGTGAGGATCACAGCAGTATGTTCTGGAAAACACCCAGAGGCACGTGTAAAAAGCAATCAATCCCAACACTAAATGTGATCAGTGGTATTAGGTGTGCTGAGCATAGTAGGGTCCTCCAAACCCTAAAGAACATATGGAAACCACAGAAGTGTGCGTGTGCACGTCGGGCACTTTGTGTGTTGTATCTGTACTAGTTTCTCACTCTAGAATAGGAGGCCAGCACATCTGCATACAAAGCCTTTCATTTAAAATCCAACAAAATAAATCGCTCTTGGAGAGGGCTTCTCAATCCCACAAAGAACATCACTTTGATCACAAGGGTACTGTACTCACTGGCCAACCATTTCCTGACTACCTGCTGTGTGTCAGGCACTGGGGTTAGCAGACGGCCAAGACAGGGTCACTGCCCACGAGGAGTTTACAGGCTAGAGGGAGAGCAGCATGACAGCCCCCCCCCCCCCGAAATCCAAGGAGAATCCCTAGGGGGTCCTCCATAAGCATTTGCTGATTAAACCCAGGGCAGCTTTTCTGTACAAATCCGTCTCCTCCCTTCCTGGCTCCCCCAAGGCTCTCACAGACATGAGGGGCAGCCACGGAACGAGAGCAAGCTCACACTTCCCTTCCACCAGGTGCTTTTTAAGGGGGTCCCAGCACCTTTTAAATCCATGCAGGGGTGCCTGGGTGGCTCAGTTGGCTGAGTGTCCGACCTCGGCTCGGGTCATTATCTCATGGCTCGTGAGTTCAAGCCCCGCGTCAAGCTCTCTGCTGTCATTGCAGAGTCTGCTTCTGGTTCTCTGTCCCCTTCCCCTGCTCAAGCTCTCTCAAAAAACAAACAAACAAAAACAAAACACAAAAACCAAAACCCAAACATTAAAGAATAAATAAATAAATCCACGCAAAGTGCCACCTCATTCTTTCCCCAGATATTCAAATGTCTCCATCTGACCACAGGAGGCATCTTCTAGAATCAGAAAGGCCAACAAGAAGGTAATACTGTAGCATTTTTAGCACTCTTTGGGAAACTTTTTGGTCTGGTACACGGGAGGAGGAACGTACCAAATGGAACCCCAACGGACCAAGGCAGCTGACGAATTTCTCTAAAAACCCAACTTACTACCATGAGTAACTGAGGTGACACAGCAAAGACAGCCTTATCTCTACCAGGTCAATATAAGGATATGCTTCCTGCATATTGCAGGGAACCCCCCTCCCACCCACGAATTATAAAAATGGCACCCCAAAGCATCACGAAAGTGGTAGTACAATATAACAGGACACTTTAGCACAGGGAGTACACCATCCATCATCGCCCAAATATTCTTTTCTGGTTGCTGCGGTTTGAAAACAGCCTACTGTTACCTATCAACTCCTCACAGCAATGAAATAAAGAACTAATGAAAGGAACAATGAGTTCAAAGATTTCCAAGGCCAAATCTTTATAGCTATATCGACTATACTAGTTGGTAAGCACTGTTTTAGTCCCACTGAAGGAATGCAAACACCAGGTAAAACTTACTATACAGACTACGACTCTATGAATATTTACACCCAACGTGAGTTGAACATAGTAGTATAAACTGAAGGGCCACAGGCTCAAGGATTTATCGGAAGCACCAGGAGACAGTAATATATGTAGTTTGGAACTACAATTTTAAAAGTAAACATGTATAAACAGACTTGCCAAGTCACATAACACACACACACACACACACACACACACACACACACACACACACACTCTCTGTCCCTCACACTTTTCCCTCTCACAGGATAGAAGCATTAACACACACTCACACACACACACAAAATGAAAAACAAAAAACAAACCCCCAAAACAGCACTTCATTTTAAATTAAACACTTATATCTTTGAAAAATCTATATTTGGATGTTAAACAAACAAACAAACAAACAAACAAACAAACAAACAAGCCTACTTTAGACTGTAGCCTACGAGAGATCCTTTAAATATTCACTGACTCTAACCCCGAAACAAGTTTCCTTCTGTTGGCGGGATAATGAAAATAAATTGCACTTCCCCCAATGATACTCATTTAAAATTTTAACATCTATCCTCAACTGCCTATTCCAACCTATGCCTGGTAAAAGTGCCTTACGGAAAAAGAAGTATTAAAAATTTATCGAGAAAAAGATGTTTCAAGGCATAAGTGGAATGTTAAAACAAACCTGCATGAAATGACTTAAAATTTATTTCACAATACTGAAGTAACTGTCATTTACAAAAAAGTCACGATTAATTTTGGAGCCTAATAAAATTAAATATATTCCTACCCTTCAGCAGAATATTTTTATATTTATATATAGGAAAATAACAGTTTGGCACTTAGCAGTTCTTGTTGGTTATTGCATCCCGTATTATGTGGCAAATTTATTTTAAAAAACATTATCTAATTTCTGCAGCTACCGTGTCAATGAACTGAATAAAAAACTAAAAAAGAACTGTTTTTATAAAATGAATTGACTAAGTCATGCAGGCACTGATAATATTGCAATAATATTGCAATAACCCATTCACTCCTAAACAATGAATTGTCTCCTTGGAGAGGCCTGGTGTGCACTGGGAAGAATTATAAACTTCAGAAATTAAGAGAATGGCTTATGAAGAGAATTAAGAATTAAGAGAAAGCCTGCCATGGCTTTCACAGGACATCAGTTACTGCTTTAATGTATGTCAGATGCAACTTCTGAAGGCCAAGGTTCTGTTCTGTTCAAGAGATTTTACCAAAGAAAATTCACTTCTTCAGCAATTTGTTTCCTCTAAAAAACGAGTATCTAGCTGTAAAAAAAGAAAGTCTGCTTTCTTTGCAGTGGCCGCGTAGCTTGCTTTGATGAGAAGACATCCCAGGTATCACTGGGACGGTGTGCGGACGACAGCTGACTGGTACACGATTCAGAGGAAAAAGGCCGGCTTTGCTTTACATATCGAATTCGACTGTGTTACGTGAATGTGTGGCAAATCTGGCCCGGGGCCTCTGATACAGAAGATAGACACCTCACGCCTTCTTTCAGCAGTATCTTCTCCACACACAACATTCTTTAGAACCCCCCCCCCCCCACCCCGACAAGTCTTCCTTCAGCAACGTTTACAGCACTGTACTGACTCCTAACAGATGGAAGAAAAAAAACCGCAGATAGGAGGTTACCCTTTTTTCTGTTCACGGTTGGGGAAACACAAGCGAGGTTTCCTATGCATGTTAACAGCATATAAGCATTCCATCTAGGAAGTTTCTAGAAGAAACTCCTATTCTCAAATGTATAAGCAAAGGATACATTTATACATTTATTAATCATTAAGACAAAATACTGCTTCTTACAGCCATTTACTGAGGGCGGTGGAAACTGTAGAAAACAATTAAAATTGAAGAGCTCTGTATTAAATTGATTAGAAACCTGATATTACATAAAATTCAAATTATGATGTAATCAAGCACTTTGAAGTCCCTGATTTCACACTAAGGTGGCATAATTTGAATGGAAAACAAAGTATCTTACAAGGTAAGTGCTACTAATGACAGATTTTCTCCCCGCGGTGGGAAGTGCGGCAGCACGGGGAGACAAGGGAAGGTGGGAGAGTGGAGAAGCAGAGAAGAGATGAATTCGCTCTACTATGAACAGAATGAAATTAAGTTGAGGTAGTTTTATTCTACCAGCCAAACTTTACTTATAATGTAATTTGTCTAAAACTCTTCCTAGTGAACGGCATCGAGAAAATTCTGCTACAAAGACTAGATTCTTAATGCAGGTTCGCGCTCTAAGACAGGTTTTCAATCCGAAACAGTAGTAAACGAGACTCTGTGTGCTTTCAGACAGATTAAAGTTTTTTGATCCCTATATATTTTGTCTGGACAGCTTTTGCAGTCACAGCAGACCTTGGTCACTTGTCTGACTCGGGTCTTTCTTCTGTAACATCCCTTACTCTGCTAATCTCCTCGTGTTTACAAAATGGTTCTGGTTAATTGAACAGGAAGAACGAACGGCACGGCACGAGACCCTTCACAGCTCCGAGAGAACTACCCCAGAAATTACGGCATGACGTATCTAAGTTAACACAGAAGCTAGCAACTGCCTTTAAACTCGCACGAGGGCTGCAACCTGACTCATTAATTTATCGAACCTTTAGATTACTAAGATAGAATGTCATTGAGAGAGAAATTTTATCTTAGTTTCAATTCATGATAATATAGTTTAAAAAAGATTCTTAGGACACAGTACTAGTAGTAAGTGGAGACTACCTGGCCCAATCTAACATCTCAGGCACAAACCTGAATCTGTCGGGCAGGGTTAGGCATGATATTTCCTTCCAAGTGCAGCAGGAACGCAGTCTCGGTGTGTTTGGATATGTTGATTTGCATATACGGATTTCTGTTGTTTCCCCAAGCCAGGTACTGGAACACAGCAGTCTCTCGGAAAGGAGTCCCCTTCCGGGAGAATGCACCTTAGTACGCTAACTTCGATATTTTACATGACCCCGATTCCCACTTCCCTTTGCCTCTACCGGATAGTTACTCCGTTTGTCTGCAGACACATCTACCTGGAGGAACGGATTCCTCCAAGGGAGCTTTTTCGACAGTTACGGGCTCTCCGCGAGAGGAGCTGAAGCGCGGGCTTCTAAGCGTTACAGTAAAACCACCGGAGATACGCTGCCACCTCTGGTCCCCTCGCAGAAAGCCATGTTATGGTGCGCTGGGTCAGGAGCTCTGCCTCCGCTCTGCCGCCTCTTCAGGGTGAATGAACACGGATACGGAATAGGCCTTGCTGGAGCTGCAGGCGGAAAAGCTTGCAATTTGCAATACGTAAGGCTGCACAGCCGGTGCGGCGGAGGTCGGACGGGAGGAGCGGTTTGGTATGGTGCCACGTCCCCGTGCTTCTTTTAAACTCACGCACGTAGTCGTAATTGGTACCTGAACCACGAGAAGCAGCACAGGTGATACAACAACACGTCTTGGAATCGCCAGAAACAGCGCCAGCAAAATCGCCGTAACGTGCTTACCTGTATCGAGATCTCCGATAACATAAATACTGGCTCCTATGGGGACAGCTCCATAAACAAAAGAAGAACTGGCGGGGATGCATAAATTCTGGTCGTTAAGGTAGATCCACCTGAAAACGAACAGACAGACAAAACAAAGGAAGTCAAGAGGATGAGGTCTAGGAAGACGACAAAGGTGGTTGGCCAGTCCAGAGGACAAGGTGCCGCGCCAGTTCAGCTCAACCTGCTTCCCCATTTCCTTCCTGTCACTATGGATGATACCTCATTTTGTCCGTTCTAGAATGGCACCCACTTTGAAACACAAAGCGTACGCACTTTTCAATCTGCTTCTTTGGCTCAGCAAAACGTTCCCGAGACTCAGTACCCCGTGGCTTATACCATACTTTGTTTCTTACAATTTTAAGTGGTTTTCCATTGTACGGATGTACCAGAATTTGTTTATGCGTTCCCTCGCCCATGTTCCTTTGGGTGCTTTCTGGCGTTCGGCTCTTGTGAATACAGCCGTTTTGGACACTGGAGTGTAAATCTTCTTTGCGGATGTTATGTCACAGAACTGGTTATACAGCTAAAGGTGTATTCCACCAGGTAAGGAAATGCCGCACCGTCTTCCAAAGTGTTGTGCCATTCTCCGTCCCAATGAGCAACATCTGAGGCTTCCTATCGCTGGGGATTACTGCCAGCTCTCGGGAATGTGGGTCTTTCTGATTTCAGCCATGTTCGTGGTGTGGGCTTGCGGGCTTCCCGGAAAAGAAGGATGCTGGGTGTCTCTGTGTGTGCTCACTGGCCATTTTATCAGTCTTCTTTTGTGAAATGTCTGCTCAAAGATTTGCTCATTCTTAAAACTGGGTTTTCTATTTTCTTCTTGAATCGTAAGATTCTTTGTGTTTTGGGGATACAAGTCCTTTGTTAGATACGCAGATCATGAATATTTTCCCCGGCTTGTAGATTATCTTTTCATGTTCTTAATGGAGACTTTTGAAGAAGAGTTTTTAATTTTGATGAATCACAATTTATTCTTTTCTTCCTTTCTTTCTTTTTCTCTCTCTCTCTCCCTCCCCCCCCTCTCTCTCCCTCTTTCTTTCTTTCTTAAAGGTCACGCTTTCTATGTCCTTTTAGGAAATCCCTGCCTATTCCAAGGCTGCAGAGGTTTTTCCTCTTATGCTTTCTTCTGGAGACTTCACAGTTTCAGCTTTTACACTCACGTCTTATGACACATTTCAAGTTGAATTTTCGATACGGAATTAGGTAGATGTTCACTTTCCTTCCATGCAGACCTCTAATGGCTCTAGTACCATTTGCTGAAGAGACGTTTCTTTCCCCACTAAATTGTCTTGGCCCTTCTGTTGAAAATCAATTTAGGGGCGCCTGGGTGGCTCAGTCGGTTGAGCGTCCGACTTCGGCTCAGGTCACGATCTCGCGGTCCGTGAGTTCGAGCCCCGCGTCAGGCTCTGGGCTGATGGCTCAGGGCCTGGAGCCTGCTTCCGATTCTGTGTCTCCCTCTCTCTCTGCCCCTCCCCCGTTCATGCTCTGTCTCTCACTGTCTCAAAAAAAAAAAATAAAAACGTTAAAAAAAAAAAAAAAAAGAAAATCAATTTAATAGCCACTAATAGGACCCAGGCCTCTGAAAAGATATGGCTGATTCCCCAGGTGAGACAGAAAACGCAAGATGAGCCTGGAGTGCCTTGTGCGCCTGACACGAAGTGCTTAAAGGACGGGGTGTGTCCGAAGGACACAGAGCTGACAGGAAGGCGTTCCCAGTGGCCAAAGCTGGAACGGTTGAGCAACAAAATAAAAAACGATAGCACTGCATTTATAACTCACAGAGTTGTGTGGTGTCCCAGCCAAAAATGCATAACCAAACCTCAGCTTCATCATGAGAAATCATCAGACACACCCAAATTAAAAGACATCCTATAAAAACACGGATCAATTATCTTCAAGAATACCATGGTCATCAAAGGCAGGGAAAGACCAAGGAACCATCGCAGATGAAAAAAGACTAAAGAAACACACCTGAGTATGTTGTCGGATCCCGCATGGGATCCCAGAGCAAAGGGAAAAGAGATTAGTGGATGAGCTGGTGAAATTCGAATGAAGACTGTATTTACTTAACAGTACTGTACCAACATAAATATCCTGATTTTGATATCTGTACTATGGTTACGTAAGATGTTAACATGAGGAGAAGCTGGGTGCATGGCTTAATGCAGACTCTATTTTTGCAACTTTCCTACCAGTGTAAAACTATTCCAAAATAAAAGCGTTTTTTTTTCGTTTGTTGGTCGGTTTGAACACCACCACCACCAACCATAGATTCTGCTATATAATGGCGTTCACTTAAAGTAATTGGACCAAACAATTTCCCTTTAATAGCTAAAGACATAGCTGCGGGTGTAGCAGACCTCATCAGACCCCGGGATTGTATCTAAGCCCTTAAGAACTACCACGTCCAGGCCTACACTCGTTATCGGAGGGCAGGGCGTATGGATGTTATTCCTGTATCTCCAACTCTGTGCTATTGAGTGTCCAGGAAGACGGCGGCTGAGATCCAGCGCATCTCCGTGTTAAATACAAATGTGAAACTGTTTCACTAAGAGCAGCACTTTCCTTTCAAAGAACTCTTCCCAGATTGTTACAAAGCAGCAGCTTCCATATTTGGAATTCTAAGAAGCACGGACCTTCAGAGATCACGGAACCACTGCAAAGCAAGGCTAATGTAAGGCTGCCAGAGTCTTAAGCCCTTCGTGCAACATTTGATTCATCTTACATCGGAATGGTGACTGGTACCCAGCAGTTTGCTGGGACTAGGAATGGTTTGGTCCCTGCTCCCAAAATGTCTCTAGGAAATAGGGAAACGGAAACATCCAAGAGCTCTCCCTGAAAAGTAAAAATGGGGACCTGAACAGGCCTTTGAAAGAAAGTGTCTGAAAACGGCAAACTACAGTAACTGGCTTATTCACATTTTATGTCTTCAGGGAGAAACATCACTATTGAAGCCCTGACATTTCAATTCTTCCCAGGCTCTGAATCAAATGAAGCCAGTGAGTGTCCCCAGGCCTTGTCTCCAGCTGCACCCTACATCCAGGACCAAGGCCAGCGGGGAGGCACACGACCCCTCCAGGCGAATCCATGACGGGGCCATGTGTATCCGCACGAGGGTAACCGGCACTGCTGACTGAACATCTGTGACTAGATTATTTACTGAAAAGCACATCAGAACACAACAATATTTTGGCATAGTTTTGTAGAGCTGAGAATCTCACATTATTCCTCCCTGGAATAATTAAACAAAGCTGAGGCAATCGATCTATGTAGATGATCTACCAAATTTGGTCCAAAGCGGATCAATGACTCAGAGTTCCTGGGTTTCAGACAAATAATCCTAGGTGATCTATTTCATATAATGCGGAGGCTTCAGATGAAATAAAACTGATACAAAAACTTAAGTGCATCGTGTATTTACCTGCTGCTTGTAAAACGGATATAAAACGGGCACCTGGGTGGCTCAGTCGGTTAAGCGTCCGACTTCAGCTCAGGTCATGATCTCACAGTTCGTGGGTTGGAGCCTTGCATCAGGCTCTGCGCTGGCAGCAGGGAGGCTGCTTTGGATCCTCTGTCTCCCTCTCTCTCTGCCCCTTTCCCCCCAAAAAAGACACATTAAAAAAAACAAAACAGGAATAAAAGGCATACGGTTTTGCCTTTCTTTCTCTGCCATCTAGCACCCCGTCGACCTTGGACAATTTAGCTGTCATGTGTCAAATGCAGAGACCAAACACCCCCACTGACATCGAATGACCTGTGGGCATGAGCTCGTGGCCAGTGTAAAGTGCTTTGCACAGCGGCCAGCACCTAGCGGCCGTCCCAGAGTGACAGTCATTTTTGTAACGGACAGGGCAGTGGTATGCCTTTAGTTACAATGTTTTCAAACACGGTCTTATGAGGACTTGAGGCTGCAAGGACGGTCCTCTGCTAACTTAGAATGAGCAATGTCCCCTGTGAAGGAGACTTCAGAATATAGCCCGGCTTGTGGCAGTGAGCTTTAGAGAGAGCAGGACAGGAGGGAAGGTCAGGGGAGGAGGGACAGTGAAGAGGGGAGAGGGACGGGCGATCAACTGGAGAGGAGAAAGACAGAGGGAGCTTTAGTGAGGTTCTGCTTCCAGGAGGGAGAAGGAAGCTCTTAACAAGCTGATCCCCCTGGGAGAAAGCAGGTGCCATAAACTTCGGGCAAGAGACCAAAGCCATTGCCCGACGGCTCTGGAGACTAAGCCAAAGCAGGCAGATTTGGGGAAAGAAGGTGAGAGTTGAGCACACAACCCCAGGGAAGGAGCCTGCCAGTGGTCTGGCAGTGTGGGCCAAAGGCAGCCTTGAGTCTGTGAGCCCAGAACCGTGAGAACTTGAACCTGAGGTGGGCCTCCAGAACTGAAGACGGGCTCGAGCGGCTGTGTGCAGCAGGTGTTACAGCCGCCAAGGAATCCTACCAGGTGCGTGGCTGCTAAAACTGTCAGCACAATGCTCTGACAGCACCAGAAAGCACCTCGGGGCCCCGACAACGTACCATTCACGATGTCCGGGACGCAGCCCAGAATTACTCAACCGACGAAGAGCCAGAGAAAGGAGGACCCATTCTCAAGGGAACAAACCATAAACAGACACCAACTCTGACGTGCCCGGGGTGCTGGGATGATCTATCAGGTGGGGACTTGAACGTGGCCAGAGTAACTACGCTCCAGAGAGAAAGGGAAACACGCTTCCGAGAAGATAGGAGATTTCGGCAAAGAAAGGAAGAAATCTAAAATTCTACCTGAAGAATCTGGCAAGGGAAGAGCAAAACAAACGCAAAGTAAGTCAAAAGAAGGAAACAGTACATGAGATGAGAGCAAAACACAGTGGAGAAAATGAAGGGCCTTGAAAAGATGAACTCCGTGTTGGGCTTTGCCAATAGGGGGCGCCGGAGGGACCCGAGGCCAGGTAGGGGAAAGGGCTTCTTTCCCGGGCTTGGTGTGCCTCTTTCCTTCCTCCCGCGGGCTGCAGGCAGGAGGCCCGGAGGTGCTTGCCCTCAGCAAAGTCCTCTGCCACCCAGCAGGCCGCTTCCTGCACACCAGCTCTGCCCCCAGCTCCCCAGCGTCCTGCACGCAGTGGCCACGGAGCACCCTTGCAGGGTGGGGAGGCCTCTTCCCAACACGCTCCTTCTTAGGGTACTTCCCTCAGCCCTAAAGATAGTAGTGGCTGCACTGCCCAATTTAGCTATTTATGCACTCCTCAGAGCTCTCTTTCACCCATCAGCAGTTAACCACCTCTTACTAGTGAGTGATCGTGTGAATTACGTCTTCCCTGTTCAGATGACTGGTGTGGTTTCTGCCCCTTGACTGGGCCGCGGCTGAAACAGATCTGGTCAGGAGTGCGGTTCATCTCCCGGTGTCTTACAAAGGCTACTTCCTAACCATCAGATTCAAACAGCATAACGCCAAGGGGCAGGCCAATAGGATGTCTTAATGGAACACCAAGATGATCAAAATCCCCCCGGACTAGCAGAGGGCAGACAGCAGGGCTGACGTGGCTCTGAGGCCAGGCAGTGCAGGGGTACCACTGGCCCTGCCAGGCAAACTGCTTCCGGGAGTCCTTGCATATCGGTATGAAGAAAGAGCAGGAGCTAGGTCAACAGCAGCATACTAAGGCTGGGGACCGTGTTGCATAAGGACACAACATCCACATAAAGATACTACATCTGGGACTAAGTCTGTGATCCGTGTAACCATCTGATTATGTTTAGGAAAGCACACGGCTGTTGTCCAAAATCCACCTGCTTTTTCTACCTTTTAGGCGAATCAAGGGGGGACGTGAGAGGTAGCCCCACTCTTGCATTTTCAAGTCTTTGATGGCGGAACCAATTTCTGTCAATTGCTCAAGGGGGCAGAACTGCTTCCGGTCTTCCGTCGTGGTAGGGAAGGAAAGTTACAGCGGACTTCCCTCAGCCCTTCTTACCACAATGGCCCCGACCCCGCGGGAGAACCCACACGGGATTCCGCCAGCTGTTAAGTAAGTCTGCTCAACTACACGTTCAGGGATCAAAACATGAAACCGACAGGCCTTGACTTCAACAGTCACCATGACTGGTCTATAGAAACCAAAGGGGGGCATCCAGGCAGAATGGAAGGTGAGCTTTTGTGGGTGACCGGGAGGGTGGCAGGACTAGTGAGGGAGCCGTGACACCGGGCGCAGTAGTAGGGGATGCCTGTCATTCTGGATTCACGAAGTGGCTGCTGCGACGTGGCACGAGTTAGGGCAATTTCTTTGCTCTCCTTCAAACACTTTTGTTTTTAGTCAGAAACACAGAAAATACGATATGGCATTTTTCCAGGAAAGTTTTAGCCTAAAAATAGGGAACAAAGACAGGAAAGACAAGAGATTACTTAAAACCAATAAATGTTCTCCAATCTCACACAGATTGCTCATCTGGCAACAGTTTCCATGGTATGCAAATATAACATACTTGGAAACATCTGCTCTGTTGAGAAATAAACTCCTGCTATATGTAACTTTCTTCCTGTAGAGATTTACGGGAAAGCCTGTGTTTTAAGGCCATACGGTGTGGTGGCTGGAAAGGTGACTGTGCGGCCAGAGTGCCTGAGTCCAAATTCCAGCCCCACCACTTGTGAGACCTGTGTGTCTTCGGGCACATTACATAACCTCTCTGTGCTTCGGTGTAAAATTGGAAGAAAAGGAGCACCGATACTCAGAGGGTTGCTTTTTGAAGACCGAATGAGTGATGAACGAGTCAATCCACGGCACTTACTGTTATGCATATCTTTAGTGTCACCTAAACAAGTAAGAATCGTAGATGTCATACTGACAAGAGAAATTCAACTTTCCTCATTCTATTATTTAAAAACGAACACTGGCGGGTGCCTGGCTGGCTCGGTCGGTAGAGCATGTGACTCTTGATCTCGGGGTCTTGGGTTCAAGCCCCACATGGGGCCTTGAGCTTACTTTAAAAACTAACAATGCACAGGGGTGCCTGGGTGGCTCAGTCAGTTAAGCACCTGACTCTCGACTTCCCCTCAGGTCATGATCTTACAGTTTGTGAGTTTGAGCCCTGTGTTGGGTTCTACGGTGACAGAATCCCTGCTTGGGATTCTCTCTCTCCCTCTCTCTTTGTCCCTACCCTGCTTGTACATGCATGCTCTCTCTCTCAAAATAAGTAAATAAACATTAGAGAACAAAAAAACTTAACATTGGACAGCTTAGGTAGAAGGAAACTAACAATCCCTGAATTTACTTGGAAGTGCTTTTAAGTAGCAAGGAAGGAGCCATACTCTTATGTCTAATACTTACGAACCGAAGGCAAGTAATACACTTACATTCAAGCTTATCAACTATAAATATGAAACAGCCTGAAAGAAATATAAAGGTTCTAGTGATTTATAGCATATCAAGGACAGACTGAGAAACTGTGTAGCCAGATTTAAGTCCTATAAACCAACAGGGACAGGGAAGAGTGAGGCATCAGCGGCCTTAATTACCCCAGCAGACAAGCGGCATCCTATAGCTCACGCTGCCTAAACAGTAACTCGGTCATCACGAAAAAGGTGCATGTCAGTATTTTACCAGAAATCAAATGCACTGACCAGTGCTTGTAAGTCAAGTTGAGCAGACGGTCTCAGGATTCAGTCGGGCAGGAATTAACATAGTACTTTATACCTTGGACAGTCGGCCCTCACAGTAATGTATCAAGAGAAACGTAGAAAGTCTTTGAAATTCTGCCCCCCCCCACCCCCCACCTTAACCCCACAGCAGACATGCTCTCAATTGCTCTCAAACTTTGTCTAATAAATTTTCCTAACACTGTCTATTCCTGTAATTGAAGGAGGGAAAAAGGCTATGCAAATATCCTGAATATAAAATATGTTAAAAGTTAGGTGACATTTATTTCTATCTCTAAAGTCTTGGAAACTGCACCTTGTTTGCCCTAATCTCAAACAGTAAGAAATTAAACGCTGCATGATAGCACCCCCTTCTGGTAACACGGTTGAAATCCCGTAACAAGACGAATTTTCCCATGACCTCTAGGATTTGAAGGGAATAGTCCTGTTTAGTGGCTATCACAGTAAGATGTGTGAGAGGCGAGAAGGGGAGGGGGCGGGTGGGAGGGTGCCCGCTCTACAAGACAGGTATGGCAACGTATCAGACGCTTGAAGACTGACACCACACTTCCATCCACAGAACCAACCTTCCATTGAGCAGCTGACACAGGTAAGGTGTGCTGCTGAAGCTAAGATCCAGAGCTGGCCGAGCTGAATCTTGCCCCTAAGAACCTTAGGGTTAACGACTGCAATCCACGAGACATGAATTGAATGTCCCGGCATCACAGACTGAAGAACCTAAATCGGACCGGGAGGTGTGAGAAGGCTTTCTCCGGGCAGCAGACCATCAAGCACAGTCTCGGAAAAGGCCATATTAATTGGATAAACACTGGAAGGGAAATTTTAGGCAAAAGGAATAGTACAACAGCACAGAGCTGAGATCATCGTAACGTGTTTGGGGGGAAAATGCTGCTCGGCATGACTCAAGCAAAGCATCTGTGTTGAAGACTAGCAGAGAGAGTAGACAAAGGCCGTGTCATGCTAGGTCATACATGCTAGGTTAATGAGTTTAAACTTTAAAAGCTATAGCTTTTTTTATAGCCAAAAATGATTTTAAGTAACCAAGGATCGAGGTCTGATACAGATTTCGGAAACACTTTTCAATGGTTTTAAGGTTAGAAATACTTCTGAAGTCAGACTAAATATCTAGTGGGCATCAGGCATATGTCCTAAATGGATGAGATAATTCAGTAAAGTAACTTGAAAACCAAACTAAACAACTCTAAGACATGACTTTGAAAGCGTAAAGGAAAAGTTGCAGAAGTTACGTGAAACCGCTCATAATTACCTTTTAAACTCATCGTGGTAGAATTCAGACTTGCAAGTGACCATCTCACTGCCCTGGATGTCTTCACGACTTCTGACTCCCCCAAAAACATACAGTTCCATGGCAACTCCACAGGCCACAGCTCCAAATCTGAAAGGCCACACAGAGCATATCAGCTATTGGATTTACAACCCATGGTTGTAAATGGATTGATTCCCTAACTCCTCTTATGCTTGTTGTAACACCGTGACATACAGGGTTTCATGAATATGTGGGTCTTCCTTTTTAGGAAATGGTTTATTCATTCACTTTTAAAAAAATTTATTTATTTATTTATTTATTTTTTATTTAATATGAAATTTATTGTCAAATTGGTTTCCATACAACACCCAGTGCTCATCCCAACAGGTGCCCTCCTCATTGCCCATCACCCACTTTCCCCTCTCCCCCAGCCCCCATCTACCCTTAGTTTATTCTCAGGCCTTAAGAGTCTCTTATGGTTTGCCTCCTTCCCTCTCTGTAACTTCCCCCCCTTCCCCTCACCCTTTATTTATTTTTAAGAGAGAGAGACAGAGACAGAGAGAGTGGGCGGGGGAGGGGAGAGACAGAGAGAGACGGAGACAGGATCCAAAGCAGGCTCCGCACTGTCAACGCAGAGCCTGACGTGGGGCTGAAACTCATGAACCATAAGATCATGACCTGGGCGGCAATCAGACGCTTAACTGACTGAGCCACCCAGGTGCCCCTCATTTACTTTTAGAGAAACCAAATGCCAAGTCAAGACAAAGGTTCATTTGAAAGAAAGGGGGGATCTACAAAGTCCACGTCCACGCTCTCCTACCTTCTCTCTTTTAGCGGACAAATAGCAGTCCACTGCTGGGTCCTTGGGTCGTAACATTCCACAGATTCGAAGAGTTTTCCATATGATCCTCCGCCCATGGCATAGATTTTCTTTTTCATAGCTGCATAGCAGCCAATCTGAAAGGAGAAAGCAACAGAGGGGAGGCAAGACTGGTTATTCAAGTTAAACAAAGGCTACCTTTAGTCTAGAGGGTACCCTAGGGTATCTGGGAAAGGATCTGATTTTTAAAAAAAATTTTTTTTTCGATGTTTTTTATTTATTTTTGGGACAGAGAGAGACAGAGCATGAACGGGGGAGGGGCAGAGAGAGAGGGAGACGCAGAATCGGAAACAGGCTCCAGGCTCCGAGCCGTCGGCCCAGAGCCTGACGCGGGGCTCGAACTCACGGACCGCGAGATCGTGACCTGGCTGAAGTCGGACGCTTAACCGACGGCGCCACCCAGGCGCCCAACATTTATTTATTTTTGGGACAGAGAGAGACAGAGCATGAACGGGGGAGGGGCAGAGAGAGAGGGAGACACAGAATCGGAAACAGGCTCCAGGCTCCGAGCCGTCGGCCCAGAGCCCGATGCGGGGCTCGAACTCACGGACCGCGAGATCGTGGCCTGGCTGAAGTCGGACGCTTAACCGACTGCGCCACCCAGGCGCCCCAAGGATCTGATTTTTAATAGTCAAACTATGGTGTTTTCCAACCTCACAAACACAGGATTTTAAAAACGAGAAGAAGAGGAAGCACACATATTGTTTGTTAAACTCCATCTAATACTATTACACTGAGATATACAAATACCCTAAGTTTTTAAAGTTTATTTATTTATTTATTTACTTATTGAGAGAGAGAGAGAAGAGAAGAAGGGAGGGAGAGAGAGAGAGAGAGAGCACATAAGTAGAGGAGAGGCAGAGAGAGAAAGAATCCGAAGCAGGCTCCGCACTGTCCATGCAGAGCCTGATGCGGGGCTTGATCTCACAAACCGTGCGACCATGACCTGAGCCGAAATCAAGAGCCGGACACTTAACAGACTGAGCCACCTGAACCACCCGGGCGCCCGAAGCCTAGTTGTTAAGGGGGCTTTCCAGGCTCTCCATTCTTCCACCACTCTTCGAAGATTCCAAGATTTAGATTCCATCTTGAACGGATGTCACTTAGTTCCTGCTCCGAAGTGAGCAGGGACTGATAGTGGGAACCCAGCACTTGAGCTGTAAATACCCACGGGACTGCCCGAAGGTCTGGCGTGATCAAGAGCCCCTCCGTCCCACACCAGGGAACGGGGGCCCTGTCTTCACTCTACTCAGTCTGCAACGGCGGTTCTTGCCTGCAGACTGCGTCTCCTCAGGCCTGAACAATGATTGAGAAAACAGGTCTGGAAGACCTGCTCGCTTCCTAGGACAGCGCCCTCGGGACACATCTGGCAAGCACGGGTGTGGACACCGCAGGGCCCACCATCAGGGTGAGCACTCACACGCTATCCTGGCGGACGGCTGGTAACAGAGGCGAGCCACCGACAGCGACAGAAGTTCGCGACACTCGTTCTTCTAACGCTGTTGATCCTACTAAAGGGCGTGTGTGGGAAACGAGCAAACGCTAACTTTAAAACCCAACGAGTAATCCCAAGACGTGGTTCTCACCTTTCTAACCATGGTCAGGTCAGGTTGCTTTGTCCAGGTTTTAGAATAAATGTCGTAGCGCTCCATGGAGATCAGCTCTTTCTCACCATCTTCTCCTCCTAAAATGTACAGCATTCCATCTATCTCCACAATTCCAAAATTATGCCGCGGCTGAAAAGACAGCAAAGGTCTCTGCACACGGAAGGCCAACTGCCAGACTGAAAGCAGGTAGCCACACGCTATTACAAATTACAGATACCATGATATTCCAGAGTTCCAGGCTCAAAGCCTTCTCTCTCAGATATTTGTGATTTCCCTGGCAGCTCACCCTTCTGCCACAACAGACAAAGAACCCCCATCCCGGAGCGATTCCGAATAAGGGAATCACCCATGTGATAAATTCACTGGTAGAATCATTATTTCTCACTCGCCGTGGCTCACAACGACAGTAGCTTCTGGGTGAATAAAATTATCCGTGTTTAGGTAAGTGTTTCCAGGTTGGTGTGAAAGCCAAGTAAGAGCCACAGCAACAGCGCTGCCTGAGGCTGGGAGAGGCATGGGGAGGCCAGGCTCACGCTAAGGCCATCTGGAATGACAGAGGCCTGAGGTAGCTCACACTCGTTTGCCAGCAAATACTTCCTTAGCGTCCCCGCTGTGCCCGGGATTGTCGCAGCACTGAAGATAGAGCCCTCAGCACACAGACAAAATCCCCGGCCACCAAGGAGTTTGTGGGAACACTAAAAATGTCCAGCACGTGAGAAGGTGCTGTGCCTCACGAAGAGAAAGAAAACAGGAAGTGTGGTGGGAGCTGAGGGGCCGACGGAAGGCCTCCTGGAGAATGCTGTGAGGACACTGAGGGAAACAAGGAGCGAGGTGCAAGGGCATCTGGGAAAGGTCCCAAAGCAAGAGCGTCTGTAGGCTGGAGAAAGGCACAGGGAGGAGCGGGAAGGTGGGCACTAGCACAGTGGGGGTGGGGGGCGTGTGGCAGGCTCCCTGCTTCTCCTCTCACATCTCTGCAAATGCAAAACAAAAAGCGCTAAAGGGAAGAAAGACACCCTCTCAAAGCAAATGAAAAAGCTTTTTACCTCATTCATTGGCGGCAATGCAGTCCACGTATTTGCATCTGGGTCGTACTTTTCTCCTGAGCTCAGGGTCTGCTTATTTTCATCTTGGCCCCCAAATACAAACAAGAATCCCTCTGCAAAAATCAAATGAGACACACAAGGAAGTTGAAACTTTGGTCTCCACCCCCCTCCTGCCGAATATAAACGCCCCAGCTGTAGAGACAGTATGTGGAGACAACTTCTCTAAGTACAACAGCAGTGGGTGTGAGGTCTTGACCACAGTTCACTGGATCCTTAGTGAGGGAGCCTAATCACATCTGAGAGTCACTCTGACTATTGTAGCTCCCTCAGCACCCGAGTGCGTTCCCACTGCCCTACAGCATACAACCAAGACTGACACCGCCCATGCAGACACTGGGCAGCCGCATCAATTCTATTTCCCCTTTGTGACTCTCAAACGGCTTCTCATCTACAGCCCACGTCCGCTCGTTCAAGACCCAGGAGCACTCAGATCCAGGGCACCGTGGGCACTTCGTATTCAAGACAGGATCTAAGAGTCACTGTTCAACTTCCTGTTTCAGGTAATGGTGGATCCGGTTATTTATACCAATTCTTGTGCAACACAGCTAACCTCCTGGACCAAACAGTTTTGAAATGAAATAATCTTCTGAAAAGAGAAGAAGCCAACAGGACAGTATGGCAAAGCTTGAGATAAAGCGGGAGCTGGAGAGGTTACCAATCATGGAAACCATTTTGCTCTGAGGGCATTTACCAATCTGGGCAATTTCCAACCTATCCTGTAAGGCTTTGAGGGCATGAAAAAGACAGAAATCAAAACCCCAGGCCCATAGAAAGTGTGGCTTCTGGCAGGGGAGCCTCTCCCAAGTTCAACCAGAACCAGAACCCAGATTTAAATCTCCTTGCTTGTCTGGAAGACCTCAGGGTTTGCATCTGATTTCCAGTAATTCCAAATTTATAGTGTTTACAGGCAACTGGAAGAAACAAACGTAAAACTTGTGTGGAAGAAAGTACCTTTATCTAATCTTTAGATTAGAATATTCTAAGATTATAGAGCACCAAGTTATTCCTATAAACACTTTTTAATAAAATGACCAGCACCCACCCAAAGATACTAGGACATAGAAAGCAGACTATGAAGAAGAACCGGCAACAGAAGACAATAGGAAGCAGCCTTGCAGAGACTTCAAATTTCAAATACTGGACTAATCAGAAAGCCAACAAAATGACAAAGCTTACTATGTTTAAAAACTGAAAGACACATTTTAAGATAACTCTTGGGAAAAGGGGACTACAGAAGTGACACAGTGGATTTAAAAAAGATCTAAAGAGAATTTCCAGGAATACAAAAAGAAAAAAAACTAGATTACAAAAAAAATCCAGTAGGTTGGTTTAATGGCGGATCTGTCAGTGTTAAAGAGAGCACTCATTAAATGGAGGGTACATCAAAAGAAATCACAAAGAGGGCAACACATGGAAAGACAAACACATGGAAAACAAAACAAAATGAAGGCAGGAGGCTGAGGACAGAGCAAAAAGGAGTAGCCATGTTTAACCTGACTTCCAAAAAGCAGGAGGAGAGAGGACAATGGAAGAAAGGCGATATTTAAAGACATGAACATGAATAAGAATTTTCCACATTTGAGGAAAGGCCAAGCCACAGAGTGAAGATGCCCTGAAATTCTATACCCAGCACAAGTATCCATTAGGAATGAAGTCAAAATAATGACATTTTTAGACAAACAAATCCAAGTGTTTGCTACCCGTAGACCCACATTAAGGGAAATTCAAGAGGATGAACTTCAGGGAGAAGGAAAATAATCCTAGAGGGAAGGTCTGAAGAAGAAGAAAGAAAAACAAAGAAAGTGGTGGATAGGCCGGTAAACAGACACTCCATAGATACATATATAAAACATAGATGAATAAAACATGTTTATATGTAAATATTTATTCATAAAGTCCTATTTTAATACTGCAAGACTGTGGAACATGAAAAACAGCAGAAATCCACTTAGACTTTGATAACTTAAGAATACAGGCTATGGTTTCTATGATGACTTTCAAAGGAATATAGACAAAGACTATAACTTCTAACCTGGAAGAGAGGGAAAAAAGTGAACGACAAAAAAAAAAAAGCCCATCAGTTAAAGCAAAAAAGAGGGGGCACGGGCAGGAACAGGAACCACTCGGTCACCTCACAGACACACTCACTACAGCTGGACACAACCCCATCCTCGCTGTTCAATGTTTCTGAAGCACCAACCCCTCCAGGAAATCTTGCAAAATTCATGACACTGGAACCACAGTGGTGGGTGTGTGTGTGTGAAAATCACAAATATATATACATACTATGGGAAGAAAATGTGAGGAAGCTAATTCTGAGAAGACAGAACAGGGAAATCAGACCCACATCCTGTTGGCTACACCGCTGCCTCCCGCTGCTTATTCCTAACAATTAACTTCAATAACCTTGGAACCCACAAAATGATTCCACTTCTGTCCTATGGTTTAGCTTTGGCCAGCTCTATAATCTGGTACAGCTTTCAAAATCTTTAAAGCAATGGTAGCGGGCAAGCAGAGACTATATAAGAAGAGGGGTTCCAGGAAGATGATTGACAGTAATTAGAATTTAGTGAAATGGCACCTGTGGGTGAGCCCAAGCGGGCAGGCCCAGGTGCAGAGAAAAGCAGCCAACAGTCAGAAGGCAGCAAGTACAACCTTTCCCATAACCTCGCGGGAGGGCTTTGAATGATGTGGAGCTGTTTTCAAACTTGCAAAGGTCAGTGAAAGATACTTTCTATTGTAATGTAATTTGAAGGCTTTGAAGGAAAGTAATATTTTCTGAAGTCTCACACGAAATGTCTGCTTTCACATAACAGCTTTACTTTTGATACAGTTACTATAATTCTGAATGGCATGAATTTCAAAAATGGGGCTGGTGTGGCTCAAAGGAATTCTGTGTTCAGGGTGTGGCCACACAGGCAACTGATGGGAAGAGTCACTGAGTCCTGCTTTTTCATCAGTTACATCATCAGGGAAAATGCTCCTCTACTAAAATTCTCAAAAATAGCTCGGTATGAGAGATTCAGGAGCAATAAAGACTGACAGAAGACACTCTCCTCCTTACAGAGTCTCGAAGGCTAGAGCTAGACAGAAGATGTCACCAGAGAGATAATACAATTATCTCTCAAAATTAAACTTAAATCTTTACAAGGTTTTGCGTCATTCTGTACAACCCTGACATTACATATTACTTGATCTTGTGTTTAAATAAAATTGACCACAGAATGGTACCTGCTGAGAGAACTCCGTGGTTAATTCTTGGCATGCTTAAAGGGGCCAGTTCAATCCAAAGCTGCCTATTAGGGTCATAAAGAGGGCACATACATCGCATCGCTGCTGTTGGTTTCCGGGAACTAAGGAAATAAATAATTGATTAGCAGTTAAAGTGCTTTATATAGTTCTGCTTACAATAACGATGACTAGTTTCATTGCTCTCGAGAACGCTTAAAACATTTTTAAAACTCTATTGCTATGATGTTTAGATACCAAAAACAACACTATGAATCCCTGCTCGCGTGGAAATAGCTCTCCCCTTACACGACTGTTGAAACGATTCACGTCCAATACTCACACTCTCTCTTCTCCACCCACAGTCACAATGCACTCGGAGTAACCCCGCGGCTTGAAGTTCGCCAGCATGGCCTCCCCCTGCTGCGGCTGACTCAGAGGTATGTTGCTGCACTCCTTGACGATTTCTCGCACCAACGGTTCGTTCAGCATCTGTTCCCGTAAGTAGCTGGAGTCTAACCCTGAAACCCAGAGCGCTGACATCACGTCCTTCATGTGGACCTGCACGACAGGGTAGAAAGAATGGGGAGAAAAACAATGAAGGATGCAGCACACAGTGTTTAGAACATCCCTCTTCTGGCTCACAGAGACCTGAAATGATTAACAGCTCATCGGCGGGCAAGTCACAAGCGCGGGCGCTGCATGAATATGCTTTGCCGGCCCTTTTCCTTTCTACTTCCCACGGCCTTAATAAATAATACAAGTTTAACTTGAAAAATAATCAGTTCTGGGGTGCCTGAGTGGCTCAGTCGGTTAAGCGGCCGACTTCGGCTCAGGTCATGATCTCGTGGTCCGTGAGTTCAAGCCCCGCATTGGGCTCTGTGCTGACAGCTCAGAGCCCGGAGCCTGTTTCAGATTCTGTCTCCCTCTCTCTGACCCTCCCCCATTCATGCTCTGTCTCTCTCTGTCTCAAAAATAAATAAACGTTAAAAAAAAAAAATTTTTTTTAAAAAAAAAAGAAAAATAATCAGTTCAGATTTATATCTGATACAGCACCAAGAAGTTTCAAGCGGCTTTCTTTACACCCTGAAGGGTCACCTTACCAACGGGAAACCTTGGAGCTAGGCTGGAGTGGCCTTATTTCACACGGCTGGATGTGCTGGGAGTTCAATCACATTTACGGAAACGTTACACACAGTAATAGCTTGATTCGATATGGTGCAACAGGCAATGAAAATGGAGCAACACTAATATTACAAGATTGGGACGCCTGGGTGGCTCAGTCAGTTGAGCGTCTGACTTCAGTTCAGGCATGATCTCGCGGTCCATGAGTTCGAGCCCCACATCGGGCTCTGTGCTGACAGCTCAGAGCCTGAAGCCTGTTCCAGATTCTGTGTCTCCCTCTCTCTCTGCTCCTCCCCCACTCACGCTCTGTCTCTCAAAAATAAATAAATGGTAAAATAAATAAATAAATAAATAAACATTACAAGAAAAATATATAAAAGCCACAGTTCACAAGAATCCTGAGTACTCTGTGTTTCTTCATTATTGTTAAAAAATATCTAACATGTATAGTATGAATTATATACTTTTCACAATGGATCATTAAACTTGAACTGACGGCAGCATTCTACACACGAGGCGAAACTCCTTAATGAAGAGTTTTTCTTGATTTGGCAACAGTCGTTTTAGAGTATACTCTTCTGTATCCTGAGTCATACATAACAGCCTTTAAGATATGAAGTCTGTAAGTCTTCGAACCAAAGGAGGAAGAAATGCCTCTTGTTTCCCTGGCAACCTCATCACTTGAAGAAGAAAGGAAGGGGCAGCTAGTGACGGTGGTCTCCACGAGCAGCAGTGAACTGAGAACGCTCCTATCTCCTTTCCTCATCCACCCGCCTAATGTGGAAAAGAGAGCGCTAACTACCGCACTGAGACTACAACCATACAGCAGCGTGTATTTCTGTATCATACCATATAAGAGTTTCTATCTATAATATAGTAGTCCATCATTTCTACAGAATTAGAAGTTAATTCTACAGAATTAGAATTAAAAGCCTACAGAATTAAAAGTTTTTTTTTTTTTAATTTATTTTGAGAGAGAGAGAAAGAGAGGGAGAGAACGTGAGTGGGGAAGGGCAGAGAGAGAGGGAGAATTCCAAGCAGGCTCCACGCTGTCAGAGCAGAGCCTGATGCGGGGCTTGAACCCACAAACCGTGAGATCATGACCTGAGCCAAAATCAAGATTCAGACGCTCCACTGACTGAGCCACCCAGGTGCCCCAACGGCCCTACAGAATTTTCACTAGAACCTCAGTCAACAGTTACGGAGAACAATTAACAATGCAATGATACATTCTGAAAACTACTTTAAAACCTGACATATGGGGCGCCTGGGTGGCGCAGTCGGTTAAGCCTCCGACTTCAGCCAGGTCACGATCTCGCGGTCCGTGAGTTCGAGCCCCGCGTCGGGCTCTGGGCTGATGGCTCGGAGCCTGGAGCCTGTTTCCGATTCTGTGTCTCCCTCTCTCTCTGCCCCTCCCCCGTTCATGCTCTGTCTTTCTCTGTCCCAAAAATAAATAAAAAACGTTGAAAATAAATAAATAAATAAAATAAAACCTGACATAGTTCTTTTTTTGCATACAGTAATCGATGCTGGAGGCTATAAATATTGGACTCAAAGCTCTGTGATTTCCTCCGGCCCCCAGTGTAGAAACAATGTGGATCTAAAGCCTGATATTCTCTGAGACCCTTCCTCTGCAGCTGTCGCTCCCAGACTCATCCCATCTAGAACTGCATCACCATGAAGACAGCAGAGAGCTCTCCTGCCTTCTGCTGAATGGTGTCCATCACCCAGGGAGAGCCCCCTCCCCTCACCCGTCTGCCAGAGCCTGTGTGCCCCCTCTCGCTCCATGGCCTCTGTCAGAGGCCCGCACGGGTTAGCCCAGTAATGGTGGACAGAAGGATGCTGAACAAAAGAGTGGGGGCGCTGAATTTCTATAATCTCCAGCCTAAGCCTGAAATGCATTTTCCCATTAAAGACAATGTACAAGAGAGATCACGTTCCTTACAAGTACTAAAGGTTTCATTGGTATATTACGAGTTATGTGAGCTTTTGCAGTGCGGTCTGAAGAAACAATGGCTCCAATGATCCTATGCAAAGATGTACCACAGACACCTTTTATTTTTTTAAATGTTTTACTTATTTTTGAGAGAGAGAGAGAGAGAGCAAGAGTGAGCAGGGGAGGGGAAGACGGAGAGGAAGACAGAGGATCTGAAGGGGGCTCTACAATGAGAGTGGAGAGCCTGATGTGGGGCTCGAACTCACGAACCGTTCGATCATGACCTGAACCAAAGTCCAACGCTTAACCGACTGAGCCACCCAGGCGCCCCCCCACAGACATCTTTTAGATCACAACTTTGTAAGTCCATCAGGCTGAAGGGGAAAGACAACACATCTATTCTGTGGATTAAATAAACAAATGAATGACATAAGTAAGTAAGAAGGCAAATTAGACCATGTTATACCCCACAGGTACCTTTCTTAGCTCTGTATCGTGTGCTATCCACCGGATCACTGCTTCAAACACGTATCTTTCATTACCAACATTTAACTTCTCCAGAGAAATCACTTCTTTAAGCTTCTGTGGACTGAGTTCTAGGAACTCTTCTGTGCTGCTGACGTCTCGGAAATGAGTCTCCAGGTACTCCGTGGCCAGGTAATGGACGTGGTGGAGGCAGTAATGAAGTGCAAAGTCGCGGATACCGATGCAGTTCTCTGCGGCAATGCAGCCTTCTAAAAACTCACAGCACAGAGTTTTCAGATCCGTCAGCAGGAGCAGGTCCGCTGCCTGCACAACATCTTGGATTGTGTCTTCGCTCAGCCGGATCTGCAAGAGTATCATCAATATTTTACATTGGAATGTACAGATTGAAAACCCAAACCGCTAACCTATTAGGCCGAACCACACGAAAGCTCCACTTTTGTAGGTCAAAGATGATCGAATGAATATTGGCAACGTCACACGGTCCAGCCTAGGGCTTCTTTGTCAAGAGGAGTTCGAGGGCACCCGGTGAACCCTCACAAAACATGAGCAGCATGTGGCCGGCTGACTTTTCCCAGGGCTTCCCTTGCTTTACTGACATGAACCACCATGAACCCTCCGCAGGCGAACCGTCCACCCTGCTCACTTCCAGGCCTATGTGCTGGGAGTGGACAGGTCCGCATTCTGTGGTCAACTGAAGGAGGTTTCTTTAAATGCCAGCCCTGAAACTGTGGCACATCTTGCCTCCAGATGTATCACATTCCGTCTTTTGCCAGATGGCACGTCAGACACGCCACTCTAGCCCCTTGGCGAGGGGAGGGCCACGCTGCCCGAGAACCTCATTCCCAATGCCAAACATCGCACTCGGTGCGACCCGTGCACTCTGGTCTCAAAGGTACTCTCTGGCAGAAATCCCTAAGGTAGTATTTCTTGTTTATCGTTACGAATTTCGCTTTTCCTTAATCTTCTGATTCTTCTTCCTCCACCCACTTGACAGTTTCTGCACGCAACATGGAGGCGACGTAAAGAAACAAGTCTCTACAAGACTGCCACCATCACAACAGTCCAGATTCTCCTCTCCCAAAGAATGGATGCTTCTCCCACCCTCGGAAATGAGAGGGAGGGATTCCAGGTTACAGGACCACAGGGAACATTTTACACATTCTGTACCACAGATGCAGAAAAAGAATGTATGACTGCCAATCACCTTAGAAAGTGAGCAACACACTGTGGAAAGAAGTGTGTCGAGTAGGTCACAAGTAGGGAAACCTTTCCCTTTTACTTGAGGTGTTCAATTCAGCCACAAAACAGTGGCTAGTGGTACACCAGTCAGATACACGCATGTGAAAACACCACGAAATTCCATCTCAATTAAGACTAGACTGTCAAATCAAGAGTTCGTTATAACTTATGCTGCAACTATGGTTTTAAACCATAATTAATTTAAATTGGGGACAAAAAACACAGAAGTCAATCTATAAATAAGGTTTCAAGATTCAAATCCAAGCCTGAAAAGGAATATGCTCTTATTGGCTTATAACTTATAGCTGCTGCTGAGCTGATTTTAAAAGTGAGATGAGAGGCTGGTCCTCAGCCTGGTTTTGTGATGCTCCCAATTTTGTGATGCTTCGGTATTTTAAGGACCATCCCAAAATTAATCTAAATTCATTTATTTTTAACAATCACACACAAAACCTTACATGCCCACAACCCCCCCCCCCCGCCCCCCACCTAGCACTCAGAGGAAAGAGAAGAGTGTTCAGAGAAAAGAAAAGGGGAGGACATCATGAAATTAACCCAAAACCTTCAAAAGGAATGACAATCACCAAGGTTGACCAAATGAGTATATTCAGAGAAGGTAAGCAGTGCGTCCAGAATGCTTAGAAAACATGGAGGAGATGGCTCTTACAAACGAGAAAGGTAAAACAAGATGAGGAAGGAATAAGGGAGAGAGTAGGAGAGAAGCTCTCAAAAAGACTCAAGATAAAATGCATTCTCACATAACTAAATGTAAGATATGCTATGTTCCTCCTGTCATAAGCCAGCCCTGGCGCTCACCTACGGTCATTCTTGGGAGCCCTCGTGCTACATTTCAAACCACGTAATCAGGGACTAGGGGCTTGAGGATGGCGAAGAAAAAGAAAGAAGTCTAATCACTCACTTTCTTCGCTGGGCTTCATTAAATCCCCCAGAAATGGAAGTGGGCACAGAGAGCAAAGGGACACGGGCAAGAACAGGGTACAGCAGGGATATTGGTCCTACCGAGGCAACAGGAGCCAGGAATCATGAATACAGGTGCCTGCCATTAGAGTAAATCTCAAACTCTTTATTTCTACAAAATAAACTCCCACCGCCCAACGAAGCTCCCATTTCCAGGCTATGGGTACAGAGTAAGATGGGGATTAAGATTTAAAAACAAACAAACAAAAAAAGACAGCCGTGGAAGGAGCACCCAGTTTCTTCCTCTCTCACGATGGAAGGTGGAGGTCGGAATGATAAATACAAAAACCGGTACGGGGTGAAGATTCTACCCAGCCTGCTCTTAAGAACAGAGCCCGGCAAGAACAGCGTTGGGTGCCATTCCCAGCAGGAGAGGCGCGTCACACGGACAATGACAGATGAAGAGGGTGGGGCTGCTCCGTCACAGAATGATGAAGGAGACCCTGACCTTGAGAGGCTTCTCCTTAGTCTTCCTCCCTGTGTGTCTCATCATACCTGCCCACTGAAGATGTAATCCAGGATCTCTCTCATAACCATTACCGATATCCCTTCAAGTTCAATCTTATAGGTTGATCCATCATCTTTTGGAGGATTATAGTTTAACTTTGTCCTAAGAAAGGGAAAAAAATGTAAAATTTCTATGAAAGAACAGACATAGCTGTAAATATTTATGCAGTAAAACTCTATAAAGTAGATTATTTATCAACATATGAACCCCAGCTGGGAAATGTAGCTTCTTAACTTTAGGTTAATATACAGATATTTTTATAACTTTCAACTACAAAACACTTGTTCCAGGGTTCAGAACGACTTCTTAAAAACCAAAACAGACAACCACAGAACTGAGATCCACCTGAGCAAGGATCTCTGTCTACTTCACCTCGGGAGACCCACCCCATTAGGCTTATTCTTTTCATGTATTTAATTACCTAATTATTTTCAATAATGTAACAAGGACCCCACGAGCCTACCACCCAAAACAAAAGCTGGGACCTTGACTTCCACCTGCTCCTACCCACACATTCCTTCTCCCCATTCACCCCTCTGCAGTGACTATCCATCCTAAATCCTGGGTTCCATCTTCCTTTGCTTCGTTGTTATTCCTGTACCCACGGAACCGCTCTCCTGGGGGTTGCAGCCGCAGCACCCTCGCCACACAGGTGCTGAATACCTCCTCTTGTTTGTGGCCACGTGCGTTTCCTCTTCTGCAAAACACACGCTATGTTCAAGTCTCTTGTTCATTTTTTTAAATTGGGCTCATTGTCTTTGTATTGAGGTGGGGGAGTTCTGTATTATATTCTTGATACTAATCCTTCGGCAGGCTTCGCACTTTTGTTAAAGGTAATGAAGAATGTGAAGAATTTTTTCACAGTGAATGCTTTTTAGGTCTTGTTTAAGAGCTGGGACCTTACTTGACGTCTAAAAGATGTTTGTAACTTAGCAGTGAACCTAAATTTGACTTAAGATCCCAACCCCACCCCTGGAGGCTGGGAACTGGTCGTAAGGGGCAGCTGTGGAAGGAGGGTGAGTCATGAGCAGAAAACACACGCAGGGTGACGGTGGTGACAAGGAGTCGAATTCCCAGGTCCTACCTCCACGTACCTATGCGACTCCCCGTGAGGCCCTCCCCAGCGTCAGCGGAAGTAAGTGATTTACACCCTGAAGGGTGTAAGACTGAGGCTAGGTCTGGACAGGGGGAATATCAGGCACGTTTGAGGGTGGGTATATACTGCACCAGAAACGGAGAGAGCAAAGACTTGTTTACATACTGAATGCTGCAACCATCAATCTTTTCCCCCTCAATTCTGCCCTTAAAATGTTAAAAAACCAGACCTACATTCTCCACACAAAAATACCTGGAAGATTTGATCGGCCCTGAAAGCAAAGGCCCAAAGATAAGGACATAGGTCTACCCCAAGAGCACATGACTTCAAAATTCTGAAGGAAAATTATTTCCCACCTACATTTTTATAACCAGCCAAATGTCAGGATAGGGCAGATATTTTCAGCTGTACATGGTCTCAAAACAAACGATCTCCCATGCGGCCTTCTCAGTGTGCTGCTGGAAAACGTGCCCCAACAAACAAGCGAGTACGTCAAGAAAAAGGAAGATTTCAGTCATGGAAAGACATGACCCAACTCTGGGAAGAAGTGCAGTGAATGCAGGGAATGGTGCAGAATGGTCTTAGGGCAACAGCTGTATACAAGCAGAAGGAAGCCAGTCCATCCTGGTGCCAGCGGGAAGCCTTGGGAAGCCTTGGGAAGCCTTGGGAAGCCTTGGGAGCCCCTGAAGACCCCGAGAAGATGAAACTGATGGGACAGATAATATATCTGGAGGTGCGAAGAAGATACGCAGACAGCCTTGTTTCCTCCCTGTATTTCAGGTCTGCTGTTGCCCCTACAGTTCCTATTGAAATAAATTGTTTTACTCAAAAGGTATTTCAGGGGCACCTCGGAGGCTCGGTCGGTTAAGTGTCCGACTTTGGCTCAAGTCATGATCACAGTAAATGAGTTTGAGCCCCGCATCCGGCTTGTTGCTGTCAGCTTGGAGCCTGCTCCTGATCCTGTCTCCCTCTCTTTCTCAAAAAGAAAAAAGAAAAAAACATTAAAAAATAAAAAATAAGAGGCGCCTGGGTGGCTCAGTCGGTTGAGCGGCCAACTTCGGCTCAGGTCATGATCTCGTGGTCTGTGAGTTCGAGCCCCGCGTCAGGCCCTGTGCTGACAGCAAGCTCAGAGCCAAGGGGCCTGCTTCAGATTCTGTGTCTCCCTTTCTCTCTAGCCCTCCCCCGTTTGCACTCTCTCTCTCACAAGTAAATAAACATTAAAAAAAAAAAAAAAAAAGTTAACTATACTTTAAGAAAAAAAAGGGCCGGGGGCGGGGGGGCGGTGGTGGTGGTGGTGGGTGCCTGGGTGGGTCAGTCGGTTGAGCGTCCTACTTTGGCTCAGGTCAAGATCTCACGGTTCATGAGTTCAAGCTCCACATCAGGCACACTGCTGTCAGTGTGGAGCCCACATTGGATCCTCTGCTCCCCTCTTTCTCTTCTCCTTCCCCGCTCATGCTCTGTCTGTCTCTCTCTCTCTCTGTCTCTCAAAAAATAAACATAAAAAAAAGTTCACTATACTGTCATGTGTGTTCACAATGAAGGATCCCTTTTAACGAGTACAGTTTTCTCTCAGCAGGTGGAAGTGAGAAATGGCTAAGAAAGAGTCCTGTAGATATGAGCACTATTTCAGACCTCTCTAAAAGCAGATCCTTTCTGGGGCGCCTGGGTGGCGCAGTCGGTTAAGCGTCCGACTTCAGCCAGGTCACGATCTCGCGGTCCGTGAGTTTGAGCCCCGTGTCGGGCTCTGGGCCGATGGCTCGGAGCCTGGAGCCTGTTTCCGATTCTGTGTCTCCCTCTCTCTCTGCCCCTCCCCCGTTCATGCTCTCTCTCTGTCCCAAAAATAAATAAAAAACGTTGAAAAAAAAATTTAAAAAAAAGGGGCGCCTGGGTGGCGCAGCCGGTTAAGCGTCCGACTTCAGCCAGGTCACGATCTCGCGGTCCGTGAGTTCGAGCCCCGTGTCAGGCTCTGGGCTGATGGCTCGGAGCCTGGAGCCTGTTTCCGATTCTGTGTCTCCCTCTCTCTCTCTGCCCCTCCCCCGTTCATGCTCTGTCTCTCTCTGTCCCAAAAATAAATAAATAAATAAATAAATAAATAAATAAATAAATAAATAAATAAATAAAACAAACAAAAAAAAAACTTAAAAGCAGATCCTTTCAAAGCCCACGAAAAACGAATCACTGTACTATCGAAGTCTCTCAACGTCTGAAGGCTAAATCACAAAGCTTTATAATGGTTTAAATTCCGATCCCTACACCTGCCACACGTCTCCCTACCCTGCTTCTGATCTCTCCTGGTACCGTCTGTGCACATTCAGTTCCTACCCGTCTCGTAAAGATTGGTTTCACTGCCAGTTCTACAAAAAGTGCTTCTCGGTCACTCCATCCTCCACAGGCTGCACCTCTGCCCTCACCTCCATGCACGTAAAAATAATTTCTCCTGCTATAAATTTCCCAAGCACTTTATCTTACGGGTTCATCAAGTTCTGTTTTTATTGCAATATTTAAGTACATACCCCATTTCCTATCTATTTAACTGGAAGCTCCTTGAGGCCAGAGTCCTCTTTATCACCATAACTCTACAATGTAGCCCAGCAGTTTGCAAAGAACAGACCTTCAACAATTATTTGTAAAATACGTGTTTGAATTGATAGCGGTTTCTCAAGTGCTATCACAGGAGATCTCCTTCCTGCGTGATGTCAGGTACGGTGAAGCGGAACCAGAAGCAGCATGAGGAAGAACTTCTAATTATGTCACCCGTCCGACACTGAAAGGACTGAAGCACGGGGCTCCTCAAACTTCAGCATTCATAAGAGCCACCCAGGGGTCTTGATTCAGAAGGTCTGTGCGGGGCCTGAGTGTCTGCATTTGTAACAAGGTCTCAGGCGGAGCGGATGTTGCTGGTCTCCAGACCCCTCTGAGTGGCCAACGGATGCTTCTCAAATTCCCCATGGTGGGTTTGGTACGTCCCAGATGAATATCTTGTGAAATATGTATATAATGAGGAGGGGCACCGGGGTGGCTCAATCGGTTAAGGGTCCGACTTCGGCTCAAGTCATGATCTCGCGGTTCGTGAGTTTGAGCCCCGCATCGGGCTCTGTGCTGACAGCTCAGAGCCTACCTCAGATCCTGTCTCCCTCTGCCCTTTCCCTGTTTGTGCTCTCTCTCTCTCTTAAAAGTGAACATTAAATAAACAAACATTAAAAAGAAATATAACGGGGATATAATGTACCACATGGCGACTACAGTTCATTGTACTGCATATTTGAAAGTTGCTAAGAGAGTAGACCTTAAAAATTCTCATCACAAGAAAAAAAAATTGGAATTATGTAAGGTGACAGCTGTTAACTAGACTTGCTGTGGCTATCATTTTACAATGTGTACAAGTATCAAATCATTATGTTGTACACCAGAAGCTAATACAATGTCACTTATACCTCAACGAAAAAATGAATTATTAAAAAAAATGAATTATTAAATGAAATAAAAAGACACATAATAAAATGCAGGCTCCAATGGTCTTATCATCAGATTCAAAAGACATACAATTACTCTGCCAAATTGTGACAAGTTTCTAAATTCTTGACCTCTATGTGTGCACCTGTATTATGGCAGGTAACCATTCACAGCCCATCACCGGCGTGCAGGTGATGTCCTAGTAGGCTGGGTGGCCACCCATCCATCAAGAACACAGTGAAAGCTGATCTTGAGTCCCTCCCGGTCCTGGCTGGTAAGAGTCACTCAAATCTATTTTGAAATAGTCTTGCTTCAGAGCCTACCATCATTCTGTTCTTCTCTCATTTCTTGGAGAGCTGCCATCCCTTTCCAACTTAGTAACCTCAAACGTGTCGTATTCTCCCTTTTTTTAAACATTTATTTATTTATTTTGAGAGAGACAGAGACAGTGGAGGTGGAGGAGGGGCAGAGAGAGAGAGAGGGAGAGAGAGAATCCCAAGCAGGCTTTGCTGTCAGCGCGGAGCCGGATGGGGGCTCAAACCCACGAAACTGTGAGATCACGGCAGGAACCGAAACCAAGAGTCAGATGCTTAACTGACTGAGCCACCCAGGGGCCCCTCTCCCCCTTTTTTGTCTTCATTTTTTTCTGACTCCCCAACTAAGTCTCTTAATCCTGTTAGTTTTTGTTCCATTCTGTCTGACATCTATTTCCTTCAGTAAATACCTTAATTTACACAAGACCCACCAATTAACTATCCTTCTCACTCTCCAGACCAACACATTTTCTCCATAGCTTTCCCTTTCTTATCTAGAATTTTCTTGTCTTGTACACACCATTTCTCTCTCTTCTGCCACAGACAACTGAGAAGTCAGTGAACTGAACTCAATGTGTTGACTTAAAAAAAAAAAACAAAAAAAACTAACCCAATGCGTTAATAACTGAGTTTTGCTCTGAAAGCCCACAAAAAAAAAAAAGTGGTAAATCAACTGTTCTTTTCTCTGTCCTTCATCTGTGCTCTAGGAAGCTATGGGGTCAGATGTAAATTTACTGGAAGTCACAATACCCTTGGGTTTTATTTTGATGTGATGTCGATTTATAAACTCTCTCCCGGAAAATGCGGTAGCCTTAACATATCACTTTGGAGAATTTCATCACACTCTGAAAAAAGTAGAAATAATTGAGAGTAGTACAAAATTGGGCCTCAGGTGTTTAGATATAAATATCCACGCCTGTCACATTCTTCCCCAGTTTTGTTTCTAGGGCAAGACATTTCCCCTCTCTGCCCCTGTTTTCTCATTTGTAAAAAGAAGAGGTTAGAGAAGGTGATCTGGGAGCTCTCCCGCCCCCATACGTTTCTGGACAAAGCTGCTGAAACAGGCCATCAAGTTAGCGCAGAGACTCAGCTCTGGAGGCGTCCTGTGGAGTCCCACAAGCCAACCGGTGAGGTATGATTTATGACATGCCTTCTGTGGGTTGTGCCATGCAAGTTTATTTTTCCTCTGGGTGAACATTTATCTTCCATCCTATTGAAGTTGAACAGGTGTGAAACAAAATCAATTTTTGTTTTTTTTGTTTCTTTCTTGGCAACACTGAAGAGTGATTTTGTAAGAAAAAAAGTTGTTGGCTACTAGCTAAGAAGCTGCTGTAATAATTCTATTCTCACTGGCTGCCAAGTGCTGAGAAAGTTCAAGGTGTCTGAATGCCCAGGTAACCGGGCCTGGTCCTCCTCTTCCAAGAACCACTTTAGACATCACTGAATGGGATCTGATGTAACAGGGACAGAGAATAAGTCTAAAAGCAAGGAAATGTACTCAAATAGAATGCAAGAGAATGTAATGTTTAAGTCAAGATTTACAGAAATTCTGGGGTGATTCACGGGCATTACTCACAGAGTTTTAAGTGATTCATGTCACCTCAAATTGGGCCGCTGCCAGTATCAGGCTCTTTGAGATACGTGCATAGGGGCTTAGGCTCCCCACTTCTATGCCCAACTAAGAATTTACGTTCCCAGGGGGAACCTGTTTTATATATGCTCCCCCCTCCTTTTTGATCTCCATGAGCTCCTAAAAACCACATCCAAAATGGATGTTTAGGGCAGTGAAACTCTTCTGTATGAGGCAATAATGACGGATCGCCGTCATCGTACATCTGCCTGAACCCCCAAAATGTACACCACCCAAAGTGACCACTAACGCAAGCCATGGCTCTGGGTGACAGCGATAGGTCAGGGCAGACCCATCAACTGTAACAGACGTACCACTCTGGTGGGGGCATTGACAATGGGAGAGGTTGTGCACGCAGGGGGAAACGGGGGTACGTGGGACACATCTGTACCTTCCTTTCAATTTGGCCGTGAACCTTACTGCTCTAAAAAAAATCAAGTCTGTTTCAAAAATGTATTGTTTTAGTCCCCATTCAACTTAATGAAATCCAAATTTGCAGGTCAGATTTCCATCAACAGACGGCATCCTCTCATGACAAGGCCTTTTATGGCCTGCTTTCCTACGGGTGGGAAAGCAGGAACCCGTCTTTCTCAGCGCCCTGCCACCCAAGAACACCGTCTCCATGAAAGAAAAGCATTTATGTGGGTACCTGAGACAGGAGCAAGGGTCCCGGTGGGCGGCCCAACGAAGCCCCCAGGCCCCACCACGGTGGGAGAGGAAGCAGGTGCCCCGGGCCTCTAGGTGAGCGCCCTCCCACGGCACCGGCACTGGTGCAGGCTAACGAGCCAGTCACCAGTCACTCAGCGCTCTTCCCACAGGGCCTAAGTCAGGGAGCAGCGGGCAGGGGAAGCAGGGGCGGGCGCGATGCCACAGGACCTGGCCGGGAAGTGCCCCCAGCCTAACCCTGCACGGCTAGGGCACAGATCACAAGTGGGAGGTGGGAAAGGGAGGAGAACGGGGCCGGGCCGCACTCCTCCCTTAGGATGGCGGGACAGCAGTGGGGCACATGCTGTTGGAGGCTCTGAACTGTTTCTTCCCCTTCACCATTTCCATGAATCTCCCTCCACTCCCTTCTCTTGGCCTCCAGCTCTTTTTACCTAGACGGATTACAGTGTTCACTTGCTTACCACCCAACACCTCCCTCCTCACACAGATCCTGCAATGACTCATAATTTGAATGGGTTTTAAGAGGAGCTCCTGAACCTGGCTTCCCAGAATCTTCTGGCAAGCTCTTATAGAAAAACAGATCCCTGGGTCCCATCCCAGACCAACTGAGTCAGGTCCAAGACTGTACATTTAAAGAGTTCCTCAGCTGACTGTGACACATTCCCCGCTGCCTGGAATGTTCCCTCCGCCCCCCGACTCCCCAGTCACATGGTTTCGTACCTCACTCACTTCAGGTCTCTGCTCCGAAGAGTAGCCCAGGTACCACACTGTCGAAAATAACACCACTCCTCCCTTCCCTGCTTTATTTTTCTGCAGAGACTTTATCATCGTCTCATAAACCGCATCGGTGACTCTGTCTTGTTGACCGCTCTACCCCCTTACCTCATGAAGTGGCCGGTTCTGAACGGGCACCTGACAAGTATGTATGAGCTTAAAGTAACAGCAGCACAGGGGCAGCCCGGGTAGACACAGCATTACTGACCGGCCGAATGGTCGTGAGCTTTTCCGCACAGCATCCCGCTGGCTCGGCCACACTGAGGGGAGCATCCTACAGACGTGTGCTGTAGTCGGCGATTCCAGAAGTCCGTGTTCCGCTACGGCAGAGCGACCCGAATACCCGCAGTGCCACCACCTACCTGTGTGCTCCAGCCCGTGTATGCTGGACTCTGAGGTGGCCGTACGGGAGGTCCGTGGCCTGCGAATGGACCCAACTAACTGGACGCTCCCTCACCTCACTCTGCTCACCACCCCCAGCGCGCTGCATGGAAATTGCAAAGATTGGGAAAGGTTTCCGGAAAACGAAGGGTTTGCTGTTCAGGCGTCGCCCTACCAACCAGGCCTATAGTACGGAAGCCGGAACAGAACCACTTCACTACAGAAGACGCAGGAACAAGTCCAGAGAGGTCCTGGCCACAGTGCTCTCCATCCCTGACCACCTCCCTGCCCCTCCCTCCCCGCACACAAGGGGTCACAAACACGTCTTCTGTTTTCTGTCTGATAGCGCATCATCCGCTCTGCAGATGAAATACAGTGTTCCTATTTAGATCTGCTCTGAGCAACCAATTACATCAGTATCTGGAAGAGATACGAGCACAGAAAGTGTATGCCTTTGAGTCATGTGATCTGAACAAAGGAAAAACGAATCTGAAGGAAGATAATGCTTTTGGAAAAGAGAACACACAAAGCGGGAACCACCTTCAGCAGGAGGACGGTGTGTGCGCTTAGGTGCCAGGGTCGGGTGGGGCCATCACAGGGACTGTGGACAAGCACAGCTATGAGTGACATCACTTACACCTGCACAGGCACGACGACCCTTGGCGGGAGAGACACGAAGTGTGACCAACCCAGTAAAAACTGTAGTGCGAGGCCAGCGACTTTGCTATAAGGTATGGATTCAGAAATCAGACCTCAGCTAGTGGGTGGGCCCCAATGTCGAGGAACTCACAAACCATTACCTCTAACCACAGGCTTCAGTCAGTAAAATGAAACGTTACGGTTATTTATTTCTAGGAGTCTGAAGCCTCTAGCATTATATCCCCCAATAAATCTCTTTCCAGCCTGCTGGACGGCTGTTCTTCCCCAGGTTGACCCCACCTTAGGATGTGGGGCTATTCTCTGCACAGCTGCATAAGCCAGGAAGTCAGGAGTCTAACTAATAAATAACAGAAGGAGTGACTAAGTTACAAGGCACAAGTGGACACGAAAGTGAGCGAGTGAAAGTTGGTGAGGCATGGGATACTTCCATGATCTCAAAGTATCGCCCCATAAATGACTTATTAATTACACAGAAACAGTGGATGAAACCAGGGGACGCCATCTTTAACCACGTGATCAAACCAACATTAGCAACGTTAGGACAAACCAACGTTAGGGGGCCCTCACTGGGTGCACGGAGAAGGACGCCACATCACTCCTGTGGTATTCCTGTCACAAATGCAATGCCCTGAATCTAATTGTAAGAAATCAAACAAACCTAAGGGGAGGGACAGTCTACCACGGAACTGAAGAGCACCCACCCAAAGTGCCAAGGCCAAGAAAGCTGAGGGAAGACGGAGGAACTGTCACAGGAGTGACGCAGGAGGAGACCAAGGGGACGCTGCAAACGCTGTGCTAAGTATAACGGAGGCAGAAAGTCAACTCTCTGGGGAGAGGGGTCAGAAAAGGCTTCACGGAGGTGACACCTGGTGTCACCGGGCCTCAGCTGGGTGTTTCACACGGAGGAGGGGGGCCGTGAAACGCGATGACGTGTGCATTGTACATTCAAGGAACGACAGGTGTAAGTAGTTCAACAAAGCCAGAGCAAGAGAAATACAACATGGGTGGAGCAAGCCAGCTCCTGGAGGACCTGTACACACACACACACACACACACACACACACACACACACACAGTGTGGACTTCACCTCGAGGGAAATGGAGCTGCACGTGAGTTGTCGGGTTTTTGTAAACCTTTTATTAATTTTGATTAAAATCACTTTAAATGTACATTTTTAATGTTTGTTTATTTTGACGGTGGGGAGGGGCAGACAGAGAGAGAATCCCAAGCAGGCTCCACGCTCAGTGAGGAGCCCGACGTGGGACTTGATTTCACGAGCCTGGGATCATGATCTGAGCTGAAACCAAGAGTTGGATGCTCAACCAACTGAGCCACCCAGGGGCCCAAATCTTTTTATTTTAAAATAATTTTAGACTTGGGGTGCCTGGAGGCTCAGTCGGTTAAGCGTCCGACTTCGGCTCAGATCGTGATCCCACGGTTCGTGGGTTTGAACCCCGCGTTCAGCTCTGTGCTGACAGCTCAGAGACTGGAGCCTGCTTCGGATTCTGTGTCTCCCTCTCTCTCGGTCCCTCCCCCACTCATGCTCTGTCTCTGTCTCAGAAATAAATAAACATTTAAAAAAATTAAAAAATAAAAAAATAATTTTAGACTTACATAAAAGTTAATCATAGAGTTCCTGTATACCCTTCATCTAGCTTCTGTTAATGTTAATAGTCTCAATAATCTTACTACAATTATCAACACTAAGAACTAAAGATTGGTACAATACTGTTACATAAACTATGGACTCTATTCGGATTTCACCAGTTTTCCCTGTAATGTCCTCTCTCTGGGTGCAATCTAGGGTTCCAAACGTCAGTTTGTGATTGTGTCTCCAAACTGTACCAGTCCATCTTTCAACGCCCTCTTTGGTGACTACTTGTTAATTATTTTGTACAATGTCCCTCGACTTGGGTTTAATTTCTTATGATTAGATTGAGGCTATGTGTTTTGCACAGGAACCCTACAGATATGATGTGATGTCCTTCTGTGCATCGTACAAGGATGTCGATCTGTATGATATTAACCTTGGCCACTCGCCCAAGATGGTGTCTACTGGGTTTCAAGTTAAAGTCTCTATTTATCCCTTTGTTATTATTCCAACTAATAGAGGGATAATTGAGAACATACGAATATCCTTTTCTCCTCAAACTCTTGCCCACTAATTTTAGTATCTACTGGTGGATCTTGCCTGTAACAATTATTAGTATGGTGTTCAAATGATGATTTTCTATTTTTTTACATTTTTAATGTTTCTTTATTTTTGAGAGAGAGAGAGAGAGACAGAATGAGCGGGGGGGGGGGGGGGGAGGGGCAGAGAGAGCGAGAGGGAGACAGAATCCAAAGCAGGCTCCAGGCTCTGAGCAGTCAGCACAAAGTGTGATGTGGGGCTCAAACCGTGAGATGATGACCTGAGCAGAAGTCAGACGCTTAACCGACTGAGCCACCCAAGTGCTCCATGATTTTCAATTCTCTTATTCTGCCCACATTTATTAATGTAAATTCTTCTGTAAGAGCTATTTCTTCTCTCCATTTATTTACTTATCCACTCATTCATTCGCTCATGCCTACATACATGGATGTTTCTTCTATTCTGTGGCTTTTATTCCAATGTTACTGATATTCATTTCCTTGCTCAAAATGCCACAGCTCTGGCCACTCAGAGTTCTTTCACGTTGGCTCTATTGTCTTTAGAGCACCTCCTTATTTTCTGGCACAAATACTCTAGGCTCATGGAGTATTTTTCCTGCTCCAGTACCTGAATCAACCACGTCTCAGAAGACATTGGTTTTAAGTATTATGTAATTAATTACATTCTAGAAGCATCACTGTGGTAGCAGCAGTGTGGAAGATTGATGGGGACGTCACCATTCGGAATGAGAATCAGTTGGAACTTGAGCAGCAGTGATGGTGAAGGCGAGGCAGGCTGCAGAGATCTGAGAGGTCAAAATGATGGGCCATGGCATCACTAGGTGCAGAGGGAGAGGGAGGTGCATCCCCAAGGAGCCCCAGTTTCTCCCAGTGAAGGGAGGACCACCCACCTGGGGGAGGGGAGCGAGCCTGCCAGGGTTGGGGGGCAGGGTGGCCCTGCAGCAGGCCGTCAAGGCCTGGTGCTCAGGAGAGAGGCCAAGGAGCAGGCAACGTCTCTGGACTAGATGATGTCGTGAGAGGGCGGACGGGCGGACGGAAACCTGGGCCGCATCACCTTATCACGTATAGGGACAGACGGGAGGGGAGCCAGCAAAGCCGACTGCAGGTGAAAAGGGACAAGAGGCATCACAGAAGCCTGGAGAGACCAGGTGTCAAGAGAATGACCACGAGTGATACATACAGCAGACAGGTCAAGTCAGATAAACACTTCCAGGTTTTCGCTAGATTTGGCAATTCTATTTTAGCAATTTTATTTGTTTTAATTTGTTTACGTTTATTTATTTTTGAGAGAAAGAGAGAGAAAATGAGTGGGGGAGGGACAAAGAGAAGGAGACACAGAATCTGAAGCAGGCTCCAGGCTCTGAGCGGTTAGGACAGAGCCCAAGGTGGGGCTTGAACCCATGACCGGTGAGATCATGACCTGAGAGGAAGTTGGACGCTTAACCAACTGAGCCACCCAGGTACCCCTTAGCAATTTTATTTTATTTTTTTTAATTTTATTTTTTTTTAAGGTTTTATTTATTTTTGAGACAGAGAGAGACAGAGCATGAACGGGGGAGGGGCAGAGAGAGAGGGAGACACAGAATCGGAAGCAGGCTCCAGGCTCTGAGCCGTCAGCCCAGAGCCCGACGCAGGGCTCGAACCCACGGACCGCGAGATCGTGACCTGAGCCGAAGTCGGACGCTTAACCGACTGAGCCACCCAGGCGCCCCTCCCCTTAGCAATTTTAAAAGAACAGTTTTATGGAGTGGTAAGATAGGAACGGAGGGAAGGAAAAAGAGGAGAGGAAACCACGGACATGATAAAGAGAGACTCTTGTTTGAAGGACCAGGTGGTTGTAGCAGAGGATGCAGAGACACATCCACAGGACATTTGCACGTCTCCTGTGTGTCAGTAGTGGCGGTGATGCAAGCACGTCTCTGTGCTGCGGCAAAGGAGCCAGAAGAGAAGGGAAAAAATACGAACTGCAGAAGGAAGAGCTATGCAACACAACAATCTCCTGGAAGAAAGAGAAGACGGGACGGCGGGCCAGGGAGAATCAGCCTGGACTGTGCATCTCTGCTCAGTGTGAGGCTGGCTTGCAAATCATCATTACCTGATCTAAACAGCTTTAGAGATGATCATCACAGCTAGGGTTTCCATGTCCAAAGTCTAAAAAATTTAATACTCTACGATCAATGGTCAACAAAAACTACAACCTACAGCCTGTTTCTGTATGCCCTTTGAGTTACAAGTGGTTTTTATATTTTTCAAAGGTTGTTAAAACAAAAACAGAGAATAATATGTGACAGAGGTGGCCTGAAATACCTCTTTTTTAAAAAAAGTTTTACTTTAGTTTTGAGAGAGCATGAGTAGGGAAGGGGCAGAGAGAGAAGGAGACAAAGGATCTGTGCAGACAGCAGGGTGTCCGATGCAGGACTCAAACTCACAAACCACGAGATCATGACCCAAGCCAAAGTCAGCCGCTCAGCTGACTGAGCCACCCAGGCGCCCCCTAAAAGTTTCTGATTCTTTACAGAAAAGCTTTACCAAACCCTGCTCTAAATATTTTTTTAAAAATTGTTTTTTACTAAGTTTATCTATTTATTTTGAGAGAAACAGAGATAGTGTGAGTGGGGGAGGGGTAAAAAGGGAGAGGGAGAGGGAGGGAAAGAGGGAGAAGGAGAGAGAGAGAGGGAAAGGAAGGGAGAGAGAGAATCACAAGCAGGCTCTGCAGAGCCCAGCGTGGGGCTCGAACTCACGAAACCGCAAGATAATGACCGGAGCCAAAACTGAGAGTCGGATGCTTAACCAACTGAGCCACCCAGGCGCCCCTAAATATTTTTTTACAGGAGTAAGCACACAACAGTTGAAACTCCAGTCTAACAGATACGCAAAATAGCAGGAACTTTGAGAAAACTCTTGCGAAAGTGACAAGGCCATCGTGATGGACCTGAGGGGGGAAAAAACCCATCAGATACGCCAGGGCCTTTACGTGATAAACCAATCTTCCTGGGTGGTTTCTATCTTCAGAAACAGATATCCTGGGGTCACAGCCCCCAAAGTGGGTTTATATGCACCTACAAAAAGTACAAAGAAAAAAGAACACCAAAGCTTTTTTTTTTTTTTCTAATTTGTTTATAGAGTCACTACTCAGAAAAAGAAAGAACTGGAAATTAAAATGTCAAAGGGGAATGATGAAGCAAATTGCATCACACAGCAATATGATGTAGTAACAGCTGGCCATTTACAAGGATGATTACGGGCGTTATACTGAGCTGTGAGACAGGAGGGCTATAAAATGACTTCCAGGGAAAGATGAACCGTAAGTGATAGGTCCACTTGGCTTACGACTACAACAATTAACTACCCTGTTCACAACCAGAATTCAGGGTGACACAAGTAATTCTCACGTGATTTTCCATGATTTTTGTGTGTGTGTGTGTGTGCGTATATTAAAAAAAAAAAGATTCTTAAAATTTAAATCTGGTTCTTGTAATTTTACAAGTAAAGCAGTCAATAAAAGTCACCTCTTAGAAGACAAGGTTTGAAAATGCACGTTAAAATTTTAAGACGAGTTCAAAGGCAGGATCATGATGCAGCAACTTGTGAAGCAAAAAATTCCTCTAGAATGAAACAAGTCGGAGCCCTCGTCCTGGTCACACCCTGACCTTTCGGAAACGCGCATAAAACAAAGACATTCATGCCGCGACCTGTCAGACAGTTCCAGATTTTCTACCCGGGATGCATTTTCAGAGGCTATTTGAGAGAGGCGCCTTCTGTGCCCGTGAGGACCCCACGCACCGCGGTCACGTCCAGCGCCAGCCCTGTCTTTTGGGGGCGCTTCTCACAGCGCTGACTGAGAACTGGCTCCTCTGGGTCTCTTCTGCCGCGGGGTACAAACGGACCTTCCCTTCCAAGTGTCTACCCACCTTCCGTTCTCTTTCCCAACGCGCAGAGTTAGAAGGACATTGTATGCCATTTCAAAGGCACAGGAGATAGAACTGAAAACGTTCAAAGGAAAAGTAAGAATTGATACGCATTTATCATTGTCTCTGTATTCATCCTTTTAAGGCAGTTCAAACCAAAGCATTAAGTGAAGGCTAGGAAATGGTTTTTTTTTTTTTGTTTCTGTCTTTTTGTTTTTTTCTTTTTAAAAAAGGAGATGGTGGCGGTAGGGAAAAACAAAAACAAAAACACAGCCTCCAACACAGTCCCTTTAAGAAAGGCTGGGCTGCACTTCTCTCCAGCAGCTTCGAGCTGCCTTCTCGCTTCTGGCGCCTCTGTAATTTACAATTTACTGTTACAAACTTCTCGAAACAACTTAGAGCTGAAAGTGCCTTCCAAAATGTTGTCAAGGGAATGAATGCTTCTCGATTAATTCTTTGGTCCTGCCGTAACAAAAGCTCTCTCACTGGAGCTGCTCCTCTGGAAGAAAGAATCTGGTCCCTTCTTCTCCCAGGCTTCTTGGCACCAGAAATGGCCTGTTGGGTTGACTGTGCATCTCAAACAGGGCAAATTAAAGACTCTTTTGTAGTAACCTCTGCTGCAGGACAGTTTATTCTGCCCCTCTTCCCCATCTCCAGTACATAGTCAGCTATTCAGTAAAATGTTACAGCTAAAAGTGGAACCCTGTCCAGAAGCAGTGTGTCCGGCGTCCTGACCTCTCATCTTCCACGTCTTCGGCGGTACTCACAGACAGCAGTCAACTCAACTCTCCCGTGGATGAGGTTTCAGTGACGGACTTAGTGCCTCTGGCCCTAGAGATAAAGACGAGGCCTTTGAAAGTACCCAGCCCACCTGTCTGTTCTCTTTCTCCCCACGGAATGAAAGACAGACAACGCTGAAGGCACATGTAACACAGTAAGGGAGCCTGGAGGAGGGAGTGACTATTTGGCAGAGTCGGGAAAACGTTACAACGGAAGGGATACTGGAAACAGGCCCTGAAGGATGAATACAAATGCATCTGCCGGAGAAAAGGAGGTCGAGAAAGGCAGAGACAAGAAACGCGTGCAAGCAGAGACACACATACGCACAGATCTGTGAGGCACTTGTAGAATTTCCAAGACCCAGGAGAGTGTAATTGAGATGTGTACTCAGCACCGTTATTCCACATTCAACACAAAAACAGATGCCGCGTTCCCCACTTTGCTGAAGCAGCCAGGCTCAAAAAACCTACTATCTCCTCCGCCACCTCGTCCTTGGTTCCCACATTCCGGGAGCGACAGGCTGCTTTCTTCCCGAATTCTGGACACCGGCCACTGCCCGGTGCCCGGGACGCTGCCGTGGTGGGCTACCCACATCAGCCAGCAACGCCAGTCCCTTCCCGGTCCCGTGGACACACAACAACCAAGGCACCTTCTTAAAGGGGAGCACATTCAGAGCACAGCTACTCGTACGACAAAAATAGCTTCCGTCCTGTAACTAAGGACACGACGGTGTACAACTGAGCTGTAAACTTTGACAACAGGTTCTGCGCTTTACGGAATCTTTTCAAACTACCCCTCATTGAACGCTGGCAGTAAGTGATAAGCAGGGTTTACTGGTATCTCCTTGCCCTTTCCATTTTCTCACCGACAAGTCCTACTGCTACCAACTCTAACCCAGACACGTCATCCCGACTCACCGACGAACCCCAGCCCAGGGCCTCCTTATTTCCCGTCCCCACAACTGCAGCACCCTCCTAAATAAGACCCCATCTCTCCTTCTTAAAGCCCCTCAACGTCTGCCCACAACCCTTAAAATAAAACCTCAACTCTCACGTGGACTACACTGCGTGGGATGACTATACGGGGTCCCTCTCCTGCACCCGACCCCCTCCCCAGTCAGCTCTTCAGGACATACTCGGTAACTCCGGGAAACGCTACAGGGGAAGTTTAATCGTACTGGAGCGCAGGGCGAGCGCCAACCCAGAACGACAGGGCCCTGCCCGCTCCCTGAATCTTGTTTCGAGCCATTCTACCCGCCACTCACCATCTTGGCACGATGGTGTCCTTTTGCTCCCCAGTCTCGGGTGCCAGCCTGTTCCTGTCCCTGGACCACAGCACTGCCGTTTTCTGTGCCCCCGGCATTATCCCTGCCCTACTCCCCAGCCCAACCGTGCTCCCATCAGATCCTCCCCCTCCTCCTGCACCTTCAGACCCGCAGAGCAGGGGTCCCTCCATCCACATGGTAGCAGCGACCACATCCAGACTTCTTGTCTGCCTCCTCTGACGGGCTCCATGGGCCCTGGAGCCCTATGTGCCCAGGACACAGCTGTGCTGCACAAAAATGCTCAGGAGGTTTAGTGAATGAGTTATTCACTAAAGGTCATTCACTAAAGTTATTAGGGAATCTTGACCAAGAATCCAAGTTCTCTACTTAAAGATAGTTGTTAGGGTGCCTGGGTGGTTCAGCAAGTTGAGCATCTGACTTCGGCTCAGGTCATGATCTCACAGTTCGTGGGTTCGAGCCCCGCGTCGGGCTCTGTGCTGACAGCTCAGAGCCTGGAGCCTGCTTCACATCTGTGTCTCCCTCTCTCTCCAACCCTCCCTGACTCACGCTCTGTCTCTCAAAAATAAACATTAAAGAAAAAAAAGATAAGTGTTTCTGTAAATGCGATTAATTGGGGTCACTTAATTGCAGTAGTGAATGATCAGATGGGCCATTTTAAATATACTTTTGGAAGGGCGCCTGGGGTGGCTCAGTCAGTGAAGCGTCCAACTTCAGCTCAGGTCAAGATCTCACAGTTCGTGGGTTCAAGCCCCACCGCGGGCTCTGTGCCGACAGTTCAGAGCCTGGAGCCTGCTTCAGATTCAGTGTCTCCCTCTCTCTCTGCCCCTCCCCTGCTCACGCTCTGTCTCTCTCTCAAATAAACACACACAAAAATGAAACCAGAAGTTCTTTGAAATAATAAATGAATCTACTTTTGGAGCAGACTTTCAGAATGATCTACTCTAAAAATAAAGACAGTCTATTCTGTCCCCATTCCTGAAATTGCTCCTACTGCACAACATTCGGATACGCAGCACTGAAAATTGAAGTGAACGTCGAAAATAAGTTGAAAAGTCTTTGGCTCTGTGTTCATTTCCTTTACTAGCCCCAGAGAGGTAGCAAAAATCAGTTGAGTGACTTAGGTGTCCACATAAGGTGTCTCAGTTTTGACGCTGTCGATGGGGGATGCACTCAAATAGCAGCCAGCACGCAAGAAAGAAAACAAAGCCCCGGGAGGTGCAGGACTCTGTCCACTAGTGAAACGTGAGCTCCCTTGTCTATCGCCTGGCCCCAGAGTCCCCCCAGCACCTAGCTGTCACTGAGTCTCTTCTTGTGTGTTTGGGAACAAATGGCTAAACCCATAATCAAATCTCTAAACAGTTAACACTAATGATATAAGGTCCCTTTACTGCCAACTCTTGCTGGGATGAGTTAATAAACAGTACATTTCAATACTTTGAGACAAATGCTGACTTTTTGAAAATGGAATTTCTTTTCTTTTTTAGTTGAGTATAGTGGTCATTCAATGTGACATCAGTTTCAGGTGTACAACACAGTGATTGAACAGATTTGTACACAACGCTATGCTCACCACAGGCGTGGCTCCCTTCTGTCCCCATACGTCGCGGTTACAGTATCACTGCCTATATTCCTATTGCTGTGCCTTTTATACCCGTGACTTCCTCATTCCGTAACTAGAGACCTGTATCCTCTTAACTCATTTTGCCCAACCTCCTATCCCCCTGCCCTTCCGGGAGCCATCAGTATTTTTCTCTGTATTTATACGTATGCTATTTTGCTTTTTGGATTTTATTTTTTCTTTTGTTTTCAGATTTCACTTAGGAGTGAAACCACATGGTATTTGCCTTTCTCAGTCTGACTTATTTCACTGGGCACAATACCTTCTAGGTCCATCCATGTTGTCTCAAACGGCAGGATCTCATCCTTTTTTATGGCTGCATAATGCTCTATTGTGTATGCACACCACATCTTCCTTATCTAGTCATCTGCTGATGGACACTTAGGTTGCTTCCATACCTTGGCTATTGTAAACAATGCTGCCATAGATGTAGGGGTGCATGTATCTTTCAAATTCGTGTTTTCGTTTTCTTTGGATAAACATTCGATAGTGTAATTATCGGATCACATGGTCTTTGTATTTTTAATTTTTTTGAGGAAGCTCCATACCGTCTTCCACAGTGACCTACCAATTTACATTCCCAGCAACAGCGTACAAGGGCTCCTTCTCCACATCCTTGCCAACACTTGATCTTTCTTGTCTCTTTGGTTTGACCCCTTCTAACAGGTATGAGGTGATAGCTCATCGTGGTTTTGATTTGCATTTCCCTTATTAGTGATGTTGAGCATCTTTTCATGTGTCTGTTGGCCATATATATGTCTTCTTTGGAAAAAAGGGCAGTGTTAAATATGTTTAGCGTTTTATTTATTTATTTATTTTGAAAGGGAGCGTGCGCGAGACAGAAAACGAATCCCAAGCAGACTCTGCGATGTCAGCACAAAGCCCAATGTGGGGTTTGATCCCACGAACCATGAGATCATGACCTGAGCCAAAATCAAGAGTCGGACACTCAACTGACGGAGCCACCCAGGTGCTCCAGGACAGAGTTGATTCTTGAACTGTAGTTTACTACGGGTCAGCACAATCGTAGAAGCGTATGGGTTAAGGCAGTGATGACATTTCTAAATAATGTAACAACAGCTGTGACAGTGGTGCATATTTTCATAATTCACGTTCCTACCAACAGCAGAGACGACGGAAGAGAAAGGAAACAAAAAGCATCTACTTTGTTCCTGCCCCCTCCATCCCCCCACCTCCAACTGCAGGAGGTGATAAAAACTAGAATTTTATTCCCTCCCTGCCAACCACAGGTATTTCCCTTTTCAGGCAGGTAACAAAGTTGGTCGCTCTGTTCACACAAGGCGGTGCTACCAGTACTTAAAAGGGGCCAGGCAGGTAAACAAACAAGCAAACAAACAAACAAACAGCCAATTAACCACCCAGCCACACCCGAAGGGTCCCATATCTGCGTGGGTAGGGTCTAAAGTGCACACACTGACTGTGGTGTAGGAAGAAAACCGGGCGTTGGCGGGAAACTCTTCCTTTCACTAAGGAAATGGAAGACTAGACAGAGGCGGAGCCTACTGGCCTCGGATTCCATCCCAGAGTAGAACTGGGCTATGGCAGGGGCGCCTGGGTGTCTCAGTCGGTTGAGCGTCCGACTTCGGGTCAGGTCATGATCTCACGGCTCGTGAGTTCGAGCCCCGCGTCGGGCTCTGTGCCGGCAGCTCAGAGCTGGAGTCTGCTTGGGATTCTGTGTCTCCCTCTCTCTCTGCTCCTCCCCTGCTCACGTTCTGTCTCTTTCCCTCTTTCTCTCAAAAATAAATAAACATTTAAAAAAAAAAAAAAAAAAAAAAAGGAGAAGAAGCGGAAGACGGCAAGGAGAGAAGGGAAACCCAGGATCTAAGGACTCTCTCGGCTCTGCACAGGGCCACTTGCCTCAAACTTCTGGCTACGCCCAGTGAATGTGCTCCACCGTGTCAGAAGAGGCTCACACTCACCTCACCTTCCTAAAAGGGAGGTTTCCTCCAAGTCAAGGACTGACGGGTACAAGTTAAGTGACAAAAGTCTGAAGATATTTTGAGCTTAGTATTACTAAACAATTTACAATTATTCAGAGGCCCAGCCAATTGGTTACCGGTATGTTAATGTGCTTACAAAACCATGTCCCGTGATATTTCTACGGGCTAATATAAAAATCACAAGCATAGGGGCGCCTGGGGGCTCAGTCGGTTAAGCGGGCGTCTTCGGCTCAGGTCGTCATCTCGCGGTCCGTGAGTTCGAGCCCCGCGTCAGGCTCTATGCTGATGGCTCAGAGCCTGGAGCCTGCTTCTGTTTCTGTGTCTCCCTCTCTTTCTGCCCCTCCCCCGTCCGCGCTCTGTCTCTGCCTTTCAAAAACGAATGTTAAAAAATTAAAAAAAAAATCACAAGCATAAAATGGTCTTTCAAATTGTTCCTAAAATACAGAAATACTCAATAGTTGAAAGAATCACAAAATACCTGTGAGCAAAGTATACATTTAAGGTTCTATATCCATTAGCGCATTAACTCTACAAAGGAAAACGAAGGGCATTTTTTTTTTTCCCCACATCCCATTACTCAACAGTCTATTTTTTAAAACCGGCCCTTCCTTCTTCCATTTCTGATATACGCTACCTCTCAAAGCTTTATTGCTTGAAGGCTGTTTCATCCAACAACATTACACCCAGATCTTATTTTCCCTAAGTGTTCTACTTTTCTAGTATCTCTGACTGAGGGAAAAATATTATAATTTATTCTCACAGAGAAATGAAATCAGCAAACATGAGACCATCATTTTATAGCTAAGTCACTCTTTGGCAATAAACACCAAGAGAGGAGATTTCACTCTCTGCTCTTTTGAACACGGGCGTCAAGAGCTCTGGCTGAGCATTGGAGGGCATTTAGATGGACACATGACCTTGACCCTCCAAAGAGCTACAGATGCCACGTTCACCTGAGCCTTTGATGTCCTTCCTTCTTTGGACTCACTGCGTCTTAGGCAACAGAGAACTCACAGGAGGATCTCGAACTGTAACCACAGTCTGCCACTTGTCACACCCCACACCTCCACATCTCCACCCCTTAACCTAGAATTCCCACTTACAAATTATTCATTTATATTACAGCTTCAGTACACAAAATGATAGACTTGTCTCCTGCCGAAGGCTCATGCGGCTCCCTCAGGGACTAACCTACAGTACGCATAAGCCAAATGACTCCTTATTTGTCCTAATTATGTTTTCTTGATGGATTATAAATAGATTTTAAGCCTCACTTTGATATCATAAGACAAACTGATGAACAGTTTAAACAATGGATAGAGTGGCTTTGTAATCCGGACGCTTAGGCTGTATTATCGAAATCTACATCCTAAGAAACAGAGTTTATGGAAAAGCACTTTGCTTGACTCTCTAAGTATATAAAAGAAAGTACGGTAAGAACACTGAAGAAGATTAATACAAACTCTAAGAGGTAGAAGTCAAAGGGCAAAGGTAAAAGAATGAGAACTTATCCATCAGTGTTCATTAGAGCTACGTTTTATTTCTATCACATGTACTGTTACTCAAGATAACAATCCTCAGGAAAGTTCCACAATAAGCCTAAACATTCAACACTTCACTTTATGTCAGACTCACTAGTCTAACAAGAATTGTATTGATTTGCTTCTTCATTCGAAACCTTCCAAAACCCTCTCCAGAATAAGAGCATTCGTGGCTACTAACAGTGGCGACTGCCATCTCGTATAAATAAATAAATACCTTTAAGCTGAAATAAGTAATCTGTGTTGAACTTAGAGCTCCAATTTCAAGGGCTTAGTCTCCTTAGAAGCCAGAGAAAAGGCTCCTTTGGTCTTCTGAAACAGAACATACTTTAATATCAGATCTGAAAAACCCACATAAGAAAAGGATTTAATCAAACACAGTTGCAAATACTAAAAAGGAGGAGGAGGAAGAAGAAGGAGGGGAAGAGGGAGGAAGAGGAGGAGAAGAAATCATTTTGCAGCACGTGACTGTAAGCCCTCTGGGGCAGATTTCATCTTCTTTGGGATGCAGCTGTTTGGGACACGTATAGCAGGTGGATGAAAACAAACAAGGTGCAGATCCATTAAAGATATTCAGGCCCAGCTCAGCTCCCATCGCCATGAAGGTGCAGCAAGGGGCAGGTGTCGTCATTGAGCTGAAGACCGCTCCAGAACCGGGAGCTTCTAGCTGAACCCTTAGGCACTAAGAAACTTAACAGACGACAGTCACCGAGGAGCAGCTGCAGGCAGGTGACTACAAACTCAAAGCACAAGTGAAAGAAAAGGGAAAAGGGACGTGGGCACGAACAGCATGCTCTGCACACAGTGGACAAAACGAACGGACGTTAGTGCCTCTCAAGTACAGGGTGGGCACCAGATGCCCAAAGACAGGATGGTGACAATCTCCATGCTGCCATGAAACTTGCACTTCCTACAGAGATTGTACTGGTCTCCTTAAGTAGTTCATCAGCATCATCTATGAGTCAAAGTTTGGATTTAAATGGCGAAACAGGCTCATCGATAATCAGGCCTTGGAACACGTCCAAAGGGAACAGCAGAAAATAAATGCTTGTTACAAAACAGCTCTACGGGGCTGGGTTTACACAGCAGAACACCCAACCAAATCCTGTATGACTGGGCAAAAGAAATGCTTTAATGTCAACACGCACAAAAAAAACTTTAAATGATACAATAAAGCTCTAAGAACAGAAGCAGACCCCCTCCCCACAACATATACACACAAAGCCACAAACAAAAAAACAACAAACCAAAAAAAAAACACTGTCCAAGATGACCTAGAATGGGGGCGCCTGGGGGGCTCGGCCGGTAAGAGTCTGACTCTTGATTTCGGCTCAGGTCACACCCATCATCTCAAGGTTCACAAGTTTGAGCCCTGCAAAGGGCTCTGTGCTGACAGTGCAGATCCTGCTTGAGATTCTCTCCTCTCCCCCTCTCTCTCTGCCCCTGCCCAGCTCACAGGCTCTCTCCTTTCTCTCTCTCAAAATAAACAAATAAACTTGGGGGGAAAAAAAAAGAAGATCTAGACTGGATTCTGGGCCCAGTGTCTCCACTCCACCCTCCAAAGACCAGCTTTCCCTGAAAACATAAGGGAGAAATACTGCTGTTCTCACTGTTGGCTGACTCATTGAGGGATCCACAAATCTTGAGACTCTTTCTTTCCTTTACTCTCCAGGATGAAAAGCTCAACAAAGTAAGGTTCCAACAGATCCCCAGGAAAAAAACCAAAACAAAACAAAATGAATTCTCAAAAGTGAATAGAGGCTTTCTGCACCCACGCTCCCGGTGGTTCCTGGTGCTGGCAGCAGGCGCCCTGGACGTGCAGAACAAGGTGGGCGAGTTCGTGCACCTGTCCGTGCTGTGGAAGTGCTCTGCCAGCAACCGCATCATCGGGGCCAGGGACCACGCGTCCATCCAGGTGAATGTGGCCCAGGTGGACAAGGTGACAGGCAAGCTCAACGGCCAGTTTAAAGCCTACGCTATCTGTGGGGCCATTCACGGGATGGGGGGGTCAGATGACTCCATCCTCTGACTGGCCAAAGCCAATGGCATCGTTTCAAAGAACTTCTGACTCCAAAGGATCACGGATGTGGAATATTTTTCATTAATCAATAGCACCTCCCCTGCCAAAAAAGTGAACAGAGGACAGGAACCTGCATGTGTCCCTGCAGAACCACCCAGCAGTTCATCTTCAAATCCTTTTCACGTAAATCACTCCCAAAGCACCACAGCTCACAAGGGAAAAGAGTCTGAACTTCATATCAGATCGATGGGATTGTGCCAGAACCAGAAGAGCCTCAGACATGAAGCAAAGCAAACTTTGCAATATTCAAGAGAAAGGGAAATTTCCTATAAGCCTCAGGGAACCTTTCCCAGAAGGTCTCAGGGTTGCTGAGAAAGGAAAGATTCTGTGGGTCGTTATACCAACGAATTCAATGTTGCCGTCCTTAAAGGTCGTCAGCTACATTTAGGTTTAGTTTTCCAACAAACCAAAGGGAAAATGTCATTCAGGGATCAGAATGAGGAAGAGCTGGGAAGAGGGCATTCTGGGAAAGCAGCATCCCACTTACTGAGCGTAACGATGGACCATGGAAAGTCCTGCCTGCCTTCCAGTAGCATCTGTATCTCTACCCAACTTTTTTTCAGGTTAGCATTAGGGTTCTATTGCTAAAGCTGAGTTTTATGTTTTTTTCCCTCTTATACTGAAAGTCCTTCTAGTGTATGAGAGCTAAGACTATCAGAGGAAAAATAAATGCTAAGCCAAAGAAGGAGCACAGGAAAAGATTAAACCAGTTAGTTAGGTTAAAAGACTTTTCTATATTAAGCAGAAAGTATGCCAAATGAGCTGCTTTAATTCCTACTCTGACAAAATTGAACTGGTTCCCTCTGTTGGGAGTGCAGAAAATATATAACATTGTTTCCAAATCATACAACTTTATACTGCTTAAGACAGTTACTTAAACTAGGCTACCTAAGGACATTATATAAACGAAACTCACATTTTTATAGTTTCTCAGACTACTAAACTTTTCAACACCCAATCCACATGTTAATGACATCACAGACCTAAATGCTTAAGCTTCAACAAAAGGGAAAGTCAGAAACATCAAGTACCAGAACATGCAAACTTATTTTGTTTCAACGTGATTCTTTCAAGTTCCTTCCAAACATGGGGCACCTGGCTGCCTCAGTTGGCTAAGCCATTGACTTTGGCTTAGGTCATGATCTTGCAGTTCATGAGTTCAAGTCCAGCTCTGGGCTGACAGCTCAGGGCCTGGAGCCTGCTTCAGATTCATATTCTCTCTCTCTCTCAAAAATAAATACACATTAAAAAAACACTTAAAGTTCCTTCCAAACAAAACAGATATATGATAGCGGCATCAGGGTGGCTCAGCTGGTTAAGCAGAGGACTCTTGATTTCAGCTCAGGTCATGATCTCACAGTTCATGAGGTCTAGCCCCACGCAGGGCTCTGTGTTGTCAGCATGGAGCCTACTTGGGATTCTATCTCTCCTTTCTCTGCCCCTCACCTACTCATTCTCTCTCACTCTCCCTCAAAATAAATACACTTAAAAAAAAAAAAACAAACAGATATGTTATGAAAGCTGGATATCACTGATGTCAAAAATTATTAGTTCATTTGTAAGTAGTAATACAGATAAATCAAATTACTTGTAAGTAGTTTTGAGATTGATCATTTTTTAAATGTTTTTTATTTATTTTTGAGAGAGAGAGAGTGCACAAGCAGGGAAGGGGCAGAGAGAGAAGGTGACAGAGGATCCGAAGCAGGCTCCACGCTGGCAGCAACGAGCCCGATGTGGGGCTTGAACTCACGAACCCTGAAATCATGACCTGAGCCAAAGTCGGAAGCTCAACCCACTGAGCCACCCAGGCGCCCTGAGACTGATCATCTTAAAATACTCCCAGGAACACCACTTCAACAGCCAAATAAACTTAAAAGAGTCACTGACAAAAACATACACTGACTGATTCGGGTTCATCTACAAAATGTCAAAAATATCTGTCCTATCCATTGAACAAGATGGTTAAAAATGAAAATCAGAATGAGATAGTGTGTAAAAGTACATTTAAATGATAACATATTGTGAGTTGATAAGCAGTACAGGTTGCATAAACAAGAGTTAAATACGAGTAATGTTGTAACTTGGTATCATAAATGGGTGGGAGACAAGGTGTCATTAACCAGGAGTCTAATCTGACTTCACCCACTAAGAACGAGCAACTTCATCATAATACAAATCACTAAGGCCCACTGAACCCCATTTCCTTATTTGGAAAGTAGCAGAATTAGGGCAGCGAAGATCTGAAGTCCCTTTCACTTGGCCACTTTGATTAGCAATATTTAACAAAGAAATTACTGCTTTTATTAATGAGTACCATTTCACATTACTAAATATTCTCATTATTTGCCACCACGTGACAAGTCAATCCCCCACGTTTTCTAATGCAGCAGACACAGCAGCGATCTACCTTTGCAGATCCGCGTGCAGACCTGGAGAGTTCAAACACTATTACATACTCCTGCACAGGTCAAAGATTAAAGGAGACCAAGACACATTTTATCCCTCATTTATCAGACTAGTGAGCTGAAGCCGAGATTAAGTCATCTGCCAACAGCTCCCAGCTATGAGAGTAGCCGGATTGGGAAAGCAGGCACAGGGCTCTTCCCAGTTACGGATAACTGGGCATCTGAAATGAAATATAACCGAGCCAGTCATGTAATGGCCCACCTGCTGGGGAAGACAGGCAGGTAATCACTCATTCAACACATGTGCTAAACCACGAGGCACGGTTCTCTCTGGCTGCCAGGGACACAGAAACGGACAAAGGAAAACTCCCTGGCCTCATGGAGCTTACAGCGTGGTTGGGGAAGGCGGGCAAAGTGAGTATATTAACAGTGGTAAGTGGTGTGGAGAAAGCTCAGGCACTGAAAGGGATACACAGCATGTGTCTGGCAATTTGCAATTTTCTTAAAAGCCTGCTGGACGCCTCTTAGAGAAGGACAACAATAATGCATCTAAAGTAACCGTCCTTAGCATTTCCCCACACAGGGAATCCTTGGGGTACAGGGAACACTCTGACCTCCTGATTCTAGCTTGATACGGATTGCTCAAACCTCTCAGCTGCCAGCTAGGCGCTGTCCATCCCACTGACAATCCAAATTCCATACTAACAAAGACTCCCCCCACCCCCATCCCACCTTTACATCCACAAAGAGTGCAGGGAGATTTACAAAACACGGCCAGAAGTTAGGGGAGCGCTTGGACTGCTTCTGAATGAGCACAGGTATCTCCTAATGCAAAGGTTAAAATGAAGTTTGGGGGCTGAGTTCTGCTGGGACAAAGCAGTAAGAATACCTTATACTTCATTTTGCTTTTTCTGACCTGTCAATTCTAGTGACATTCTCTACTATGAGTCTATATTTAACCAACTTACTGGACAGTTTCTTCAGCTTTTAGCGTTTCCCCCCTCCGTTTTATTAAAAGAGCAACCCAGTTTGCAAGAAAGTTGCTCTACGAAACGACAGTCCCCTGCAAGATCCGGTATACCTGGTTAAGCACTATCTTAATCAACCTTTAATTAATTAACCTGGTTAGTTGAGCTGGCATATCAGGTTAAGCTTTGTTTCACTGAAGTTTTAGAATGTCCTCTGAGTCTCTCAAAATCTCACGATCCTCCGTTGTGACCGCATCCTGAGAATTACAGGAAGAGCTCTAAAATTAGCTGCAGCTTATTTTAACGTGTGTCCATAACGCACAGCCCTCCTTTTACATGCAGCGCCCACTGGGAGTGTAAGAAGGCACGTCTGACAAGAACTTCGGCCTTGGGGGGGGTCGATCGCTGATCCTAGGGACACGATCCCGCGGGGCTTCCCCTCCGCCCACAGCCGGCGAGGAAGTGTTTGTTTGGCTTCTCCTCGGGAGAGACGCGCCCGGCTCGCTTCGCCGCGCCGGCCCGGCCCACTGCGCGATCCGGAGGCGAGCGGCGGGCAAACTTCAGCCGGGCTCCGCCGGCCGGGCCCCGGCGAGGCCCCGCCCTGCACGCGGGTGCGGGTGCGGGTCCCGGGCCGGCCCAGGACGGCGTCCGGGGGCGTCGGCGGCCCGGAGGCCCGGGCGAGCGCCGGGCAACGGAGCAGGGAGGGCGGGAGGGCAGCGGCCCGGCTCCGCGGGGGTCGCCAGGGAGCACTGCCCCGGCTCGAGGGCGGCCGAAGCTAAGGGACCGTCCCGGGGGGCCCGGCAGGGTGTCCGCCGGCAGGGACAGCGCGCCGGGCGGTGGCCGGCCTGGGGGTGGGGGGGACCTGGGCGGCTGGCGGGTGGTGGCGACCAGGGGCTCCGGGGACACGCCCGGCCCGGCCCGCCCCCGGGCTCCGGACAGCGCGGCCCCGCCCGGCCCGCCGCGGCCCGGTCCTCACCTGATGTACGGGCTGGCCGCCGCCAGGATGTTCTTCTGCACCGGGATCTCCTCCCCGTCGAGGACCAGGTGCGCGTCGCAGAAGCGGGACTCCTCGCGGAAAGAGCTGAGCGCTCGCAGCAGACGAGCGGCATGCTGAGGATCGGACACGGCGCTGCCCTCTGCCATCGCGGCGCCCGCTCGTCAGCCGTCCGGTCCAGCTGCCCCAGCCGCCCCGCGGGACCGCTCCAGCTGCCCGCGTCCGGCGCGCGCCCTGTCTGCACAGTCCGCGCGCGCGCGCGCCCGTCCAGCCCGGCTCTCAGCGCTCGGAGAAGAAGCGGGAGCCCCCGGAACGCGCCTGCGCCATCCGCGGCGCTAGGGGCTGGCGCCTTTAAGGAGCCGCGGCGTTGCGTCATTTCTCCGCGACGCCCCCGCGCCCTCGGTCCCTCCCTCTCGCCGGTAGTCGCCGGAGGCAGCCAATCAGAAGCCTCGTTCCGCCGCTGGCCCAGCTGGTAGCGGTCCCCGCGCAGCCAGGGGCTGTCGTTCGCCGGGAGCTGTAGGTGCGGCGGTGGAGGGTGTGCGGGCAGGCTGGGACTCTGTGGTTAAGCCCCGGGCCTCTAGCGCCGCGAGTCTGAATCCGAGCCTCGGCTTTCCACTCAGTAGCTGTGTGGCCATGGGTAAGGCGTCCATCCTCACTTTCTCCATCTGCAAAAGGAAGGTGATGGCTTCTCAGTGGTGTCGTGGACTCTTGTGAGCTCTCGCGTGGAAAAAAGGGCGCAGTAGGTGTAGCTTTTGTTATTCCCGAAAGAAAGGGCGCTTCCTAGGTAAGAGCGCAGACCCGAGAAAGCAGACCCTCAAAAAGAGCGTTTGGTTGCAGGTTAGGGAAGGAGATGAAGCAGAAGAAGCTGGAGAAGCACGCAAGAAACCTTATATTTTGCAGGGCCTCCCTGTCTACGGTAAGGAGCATGGTCTTGATTCTGTAGGGGTTAGGAACTATGAAAGCGTTTGAAACAGGGTGTTTTATAAAGATAACCCAGCTGCTGCGTGGAGAATGAGGAGGGTGGTGCTAAAGGCAGAAGGATGCTTAAATAATTGCAGTACTTGAAGGAAGGGTCTGGGGACCTAAATCGAAGGATCTTGGTGTATGTAAGTGGATATTAATGGATGCTTTTAAAGGAACAGGCAGAATTGTGAGGGAGAGGGAGTCCTGGACAACGTTCTGGGTTGAGTAACTGCGTGGATGTTGGTACCCATCAGACAGACAGGAGACGCTGAAGGGGTGGAGGGCATAGAGATCAGATGTCCACATAGGACTAGGTTCCCAACCCCGTGAAGATCAAGGATGTGACAGGAAGCAACTTTGAGTCAGCTCCGTCCCCAGGACAAGCCCATATGGTCTGAGGTCCCCTCCCCCCCCCCCCCCCCCCGGAGGTTAAGGGCACATGGGAATGTGGAATGTAGCCACCGTTTTGTACAAACACTATGTTGTTTGTACAACCTAATTGTACAAACATTAGGTCATTTGTACAACCCTCAATAAGCTTCTAAAGAATTAAGCAATTTTTCTGAAGGATTATTAATTAGGACCAAGCACCTGAAGAATGAACAGCATTTCAGATAAGGCAGGATGGGGTTTTCACTGGATCCGTTCAGTCTTTTCTTTCAACCAGCTCAGAGGGTCCAATGCAGCCATGGGTCTTTACCCTGAACTAGCGAAGGCTTTGGAGTCGCTGGCAGAAGAGTAATTGGGGAAAAGGAAGTTATTAGTGGAAGGTCTAGACTTTTCCAGTTCCTTCTTCAAACTCAGCTTAGTATTTATGGGTGAAATAAAAATGTCTAGGGCTGGCTTCAAAACCAAATGAAGGGATGGAGGGAAGCGGGTGAGGGTACAGATGAATCGAGTGTCTATGAGTTACTAATTGTTTAAGCAGGTTGTGGGTACGTGGAGTTTCGTTGTACTAGTCTCCGTATTTCTGTGTATGTTGTAAAATGTCACAATAAAAATAAAAAAACAAGATAAGCAGCTCAGACTTCTCCATGATACCTGCCCCATATCCCTGGGAGCGGTCGACACTCCTTTCCCCTAGTTGTTGTTGTACTTTGAAACTGCTCTGGCAGGTAACTTATTATAAATGGGTTTCTTTATCCATGTCACCTGCCAGCTTATATGTTTCAGTGGCTCGATTTCCAGGTTCTAAGCACAGTGCTTGGCCCTAGCAGTACTCAGTGTCATTCACTGAGCACTACTAGGAGGGATGCATGGAGGGAGTAACAAAATTGTGAATAACGAACACTTAATAAATGTTTTCTGAATTTTATCTTTTCTGTTTTTAGTTTGTCTTTGTCTTCATTCTCATCTGGGTTGCTGTGGGGATCAAAAATGACGTATGTGACAGAGAGAGTTCTCTACAATGTAGATATTTGATAAATACTTATTAATTGCTTGGAATGCTGGTTTACTCTCCCAACTATCAGGAGGTTCCAAAACAAAGAGTTCAAATAACAGAATCACCCTCAGGTAACCAGTTTCCCCAGAATCGGGGTGTTGCGTTAGTTGAAATAACTGGAAGTGAGTGGGGATTAGTCAGGTAGGCTCTTCCTGGTAGAGGTGAACATTCTCTGGCATTTTGACAGAAGGAAGGAAGGAAGGGGTGGAGGGGTAAAACACCCGGGCAGAGGGTTGTAGACAGACCCGCATCAACCAGGGAAAAGTTGCTGGCTTGAGACGGTCATATCAGCAAAAGACCTCATAGATGCTTTCAAAAGCACCCCCGCTGTTGGCAATATTTACCACCATCCCACCCGCCCGAATAACTCATCTTTCAAAACCAAGCACAAACATGACCTTCAAGGAACCTCCAAACAGCCTCGCAGGGCAGAGTCCCCGTGCTGTGCCATGTTCCTGCTTTCGGGGCTGCGCTTTATCCCCTTACCACACTGTAATTAACCGGTTTCTTTGTTGGTTTGCGAGCTCCTCCAAGGTCGGAGCTGTGTTGAATTCACTCGTGTTCCAAGGGACTTGCACAGTGCCTGGTACTTCATAGATGCCCCTCAAGCGCTTTTGCATAATTAGTTAGAGGTAGCAAGTTGGGTCAATGAGCACAGTAGGCAGGATGGAACACAGCAGGATGGCAGGGAGCTGAACACCCTGTCTAGAGCAAGAGGCTGCCCCTCAGCCCTAGCTGACTGCCCCATGGGATAAGGACCCTGTGGTGCCAGACGCAGGGGTTTTTCAAGAGATCTGAAATTCACATGTCAAATGTCCCAGTTTTTCAACATCAGCCACCACTTCCATTTGGGAGAAAAAGATAAAGCGTGTGTCTACAGACACCTTCTGGCTTTCATTCATTTCCTGAAGTAATCAGAAAACCATCTTGGTTTACCAAGAGGGGAGTTAACAATCAAAAGAATGCTAGGTTTTCAATCAAGTGTTGAGTTCAGCTCAGGTGCCACGAGAAACCCCTGCCTTGTGTAGGAAAGCAAGAGCACCCACACGTGGGAGGAAGGCTTGTGGGGCACAGCCTGCAGGAGCCACTCCCGGTTAGACCTTGGACTGTTGTGTAGCCTTTCTTGTTATTGCTCAAACTGTGCCGCCCGTGATACTGTTTACGGCCATCAGAATGGTGTCTTTGGTGTGACTGTTTCCCTGCATTCCATAGATTTCCGACCTCAGCTGTTGTGAAACGAGTCATTTGAGATCCGGTACGGTCCCAGCCATGTCAGTCTCTGGGACTAAGTGGCCCCTCCTGCTTTAGTGGCTAAACAACCCCCAGAGAAAGAATTTTCTCTTCCCCCTCCTCCTGTCGGGAGACTAAAAAGGGTGTTCACAAGATATCAGCAGAAGTCATTCATTCAACAAATATCTATTAAGTAACTGCCATGTGATACATCGCAGATACAATGATGGCGAAAACGGACATGGTTGCCTCAGTGGATCACTGCAGAGACTTTTTACTGTCTTCGTGATTTTCACAAAGCACATGTATCATTTCTACAATCAGAAAAAAACATTTTCTTTCCATTTGCAAAAAGCCGGGTGGGAGGAGGGGAACTCTAGCTTTATTTTGCTTTGAACAACGAGCCCTTGAAGAAGAGAAGAATCACCTTGGAGTTTGAGGTTTGGGTTTTTAGTAAGTGTTGGAAAGAGGAGGGAGAGTCCAGTAAAAAAAAAAATAATGCAAAGAAAACAACAATAGTTAGGAGGCTCTTGAGAAAACACTGGCTCTCAGATTCAATTTATTGGAGAGGACACGGGAGCAAGATGAGCCAAGGACTCAGCCAAGGTCATACATGCGACCTAGTCGGAGAAGAACGCAGGCCTCGAGCTCCTGCCTTCCAGCCCTGTAAGCTTTTCCATTACACCAAGTTGACTCTTCGTAAACATGAATTTGGTTGAGACAGTCCCTTCTGATTCATTTGAAGGCGGTCTTCACATATTTTATGGGTAAGTCTGTCATTTGTCCAAATCTATTTATAGCTCCTTTCTTTCGGAAAATCTAAGCTCTTCCAAATTGCTGAGTCAGAGAACATCTCAGTATTTATAACTCTGGAGAGTCGATTCCACATATTTACACAATATTCAGAGAGGTGTCTCAGAAACCAGTGAACTAATTAAGTCGTAATGAAGACAGTTGAGTGTTTCTGACCAAATCTATGCTATACACAGTAGGGGCTCAGTAAATATTTGCTGAAGGAATAAATGTTAGTAACTAGGGAGAACTGAGATTTTTCTGTCCATAAGGGATTACTTGGGATGTTTTCGAAGATTGCCCCACCGAACACCAAGCAACAGCCTGCTAACATCTCCAAGTGAGTATCTAGTAGGCATCCGCAACTATGAATTTAACTCTTGGTTTTACCGCTTCAACCTGCTCATTCCCAAAATCAGTGGCAGCATCCTTCGTTTAAGGACGGAGGGCAGAAACTTAGGGACATCCTTGACCTCTGCCTCTCACACCCTTCATCCAATTCCCCAGCAAAGCCTGCAGCTCTTTGTGCAGACTTTGTCCTGAATGCAGCCTTAGCCTCACAACCCCTGCCAGTACTGCTCTGGGAGAGCCACTGATCAACTCCCCCTGGACTCCTGCGGCGGCCTCCCAGTGCTCCCCTTGCTTTTCTCTTGCCTCCTTATGAGTCCTTTCTCCCCATAAGCTAATCAGATCAAGTTGCTTCCGAGTGCAAAACTTTCCAATGGCTTCCCGTGGCTTACAAAAGCCCTATGTGAGCTCTTCCTTCCTCTGTGACCTCATTTCCTATGACTTTCCTCTTCCTCAGTGTGCACTAACCAAACCAGCCTTTTTTTTTTTTTTCCTGAGTTTATTTTGAGAGAGCGTGAGAGTGAGTGAGCAGGGGAGGAGAAGAGAGAGGGAGGGAGAGAGAGAATCCCAAGCAGGCTCCATGCTGTCAGCACAGAGCCACCGAGGGGCTGGATCCCACAAACTTCAAGATCATGACATGAGCTGAGATCAAGAGTCAGCCACTTAACCAACTGAGCCACCCATGTGCCCCTCAAACCGGCCTTCTCGCTCTTGCCTGACCAAGCTTCACATACGCCCACCTCCGGGCCTTTGCACTGGCTGCTTTCTGAGCCTGGAAGTCTCCTCACATTCTCATAACTTGCTCTTTCATTCTACTTAGATCAGAGCTTAAATGTCAACTCCTCAGAAAGGCCTCCACCTAGCTAACTTCATTTTTCCTTGCTGCATAAAACTGTGTATGTTTATTTGCATATTGTGTATCTCCTCTGACTATAATACAAGCTTCATGAGGCCTGGTAGGAACTTCCTGTTTTATTTATCACTGTATCCTCAGCCTCTAAAACTATGCGTGGAAAATAATATATGTAATAAGTATATACTTCTTGAAAGAAAGAAACGGAAGGAAGGGGGGGGGAGGAGAGGAAAGCTGGATCTTTTCAACCCTTGCTGCCTAACCTGACATTGCCAAGGTGGAGGAAGGTGAATTATTAAGAGTGACTCAAAGGACATGAAAGTTACAAATCTTGGGACGTCACAGTATAACAGCTCTGGGCACAGGCCAGCCCAATAGCTACTTTCCAACCAAGTTCCATGCAAGAACCTTTACCGTCCCCCTTCCAGGCACACCCTGTTGGCACACTGTGCCCTTTAAATTTACTTTGGTCACTGTATGTTGTTGATCTACTCGAAAGCATACAAAAGGTACTCCGTCTCTATTCTTCTTGGATTCTGGTCACTACACAGCTGGGTGTACCCCGAGCTGGTTTATCCTGCACACTTTGTATCTCAGGAGTAATTTGCTCCTCAGACCTGTTCAAATGTCTGAAGTCGTCTCAGTTCCTTAAATTCACTGGATTTCCTGCCTGCCTGCCCGGAGTCTCTTTCTCTTGCCCTTGGAGACCCCAAGGAAGTGACTTCAGTCTGTCAACTGGGGGTAACCAGAGTCACTTCACAGAGTGGTTGTGAGGAGTAAACATGAGAAGACTGCAGTGAGGCACTGACCACTGACCACGAGGCGTGGCACGTGGTAGGCGCTCAGTACATGCTGAGCCTCATGTCTCTAGTCGCTGTTGCCACCTGCTTTTCAGTGGCATCCTTGCCCACCGCAGGGATGATCAGCGTTGAGCCGACTTGCACATCAGAATCTAGGCTCTTCCCCTCTGCAGTCAGGGCCCCAGCCACCGTGTCCACACGGTCTGGGTTGATGGTCTCTCCCTGACGTCAGTGCTCACCTCGACGTGGCCCTGGTCTGTCTTCTGACTCCCTCGAACACTTCCTTTTCCTGCTCCGGCTCTTGAACCAACCCCCTCCCCCCCATTTCCAGTCCTTTTATTTCATGCTCCATGTCTTTAGTTGTATTGTTTTAACATTTAAATTCACTCTTACGTTTTTCAAAATATGGCAGACCTCTTCTTCAGCACTTTTCTAACACTTTAATATATTTATTATCTTTCAACACCTCTTTATTGAGGTATAACATAAAGTGCACTGATCTCGAGGGTACGGCTCAGTGAAGTGTTGCGTATGAGTACTCCTGTGCAATCGCCACCCGGATCAAGAGAAAGAACTCCGGTGACCCAGACGCGTCTCCCCAGGGAAAGCACGGTCTCCTGTCTATCCCTATTGATTGGCTTTTCTGGTTCTTGAACCTTAGTGTCTGGCTTTTTTCACCCAATACAACATCTTTGAAATTCTTTCGTTTTGTTGCCTATAGCAAGGGGGGTTTTTGTTTTATTTTGTTTATAACTGTGACTGTACCACCATGTGAATTTGCCACAATATATTTATCCATTTTCCCGTTGATGGCTGTTTGCATTGTTTCCAGTTTGGGGCTATTACCATAGAGCTGTTATGGACGTTCCTAAACAGGTCTCGGGGTGGGCTGTGGACACTTGCCTCTCGTGTGGACATGCGCAGGCATTGAATTGCTGAGTCATAGAGCCAGCTCATGTTCAGCTTCAGTAAATACTGGCAGACAGTTTTCCAAAGTGGTCGCACCAAATGATACTCGCACCAGGCGTGCGTGAGCGTTCCAGCTGTTCTACATCCTTCTGTAATTGGTGGTGTTGGTCGTGTAATTACACCCATTCCGGTGGGTGTGTGGTGGTATGTGTAGGTTACGTATGCATGTTAATATATGCATATATGTATGTGTGTATTTATTTATTATGCATGTGTGTAAACACACTATTTAAGTGCTTATTCAAGTGGTGCCTCATTTTTAAAAATTCACTTCTCAAAGTGATTTTTAGGAGTTCTTTATCATATATATGGAAATGCACATTTCTTCTCCTTGTCTGCAGCTTGCCTTTCACTCTCTAAATGTCATCTCTGATGAACAGATCTTAATTTTAATGAAGTGGAGTTTGTTATTACCTCCTTTTATGGCTAGTGCTTTTCTTTCATGGTCTGTTGGACACTCTTTGCGACCACTGTGATACTTTTCCTGTGCTTTCTTCTGGAAGCTTTTCTTGTTTGTTTGTTTTTTATTTTTTTTTATTTTTTAATGTTTATTTTAAAAAAAAATTTTTTTAATGTTTTTTATTTATTTTTGGGACAGAGAGAGACAGAGCATGAACGGGGGAGGGGCAGAGAGAGAGGGAGACACAGAATCCGAAGCAGGCTCCAGGTTTTGAGCTGTCAGCACAGAACCCAACACGGGGCTTAAACTCATGAACCACGAGATCAGGACCTGAGCTGAAGTCAGACCAGCTGACTGACTCAACCAGCTGAGCCACCTAGGTGCCCCTTCTGGAAACTTTTCTGTTTCCCTTTCACATTTAGGTCTGTGATCCACCTTAGCTATATGCATTTTCTTAAATCCAGCTCACAATTCAGTTCTTCAGAGACTCATTTATTCATTCATGCTTTTTTTAAAAAATAATTTTTTAAAGTTTATTTATTTATCTTGGGAGAGAGACAGCAGGGGAGGCTCAGAGAGACAGAAAGAGAGAGCATCCCAAGCAGGCTCCATGCTGCCAGCGCAGAGCCCGGTGTGGGGCTCGAACTTACAGACCATGAGATCATGATCTGAACTGAAACCAAGAGTCAGACGCTCAACCAGATGAGCCTCCCAGGACCCCCATTCATGCTCTTGATCACTCATTCATTTAACAGATTCTTTTAGTACCTACATTTGCCGGGCACTTGTGGGAGAAGGAAAGCAGTCAGGGTCAACATTTAAGGAAGCAAGTGGCCAGGAGAGGAGAGGGGAAACTCGCACACATATAATAGCTAGGAAGTTAGTAATTCAGTTGGAAAATGTGGTACAGCCTGACCATTCAAACAGACCAGCCAGAGTCCTGTCTCTCTGAGCCTAGCACCATCGGCCCCTTATCTCCTCCAGGTAAAAGGCCAAGTCCCCAGGCCTGGCATCTGAGGTGTCCCGCTGTCTGCCCCTGCTTCCCCACCTTCATCTTCTGGATCCTCACCACCCTCGTCCCGACCCCCCTGCACGCACCCACCTGGATTCCTGGACGGAACAAGCCGTTCGTCCTGCCAGCTCTTTGCCTCTGCTTCTCCCTCCTGCCTGGGCGCCCTCTCACATGACTCTGGTGCCCGAAAAACTGCTCGCCGTTTTAGCATCACCTCTGTGAAGCCTCTCTGGGCTTCCCTTCTCTCTCATTGTTGTGCCTTGAAATCTCATTCTGGAGCCAGACCTCTGGGTTCAAACCCTGCTTCTTACCGCTTTCCAGCCCCGTGACCCTGGGCATGTTACTTAACCTGCCTGCGCCTCACGTTCCCCACTGGGAACAACTGTGGTTCCTGCCTCATAGAGTTTTGTGCAGAAGAAATGGGATTATCCAGCTACAGTTGTTTAACACAGTATCTGGCACATAGTAAGTGCTCAGTAAATGTTCACTTAAAACAGTCACACCCATCACAGTAATGACCTTTATCTGTTAGCATGCTAGTCTTTTCACTAGACCTAAGGTTTCTGGAAATCAGAGATCACTTCCTTAATTTTGCCACAATTGCCCCTTCTATTTGTGCCCATTTGTGGAGGTCTTAGTACAGTTCCCTGTGCAGGGAGCTTTTTGTCTGTCATCCCAATGAACCTTACAGCAACCTACGAGGTAAGTATTAGGATCCCATGCTGCGGTTTAAAAAACCAAGGCTCGGGGCGCCTGGGTGGCTCAGTCGGTTGAGCGCCGACTTCGGCTCAGGTCACGATCTCGCGGTCCGTGAGTTCGAGCCCCGCATTGGGCCCCTGTGCTGACAGCTCAGAGCCCGGAGCCTGTTTCAGATTCTGTCTCCCTCTCTCTGACCCTCCCCCATTCATGCTCTGTCTCTCTCTGTCTCAAAAATAAATAAACGTTAAAAAAATAATAAAAATAAAAATAAAAATAAAATAAAAATAAAAAACCAAGGCTCAGAGAGGTAGAAACCCTGTCCCACATCCCCCAGCTGATTCACGGAAGAGCCAGGGTTCTGACTCCCTGTGTGAGCCCTCATCAGGCACCCCTGCCTCTCACTGCATGGCCGGTACTGACACAGTCAGTTCAGTGAACATCTGATGAATAGAATTCACTCTAATAAACCCAGAACCTACCCACGTCTGTCAGAAAGGGACGTGGGTTTACGTGTGCTGCCCAAGTTCTGAACGTGGCCCTCACAGGCCAGGCAATGAGAGGCTCAGACCCTTGTGGCGAAACAGATAGCATCTAGAGCGGGCGACTTGGCTCTCAACCTTTCCCTCTTGGGAAACAGGCATGTTTCATCACTGATAATTTGTACTTTGTGACTGCAAGTTGTGCTAACTTGACACAATGCTGCCTTTCCAGAGGAACAGGTTGTCACTTTTCATGAAATTTGTCCTATTTAATGACACTTTTTGTTTGGTGTCTAATTACCTACCATGTCTTCTCTTGCTCTATTATAGTCCCAAGCTTTTAAAAATGTTGTGCCAAGAGTCTCAGAAAGATCCTTTTCAAGCAGATTCTGGAAGCTTGGCCTCTCCAGCTCAGTTGTAATTGTCTCGAGAGCAGGGAGCACGTCCTATCTGTCTCTATCTCCCATAGCACCTGGCTTGGTGCATGCCGGGCATTCAATAAGTATTTGCCAGATTCATGATCTGTGTACTTATTTCACGCTGGATACCGGACAAGGTCTCGGGAGGCAGCAAGAAGGAATCAGGTTCAGCTCTTGTCCTCCCCCAGTCCCACGCAGGAGGTAAATCTCGAAAATAAGGAGCAAGCATCCGACGTGCAAAGTGGTGTTCGTGGTGCGGAATGAAGCAGAACTACCCTGGGGTATACCCCCTTCCCAGAGCATCACTTGTATGCAAAGATTGCTGGGAAATTCTTTGATATTAAAAAAAGCAGGGGCATAAGACAAAGTACACTGTAACACATGTAAGCACGTTAAGGTAAAACATAGATTTCAAGGTGCTCTGTCCTCCCCTCTTCCTTCCGGGGGGTATCTCCCCTCCCCTCTCACCTTCAGGAGTATTTTGCTAGGTGATCATGGTGAGCATTGCCATTGCATCAATAAGGTTTCCAATCAGGCTCTGCTCCATCACTTTCTAGACTTTAAGCAAGTAACCTGAGCTCTCTGAACCTCAGTTTATTCATGATTTTCTAAAATGAGGCTTAGTGTTTTATATAAAGCTTTTGTTACATACACAGTAGCTTTTGTGAAGGTTGTGAGGAAGTGAATACTTATTGGGTGGATGGATGGACAGATAAACAGAGTAGGGAGCAAGCCAGTCTGTTGCCACACAACAAAAAAAGGCACATATGTTCTTTATCGTTAATACTATGCGATTCGGCAGCATTTTGTACCCTTGAAGAACCTTTATATTCACACAAAATCAGAGAAAGTAGAGTGGTCCCAAGTCTACCAAGGAGAACTACGGAGGCCTCAAGAAACACCCAGAGTCTTACAAAAAATGAGACTGGTCAACTTGAGACCTGAACCAGTGCCTGGTTCAGCACCTTTAACATAGTAGCTTGGGGACCTGCTACGGGTTAGGAGTGGGGGGAAGGGGTCATGCCTCTCACCCCTGATCTGTGTACAGCCTGTTCACTTGAGCTGTGTGTTGTGAGCCCCAGGATCGCAGAGCCCTCCCAGCTGGGGCAGCGCAGGAGTTCTCCACTTTCCCTCCTAAGAAGCTGATAGAAGCAATCGACTCTACTCTCCTTAAGAACATACAGACACACAGACGTTCACGTGCCGTTTCAGGAAGCTCATGGGCACCCCGAAGCCCCTCCACCATGCCCCCCGCCCCCCAATCAGTGCTCAAGACCTTTCTACAGCCAACCTCTTGAGGCCAGCCAACCGCAGAAGTCGCAAACTCATTACCTCCAGGCCAGCTAGTAGAAACAGTATAACTCAATACAACAAACCTTGGTGACTTCAGCCAGGGCCAACTTACCCTTCCATCTCTATACCACCTGAATTCTCAAAAGTTTATCTTCCAGTAAAATCCAAAGCCAAACCATTCACTGTCCTCCCAGACTTTCGCAAGTGTTGGCAGAGATAAGAATTGAGGTTATGTGTGTTTTAGAGATCAAAATTGCCAGTGTGTTAATGGAATGGGGTGGGGACCGTGAACAGGATAATACCTAGGTTGCCTGGAATCGATTGGCCTCACCACAGGCAATGCCTTCATTGTTATGAAAGCCATGATCAACCCTAAAAGATAAAGAACCAGACTCACAGCTGAGAGAAACTCGGTCAGGCCATCCAGGTCATATGTTCACTCAACACTCAGGTACTGAACACCTGCGTGTGCCCAGTACAGTTCTAGACCCCTAGGAGATGTGTGAGGCTACAACAGAAAAGTCCATGGGGCGCCTGGCTGGCTCAGTTGGTTAAGCATCTGACTCTCGATTTTGGCTCTGGTCATGATCTCAAGGTTCGTGAATTCGATCCCCACATTGGGCTCTGCTTGGGATTCTCTCTCTCTCTCCCTCGCCCTCTGCCCCTCCCCAGCTCGCGCTCATGCTCACACACACACTCTCTCTAAATAAATAAATAAACTTAACAAGAAAAACAAGGGCCGCCCGGGTGGCTTAGTTGGTTAAACATCCGACTTCAGCTCAGGTCGTGATCTCGCAGTTCGTGAGCTCAAGCCCCGCATTGGTCTCTTTGCTGACAGCTCAGAGCCTGGAGCCTGCTTCAGATTCTGTGTCTCCCTCTCTCTCTGCCCCTACCCCACTTGTGCTCTGTCTTTCTCTCTCTCAAAAATAAGTAAACATTGCAAAAATATAAACAAACAAAAACCCCAAAAAGTCCTTGCCCTGAAGTAATCCTTGAGCTTACATTCCAGTGAGGAGGATGGACAAATACCAATAACCCTAGTAAACACATAAATTTTACGGTATGCTAGAAGGCCAAACGTGCTTCGGGGAGAACTACATTAAACCACGTGATAAAGGGATGACGAGTGTGTGTGATGGAGGAGTTAACTGGCAGTTAACTTGGGGCCAGGAAAGCCACACCGAAAGTGAGATGTGAGTACGACCTGAAGGCAAGGAGGCCAGATGTGCTGCTGTGGTCATTCCTGAAAGGGCCCAGCCGAGGTGATGCCGATGGCACCACTGAGCGTCTGATGTTCACGTGGCCGGGATTTACCGAGTGCATTATGAGCCAGGTGCTTGGGGTGGGCTGGATAATGGTCCCCAAAGATATCCAGGTCCTAATGCCTGGAACCTGTGAATGTCACCTAGATGGCAAAGGGACTTTGCAGATGTCATGAAGTTAAGGATTTTAGATAGCAAGCGTATCCTGAGTTATCTGGTGCAGTGTCATCATATGGGTCCTTATAAGAGGGAGGTACAGGGAGACTTTGACTGCAGAAGGAGGAAAGCAGTGGGATGCTAAACCAGGAGGACAAAAGCGTGAGTCCCCGCGCCAGGGGATGAGGAAGCTGAAAGAGGCAAGGAAACAGACTCTCCCCTGCAGCTTCCAGAGGGGAGCTGTCCTTCTGCATGTTGATTTTATTCCTGTAAGACTCATTTTGGACTTCTGACCTCCAGAACTGTAGGAATAAGTCTGCGTTGTTTTACACACCAGGTCTGTGGTGATATGTTGCAGCAGCCGTAGAAAACAGTGCTATTTCCGACAAGGATATGGTGATGAACCAAACCGACGAAAATGCCTGCCACGCGGACCACTGCCATTCTGTGCCAGGTGCTGTCCTGTGCCCTTGATGCGTAGTATCCCTTTCGTTGTCGCATAGATCCTAGGAGACGGCTGCTATTCGAACCCAAACCAAGTAACTCAGAGACCCTTTCTCTAAGCATCATAACCGTGTCCTGCCCGTGACCAATTAGGCTGTCAGTGTGTGGCAGCTATTGGGGGTGTGCCAGTGATCTGCTCATGTCATTTCTGATGCCACTGGCCAGCCGGGTGGATCGGATGACTCTGGGTGCCTGGGAGGCTGACCCCTTCTGTTCTCGCCACAGCAGGAGAAGGTCTTGCCCAGAGAGAGGAGGAACATCCTTCATTCAAGGGTTTATGAGTAGCATCCTCTGCCTGAATGGCCTGCATCAGCTCAGCTAATTCAGATTGTGGTGACTAAGTGGCAGGCACTTCTTCTGAGGACTTTAAGAACCGGGATTTATTTCATCCTCATGGTACCCTTATGAGGTACATACGTTCTGTTCTTCTCCTCATGTCACAGATGAGGAAACAGAGGCACAGAGAAGTTAAATAACTTATCAAAGGTCCCGAGACTTATCAGGAGCCAAGATTCAACCTCTCGACTGTTTTAAGGCTCATTAATACAACGGCTACAGTTTATTGAGCAGCTACTATGTGTCTGGCACTCTTCGTGTACGTGTCACAACAACCCTTCGAATGAGGTACAAGTACTATCTCTATTTTATGGATGGTGAAACAGAGAGGATCAAAACCCAGGCAGTGAGCCTGGAGCCCCTGTGCTCATCATTGTCCTATTACTTGTATCTTCTTCGTCCCAGGCACTGTACTAAGCCCCGAAGGTGGAGAAGTGAGTACGATTCAGGCAATAAAAGTAGTGGTCAAGAAGTCAGACTTTGGAGTCTCCGGAACCATCTGGGTGATCTTAGGCAAGTCACTTAACTGTTCTGAGACTCAGTTTTCTCATCCATAAAATGGGAATGGTACCAGGATCTACCTCCGGGGCATTATGAGGGTTATATGAGACCCAGCACACGCAGTGCTTAGGCTCAGTGCTTGGCACAGCATGAGTTGTCAGTACATGTCAGCTGTTGTTATACAGTTGTTGCTGTAATAAGAAAGCTCAGTTCCTGCCCTTGCCTGAGAAGACCCATGAGTGATGTAGCCATCACTGTTCCTCCCATGTTCATTCCAACGGTAATTTAACAAACTTTGAACTAGGCTAAGTCTCTTTGCTCAACCCAATGGCAGACTGAAGACAAAATGAGGGAACTCATGCTTCTCACTAGCTTCAAAGCCGCCCACCATCTCTTTTTCCTCCTGGGATGGGCTAGGACCTCTAGGAAGACCAGTCACCCTCCACCCTCCTGGAACACAGTGGATGTACTTAAAGAAAGAAAATACTGGAAAATCCCACCAGAGCATATGACTGTGAATTGAACACACATATGCTAGACTTACCTGGAAGTTTGCCAAGACCCCGTGATGAAGACGGAGGGAGGATATTAAGCCTCCAACACAGAGGAGCCATGGGAACCACCACTGACTGAGCCCTTCCATCTTGGCTTCCCTGTTTCTGAACCAAGGCCTCGCTGGGGTCACCGGAGAGCTGCCCTACAGCTCCTTCTTGCTGGCTGAAGGAAACTTCTTCTACGGAATGATGGAAGAAAAGGAGACACATTTTTATTTCCTGCCTGCCAGATTTATCAACCCTAAAAAGTGACTTTGATGCTGGCACAACCGGATATCCATACACATCACACTGTCTGCGAAAATTAACTCAAAATGGATCATAGACCTAAATGTAAGTGCTAAAGCCATCACATTCATAAAAGCAAACAGTAACATATCCTTGGGACCATGGGTTAAGTAATGATTTCTTGGATATGACATCAAAAGCAGAAGAAACAGAAGAAAAATTACATAAAGTAGACTTCATCAAAATCTTAAAACTTTTGTACTTCAAATGGCATCATCAAGAAAATAAAGATCACCCACAAAATGGGAGAAAACATTGTAAATCACATACTTGATAAGGCATTTACATCTATAATATATAAAGAACCCTCACAACTCAACAATAAAAAGACAAATACCCCAGTCTAAAAACGGGAAAAGATTTGAGTAGGTAGTTCACCAAAGAAGATATACAGATGGCCAATAAGCACATGGAAGGATGTCTAACATCATTAGTTATTAGGGAAATGCAAATCAAAATCACAAGACACCACATCATTGTATCCAGGATGTCTAACAGAAAAACATCAGACCATAACAAATTAGGAAGGATGTGGATATACTGAAATGCTCATATATTTCTGGTGGAAACTAAAACGGTGCAGTCACTTTGAAAAGCAGCTTGGCAGTTTCTCTAAATGTCAAATGTACAGTTATCATATGACACGGCAGTTTTGCTCCTAGGAATATACATAAGAGGAATGAAAACATAGGTCCACATAGAAACGGGTCCATGAATGTTCATTCACAGCAGCATTATTCATGACAACCAAAGAGAGTAAACAACCCAGATGTCTATCACCTGATGCATGGATAGACAAAATGTGGTCTATTCATAGAAGGGAACATTATTCGGCCACAAAAGAAATGAAGTGTTGATTCATGCAACAATACAAACAAACGTGAAAACATTATGCTGAGTGAAAGAAGTCTGTCACAGAACCCTCGTACACTGTGTGATGCAATTTATATGAAATGTCTGGAACAGGGAGATCCATGGAAATAGAAAGTAGACTTGTGGTTGCCTAGAATTTGGGGTAGGGGTGTGGAAGGAGGAGTGATAGCTAATGGGGACAGGGTTCCTTTCATGGGGCAATGAAAATGTTCTAAAATTGGTGGTGATTGTTACACAGCACTGAATATACTAAAAACCATTGAGTTGTATACTTTCAATGAGTGAATTTTATGGTATATGGATTAGATCTCAAAAAAGTATTGTTAAGAAGAATGACTCTCAGTCCCCGATTGTCCTTGAAGAGGCTGCTGGAGATTTCTCCATTTCTTACCTCACTACAGATGAATTGGGGATCTGGCTGAAAACTTGTCTTTTCTGCCCGCTTTCTACTCCAAAGTTCAAGTTTTTTTCTAAATTCTCCAACTTCTCTTCTGATTCCAGGCCTAAGCACAGGGCTATTTCTTTATCTGGATTTTGCCCATTTCCCCTAGTTCCCTGCTGCCATTCTTCATGTATCAGCCGAACCAGGGGTGGGTAGGGATTTCAAGGTAGCATTGGGTGTCCCTGGGGGTGTTCTATTTTCTTACCACCATTCCACTGAAGTGCGTTGGGGTGTTCCCTTTTCTTACCACCGTTCCACTGAAGTGTGTTGGTATGTTCCCCGAGGACAGTTCCCTGAGGACAGTTGCCAACATAGGCTTGGTTATCACTGAATGAATGAATAAATAAACGAATGAGTGAAGTGAATACATGCCGGAAAAAGAACAAGTGTCTATACAGAATGGAAAGATACAGAGAAGATAGAACAGGGAAAAGGAAGAAGGGAGGATTTGGATGAAAGGTATATTACCATGTACCCCTTTTTTTTCCTATTTCTTGAGAAATGTGGATTTCCCTACAGCCACTTTGACCATGTGAACCTCTCACATTCTATAATGGCTTCTCATTTTCCTGTGAATCAAACCAAAACCTTAGGCCTGTCAAAGAACACCCAAAACCTTGTTTTTCTACTCTTTGGCTCAAGAAATACCAAGTTGGGAACCTAGCCAAAGAAAACATCATTAACAAGCATTTGAATCCAGAGTGGGGAGAGGGGTGAACTCTGGAAACACGTGCACAAAGTTACCGATCTGGCATGATTTCTAATAGTCAGAAATTGGAAACAACCTAAATGTCCAGTGGTAGGATAGCATACATCATGCCATGTCCCAAAGATGAAATAATGTGCTCCCATTAGAAGAATTTAGTAGTTTGGGGCACCTGGCTGGCTCAGTAGGTTAAGCATCTGACACTAGATTTCAGCTCAGGCCATCATGGTTTTGAGCTGCCAGTGGGGAGCCTGCGTGGAATTCTCTCTTTCCCTCTCTTTTCCTCCCCCGCTTGCGAGCACATGATCTCTCTCTCTCTCTCTCAAATAAATGAACTTAAAAAAAACAGAATTTAGTAGTTTGAGAAAATACTTGTATCCTATATTAAATGAAAGAAGCAGGTTATAAACTGGTAGGTAGGTTATAAACTAACTGCTACTATATAATTTGTGTACAAAACTATTTTAACTTTTTTTAATGTTTATTTATTTTTGAGAGACAGAGAGAGCCAGAGTGCGAGCAGGGGAGGGGCAGAGAGAGACAGGGGGACACAGAATCAGAAGCAGGCTCCAGGCTCCGAGCTGTCAGCACAGAGCCTGATGTGGGGCTCGAACTCACGAACGGTGAGATCATGACCTGAGCCGAAGTTGGAAGCTTAACTGACTGGGCCACCCAGGCACCCCTGTACCAAAATATTTTATTTAATTAATTAATTTTTTAAAATGTTTATTTTTGAGACAGAGCATGAGTGGGGGAGGGGCAGAGAGAGAGAGGGAGACATAGAATCCGAAGCAGGCTCCAGGCTCTGAGCTGTCAGCACAGAGTCTGGCATGGGTCTCGAACTCACAAACCATGAGATCGTGACCTGAGCTGAAGTCAGATGCTTGATCGACTGAGCCACCCAGGTGCCCCTGCACAAAAATATTTTAAGTATTGAAAAACAAAACCACAGCAGAATGATTTCAGGGGTTTTCCTTTGACAGTGGGACTACGGGTGTCTTTCTCATTCCTTCTTCAATGTAACCAGGTGTTCCACGATGGACACATGTGACTTTTATAACCAGAGAAAAATATTCACCTAATTCTCTCACTCTTTCAACTGCTCTTTTTTGGGGAATTCACTCTCCGAGTGCTTTGTTCACCCATCTCCAACTCTTTTCCTGCGCACACCCCTCTGCCTGCAAGGACAGCTGTCTGCCACGAGCTCCCTCCAAACACTCCGCTCCTGAAGGCGCCCGGCTCCGGGAAGCCTTGCCTGAGCACCAAGAGGAAAGAAGCCTGGCCCATCCCCACCTCGCCCAAGCATGGTGCCTCCATGTCTCTCTCTGCTCGCCTTGTCCAAGAAAATCCTCAGCCTCTTTGCTGGTGCTTGCCCTCAAGAGACTGTTTCCCGATGTGCCCCAACAGCTGGTACAGCCAACTGTTTGTGCGTCTGCACCTGGCGGCTGAGCTAAACGCCTAGAAGGAAGTTGAGGTAGAGGCCACAGGCCTCATGAGCGTTGGACAATGAGGAAGGTGGTAATGACTCTTCTGCATGTCCTGATTTGCCAAGGGGAAGACTTCTCTTGGCCATTTAAAAACCACCCAGTCTTTAAACAACTTAAGAAGTGATCAAAGGTGTTTGTGCTTAACCTGGACCAGCAACCCTTCCTAATGGTGTCAGCCCCACGCTGGGGAACTTTGGTTGGGAGGAAATGAATGTGAACCAGTAACGCGGATGTAGCTCGAAAGCGCGAAGATTTCTCGTGAGTTGATTCGTCCAAGTATACACCCAGCTTATTCCTGAATTGGAATCAAAGTAGAAAAACCTTTGAAGGAAAAAGTCAGTGGGTCTGCAAACATCTGAGGGCTTACCCAGTACCCGACACATCTCAGGGCACTTGTGAAATGCTGTGGCTTTATCAAAGCAACAAACAAATCTGAGTGATTGTTCCTGTAAAACTTCCTGGTCATGCGTTACACCCACATGAAGCATAACAAGGAAGGCTCAGAGGATAAGACGGACCGCCTCGTGGCACCTTCAAGAAAGGTGCGTGCATCTTAGCTCCTGTGACATTTTGAGCTAATTACCCTGGCCTGTGTATGAAACACAATGGAGTTAAGGATCAAGATAAATCGGGTATCCTGCCACTGACCTGTGATGTTTTTGAAACTGGGGGAAAAAAGATTTGGTGCGCCAGCCTTCCTCATCAGTCTGGTATCTCACCTGTCATCTTGAACAAGGTAAACAAACCACGGACATATTTTTCTTCCCCGCAGAACTGCACCCTTTTTCGTGAGTAGGTCTGGATACTGTTTGGCAACTGGCATTGAGCAGAGTGGGGGTGGGGAAGCGCTTTTTAATTCCACCCTCTTCTCAAATATCTGAAGTAGAATAATGAGTAGGTGAGTGTCACATCTGTCGACTCTTTTCCGTTCGTGCCATCTGAATGCAGACCTCAGTCGTACTGGTCTCAGGCCACCATGGCTGGCATTTCCTCCCAGCCCATCTCATGAAGGCTGGAGGTGCTGGGATCTCCAAAGGAAGCGTAGATGGTCTTCATTCTGCCATCTCCAGGGGTCACATTTCTGTTTAATGGGATCTATGAGCTGAGGGTGAAATGGAAAGACTGGGGTGGTGGAGGGGATTTGAGGAACCAACAGGGAAAGAGAGAGAGGAGGGGGTCAGGGATGGCAGGGCAGGAACCTGTGTGTCGTCATTGGGGTCCATGTGAACTGTCTTCCTCATCTTCCCAGGAGAACATTAGTAAAGTATCCGTTTCTTGTTGGTACATTATCGACCGACAATCTGTGTGTTGAAGGAATTCACTCATGCAATCACTCAACAAATATTTATTATTGAGAGCCTGTGAGGCACCAGGCAGTGTTCTAGGTGCCGAGGATACAGTAGTGAACAAAACACACCCAACATAGAACAATGTGGATGAATCTGCAAGCGATTCTGTGGAGAAGAGTCAACCTCCCACAGTTAATACTGGTGATTCCATTGATACAGCAGTTTTCAAATGATAAAATTTTAGAAATGGTGGTTGCCATGGGTTAGGGATGGGGGAAGGTCATGGTGGGAGACAGGTAGGTATAGTGATAAGAAAGCACCCCACGGAATCCTTGTGTTGATGTGCCATTTGGTATCTTGATCATGGTGGTGGAATAAGGAATCTACACACATGATAAAATTGCGTAGAACTAAGCATGCACACCAACGAATACAAATAAAACTGGGGGGATCTGAAAAAGATCTATGGACTGAATCAATGTCATATCCTGGTTGTGATAACTATACTATAATGTTACCATTGGAAAAAATGGGTAAAGTCCACGAGGGATCTCTTTTGTATTATTTCTTACACGCGTACATGAATCTTCAATTATTTAAATAAAAATGTCCAAAAAACACCCCCAAAACAAAACCCAACCCCCAGACCTGATGGACCCTACATTTCAGTGGGAGCTAAGTATGGCTTCATGGTGTTTTTGCAGGGTAAAAGTCCAGACCATCCTTCAGAGCTCTGCCCGCTCTGGGGTATTCCATGCAATGTCACTAGAGATTCATTCCTTCCTGTCTCAATACATGTTACTGAATCTCTACTGGTGACTGCGTGAAATCCAGATTTAGGAGAGGAGGCAGGTGCAGAATAAGGGTGGAATCCCAGCTGGCAGGGCTCCCTGCCCTGGTTCTCAGCATTAGGCAAGAACTCCTCATGCCAGCCCTGGCCTGGGCCTTGGTCCTGGATTCTAGCCCCTTGGCCATGGCTAGTTGGGTCACCATCCAGCTCCTTAACCCTCTCCTGCAAAGGGACTGCCACACCAATCTGCTGTCCCAATCTGTTGTACTGGGGCATCTGGCTGGCTACGAACTGCACTCTATTTTATTGCCTTAGAAGAACTTCAGAGAAAAGAAGCCACGTAAAAATTAAATAAGGTTGGAACAGACTTTAACACTTTTGTTATTTTATATTATGCCATGCCTTGCATGGAATGACCACAAGGCAATATGCCTTCCTGGCCACAGATATTACTAACAACGCATGGTTGAGAAATCCAGATCTCCCAGATGCACAGTCTAGTCTACTGGAAAGAGAGAGACGAGGGGCAGGAGGAAGGAGCAATGACAAATAGTTACCTGCCTCTTCTCTGGTACATCAGTGGTTGCTCATTCTAAGAAGGATGATTATGTGCCTTAATACAATTTCTGGGCATGGTTTTATAAGAAAGGAAAAGGCCTTTCTTGGAAATGCTTAAGCTAATCAATACATATTTGATCCACTTTCAAACAATGGTTTTAGGGCCAAAATAAGATGAAAGAAAAGACACTATTTCCATACCTGTGTCTCAAAGTCACCGCAGAAAGCATAAGTGCAAAGGGAAATGAAGGGTCCCCCTTCGCCCAGAGAGGAAGCGAGCCCACAGGCCCAACCCACTCAGGTCCGTGGGGCCACCTGGCAGTCTGGAACCCTGTCCGGCTGTTCCTGGGAAGGGGCCTGCTCCCTTGCGTCCCCGTCTGCGTCCGGGATGAATAACCCGTGGAGATCCAGGTGCACCTCTGCGTCAATGGACGCACGAGCCAGTTCTGTGAAACTTTTGGCATCCAGAACAAGCAGAAAAGGAAGCTTCTGGGGATCGGTAGAGACGATGGCCGATAAGATAATTCCTTTGGGGAAACAAAAAGAGACGTTTTGTAGAAGTGCAGCTTGAACTTCCTCCAGCTGGAGGGATAAATTTCTCAGCTGTATCTCCCCGTCCTCTTTGAAGGTAAGGACGTAATCAAAACAAAAGGAAGGCAAATTTGATGTTCTGTGTGAGCAGGAGGCAACTAGGAATGAGGAACCAGAATACCTGGCTCCAGCCCTGCTGGGGGCCAGTTCCTTGACCTCTCCGACCCGTACTCCGCTCATCTGCAGAGTAAGGATGATTCTCGCTACCCTTGCAGGGCTGCTGGGACGATCTCTTGCATGGTGAATCGTGAAAGCATTTTGTAAAATATTGTGTGCACTGAAGAATGGCTATCGGACTACTGTTTAGAAAGCCTGATCATCGAGGATTAGTTTCGAGGCTGCATTGAAGCTAATACATGGCACTTAGCTAGACTCAGACTAGTTGCACTCGATGGCATTTGAATGAGCCCAAGGGACTTCATGCCCAAAGCAGCACACTAGTAGCCTCCGCCTTCCCCTCTGTAAAGAAATAAATGGAAATATTCTAAGTATTCACTCTCAAGGGAGGTAGGATTAAATGAAAGAATGCACATAAATTTAACAACAAGTGTTCGTGAGTCCTCCCAAAGCCTTCTGGGCTTCAGGGTGGTTCAGCATAGTCCAAGTTAGATTGGCGTGGATTAAAATTCTAACTCGGTAGGTACGGGGTGTGTGGCTGTAGGTAAATCACAACATTTTCTCAGCCTCTCCTTTGGTGGAATGAACACAATGCCACGCCCTGCTCAGCAGAGAATGTAGGGGGAGCACTGGCCCAGCCAGTGGGAGGCCAGCCTCAACAAGAGGTGCTACAAACAATCCCCCACCTCAGAGATGACAGCAACCTGGGGCCCCCTGCCTGGTGCGCCTTGCCATTCATGATTAGTAGGAAGACACAGCCCAGGCAGAAAACCACTCCCCACCTCAGGGAAGCAGCTGGCAGGCCCAGTGGGGCAGCTCGCCCTCCCCTGCAGGTGTGGACAGCCCCACCCGTGGTCCTAGTTGTCCCCGCCTTGGCATCCCCGGAAGTGTGTGCAGAGGATTCTTGGGCAAAGACCGAATCAAGGAGGGAAAAGACCATTTGGTCATGTGGAAATCTACAAAAGAGAGGTGGGCCACAAGTGTGCATTTACCGGTGCTCCAAACAAAGGGTACACGCTTAGAGATGGTTAAGAATTGTGTCCCAGCCACTGCAATGAATTCTCAAGTGGAAAGGAAGTGGGCCTTGTGTAGTAAACAATTTAATGTCCCTCAAAGGGAGGTCTGACCTTTCCTCTTGGGAGGTGACCTCTAAGCCCCTGTAATGTCCTGCCTCCTAAGAATATCTTTATTTACCTGGGGCCAGTCTGATGATCTATCCTAGCAAAGCAATTTGGACGTCATCTTGACCTCCAGAGAGGCTGAAGGCTAAGGATCAACCACACAGCCAACCACCCATGTGTACACGACCAGGCACCTAAAAAGCTCTGACCCCAAGGCTTGGGTGAGTTGCCTCGGTCAGTGATATTCCATAGATACTGTTGGAGCTGGGGTGGGCCATGACCTCCTGGGACAACCAGACACTCCATGAATAGAAATCTCCTGGATTCTGTCCCATGAGCCTCTTTTCTTTCAATCTGCATCCTTTCACTGTGACAAACCACAACCCTAACAGTTTTCAGTGTGTTCTGTGAATCCTTCTATCGAAACCCAGGGACTGGGGGACCCCTGAACTTGCAGTTGGTGTCAGCAGCGAGGGTGTTTAGAGGGACTCCCTAACTCACAGCTTTGGACTCAGAAGGACCCGGGGGCTTCGAAGCCTGGCTGCACTGGCAGTGTGATGTGGGGGATGCGGAGGGAGGGTCACTGCCTCCACATGACGTCTCTGACTGAGGGGTGATCACAAGCAGAATGCAGCAAGCGGGCTCCCCTTCCTGGAGTCTTACCGTCATCCTTGTCCTTGGCACCCGGCATGGGGACAAACAGGGGTTCTGCTGGCCAGCAGTGCTCCTGTCCCCATTTTAAGGATGACTTTGTGAGAACGTCATATTTCAGGATCTGTACACCCAAAGAGGAGAGACATGTGAGCAAATTATTAGGGAGCATGGTCTTCCCCTGAAAACACACAGCAACAATTCCCACAGAGAGGATTAAGCCCCTCGAGTGCAGGCTACAAATGACATCTACCTGGGGTCCGTATCACAGCGGACACGAAAGCGGCTAGCTTCCTCCTCCACCTGTAAGCAGAGATCCTCCTGCCAAACCATAGCTAACACTATGCACTGAATTCTTTTAAAAATAAAAATCCTAAATTTATCTGGTGTTTGACACTACATTGCGACTTTTGTGTGTGTTAAATAAACTAGGGAACTCAATGCAAACATTTAAAGGATAATACTATCCTTTCGTTGTTTTAAAAGTGCAAGTCCCTAATCAACAATAGCCAAAGTATGGAAAGAGCCCAAATGTCCACTGATGGATGAATGGATAAAGAAGATGTGGTATACACACACACACACACACACACACACACACACACACACACACACACACTGGAGTATTACTTGGCAATCAAAAGGAATGAAATCTTGCCATTTGCAACTATGTGGATGGAACTAGAGGGTATTATGCTAAGCGAAATTAGTCGGAGAAAGACAAATATCATATGACTTCACTGATATGGGGACTTTAAGGCACAGAACAGATGAACACAAGGGAAGGGAAGCAAAAATAATATAAAAACAGGGAGAGACAAAACATAAGAGACTCTTAAATATGGAGAACAAACAGAGGGTTCCTGAAGGGATTGTGATGGGGGGATGGGCTAAATGGGTAAGGGGCATTAGGGAATCTACTCCTGAAATCATTGTTGCACTATATGCTAACCTGGATGTAAATTTTTAAAAAATAGTAATAACTTTTACTTAAAAAATAAAATAAAATAAAATAAAATAAAATAAAATAAAATAAAATAAAATAAAATAAAATATGAAAAAAAAACACCAACACTGAAGTTTGAGGGGCGCCTGGGTGGCTTGGTCAGTTAAGCCTCCAACTTCAGCTCAGGTCATGATCTCGCAGTTTGCGAGTTTGAGCCCCGTGTTGGGCTCTGTGCTGACAGCTCAGAGCCTGGAGCCTGCTTCAGATTGTGTGTCTCCCTCTCTGTCTCCCCCTGTTCATTCCCTGTCTCTCTCTGTCTCTCAAAAACTGAATAAACGTAAAAAAAAAAAAAGTGCAAGTCCCTGGACTTCTCTTAATCCGTAACAGACCTGTTTCCCCTCAGGGTGTGGGACAAGTGGGGAGTGGCTAGGGGTGTGTGTGTGTGAACCTTAATTGTTTGCTCTGTACATTTTTGCAGTGTTTGCATTTTTTAAAAAAGGTATTCCATTTTATTATTAAAAAATGAAGATGTTAAAGACAAGTGACGCGTGTATAACACTGAGTATAGTCCCTGGGATACAGTAATTGTTCAACAAATCGTAGTTTAAAAAACAAAATAAATGCTCCGAGTTTCAGCCCTCTGCTCGAGAGGGTGAGTTCCTTGAAGGCAGAGGCTGGGATCCCCCTGTTCACTTCCTTATCCTCAGTGCCTGCACGGTGTAGCACATGGTTGGTGCTCAATAAACATGCTAAATAAAGAAATCAATGGATGAACCATAGCCGTGACCTCCTTCCTGAGCTTCAGCCCCTCAGGTATGGCTCCCTCCCTTGGCTGGCCTATCATTGCTTTCCCTGTATTTTGTCCCCCTGACCTCACTCTCTGATCTGCCCTCTGTCCCCAAAAAGACCTCCCTTTTCTGATCAAGGTCACCCAGTCTGAGATCCTAGAGTTCAGCTTTGCAGGTGGACACGATCATTGTCGGGAGCACCAGCCCAAATCACACGGGGATTGGTACCTTGGTTGGGATGGGACTCCAGTGAACTTCGGCCGCAAACACATAGCGGTAGGGCTTCCCGTTGGGAGCATAATTGATCCGAGGCAGCTCTAAGCCTGGAGAGAAGGACACGGCTGATGAAGTCCCCATCACCGCGGGCTGGGAACATCTACCCTTCATGCCAGGCTGGGCATCCTTTCCACAAAAATGGCTCCCTATCCAGGATCCCTGAACTTGCTTCAGGCCCTGGATTAGATCAAGGTTGGTAGCAGAGCAGGGGGAGGGAACCTCTGATAATTACTCTGGCTCTATTAGAAGGTTCCGGAGCAAGGTAAGACAGACCTAGTTTTTTAAGTGTGTAAGCATCTTTAATTATCCAAGATAGAAATCAGAGAGAATTGCATGATTAAAATCAGAGGCCACTGCAATTTTTTTTAAAGCTCTTCAAAAAAAAAAAAAAATACTCGTGTGCATGCACATGTGTGGGGGTGTAGACCAAAAAGAAAAACCCCTGAAACCGTGGAAAGGAGTCTCAATGGGGAATAGTCAAACAAATCTGGTGAATTCACGTAATAACATACATAAAACTAATGTTTATAAAGAATTTTAATAATACAGGAAAGTGTCCATATCATAAGATAAAGTGTAAAAGGCTGGTTATAGAATTATCTCCACTATGTTACAAAAGAAGAGAAAAGGTTCAGAAGCATTGCTGGGGTTAGAACTTCCTTGTAGTTTATGTTTCATAGTGTATACCTATGGGTTTCATGTTTCATGAAATTTTTGTTGTACCTATTACTTTTGTAATCAAAAAGACCTGAAAATTTTGTCGATGTACATGCATACATACATGTCTGGTGTGTCAGGTTGAATCTCTAAGTTTAATGTTTATTTATGAGAGGAAGAGACAGACAGACAGAGTGTAAGCAGGGGAGGGGCAGAGAGAAGGAGACACAGAATCCAAAACAGGCTCCATGCTCTGAGCTGTCAGCATAGAGCCTGATGCAGGGCTCGAACCCACGAACCATGAGATCATGACCTGAGCTGAAGTCACTTAACCGACTGAGCCACCAGGAGCCCTTGAATCTCTAACTTTAAGTGCTGGGATAAAAGTCCCCTTTGTATGAAATATTCCAGGCAGCTGGAGCCAACTGCTGGTGAAAATATAATGTCTGGGAAAAGAGGAAGCAGGCGGGGAGCTTCAGTTATCAGGCTCTCGTGCCCCTGCATGGCTGGGAGAGGTGGGAAGATGTCCAGTCCCACAGGCAAGTAGTGGGAAGAGTTCCAAGAGATGTCCTGGTGAATGTGAAGAGGGACCACCCACATACAGAAATCAGAAAAAGATGCCCACAGTTGGCCCCAGACTTCCTGTGGTGCTCCTGGGCCTCAAACCTGGTCTAGGATCGCACCCCGCCCCCCCCAATCTCCACCCTGTAAATGACTTGGTTATGTAAAATATGATTCATCCCTGCGAATTCCGTGAGGCTATTGAAGCCACGCTCTTGAAGAATCTTCAGGATGTAGGGAAGTTCTCAGGCTATATCCATTAAACGGAAGAAGCCACTTCTAAATATCCTGGATGGTATGGTATGCCTTTTGTAAAACTATAGATCCAGAGGGTAAGGGCTTTGGAGTCTGAGAGACCTGGGTTCAGATCCTGACTCTGCTGCCTATCTGTGGGCAGGTTACTGAATTATCCTCACCTTTGCCACCCTCAGCTCTAAAACAAGAATAACACGTGCCAACACCTGCCTCCCAGGATTGTTCTGGTAACTTCTACTTTGTGCTGGACTCTCACTAGGGGCCAGGTTCTCGGTGAAGCGCTTCACGGACGCGAACTCATGTAACGTCAAGGACAACAGGATGAGACTGTCGGGGTGAGATGAGGCGATGTCTGGGGAGCCCTAGAAGAGGGCTGGCATATGCCAAGGAACCCACACCCGACAGAAAGACAATGGGGATTTCCAAAGGGTTGCCATGGACGGAGGGATTACGAGGGAGCTGTCTATTGCCATGCTTCTCAGCATTGCCCAAGTTTGCCACAATAAGCAAGCATTCTCTTCTCAGATGCAGAAAGACACAGAACGTTTTAAGCCTCCGTCTGCCCATGCCATGTGGCGGGTAAGCAGAGATGGGGGTTAATGCCTTAAGAATTGGGACCAAGAGGGGCGCCTGGGTGGCACAGTCGGTTAAGCGTCCGACTTCAGCCAGGTCACGATCTCGCGGTCCGTGAGTTCGAGCCCCGCGTCGGGCTCTGGGCCGATGGCTCGGAGCCTGGAGCCTGTTTCCGATTCTGTGTCTCCCTCTCTCTCTGCCCCTCCCCCGTTCATGCTCTGTCTCTCTCTGTCCCAAAAATAAATAAAAAACGTTGGAAAAAAAAAAATTAAAAAAAAAAAGAATTGGGACCAAGATCTATACATTCACTTCTAAAGATGACTCCCAGCGGTGGGGGCCCCACACAGAGCCTGTTCAAGCATCCATAAGATGCCGTTTACAGCAGGGGTTCTTATGGGCAAAGCTGGAGTCATCCTAACAAAGTCCCCAGGACGGTGTCCCTCCAGATGCCTGAACCTGGTAGGGGGCAGCTGACGTGGAGAGCAAGGCAGAACCGCGCCCTGCCACCGTCTAGCACCCTCGTTCCTTGCCCGTGTTGAGCACAGACCTCCCCCTCTAAGTCACGCTTTTGTCACGTGCTGGTGATACACTGAGCACAGGAACACGGTCCCTGCCTCATAGGCTCCTAGGGCAGCGGTTCTCAGTCAGGGTGATGGTGCCCCCAGGGACGTTGGCAATGTCTGGACATGTTTTTGGTCGCGCCAATTCAGGCTGCAGGTGCTACAGGCATCTGGTGGGTCAAGGCCAGGGATGCCGCTCTACATCCTGGCACCCAGGATGGCCCCCGGCACAGAGAATGACCCAGCCCCCATTGTCAGGGGTGCCCAGGTTGAGAAGACCTGCCCTTACGGGTACGACTTTTATGGGAAGGGTTTACACGCTGTGTCGAGCCCAGCCTCTCTGAGCCATTTTCTCCTCCATAAAATGGGCTGATGGCCCCTGTCCCGCAGGGTATTTTCAAGGGGTACAAGTAGAAATGCAAACAAGCTGTCCATCTTCAGTAAGTCAGCCTTTGACAAATTGGAGCATCTACAGAGGCCAGCTGTGAAATCATCCAATGAGCACCCCCACTCCCAGTGCCCTCCTGGGAGGCGTTTGAAGATACGTGAAAGAGAACTGTCCCCAGATGCTTTCTACCGGGGCGCCCCAAGAGCCTTTCCGTTTGCCCCGTGTCCATGCACAGCTCTTCTGCATCAGAAGGAGGTACTGAGAGGCCTCGGGGGATTCCTGAGGTCCTGCTCCTTCCCTGAGCATCCGGAAGGGAGGCATTTTACCTTCATAAAGCAGCTCCGGCTGGCAGTACACTCGGTCGTCTTTTTCCTTCAGGGCTCTTGCCGTTGTGGATGCCAGTTTGGCTACATTTGATCCCACTTCTGCATTCTGAAAGAATCAGTTTTCAAGAAAAAAATCGACCACTTGTTACCCAGAGCAAACAAGTGCTATACCGTGTACGTTTAACAAAGTGGTTTAGGGGAGCCTGCTTGGGATTTTCTCTCATCCTCCTTGTCTCTCTCATAGTAAATAAATAAACTCATAGCATTAAAAAAAAGTGCTTTAGAGGATGTCATCTTTCAAAAAAAATTTTTTTATGTTTTTAATTATTTTTGAGAGCGTGAGAGAGCACGCAAGCTGGGGAGGGGCAGAGAGAGGGGGAGACACAGAATCCGAAGCAGGCTCCAGGCTCTGAGCTGTCAGCACAGAGCCCGATGCAGGGCTCAAACTTGTGAACCACGAGATCATGACCTGGGCTGAAGTTGCTCAGCCAACTGAGCTAGCCAGGTGCCCCTAGAGGATGTCATCTTCTGGCCTCATGTAAACCACAGGAAGCAGCTATTATATTATTGGTATTCTTTTTTTTTTTAATGTATATTTTGAGAGGGGGGGGGAAGGAGGGAGAGTGAACACACATCCACAATGGGGAAGAGCAGAGAGAGAGGGAAAGAAAGAATCCCAAGCAGGATCCACAATGTCAGCACAGAGCCCAGCATGGGGCTGGATCTCATGGACCCATGGGATCGTGACCTGAGCTCACATCAAGAGTTTGACGCTTAACCGACTGAGCCACCCAGGCGCCCCTGTATTACCAGTATTATTCTCATTCTCTGAGAGGGTGTAGCTGGTAGGTGGTGGGGTGAGCGTCCCTAAACTCCTGGCTCTTTTCTACTACTCTGGGCTACATTATCTTTCACAGGCAAAACTAATGTGCTGGTAGGTTCTCACTTTTTAAATACTAGGTGATTCACCTGTACAAGGCTGCATCAGTCATTAAAAGGATGTTTATAAAGAGTTCATAATAACATGGGAAATGCTCATGAGAGAGTACTGAGAACCGCAGCAGAGTAAATTGTATACGCAGCCTGAGCTCAATCAGGTCAAAAAAAAATGACACTGAAAAGAGCCTGGGGGAATACACCAACTACTAACAAGACAGCAGGCAGTGGAATTATGGGGACTTCCTTTTTCTACACTTCCCTGTATTTTCAGGACTTTCTCCTATGAAAACCACTGCTGAAATGAAAACAAACAGGCAATCATCATTACTTGGGAGTCAAAGATCGACCAAGGACATTCCTTGGTCTCAACTTACAATCGGACTTTGTTTAGGGTCTTACCCGTCGTGGTTGTAATCCAGGAGAGGGATTGAAAACAATCGATTCTTTATTGAGCTTCTACTACCCCCCGTTTCCCTACGTAGGAGCTACGGGGCCTTGAGCAAGTTACTTAGTACCTGGGAAGCCGCTGCCTCATCTTTATAGTGAGGTACAGCAGATGTGTATATGTGTAAAGAGTGTATATAAAGAGTGTATATGTGTCTCTAAGTTATTGTGCAGGTTGAATAAAATAATCCCTGAAAACGGTTTACAGGAGGGTCTGGTTAACAGTCAGGGCTAAATAAATGCTAGTTGCAAGCTGATAACACCATCATTGTTTTATTATTACCATTGTTGTTATTATATTACTCACTATACCACTGGGGGCAAGCGCAGGTAAGACGATGGAGGAGAAGCAAGACGCAGTCCCTGCCGTCACGGAGTTTACAGGGCGAGAGTTATTGTTATGGCTGACTTCTCCTCATTTAAACTTTTCTCTACTTCCCAAATTTTCCAAGATGGGATTTTATAATTAAATGAAACCTGTCTGAGGGATAGCAGCTTTTTGCCGGGAAGGGGATGCTAAGGTACTGCATCCTATAGCAGCCGGGCTGCAGGGGCCCTTTGAGATTTGCTTAGTTCAACCCCTCAACTTACAGAAGAGGAAGCAGGCCCGGAGAAGGAAGGTGATTTGTCCAAGGCCACAGAGGGAAGAAGAGTTTGGGCCCTTCACACTGCAAGTCTTTCGCTCCAAAGCAAGAGCACTGCAGGCAGTAGGGCAAAGCAGGTACAAAGGCCCTGAGGCCAGTCCCTTCCCATCCTGCAGGTCTCTGCTCAAAACATCCCCTCCCTTGACCACTCAATCTGCAATGTCGCCAAGGCACAGCTCCCAGGAAGGAACTGCTGGATGAACGGAGTGGATGCATAACTCAGTAAGCTTTTCCTTCCACTGTCAAGGTGCAAAACATGTGCTTCACAGGGTGGCTGCAGGAATTCAAGGAGATGAAATGCGTGAAAAAGTCCCGCCTGGCACCCGGCACCTCGGTGCTGTCTTGTAAACTGAAGTTCTGGAATGCCTCCTCCTGCATCGAGCCACAAATCGGCAGAGGCTCTGCCTGGTGCCTTGTAGTCACCCGACAGCAACAGGCCTGTTGTGCATGCCCTGGGCTTGTGTCTCGGGGAGTCGGTCTGCAGAGACTTATAATTCTGGCCTGAAACTGGTCAGACTGGTTGAGGGATAAACTGAATTTTTCCACATAGCAGTCACCAACGTGACTCAGCTGCTTTTTGTGGCCGGCGTGCTCAGCTTTGGGAAGAAATAGCTTTCCAGCCAAAATTCAACAAAATCCTACAGGTTTGTTTTGAAATCCCCCAACTCGAGGCAACTCTGTGCGAAGCAGCCATCTCGGTAATTCCCCGAAACACTGGCTTTGGGGTTCAGAAGCCCTGTGTGTGAAATCTGGCTCTCTGGCTTTCTGTGTGAACTTGAGGAGCCTCCCCCCCACCCTCAGCCCCCAGGCCTCCCTGAGGCTGTTCCGTAGTTTGTAAAATATGGGGGCGATTTGTAACTTTTTGAACGGGTGGTGAGCACAAGTGAGGTTGCTTTGACCTGCAGCTGAAGACTGTAGTTACAATTAAACAATGGTGATGAAAACACCTGGGCCAGGGCCAGGCACATTGTAGTTAGTAACTTGGAACCACAGAGACACGCATTCAAATCCCAGCTCAAAATCCCACGGATATTTCTGCAAGTTGGGCAAGTTACTTTCTCTCTCATCCGTAGTCATGGGGATAACAAGCAACTCAGAGGGGCGTCCTACTGATTAGATGAGAGGCTTGCAAAGCATTTAGTTCCACAAATTTTCAGGACCAAGAAGTAGAGTGGAGACCCACGTACCCTATGTCTAAATGCCTTGAGCAAATTGTTACATGAAATACCATTTTCTCCCCCTCCTCGATACACAGACCTTCATAACGCAGAAGTGCGCTGTCCGAGAGGGCAAACCGCTAACCACATGTGGCTATTTACATTTTACTTACACTTAAGAACAATTACACATCTTCTTCCTCAGCTGCACAAGGCACATTTCAATGGCACACGTGTCTCGTGGCTACTGCCTCAGATAGAGAATGTGTCATAGCCGCAGTGGACTCTTTTGCATATAGTGCTGGTCTGGAAGGATGTGTGAATTTGGAATTCTAGGACTCCTTCAGTTCTGAGTCAGAATAGGGTGGCAGACAAGGGCCAGCCTCTGGGCCCAGGTTCTTTGTCCTTGTCCCCCTTTCTTCCCACTGCACAGAAGCCCCAGCCGGCACGACCGAAGCCAAGAGCCAAATTCTGGCCACCTTGTGGGTCTGAGGCCTGTACACCAGAGGCAGGTGCTGGAAGCAGTGTTGGGGCTTTTGGGGGAGGGAATTCACGGATCCCAGGTAGCTGGTTCGTGGCTGGGGAAGGGGAAGGCACCTGGCTGGGTGGGCATGGCCCCTTGGCCCGAAGAACCCCCGACTCTGTGAAGGAGGGACACTGCCAGAGAAAGTCTGGATTAGGGCCCCCCAATGCCCAGGCCAGAGCAGGGGCCCCTCTTGCCGGGGTTTAAAAGCAAAAACGACATCTAACACAGGTCCCGGCAGATAATGAGCTCTCAATAAATGGCAGCTTTTGAGGTATGGGGGCGGGGGGGGGGGGTCTTTGTTTTCACATTTAGGATCAAGACAAAAAACCAAACTACTGAGCCAGGAGTGGAAGCCACCCCTCGTAGGTTCACAACGCCTCCTCCCACGGTGGCGGCTTACGCAAGGATAGCTGCCGAAAGGGAAGGCTAGTGCTCACGAACCCCCCTGGAGGCAGCCCCCCGGAGCCCCGCCGGACGCGCAGGGCGGCCACGGAGCTGTCTGTACGCGCCCACGCCCCTCCCAGCCCGGCCCCGCCTGGGACAACCCCTGCACCGCCCTACAAAAACAGGCCACCGTGCCAAGGGGCCCCACCTTCCTCTGACCCCAGCTGGCCCAAACGCAAGAGAATCTGGGGCAGCCAGGACATCCCAGACTTTTAAGTATACTTCACTCTTGCCCATTCTCTGTGGAGAGCACTTGCCACTCGGGAAATGTTCCCAATGTTAAAGACAGACCCGCGTCCTTTCAGAGACCCACTCATTTCTCATCCGCACGTCACGCGTTCATTGAGTTCGAGTGGTTAAAAGCTTAACGAGGACCCTCCAAGGGCCAGGCCCTGTGACGGGCGTGGGACAATCAGCTGACAGGAGGACGGGCTCTGGCTCTCAGAGCTTCACGGGTCCGGTGACTGAACAAGCTCCCTTGCCGGGGACAAGGGTTCAGCAGGAGCTGCAAGTGCCATTGGCACGAACGAGGTCCTCTGAGGGGAGCAATGACCCTGACACCTGTAGGGCCAACAGGAATTTGCCAGACTGAGGTTGGTTCTCCCTGGTTGCAAATTGAAAGCCTCTGTGGGCTGAGACCCACCCCCCCGCCCCCCACCGCTCCAGGTCCTCCACCTCCACCCAGAGGTTCTGCCTTCACTGGTCTACACCGGGGTCTGCCCAGGTGTGGTCTCAGAACCCCCAGGTGAGTCCAACCTGCAGCCAAGTCAGGAGCGGAGGCCTGATCCGAGTAGGACAGGGTTTCAGGCAGGGGGACAGCCATGAGCAATGGCCCCAGACTGAAGGGTGCCAGAGGCAGGTGGTATCTCCTTCGGTCCGTCCTAATAAGCCTTTGGGTAGAACGGAATTGGAGCTGCCAGACCGGGACATGTCGGCCATGGGCATGTGCTCAACTTCCCGATTTCAATACGCAGGCAGGGCAACTTGAAAGTGAAGCAAGGAGCCTTTTTAAGGGACAATAAACAGCAATTAAAAAGCGTGGCCAGAGCTACCCTTCCCAGGGCTCACTCTTCTTTGCTGGTTTCAAAGCAGTAGATGGTTCACACGGTGGCTTTTCAAAATCTACATGCTGAACTTCTTAGCTTGGTTCCAAGGAAGCAAATCATTTTTGAAGCACGATAAAAGGCTATAAAATCCCTCGGTGTGTGGGCAGTGGGAGGGAGTGTTTCCTGTCCAGGTTTCGTCCCCAGGCTGAGGTCGGCGTGAGGCAGGGCTGGGCCTCGGGATGTGCACCTGTGTGCTCTGTGACATCACCTCTCACCACTGCTTCCGGGAACCAGGACACCAAGACTGGCCCTGCTTGGCCCTGCGGGGCTGCCCAGAGTGGAGACCGCAGAGGCCAGGAGCCCATGTGACGACTTCGTGGAATGTGGCCACTCACTCAACAGCCCTGAACCCCGTGAGGAGAAAGTTCACTCCTTTTTCTCTTCCCGATCTTTCCGACCGGGTCAAGGAGAGTCTGAGTCAGGTGCCATTAGCTCTTTAACACCTAGTACTTTTAGGACTTTCTTCTTAACAAAGAGGTGAAGTCTTGGCAAGCCGCGGAGAGTAAGACCTCTGCTTTATTGCCACTGCTTCTCCCCGGCTTGTCTTCCGATTGCAGTGACCGATGCTCTCTTTCCAGTGACTAGTGTCGGGTTACCTCTCAAGAGGGAGATGGTTTAAACAAAACACGATTTTGTAAGGGTTAAATTGAGGTGATAAAAATGAAAATCGGGACAGAGATAAACCAATGACGTCAGATGGGGAAATGCCAACAAGACAGGAAAGAACCCCGACTCCGGGACCAGAGAAACCTGGGTGCACACGCAGGCCCCAATGACTGATGGGAGCCCAGCAGTGAGGTGGGAGGAGGCTCCCTGGGCCTTCTGTCGGAGTGTCTTCCATTTCCCAGGCCTGCAAAGGGGGACCCGTCTGGGCTCTTTCCAGGTGTTAGGCCTGCTGGGGAGAGCAGGAGAGTTGCACCTTTACCAGCTACGAGTATGCACAGAGAGACAGGCAGGTGCCAATCATGGCTCTGCCACTTGGGGCATGTTCCTGAACCTCTCCGGGCCTCGGTTTCTCCATCTGTAAAATGAGGCTAACATGAGGACCTCTCCCATAGGTTGTTTTGCTCATTAAGTGAGGCAAGGAAAATAAAACGCCTGGCAAAGTACCCGGCACATACAGTGCATTTAGTAATAGGAGCCACCAAAATCGAGGTGAATTGGATTTGCTTTCATTTAAATTAATTAAGTCGTGAAGTCAGTGAGTTCTGGAGCCAGAAGTCTCTGTAGCCTCTGGGAGCATCACCCTAATTGAAGATAATGTCTGGCCTCGTGGTCATTTTTAATGCAAGACGCGGACGATTCAATAGCAGGGCATTAGGTGAGTGAATAGTGACGAATCCTGGCCTGGGACCGTCACACGAATATTTAAAATGATGTTGCAGAAGACTATTTAATGTCATGGGGAGATGTTTAGATACACGTGTAAGTGAAAACAGTCGCACACAAAACAGTATGCACATAATCCTCCGTGAAAAGGAAAGAAGGGCTGACACACGCTGCAACAGAGACGGACCTCCGAAACACCGTGCTGAGGGAGGGCAGCCAGCCGCAGGGGACCACCTGGCGCATGGGTCCACGTACATGACATGTCTCCAACAGGCAGATCCTCAGAGAGAGGAAGGGGATGAGTGGTTACCTAGAGCTGGGGAGGGGCGTGGGTTAAGGGGTGCAAGGTTCCTTTCCAGGGTCGCGAAAATGTTTTAAAATCCATCGTCGTGATGGTCACACAACTCTGTAAAGATACTAAAGGCAACTGAATTGTACACTTTAAATGAGTGAAACGGGTGGATGCTATGTGAAATTCTATCTCAATAAGTCTATTGAGAATTCTGCGATCTCCTCTAAAATTAAGCAATATATAAAATATACGTATATATTTCTAAATTTTAGAGAAGTCATACTACACAGAATTTTTTTTTTTTTTTTTTTTTCAACATTTTTTATTTTTTATTTTTGGGACAGAGAGAGACAGAGCATGAACGGGGGAGGGGCAGAGAGAGAGGGAGACACAGAATTGGAAACAGGCTCCAGGCTCCGAGCCATCAGCCCAGAGCCTGACGCGGGGCTCGAACTCACGGAGTGTGAGATCGTGACCTGGCTGAAGTCGGACGCTTAACCGACTGCGCCACCCAGGCGCCCCTACACAGAATTTTTAACTGCTTTATCGAGAGACATATTCATGTGTATGTGTGTTAGAGCCACATATACACAGATACATCAACAGATGTACCAATATGTCTGTCTAGCGAGAGACTTTGGAGGAATACAAATATATCTACAGTAGGTCTGTGGGTTTGTTTCCTTTTTATCTAATCTATATTTTAATTTTTTTTTAACTTATCTTGAAGGCAGAGAGGGAAGGGGGGATGGAGGGGAGGGGAAGGGGGGAGGGAGGGGGACAGCGAGCGCACACAGGCACAAGTTGGGGAGGGGCAGAGAGAGAGGGAGAGAGAGAGGGAAACCCAACCAGGCTCCGGACACTTAACCAACTGAGCCACCCAGGTACCCTCCCTAATCTATATTTTCTAAGGCTTCTGCTATAAATACGTATCATTCTTGGAGAAACAATGAAAAGATGTCTTGTCTTTAAGAACAGCTCACTTTGGGGGCGCCTGGGTGGCTCAGTTGGTTGAGCGGCCGACTTCGGCTCAGGTCATGATCTCACAGTCCGTGAGTTCGAGCCCCGCGTCGGGCTCTGTGCTGACAGCTCAGAGACTGGAGCCTGCTTCCGATTCTGTGTCTCCCTCTCTCTCTGACCCTCCGTCATTCATGCTCTGTCTCTCTCTGTCTCAAAAATAAATAAACATTAAAAAAATAAATAAAAAAAAAAAAGAACAGCTCACTTTGGATTTCAATGTCAATCAAGCCGACGCCAAAGTAACTGCCCACTTGGGCTCACGACGCCCCAGGAATGAAATGGGCCCCCGTCCCGCCCATTACCTTGTCCACATCGAGGGGCACGGCGAACCTCCGGAGGGTGGGAATGGAGGTGAGCCTGGAGTTCTCCTCAAAGTCCTGGTTCAGGTTGGCCAAGTGGAAGAGCTGATAAAGGCTGCCGTCCTCGTAGGCGATGATGTCAAACACAAGGCAGCCGTCCTCTTCGTAGGCGTTGACGGGATGAAACACCACCACGGGGTCCGTGTAAAACTGGGTCGGCACGGGCTTCCCAGTCCTTTGGTCGATGATGTGAATGTAAGTCTGAAAGAAGACGCGCATCCAGGGGTCAGCCTTCCCTCTGCTGGCCTGGCGCTGTGGCATCAGGTACGGGACGGGATGCGGCCCTGCCCTCCACTAGCTCGTGACCCCGAAACGTCCCCTGTCCCAGAGCTCCGCCACGCAGAAGCTGAGGACACGGGAGCTGCCTGCCGTTACACGTCTGTGATCACCTCGTTCAGATGGATCGGAGGGAAGCTTTGCCGCTGGAGCCTCTGCACCACCAGGAGGACTGCCTGGAGGAGTCCCCGAGGGTGCGCTGTCCCCCCCCACCCCCTTCACTTGACTGGGACTCCAGGTGGGTGGCAACTACCCAGCTCCCTGGCAACAAATGGCCAAGCTGGGGAGAACTGGCCAGTCCTCTAGCCCTCCCCGGGCTCCAGCCACAGCTGGATCCCCTAAAACCACACCAGCCCTTCGGGGGCCCCTCTCCCGACCTCCTGGTTTGCCAGCTTGTCGCAGCAACCTCCTTTACCCTGGGGGCTGCAGCAGGAGAGACCGTTCTGGTGAAGGAGCCCCCACGGGTATCTGCACATGCGTCCGGCTGTCAGGAGGTGGTATCACTCTGGGTGGTAATTAGCCATATCTGCAGCCCCACTTGCCTAATCCAAAGTATGTGTGGGGTTCTTCCTTCTGGCAGCTTTGGCCCAGCCACCCTCCTTCCGAAAGGCAGGGCGGGACTGCTCCAGGCTGTTCCCTGGTCACCTCCTCCCAGCGTATCCACCTCTTTCTCTCCTTCCCCAGAATCTAGCTTTGAACATTAAGTGGGAGTGCAGAAGAGGAAGGCTTTGACAGCCTACGGGTGGGGGGTTGGAACGGGCAGGTGACTACAGAGGTAATTATTTTAGCTCTTTTCTTCTCCATGACCCCAATTCCTGGGGTCAGGCAGAGGAGCTTTTAAGAAAGCTCTCTTCTGAAAAAAATTTTTTAATGTTTATTTGTTTTTGAGAGACAGAACAGGAGCAGGGGAGGCACAGAGAGAGAGGGAGACACAGAATCCAGAGCAGGCTCCAGGCTATGAGCCGTCAGCAAAGAGCCTGACGTGGGGCTCGAAGCCACGAACCACGAGATCATGACTTGAGCCGAAGTCGGATGTTTAACTGACTGAGCCCCCCAGGCACCCCAGAAAGCTCTCTTCTAAATGCATTCTAAAACCCTTCCCGGGGCTTTCTGCCCTGCCTCTGGGGGCTCGGTCTTCCCACTGTGGGATTCTCTGAGGGCCACTGGATCTCCAGGGGCTGAAGAGAAAACCCAACCACCGCTAGCTTCCCTGCTGGCCCCCTTGGCCCACTGTTCATTCCAAAAATAGAGAGAGAGGGTCTGTGACATAGGAGACACTTTTTCAGTAAAAAGAGAATAAAAGCAAGCCCCTGCCTTCATGGAGCTTCTATTCCAGTGGGGGGAAAGGCCAGCAGTCAATGGTCAAGTAACGTGCCAAGGACAATGAGCACCACTGAGAAAAATGAAGCCGGGTAGGGGATGGAGAAAGCCTGGAGTGGGGTCTGTTACAGATTGGTTCATCACGGAAGGCCTCAGGAATCTGGACTCTGAGGAAGGAAGCGATCTGGGGAAGGATATTCCAGGTGCAAAGGCCCTGAGGCAGGAATGTGTTAGGCTGGTTTGAGATGCAGGAGGACCAAGAGGGAGGCTGGGTGAGCAGGAAGCCAGTGGTTGGGATGTAGACATGTGAGGATTTGCAGGCTGGTCAGTGAAGTCTTGGATCTTATTCTGAGGAAGGTGGGAAATCACTAGAAGGCTCTGAGCAGAGGAGGGACCTCACTCTCCTCGTGGAAAAGGACAGGTTTTAAAGAGGTGGCCAGCCGCAAACAGGATGCATAGTTGCATACGTACATAAAGACGTCCATAATGGGCAGAAAGGGGAGAGGGATGTCAGGGCATTGTAGTGGTTCCCTTTGGAGAGGGCACTGGCCGTGAGTGGGGGGAGAAGGGGCTTGATACGTTGCTTTCTATACTTGGTTATTGTTTGAATAGAGGACACTAAGAATTACTGGATATTTATCACAAGTAAACGTTGACTTATTTCAACAGGAAGTAAGTACACACACATATCCATGCATAGATATATTCATAAGCATACAAATGTACACACATATGCAGACATCCATATATACAGGCCTGTATATACACAAGTGCAGACACACACGTGTGCACACATCCATGCTTTGAGCACGCAGATGTGCCTGAATGGAAGCTGTTTCTGTTTACCACTGTTGGAACGCTCTATCATTACGATGTCTAAATCATCTCTGGCTCTGCTTCCCTGACATTGTATAGTGGCTGCAGGATGCTGAAAGGGCCTTGTCCATGGACAGTGGAAGCTGCAAGGAGCCCGGACATGGGTCAGGACTGAGGAGTGGCCCTCGGCTGAAGGGGCCGCCTGGCTGATGAGAGCCGGCTTGCCCAAGGGCACACACTCACCCAGGGACAGTCCACTCTACTGACTCAGTGACTTGGGACTTGGCTCTCATGCCCTAACTCAAGACCACTCTGCAGGACCATCCAGCTTCAGAACTCTCTGGAAGCGTGGCTGATGCTTCCGGGGAGACTGCCCGGTAGCTCACTTCCTCCCTCCCTTGGAAACCCCCTGCATGCTAACCTCCATCTCAGCCTGCTTCCCGGGATACCCCACTCTGGCCATGCTGATGTTGTGGGCTCGGGCGACCCAGTGGGGGCTGGGGGTCTTGTCCAGGCCTTACCTGGTCCTCCCTGTGGAAAGCCAGGCAGGAAGCCCAGTTCACTCCCCGGATGTACGCAGTTGATATCTTGAGGACGTCCAGCTTGAAAGGCTGCTCGAGGAAAACAATGTAGTTCTCGGTGACTCCGAAGCTGTGGTAATAGCTCGGGGAGAGGAGCGAGCGGGAGGTGATGGAACCGAACACCTCTGTGTGCTTCAACGGGTTCTTCCCCTTCGCGTCCTCTAGAGAAAGGTAAGCCTGAGGAGCAGTGCGGGGCCTAGCTGCCCCCAGACAACGCCACGATCACCTGCAGCTGAGCCTTTCAAACTGACCTGGTCACTAAGAAGAGCCTTTGGGTAAGAGCCAACAAGTAAACCGATGAAGGGGTTGCTGTCTGACTGACGCAGGGGCTCTGGTCGGGGGTTAGGGCTTCTCACCAAGGCCTACCCGCCTCTCCTGCTCTGTAAGACCCAGTGCTACAATCTGCAAACACTGAGCCACAGAGCTAGGCTTCTGGGCCACGGCCCGCAGCGCAGCCTGGGGGCTAAGCCCAGCCTCCACCTGCTTCTAGCATCAAGGTTTCTTTGGAACACAGCCACACCCCCTTCTTTCACAGGGTCTGAGGATGCTCTTGCTTTGGAACTGCAACGGCGTTGTTCAGTAGTTGTGACAGAGACCACACGGCTGCACAGCGTCAGGTATGTACTCTTGGACCCTCTACGGAAAAAGCTTGTCAGCCCCTACCCTGCAACAATGCCTCTCGTGCACACGGATTATCCGGGATTGTGATAAAGTGTGGAGTTTGACCCAGTAGATGGGGCCAGGGCCTGAGGGTCTGTATTTCTATTACAGCACCTGAGGGATAGGGCAGCTTCCCAGGCTTCAACTTTGCTTTTTGCCGGGGACCATCATCTGATACATATTTCGTAGGGTTTCCATGAACTTCTTTCGGCACTGTGCATTCCCAAACACCTGGGAGACTAAGTACCTGTTGTGATGTGGGGCTGCTATATACCTTCTGATGACCCAAGCAGGCTGTAGGGTTCCCGTTTTACAGATGGGAAACTGAGGTGCGATGGAATGGGCCCATCATTATGGCCAAAGGCACAAGGTTAAGCCAAGAAGACCTGGCCCCCCGCTGAGCCTGACTGCCTCCTCTGTTATTAGCGAGAACAACACTCCCAGAGTGAAGAGAGAGAACAGAATGCAATAATGGGACAGCCCAAGCTCCAGCGAGCTCTTATTCTCCTGCAAGGGTGAGTCACCATTGGCCAAAAGGTCTCCCCACCCAGGCCTGGGGCTCATTTATAATGAGTTACCTGCAAGCGTCCCCACCTTTCTTGTGGCCACCTGTGCACACCATAAACAGCTGGCTGGTGGGAGGGGTGCTGTGGGGTTGTGGGGTGGTTCTTTTCTTCACAAAACAAACGGAGCACAAAGCAGACCGAAATGAAAAGTACCCTGGCCTGGGAGGCAGGAGGCGGGCGTGAACCCAGGGAAGCCGCCAGCATGGAGCAGGCGATCAGAGAGGAGCTGTTGGCAAGATGTGGGGGCTCCTGTGAGCTGTGTGGTGGTGGGCATGTCACCTGATCCCCCTGGGCCTCATCGTCCTCCTTTGAAATAGAAGGTGTTAAACTCAAATGCCTAGACCTCCCCTAGGTCTGACGTTCTAGGATTCTGACTAGGCCCTATATTCCTCTATTGGCTTAATTCCTGGGAGTTCCATTTAACAAGAATACACTCATTGTGCCTTCTGACCTTAGGGGCTCCCATCTGCCTGGAGCCTGGTAATTAGCTCAGGAGGTGCTACAGGACTATGAGGGAGGGCACCAGCAGGGGTCACACATGGAAGCCACTTGCCCTAAACTTGTAAGTTCTGCCCTGTCTCCTGAGTCCTGTGCAGCCACCCTCGGGGGCCTGGTTTCCTGGGTGTGGTTCCCAGGAGGGTCCTGGACAAAGAAGGGCCAGGAGCCTCCTCCCTCGGGAACATGCAATCACAATGGGCCTGGGCTTTGCTCCACATTCCTGGCCTTAAATGGAGAAGGTTCAGAAGGCCCAGAGAATGGGGTGGGGGTCTGAAAGGCTGACAGTCTGAAGCAGGGCTGAACCCCCACAACAACACTGGGAGCCTGGCTTCAGGGGCTGGGATGAGAGTGGGCAGCACAGCTTTGGCATACAAAGTTTTGTGAGAAAACTAAAAGATATCGATGGAAGGAAGGAAGGATGGATGGATGGAAGGATGCTTGATGGGTGCGTGGATGGACAGACGGACAGTTGGATGATAACTGATAGGTGGATGGATGGACGGATGGATGGATAGGGAAATGGGTGAATAATGGGTAAATTAATGAATCAATGAACTGGAGCCTAAAGAAAAACAGGTTAGAATAGTAAAGGAACTTACTTCTTCCAAAAGGAAGTCCAGCCACACCTCTTTTTCTCCTTTAGGAAAAAAGATTCAAGGTCATCTGAATCACCCATGTAGGAAAGTGTCAGATTGAGTCTCAGGTCATCAACAAAAATCAGAACTCTTTGGAAGGAGCCACCCTTGCTTGACATCTGTGTTTCATCATATCCCCAGAATGACCTACCTGGTACTGTGGCAGGGATCTTAAAGATCACATATTTTGTCTTCCCCTTGTCCATGATGGATGTGCCCATATTAAGAACATTTCCAGCCGCATAATGAGGATGCGATGTTGCCAGATTTACCGCCACGTAATTGCGATAATCCACCTGCAAAATGACAAACACCTGGTTTTAAAAAGGAGGTGGGGAGGGTGAGATGATGAAGAGCTGGCCGCTTCTAGATTCAGAGTGATGATGGCTACATTTGCATACCTCTTGGTCTGAAGGTAAGGCGACTTCACCTTTCAAGAGGATGTTTACTCTTGAAACCTGATATGACCTCAGGGGGAGCCTCCTACAGCAGAGAGGCTGCAGGGGAGCTGGTGAGCTGTATGCTCTTCCCTGCCCCCTGGGTGTCCTCAGCATGGAGGCAGATTGCCTGGCCAGAGTGATGACCTAGGCAGAGAGGCAGCCTTAGCGCTAATCTTAGCCACTGCTCGGTGTCTTTCTGGTTACATCATTTAAATTCTCCCCTTTTGCATGCCACAGAGGCATAAATCTCCAGGCCTCTCCCATAGGATTATTCTGGGAACAGAGTTATAAAAACACTTGGTCGAAGGGAAACTCAACTAACGAGCTCCATAATGACCCCCCACTCCGAAGAAGGCACAGCCATAGAATAATGTGTGGCCGGGGGAACAACTGTCTTCCTTTCCTCTCCAAGAATAGCACAACCTCCGGCCAGAAGTCAACCAGTACTTCATGCTCTCTTAGTATTTCCTCTCTGAGGCTTTGTGGAGAGCATACGTTGGTTGGACCTATGCTGCCCAGCTTCAAAGGTGCTGGCCATAACTTCGCAGCTATGAAAAGCACTCCCTTTCCCAGATCGTTAAAATGTACTGAGGAGACAATGAGGCTTTGGCCAGCCAGCTGGAGAAGAAAGTGGGTCTATTGATTTTCGTGAAAATGTTGACTTGATTCTGCCCGGGAAAGGCATCTGCTTGGGGATTTATTTCCATCCCCTTGCTCTCTGCCTAAGGCCTCCCTCTGCAGGTCAACACCAGGTAGGGCTGCTAGAGTCTGGGCACTCTGGTGCCATCATTCATTCCAACTCCCATTAAACTTCCCACTCAGTGCCAAGACGGTGGACAGTGTTATGGGCTGAATTGAGTCTTCCAAAAAGATCTATGTACCAAGGGTTAGGGCTTCAACATATTTGGAAACAGGGCCTCTGTAGATGTCATCAAGTTAAAATGAGGTCATTCTGGATGGAGGTGGGCCCTAATCCAATGATTTGTGTCTCTAGAAGAGATTAGAGTGATGCATCTACAAGCCAAGGAGCACTGAGGATTCCTGGCAGCCACCAGCAGCTGGAAGAGGCATGCCAGAATCTTCCCCTAGAGCCTTCAGAGAAAGAGAGAGAGAGAGAGAGACAGAGAGAGAGAGAGAGAGAATGGCTCCACGGACACCCGGATTTCAGACTTCCAGCCTCCAGAACTGTGAGAGGATAGATTTCTGTTGTTTTAATCCACCTAGTTCGTGGTACTTTGTTTTGGTAACCCTATGAATAAACAAGATGAACCCACAGAGTCCCAACCCTAAGGGAGCTTAGAATCTAGTGCTAAGTGTTGTGCTGGGGAAACTCAAGATCCAATGGCTTTAGAGGAGGGGATGCTCCTGTGAGTTCCTGTAGGCCACATGACCCCACTCAGGTCCCTTTCACAGACCAGGAACTGATGCTGGTTATACATTCGCTGGTACCTTCTCCAGGGTTTCCAGAGTCTGTGGGTTGATTTTCCTGATGTAATTGGTCTCTGTGGTCGCATAGAAGTCTTCTCCACACTTCATGATGTTTATCAGGCAGTTGTCTGTGAAATCAGGGATGGTATGGGACAAGTAGGAAAAAGCTCTGTGGAGGAAAGCAGATCAATAGCAAATCACTGGCTGTGTCTACCCAGCTGGAAAGTTCTGCATAAGATAGCTTTAGTTTCCCTACCATTTAAAATGCTCTACTTCAGGGTCTCAAAGACTTGAGGAGTCTGGAGGACTTGGGTATCAAGTTGCCCAAAGATACCCCCACATTGAGTTAGCTAAGACATGAGTCATCTGGGGAAAAGATGGCCACCAACTGAACCCTCCTGGGCTCTCAAAAATCCATTGGTCTCCCACACCACAGATATCAAGAGCTGGTAGGTTGTTCTGAAGTGTTTTAAGAAGCTCTACAGAAATCGTATGTACCCATCCACAATGGCTCCCAAAGACTAGAAAAACAGCTAATTCTTGCTTTTGGCAGGAATGAGAACCCTCTGAATTTGTCCAGGAAATTAGTTTTCTTTTATTTTCTTTAAAGGAAAGCAAACAAATTGTGAGATTAAAAACTCATCATTAGTTTGATCAGAAGATCCGGGATCCACGTATTGGTTAGTGCTCCCCCTACTGGCAAGCAGTGAAGCAGCAAAGATGTCTCACAGATGCTGGTTTTGCATTCATTTCCTCCTCCTCCCCTGTTCCTGCCTGGTTCCTCCCCACACCTGCAAACCTGAGTTCAGTGCTTGCTGTGTGCCAGCCCCAGCACTGGATCCTGGAACTGGAAAGATGAGGCCAGTTCCGGAAAAGGAGAAGCAATCTTCTGTCTCTGGGCCAGCGTACTAACACATTTCCTAACTCTCCTAGATCTGAAGAGTATCAGGAAGGAGATACGGACAGCAGGTCTGATCCCCTGGCCAACAATTTAGTTGTCAAGTGTGTGACACATTCAGAGTCATCAGAGCTCAGATGATTTGAAATGTAGTCAACAACAACAACAACAAACTCTTCCGTATCTCTTTCTCCCATTTGCCCATTTCCCTCCTCATAGACCCTACGAGTTTCTCTAGACACATAGAAGTACAAATAAATCTACATTTCTTCCTGCTTTTTTTGCACACTACACCACATATTATATGCTCTTTCTATACCTCATTCCGCCCCACGCTCACCACTCAACAATGTATCTTGGAAATTTTTCCATTGAGTACATAGAGAGCATCCTTATTCTTTTTTTTACTTCTGCCTGGTATTTTCTTGTATATATTTCACTTTTATTTAACTACCCTTCTGTTGATGAACATTTGGGGTTATTTTCAGTTCCTCATCACAACAAATGATGCAACCGTGAATAATATTGCACGTTTGTCATTCCAGATGTGAGCACGATTATCTCTAGATTGAAGAGAACACACACTTGTGATTTTGAGATAGAATTCCAAATTGCTCTCCTACCAGCCATATGGAAAAAATACCTAATCATCTGTCAGACGCTCACTGCCCCTCTTGCTCTCAGTGATCAAGAATTGCATAGTATAGACGGTCAAAGCCCGGTCAGGTGGTTTTCATGCACCCTAAGGATGACTCTCAGGGAAGTGAATGCTGGTTGTTTTGACCACCAAGGATGTCAAAAAGCATCACCAGATTCAAAATGGACAGTTACTTAGAAAATATGTTTTTGCAGGGGTCTGGATGGGCCATCGTTCCAAACTCTGACACCACAATCCTGTTGGCCTTGGTGTTGGCATTGTAGGTATCACTTCTCAGGTATTTGCTCCTGTAATAGACTTCACCTGAAAAAAAAAAAAAAAAAAGATGCAGAATCATCCCAGGCTGACACTTTTACAGAGTTTTAAGGTCAATTTCAGCCATTCTAGGGGTATTATTGGGGGGGGGGTACAGGGGAGGTGAGTTCAGTAAAGCAGTCCCCTTTAACGTGTGCTGGATATAAGAGCATTTGCAGCGTGCTCTCACACACATTTTCTCACTTGAGACTCACAACTGTATGTCAGGGTAAGTATCCTGATGAGCTCCATTTTACATGGCAGGGAACAGGAACATTCAGTTGTCCGGCCAAATGTCACCTAACCAAGAGGTGCTGACCTGGCCCATTGACCATCTCTTCTACCATGCTGGTTTCCCTCCAGGGAGGTCCAGATTTGGAGGACTGGCTCAGAAGGCCTCATACTTGGGGGCTGGGTTTCCCCAGGGTCTGGTTCAGCCCTGGAAGCCTTTTAGCCCCTGGAGTAATATTTGATGCCTATTACAACCAGAGGGTGACCTAGGACCCAATTCTGTGTAGGTCAGTACGTGTGTGGATGTCTAATTCATGCAGTTACTGGAGAAAATCTAAGTCACTACATAAAATCAGGGACTCTTGGGGACCCTTGGTGGCTCAGTGGGTTGAGCTTCCGACTTTAGCTCAAATCATGATCACATGGTTTGTGAGTTCGAGCCCCGCATCGGGCTCTGTGCTGACAGCTTGAAGCCTGGAACCTGCTTTGGATTCTGTGTCTCCCTCTCTCTCTGCCCCTAACCCACTCTCATTCTGTCTCTGTCTCAAAAATAAAAACATTAAAAAAAATTTTTTTTTTTAAAGCAGGGACTCTTGACCAGTTCATCAAGACGAACTGAAAATGTACTGGATGGTTCTAGACCTGTATTAGGTTCCTATGGCTATTGTAACAAATTACCACAAACGTAGTAGCTTAAAACAACACAAACTTGCTATCTTACCATTTTGGAAGATATAGGCTGAAATGGGTCTTAAGGGCTAAAAAGCAAGTGGTCAGCAGAGAATCCTTTTCTTGCTTTTCTAGCTTCTAGAAGTTGCCTGCATTGCTTGGCTTGTGGTCACATCACTCTACCCTCTGACCTTCCTCTTTCCCTTGTGATTACACCCAGCCTACCGGGATAAACTCCCCAACTCAAGGTCCTTAACTTAGTCACATCTGCAAAGACCCTGTTACTTTGCAGGCTGACTTGTAACATATTCACAGGTCCCTTCCGGGAGACAAAGGGGAGCAGGGGTGGGGGAGAAAAGAGGAGAGAGCTGAGGAGGCCCACCTGGGAGTGGATGGATCAGGAAAGTCTTCCTGGAGGAGGGAAGCACTCGAGAGAGCTCCTGGAAGACGAATAAAATTGCCCACAATAGACTGGGGAGGTGCAAGTAGGAGAGGGAGTAAGGCATTTGCATTCACTCTTCCTGGAAAGTGTGAAAGCACAGGCCTGGCGGTGTAAAGGCCAGCCCACCTCCTGTAAGAGCTGAGTCAAGATGGGCTTGAGCATGAGGTAGGGGCTTGGAGCAGCAGGAATGAGATGAGGTCAAGGGATGGCACCCTACTGGGCTACAGGAGGCCTCTGAACTTCATTTGCCGGACAATTTGAAACCTGTGGGTTTTTAAATTTTCATTTAATTTTGCTGTTAATTAGCAAGTGACATGTTGATTTTTCCACCCTAAAGAACACATTCCTTGCTGTAGTCAGATGTAGGTTTCCAATGCTGGTACAATTATAATATGCAAAAAAGGAGGGTGCAGGTCATACTGACATTTCATTCCCATAAAAAAAGTTGATCCGAGAAATGCCCATCACATATCCACTGTGAGTAATGGGCTTGGGAACACCTTCCCAAGAAATTCTGGTCTGGTGACTTTTTATATTTCAGAAAGGAAATCGTGCTAAGAGCTAACATTTATTGAGCATGGGTGTGCTAAGTGCTGTGTGGACATTAAAAAAAAACTATTTTATTTTTTTACATTTATTTATTTTTGAGAGACAGGGAGAGACAGAGCACAAGTAGGGAAGGGGCAAAGAGAGAAGGAGACACAGAATCTGAAGCAGGTTCCAGGCTCTGAGCTGTCAGCACAGAGACCGATGTGGGGCTCGAACCCACAAACCATGAGATCATGACCTGAGCCAGTCGGATGCTCAACCAACTGAGCCACCCAGGCGCCCCAACTGTGTGGACACTTTATGTGTATTTTCTGGTTTAATTCTCAGAACAGTGGAAGTGTATAGAATACACCAACTAGAAATGCGTTCTTTAAGGGGAAAAAAAAAATCAACCTAATGTCATTAGCTAATTAACAGCGAAACAAAATTTAAACAACGCAGGGAGGTTTCAAATTTCTTAGCAAATGAAGTACAAAGAGCCAAGGCACTCGTGGCCCTGCAGACCCATTTCCAATTCCTAAAACCGAGGCACAGAGAGATTAAGTACACTGCTTGAAGCCACACAGCTAGTGAGGGGGTAAGCTGGATTCAGATCCTGACACAGCCACCACCATCAGTTTGACCATTCTGTCTGATGGTTGTTATTAAAAATATACTTAGAGAAATGTGCTACCGTAACTGCATGGCTTGATGAAGCCTCACCAAATGAACCTACCCATATGAGCTACCTCCTAATTGACAGAACAAGAACCTCCTTGGAAGCCCCTCATATCTTGTCCAGTCACCAGCTTCCCCCTACCCAGAGAACCACTATCTCGCCCTCTGATGGCCTCAATTAGCTTCACCCTCAGGATTGTATTGTATCCAAAGGATGGGAGTGTCCACTTCAGTGGTAATGATTCCCATCTGTGCGCTTAGATGGATGTAACAATAATGGTGACACTAGGCTTCATAAAATTGGAAGAGATCATGAAGAACCTTCTAGTTCTTTCTCCAGTCTTCAGGAGGTAAATGGTGTGTGCCCAGGGGCAGATAACCATTCATTCTGTCCTCAAACATCTTTTCAGAGGTGGCTGCTGTGAATAAAGACCACTGAGATAATTCAGAATGGAAAGTTCTGTTCTGGGGCAGCAGGAAGAAATAGAGAGGAATTGTTGGGAGCTGGGGCTTTTGGTTAATCCAGCTCTGGGTTCACGTGTTCATCTACTACCCAGGAAACACCTCTGTGGGCCAGGAAGCAGGGGGCACGCAGGGCAGGCAAATCTCCACCCCTGAGGGGATTCAACTCTGCTTGGTCATCCACCATCCATGCCCTTGACCTGTGTCAGAGGCAAGGCTCTGTCTTCTCTGCTCTGATGTGAGGATCTTGGTATGTTCCTTACAGAGCTGCTATAACACTTAAGGCCTGTAAAGCACATAGTAGGTGTTCAGTAAAAGCTACATATGCTATTGAAATGCAGCAGGTAGAGTGGGCAGGGCTTTGGCTCCACGTTTAGTCCCAGTCCAAGCTGTGTGACCCTGGGTGAGTCTCTTTCTCTCATTGAACTTCAGTTTTCTCAACTGGAAATTCGGGATCACCCAACCCTTCCCCAGATGGGATTGGTTGTTTGAAATGAGATGGAATGATACAAGGAGTTCAGCCCATTGGCACACAGCATGCACTTGCCAAGTAACGACTGCTGAACTTCTGAATTATCCAAAAACAATCCTGGAGGCAGGAAGACTCAGCTGGGGGTTGGTGAGGCCACACGTACATTGGTCTTTGGTCACGTGTTATACAGAATCTGCTACAGGGCCATCCTGGCCTCCCCCAGAGCCAGCCTGTCCTTCACTGGTCGCTCTCTCTGAGGTATGCCACCCACAGACACTAGCTAAGGTGCTTCACCTAAAATGCTGAATTATGCTCACTTGAAATGTAAACATCCAATCCAGGCTGGCTGTCAGCAGGAGGCCCATTTCATATAAACAACCAGTCGCAGAGCACCGAGGGCTCAGGGGCCACAGGAAAACGGGTCTCTGGAGTTGCTCAAGGCTGACACTCAACTCGGAGGCTGAGATTAAAGGCCACTGCACATTCCCCAGCACCCTGATCCCTGGTGAGCCCCAATTAGCCACACTCTTTCTAAAGGGACACAAGTAAACAGCTGTGCTCCTGCCTGGAATCTTCTAGAACTGGGTCAAGTTTGATATTCTGTGGGGAGTGGGATCTTTTATATATACATATCTCCCCATTTTAAGCAAACTTCTAAAAGGCTAATTTAGGGCTATAATAATTCAAAAAAGTCCGCTTCAGAAAAGGTTAAGTTCTCAAGAGCTCTTTTTGTCCCTAAACCTTGGTGATGCTGGCTCTTGGAATTCACATGTTCGAATCCTCATGGGACAATGACCTTGTCTCTTATTAGAAAAGTATCAAATGTACTGCTGAGGAGACTTGGGTTCATTCTCCTCTATGCCTGCTTTATAAAAAATTTTTAATTTTCAAACAATTTTAGACTTAACAAAAAAGAGCACTCCTTTGTCTGTCTGGTTTCTCCTGCACTCTGCCTCCTTTAGTTAAATCTTTGTTAGGTTTTCATTTTATTTTATTTTATTATTCTTTTTTTAATGTTTGTTAATTTTGAAGGAGAGAGAGAGAGAGAGAGAGAGAGCGAGCATGAGCAGGGGCAGGGCAGAGAGAGAGGGAGACACAGGATCCAAAGCAGGCTCCAGGTTCTGAGTTGTCAGCAGAGAGCCCGATGAGGGGCTCAAACCCATGAAACGTGAGATCATGACCTGAGCCGAAGTTGGATCCTCAACCAACTGAGCCACCCAGATGCCCCAAATCTTTGCTAGGTTTTCAAAACATTAACTTTCACTGGCCTCTGCTGAAGGCCACAAACCATTTTTCTGTCTTTTCGCTTTCTTACTCCAGTCTCTTCTTACTGGTCTGGCTGATTCAGGTTCTCTGTGCTGGCTGCACACTAAATCACCTGGGGCTCTGAAACAATGGCAGAAGCTTGAGCACCACCTTGGTCTTGGGTGGTACAGGGCGGCTAGGATACAGGTCCACTGTGGTGGTCTGCTCGAAGTTTTTTTCGAGTTAGGGTTTCTTTTGATTGATGTGATCTATCATCTAGGAAATGCATTAGAAACATTGATGTTCTGATCTTACTCTTTAGGATGATGACCCACTCAGGCCTGGGTGGGGTCTCAGGATTTGCAGCTTTAATCCTAGGGGAAGCTGATGTGAGAAGCACACAAACCACCTTTTGAGAAATACTGGCTCTGTGTTATCTGCAAATCAGAGAACCCTGCTCACTCTGTGTATGCCCTCTTGAATCATGTATAGTAGTATGTAATATATTTGGTTTACGTTTCCACTCTTGGGGAGTGGAATGGGGAGCCATTGGGAGTTCTATAAGGAGGAGACATGAGGCCAGGCTGTGCCACACCAGGGTTGGCAATCTGGCAGCCTTGAGAGGACTGAGCTGGAGAAATGAAGAGGGGGGCAGGTAGCTGGCAGGAGAGGGAAGGGGGACAGAACTGCATAAAGCTTAGGTCTTTGGATTCTGGATTATACCTGCCCTCCGCCACTTCTTAGCTGTGTGTATTTGAGTAAGTTACATGTCCTCTGGGCCTCAGACTCTTCTGTAAAATCGAGAGGTACCTTCCTTAGGAGCTGTAGGGAGGGCTGAGTTGTGGGTAGACCTGAAGCACTTGGGCCAGTGGCCATCAAGCACTCCCTGTAGTGAGTGGTGAAGAGATGGGCTGGGAGATTGCTTCCTTCTTCCAAAACAAGCTTTACCTCGTTCATGCCATTTTGGCTCCATAAAGAGTTTTCTAGTGTCCCTTAGGGCCAGGCCCTGTGTTGGGTGATGAAACACAATTTGAACAGAAACCCTGTGCTCTGGGCTTCCAACCACACGCTGGAGAATGGCGAGCTGACCACTGCAAAGCAGATCAAGTCACGTACGCTTGACACAAGCCAGGTTCAAGAGCAGCATGGGGAAGGGTGAGTAATTGGGTGCACTCTCCATACTTCGCATTTTCCATAGTTCCAGATTATGGATACAACTACAGTATATACATTTTTATTTTCTGTATATTATGATGTTTAGACATCTTTAAAAAAAAAAAAAACCTTTCTGGTTGGGGGAAACTATCTTTCCCTGGACTAGCCGGCTCATAGAGGTAGCCAAGGGCCCAGCATATCTTTGAGATGACATGGGAAATGACCCAATCCAGAGCCAGACCTCCTCTGTCTGGCCCCTGTACTCTGGAATGCAATCTACCTCCACCTTAATCCCCCCAGGGCCAGGTGCCAGGCAATCAGGGAGCAACCCTATAGTCCAAAGCCCACCAACCCTATTCACACCAGCCATTCTATGCTATCTACTCTGCCCTGTCATGTCTTTCCCTCAGAAACCCCAGTACATAGCACAACAACAGACACTTAGATCAATGGGACAGAATAGAGAACCCAGAAACGGACCCACAAACGTGTGGCCAACTAATCTTTGACAAGGCAGGAAAGAACAGCCAAGGGAATAAAGACAGTCTCTTCAGCAAGTGGTGCTGGGAAAACTGGATATCAACATGCAGAAAAATGAGCTTGGACCACTTTCTTACACTATACACAAAAATAAACTCAAAATGGACGAAAGACCTAAATGTAAGACAGGAAGCCATCAAAATCCTTGAGGAGAAAGCAGGCAAAAACTTCTTTGACCTTGGCCGCAGTAACTTCTTATTCAACATGTCTTTGGAGGCAAGGGAAACAAAAGCAAAAATGAACTACTGGGACCTCATCAGAATAAAAACTTCTGCACCGAGAAGGAAACAATCAGCAAAACTAAAAGGCAGCCTGACAGAATGGGAGAAGATATTTGCAAATGACATATCAGATAAAGGATTAGTATCCAAAATCTATAAAGAACTTATCAAACTCAACACCCAAAAAAACAAATAAGCCAGTGAAGAAATGGGCAAAAGACACGAATAGACACTTCTCCAAAGAAGACATCCAGATGGCCAAATAACGTGTGAAAAAATGGTCCACATCACTCATCATCAGGGAAATACAAATCAAAACCACAATGAGATACCACCTTATACCTGTCAGAATGGCTAACATTAACAACTCAGGAAACAACAGATGTTGGCGAGGAGGCGGAGAAAGAGGATCTCTTTTGCACTGCTGGTGGGAATGCAAACTGGTGCAGCCACTCTGGAAAACAATATGGAGGCTCCTCAAAAAACTAAAAATATAGCTACCCTACAACCCAGCAAGTGCACTACTAGGTATTTATCCAAGGGGTACAGGTATGTTGTTTTGAAGGGGCACATGCACTCCGATGTTTATAGCAGAACTATTGACAATAGCCAAAGTATGGAAAGAGCCCAAATGTCCATCGACGGATGAATGGATAAAGAAGATGTAGTATATACATACAATGGAGTATTATTACTTGGCAATCAAAAAGAATGAAGTCTTGCCATTTGCAACTATGTGGATGGAACTAGAGGGTATTATGCTAAGTGAAATTAGAGAAAGACAAATATCCTATGACTTCACTCATAGGAGGACTTTAAGATGAACATAAGGACAAAACAGATGAACATAAGGGAAGGAAAGCAAAAATAATATAAAAACAGGGAGGGGGACAAAACATAAGACATTCCTAAATATAGAGGACAAAGTGTTGCTGGGGGGATTATGGGAGGAGGGATGGGCTAAATGGGTAAGGGGCATTAAGGAATCTACTCCTAAAATCATTGTTGCACTATATGCTAACTAACTTGGATGTAAATTAAAAAATAAATAATTAAAAAAAAAAAAAAAAGAAACCCCAGTACAGGCCATGGCTTATGTGCTTCCCCTGCTCAGTCTTCTGCTTCTGGATCCCCCTGGTGCTGTCCCCTGTGGGCCTGTGTGACACGGTGCCTCCTAGGACCTGTGAGGATAACAGCCTTTGTCCTCCCAAGCCTCTCTGGGTGTCCTCTTGTGGTCACATCCGACTGACCATCCCATAAAAGAAAACAAAATGACTACTTACCTCTGACAACAATTTTTGAGTTTGAAAATCTATGACAAACTTCTAGAGTGTCTAAGCAGCAAGGGACAACTTTGGTCACTTGCCTGTGTAGCCCATTCAAGGGTCTGGGTGGATGGCAGCCATGTTTCTGCAAGACGGCCATAGCTTGGTCATCCCTGCTGGGTCCCTTGTCCCTGGAGTCCCTATGGAGGGATGTGGAAGCCACCACTCAGTAAGCTGTTAGGGGTCACTTAGGCTACCTGCCATTTCTCAGGGAGTGATGTGGGGGTGGGGTAGGGACAGCAGGGATTGTTGCAAACTTTAACCCTAGAGAACACAAATCAAATCCCAGCCCTACCTCCGTAACCTCAAATAAGTCACTCAACCTTTCTGAAGTTCCCATTACCATGTCTGCAAAGAGGGGACAGGAACATCTCCCACACAGCGCTAACGGGCCACAAGGACCTGGCAGTCCAGCCAAGCTGGGCCTCATGGGAAGGAAGCCACTGTACCTTTATCTTTCATGCACCTTTATTTCCCTAGGAATCACTGGTAACTGTCGTCTAGAAAAGGGGATTTTTAAGGCTTAGGGCTGTCAGGAAATATGGAACCATCCACTCTGTAGCTCAGTCTTGGCAAAATCTGTTCGTTTTTGTAAACTCAGAGCTCATGGTTTTCACACATGGGGTCTCTATTTGTGAAATCTTAGAGCAAGCCACTGGCATAGAGTCTGCACTCAAAAAAAAAAGTAATTGCTGAATGGCTTAAAAGAACTAGTAATTAAGCAAAAATAATGGTAATGTTTACTGAGCATATGTTATGTGCCAGGCATTATACAATGTTCCTTACACATATTAATGCCTTTAACTTGCACAGCAACTGTATATATAAAAGATCCCACTGCCCGCAGAATATCTATGACATATGCTGACATCTCCATTTCACAGATGGGGGGGGGGGGGTAGATACAGAGAGGGTGAGTAACTTGGCCAAGGTCACACAGCTTGGGTCCATGTTAGCTAGGAAGAAGATGGGATTCAAACCCAGCGACAATGATGGTGGTTTTCAATCTATTCTCTACCTACCATGTGTCACACCCTTGCTAGACACCGAGGACTTCTTTTTTTTTTTAATTTTTTTTATTTTCTTAATGTTTGTTTATTTTTGAGAGAGATAGAGCATGAACAAGGGAGGGGCAGCAAGAAGGGCAGACACAGAACGTGAAGCAGGCTCCACACTCTGAGCTATCAGCACAGAGCCTGACTTGGGGCTCGAACTTATCAACCGGGAGATCCTGACCCAAGCCGAAGTCAGATGCTCAACCAACTGAGCCACCCAGGTGCCCCTAGACACCCAGGACTTCTAATGATCAGACAGCTCTCCAGAGGGAATCATCAGGCTCTTTATGCTGAGGAGGAAACTGAGGCCAAGTGAGGTGAAGTGACCAGTTTATCACACTGGAATGCAGGGGTTCAAGAAAAATGTCACCAAGCTGAAGAAGCACTTGGACGTGAACGTGCCCAGCATGTGACTCTGAGCCTGTGAAAGCCTCATGCCACCCATCCCAGATGTCCGTAAGAACTCGGAGCATGCTGTTGTGACAGCACGGCCAACAGCAAATAGCCTACAATCCACCTCTCGAGCCAGGCACCTGCACTCAGAATTCTGCCTTGTCCAGCCATTTCTATTTGCCCCCAGGGAAGAACCACTGAGCTTGGTGTTGAGCGACTGGCCTTGCCTGGTGAGCAACAGAATGACCTCTGTTCTTTTCAGCTCTATGCTCTTCCAATTTTGACTTGAGGCATGTCTGATTCCAAAGCCAGTAATCTCCTGTTCTTGCCCACCTTCTTGAGAATGCATATTATTTTGCAGGTTGGAATCTTCGAAACAGAACCTTGGCCACCTTTCCAGGGAGGTTTGTGCTTTGTGGTTGGCTGAATGATGGCCTCCCCAAGATGTCCGTGTTCTAATCCCTGAAATCTATGAGTATGTTACCTTACAGGGCAATGTAAATGTGATTAAATTAAGGACTTTGAGAAGGAAGGTTATCTTGGATTATCTGGGTGGGCCAAATGCCATCACAAAGGTCCTTATAAGAGGCAGACTCCAGGGTCAGAGAAGGAGATGTGATTATGGAAGCAGGGGGGTAGGGTCGGGGGAGAGTGAGGGAGACAGCATGCACACAAGATGGCCTGCTGCTGGCTTTGCAGATGGAGCTGGGGCCCCAAGCCGAGGAACGCAAGTGGCCTCTAGAAGCGGCAACAGGCAAGAAGACGACTCTCTCGCTGGAGTTTCCAGAAGGTACACAGCCCTGCCAATGCCCCGTTTCAACTTCTGACTTCCACCACTGTAAATCTGTGCTGTTTTCAGCTACTCCACTTGTGGTCGTCTTTCATCAGCAATAGCAAATCGACACGGTACTCTTACCGTCTCTAATCGTGAAACTGTGGAGCAAAGCCAGGCCATCAAACCAGTGGTTGTATCTGGTCTCCCCCACTGTGTGCATTCCGGGCCCATTGCGAAGCAGAGTGCCCTGCAGCCATGATGGAATCCTGCCTGTTAAGACAAAGAAAGTTTTGTTTCTTCGTCCCCACCAGAAAACTACGAGACATGGCCACGGAGAGGAACGGAGGCCATAGTCCCAGTGCCGCTCACCGCACCCATTCGTTCATAGAGTAGTTGTTTCCAGAATGGGTAGGACATGCCCAGATTGTGCTAGCACTGAGGATACAAAGATGAACAGATATCACCCTGTCCTCAAGCCGCTTACTACTCACAGAGGAGATGGATGAACAGACGCCCAAACCACACTTGGATAAAGGTGACGTCACCAGCTCTACAAGAGTGCTGCATGGAACAGAACCTCACCCCAAGGTGGGGTGAGAGCTGGGAGGGTACCTCCTGAAGGAGCCACTGGCTGGGTCTTGAGGGAAGGTAGGTATTTGTCTCACAAAGGCACAAGGAAAGAACATTCTAGAATTGTGCCGTCCGATATGGCAGCCACCAGCCTCGTGTGGCCACTGAGCATTGAAACCTGGCTAGTCCAAACTGAGATGTGCTGTAAGTATAAAACGCACATCGGATTTCAAAGGCTAAGCATGAAAGGAAAATGTAAAATATCTCATCAGCAATTTTATTTTTTCATGTCTTTTCTTTTAAATAATGTTTAGTTTTTGTGGGCAGGGGAGAGAGAGAGTGTGTGAGCAGGGGAGGGGCAGAGAGAGAGGAGGACACAGAATTCAAAGAAGGCTCCAGGTTCTGAGCTGTCAGCCGAGAGCCTGACATGAGGCTCGAACTCACGGGCCGTCAGATTATGACCTGAGCCGAAGTTGGACGCTTAACCGACTGAGCCACCCAGGCGAGCCTCATCAGCAGTTTAAAAAATATTGATTACATGCTGAACTTACAGTATTTTGGATCTGTTAAGATATACTATTAAAATAAACTTTACCTGGTTTTTACTTTTTTGACTGTAGCTATCGGGAAACTTGAAAGTGCCCACGTGGCATGCATTTTATTTCTGTTGAACAGCTCTGCTCCAGAGCTAGGGTGCTGGAACGTGGTTGGTGCCCCACCCTCGCCCTCCTGGCACAGACCTCTCCCCGAAGGCTGCCATCTGCAACTACCTGCAGCTCTCTGCCGGAAGGCTTGGTTTTCGCTGCGGGAGCTGCCCCGCCCACACGCTGGGCAAGCTGCAACACCTTGGAGTCGATGCCCCTGGAAGCGGCTGTCACCCGGTGACGGATGGGGAGGAGGGCGTCAAATGCCACCACTTCCTTGCCCTCAGTCGGGACAATGTGAGGCATGCTTTACACTGCGTCCGGAGGGCTCAGCTCTGATGGCTCACGGTGGTCGGTGGCTTCACACTGCCACCTTTTCCGGTTTCCCTCCCGGTGTTTCTCGAGATCACGTCCCGGATAAACTACCTACATCTGAAGTCTTCTCTCTGGAGGAACCTGAACCAAGAGATTCCAGACCAGCTGAAAAACCAGCTGGTGTGTCAGTATTTCGCAAGACTGGACTGTAATTTTCGAGTGAGGATGCCCCAAATATTCAGGCTGGAGAGTTAAGCGGGGGCCCCATGATAAAGGTCAACAAGACCATACCGAGGGCTTTGCTTTAATGCTCAGAAGAATAGGGACAGCTTGGCAGGTCAAAACAGAGTACGACAGGATCAGAGCTTTGTGCATTTTTTTTTTGTTTTTACTGAAATAAAATTCACATAAAAGAAAATTTTAAGATTAAAAAATTTTTTTTTAATGTAAAAAATTTAAAATTTTTAAAAATCTTAAGATTTTTGTAACGTTTCTGTGTAAAAAATTTAAAAATTTTTAAAATCTTAACATTTTTTAAAATCTTAAATCTTAATGCTGTGTCATGTTTGTGTAATTGTAAGGTTTGCAAGAATGCAAGTGGGGGCGGAGCAGAGAGAGAGGAGGACACAGAATTCAAAGAAGGCTCCAGGTTCTGAGCTGTCAGCACAGAGCATGACGCGGGGCTCGAACTCACAAGCAGTGAGATCGTGACCTGAGCTGAAGTCAGAGGCTTAACCAGCTGAGCCACCCAGGTGCCCCCCAAAATCCACCATCTTCAAGTGTACAATTCAGGCGTTTCTAATATATTCACAATGTTGTACAACCATCACCATCTAGTTCCAGAACATTCTATCACCCCAAAACAAAGCTCTGTACTCCTGACAACCACTAATCTACTTCCTGTCTCTAAGGATCTGCATCTTCTGGACAGTTCATACTGATGGGATACGCTCAGATTTGAGGTTTCAAAAGTTGTTTCTGACTGTGGTATGGAAGGTAGCAGCAGGAGGAGCCCAGGGGCGGCGGCAAGACCAGACAGAGGGAGGATGGAGAGAACCAACAGAGATTTGGAGGACCTGGAATGGAGAGGACTGGGAGTCTGGGTGAATATGGAGGAAGAGGAGACACCACAAAGGGCCACCGAGTCTCCTGCCTTGGACAACTAACAGAATAGCAGGGCTATTCACAGAGACCCAGACGCAGGAGGAGCAGGTGAGGCAGAGAGAGATGAATCTGAGCACACAGTTAAAGCCCTCGAGAGAAGGAAGACACTGAGCACCACGTGCCAGGCACTGGGTTGCCGGTGCCTTAGCTCACATACCCTGGCAGCAGTCCTCTGTTTGACATAAGAGGGAACTGAAGCAGGAAATTCTTAAGTAACTGGCCAAGGAGGGTTCAGAGCCAATAATGCATAGCCCAACGTGAAGCCTGGCTATGGGCTCTCTGGGCAGACGTGGCCACAGAGACACAATCTTTAGTTAGCGGTTGGCCAATGGACACTAGTCAACTGATTAGACTTGACCCAGGACTGAAAGCCTGGAATGAGGGTCAGGAGCCCGTCCTCCCTCTGCTGGCTGCCTGGCTTTGGGCAAGTTGCAGCCCCTCCCTGGTCCCTCAGCTTCCCTCGAGGAGGGAGGCGTGATGTACAGCAGTTCTCACACTTGGAGGCAGCCAGAGAGCGTGTAGAAACACAGATTGCTGGGCTCCACCCGCAGAGGATCTGATTCAGTGGGTCTGGAGAAGGCCCAGGATTTCCTGATTCTAACCAGTGCCCAGGTGATGCTGAGGCTGCTGGTCTAGGGTGGAGGTGGGGAGAACAGCTGATCTAGATCGAGGGGTCCATTCAGATCTGTATCAACAATTCCGGTTTTCCAAAATTTCCAAGGTTTCCATGTAGTCATAAACAGAAGGTGCATGAGTGATGTGTCCATGGCAAACCAGAGCATAAGAGGATAGGCTCTCATTTTTAAAACAGAAAATTAATAGGGGCGCCTGTGTGGCTCAATTAAGCGTCCGACTCTTAGCTCAGGGCACGATCTCAAGATTGGGGAATTCAAGCCCTTCATCGGGCTCTGCGCTGACAACGTGGAGCCTGCTTTGGATTCTCTCTTTCCTCTCTCTGCCCCTACCCTGCTCGTGTTCTCTCTCAAAATGGATAAACTTAAAACAATTGTTTTCATAAAAAATTAATAGTAAATATACTTTTGTTTTTAGAAAAAAAACTTGCAGTCCATCTTTGTACAATCTAGATCTTTTAAAACCTTAAAATCTTCCAATATTATGAGTGCTTAAGAGATGGAAATACAGCTGATTTCACTCTGTGCTCTCATGGGTACCTCAACTTTTTTATCTGTGTGCGTATACACCGAACACACACACACACACACACACCCACACACACACTGTAGGTGACTTTGGTAATCAGAGAAAAACATACACAGAAGCTGTTTTTTCAAGAGCCTTCCAAGGCCATCCCTCGGTTGAAAAGCTCCAATCTGACTTTCCTTACAGAGAAAAATGCTCACTTGTGGAAAACCTCCAGTCTGCGTATCTGAGGATGAAACCACTTGTGTGGCCTGAGACGGCCAGCTCGCGGTTCTCGGGCGGGGGCAGCACGGAAGAGGAGAGGGCCAGAGAAATAAGGGATGAAGAAATCGAGACACAAAGCCCACTAAAGGAATTTCCTCGTTGTGGGGGGCGTGGGGGGGCTCCCACTCAGGTTCTGTTAGGCTTATGGCTCTACAGGAACTCAAAGGCCAAGATGACACCGTGGGCGCCTGGGAGGGAATCCCGTGTGCTCTGCATGTCCTCTAGTGTGCACGAGTCCAGGGTCACCTACGCTTCCATGCCACTTTGAAATTAACTTAGGAGGTGCACAGTTGCACGAACGTGTCGCCCACTTGTGACGCATCACATTTTGCAGACTAATTCTGCTCTACGTAGGCCCGTCACAGCATCCCCAGATGCTTCTCCTGTCAAGAGGGAGATCCGCTCTCTCTCCTTGGAAAGAGTTTCCGTGTATAAAAGCACACCTAGATGTGCACAGAGAAGATGCTTGGGTTATGGATCATTCCCCTCTATTGTTTTCCAGGTTTTCCAAAAATAATGTGCAATACATATTACTTTTATAAACAGAAAAAAGTGCACGTCTAAACAGGATCAGAAGAGCCAGTCATCTGTACAAAACACTCACCTGTCACTTGGGCCCTCACAGGTTCCAGCTGCTCCTTCTTATTTCTGCCAAATATGACATCCATCGCATGGGGCGCTGGGCGGTGGCGATGTGGACGGTGAGCAGACACTCCGATGTGTTCCAGGCAACTGCTCGGCTCCTCCTTTTCTCTTTCTGCTTTCCTGCAGCTTCCTTCGTTTACATCTCTTTTCCTCCAGATGCCACAAGAGGCTGGTGTCTCTTCGAACTGTACTGGCCTTACTTATCTTTGGTCAAAGGTCAAATTCCCCAGCCGGGAGTCCTGGTCAGTCTTTAACCATCTTACTCTAATCTCCAGCTCCCTCTCCAGCTCGGCTTCTGGCTTAAACAGGAAAAGCTAGGTTTTTTTGCTGGATTTAAATCGGTGGGATAATTGAGTGGGTGCATTCAGCATAGGTATGCAGCCTGAAATACCCCAACCCAGGAGGTGAACAAGATCAGAACAACAAGAGAAACAAACGATCAGGACACAGGACACCTGGGATTAAGGGAGCTGAGCGCATGTCAATCATGCGAATTCCTGCTGCACGTGGTGGGAACGTCTTTGGCAGAGAGAGGATTTTTGCTTTGTTTTGAATAAAGATCCTAAACCTCCCCTTCCTTAGAAAAAAAAAAATCATATGCAAAGAGCAACTTAATTTATTATATTTCTTTTTTGGAACAATAAACATAAGGAACCAAAAATGCTACTCAAGTACATTGGGGAATGGTTGAAAAAACAAATGTCAGTTCGACTTCTTGGTCTAACAGGAGGAAGAAACGATGCCTGAATGTGATTTCAGGGCTCCCCTGTATTTGTGCCTCTTGCCGTGATGCCCAAAATCCATACCCAAGTGGCCAGAATGTTGAGCGATGAGTTAATGGACTCCTCTCTACTCCTATTGCTTACAGAAAGGAGCAGCTATTTCCCCCCCGGGGTAGAGGAAGGCAGGGTGTGGTGCCTGCCTCCCCACGGCTGCTGAGGACAGTTCTTGCCAGGTCTGGGCTGAGACCACGTTCCTGCACTTCAGAGCCCAGTCGGGACAGCCTCCTGGTCTGGCTGTGCGCCCACCCCTGGCTGGGAGCTCCCGAGGGTCCGGCACCCGGCCTCCCTCCATACCCACTGAGGCAGGATCTCTGTGGGAAGCCCAGCTCTCACTCGGCTTACAAATGTCTCAGATGATTCTAATTCTCAGCAGGTGCTGAGGGGCCCTGGTCCAGGAGAAGAGGTGGCATATTTGAATTGTTAAGAGATTGACTCTTCCTTTTTCTAGGGGTCTGACTTATCCTCTCTGAGCCTCCATTTCCTTAAGTGTAAAATGGGGGTGCAATGATGTCAAAATCCCCAAGTGTTTGGACTCAAGGGCCTAGCAAAAGCACCTGGCCCCAAACAGCTCCCAGTCAGTTATTAGCCTTTCTTCCCCAACCACTCAGGAGGCAGTTCCCTTTGACCCACATTTTCCATTAAACCCCATTACTTGCCAGTTTATTCTCCTGTCTGGTCTAAACATGTGTATCCATGTCGGGGTTATTATTCTTAGGCTGTGAAAGCTGTGTCCTCATGGGGATTAAGTGAGAGTTTCTGGCATAAACTGTGGGCTCAGGAAAAAATGCACCTCCAGGGGCAGCTGCTCTGGTGCAGGGAGGGAAAAAAAAAAAAAATCAGAAGACCCTGTTGGGATCCCAGCCCTGCGATTAAAACCTGTGACTGTTGTGGGGCACCTGGGTGGCTCAGCCGGTTAAGGGGCCGACTTTGGCTCAGGTCATGATCTGGTGGTTTGCGGATTCGAGCCCCGCGTAGAGCTCTGGCTGACAGCCTGGAGCCTGGAGCCTGCTTCGGATTCTGTGTCTCCCTCTCTACCTGCCCCTCCCCTGCTCACAATGTCACTCTCTAAAAAGAATAAACATAGAAAAAAATTTTTTTAAAAACTGTGACTTGTCACCTGTCCCCTAGGAACCTCACTTTACTCTTTGAAACAGGATGGCAATACCTAGGTCGCAGGGTTTGTGGGGAGGACAATATTCAAATTATGGAGAAACATGGCTGTGCCTCCTTTTTTGTCCATTTCATATACCCATCAAAGCAATGGCTGCCACCCACCCAATGTGTTCTCAGAGTCAAGTGCTTTGCCAAGCACTCTACGTGCACTGGCTTGCTCCGACTTTATATAATCCTAGGAGATGGGTACTCTTAGCCTCATTCTAGAGATGCAAAAAGTCTGGAAAGAACCAGCTTTCCCTTAGGTCACATAGTGACTAGGAGACAATTAGGAAGCCAAGCCAGGCAGCCTGACTCCAAAGTACACACTTGGTGACAATTCCACACAGCACGGACACACGACAGATATTTGCTAGATTCCTGTTGAACGAAGCAATGGGTGGATGTGTCCATGGGTGGTGGACCTGAGAGGGCCAGTCATGGGTTGATTTCACTGCCTTGTTATTATAATAGTGAGGAGCTAAGTCCAGCTTTCTTTATTCAGCCCTGTACCCTGGGGGCAATTAGATGGCGAGGTCAGGATTTTTTGATATCGGGGATAATAAACTGATCGTAACAATGGATAATCTGTATTAGTTTTCTAGGGCTGCCATAACAAAGTCCTGCTGGACGGCTTGAAGAGCACACATTTGTTTTCTTACAATTCTAGAGGCTGGAAGTCCAGGACCCAGCTGTCAGCAGCACTGGTTTCTTCTGAGGCCTCTGTGCCTGGTGTGTCGATGGCCGTCTTTTCTCACCGTGTCCTCAGGTGGCTGTCTGTCTGGGCTCATGCATCCCTGGCTGTGTGTCCAAAATTCCTCCTAGGAGGACACCAGTCAGGGTAGAACAGGGCCCACCCTAATGGGCTCATTTTAACGTAGTCACCCCTAACAGGCTCTACCTGTGAACACAGCTACAGTCTGAGGTGCTGGGGCTCCAACATAGGCATCTTGAGGTGGGGGAGGGGAAGACACGATTCAGCCCATGATAATGTCATGAAGGTTCAATGAGTTAATAGAAGATGCTTTGGCTGGAAATAACAATATCTCTGGAAACCCTAAAGATGTGCATTTATCTCAGACATCAAGTCGTCTAGGGGTCCTGGGTGGCTGGGAAGTTCATCGGGACCCTCTGGCCAGGCACCCCTGTACCATCGTCAGGGGGTTGGCTTCCCATCCTTAGACTTGCTCAGTTTTGTTTATGAGCGACTGCCTTCACTCCAGGAATGGTGTCCCCCCACAACGAGGTGCCAAAACAGAGACACAAGGTGGGGAAAAGGAGGCATTTCCCTCTGACAGCTCTCTCTTTACGCTATGGAACAGATTTTTCTCTTCGTCTCATAGGCTCAGTGGTGTCACATGACCACCCCTAGACCAATTCCTGGCAAGGAGGAGCAGGTGTGCCCTGATTTTCTTAAATCCATCGGGAGTCCTCCCGGGCAGCACGTTGCCACCAGATTCACCCCAGGATTACATTAGCAAGGAACAAGGAAGGGATGGCTTGGGATAGATAAGCTGCAGTGTTGGCTCCAGGCAGTACGACGTTCATGCAGTCTCACATTCACTTATTCACACAGCACATATTTACTAAGCATCTACTGTGTGCTGCAAACACAGCAGCAAGCAAAGCAGGAAAATAATTCTGTGCCTTCTTTGAACTTACCCTGAACTTACGCCGAGTTCTGGGATTATAGAGGTGATTAATGAGACCCTTGTTCTTTTCTGTTGGGAGGCGGAGTCTTTGTGTCCCAAAGGTCATATATTTCCCAAAGGGGTTAGGGATTCCTGCCGTGGTTCACGGGACAGCTTCCATGTTGAACCTCCATCCTTCCTTTTTGTAAACAGAGATAACAAGCAGCAGCTGCTCTTTCTCAAGAAGCTTTGGCACTGCTCTGGACCCTTGGGAGCCTCAACCCTGCTTTCTAGGTCTTTGCTAATAAGGGGAGAGTGGGACACGAGACTCGTCGCCAGTGGGAGCCGTGTCCTCCAGCCTCTCATAAACACCATTCGCTGGATGCCTGACATGTGTCAAGTGCCATGCTAGGTGTCTGCTTAGCAGTATGTTATTTAATTCCCACACATCCCTGCAAGGGAGTCATTAACAGCCTTATTTTTACAGCCTCAGAGATGTGAAGGAACTTGATTCACGCACTAGGCAGTGTTAGTTCCTCCCCACTACACAGGAACGCTTACCACTTTCTGAAGTTGCTGGCTGAGGGACAGGAGTAGATATGAGAGCAAAAGTGGGTGTTCCACAGACCACTTTTAGAATGTATTTGCTGCCTTCAGATGGACTGAAAACTGGCCAGTGCGTAAGAGAGCAGGGCAGCGGTAACGTGGATGGGAGTAGCTCATCTTACACAAGAGTTTTGTTCATCTCCTGCTGTGTCACAAAGTGCTCCAAACCTTAGTGGCTTCCAATAACCACCACTGTCATTATCTCTCTGGGCTCAGTTCTGTGGGGGGATTGGGCTCTGCTGGGCAGTTTTCCTGCTTTTGCTGCTTGGCGTTCCTTACGTCGTTGCAGGTCTGCTGGTAGTTGACTGACACGCTAGGAGGGCTGGGTCTGGGCCTCTCCCCGTCTCCATGTGGTCTCAGGGTCTGTCCTTGACCCTCTCCATGGGATCTCTCCAGCAGGATAGCTGGACTTCTTCCATGGCAGCAAAAGCCTCCAAAAAAGGTTTCTAGAGAGGGGCACCGAGGTCGCTCAGTCGGTTGTGTCCGACTTTGGCTCAGGTCACGATCTCCCAGTTTGTGAGTTCAAGCCTTGCATCAGGCTCCCTGCTGTCAGCCTGTCAGCACAGACCCTGCTTCATATCCTCTGTCCCTCTCTTCCAACCCGTCCCCCACATGTGCTTTCCCCAAAATAAATGATAAAATTTTTTTTTTTAAAGTGTTGCGGGGGGGTGCCTGGGTAGCTCAGTCGGTTAAGTGTCCGACTTCGGCTCAGGTCATGATCTCATGGCTTGTGAGTTCGAGCCCCATGTCAGGCTCTGTGCTGACAGCTCAGAGCCTGGAGCCTGTTTCGGATTCTGTGTCTCCCTCTCTCTGCCCCTCCCCTGTTCACACTCTGTCTCTGTCTCTTTCAAAAATAAATAAACATAAAAAAAAATTTTTTTTTAATGTTTCAGGGCACTGGGTGGCTCAGTCAGTTAAGCTTCTGACTTCAGCTCAGGTCACAATCCTGCAGTTCATGCGTTTGAGTCCCGTGTCAGGCTCTGTGCCAACAGCTCAGAGCCTGGAACCTGCTTTGGATTCTGTCTCTCTCTCTCAAAAATAAATAAACATTAAAAAAAATTTTAAATAAGTGCTTCAAGAGAAAGGAAGCAGAGACTACCAGTCTCCTATAAGGGTGAACCCAGGACTGGCATAGTTTCACTGCCTGCTATTGGTGAGCACAGATCCTGGACTAGGTGAGAGTGTGAATACGGTGTCTAGATGGTGTGGTCCCTTGCTGGGCCACCCTTGGCCCTAACAACCCAACAGACCCGTCTGCATTGGAGCCGCAGCTCTTGTGCTTACCAGCAGAGTGTCTGAGCCGCTTGCTTAAATCTCAGACCCTCAGTGGCCTGATCTTGAAAATAGGAATTATAATACCTATCTTGCCAGGTGGCTGCAAAGTTTAAACTGTAAAGACTCCGATCATGTCCGTCGTGGTGCTCAGAATAGTTCCTTGCTTTTCTTTTCTTGGGAAAGAGAAAAATTGGAAAGATCAGGTAATCTGATAATCAGAAATATCAATCTTTTTGACCGGTGATGACGCACACATCTCTGGCCTGCCAGTGAAGGAGAAGAGACGTCTGTAACCTAGTCTAGGATCTTGAGTGGGTTCTAGTCTGGCTGTGAAGACACATACACAGTAAGTAACAGCTAGGTGCCCGTTACGGCTGCTCTAGAAGAGGCATGGGTAGGAAGTATCATGGGACTCCGAGGAAGGAAAGTTTGCTCAGGCTGGGGAAGGCTGGGAAAGAAGGCTTCCCGGAGGATGGGTGCCCAGCGGAGCCCTTGAGAGTGGGACGTGTTTGTAGGCAATGAGGAGGACCAGTGTGAAAGACGGCATGGAGCTGGACAGTTCTAGTGGGGGGACAGTGAGGAGGACAGGCTGGCTCCACCAGGGACACCGAGAGAAATAATGATCTTTATAGGTGCCACTTATTGAGGGCTCCCCAGTGCCAGATACTCTTCTAAGCCTTTGGCACAGGGGAACACACATCCTCCTCACAATACCCCCGAGTGTGGGTATTCAGCCCATTTTACAGACAATGAAAGCGACACGCAGAAGAGTTAACTCACCAGCACCCCGGAGCTGAGCTTCGAACCCAAGCTGCTTGGCCCCCCGAGGCCATACTTGCAATCACGGTTGGTCTCCACTACTGCCAAGATGGGAGCGGAAAGTGGTTCAGGGGTTGGATCGCACGGGGATGTAAGAATTTGGGCTTCATACCGTGGACAGTGATCTCTCAGTCAAGAGACCGTGTGCAATGAAGGCATTAACGTGGGAGCTTAGCTGTGCTGTCCAGCACAGTAGCCACTCGGAGCACGTGGCTGTGAATTTAAATACCAATTAATTACAATGAAATTAAATTCCTCGCTCATCCTACCACATTTCGAAGGTTCCAGAGACACACGTGGCTAGTGGCTACCATACTGGTATGTGCAGACAGAACATCTCCATCACCAGGGAAAGTTCTACTGAGTGCTGAGCTATAGCAGGAGAGTTGCTAAGATGGCATGTGTATATGACCGAGGTGGACAGAAGCAGCGATGGCTGCGTGACGGGCCAGCGTAGAGGGTACAAGTGTCGGAGGAGTCCATGGTTGGCAGGATAAAAATGCGAATCAGCCCATGTGTTTGTTCATTCGCTCATTCGTTCACCTGTTCCTCAAATACGGAATGCCACCCATCCAACGGGAGCAGTGGGACATCCCAGGTGACACAGGAAGATCCTCCAGGGCCGAGGGGCATGATGAAGAGAGGCGATGTCCACGCTTCCTGAAAACAGTGATGCTGAGCCAGAAGCTTAAGGGTGGCTGGGAGCTGGCCAAGTAGAGAAGCCAGGCAGCACGCTCCTGGAAAGGGGGCAGCCCCAGAGGTACCACACGGCATTCCATCCCACACGGCTCCAGATTATTAGAGGGGTGGGGCTATGGCAGGAGAGAAGCAGGAGGGGCAAGGAGGGGCCAGAGGAAGAGGGCATGCAGGAGAGGGAGAGGGGGGATGTCCACACACTTGGGGCCTGCAGGCTGGGGTTGCTGAGAGGGAAACAGGAAGACGCAGGGAGCCAGAGGGCAGCAGGGGATCCACGGAGGTGCTGCCCGGCAGGGCTTCGGCCCCAAGTCGGGTCAGGTATCTCCCGGGCTTCCTCCCAAGTCACACACGTTTGCACAAGTTGGCCATGCCACCTCCGGCAGCGATGCAGACCCTGTAGGACAGGATTCACTTCCAGACAGTGCATGGTATGCCCTCTGGAGGGTCTGAGATGCTCAGTGGGCAAGCAGGAAGGCTTCGTCTTGCCCCTTTCTTGGGGAGAAGGAGAGGCATTCGCTGATGTGCACCCCCTCATCTGTATTTTGCACAAGCTGTACCTTCTTTTTTTTTTTTTAATTAAAAAAAAAAAAATTTTTTTTTAATGCTTATTTATTTTTGAGACAGAGAGAGACAGAGCATGAACGGGGGAGGAGCAGAGAGAGAGGGAGACACAGAATCCGAAGCAGGCTCCAGGCTCTGGGCCATCAGCCCAGAGCCTGACACGGGGCTCGAACTCACGGACCGTGAGATCGTGACCTGACCTGAAGTCGGACACTCAACCGACTGAGCCACCCAGGTGCCCGACAAGCTGTACCTTCTAATGCTGCCACAAACCTGGCAGGTACTGTTACTATCCCTCCCCCACTTCCTTTTTTATCAAGGAAACAACTGACGCTCAGTGAGGTGGTGTCCCTGGGCCACAGGTCACACAACACGTAGCAGAGGTGAGGGATTTGAACGTGGGATCCTCTTCCCATATAATTTAGGGAAGAAGCATGGAAGAGAAGGCTACCTTTCCTGAGGCCACTTTCTCCATGGAATGTGTTGCATCCACAAACAGTCACATCCACAAACAGTCCACAAAGCAGTCATGAGGCGAAGAAGTAAAACCTGAATTCAGAAAGAAAAGTTGTGCTATTAAAAAAAAAAGCAACAACAGCAAAAAAAAACCCCAACAATCTTATTTTGCAATTCTGTATCTCCTATTACAAAGTTGCTGTCTAGAGTGACTTAATATTTCCCTTTTGGAGTTAATGTTATCATATATGAATTACTTTGCAGTTTTCTAATTAAGTTGGCTTCCAAATGGTGCCTTTAGTTAGCCAGGGTGAAAAACCGAGCAGATAAAGTGGAAATCTCCGGTGGCGGGTTTCCAGGGGACAGGCAAAGCCCCAGCACCGGGGGCAGCTGCCTCCCCAAGGGAGACGGGTCAGTGGTGAGATCCAGAACACCATGCTCTCCACGGCCCGTCCCGGAAGCAGGATGCAGGGAGTGGAGGGAGAACCGTGCTAGGATTCCTGGAGGGCACACTTCACCGCTGAAACCGAAGACCACAAATTACCCCATTAACACTGAGGAGGGTTCATTAATTCCACTAAGTCCTACAAGAGGCCAGAGACTAGCGTCCTGTTGGGTATTAGAGACAGAAAGACAGGAAGTCGTAACTCCGGGACTCCATGAACTGCCAGCCTAACAAGGAAGGAAGGAAGGCAAGCAATAATTATTATAATAATATGCCACGCTTGGGAGGTAGAAGGGACAGAGTGAAATGCAGAGGGCACTACTGGGAGAGAGGGGAGTGCCTTCTGACGCCGGAGCAGGAACACTTTAATTTTCCACCGTGTTGCACTCAGAGCCTGGTCAGTGAGGCTTCACGAAAATTCAATTTAAATAACAACCACCAGGTTAGAGTCTGGACCGTGGTCCTGATGTTTCTGCTTCCTAAATAATCTTTCAGATTGTTCCTCTTTCCTCCAGCCCCACCTCCCCAGCCACCATCCTCACTATTGCTCACCTCTTGGGAGCAGCCTCCTCACAGCCTCCCTGCCACAATCTACCCTCCCTGCTGCTACTAGGTGACCTGGCTGAAATGCAAGCCTGATATTGTCACTCTCCTGTTCCAAATCCAGAGTTTAGCACAGTGCCTGGCATGTAGTAGGTGCTCAACAGATATTTATTGAATGAATGAATGAATGAATGAATGAATGACACACAGCCTCATTGTGCTACATCATCATTGTATTGACTTGCTAAGGCTGCCATGACAAAAATACCACAACCTTGGTGGCTTACACAGTTCCGGAGGTCAGAAGTCAGAAATCAAAGCGTCTGCAGAGCCAGGAGTCTTCTGAAGTCTCTAGGGAAAACCCCTCCTGGCTTCTTCTAACTTCTGGTGGTTACCAGCAAGCCTTGATGTTCCCTGGCTCCAGGCTCTTCTTCTGTTGTCACATGGACGTCTCCCTCTGTGTCTGTCTCTGTGTTCAGCTTGCCTTTTTATAAGGACATCAGTCACTGGGTCTGGACCCACCTTAACCCCAGCATGCCCTCATCTTGATTAGATTTGCAAAGGCCCTATTTCCACGAAGAAGGCACATCCTCAAGCACCAAGGGGTAGGACTTCAACATGTCTTTTTGGAAAATGCAAATGAACCCACAAGAGCCATTCAGCAAAAGCAAGTTAAAAGTAGAAATTTAAGCTGAGGATAGCTCAGTCGGTAGAGCATCAGACTTTTACTCTGAGGGTCCAGGGTTCAAGTACCTGTTCACATGTTTGTGGCTTTGGGATGCTTGGATGGCTCAGTTGGTTAGGCATCCAACTCTTAGTTTTCGCTCAGGTCATGATCTCATGGTTCATGAGTTCCAGCCACATGTCTGACTCTGTGCTGACAACGTGAAGCTTGCTTGGGATTCTCCCTCTCCCCCTGTCCCAAGCTCATGTTCTCTCTCTCTCTAAACAAACAAACAAACAAACCTTAAGGAAATAAAAATAGAAATTTAAAAGGCTATCAATGGACTTAATTTTACAGCTAGGTTCTCATAGTTTCTCTCTCATTCTCTCTTGCTCTCTCTCTCTTTTTTTTTTTTTTTTTTTTTTTAGGGCTAAATACTCCTAAACAGTAGTAATGTGGAAGCAGATTAAACTCCTATGAGAACACAGAAGACACAGCATTTAATTCCTGGAGACCGTGAGGCAGCTTCAGAGAAGCTATTCTTGAAAAAAGGATACAGGTGTTCAGGCAAGCGCATAAGAAGAGGCACTTTTGTAAAGAAACAGCACATGCAAGACTGGTGTGACGAGCTAGGGCAGACCCAGGAGGGGGGGATAATGCTGGGGGTTGTAGTTTGTGCTGGTTCTGGGGGCACTGACAAGGATTTAGTATTATAAGGCCCCTCCCTGAGACGCCCCTTCTACCAGCTCTCCCCACCCCTACCTCCACCCCCACCCCTTTCTTCCCGGCTAATCTTTCAAGATCCAGGTCACCAGCCACCCTGGAGAAACCAACAACTTAGCATTTGAGAATAACACGGAGGACCCATCTACATACACATCTATAAAACCAAGAGAATACCACCCACCATCCCAACGAATGAGGTCATTATTATTTGCTCAGAGATGGTCCCCAGGCACAGAACTGAAATAATCAGGGAAGTATGCAAGATACAGCTCAGCTGTGTGAGCGTGTTTCTCGGGATTTTATCTGGCCGTCTGAGTCTTCAAGGGGGATCAGCGACACAAAAAACCAAGATAATTGATCTGGTTTCAATAGGCACTGAGTCCATAAGCAAGAATCATGCAGATGTTTGCGCCCTGTGGGCCCAGGCCTCCCAGTCTGGGGAAGAGACCTAAGGTTGGGCTCTCCCAGAAGCACACCCCGAGACAAGGATTCAAGTGCCAGTGGTTTATTTGGGAGGCGAATCCAGGAAATGCCAGCAAGGGCATGGGGAAGTGGAACAGGGAGGGAAGATGTTGACAGTGCATTATCAAGGCTGTTACATCATGGCCAACAGCAGCTCAGCCTGACTACTGGACTGTGAGATGGTGTGAGCATTCTTTAGAGTTATCTTGAGGGATCTGGGCGATGGACCCACCAACCCTGGCCAATCAAGGGTGAGAGTTTCTCCCAAGAGGCACAAACTGCCAGGCACTCCCATCCTGTCTCTTATGTGCAGGGAAAGGCAAGGAGTTACAGGTGCTCGTGTTTAGAAGCCTTACCTGGTAAGTGTGAGTGGTTAAGACGGGCCCTTGACAATGTCTGCTGCAACCCTCAGGAGTTAAGTCCGCTCAGGCTAAATGGCAAGTGCAAGAAGATGTTCATAGCAGTGTTGACTGAATTGCAAAACTGAACACATAACAAAGAGATGACAAAAACCACACAAAGCATCTAGCACTGTGGGAATGGTTTAGTAAATATCCATTCAGGGAAAGGAAGCCCAGCCCTCACCATGCCAATCCCAAAGCCATTTAACATCATGGAAAAGGCCTACCATCTAAAGTTAAGTAGGAAACTGTAATACGAACTAATTACATGCACGCTATGGTTGTGTCTGGGTAAACATCTATCTCCAAAGCAAGAAGCATTTAAAGGAAACGCAAAGAATGAAAATGCTTTGGGGTGAGGGAACCATGAGAATTCTTTTGCTATGTTGTCTTTTTAGTTGAATGGAGGGCAAAGATTCAATTCAATTTATGACCAATAAAAATACCAATTCATATAAAGCAATGTAGTCCCCCCCTCCCCTGCGCCTGTTTTCTGCATGCCTTCCCAAACAAATTGTTTCTCTTGAATTCTTGGCTCAGTTAGCTTCTGGAGGAACCCAAACTAAAAGAGATCCATTCCCAGCATTGGGGTGACTGAGCCACAGGGTGTGAACATCTTTATGGTTCTTTTCATGGACTCCAGGCCTCATTTAAACCAAATTTGCTCTCTGTTTTCATTTGCTGGTCCCGAAAATCAGGGTTTAGAGGCTTAGGCAGCTGGATCAGATCACTGGAAACAGGCTCGCACGGGTCCAGCCATGTCCCGCTTCCTTTCGTCACGTACACAGATTAGTTTAAGCCACATTGGGAGCTGACATCACCAAGATGAATTCTGTGCCCAGGAGTCTGCAATCCATCAGAACATAAAGACTGCAAAAGTAGAATTCAGCCTGCACATTTGCATTCATTATCAAATGTCTCCAAGCATGTTCCATGAGGGACATAAATTAAGCCTTTACCCAGGAGATACATTATCACTGCATGAGGGCTTCCACATAGTTTTCTAATAGAAGTCATTAGAAGCTTGGCCCCCAGAGATAAGAGACCAGTATTCTCTGTGCTGCCACCAGTGACTCAGCAATGACATCGAGTCCTACCCTGGGCTCTGTCTGGCAGGGCTACTCCAGAGGGCTTGGAAGGGCTTCTGGAGAAAGCGACAGGGGCCATGGGTCAGTCTCAGTGTTGGTTTGAAAACTGGTCTCTGGACACATAGAGCAGGGAGAGACCGAAGAAAAAGCAGATCACCCCAGGTTGGTAGGTGGCAGGTTTAATAAGCAAGAGAACTTAACACACAAGCCTTGTCTTGGGTGCTACAAGACAAGTAGATCTCTGTACTCGGTGGCCAAGTCTTAAAAGTTTATATAGGGGCTTTAACTGGGTTCAGTTATATATACTGTCCAGATGATTTCAACACCACATCACTATCTCAAGGCTGTGTCCTCGGGACAGCTTCTGGGAGCCAGGAAGGCAAACAGAATGCTCATTTCAAGGACAGGGCAGGGGTGAGGATCTTCTGATTGCCTGGGTCCCGTTCATGGGTCAACCAGCAGTCATAGCCTCTCAACCTCCCCCAACACACAAGGACGTGGAATATGGGACCAGGCTGGCAAATGTTCATTGAGTCCTACTGTGTGCCAGTCACGCGATGGACAGAGATTAAGAAATATTATCCCTTTCCTGCAAGAAACTCATAGAATAAAACAACCTAAATGTCCATCAACAGATGACTGGATAAGCAAATTGTAGTATATCTATACATGGGACATTATTTAGCTATAAAAAGGAATAAAGAGCTAATAATGCATGCTCCAACGTGGATGACCCTTGAAAACATTATACTGAGTGAAAGAAGCTAGACACAAAAGGCCACATATTGTACAATTCTATTTATATGAAATGCCCAGAATTTGTAAATCCATACAGACAGAAAATAGTGCTTGCCAAGGACTGAGGGAGAAGGGAATGGAGGGGGGAAAAAAGATGAATTATGTCAGAGCAGGTGAATAATTTAAAGCCAGATAATAGACACCTGGGGTTCTCTACAGTCTTTGGCCACTCTGCTGCAAGAAACTATTTGCCTAATACCTGTTTTGAAGGTTCTAGAGTCCCACCACATTGCAAACGTCCCTCTCCAGTTTCAAATCACTAACTTCTTATACAGACCCGTCATCCAGTATTGTGTTTTATTGTTAACAGTATAAACCATACCCTTGGCATCTCCCCTGTCCCAACCCAAATGGCCTATATAGATATATCTCCAAAGAGAAAGAGCTCCCAAGAGGAACTCTGGTGTTAGTAGTTAAAACAATTTTTCCCACCACTGATGGAACTTAGTAATTTTGTCAAACTCAGTTAACTTTGAAAGTTATCATGAACAACAAACATTCCTCAAACATTACTCGGCAAACAAGGAGCTAAGGTGGGGAATATATTAGTTATGGAAAACTCTTCATTGAACAGTTATTCTATAAACTTTTACTGAGGGCCAAAAAAGGAAGGGAGGGGTGAAGTAGTGGAATAATGATCTGTGCTACAAGATGGATGAACGTTGAAGACACTATGCTAACAGAGCCAGTCACAAAGACCACATATTATGTGATTCTGTTTATATGAAGCGTCCAGAGTAGGTAAATCCACAGAGCCAGGAAGGAGATTAGTGGTTGTCAGGAGCTGGCAGGAGGGAGGGCTGGGAGTGAATGCCAGCAGGTGAAGGGTTTCCTTTTGGGGTCATGAAAATTTTCTAAAATTGGTCATGATGAAGGTTGCACAACTTTGTGGATATACTACAAACCACTGACCTGGAAGTTTTAAATGGGTGGGTTGTATGGGATGTGAACCGTGTCTTAAGTGTTTATCAACAAAAAAAGAAAAATGAAACTCAGAGGAGAGAGGAATATTATGTGGGGCAAGTTCTACAAAATCCACAAAGGAACCGACCTTTGAGTAGAGTATCAAAGGTGGACAGGGCAGGACTGAGAGAAAAGGGCTCCTGGCAGAGGGAAGAACACAGGCACACAGAGATATGAAGCAAGGTTGCTAGCAGTGAACCAGGATAGTTAGAAAGAGCTGTGTGTGGGGCGCCTGGGTGGCGCAGTCGGTTAAGCGTCCGACTTCAGCCAGGTCACGATCTCACGGTCCGTGAGTTCGAGCCCCGCGTCAGGCTCTGGGCTGATGGCTCAGAGCCTGGAGCCTGTTTCCGATTCTGTGTCTCCCTCTCTCTCTGTCCCTCCCCCGTTCATGCTCTGTCTCTCTCTGTCCCAAAAAATAAAATAAACGTTGAAAAAAAAAAAAAAAAAAAAAAAAAAAGAGCTGTGTGTGACTTTGACCTAATGGGGGATGATGGGCCCATGAGATTTAAAAAAAAAAGTTTTTATTTTAGAGAGGTGGGGGGGGGAAAGGAGCAGAGGGTGTGCGCGCACGAGAGAGTGAGCGCCCAACACAGGGCTCAATCCCACCACCCTGGGATCATGACCTGAGCCGAAATCAAGAGTCAGATGCTCCATCAACTGAGCCACCAGGCACCCTGCCCTGAGATTTTTTTTAAAAAAGAATTTATTATTTTTGAACAAGTAAGATATTCACCACATGGTACAAGATAGAAAAGTTTCAAAAATGTGGCCAATGAAACAAAAGTCTTGCTCCTTCCTCTGTCTCCCACTCACCTAGCTCCCCCAACCCCTGACCCAAGCAATCACTACTGCCAGGCTCTCGTAAGACCTTTATGAGACACATTCAACACATACAAACAAATCTTCATAGATGTTTTTGTGCAAATAGGATTGGACCATTGGGGCACCTGGGTGGCTCGGTCAACTAAGCATCTCTTGGGATTCTCTCTGTCCTCTCTCTCTGCTCCTCCCCCTACTGACACACATGCGAGAGAGCTGGCTCGTGCTCTCTCTCTCTCTCAAAATAAGAAATTTTAAAAATTAAAAAAATAGGATTGGACCATCAACAATGTCTCATACTTTGCTTTTAATATTAGCAAAAATCTTAGATATCCTTCTAAATTTGTATATAAACAATTTCATCATGTGGGTATAGAGGACGTACCACATTTTGTTGACCACTTTCCTATCAATGAACATTTAGGTTGCTTCCAATTTTTCCTTCTTATAAAATTCTGCAATAAATAACTTTATATGTATGAGATTTTGTGCATGTATGAATTTATTTGTAGGTGAAATTCCTAGAAGTTGAACTGCTACATTATAGAGCTTGTACTTTTAAATTTTTGAGAGATGTTGGGATGCCTGGCTGCCTCAATCAGTAACGCATGTGAGTCTTGATTTCAGGGTTTTAAGTTAGAGCCCCACAGTGGCTATAGAGATTAGTTTTAAAAATATCAAAAAAATAATAAATAAAATTTTTATAGATATCGCCAAACTGCCCATAATGGAGGTTGTACCAATTTACACTCCCATGCAACGAGTGAGTCTGTTTCCCCACATTTGGGGAGTGTGTTTGGAAATACGGTCACTGGCCAATTCATACAGAGCCTTGTATACAAAGCTGAGAAGCTTGAACTCAATCCATAGACCATGGACACCCACTAGAGGGTTTAAGGCAGTGGGTGAGGATGGGCAGGTCTGAGGTTTTAAAAGCTTATTTTCATGATGATACTAAAACAATTTTGTAGGAAATCTGTACTCTCCAACAGGCATGAGTGGTAATGCGATGAAGCAGAGAGGGGGAGACATATCCATTAGGATTTAAGCCACGTTGGGAGAATGTGATTATCATGTGGGCACAGCTGTCGCTCTGGACAATAGGATTGCGGATGAGTGCTACTTGGTTCCTTGACCATCTCATCACTCCCACTTTCCTGCCATTTTTCTTTTATCACATACTTCTCACATGCTGATGGCTTCTCGTGAGACATGTGGCCCTCCAGGGTAATAACATCAAACCAATAGCAAGGAATTGTTATCAGAAGCTAACAGTTGGTCGAATGACAAGCAGACAGGTGAGATAGCGGCTTTATGTTTCTCTTGAAGACTGTTTTGCAAATTAATTGGATTTGGAACAGGCATTGAACAAAGAGCTGGGGAAAGCAAAAATGTAGACACATTCATCCTGAGCCTTTCGTCTCTTAAATAAGAGGTAGGAGCTATTATTGGATGCAAAGAGAGAAGGAAAGATCTCTGGCAGACAGCTGTGAGCCACAAGCATAAGAAGGACCTGAGCACCAGCTCCATCCAGATGCTCCAGTGGTGGTTCAAGGATGAATGCAGTGGGCTTGCTCCTCTTGGGGCTTGCTCTGAGGTTTAGGGCTGCAATCGCTAAGCCAGAAGAATCGCTAAGCAGCTTTTGCTCAAAGAGCCAAGTGGCTTTCAAAGACTCTTGCTATGAATTTGTGCCTCTCAGCCACACCTTCTATGGTGCCCAGAGCTGGTGCGAGGGGCAAGGGGGCCATTTGGTCTTTATTCGTGATGAGGACACCCAGAAGTTTCTGCAGAAGCATATCTCCCAGGACAGGGAATGGTGGATTGGACTTGTAGGAAACTTGGCTCGGAATGGAACCACAGAAGGTAGGTGCTGTGGAAGCCGTATTTCACAGGAAGCTGGTGGCCGTAATTCCCACCATTGCTTCTTAATCCGGAACCGCATGGAACAATGTAGTATATCCTACTTCTCATGGTAAGGACACCCTCCTCTTTTGTGGATCAAATGAAATGATTCATGTACAGTATCTAGCATGGAATCCGACACGTAGAGGACACTCTGGAAACGTTCATTTGTTTGAATGTGTCTAATAATAATATTAGCTATGGCTTCTTCAGTTCTTGCTAGAATAGTGCCCAGGACTATCCTTAGTACTGCTTGCCTGTTATCACCTCGAATCCCTACAATAACCAGTGAGATGATATTGTTGCTTCTGTTTTACAGATGAGGCAACGGAGTGTCAGGAAATAATTACTAAGCTATTTTCAAAGCACCTCCATGTGGCTTTCCCCATTTCTTATGAGAGTAAAGCAGGTTAAGAGCTTGGCACCACCCCATTCACATTCGATGGTCTCGTTTTAATGGTCCTCCTAGAAACCCTTACTTACCTTTGACTCTGTGAGGGCAACTTCCTCCAACCCCAGCACGGTCTGCTGAGTCTTCTATGCACCTGTAGGGCTTGTCCACACCTCTGTGAGGGTATTTTTGGCATGACTTTAAGTTTTTAGGTGTCTGTCTTCCTTCCTAGACAGTGAACTCCTCGAGGGAAAGAACCACATTCTGGCCACTTTTCTTTTCCCAGTGCCTGTACATAGCAGAGAATGGACAAATGAACATTTGTATTCAATTTTTGCACCTGTCCCACGAGGTATACATTGCTACTCGTATTTTATGGATGGGAAAATGAAGTCCAGGGGGAGAAAATGGTTAGCTCAAGAGAACACTGCGAGAGGACTTCCTCTTGAGTCAGCAGCCTGCCACATCACATTGTCCTGTTGAAGCCACTGGGTTTCAGAAATGCGTAACTTGGTCTGGGCTAAGCACTTAATACCAGAGTGGATGGAAAGGCTGAGAGAGCAGTTGGGAACGCTCATTTTAGGAAACTCATAGCCACTGGATTTGAATTCTAAAACTCATTTTCAGGCAATATCTATTGAATAGTTTCTTGATTTGTAGATGTAGCAATTGTGGATTTCTGTATATTGAACATCACTTCCTATACATTTAAAGGAGTTGTGTCTATTTGAAATCACCAAGGGATACCACATGGCTCATTTTACATAAAATGAGGCAGATCTGTGTAGGCTGACATGTAACAACCCCCCATATTTAATGTTATTTAAGAAGAAGCAGAGTGTCATGTGGAGTATGATGGCATTTGTGTAGATTTCAGGCACTCATAGTTGCTGATATAGGGATAAAACAGTCTGGAACAATTCACAAGACACATAAGAGTAATGGGACTAACCCATAGGTTGGGAGGGGGGTGATGTTTTCATTTTATGCCCCTTTTCACTCTAAAAATTTTTTAACCATTCATATGTATTTTAAAAAATGAATAAATACACTTTTGAGTCTTTAAATATTTGCTTTTTAGTGTTTTCCAGATTTCTAGTGTCCTTGAAATGCCTCTTTTTACACACACACACACACACACACACACACACACACACACACAACTTCTTCAAGAGTCACATCAGTGTGTTCATGGGGCTGAGGAGTTCTGGACATAAGGAAAATTTCCATTTTAAGTGAGTGTGCCCAAATATGTTTGACAAGGGCCCCTGCTGCTCTAAGGAACACCTTCAAATGTCCCGAGGCACACTTCTGTGTTCTTTTCTAGGTTATGGTAAGACAGAGCTACAAGCATCATGTCCTTAGTGAAACTATTTTGTCTGGGCTCCCTGACTTGGCGCCCCGGTTTCTAGGTTGAATTCTTACGTCTGGGTGTTGAAAGGTAACAGCTAGCAACGCCCCTTCGTTGGCACGGGAAAGAGAGGCCGTCAGCCTGTCGGTCTTAACCAGGCACCTCCTGTAGCACCAGGAGCTGAGCTGAGGCAAGCCCTGTGCATAAAAAGGGCCGGAGGAGCGTCTGTAAGTCCTGGTGCTTGTGTTCCCATCCCAGGGCTGGGGACCTGGCTGGACACCTCAAACGTGAGCTACAGCCACTGGCGCGGAGGGCAGGCCTCTCCTGCCCCCGACGCCTGTGGTTACATCGGGAGAGACGCTTCCTTTGGGTGGGTGGCCTCAGACAACTGCACGCAGCCGTCTGCCTTCATCTGCGAGTTTGGTGAGCCGGCCTCTGTTGTGGGGTCTCCCTCCTTCTGTCTCTCTGTGCCCCTCTATGTGTCTCTGCTTCTATCTCTTTCCAGGTGTCCCTGGGTCTCTCTCTCTGTCTCCACGTCTCCTTAAATGCCCGCCTGTCTCTGTGTCTGTGTTTGTGCCGCTCCATGTGTCTCTGTTTCTCTCTCTTTCCAGGTGTCCCTGGGTCTCTCTGTCTCCACGTCTCCTTAAATGCCCACCAGTCTCTGTGTCTGTGTTTATTTCATCTCCCCAGCTCACAACCCCGACTCCCTGTCCACTTACCTACCAGCCTCCCCTGCATCCCTCTTTTCCTCTCAGACACCTGCATCTGGGGGCAAATACCCAGCCCTACTTACTCTCCTTTCCAGTCTTCCTAAAAGGAGACATGGTCCCAGGAGGTTGGTCTCACTCACCCTTGACGCCTACCGCCCTGGCCGGCCGGGTCTGAGCCTCCGGGGCTCACCCTCCCTGACTCCTGAACGTCCCCGCACTCCGTTCTTGTGTCCTTTCCAGCTGCTGTCCATGGTTGACCCCCTTTGTGCCCTGGGAACTCCTCCCTGGGGACTCCGTGTAAGAGCCCCGGCATGAGTGACCCATGGCCCCACGATGGGTCCTGCTTGCCATGCAGGGACCCTGGCATAGGGGCCTGGTCTTGGAACTGAGCTACCCCATGTTCCCCTGACTTTCAAGCCAGGCTTAAGGGAAGCTTCCAGGCTTCCTGGGCTCAGCCCCTTCCGTATCCCCAAGCCCCTCAGTGAAGAACCCCAGCTCCTGGGGCCCATTCTGGATTTGGGCACTTACAGTCCCCCTGCCTCATTTCCCCCGTCTGGTTTTAAACAGGTACCATGTAGGGTTCACTTCTCCAGCCTGGCCGATTTTGGAAACTTGGAGCTTTGGGGACCTATGGGTCATACAACTTCCCTCTCTTTTTATCACAGCTCCCCAGTGCCTCGCCCCCTTGTGCACCCCAACTCAAGAGCCTGTCTCAGAATCTGTCAGCCCCGGGGCCTTGGAGCCACTGGTACAAGGTCACATCATGAACAGCCAACACGCACCAAGCAGCACTTCCAAGAACAGACTCGCGTGCGTTTATTCATAATAGAAGCGCCTCTGCTGTTTGAGGCGAGGCCTGTGATAAAGCTAAGAACAGTGGGGCTCAGAAAGGGTAAGCTCCTTGCCCAAGACCACACAGCTGGGAAGTGACCATGGTAAGACCTGAACCCAGGTTTGCCTGTGGTCAGAGAGAGACTGGCAGATGCTGGCTGCTGCCGGCTTTGGAAATGGAAGAAGGGGTCACAGTCCAACAACTGTAGCTCCTCTGGAAAAGGCTCGGGAGCAGACTGTCCCCTGGAGGCGCCAGAAGGAATGAAGTCCACACCTTGATACTAGCCCAGGAAGACCCACTTTGGACTTGTGACCTTTATAACTAGAGGATGATAGATTTGCACTGTTTTCAGCCATGAATTTGGTGGTAATTTGTACAGAGAGCAGCTGTAGGAAACTAACACAGATTTTGGGTCTCATCCTCTACCCTGTGGTGTTCCCACCAGGCAGATGGGCCGGAGTTTGGATCCAGAGTTTCCTTTCTGGCTGTGCTCACCTGAGCCAAGTCATTGTTTTCCAACAAATGTTCACTGAATGTAGACCACATGCCAGAAGCCGGGCTGGAGGCGGTGGGGTGGGGGAGGGTGTCTCGGCACAGCGGCCCCCCTGAGCCTGATGTTCCTACCGGGGAGGACAGTCGCCCAGCTTCTAGGATTGGTAGGAAGATGCACCCAAGTCACTCATTCATTCAACAGGTGCTTGTTTAGCATCTGTGACGAACCAGGCATTGGTTTCAGAAAAGACTCAAGTTGCCACTTACAGCTCTTACTCTGCATGTATGAACTCATGTAATCCTCTTAAAGACCCTGTGGGGGTGCAGTACGGACACTCCCCTGTGCTGAGGGGCGCAGAGAAGCTAAGGCATTTGCAGAGCACACAGCCAGTGTGTGGCTGGTGGCATCTGAGCCCAGGCAGTCTGGCTCCAGAGCCACTCCCACGCCCGCCCCCGTCTATTTCTCACTCCTGCCGGGTCCCTCCACCTCAGCCCTCACCTCCGACACCCTTCCCCTCCCCGTCAGCCAGGCACTTGCCCAACCGTGACCATGATTTCTCCCTAAGTGTCGCCTTCCCTTTGTCACAGGCGTTGGCCAGAGTCTGGCCTGTGACGGCCTCAATGCCACCATGCACTGTGGCTCAGGGGAAGTCATCCAGATCCAGGATGCCTTCTACGGGCGCCAAACTCCCCATTACTGCATCCAGGATGCTGCGCGGACCTCGGACCTGGAGGAGGGATGCGGCTGGCTCAGCGTCAAGGACGAAGTGGCAGGTAGGCCCCAAGGACAGCTCTGGCTGTGGGGGCAAGGCAGCTCATGGTGCCCCATGCCTAGCAAAGGGTTTTGGAAGGCTTGAACCATCTTCCCATCTGACCTTGGGCCTCCAACATTAGGAAAATGGGGCCGTCTCTGCCCACAGCACCATGCAGGGAAGCAAGGGGGCCAGGGCTCGCCTCCTCACCCAATGCCACACCCTCCCCTGTGGGCCAGGGGGGCATTCTGCTCCCCACTCCACTTGGTCACAAGAAACATTGCTTGCTTGCTTGCTTTTTTTTTTTTTAATGTTCATTTTATTTTTGAGAGAGAGAGAGAGAGATTGAGAATGAGCTGGGGAGGGGGAGAGAGAGGTGAACAGAGGATCCAAAGCAGGCTCTGCACTGACAGCAGAGAGTCCTATGTGGGGCTCAAACTTAAAAACCATCATGACCTGAGCCAAAGTTGGATGCTTAACCACCTGAGCCCCCAGGAACCCCACCTTCTTTATTAAAAAAAAAATTGTTTATTTCTTTATTTTTGAGAGAGACAGAATGTGTACGAATGAGCAGAGAGAGAGGGAGACAGAGAATCCTCAGCAGGCTCTGTATTGTCAAGGCAGAGCCTGACTTGAGGCTCAAACTCATGAATCATGAGATCATGACCTGAGTGGAAATCAAGAATCAGATGTTGAACTGACTGAGCCACCCAGGTGTCCCGCTTTCTTTTTCTTATTTAATTTTTAAAAATTTCTAAATACTCCAAACATATAGACAATAAAAGCATTTTGGGGTACCGGGGTAGCTCAGTTAGTTGAGCACCCTACTTTTGGTTTCAGCTCAGGTCATGATCTCACGGTTCGTGGGTTCGAGCCCTGCATTAGGCTCTGGGCAGACATTGAGAAGCCTGACTGACATTCTTTCTCTCTGCCCCTCCCCCACTCACACATACGTGTGTGTGTGTGTGTGTGTGTGTGTGTGTGTGTGTGTGTGTGTACATGTGCTCTCGCTCTCTCTCTCAAAATAAATAAACTTAAAAAAATATTTCGGTGAATTCCCATAGACCTCCTACCCATTGTTGTTAAATCTTGATGACATTATTCCATATTTGCTTAATGTCTCCTCATTACAAAAATGATGTGACTTTGAATTTTGTATTATCCACAGTGATACACATACCAGTTCGTTTCATCTATTGTATAACTACACCATAATTCATCTCTTTCTCTGTTGAGAGTTGAATGGGTTGTGTCCTAATCCCTGGCTATTGTGAATAATGCTGAAACACACAGTCGTGGTGGCATCTCTTGTCCATGTGGGAGAGTTTCTCTATGGCCTTGTTTCTCTAAATCACATTAAATCTGCCTGTGAGCTGCATTTGCCTGGTGACAAGGGCTCAGTTTCAGAAATTACAGGGGCTCCCTGCACCTTCCTGGTGGACACAAAGGTCTTAGAAAACTTTATCGTCCAGGACGTAGGGATTCCCCTCCTCTCTGCTGTTATTAGTGTTGGGCCTGCAGGGTCCCGGAAAGGCAGACGGTCTGTTGCTTTCTTGGCCAAGTGAGGACACAATAGTCTGTGCCCAAGCTGGGAGCTCTGGGGCCTCAGGCTGAGTCTCCCCACATACGTCTCTCGGCAATTCCCTGAGGGCCTCTGCCTCCACCCAAAGGCCCTGTGAAGATTCCAGGAGGAATGCCCTGTATTCTCAGAACCTGCCAAGCGGCCTCGTCCCCGACTTGGGGAAGATGCTCCCTCTCCCTGGAGAGCGACTTGCTCTTCTCCCCCCACATCTGGCCTGCACTGTCCCTGGCCCCCCGGGGCAGGTGTGGGGGAAGGAAATACTGACATCAGCCATGTGACTCCCACTCACTCTCCTTGTTGCTCTGGCCTTCCTGAGGCTGTGGCCCCTCTGAGCGGAAAAGGCCTGGGCTGGATGGGCTGACAAATGTGCCTCTCTCATGGGGGCGTGGAGGGGGCTGAATGGTCTATTTCCCCAAAGGCCCAGATGCAAGTTTCCAAACCTTGCAGCCACACCCCAGAGAGCAATTGGAGGAGAACCCTGCATCCTCTTGGGAGAGGTCAGAGGAACAGATGTGGGCAGGGTCTGGGGGGATCCGTTTGTATCTAAGTGGCAGGCTCATTCATTCATTCAGCCAGTTGGTCAGTAAACATTCGTTCAGCCCAATCTCATACCATGCTCTATCCTGGGCTCTGTGGATAAAGGGATGAATCAAACAGTTTGTTTTTCAAAGAGCTTGCAGTCTAATGGGGAGACAGATAATGAATACAAGCAATGGCCTAGCACTGTGCTCCATGCCATAACAGAAGAGAGCAAAGGTGCTTTGGATTTACTCATGCAAAACTCATTTTGTACCTGCTAGGTGCTGGGTACTGTTCTGTGTGCTGGAGATACAGCAGTGAACAAAAACAAAACAAAATGCTCCCATTCTCTTGGACAGTGAAGTATACGGCTGTGGATGCACATAGTAGGGGCAAAGAACTCTGAGGGGTATATCAAGCCGAGTCCCATTAGAAAAACAGAAATCATGTTAGGTCTTTCAACAGAGGGAATTTAATGCAGGGAGCTGGTTGCCCAGTCATGGAAGTGCTGAGAAGTCAAACAGGGGATAATGATACCACCCTGACACAAGCAGCCACGGAAAGTCACCACTACCCCTAAGGGCCAGAGGGACAACCTGAGTGGATGGTCTCAGCAAAACCAGAAGTGAGGGCCATCCCACAAGTGCTAGAATCATGGTGGAGGCTGCCCTGTGGGAGCGAGGTCCATGAGGGAGGGCCTATTCAGAGGGAGCTGCAGTCAGAGAGAGGATGAAAACACAGGATAAAAAGCCCTCTGCCCTCTTATGTCTTCCTGTCTGGGGAAGGCAGAAGTATGGCCCCCAAGATTTGCCATCCTAATCCCTGGGGCTCTGGGTGTGATGAGATACCTTGCCTGTGAATGTGTTAATTTGCATGGCAAAGGGGCTTTGCAGATGTAGTTAAGGTTCCTAATCTGGATTATCCAAGTGGGCACAATTTAACCACATGATCCGTTAAAAGCAAAGAACCTTCTCTGGCTAAAGGCAGAAAAGAGATGTGGCCAATGGAGAAATCAGAGTTTAAGTGTGAGACAGGTCTGATACCCTATTGCTGGCTCTGAGATAACAACGGAGGGCCACGTGCAAGGACTGGAAAACGGCCTCTTAGAGCTAAGGGCGGATCCAGCTGACAGCCAGCGGGAAATGGGAACTCATTCCTACATCCTGGGGCACCTCACCCACCTGTCGCTCCTCCCAGGCTTCTGTGTAGGCATGTAACTCATCTGCATGGGCAGGAGGGAGAGACGGCAGGTGACCTGAAGTTTCTGGCCTGGGCTCTCCACACTTCTCCTTCCTGTGGGCACCTGGACAGGATTCCTCATCTTTTCCCTCTTTGCCAGTTCTCAGGATGAAAGTTCCTACTTCAGGCCATGTGACTGGATGCTACTGGACCAGTGGTTCTCAAAGTGGGGTGCCAGGGCCAGCAGCATCAACATCACTTGGGAGCTTGTTCAAAAAGTAAACAGTTTTTTATAAATGTTTACTCATTTTTGAGAGAGGGAGGGAGTGAGGGAAGGAAAGAGAGAGAGAGAGATAGAGTGTGTCAGTCAGCAGGGGACAGGCAGAGAAAGGGGGACAGAGGATCTGAAGCAGGCTCTATATTGACAGCAGTAAGACCGATTTGGGGCTTGAACTCACTAACTGTGAGATCATGACCTGAGCTGAAGTCAGATGCTTAACCAACTGAGCCACCCAGGTGCCTCTAGAAATTCTAAGGAAATTCTTAAGCTGACATCTACACCCACTGAATCAGAAGCACTGGGGGTGGGACCTGGAAATCTCTATCTTCCAGAGCCTTCCAGAAGATTCTGGCATATTCTAAGATTTGAGAACCCCTGTGCTGGCCCCTGAGCTGCTTGAGAGAAAGAATCCTACTTCTCTCTCCCCCTAGGACCTCGGCCCCTGCCTGGTCTTCAGTGGACACCAGCAGATATTTGTGGGATGGAAGGTGGATGAATGAATGAATGAGAGGCCATTCATCTCTGTCTGAACCTGTCCCTTTCTGTCCTTCCTGCTGTTCCTGCTCCTCCTGGGATTCGGGCACTTCCCAGGCCAATGCCAAGGGCTGCAGGTGTGCCAGGTGGCCGCAGATGGGACCTACTTCGGAGACCTGTGCCCCACCCAGGGCAGCTACCTGTGGGTGCAGTACGAGTGCCAGGAAGGTGAGTCCCCAGCTTGCCTAGCCATGGGAATTCCCGATTTCCACACCAGGTCCAGCCCCACTTGGAGCACTGGGAGCAAACACCCCTGGACGTCGATCTGTGTACTAAGACTTCCTCACCCACCACTCGTGCCCTGCAGCCTGACCTCCCCACCCAGCTTGGCCTCTTGGGGTAAAGAGTCTGAGGCTCCTGTTGCAGAAATGAGCCATCAAGCCAGAAGTTCAGTTTCCTGGAGTGGCCCAACAAACACATCAGATAAGGCCAGCATTGCTTGACACAAGAAAGCCAAAAGATGTCTCACTCCCCGACCCCACACCCACCTAGGCCACCGCCCTGCCCTGCCCATGAAGTTTTAGATCGCACATGAAGTTTTAAAAACTTGAAAGATCTAAAAATAACAGGTATAATCACAATTTATAAAACTGTCATAAATCAAGAAAGAAGAATTCCTCCCTTCAATTCTCCGGTCCTACCCCTCCTAAGGAAACCACTGCTAAATGTTTACTGTAAGTTCTTCCCTGCTCTTTATTTTTTTTAATGTTTATTTATTTATGAGAGAGACAGCGAGAGAATGAGTGGGGACAGGGTGGGGGGGGAGAGAATCCCAAGCAGGCTCCGAGCTGTCAGCACAGAGCCCAACATGGGACTTGATATCATGAAACGTGAGATCATGACCTGAGCCGAGATAAGAGCTGGATGTTTAACTGACTAAGCCACCTGGGTGCCCCTCTTCCCTGCTTTTTAAACTGTTTTCAGACATGGCTGTGTATGAGTGTGTATACATAAGTTATAATCATTTAAAATATATTAGTTTACAGCTCAGTTTATTTTTTTTTTACTTAATAATATATTCTGGACATCTCTCCAAGTCACTACCTTATTCTTTTAATGACTGCATAGTATTCCATCATAAGATTATGTCAAAATTTATTGAACCAGTCCCCTATTGATGGACATTTAGGCTGCTTCAGATTTTCTGAAGTGCACCCTGCAGCACTCATTCTCGTGCGTATATCTTGACATGTGCCGGATTCTGTTTAGAGGAGAGGTCCCTAGTACAGGGAATGCTGGGTCACAGGGTATGTGCACCTTAAATGTTCAAAGATGCTGCTAAATTACACTCCAAAGTGGCCGTGCTGATTTGCACGCCTACTAACCGTGTATGAGAGCTCTGCTTCCCCCTAAGGCAACGTTCTGCCACCGTCCAGGGAATCAGTCGCAACACACTTTCCACTGAGAACATGAGTTGACGGTGCAGGGAGCTCTGAAGGGGAAGAGCGAGTCAGGGAATGTTGGGGTCCCCAGGGACGATCCAGGACAGTAGGGTCCATGGGTGTAGAAGCGGGGGGTACTACAGAGAGAAGGGGACAAGTTTTACCAGCGCCATTAGTGTCTTGGAGATGCCTGGGTGGAGTAAGAGGGAGCGGGACGTCTTCATTCTATTTTCTGGGAAGAAGAGGCCACGTGTTTTGGCAGTGCTTTCCGGTTGGTGGTTTTGCTAATGGACAAAGGGTGCCCTTTGGAGATCTGCCAGTCGCAGTGTGGCTGTCACTGGACAAATGCATCGCTTAGGCCAGGGGGTGTATTGGTCTGGCGACCCCGGACCAAATTTTCTGCCCCAATTTTGATTTCAAATATCCTGCCCCCATGTGAACTGGTGTGCTCTAATCACAGTGTTTCTGATTTGTAAAGGGAGAGATTCTATCCGGCAGTCCCCCCAGTGCCGTGCCCCCCGACCCCCCCCCCCCCCCCCCGGCCACAGTGCCCAGAAAGGCCTCACTGCTGCCTGCGTGTCCTCAAGCAGTTATGAATCAGGACCATGAAGACTTTCCGACTAGCTCTGGAAAGTCCTTTTGATGTGCATTCAGCTTCTTCTATCTTTCCCTTCTTCATTTGTGCTCAGAAACTGAAAGATTCTGCTGTGCAAATTAGCTTGGGGCCATGGGAAGCCTCAGCAAATTCTATGCCCCTCCCTATCCTCCATAACAGTTTTGAAAGCTCAGGTTTTGTAAAATGTAATATGCACTAAATGGCTTACAATGAATCTTTGGCCACCCTAGCCAAGTAGATCTTCCTAAAGGTGTTTGGCTTTTTTGTCTTTTTAAACATGATGAAATACCTTTAGACAATCAATAGAATCCTTGTTAAATAAATTAGAGTACATTGTGCAGCTATTAAAAAGAACAAGGCAAGGGCACCTGGGTGGCTCAGTTGGTTGGGTGTGTGACTTTAGCTCAGGTCATGATCTCACAGTTCGTGGGTTCGAGCCCCACATGGGGCTCTGTGCTGACAGCTCAGAGCTTGGAACCTGCTTCGGATTCTGTGTCTCCCTCTCTCTCTGCCCCTTTCCTGCTCACGTTCTGTCTCTCTATCTCTCTCAAAGACAAATAAACGTTAAAAAATTAAAAAAAAAAAAAAAAAGAACAAGGCACTTCTGAGTTTATACAGAACCATCTCCAAGATATACTAGGTGAAAAAAAAAAAAAAAAAAAGGAAGATGCCAAATAGTGAACACAGCATGAACCATTTGTAAGAACAGAAAAGTATGTATGTGCTTAGATTGTGTAGGTATCCCTGGAAGGTGACCCTGGATACTGGTAACAATGATTGCCTCTGCGGACACTGCAGGATGACAGGGGAGGGAGGCTTTCTTCTCACTCTATACCCTTTATACATTTCAAATTCTGTACCTTGGTCATGTATTACCTATGAACGAAAGATAAAATTTAAAAGAACTTTAAAAAGTAAAAACAGGGGTGCCTGGGTGGCTCAGTCATTTAAGCGTCCAACTTTGGCTCAGGTTATGATCTCATGGTTTATGGGTTCGAGGCCCATGTCGGGCTCTGTACTGACTGTTCAGAGCCTGGAGCCTGCTTCAGCTTCTGTGTCTCCCTCTTTCTCTGCCCGTCCCCCCCCCCCCCCCACCGGCTCTCTCTCTCTCTCTCTTTCAAAAATAAATAAACATTAAAAAAAGTAAAAATAAAATTATAAAAATTTTAAAAGCCCCACCTAAAGATAAAGGACAGGTGGATAGAAGAGAGTATGTTTTAAACAGAAGCATGCAATTTTGCTTTGTGATGGCATATAGCATTTTCCTTTTTGATCTGCAGGCCTACAGCTGATGGTGTCCAATGAGAGTTTCACCTTTGACAATGTCACCATCTCCCTGACATGGCTCCTCTCTCCTTACATTGGAAACCTTTCGTGTATAATTAGTACAGGAGATGGCCACACTTTTGATCCCTACTACCCTCCCAGGTAAGAGGAATCTCTGAGCCTTGAGTCAGGATGTATCAGTCAGCTTCTGCTGCATAACAAAACATCCCCAAACTTAGTAGCTTACAATATTATTTATTATTCCTCATGGTTCTTTGGGTCAGCTAGGTGGCTTTGCTTATCTGGGCCAGCCTTGCTAGGGGCGGATGGCCTCAGAAGTCCTCACGTATATGTCTGGTGGTCAGCTGAGTGTTGGCTAGGGGCATGTATTGCATAATAATCACCCAACAGGCTAGTCTAGCCTCACTGGCATGGTGGCAGAGGGTTTCTAGCAGCAACTGAGAACAAGGCCTACTGTGCAAGCATTTTTAAAATCTCTACATGTATCACATTTTCTAATGTCTCATTGGCCAAAGCAAGTTCCATGGCCACACCTAGGCTCAACAGGTGGAGAAAGAGACTCCACCTGTTGATGGAAGAAATGGCAGAGCCACAGTACAAAGGGGCATACGTACAGAAATGGCATGCACAGGTTTTCTCACTACGGAGGCCACGTGAACAGTCTTGAAGAGCTGGGTCCTTATGGCTTCCTTCTGTGTAGAATCTCTCCTGGGTCACTGTCCAAGGAGTTGGTAATGATGTGAAAAAGATGCTCGCATGGATGTGGGAATGTTTTCTGTTGGCAAGAATAATAAACAATAATAGTAGCAATATTCATAACAGTCCAGCCAAGCAGCTTTCACATATAATCTCATTTAGTCCTCACTACAAACCCTATCAGCTAGATCTATGCTATCCGGCAGAACAGCCACTTGCCACATGAGCTATTGGGTACTTGAAATGTGGCAGCTCTTAATTAAGATATGCTGTTAATTAAAACACACGTGGGATGTTGAAGATTTCAGCCGCCCCTCACCAACCTCTCATAAAAGATGTAAAGTATGTCACTAATTTTTAAATATTGATTACATGTTGAAATGAAAGTATTTTGGATATATTGGGTTAAAGAAAATAAATTATTAAAATTAATTTTATGTATTACTGTTTCAATGTGGCTCTTAGAACATACACATGGGTGGCTCACACTGTACTTCTATTGGACAGTGTTGAGCTAGGCAACTGTTATTTTGTTTTCATGGACAAAGCAGCTGAGGCTCAGAGAGGCATAGTGGCAGTGCCCAAGACACACAGCTTATGAGTGGCAACATGGTGACACAAGTCAGGACTGTCTGGCATAAAAGCTGAGGCCCTCAAGCCCCTGGCAGATTACACGGCATGAAGGCATTATACTCTGCATCCTCTAGGAGAGCAGAACCTCCCCGGCCTGATGGCAGCTGAACTCAATTCATAACATTTCCAAGTCCTACTGGGCCTGGGGTAAGCTCCATTCTGGGTGCCCCCAGAATGATCCAGAATTTCCAGATCCTCAGTGGGTTGGGGGCTTCTTACAGGGGTCTTCAGTTCAACATGAATCCCCAGGGAAATAATGGAGGCTCGTAAGCCCCTTTCCTAACCCTAAACATCTGCAGTTCTACCCTGTGGGGAGCTAGAGGTTCTGAATCCAGTCCTGCACATGCTCAGCATTGCTGGAAGCCCTGGCTTGGGTGGGGCCAAGAGGGGCCAGCCCTGTCCCTGGCCCAATTCTGCCCCAGTGAGGTAGTTTCACACTCAACAGTCCTCTGAGGCCTCAGACATTGTGCTGTGCCGCCATATAAAATGGCATGTCCAGAAGCTAAGGTTCTAATCCCAGCTGCTGCTAACGTGTGTGAGACAATTTCTGGTCTTGGGTTTCCATTCCCTTCCCTGTCTCATTAATATTGGTGGCTGCCTTGTTTCGTGGAGTAAAATGAGAAATTACATGTGAAGATGCTTTGGGGGAAATGTTACAAAATGTTACAAAAGTGATACAAATACCCATGACCTTGTTGTGCAGGTTTCTTCCTGCTTGCTACCATGGCAATGAAAAAACAGCAAATGCTAAGCTATACAATCGCCCGGCCCCCAAATTTTAAACAACTTGCATTTGGCATTCGTCAAAATCGACTGTCTGTAGCCCTGCTAAGACCTTTAGTTACACAAAGACATTCCAGTAATAAACAAACAAACAGTAGCTACAAATTGGAGCAAATGAGACAAAATGCTAGTATTAGTCAACTCTGGATGGTGAGGCCAAAATACTCAGCTTCTTCTGTCATTTTGGTTAACTTTGGGAGATCCATTTCCGATGCTTCCTTATCGCAATAGCTGCCTCAGCACTCAACCTAGAATATTAAAAATGGCATGAATTTTAAGTTCACAGAAGTCACATACCTTGCGTGAATGTCGCTGTGCTTTTATGTGTTTGTACGGCATGCTACTTTTGCTTAAGTCATGATAAGCTAAGGCCTAAATGGGCCACTTCATCTCTACTGCAGACAAACAACATGAGCTAATGGAGAATCCAATCTGAAATAGAAACAACATAATAAAGTCAAAGGATTTCTCCTTTAGATTCTTCTTGCCTTGCACTCCCGATGTATTGTGTTCATTTGAATGTCAAGCTGTTTTGCTTTACTGTTTGTTGTAGGAAACTTTATACGTTTCTGTAATTTATTGTGTGCCTCCTGGACCCATTTGCAAAGGTGAAATTTGTCCTTGTCCAGCGTTGGGTGTCTCAGCGCCACCTACTGACAGATCAGGGGATTGCCATCATTTTGGGGTCTATTCAGAGCTGCCTCCACACATAGCTGAATCTGGAGGGGCCGCTTCCCTGGAAATCGGTATTTCGTAAGACAGAACAAAATTTAGAGGGACCTAGATGTACACAGGATGTTGGGAAGCTCAGAGGAATTATGTGGAAGGTTATGGTCATAAAGGTCCGAAGTCTTTCGGGGGAACCAGGCAGGAGCTATGGAGGTAGAGAAAGGGACAACAGGGATGTGAAGGGGCGTGGCCTCCTCAGGTAACTGCGAGCACCTCGCGTTACAGCAGGAGTTCGGGGTATGTGGGGGAAAATGAAAGATGCTGCTGGAAAACTCAAAAGGAGTCTGCTGATAAAGAGCCTTGATAGGCCAGCCAGTTTGGAGAAATTGTTTTTAGGAGAACATGTAGGTTGGGTACCAGGAAACTGATTTGGGGTACAGCAGGTTTCCCGGGGGAGGGGGCTTCCAGGATGGAACAGGGGCAGAAGGTACAATGGGATGCACTAGCAACACACGCCCTTCCCATCCCCACAGAGAACTCTAGAGCCGGGACCTGACGGGACTGAGGCAAGAGAGTGGAACCTCAGTGCTCTGGCACAGAGCAGCCATGGGATGCAGGAAGGCACCCTGCAGGGGAGGAGGGGGGAGGCTGCTCCCTTTGGCCAAGTGGAATTCCTGGAGATGGATTCATCTGTGAGCCCTTGGCCACTAACACACCAGAGTGCTGGGGAGGGGCAGACCTCGGCCTTGAAGTGCAGAATCTGGGTGACTCACATCCACTACAGAGGATACTTAAGAATATTTAGGCCATTTGGCTACATGATCTGTGATTGTTAATACTGTTGCAAGAGTTACTAATAGTCACTGGGTAATTTTAAGGGCTAAATGGGACTACAAAGAAGAAAATAATTGGCACAGAGTTGATTCTTAAAAATGGGTAATTGTTGCCATTATATGAATATTACAGAAGTATATACTACTTTTATTTTTAAGAGGCTAAGTGGCATAAATGCCATCCTATTATACACACATACACACACAAAACCCCACAATATTTGAGCCTATCACATACCAGGTACTTACTCAGCCATGGTCTCATTTAAACCTCACAACGACCCAGCCAGGAATGGCTCTCACCTCATTGTATGGACAAGGGAGCTGAGACTCAGAGTGGTTGAGTCATTAGGTTACACAGGTGACTGACTCTGGAGACCTTACTTCCGGCTTTCTACCCTTTCCATTCTACCACACTGCCCAATTTGGTCAGGTGGCTTTATCCACCAAGCTGGCTAGCAACTTGTGAGTGACATTAACAAAATGGTACAGACCTTGGTATTCTTAACAATTGGACATTCTGAGCAAAGATACAAAATGTGAGCTCTCTTCCCCATTTTCTTTCTTTTTAAAGAAAAGCCACATCCCATTAATGTAAACGATCAAAGCAGGATGTGCAAATCAGTGAGTGGCAGTGTCTTAGACTAAGTTTTAAACTTTTTATTGAGGCATAAATATGTACAAAAAACTGCACAAAAAGATACAACTCAGTTAACTTCTACAAAGTGAAATGTCTACACCCATGTAAATTGTACTCAGATCAAGAAACAAAATATGACCAGTCTCCCAAGAGTCCTCCCGGGGGCCCCCAAGTCTACCAATTTCTACCACTGTCGATCAGTGTGACCCGTTCGGAACTTCTATAAATGGAATCATAAAGTGTATTCTCTTTTGGGTCTGACTTCTCAACAGTACATTTTTGAGATGTATCCATATTGTTGTGTATAACTGTGACTTCTTTGTTCTCATTTCTGTAGAACATTCCATCACATGGATATTCCTTGCTTTACTTATTCCTTTCTAGTGCTGGTAGTCCTTTTGGGTGGTTTCCCCTTTGGACGATTACAAACTATGTGGCTGTGAACATTGGAGCGCATGTCTTTGCTGCATTTCTGTTGGGTTTGCACCCAGGAATGGCACTGCTGGCTCGTAGGATCATCAAAAAATGTTAGGTTGTTGCCTCCGTTGCTTTGTACTCCGAGCAGATCTTCCCTTTGTTGGCAGCAGTTTCTGAAAGCACTTTGCTGTCTTCTGCCTCCAGGGAGATCACTGGGAGACAAATCAGGAAAAGTCCGTTTCTCTGCCTTTCGTTCCTGAGCACTTTCAGTTGGCAGGAGAGCTCAAGGAATGGAATGAGTCGCTTTTCCCAGCAAGATCCCTGAAAAACAGCCCAGATTTTGCTATTCAAAACCATCCTTCCCGTGACTGAAAAGAGTTAGTGTTTTCTTGTTCTGAAATCCACGTGGTCTGTTATTAGAGCCTACTCCAGCGTCCTTTTGATTAGTGTTTGCTGGTGAAACTTTTATACTTTTACTTTTGACCTATCCATGTCATTATATTTATTAAATTTTTTTTAAGTTTATTTATTTATTTATTCTGAGAGAGAGAGTGAGGGTGAGAATATGAGCAGGGAGAGAGAGAGGGAGGGAGAGAATCGGAGAGAGAGAATCCCAAGCAGGCTTTGTATTGTCGGTGCAGAGCCCAATGCAGGGCTCAGTCCCATGAAACATGAGATCATGACCTGAGCTGGAACCAAGAATCAGCTGCTTTAACTAACTGAGCCACCCAGGTGCCCCCTTATCATTATATTTAAAGTGGACTTCTTATAGACAGTCTATGGTTGAGACTTTTTTTTTTTTTTTTAATCCCATCTGGCACAACAATTGGTGTGTTGAGATCATTTATAAGATCATTTTCCCTCTGTTCTCCTCTCTTGCCTTCTTTTGGATTAATTGAATATTTTTAGCATTCCATTTTAACATATCTATCAGCTTTTTTGGTTATAGATCTTTTTATTACTTTTTTAGTAGTTGCTTCATGGATTACAATATACATATCCAACCTTTCACAGTCTATATGGAGTTCATATTTTACTTCATTAAAATGTTGAAGCTTTACTGGCATATAGGTCCCTTTGCTCACCCTCCTCTATATTATAGTTGTCATATGTAGGACATTTACATATATTGAAAATCTCTTTTTTTTTTTTTTTTTTTTAGTTTATTTACTTTTGAGAGAGAGAGAGAGCAAGCACAAGCCAGGGAGGGGCAGAGAGAGGGAGACACAGGACACAGAACCCAAAACAGGCTCCAGGCTCTGAGCTGTCAGCACAGAGCCCAACGAGGGGCCTGAATTTACCAAAATGTTACCAGTCTATGAATTTACCAAAATATTTACCATTACTTGTGTTCTTCCTTCACCCTTGAAATTCAAAGTTTCCCTCTGGTATCATTTCTTTTCTGCTGGAAAAACTCCCTTAAACACTTCTTTTATAGATTTTTTGGAAACAAATTCTCTTAGAGGATTTCTTTATTCCTGAGAACGTCTTTATTTTGCTTCACTTCCTGGAGGACATTTTTGCTGGATATAGAATTAGGTGTTGACAATTCTTTTCTTTCAACATTTAAAGATGTTGTCACTGTCTTCTGACTGCCATGCTTTTGAAGGGAAATCTACAATCAGTCACATCGCTGTTTTCTTTATATGCAATGTGTCATTTTTCAGGCTTGTTTTGAGATTTTTTTTTCTTTACCTTTGATTTTCAGCAGTTTTATTACTGTATGTGTGGGCATGGTTTTCTTTAACTTTTCCCCTTTTGTGGGGGATCCATGGAGTTTCTTGAATCTTTACATGTATGTATTTTGCCAAACTGGGTAAGTTTTCACCCATTATTTCTTCAGTGTATTTTTCTACACCGATCTATCTCTTCTCACTGGTCCTCCCATGACACAACTGCTTTCTTTTTTGATATTGTCACACAGGTTGCTGATGCTCTACTCATTTTTGAAAATTTAATATTTTATTAAGATGTCAATTTATTTAATCTTTTCTTCAGCTCGGATACTTTCTCTTGCTCTTTGTTCAAGTTCACTGACTTTTTTCTGTCATCACTATTCTGCTATTGCAAGCATCCAGTGAATTTTTTATTTCAGATACTGTTTATTTCTAAAATTTTCATTAAAAAAAAAGTTTCTGTTTCTCTGCTTAGAATGTCTGGCTTTCCATTCATTTAAAGAGGGTTTACCTTTATGTCATGGAGCATGGCTGAAATGGCTGATTTCAAGTCTGTCTGATAATTCCAAGTCTGTCTGATATCACCTGAAAGCTGACATCTATTATGTTTTCACTTGAGATTGGGTCAGATTTTCCTCATTCTTTGGGTATCATCAAGCAATTTTGGATTATATTCTGGACATTTTGATAGTAGGTTCTGAGACTCTGGATCCAGTTAAAATCCTCTGGAAAATAGATTTTTGTTTTGTTTTAGCAGGCAACCCACCTGGTTAGGTTCAGACCACACTTTATGACTTGCCTTCTGTGAGTGGTGGTTCCCATGTTGGTGTCGTTTCCAAACCTGTTTGGGTTGGCCCCACTCATGGGACACTCAGGATGGTGTTATGTTGTAGTCTGACTCAAACAAAGCCTTGGCTGTGTGTCTTTGGCTCTACTTTGCACATGCATAATATGTGAGTGAGCTCATAGTTTGTGCTGGGTTGTTCGTGGAAGTGGGGGCCCCTCCTCTCCACATCTCTCATTTTCAGGGTCTCCCCCACAATCTTCAGCTCCCACACGTCTCTCTTCACGGCTCCTCTGGATACAAAGATGGGTTTTCTCTTGGGAATTAGGTGTCTGCATCACCCTACACTGTCAGTGCAGCTCCAAGAGGGAGAACAGCCTAGGGCATGGCCAAAAGAGAAAAAAAGAGAAATGACACAAAACAAAACCAGGTATTATTTTCTGTGCCCTCAGACTCACTGGGTCTCTTTTCCTGGTTCTCTTGGCTAAACAGAGGGGATTTCTCTTGGGGTTTTTGTTTTCTTCATTCATTGTGCAGTTCCATGACCCTAGGTCACAAACATGTACCCTAGGGACAAAGCCAAGATATAAAGGAGATTAAAAAAGAAAAAAGACACAAAATAGGAAAGTCCCATCTTTACAGGTACTTCTTAAAGCCTGGGCTTTCCTTCCCAATCTGTCTGCTGTTGTTTACTTTTCAGAGTCCTCACCAAGTTTCTTTGTGAATTTTGCCTAAAGCCGTAATCAATGGAAGAGACAGGTGGTGGCTTTACTCTTGGCAGGCACCAAAAATCCAGCTACTGTTTAGCAAGCCTTTTCACAAATATGCTCATTTGTCAAATATTTCTCAGCATGCCCTCCATGCTAGGCGCTGTGTTAGGTGCCGGATTTACAACGGAGATCTAGACAGACACCGTCTGTGCAGACGACCTAGTAGGGAAGAAAGCCAGTGGCGAAGCAAGCACACAAGGAATGAGTGTCACCCAGGAGAAGCAGCCGAGCTACAGCATTGCCTTTATGGGGAACCTAAGGAGGGCTTCCCTGAGGAGGTGATGTTTAAGCTGAGCACCAAAGGAAGAGCATGAGTGTGAGCAGACAGACGAGCGGAGAGCCTTCCCAGCAAAGAACAGCACACCTGCAGGCCTTGAGGCAGACGGGAGGTGGCGCATTCCAGGAACCGAAAAGAGGGCAGAGCGGACATACAGCTGGGAGGGGTGTGGCAGGAGATGGGGGTGAGGTCAAGAAGGGAGGTCATGTGGGTCTTTATGGGCCACATTGGAGATTTTCAATCAGTTCCCTCGGCGAAATGAGAAGCCAAGCATCTATCATTCTGATACATTTGGAATATGACCCCATTTTACAGATGGGGAAAATATGGTTCAGAAAGGTAGGCTGGGGCATAGCATTTTACAGACGAGGGGGATTTATGTGAGCCACAGAGGGAATAAATGGCAGAAAAAGGACGTGTAACCAAATATTCAACTCCCTGATTGGTCACTGCTATTTCTTCCACTCCCACCTGCTCTAGACATCTCAACGTAACCTTTGTGAACACCAAGGGCTTGGTCACGTAGCATCTCTTTCTTCACCTGTTTATCTTTGCAGGGTAGGGGAGGTGCAAGGTAGGTGAGTGCATATGTGCACACGTGTGTGAATGCATGTGTTTGTGTGTCCCCAACATGGCCAACACTAACTATTGCTGGCAGTTTATGCAGCAACGTGACCCACCAGTTCACAGCCCCTGGGGAATTTATTGTGTTTGCCGAGTGCACAACCAGTGAGTGGCATGTGATGGCTCAGAAGCACGTGACAATCCAAGACAAGACGGGAAGGCTCAGCGTGACTGGGTGCTCCGGCCTGTCGACGTTGGGAGCCAGCCCTCTCTGCCGCACTGTCTTCGGGGAACCTCTGTGGATTCAGGTGGTACTTGATGGAGGTGAGTCTACAGAAATGGTCAAGGTCAGAGCAACCTCGATTTTCCCCAGATCTATCCATCCAACTCCCAGGCTTTAATAAATACTAACAGCACTCACGTATCCAGTTAGTTTTTTAGCTATTCAACTTATTTAGCACCTCGTGCGTGCCCAGAACTGGTCTGAGTACTCCACGTGTGCTAGCCCACCCAGTATGTACTATTATTATCTCCATTTTACAGATGAAGAAATGGAGGTAAGGTTCAGAAATTGGCTTGAAGTCACAAGGCTAGTAAGCTAAGTGAAGCTCTCTGCCTTCCGATGCCCTTCTTTACCCAGAGTCCCATCAGAACAGAATTTCCAAGTCACTCCTTGTTAGGGAACCTGAATAGGACTGGGAGAGCTACCAGCTGGGCCTGAGCCCACCTCAGTGAGGCCAGCGTTGACCAGCCTGGCACAATGATGCTGCCCCCAATCAGGACTGATATGGAGCAACACGTACTGCCACAGCCATAGCAGATGTTACGGCTGGTGTCCCTTGTGATTGGTCAGTTTCTTTTCTGATTGGTCAGAGAAGCCATTTTAATTGGTCATGTCCATTCTGATTAGTCAAAGCGTCCTTTCTGATTGGTCACAGCATCTACTCTGATTGGTCACAGTGTTCATTCTGATTTATCACAACATCCATCCTCTTTGGTTGGGACCCATGTAGTTTCAGTTGTTAAACATTCTGAATATCATCCCTCTTCTCAGTAGAGACCCTACCAACGAAGACCTACCCGTACCTGAGGCAGCATCTTTATTCCAGGCACAGGTCTGGTTTGAGATGCGGACAGAAGCCTGCTGGGCTAAACCGCGTGGCACAGAGCTGCAGAGGTGAGGACATGGCTCAGTCCGACCTCACAGCTCCTGGAGGCTCACCCAGCAGAGATATGATGGAGCTTTAAACACAGGGTCCTTAAACAGTCCTCGGGGCTCCTCTCTGTCTCGGTGTGCTTGTTGGCCAAAGACGGCTGCTATGTGCACCAGGGAAACCTAAAATAATCCTTCATTTATGTTTTTATCCTACAAACATAATTGCCTACTGTTTGCCAAGTGTGGGGAGAGGGAGCAGTAAACATGAGTGTCAGAAAGTACCATCATCATTGTCTTTCTCATCGTCATTAGCATCGTCATCGCTCAAACAAGAAATACCCTAGCTTGGCTTCTGTTGCAAAGAATCCTAATTTGGTGGTTCAAACCAGATTTTTAGAGTCAACCACAGTATTTAGCATCCAGGTAGGACAGCCGGCCCCAACCTATAAGGGAGCCGCATCTTAAGGTGAACAGGCTGAGTGTTCCCGTGGAGCAGGGTTTCAGGCGGTCTGCCACGGAGGTGGAAGGAAATGACTTCACCTGCTCCTGCTTAGGACAAGACTCGAGGCTAATTCTCAGGCATAAAAATCAGCCACGCCTCGGGAGATGCTCCTGTGTTAGCCTTCCACCCTCCAAGGACAAACCTGTCAACAAAATGTCCTCATATTTTCATTACAAACCTTTAAGTTTATGGGTAACACACACAGAGCACGGAGCAGAATATGCAGATGAGCAGAGAGGACTCAAAAAGAAAAATCGCTCATGAACCCCGTACTCAGAGATTATCACTGTTAAGACCTGGGGGTGGGCCTATCCTTCCGCATGTCTTTATGGCTATATCATCTCCATGTCTATGTCCAGAATCTGACCTTGGAGCTTGGGTCTCAACCGTCTCAGTACAATCTACTGCATGGCTGTTGCCAACATTCTTAAATATCTCTCACCCCACATAGGAAGAGGGGTGACTTACACTGTGCTGTCGGGTAATACAACCCTGGCTGAGTTCACCACACCAAGCGGCCTGCTACCCTACAATCTGACCCTGGACAGAGCAGCCCAGCAAAGGATGGGCCCAGGGATGCACCACCTGGAGATCCGAGCCACCAGCAACACCACTTCTGCACCCTCCCGGAACATCACAGTCTCCTTCATGGAGCCTCTGTCAGGGCTATGGGCCTCCTGGGCTTCTGACCACTTGGAGCTTGGACAAGACCTACTGGTCAACGTCTCGGTGGCTCGTGGCGCACCGGAGAGGCTGACCTTTGAAGTGGCAGGACTCAATGCAACCTTCTCCCGTGAAGAAGAGAGTCTCCAGGGACCATTTGGGATTTACCCTGTGGCAGTTCCTCTTGAAGGTATTTGGGGTGGGTGGGTCTCCTCCCAAATTTCCCTCCTCTTTCCTTCCCGACTCAGTGTCCAGAGTCCCGCCAGCCTGTGTCTGTGTGTCCTGAACACAAACGGGGTTCACGGCATCCAGCCTGGGGCATACAATAAGAAGAGACATCTGATCTGCCCTCAGAGCTTAGAGTCACAGGGGTTCTCACTTGTGGCACTTCTAACGTTCGGGGCTGGATCGTTCTTTGCTGTGGGGGTTGTCCTGCACACTGTAGGGTGTTTACTGGCATGCCTGGTCTCTACCCACTAGATATCAGTAGCGCCAGCCTCCTAAGTACAACCAGAAATGCCTCCGGACATTGCCAACTGTCCCTGGGTAGCAAAATCTCCCCCACTGAGAACCACTGGAGGAGAGTTGGAAGGATTCCAATTTTTCCATCATTTCTAGAGAAGAGTGTGGTTCAGGGGGGACCTGCAGTCCATGCCCTTCAGGGAGCGAGAGATAAAAACAAGGGTGGGAGAGGGAGGGACAAGAGAGGAAGAGTCAAGATGCTGGCTGGAATAGAGATAGGGTGACAGACTGGCTGGCACCACCAAGCGAGGAGACTAGAGGAGACATTTGCATTTAATCTGGAGAGAACAGAGAGTCCTTCAGGGCAATGTGGTGAAGTCAGCAGCCAGGAATGTGATGAGGGTCACAGAGTCCCCAGCCCACCCAGAACCCTGCCTACCTTCCCCGCCAAGGATCTCAGAAGTCTGTAAGAGAGGTGGAAATACTGTGCCGGGGTGGGGCTACAGTGCCCTCAAGCAGCAGATTTAGCAAAAGAGATAGGTTAAATGACAGATTTGAGAAGAAAACCATTACAACTTTGCCAGGTATCAAAGGTCCAGCTTGGAACAAGAGGAATCCAGAGTGAAATGAAATGACAATGGAAAACATACACACTATATAGGTATAATTCAAGTGCAAATTAATTATTGTTGTCTACAAAAGCCGCTTGGCAGGGGATAATAGATAAAATCTCTACATGCCCTGTGAAGTTTTGGCTCACTCTTAGATGGTAAGTAGTCTTCTTTTCCCCACAAGAAAAACAGATTTGGATGAGATAAAGGGGGTGAAGAGGAAGGGAAGGGCACCAGGTAGGGCAGGAAGACCCTCACTCGTCAGCGCTGGCCCGGTCCTGGCCAGCCTTGCTTGCCAACCAATGGTCACCAGCCCAGCAGATGTTTGCAGCTGCCTCTTGCAGGAGCTTCTGTGGGCTTCTGAGGCCCCTGCTAGGTCCCGGAGTTGGGGAGGGGACCAAGACAAACATCTGGTCCTCAGAAAATTCTCACCTTTTCTTTGGCCAGCTACCGGTAGTTTTCCAAACGCAGGAATGCAGCCCTTTCCTGCCCCCACTCTCCCTCTCACTCCACCCCGTCATAGACCATCCTTCAAGAGTATGAGAAAGGAACCTGTCCATGGGGGTCCCGGATCTGAAAGAGCACATATCCACCTTTCCCAGGGTCCCCTCTAATGAGCTCCTCTCTAGGCACGAGAAAAGAAGGTAGCACCCACCACCTTTCCCCATGAGGGAGGCAGGTGGGATACACACATACCCTGAATCTTACAAATCCTTCTCTCCCCTCTCTGCTCTTCAGTCTTTTTAAAGTCCTGTCGTGTCCTTTCTTCTGCTGGAATCTCCTCTCTAATCTGACCAATGAGCACTACTCGTCCTTTGAACTTTAGCTTTAGCCTTGCCATGAACCATGATCAGTGCAGTGACTCCCTACTACATGTCCACAATGCCCCCGTGCCAATTCTTGCCATGGTTGGCACTTGGTCTCCTACAAGCATACTAGACTATAAGGACCTTGGAGACAAAGACCATGTTTCATTCACCTCTGTGTCCCAGAGCCTTGCACCATGCCTGGTATACAACAGGGGTCCATTAAATGCTCAGGATGAAAGATTCAAATGCCGCTGTCAGCGGACCAGGAAGCATAGCTTGGGAGAGCTGTCTCAACACAAGTTAAACAATTTATTGCAACACCCTTAAGTCTCCACCTTTTGCATTACAGGCACCTTTCTGGTCACAGTGACGGTGAGGAATGCCTTCTCAAACTTGAGTCTGGAAATTGGAAGCATCACTGTTTCAGGCAAGGAATTTCTGCAAGGGGCTATAAAACTCAGGACCAGCAGTTTGGGTCATCGCACTTGCTCGGGATCCAGGGAGGGACTCTTCAAAACAGAGCTCTGAATGCTTACCTTGCTCTGTAGATTTTAAGAATTCTCTGGTTACTCTAAAGCGCTGTCATGTACACAGTAAAACATTCAACCGCTGTTACAGAATTCTAAAACATCAGAGTTTGCTGCTTTAGGCTCCAAGCAACAGGAGGCCCAACCTAGGTGGCTTTAAGTTTGGTCGTTATGATGTCACATACTGAGAAGTTACGAGGTAAGTAGTTCCAGGATTGGTTCAGCGGCCCAGTGTCACCGGCAGGGACCCAGGCTCAGTCTGCTATTCTGTTCTGCCACCCTCAGAGTTTCTGCTTTGCCCATAGGGTTGCATCTCATCAACATGGCTGCTGCGGTTCCAAACATCGCAGGTCAACCCAGAATCATCCAGCAGCTGCACAAGCCCGTTTCCCCCTCTGTAGCTCTTGTTACTAGGAGGGAAGTTTTCCCACAAGTCCCCAGCATTCTTCTCCTCAGATACCATCAGCCAGGGTCATGTACCCTAGCTCTAAGGGGTGCTGGGAAGCAAGTATCCAGCAAGTATCCACCCTGGCTGTAAGGGGTGCTGGGAAGCAAGTATCTAGCACCTCCAGCTCTGTGGGAGAAGGTGGATTCCGGCAGCCAAGAAGAAGGGTGGGGTAATGGCTGGTAGGTAGGCAGCCAACAGTAGCTTAAAGTCCACAGCAAATGTGTTTGCCAGGACTCTTTGCATAGTAAGGGACAGAAAAGCAGTTCAGACTGGCTCAACTCAAAGGGATATTTTATCAACTCACAAAAAGAAAAGTCCAGGGGCGCCTGGGTGACTCAGTCGGTTAAGCGTCTGACTTTGGCTCAGGTCATGATCTTGCAGTTTGTGAATTCAAGCCCCACATAGGGCTCTGTGCTGACACCTCAGAGCCTGCAGCCTGCTTTAGATTCTGTGTCCCTCTCTCTCTGCCCCTCCCCCCGCTGACACTGTGTCTCACTCTCTCAAAAATAAGTAAACATCAAAAAATTAAAAAAAGAAAAAGAAAGAAAGAAAGAAAGAAAGAAAGAAAGAAAGAAAGAAAGAAAGAAAGAAAGAAAGAAAGAAAGAAAGAAAGAAATGGAAAGGCAAAGTCCAGGGTTTAGGCACAGTAGATCCAGTCACTCAATATTGTCAGAAATCTGCCTCTTCCCATCTCTTGGTTCTATGTTGGCTTTATTCTGATTCCCTCTTCCCATCAGTAGCAAGATGGCCCCAGGCTTCAATCCTTACTTAACACTAGAGGAGAAGGAGTCCCTCTTTGCTGACATTTCTAGCCCAAGTCCTGAGGCCCCCTTTACTGGTCCAAGCTTGGTTCATGTTCCCTCCTGGACCCAGTACTGAGACCAGGGGAAAGTGGTATTCAGTTTGGGGAGACCAGGATCACATGCCCACCTGGAACATGCTGTAGGGGTGGCGTCACCCAAACCAAGGACTGAGAGCAGGGGAGGGATGTTTCCCGGGGGAAAGAATCGCCCGTAAGTGCTGTTACCAAAACAAGGGGGCACGGATGCCTGGATGGGGGACAAAACCATCAGATGTCTGTGCAATTGTCCACAGCCCTCCTTTTCCACTTATGGAATGTGAGGCCCAGAGAGGTGAGCTGACTTTCCAAAAGTCACTCAGCCAGTTCATGGCAGGATCAGAGGCAGCAATTACTTCTCTTGATTTCTTCCTTCCGGGTTATTGGCCCATCTGCCTTAAGATTAAGAAGGAATCTCTGTGTCTGGCATCTTAGCTTTGCTTTACATAATTTTATAGACCTTCAAAGTGAGAGTTCTCAGAATGAGAATTCACTGGGAGAGAATTTTGTAAAGATCAACAGTACCCAGATGTTAACCAGGACACAAGAGCCTAATAATGACTCCCAAGGATCTGCCAGTGCAGATAAAATACATTCCTGTCTTAATCATTACACTTTAAATAGACATTAGCATATTCACATTTCGATGATTTTTCAGGGCATATCAACTGAGTGTACACGTTCCATTTTCTTTTACCTTGCTATACTAACCCTCTTTATAGACGTACACAGATTACAATGCAATGGTATAGAAGCACAGCAGTCAGCTCTCCTGGAGCCTTGAGGATAGGGATTGCCTTTTGTCGTGGGTGAGGAACCTAAGACTCAGAAAGAATAACTAATCTGCCTGGGCTCACACAGCCAGTAAGAGGCCAACAGGAAGACCCAGAAATACACTGTGGTGTGCTGAGGCCGGCCCCTAGCAGCTTGCCAGAGCTGGTTCTGTGCATCTCTTGCTCTATAATCACTGAGGTCAGCTCGGTAGCCTGAAATCTGCCTTCGTGGGAATACAAACACCACCAGAAGTAGTAAATGGTACAAATCAGGGCTCCCCACTCCCCACCCTTCAACAGGTAGTTAAACATTAACAGCATACAGCCACATACTGGTCTCTAAATCTCGTGTTTTATTTGCACTGGCAACTGCCTGACTCTTTCTTAATAACCGAAGACGTGTCTTCAGTCCAGTGGTGGACATGATGGTTTGGGTGTTTACCCATTTTGATGACCTGAACGCTTGCCAAATTTCCCTAACTCATTTCCAAGACAGGTGGATCTCCCCAGGGCATCTTCAGCACACCCTCTGACTCTGCCCTTTGGTAACCTTATAAACACCTACCAAAGTCTGACGCCTGTTCTCATTGTGTTCACAGCTCCTTCCAGTGTGCGAGAACCGTCTGGAACAAATGCCAAGAGAAAGAATGTGAGTTGTTTTGTTTTGTTTTTTAAACACTTAACCTCACGAGAAAAAGATGTCTGAAAACTCTGCTTTAGTTTTGAGTTTTGGCTTATTGGTGCTGATACCCAGAGTACTAGGAGGCATGGAGGTTTCTTCCATTTGAAAAGAGATCCAGAAGGACTGAAATCACAGAAAGCATGTTCTCCAACCAGAACAGTGTTATATAACGAATCAGTAATAAGATATCTGGGATACGTACATACCTTTTAGACATCACGGAAATTAAAGAGCACACTTAAAAAAAATCAGGATCAAAAAAAAATTCACAAGGAAAATTAAAATATATTTGAGTGTTAATGACAAAATAACCTATCCAAATTTGTGGGATGCAGCTAAAGCAATGTTCAGAGGGAAATTTATAGCTGCTAATGCTTAAATGAGGAAGCAGGCCCATGTTCCTCAGTTTTTACAGCAGAACTAAGGCCCGACTCCTTGCTGTTGACATTGTCCATGCACGTACTTTATTCAATAACAAAGACTATGCGTTTACAATGTCAAGGCTTGGTGTTAGGGACTAGGGACACAAAGGTGAATAAACAGCTGTGGCCCCTGCCTTCTTGGAGCTTAGTGGGTGAAATTACCAAACAAATTAGCATGTAATTAGGAATTGTGGTAAGTGTAACTACAAGCAACAGGGTGCAGTGACAACCAACACAGCATGGCCTAGCAAATGTGATCGGATGAGGCCTCGTAGAATGGGACATTCAGGTGGAGACCTGAAGATAAGACGGTCAGCCTTGCTGGAAAGCAGAACAAGAGCTTTCTGGGTGCACAGATATGAAAGCCCCGAGGCTAGAAGTGTCCTGAGGCCTGTGGGCGGGGAGGGAGAGCATACAGGAGATTACAGGGAGATGGACAGAGGCCCGATCACATGAGGTCTTAGGTGCCAAGACAGGGGTTTGGGTTTTATTCTTAGGCCATGGGACACTACAAGGGGTTGAGTTTTGCCATGTAGCCTCCTGTTACACCAGACTAAGCCCTTTAGGCCCAGCTGTTTGATAGGTCCTGCCAGAACTTACTCCAGGAACACACCATATGCCTGCCAATCCCTCCTCCTAGAACCCACAGACTCCATTATTGCCCAGCTCACCCTCACTCCTCCTCTTTCACAACAGCTCTGTAGTCTTTTTCTCTGGGGAAGCTTGTCCTGACACTGGCTGCCCACCTTACAGAGGTCACAGTTGTGTGTCCTCCTCTGCACCAGACGAAAGAGGAAGGACATCACTAGTTTCTCTCACTTAATCCGCAGCAACCCAGGCATCAAATGCTATCAAACTTTCTTCAGAGGAGCAGATGTTCTCAACCTACTGCCTCCGTCTTACACGTTCTCATAATTCTCTGGGGCCCCCTCTCCTGTAGCAGCTAGAATTCTGTGTTTTAGTCATCAGTTTCTTTGTCCATCTTCCCTCCTAGACTGAAGAGCAAAGCCCAGGTCTCTATTCTTGTATCTCTAGGCATCAAGCATGGGGCCTGGCCCAGAGCAGGCCCTGGTAACAGTTGGAATCATGATGGACACTCAGCACTGAGCCCATGTTCAGACTAAAGTTACTTACCCAGTGACCCATCTCCAGAGGAGAGCCAGGTGGATCAGATAGGGTCTGTCTCCATTCTGTGCCCTATGCTGCGACTACCCTTGGCACAGACTGCTGTGGGGAAGAAGGTAGGGTACCAATTGTGGAGGGGCATCTCACCAGCCGGTTGCTTTTTCTGCAGAGAGAGAAAGGGGACAGGCAGGTGTACGCGGAGCCTGGCCAGTATGTGGATCCTTTCACAACCGTGACTCTGGGCTGGCCAGACAGGGACAAGGATTTACGTTTCCAGTGGTCATGCGGTAGGTGGCCTTAGAGCTCTGGAACTGTCCTATCTCACCACAAAGTAATGGATAGAGGTCAGCTTTGCTTTTTTTTTTTTTTTTTTAAATCTTCACACAGGCATTACTTATCCTTGACATTCTGTGTGCTTTGCATGTGCCAGAGATTGAAAATCCCATGGAAATGGGAGGTGGTGGGTGTGGGGTGGGGGCTGTGGGGTGGGGTTGGGGGAAAGCAGTGGCAAACCAAGGCAGAGGGAGCCCTAAAGGCAGCAACACAGAGATGCATTGAGAGAATTAACCCTAAAAGTCAATAGGCTTTATTTTCCCCACAAACAACATCAGTGCTAAAAACAAAGCAAAACAAAACAAAACAACTCCTCCCTTTTGGGTGGATCCCTCCTGTCACCTCCTTGCCCTTGCTGGGTATGTCACTGGGAGAGTCTAGAAGCGAGGAGGCATTTTCTGACAAACCACGAGGACAGCGCCAGTACCCACTTCTTAGAAATGGTTGTCCTGCTTTATAGGGATACATCCTAGCTACGTACACATTCTTTTGGAAATGAATGCCATCCATATCACACTTACTATTTTTATGAGCTTTTTTTTCTTTGAACAATACATCCTCCATATTTTAATGCCATGGTATCTTCTCTATCTTGATTTCATAAGAGAGTAAGTGCATAATAGACTGTCAAAGTTGATGTATGGTCACTTATTTACTGGTACCCTGTTTTTGGACACGTAGGTTATTCGGAATTATTTGCCCGTATATAAACAACATTGTAATGAACATCCTTGTAGTTCTGCCTTTATCTGCGTCTGTGGTTACCTTCAGAAGTAAGTTTTGAGAATAAAAAATAAATTTCAAGAAATGGAGTAACTGGGTCAAGTCATATAAAATGTAGAGCCTTTTGATATCCACTGGTAGGTGCTCAGGACATTCTTAGGAATATTAGTTTTCACTATCTGAATTCACAGAGGATACAGGTAAACAGTTTGGGTGGTTGAGCTGATGGCCTGACCCTAGGTCACATCCCGTGAATGACTACCGAACTTCGGGGCAGGGGGAGCAAGGTGACTGATGGGTAAACATCGATCAACACAGATGAAGGGCGAGGGATAGAGACTTACTGAGCCAGTATCATAAAGCAGGAGATGGCGTGTGTCCTCCCAGATGGGGAGAACGGCCCGCCGGATGCCTAGTGTACCCACAGGGACATACAGTTTAGGACAGTTGTTTCCACGTGGTATGAGAGGTACACCAGGGACAGGAAGCTGTCCTGGATGCTCCCCCAGGCAGAGCTGTATATCCCCGCCCCCCTCCCCTACTATATGCCTGCCTGTCCTCAGTGCAGGTCGCTGGTGCCGAAGAAGCAGACAGACCCTGCAGGTCTGCTCAGGGTCAGGGTGAAGGGCGGCTCATTTCCCCAGAAGCATCCTTCTGCAGTGGCATCCTTGCACCCTGCAAGTGAGAGTGTTTTTAAAAATCAAACTCTCTTTGGAGCCGCTTTTCTTATCTATGACTCTTTTCTTCTAAAAACCCAGACCGGAAGTGTCCTTGGATGATCACAGCCTTTGCCCCTCTCTCTCAGGACGTTGCTGGGCCCAGTGGAGCTACTGTGTTGAGAGGCAGCTGCTCCGTGTGGACCATGGGGAGCTGGTGCTTCCTCCGTCCTGCCTGCCACCACCCAGCTCCGCTGTCACCCTGCGCCTGGCCACCTGGAGGGGCGGGGAGCTGGAGAACCGGGAGGAGCAGTGTCTCTACGTGTCTGCACCCCTGGAACTCAGGCCTCGAGTCAGGTGGGGGCACGAGAGCAAACTCCCGCAGCAATGATGTCCCTTCGGCCACCGTTTACCGAAGAGCCAGGGCAGGGAAGGCTTCCTCAGCCCAGATGTGAAGGGGGAAGAGGAATTAACTTGGCAGCAAAAGGGAGGCTGGAGAGAGAATATGGGTGACAAAGGGAGGAGCACAGAATAAGCCAGAAGTGAAAGAGGCTGGTGTGGCTCATATGGAGGGGGACAGAGGGGCAAGAAGAAACGAGGAGAATAGGCAGGGCCTGGCTCTGGTGGGACCGTGTGGGTTATAAATAAAGACATGATTCTGAAGAGTTCTGGAAAGCCACCCAAGGGTTGCAAGCAGGCTGGGGACATGATCTGTCCTAGTACAGAATGCTGTGGCAGCAGGGTGGAGAGCAGGCTGGAGGAGGGCAGGAGCGGGCTCAGGGAGATTGCTTGAGCTCTTGCATCAAAGTGAAGGTTGAAGGAGGCTTGGTCTATCGGGTGGGGCCCAGACAGAGAGACGTGGGCAGGGATAAGGGAACAAGCCAGGGATGACAGTGCAGGACTACAACAGGAGGAAGCCACTCTCCCTCTGAGGACTACAGAGGTAAGCAGGGGGATGGTGTCCCAGGAACCCTGGGAGCTGCAGCTGTAGGGGAGGCGGCCCCCAACAGGAGCTGTGGGCTTGGTTGGAGGAGCACAGCCACTGCCAACAGCAGCCCACCTGCTAAGGAGCAGGGACCATGGTGAATAAACACCCTCCCGCCCTCCCATTGTTACCTTCTGATCCCCAGCCAATCCCTCCCATTGCTGGACCCAAGCAGAAGCCAGCCGGCACAGGAATGTGGGTGACACAGTCCACAGAGATTAGCTTCCTAGTGCCCAGGGCCACGGAGTTGATGGAGAGCAGGCTGTGGGGACAAATAGAGAATGTCCAGCACACCGGTGTTAGGACAGACATGAAGACAGGAGGGAGATTGCCAGTTGCTATGCAGTTACAACTGAGAGGTCCCGGGGATGGGCTGGACCCACGGCAGGTGCCAAAGGGATCTCTCACTGGCTCAAGGGAGGGAGCGGGATGCTATAGAGAAGGCCCTGGAATCGAACCTAGACATGCTGGTTTGTGTTACCCTCCCCCACTCAAGAGTCGTGTGACCGGAAACAAATCACGCCAGCTCCATGAGCCAGGTTTTCTGGCTCTGACAAGCAGATTCTAACCGCATGTGGCTCCTAGGGTTGTGGTAAGCACTGGATGAGGGAGTAATGATGCAAATCATTTATAACCTGTGGCACGCAGGCAATAAAACCACAGTATTCCTTTATTATTGGAGCTAGAGGGAGTCACAGAAATCGTTCTTAACTCCCCATTTTGCAGGTGAGGAAACTTGGGCTCAGAGAGTTTAAGTGACTCATACAAGGTGACTGTTCACAAGAGACAGGGACATGGGGCGCCTGGGTGGCTCAGTTGGTTGAGCGTCCGACTTCGGCTCAGGTCACGATCTCGCGGTTCGTGAGTTCGAGCCCCGCGTCAGGCTCTGGGCTGATGGCTCAGAGCCTGGAGCCTGCTTCCGATTCTGTGTCTCCCTCTCTCTCTGCCCCTTCCCCATTCACGCTCTGTCTCTCTCTGTCTCAAAAATAAATAAACATTAAAAAAAAAATTAAAAAAAAAAAAACAAGAGACAGGGACAGGATCTGAGGACCCTGGACTTCATGCACGTTCCACACCACTGTCCTGCACACTGAATGAAGTGGGAATTCGGTCAGGCACAAGTCCTCTCCTTGACCAACACTAGGTCCTGGTTTGGGTTGGGGCAGGGGTTGCCTTTATTCCATCTTCCACCAGAAGAAAGGCCCTGTGCCACCTTCTCAAAGGACTTGAGAAGAACCGGACAAAAGACCAGCCCAGGAGGCCTGAGTGAGCTTCCGCACTGCGTTCTGTCTCCCTTTCAGCTGCGAGGAGAACTGCAGACCTGGGAACCCCAGGGAAGACACTGTGCTCAGAGTCACCATGGGGGACGGCTCCCCAGGGGCCGTGTTCAACTGGTATTTAGATGACACCTCGCTGGAGAAGGTGAGGACACTGGCAATCACCCACTCTGACTGACCAGACCTGTGTCGCATGCCCAGTACTGAGCACCCCAGAGGGTGGGCGTTGGGGGTGTTCCCCAGAGGAAACCCAGAGCATTGGTCAGAAGGGAGAATGGATGCAAGGGAGCAAAAACAATGGAGAAACATCACAGCAGATGCTACGGGTGCCCCAGCCTGGTCCCTCTTACTAGGCTGGTGCATGGTCCCCAGCTGCTGTGGAGTGACCGCTGGCCAATAACCGATGGCTGGGGGTGTCTAATGGCCCAGGCCCCTTGCCTCTGACAACCTCTGTGGTGTGGCTGTCACTTCCTGTGGGATCGGGCTGAGGCTGGCTGGACACCTCCTGAAATCACTTCCCTGCCTAGTTCATTTTGTGCCCTATTCTGCTTCCCTCTCCCCTCTGGTTCTCCCAAGGGCCCTCCCGCAGGAAATGACCTGCCCGTGAACCCCCATCTCAGGTTCTCCTTCAAGGGAAACTGACCTCAGACAATCACCTAAGCAAGGCTGGAAATTGGGTCTTTGGGCTGACTTGGGGAAGTGCCTTTGCCGCAGAGACAGATCTGGAAGGCCTCCCCAGGGTAAGGAGCCACTGCCTGCGGAGGTCCAGCAGCCTGGCTGCAGCCTCAGGGGCTCTGGGTGGTGTTCTCTTTCAGGCGGAGCCTCTCCCACCCGCCTGCAGACTTCAAGGATTTTGGCCCAGGGCTTTAATCCTCCTTCAGAGCAACACGTCCACACTGCGGCTGAACAGCTCCTTCCTGCAGACCTGGGGCCAGGCCCTCCGCATCAGAGCCACAGGTGCGGAAGGCTCCCCGCAGGCCCCAGCATGGGTTCTGCCTGTCTGCCGAAAGCGAACCAAGGCAAACTCAGAAACCCAGAAATGTGGGATATCAGTGCAGGGTCAAGGGCCACATGCAGACTCTGGTGTCAGCCCCATCGCCACCACTTTCTAGCTGGCAGCAAGGCATTTAAACTCTCCGTGCCTCCATTTCCCGCCTCCGAACTGCACTATGCAGGGTGGATGAAACAGATCATTCTGGTGCGATCTGCGTGTCCTGCCAGGTCGTTCTCACCTTAAACAAGCCAGTGCGGTGGGAAATGCAGATTCTCAAAAAGATAAACAATGGGGGATTACTCTTCCAGATGCATTCAGTTGGTTCAGTTTTTCTCAAAGTGGCCCACGGACCACCCACACTGGGACAACCAGGGATACTGGTTTAAAACACACACTCCAAGGCTTGCCCCAAACTTTCTGAGTTAGGTCTAGGCTAAGGAATTCATTTTAACTGATTAAAATTCTCTTCATGCCCAGCTCTTCCAGGCACATGCTCTTTTTGAAGTATTAGGTGGTGAGGGATGCTGGTGCAGGTAACTGTGGGCTCTTCGCGGTGCTGTGGAGGCCTGGAAAGAGCGTGGCTTTAGGTGGGGTCAGCCCGTTTCTAGATTCTGGCTGTGGCCCTTCCTACTAGCTCTGCGATCTTGAGCAAATCCTTTCATTTCCCAATATACTTCCTCATCACCACAACTGCAAGGAAGCTGCTAATATTAGCCCTGTTTTACAGATGAAAAACTGACTCTCAAAATGTGAGATCCTGGGGTGCCTGGGTGGCTCGGTCAGTTAAGTGTTCGATTTGGCTCAGGTCACGATCTCACGTCACGGTTCTTGGGTTCGAGCCCCACATTGGGCTCTGCGCTGAACGGCTCAGAGCCTGGAACCTGCTTTGGATTCTGTCTCCTTCTCTCTCTGCCCCTCCCCCTCTTGTTCATTCTCTCTCCCTCTCTCTCTCTCTCTCTCTCTCAAAAATAAATAAACATTAAAGAAAAAAAAAAGAGTCCCACAAAAGTGACACCCCAGGATACCTGCATTAGGGGGAGTTGTCAGATGTGCAGATTGCTGGGCCCCACCCCAGAACCTCCAGAGAGGCCTGAGGCTGGGGGTCAGGAGAGGAGCCTGGGAACCTGCATGTTTAACAAGCTCCCGGGGTGATCCTGAAGCATGGTGGAGTTCGGGTGACTCACACAGCCCCCCAAACACCCTCTGTCTTCACTCCCCAGCAGTGACCGGGCATGCCTATGGGGAGGACACCTATGTGATCGGCTCTGTCTCCCCCCCCGAGGTACCCACCTGCACCATCACTCCGGAGGAGGGTACCGTTCTGACAAGCTTCGCCATCTTCTGCGACACATCCTCGGCCCTGGGCCCCCTGGAGTACTGCTTCTGTCTGGAGTCAGGTACTGGCCCAGGGCTGTGCTCTCCCCTGAGCTGCTAGGCTCCGTTTCTCCCAGAACAGGGGCCTGTCTCCCTCTGGGAGCTGCAAAAAGTATGGTCCATGTGTGAGAGACGTTTGCAGAATGAAGACCTCCCCCAACTACACCTTAGCCCCACCCCCAGGCACACTGACCCAGTCACACACCCAGGGAGAGGCGAAGCTGGCCCCATCGATATCTCCTCCATGGCTATAGAGGCCAAAATGACCTCTGCCCTGGCATAAAAGACATGGAGGGGGTTAAATGGATGAGAATATGCAGAGGTGTGACCACTGAAGGCCTCGACTAGAGAAAGGTGGACACAAGCAATCCTGACACCCAGAGGAGGGTGGTTTTCATGGGGTGCCAGTTAAGCAGATGTGGAATGCAGGGATGTTCAGATGGCTGTGACTGGGTCTGAACCTGGAGGGAGTCAATTCATGGAAGGCAAGTAGATTCCATGTCGAACCTGTATCCCCCCCAGATGGAGGCCGGCTAGCTGCTCTAATTCCAACTGGTTGTTCCAACTGGTTGCTCACACAGGTGAGCAAAGGGGCAGGGAAATGAAACCATGTAAAACTCAGCTCTGAGTTAAAATTCAGTAACTTCATGATTGTCTGCACATTACAATGATTAGTGATTCCACTGAGGGGGGAGGTCTCCTTCAAGGATAGGAAAGATGTGCATTCATTCATTCATTCATTCAACAATAAATATTTATTACACGTCAGGCTCTTCCAGGTGCTAGATACATAGTAGTAAACTCCACAGGGCAAGTCCCTGACCTCCCTGTGTTACAATTAGTGGTGGAGACCGTTGGTAAATAAAAGACATAGGACAGGGGCGCTGTTTAGATACACCAACCTGGGAAGGCCTTTGTACAGGAAGTGACTGTTGAGTGAGCTTCGATGTCTTGAGATAATTTTTAAGATCGCCTCCTGCCCTCTTCTTCTTCCTCCTCCTTTTTGTAACTTGGTTTACCTCTTGAATTTCTTTGTAAACCTGTAAAGAGGAATTTTTTTTTAAATTTTTTATGGATTCTAGTAAAATTATTCCAAAGTCATAGCAGCACGCAATTACCTACAGAAACTAGGGGATCAGTATAGATGGCTGTCGTCTCTCTGAAAGCAGAGTCGTTGAGTGCTTGCCATGTCTTTATGAGCTGTGGCTTCTGTGTCCTTGTCATCAGGCTCTACCTTGGTAGGTTTCCTGTCTCCCCAGGGCCTAGAGATGCCACCCTAACTGTTCAGTTTCCATTTACCAGGTTCTTGTCTACACTGTGGCTCTGAACCTGCCCTCCAGTCAGTTTATCTGCCACTTGGAAAAGTAAACAATGACTTCATGCTGACAGTGGTCATTTTTGTGTCCAATCGGGCAGGGGACAAACAACAGGCCCATGCACTGGTGAAGGTAGGTGGCAACAGCCTTTGTTTCTTTCCTGAGAAAACTTGTTACCCAACTGAACTTCCCCAAGAGGGTGGCTGGGTTGAAGGGAGCTAAGGGCATGACCATATGAATCACTGATCCATTCATTCCTTCAACTACTATTTTCAGAGCACCTGCTCTGTGCCAGGCCCTGGGGACACAGCTGTGAACATGGTCACTACCTTTGTAGATCTTATATCTCAGTGGCCAGAACAGTGCCCTGGAGTAATGCCCTGGAGGCTTGGAGCAGGAGGACCCAGAGATGAGTCAGACCAGTGCCATCAGAGTCCAAAGGAAGGAGGGCCAAAATCAGCCATCAGGGGGGCGCCTGGGTGGCGCAGTCGGTTAAGCGTCCGACTTCAGCCAGGTCACGATCTCGCGGTCCGTGAGTTCGAGCCCCACGTCAGGCTCTGGGCTGATGGCTCGGAGACTGGAGCCTGTTTCCGATTCTGTGTCTCCCTCTCTCTCTGCCCCTCCCCCATTCATGCTCTGTCTCTCTCTGTCCCAAAAATAAATTTAAAAAAAAAAGTTGAAAAAATAAAAATAAAAAAAAAAAAAAATCAGCCATCAGGGCTACATGGCAGAGACTGGATTAAATCCGGGTAAATTTCAAGGGTGAGAGGCCAGGAGGAGCAGGAAGGGACTGGGGGAACTATGAGGAGGGCAGTGAGGGGGAAGCAGCGACTTGCCCAAGGCTTGGTTTCAGCGGCCGTTGGATGCCTGGTACAAGCGAGCCCAGCTGCCCTCAGCCTCGGGAGAGACCCCAGGCCACGTGCAAAGCCTTGCCATCTTGCTCTGGCCTGCCTTGTGGAGACTGCGACTTCAGGCTCTGGATTCTGGAACAAGGACTGGTGAGTTCAGGGCTTCCCTGCGCTGAGCATGTTTCCTGTTTCCTGGTCAGGTGGGACTTGGAGACACCCACGTTGAGAATGTGGCATTCCAGGCTGCAGTGGTGGAGAACATCACCACCGCTCTGCGAGGCGAACGGGACCCTGAGCGGCTCTTCCAGCTGGTCAGGGCCGTGGCATCGGTGCTGGACCAGGAGTGCCAGGGGCGGGGCTGCAGGCGGCTGCTGAACGTGGACATCAGACAGAAGGTGCTCAAGATGGGCCCCTTTTACACTGTCCACTGGGGCCCCGGAGTCTGGGGTGGGGAGTGGAACTTATGGAGCTGTGGAGAAGACTTTGGCATCTCCTGAGCTGTTGATGTCACCTCCCTCTTCTGGTCCTTTCACTAAGTGACCTGAAGTGATGGAAACCTGCTTTCCTTGCTCTTCCTGGAGTCAAAGCCTTCTAGGGAAGGAAGGAATTTAAGAGTCTTGCTCCAATCCCTCCTGTCAAAAGGCGACAAAACCGAGGCCAGAGGAGAAAAGTGGCCTGGCCCCAGTCATATGGTTAATGGGTTGGGGTCAGACATTAGACGTCATCCCACTTCTGTCACTTTCCATCTATATTGTCACAGGCTGGTGAATGAACTTCTCTAAGCCTCAGGTTCACCACTGGAAAATGGGGATGATAAATAGTGTTTACCTGATAAGGTTAGGTCAAACCACTTGAAATTACCAACATTCAACCATTTTTAATCCACAAAATGGCCATTTCGTGTGTTACAACCTGACACGATAAACAACTATTGTAGAACATACGATTACCTCTACTCCTGGTGCCTGCTATATGAGTGCAGGCACGTGTGGGTGCAGGTACACACAGGTGCACGTGCACGCACATGCACGCACACGCACAGTAGCACATACACCTGCTGGGCATGAAGAAGAAAAGAAAGACTTTTCTGGTTCCCTGAAGGGTTTGCAAGAAAAGTACTTAGCATGGTGCAGGACACGTGGTAAGGACTTAGTACAAAGAAGTGGTGGTTGTCATAATGATTACTTATAGATAAATGACGTTTATTGAGCACCTACTAGGTGCTGTCAGTCCCAAGAGCTTCATGGATATGTAATCCTCGTTAAAGCCCTACAAGGTCAATGGTGAGATCCCTATCCATGTTACTGAAGAGGAAACAGAGAAAGAGGATTTGAACAGCTTGCCCAGGCCCACATTTCTAAGTAGGTGGTGAAGATGGGGTTCCAACGCAGACTGACTCTTCCCCAGTCTACCTCCCGCCCTCCCAAGCCTCTCACCCCTTCCGAATTCACATTAGTACCTCCATACACCCCCACAACCCACCACCTGGTTCTCAATCTTGGTTGCTTTTACTCTGAACATTACCCATGGTAGACTTGCATTTGGATGTCCTGTGGTCCCCTGAGCACACAGACTAGGCAGCCTGACCCAGGGTCTCCTCATGAAAAAGTGGGGTCCTGGCAGCAGGCAGGTGTGAAACTCTAATGCGGTAACTGAGAAGACTTTAAGAAGGGCTCTGTTGATAAAAGTTGGGGCTCAGCCTGAAGTGAACAGAATCCAGAGGGAGCCGCTGCATGTGGAGGGGCTCCCTGGGACAAGCAGTGGCTTCTGAAGAATGAGGCCATTGACCAACCACAGTGGACTGGCAGGGAGGCACCAGGAGTATAGCTTCTAGCTGTCTCTCCTCCAGTCCTCTCATCTCCTGCTGCATGAGTCCACTGACAGAGTCAGGAGCCAGGGGCATCTCCATGGAAGCTGCCTCCAGGACAGTGACCAAGGAAGGAGGGAAGATCCACAGAGGCAAACATGACTTAACCTTCCAGAACATCTGACAAGAGTCCCCTCATATACTGGCCTTTTCTTTCCTCCATCCAAGCCATAGCCTGGATGCATCCTGACTTAATAGCAGGCAGGCTCAAACTCCGCAGCTGCCATGAAGGGCCGTCAGACAGGTAGGCTGAGTGAGCCATGAGAAGCAGGCCACAGAGGACTGTTCACTCAAATCCGGGCTGTGCCAAATGGTTGCCCCTCGCTTATCCAGGAACTCACAGCTAAATTAAATGGATTAAAATGGGGCGCCTGGGTGGCTCGGTCAGTTGAGCATCTGATTCTTGATTTTGGCTCAGGTCCCAGGGGTTGTGGGAACTCTGTACTGAGCAGGAAGCCTGCTTAAGATTCTCTCTCTCTCTGTCTCTCTGTCTCTCTGTCTCTCTCTCTCTCTCTCTCTCTCCCTTCCTCTGCCCCTCTCCCCTGCTCATGCTCTCTCTAAAATAAAATTAAAAAAAGAAAGAAAGAAAAAGAAAAGAGAAAAACTGAGATGAATTAAAATGAAACAAAGTTTAAAATTCAGTTCTCCAGCTGCACTGGTTATGTTTCAAGGGCTCAGTAGTTGCATTCGGTGAGTGGATGGTACAGAGACAGGACCTTCCATCAATGCAGAAAGTTCTATGGGGCAAGTGCTGAAATTATATTCTTAGTTCTTGTGTGTAGCTATCAAGGCCGGCCCCTGGCCCCTGTAAGGGCTCCGTGGCTTAAGAGACACAGTCCCCAGAAGCCTCTCCACTCCTCCCTCCAACTGCAAAGCCAGCACCTCAACATCTTCAGACCCTTCATTCCCTCCTCCCTCCCTCCCCAAATTTCCCCTCCTCACTTCCTTTTCCTTCCTCCCCCACCCTATTCTCCACCTCTGCCTCCACCCACAGATCTCCTTCTCTCTGACCCTCCTACCTCCCTCTTACAAAGACCCCTGTGATGACAGTGGCCCCACCTGGTTAATCCAGATATGCTCCCATCTCAGAACTTCTCACTTAATTAAAACTCCAAAGCGATTTTGCCAAAGTCCCTTTTGCCATGTGACGTGACATACTGACAGGTTTCAGAGATTAGGATGTGGACATCTTTGGGAGGCCATTCTTCTGCCCACCACACAACCTATGAAGCAAACAGAGGTCTGCGGGCTTTGGCAAACCCCAGATGAGCCTGGTCACTTGCTGTGACCCCAAATCTTTCTGAGACAGAAATTACATTTCTTCTTCCTCCCTCTGCATCAGGTCAGAGAGCACATGCTGGGGTCACTGTCTGCGGTCACCGCCACCCTGGGGGACATGCAGAAGGTACAAGGGCTGGCCCAGGTTCTGAGAGAGGTGACCCACCGCAGTGAGGAGCTCACACCCACGGCCCAGGTGAGTGAGGCCCCCTGCTGACCCGGGCCAAGCCATGGGACACACACCTCTGCAGTGGGTAACTGGCGACTCTCCTCAGGTCGACGGTCCCTCAGTCACGGGGCCACCAAAGCTCCCACCATTTGGTTTCCAAGGGTCCTGCATGGGTGGTGCCCAGAAAGAGAAGACGTCCTCCCGCAGCCCCTGTGTCTCATTCTGGTGTCCCAGCCGGGGTGCTCACACACCCCACTCCCCGACCTGCCAGTGGCACCCCAAGGGAGCAGCTGACTCTAATCACTGAGGGACACTCAAGTGTGTGCCCAGATCCTGCTGCTAACCCACCCATGTTCCCCGTAAATACACCACTGACGTCCAGTTGCCAGCTCCTGCCCTTCTTTCTTCTTCGACCCCCGTCCCACCAGCCCACTCTGCCTGCCCACACCTTCAATCCTTGCCTCAGGGTCTGCCTCTTGGAGAACTCAAATGAAATCACCATGCTCCCAGTGAAATGGTAGCCAAGGGTTCAAAATGGAGCCCTAAGCAGGGAGGGGAGAGCTACTCTGGCTGTGCTTCACCTACTGTCAGGAGGTGGAGCCCCTCACATTCTCCAGCCTGGAGCCAGCAAGGCTGACCTTTATTTCTGAGGCCACGATGCTTTTAACATCACACTTGCCATTTACACACCCATTTGCTCATCCATCCGTTCCATACGCACGCATTGATTCGGTACCTGTGTACATCCGCCCCTCCATCCTTCCATTCGTTTATCCAGGCACTAATTTACTCATTCATTCAACAAATGCTTCCCGAGTGCCTAGTACATACCAGGTACTGTGCACATACCAGGCATTGAGAATTCAGCAAGTCACACAGACATAGCTTCTACCCTTGCGGCATTTTCAGACTACTGGGGCAGCAAGAATTTACACAAATACACACAGAATCACAAAACCGGAATAAGTGTCTTGTCCAATCATCTATCCATCCACCACCCACACATCCATCCATGCACCACCCATCTATCCATCCATCCATCCATCCATCCATCCATCCATCCTTCCATCCATCCCCCCCAGTTAGGGAATGTTTACTGCTATGAGCTAGGCGTGTGCAAGGCACTCTGGAAATACTCAGAGATGGACTAGGGTACTCTCCTGAAGGAACTGAGCACATTGTGGGAAGGAGAAGCTGACCTCAAGTGAGTAATACAGGCAGCCTGTGCAATGGGCCCAGATTTTCCCTAGTTTATCTCCCCGCCCTGCTCCCCTCTATTGCAGCCCTTGTCCTTGGAATGGTGTAGGGGCTGGTCTGGCTCAGGAGGGGCTCACGTTGCTTTCCCTTCCCCTTTGGGTGAGCCCAGCGGGAGGCCACCTGGGTTCTGCAGGATGCCAGTGAAGCTCTGCTGGCAGCGAGCTCTAAGGCCCATCCTGAGGACCAGAGGCGCCAGGAGGCCACCAAGGACCTGTTTCAGGCCGTGGGCAGTGTGCTGGCAGCTTCCTTGAGGGATGGACCAGAAAACCCTACCGGGGCCAACGGCAGCCAGGTAGGTATTTCAGCCCAGATGCAGGCCTCCTGGCTACCACATGCCCTGCTCACGCCAGCCTTTCTAGATGGGTCTTTCTCTTCATCTTGCAGATGAGGAAATTGAGACACAGAGGTTAAAGTCCTCTCTGGGGAACTGGAAGAAAAGTTCCAGAGACCAGAGCTTCTGGGAGCCAGTGTGGTATACTAGGCAGAGCACAGGCTTTGGAGTGAGGCAGCCTGAGTTCACATGCTGCCTCTGTCACTTTCAAACCCTGAGACTTGGGCTGGGTGCATGATGACTCTCGGCCTCATTCCTCACCTGTAAACTGAGGCAACCCGCCACCTCCCAGATAAGCCACCAACTGGTGAGATCACATGTCCACGCTCCCAGTTCTCAAAACACAGAACGCTGTGGGGCGCCTGGGTGGCGCAGTCGGTTAAGCGTCCGACTTCAGCCAGGTCACGATCTCGCGGTCCGTGAGTTCGAGCCCCGCGTCAGGCTCTGGGCTGATGGCTCGGAGCCTGGAGCCTGTTTCCGATTCTGTGTCTCCCTCTCTCTCTGCCCCTCCCCCGTTCATGCTCTGTCTCTCTCTGTCCCAAAAAAAAAAAAAAAAAAAAAACGTTGAAAAAAAAAAAAAACACAGAACGCTGTTAGAACAGAGGCAGCCTCTGGAGTGAGAACGGACGTGGCACTGTCTCATGCGGCCCCAGCACCCTGACGGGCCACCAGGGGAAGGGCCTCCCAGGATGGCCTCACGATGGAGCTGAAGGCCCATCACCTTCACCAGGTGGGGCTGTGTCACGTCTACTCAGGAGCGCACATACACACACACACACACACACACACACACACACACACACACACATTTATGTTCCAATACTTATACTCACATACTCTCAAACACACATTCATATGCAGACGCACAATCACACATGTACTCACAAATACATACACACTTAAGTCTTTATATTCACGTCACCCTTAAATACATACATTCGCATCCACTCAGTCATATCCTCTCTCACACACACACACATGCACGCACACGCGTGCACACATACACATACACGCACACGTGTAATTTGTGCCCCAATAGGAACTCTTTGCAAACGTCCAGTCCTTCCCGGGTCCTTGACCTCAGTGAGGCCACATCCTCATCTAGGGGTTTGGGTGGGGTGAGCAGCAGTCCAAGCCCAGGTGACCCTGTAAAATGGCTCTGCCTGTGGCTTTCCATTTCCCCACAAATAAGATGTGGGCTGTGGGTGGACGGCAGGGTCGGACAGAGCAGCACAGCAAGGCACAGAGCGTGACAGCTCAGCGTACGGACTGAGGAGCCAGATGCCTCGCCACCTCACCAATGAGTCCTGGCACTTGCCTTTTTCCACATGTGACCTCCACAAGTCACTCATCCTTTACGTGCCTTTGTTTCCCTGTCTGCCAAACGGGTAAGTGAGAGCACCTGCCTCACGGAGTTGTCGTGAGGATGAAAAGGGTTCACATAAGTGCTGGAATCCTTGCAAGTGTTACTCTTCATTCCCTACAGAGCCTGGCGCTCAATGAACGGCAGTGTTGTCCCTTGCTCACTCCTCTGCGTGCCCCCCACCCCTGCCCAGTCCCTGCTGAAGGCCCCACACTAGCCTGGTGACAGTGAGCAAAGGTGGCATATGGACACGGGTCACAGCAGCATCCCCTGCTTCCTCTTCCAGATGGCCACTGTGCCCCAGCTGCTCGGAGTTGTGGAGCGAGTGCAGGCTGCCCTCCTGCTGGGGACACTGCCTGGGGGCCTCCCGGCCACTCTGGCTGCCCCTTCCATCTCCGTGTACACGAACAGGTAACCAGCAGCACTGGCATCCCCAAGACAGCCTGTCCCCTGACCTGGCTCGTTCCATAGCCACATCCCGAGACCCTGTGACAGGCAGAGCCCAGGCAGCCAGCCTTGGAAGTGGGAGGGCTTTTCACCAAGAGAAAGTCCCCACACTGGGTGCTTGTGCAGCATAGGAGGGCAACGGCTGGGTCCACACCCCGTCTTGGAGCCACCCACAAGTCCTGAGAGTTGGGTCATGTTGGAGCCATGCAGGCAGGGAGGCTGAATGAAGGGGGCCTGCCCACCTTTAACCACATCCGGGGTGTGCCTGGCCAAGCCCGGTGCTCCCCAGAGCTGTGGGCTGGATTCAAGAGCACTTGCCTTGGGAGTTCGTGGACCTGAGGATGCCCTCCACCCTGCATTCCTCCCCCTGCCAAGCAAGGGCTGGACCACACTGCAGGCCCTGCTGGGACACCTGCAGTGAGCACCCTTCTCCGATTCTCCATGCCAGGGTTACCCTCCTGGGTCCCAGGGGCAATTTCCTGAAGCAGCACTCTGACCAGAGCTAGGGTCTGAAACCAGGTCCCCAGTCTAATCAGACAGGACAATGGCAAGGGCCAGAGAAGATGGGGCTGGGAACCCATGATATCAGAGATCAAGTAGGTAGGGGAGCTAAGCCTGGAGAAATGCTCACGTCAAAGCTCACTTATTCATTCAGCAAACGATGTGTTGACCCCCACTGTGTGCCAGGCACTCTTGTTGGCAGGGGGGTGCAGCCTTAAACAAAGCTGGCTAAAGCCCTGTCCTCACAGTGTGTGTGTCGGGGGGGGGGGGAGGGAGTGGTTGTCGGCTACCTTCCATGCTGTTCCGTTGACACGAGCGTACAGAACCGCCTTTGGGGACTGAAGCAGAGCCGCCTGCTCTAATGGCGATACTGGGGTTCCCTGCAGAGCAAGAACTCTTCCTCTGACACTGACTTTCCTCTCTCTCTCCTGGCACCTCTGCTCTCACCCTGTGGCCAGAATACAGCTCTGGAACTGGCGGGGCTCCTCTGTGCACACTGCTGCCACTCACTCTGCAACCTTCACCCTGCCCGCGGCCTCCTCCCTTGGCTCCATGGAGGCCAGCCAGGAGCCTGTGGACATCAGGGTAACAACAGTAATGCCCTCCTCGGGAGCAGCCCTTTACAGCTTCTATGGCACTTGCACTCGCATGCCTGTTTGCTCAGTTATGTTGATGACGGCCCTTTCAATTACACATATTACTATGCCCATTTTACAGATGAGGCTCAGTGACCTGCCCGAGGCCACAAGCAAAATGGCAGGGCTGGGATGCAGACTCCCAAATGCATCCTTCTTCCACTGCGTGGTGGAACTTCCCCGGCAGCCTCGGTTCAATTAGTTCCTGGAAGTAAAGTTCTTCAGACTTCGTTCCATAACTAGGAAACGGCAAGCCCAGGGCTCTTTTCACTCCCAAGTTAGGGCACATCTCTCTGTTCCTTCAGCCCCAACAAAGACAGACAAATATCTTTCTCTTGGGGACTCGCTGGCTTTGCCAAGAAAAAAGGCTCAGATGGTTTTACAGTCCAGCAGCTGCACAACTCTAGCGGGTGTGAGCAGGCCCTCAGCCTTGAGAGGCAGACACACACCCAGAAAGCCAGAACAACAGGGTCCCCCATTCACCCCATAGAGCAAGGGCCACTTGTCCATCTCATCTTGGGAAACCCTGTCATTCACACAGGGACGCAGTCACCTTCCAGCCTTCAGGGGCCTTGGCCAGCACTCTGTGTTCTTGGTTTCAGATGATGAGTTTCCCAACGAGCCCTTTCCCAGCCCGAAGTCACTTTGATGTCAGTGGAACTGTTGGTGGCCTCTGTCTGACCAGCCCCAGTGGACATCTCATACCCGTGAAGAATCTGTCGGAGAACATCGAGGTAGAACTTGGGGGTGCTTTCAGAAGTCAGGTGTCACTTCTGTTTTCTTCTTCAACTTGGTTGGGACCAACAGTTGATTAAAGAGGAGAATCATTAAGAATGGTCCATACCCTGTCTTACATGTTGTATTTTAACTTAAAACTATAAATGTACATCATTGTCAATCTTGGGGTGTACAATTGAAACATTTCTTTCAATGTTGATTGGAATTTTAATCATTTTCATTACATTAACCACCATTACCTTGCAGGCTCTGAAATGTCCAATTTTCTCTAAAATGAAGCAAAAACATCAGGGCGCCTGGGTGGCTCAGTTGGTTAAGCATCTGGTCAACTCAAGGGGCTGTGCCGTAGCAAGTACCAGCCATTAGAACGATAATAATCAGGCTTATTATTTTTTGTATGTTTTGATGTTTTGATATCTTAAAAATCTTGCTGGTGAGGAAGAAGTCTACACCTTTCATATGTAGACTAACCAACCCCAAGTCCATACCCCCAACAAGCCCCTTTATCTGACTCACACACCAAGTCAACATTTCCCCTGTCCTAAACCATCCCGAGGCCAGGTACCAGGCCACCAGATGAGACCATTCCTAGAGTCCCAACCCTGTGGAAATCGTCCAAATGGGCCTATCTGAAAATGGCTTACTCTGTCCTGCCGTGCCTTTCCCATGGAGATCCCAATAACAGCCCTGACCTGAGCTTTCCCCTGTGCCTGCCCCTGCCTCCTGACCCCTGTGGCCCTGCATGGCATGGCAGTCCCCTCCTCTTAGGAAATGTAAGTCACAGATTCATTCAATGGCACTGGCCCCTCCATATCAGCACTCAGTCGCCTCCATAAATTAAAATCCCTCATGTACAAATGAGACAGATGTCCCACAGCAGGCTGCTAAGTCTTGGCCTCATACCCCTTCTTCGCCCCCTGGATGCAGGTGGCCCCAGGGAGGGTGTGCCTCAGACGAGGTGGAGCTCTGCAGCTGGGACCGACCCTGAAGGAGCTGACAGCTGGAGCCTGTCTGTGAGTGGGGAGCAGGCCCTTCCTGGAAGGGGGCACATGGTGGACCATGCCCATGTCTAACACAGAAGGCCACCAGAAATAAGAGTGCACAGTGGGCATCAATCAGTCTGTTTTAAGAAGGGAACACAGAGCATCAGTTAATGGAGAATGGTTATGAGAACTTCTAACATATTAGTAATAGCAAAATAATGATAGCTGCTAATTTTTTAGTATTACTCTGTGTCTGGCACTTGGCTAAGTATTTTGTATGTAATATCATTAAAAATTTTTTTTAATGTTTATTTGTTTTTGAGAGACAGAGAGAGAGCGCACACGCGCACAAGTGGGGGAGGGGCAGAAAGTGAAGGAGACACAGAATCCAAAGCAGGCTCTAGACTCTGAGCTGTTAGCACAGAGCCCAATGCAGGGCTCAAACTCACCAACTGCAAGATCATGATGTGAGTTGAAGTCGGACACTGAACCGACTGAGGCACCCAGGTGCGCCCCCCACCCCCGCTTTAAAAAAAATTTTTTTTTAAATATGTGATATCATTTTTTAAAAGATTTTTTTGTACTAAATGTTTATTTATTTATTTATTTGGGGGTGGGGGAGGGGCAAAGAGAGAGATGGGGAGAGAGAATCCCAGGCAGGCTCCATGCTTCCAACACAGAGCCCGACGCGGGGCTTGAACCCACAAACCGTGAGATCGTGACCTGAGCCAAAACCAAGAGTTGGATGCTTTAACGGGCCACTCAGGCACCCCCAAAATATTTTATTTTTAAGTAATCTCTACACCCAACGTGGGGCCTGAACTCACAACCCTGAGATCAAGAGTCACGAGCTCCACCGACTGAGCCACCCAGGCGCCCCGTGTATGCGATACCATTTTTAATACCCTGAATGAGTCTACGTGGTCTACTGACGACAAGGAAGCAGAGGATCCGAGTGGCCTGTTAACTGGCTAGAGGTCCCACAGCTGATACAGGACAGAGCCAAGATCCAAATAGAGGTCTCTCTGCCTCTCTGGCCTGTGCTCCTAACTTAGACACTTCACTCGCTTCACACCATCGTCAACATGACCATAGTTCACACAGCACACTTGAGCGAATGAGAAAAAGTCTGTCCTCTTTCCGTACGGATGCAGCCCAGTCCTTGGTATGCAGTTTGAGGAGTGTGGTGGGTGAATAACAGCCCCCAGGGATGTCCATATTCTCATCCCTGAGCCTGTGGATTTGCCGCCTTATGTGGCCAAGGGGACTTTGCAGGTATGATTAAGTTAAGGATCTTGAGACAGAGAGATGACCCTGGATGATGGGGGTGGGCCCAGTGTCATGTCAGCTCCTTACAAGAGGCAGAGACAGGGAGAGTTAACTACAGAAGACAAAAGGCTGCTCTGATGACAAAAGCAAGAGGTTGGGGTGATGTAAGGAGGGGCCCTGAGCCAAGGGACACGGCACCCTCAGAAGCTGGAAAAGGCAAGGTTCTCCCCTAGAGCCTCCAGACGGCATCGGCCCGCCAACCTTAGCCCCGTGGAACTGATTCTGGACTCCTGGCCTCCAGAACTGTAAGACAGCAGATCTGTGGTATCATAAGCACCAAGATAAGCAGCCCCAGGAAGCTGATAAGATGAGCACAGCAGAATGGATCTCGGTTCCCTGGGCACTCACCCTGCCCTGCTCTGCACAGCAGCCCTGATGCTCACTGGCACTCCCATCCTGGCACACCCCTGATGTGACTGTTTCTGATGACAGATCCTGCTGCCCCGGCTTTCGAAAGGACACAGTGAGCCAACCGTGTTAAACTTGACCAGTCCTGAAGCTTTGTGGGTGAACCTGACTACAGATGGCGCAGCTTTGGGGATCCAGCTGCACTGGAGGCCTGACATCCCACTCACGCTCAGCCTGGGCTATGGCTACCACCCCAATGAGACCAGCTATGACGCCAAAGTTCACCTTCCGCCAATGGATGCTGCAGGTAATCCATCAACTGGGCCAGCTTCTTGGGCAGTGGGGAGAGGGTAACCAACTTAAAACTTGAGAATCAGAAGCCATGGGGAAAAAAAACTTTTTTGCTACATTAAATGCCTATTTTTTGGTGTTATTACCACTACTACTACTACTGTTATCATCAGTATTATTTATTATCTGGCAACATTAAGTGAGCACCTACTAAACACCCTAAACTGATATGCACTTACAGAACTAACTTCACTGTAATCCTCATTACAACCCTTGGGATGGGCACTATGGACATTTCCTCTTGCCAGATAAGAACAGAGAGGTTAACTGGTACAAAGTCACACAGCCAAGAAGGGACAGAGTCAGAATTTGATCCCTCATCTACCTTACTTGCCAGTCGTGCTGACTTGGGAGTGCCTCCTATTCTCTGCTCCAGATCTCAAGGGAAGAGGGCTTTCTTAGGATATCAGGGAGACCATCAAGGTCAGCTCCCCTGACCAGTCACCTTGGTCTTTCTCTCCCATGACATTAGCCCCAGTCTCCACAAGGCTTCGTGCTGACCTGGAACCCTCTCTCTTGCAGATGGACTGTCCACGTGGATTCTGAACCCAGAGGACCTGCATTTTGGAGAAGGCATCTACTATCTGACCGTCGTCCCTGAGTCTGACCTGGAGCTAACCCCCACCAGGGACCTCACAGTTGGCATCACCACCTTCCTGTCCCACTGTGTGTTCTGGGATGAGGTCCAGGGGACTTGGGACAACTCTGGGTGCGAGGTAAGGAGAGGACACAAAGAAGAAGACACAGCAAGCTTGGTTGGGTGTGTCCAACTCATTTGGGGTCCCCTTTCAGTGCCTCTCGTGGCTGTTCTGCACCCCTCTACAGTGTCTTTGCATATGCTGTTCCCTAGACCTGGAATGCCCCTCCTCCCCCAGTATGGTTAACTAGATCCTGCCTCCAGTATCACTTCCTTGAGAAAACTGTTCTTAACCCCCGGGCAAGTCGGATTTCCTGCTGTAAGCTCTCCCAGTACATACATCCATTCCTCCATAGCACTAAACACAGCACTAAGCCATTTCATATCTACTCAGGAGGTCACTGGGATGATGTCTGTTCCCTCAGTGCACCAGAAGCCCCATTAGTCAGGAACAGTGTGCTTTGATCACCATTGAGAACAAATGACCATTGAATGAATGGACATTCATCGCCAAGGAACTGAACTCAGAGTCCTTTATTCCATACCAGGTGCTGTGTTCCGTGCTTTACTTGTATTACCTTATCAGACCTCCACAATAACCCTCTAAGACAGTAGGAATTCGCATTCTAAGGTGGTAAAACAAAGGCTCAGGAAAGTCAACAAATTTACCCCCAGATCCCTTGCCTAGTAGGTGGGAGAGCTGGAACTCAGACCCAAGCCCATCTGTCTCCAGCGCAGGAGCCTTCTGTGAGATGCAGCACTGCTTGCCCAGCCCCCCACCCAGTCTCGACAAGCCCCTGGATGGCACATGGCTCTATTAATTGCAATCAAATCCCTGTCTCAAGTTACCTCAGCTCTGCCCATGACAGTGTCCAGACATTAGCTCTGAGGTCATCAGAGGCCATCTCTCATGCATCAGTGTTCCTCTTCCGCCTTCCATGCCTTTGATCTGCTGTTCTCTCCCTGGGCCAAAGGCCCTTTATACCTACCCTGCATGGAAAACTCCTGTGCTATTCACCCTTCCATCTCCCACTCCAATGTCACCTTCTTGGAAGCATCCAGACATTGGGACTCTCCCTTTCTGGACTTCCACAGCATTTCATACTCTCCCCCAAACAGCAACCTCCACATCTAGCTGAAATTTATCACCTACCTGTCTCCATCTAATAGACCGTACCTTCTTTCATTTATTTAACAAATATTCGCCGTGCGCGAGGCAGTGGGGATATAATGGTTAGAAAAACCAGTGAGCTCTTGGTCCAGCAGAGCACACAGCCAAGAAGCAAATGCCACACATAATCAAATGACAATGGTCACAAGTAGTGTAAGCAGCCAGGCCCCAGCAGAGCCACAGAAGGGGACTCAGACCCAAGCTCCTTCCGGCTTTGTTTCTGCTATAACTTCAGCTCCCTTGTCAACTCCTGCCCTGGCTTCTGGCCACCACACAGAGGGAGTTCCCCAAAGTGCCAGGAAGAAACGGGTGCATTGCGACGTCCAAGAGACAACATGTTCCCCGTGCCCGCAATAGAGCCCTTTGTACCTCGTGAACAAGGCCCTGGGTGTGCTGAGACCTTCCCCGAGTCCTCACTCCCGGCAGCTGTTTGATGCCCATGCTGCTGGCCTGGAGTGCCCGGCAGGCTGTCCTCAGAGGCCCGAGGCTCAGAAAGAGGGATGGTGTAGCCGATGGGGGCGTGGGCTCTGCTGTTGGACGGACTTGGGTCCAATCCCACTTCATCAGGACTGGGCAGGTGACTTTGGGCAGGTTGCCGCACCTCTCTCAGCTTTCCCGTCTGAAAATGGGGATACAAGCTGGTTACCACTTACAGTTGGGGCGGGGCCTGGACAGGAATAGGGGGATCAAGTAGTTAGTGTGGGGTCTGGCACAAGTGAGTGCTCCAGAGAGTCAAGTGGTTGTTGTGTTGGACAATCTGAACACAGAGAAGACAAAACAATATGTAAAATGGAAATCAAGGAGACAATGAACATGGGACTTGGGTGGCGGTTGGGTGCCTGAGGACAGCCCAGGGGAGGACTACTTATCTAAGTGTAAGTTATTGGAAAGTTCCTAGCTTTTGAGTAGGGTAGGGGGTTCTCAGGACTTATTATGTTATTGAAAATATACACCTACTAATACATGCATACATGAATGCGGGACATACAAAAGTCAGATGTGGGAGTGTGTCGTGGACGAAAAGTTATATGAATCCAATATACACGCGATGCTCATTATATAGAAGTAGATACAGATAGCTATAGCTATAGCTATAGATAAAGATCCCTGGGGAGCCATAAATAAATAAATGGGTGGAAAAACAGCCCCAAATTCTCTGAATGGCTAAAGAAAGCTCCAAGTCTGTAGACCGCAGACCTTCTCAAGGGGTAAAAGCAGAATTATTGCAAGGGGGCTGAGAATCTGTATTCCTGCTTACATATTTCCTCAAAGGTCACTAAAGGTGCAACTACTTTAGCAAGGGTATGCGTAGATTTACTCCCAGAGTTCAAGAGACTCTCAAGAGCCCAGGAGGACAAAGATGTAGGCATAAAAAGCCTGGTCCCTGGGCACCCAGCGCTGACATGGTCTTGTCACTGGCACCTGCTTGGTTTCTTCTCTGAAACCATCTCCACTCCTTCTGAGTGCCCCAGGCGTTCCCATAAGGCCCACAGCTGCATGACAAGCACTGACCAGGATTGGGAAACAGTGAGAAAAACAATGAAGCAAACACGGAACTAAGGGCCATGTGAAATCTGTCAATAAACACTTGGTGTCATGCCCACCTGACCCCTCTGCTGGGTGGCTTGTTAAGGAAAAGAGACAAGAGTTACCTGCTGGGGCAGTTTGGGCTGCAGCATGTCCTTCCTCATGCGCTGAGCTGAGGGGAGAACTTTCTGCATGCCAGTGTTTCCTGCTCCCCACCCCTCCCACCTCACCACCTCCTGGTAGACCCTGAAGTGAAAAGTGGTACTGAGTTGTGGGGTTGAACATAATCTCTGCCCACCAAATGGCCCTGGGGGGTAACTGAAAGTTGACAGAAGGATTTAGGAAAGGACTTAAGCGCAAGGTGTGAATTAAGAACACAGATGAGGGCCCCCAGCCCTGGTCTATTCCTGTCTCCACCCCCACCCCTGGCCCCAATGTTATGGTCCTGTACCACAGGGGACCATGTACCCAAGCTCCATCCACACACCTTGCCCCCCATAGCCACATCCTGCCACCCTCATGCCCGAGGGTGGGCACATCGGTGGCCAGTCCACCAGAGAAGAGTGATCCTGAGGAACAGGGCTGTGCATGCCCTAGAAGCAAGGGATTCCAATTCCAGGTCCAGGTCCCCAAACCATAGTCGAGAAGGGGGAATCCCAGGGCCAGGACTAGGGTAAAACAAGTGAGACATCTACGCTGCAAAATTTAAGGAGGGCGTCATCCTCAGGGTCACCTAGAGCCTTTCCCTAGACACGGTGAGTGCTATGTGCTGTGGTGGGCACGTCCCTGGGGCCCCCGAGCTCCCTGTCTTGTGCAGACAGGTGCTGCCTGAGGATAGGTACAGCTGCACGCACTCAAAGCATGAGCCCAGGCGAGGGGCCCCTGGTGCCTAAACCTAAGAGGGGTGAAATTCAGGGAGCGCATTTCTGGTGCTAAGACACCAGTTCAGGATTTAAACATTTGCCCTTCCCTTTTCTTTACATGATTCTCCAGTATCAGTTTTTTGTTTTTTTGTTTTTGTTTTTTATCTTCAGTGTGAGATGACCGACCACCCTAGCGTGTCCCAGGACTTGGGACTTTCATTTTTAGAAATAGTTAAGTCCCTGGAAACCTGAGGTGAGCTGATTACCCTGGATGGCCTCTCAGCACCTAGCCTATTGCCTGGCACAGATTTTGCACTCAATACATATCTGTCCAACGAGTGAGCATCGGGCGGAGAATATAATGGAATCATGTGCACCAAAGTTGTGACAATGGCTGCTGATGGAAGGTGGGGGATAGAGGGAACTTTGCCTTCACTCGTAATAGTTCTTTAAAAGGGCAAAGATGACTCATGAGATACAAGGTGCCCACTGAGAATGACGGGTACAAAGATACTTGTTATAGATAATATTGTTGACATTTAAAGATTTTTAGCTAACTAAAAAATCTCAAGAGAATCCTAGAGCTGGTCTCCCCAGGCCTCCTCAGGGAACTTTCCACCTCCCTTGGGCTTTAGTGAGCCAGAGACGTGCTGGTATTCCTACCAGGGCCTCTTTGGGGTTGCAGGTGGGGCCACGGACCACCCCCTCCCAGACACACTGCCTCTGCAACCACCTCACCTTCTTTGGAAGCACGTTCCTGGTGATGCCCAATGCCATCGACGTCCGCCAGACCACCGAGCTCTTTGCCACCTTTGAAGATAACCCCGTGGTTGTGACTACCGTGGGCTGCCTCTGCGTGGCCTACGTGCTGGTGGTGATCTGGGCAAGGAGGAAGGACGCTCAGGATCAGGCCAAGGTGAGGTTGCATGGTCTGCAGGAATGGGAGGAAGGAGCAGGGGGTGTTCCCTTGCAGGAACTTCAGGGGATGGAGCTCAGGTGGGGAGCCAAAGGGCCAGCAGCAAAGCCAGGTCATCCCAGGCAAGCCAGCTTCTCAGCCCTCATTATATATAAAATGTCCATTCTCATCAAATTGTCAGGAGGATTATTCTACTGACCATTTATTGAGGATTTACTAAATGCCAGTGACTATCCCATTTAATGCTCACTTCACCTCTAAGAAGAAGATTGAGAGGCCCCAAGACCAACCTCAAGTTCAGCTATTTGCTGGGAAGACTCAGAATTCAGAAAAGCTGTGATACTCATGATTATGGTTTATTGCAATGAAGGATGCAGGTGAAAATCAGAAAAGGGAAGAGTTCAGGAGAGATCTGGCAAGAGCTTCCGACTACTCCCCCAGGAGAGCTGTATGGACAGACGGCATTCTCTAGCAATGGCGTGTGACAGTTCATACGAAGCTCACCTGAGCCCTGGAGCCCAGGGTTTAATGGGGGGTCAGCCACAGACATATGGAGTGCCCAGTGAGTAAGTGAGGTCAGTCACTCAGTCTCCAACAAATCACCTATCATCACCACCACCACCCAGAGGCCAGACTGATACAGCATGGCCCAAAGCCCTCATCATAAATCAGACTGTTAGCAGAGACTACCTGGTGTGGACCAAGGTATTCAAAGACACTCATCACTTGGGGCGCCTGGGTAGCTCAGTTGGTTAAGCGACCGACTGTGGCTCAGGTCATGATCTCACAGCTCGTGAGTTCGAGCCCTGCATCAGGCTCTGTGCTGATGGCTCAGAGCCTGGAGCCTGCTTTGGATTCTGTGTCTCCCCCTCTCTCTACCCCTCCCCTGCTCATGCTCTGTGTCTCTCCATCTTTCAATAATAAATAAACGTTAAAAAAAAAAAAAAAAAAGACACTCATCATGCAGGAGATTCCAAGCACTCAGGGGTTATCTTTCAAGAGCTGGCCAAGATCCAGGTCTTTCTTTGAAATGTGCAGGGTATGGACAACCCGGGCCTTCTGAGTCCACCCTTAACCGGACGGTGCCTCTATCACCTTACAGAGGAAAAGACCAAAGATCAGGGAGGGCAACTAACTGGTCCAAAGTCACCTCCAAGAAGCCAGAATTCAGACCCAGATCTGCCTGACCATAAAACAGCTCTGAGGATAGAAACGAGAAAAACAAATTGCCAACAACAAAGTTCTGATTACTTTTCTAATATGTGCACCGTATCTGACATTTAAGGAGCCTTCAGTAAAATTCTGTGTCTGAGTGAGCACATAAATGCTTGCAAGGATGCACTGTCACAAAGTTCTGAAATATTCTCCATTTCCCACCCTCCCCACACAAAGCAACACCTCTCAGGATGTGAAGGTGGCACAAAGCTTAATAAGCTCATAGTTACAGCATTTATACTGCTGTCTTCGATTCACACAAGGGATTCAACATTAATACTTTAAGCGCCTCCCCTGTCGCTTGGTTCCCAAGAAAGAGACTTTGCAGCGGAGCTGAGTGTGCAGGGTGTTTCACAAGGAGTGCCTGCGCTCAGCCCTGGAAAGGGAGGGAAGGAGGCAGGACGAGCCGAAAGAGAAGCAGCACTGTCCACAACAGCCCAAGTACGGAAAGAGCCCAAGTGTCCACTGAAGGATGAATGGACAAAGAAGATGCGGTGTGTATGGACAATGGAGTATGACTCGGCAATGAAAAAGAAGGAAATCTTGCCATTTGCAACTACGTGGATGGAACTGGAGGGTATGATGTTAAGCGAAATGAGTCAGAGAAAGACAAGTACCATAGGACTTCACTCATGAGGACTTGAAGACACAGAACAGATGAACACAAGGGAAGGGAAGCAAAAATAACATAAAAACAGGGAGGGGGACAAAACAGAAGAGACTCTTAAGTATGGAGAACAAACAGAGGGTTGCTGGAGGGGTGGTGGGAGGGGGGATGGGCTAAATGGGGAAGGGGCACTAAGGAAGCTACTCCTGAAATCATTGTTGCACTATATGCTAACTAATTTGGATGTAAATTAAAACAATAAAAGTAAAAAGGAAGGAAGGAAGGAAGGAAGGAAGGAAGGAAGGAAGGAAGGAAGGAAGGAAGAAAGGAAGGAAGGAAGGAAGGAAGGAAGGAAGGAAGGAAGGAAGGAAGGAAGGAAGAAAGAAAGAAAGAAAGAAAGAAAGAAAGAAAGAAAGAAAGAAAGAAAGAAAGGAAGGAAGGAAGGAAGGAAGGAAGAAAGAAAGAGAGAGAGAGAAAGGGAAGCTGGAGCTGGGCTGGGAGCCCCAGAGATGCCCTGGGTTGGGTCGAGATGCCCAGGTCTTGAGCATGCCCAGATACCACATTAATCTGCCTTCACACGTCAGCCTCCCCAGGAGGGCATATGACCTCAGTAGAGGTGGCTGTCACATCCCAGACAACTGGAGCAGACAACCGTCCACTGCTGGGAGATCTGGACGGCTCACCACAGAGCCCACTGCGACCTCCAGTCCAGCTTTGTTTTGTTTTGCTGCTAAACCACCTTAGCCTTCCTTCCTTTTAAATTCCCTTAGAGTCCCAATCTGGTTACCAATGTTAGAAATTCTAGATAAACAGAGTTTGTATCATTCTCCAGATCAAACACTGAACGTTCTCACCTTAATACCAAGTTCATTTCCAGTTTGACTACTTTGAGTCATAGTTAATATGAAATGCATTTTGTACTATTTTATTTTAAAAGTTTTTTATTTTACTTGTTCTCACCCAATGGAATGAATAAATAACATACATAATTTTGCTCTCTTCCCTTGTCATGAATGCCCAGCTCACTCTTGGCTGCTGTGTAGTGCATGAACCCACTGAACAGGGCCCTCCTAACGCCATCCTTCTGTCCAGGTGAAGGTCACAGTGCTGGAGGACAACGATCCCTTTGCCCAGTACCACTACCTGGTGACAGTCTACACTGGACACCGGAGAGGGGCAGCCACTTCCTCGAAGGTACCTGTCCATCCAAGACTCCCCCCCCCCCCCCGCCCCGGTTGATCAGTGTGCCCCTCCCAGCAAAGCCCTTGCTGGCCCACTGTTGAGTCACGTTAGCATAGTGAATACGGTATTGTAGGATTTTTTTTTCCCTCTTCTCATTTTTTTATAGGAAAGAATCTTTTTGGCAAACAAAACATCACCCCAAGCCCCAATATTTAAAAAGATAAAGTAGGAACTTGTTAAGGGAGAGATGGGGCCTAGCACAATGACACTGGTCATCTCCCTTATCCCTATCAAAGAATAACTCAGTTAGTAACCTGCATGCAAATTTGCTCACATAAGAAGAGTCAGCAAACTGTTATCAATGGGTAGAGCAAAAACAAAAGTCTTCAGAGAGAAGGGAGAAAGGAAAGAAAGGAACAATGGCTCCCATTTGAAAACAAGGAGTCTTAGATTTTGGGGGGTAAACTGATTAGCTGGCATCTAGCTAAAAGGTCAGGTTGAGCCATCTGTCCTGGAGCAGGCTGATGAGAGGTAGTAAAGAAATTATTTCACTTACTTATCAATTCTCTGAGGTTCGTGAACATTTGGCTGTGGAGCATACAGCAGGTTGTCCCTGCAATGCTTCGGCATCCTGAGTTAAGTCTGGCCTGTGCAATGTGCCCCATCTCGATACACTATCTTGACAGCAGCCTCCAAGGTTCCTTTACTCAAACTGAGGGCTCAATGGAACACACTTTGAGAACCACTGGCACTGTGTCTACTATCTCAGAGGAAGCTCCATCGTTTTTTCAAAAATGATATCGAGCTTCATTACAGCGGGGCATTTGTCTGTTACTTTTTAAATCTTATTTTCATTTATGTATGCATCTGTTTTATTTTTATTTATTGCTGTGTCTTAGGTCCTCAACCAGGTGGCTAACATAGAGTAAGAGCTCGGTAACTGTTCACTGAATAAACATAGGAATTAATTTCATCCATCAAATGAAACATTCATCTTATTTCTGTTTGACACTAAAGAGACTACCTTATAGGAAAGATGTGAAAACCTATGATCCACAGGCCATTTCTCTTTCTGGAGAGTTGGGCCACATGTCCGTTTGATATTGTCTTAGTTTGGATGGTTAGTAGAGGCCAGGGATGCTGTTAAACATCCTACAATGCACAGGAAAGCCCCCAGAGCAAGGAATCATCCGGCCCAGGATGTCTATAGTGGATGAACCCTGCTGTGGAAGCATAAGTAGTTGCCTTGAGAGTGGGACCCTAGGACACCCCAGTAGGGGACTGGGAAGCTGAAAGGGAAGAGAAAGGACTGATAAGGGGTGCATTATCAAATCCGTTACCTCTCTGGGCAGCTGGAGCCTAAACCCACTATGGAACTTGGCAAAATGGTAAGCAACATGGGCCTCAAAGTCACCCCACTGATGGCTGGGGGAACTGGGTCACTTACCCACGAATCCCATCAGTCACTGGTAGAGAACAGCATGTATTGCCATTAATCCTCTGGCACTTCCAGTCTCTGTTCTAACAGCCCAAGAGACCCCAGGAAAGAGACAGCTGCTGGCAGTTGGACGTGGGTGCAGGGATGCTGCAGTGGTGAGGCTGACAGACGTGGGCAGAACACAGATGGCGGTATGGTGGCTGTTTCTGCTCAGGAAATCAGCCATCAGTATCACCTGGACAGCTGCAGAAAAAGAGATTCCTGGGCCCTGGCCCCAGGATTTTCAGTTGAGTGGTCTGGAGGGGGGCCTAGGAATATGCATTTTCAAGACAATGGGCACTCATGCATTGTCTCAGGGCCAGGTACTCTGGGAGACACTGGGAATATAACTGTTAGGGGGAGAAATCAGTCCCTACCCTAAAGCCCTTACAAATAAGTACATGGGAAGTTTTAAAAAGTTACCAGGAAGCGTTTTATAACTCACACTGAATACATAAATGCAGACAGTGTGACCCCAAATCTTCATACACCTGAAAAATAATTCAGTAGGCCCAAGATGGGAGGAGAAGAGAGAATGAAGGGGCCGTGCTATGTTGGTTTTCACTGGTTTTTGGACACTTCCAAGGAAACACGGCCAGCAGGGCCTGGTTACCAGGGGGAGTCGGCCTCTCCTAGTCTCTGGATTTCAGGTGACTATCACCCTATATGGCCTGGATGGAGAGAGTGAACCCCACCACCTGTCAGATCCTGACATCCCAGTTTTTGAGCGAGGAGGAGTAGATGTCTTCTTACTTTCCACCCTGTTCCCCCTGGGGGAGCTGAGGAGTCTGCGGCTGTGGCATGACAACTCAGGGGACTGTCCATCCTGGTAAGTCACGGGGCGGGGGGGGGGGGGGCGGCACACCACGAGAACCCCCTAAGTGCCAGCCCAGGGCTGTGCACGTGCCACCTGGCTGATCCACACAAGCCTCCGTAAACACATAGAATGGATCCCTACTTCACCGATAAGGACAGTGAGGGCTGGAGAGGCCCACCCATCCATGAGCCACACAGATGGGATCAGTAGCTACAAGGACTGGAAGTTGCAACCCTGGCGTCCAGTGTTAGCTCACCCTTGGCACATTGCAGCATCAACCTGTCATTGAGCCCCTAGCTCCCCATCTGTAAAATGGGGATAGGTACCCGCTGTGAAGACAAACCTTGCCCAATAAGAGGGGACTAATGAGACACTGGGCTGATTCTTTAGTGGAAGAGGCAGGAACAGCCGCCCCTGCTAAGCACTAGACTAAGCCTTCCTGTTTCTGTGCCTTTTTTCACTGGCTCCTCAACAGTGACCAAGTACTCTCATTCAGGGACAAGTACCCTCATCCTTGTTTTGCAGGTGGGAAAGTCCAAGCCCAGGGAAGGTAAGTGACTTGCCCAAGGTCACACAGCTGGCAAGTTCAGAGCCAAGAATCTGCCCCTTCTGTGTGAGGCCAAAACTAGTCACCTAGATGAGTCATTTCCAGCCTGACCCCCCATCAGAGGCTTGCAACTTTAGAAAAACACAGCACTTACATTGCTGTCTTTAATTTACCTAAGGGATTACACATTACTACTTCAAGGGCTGTACATTGGACTCGGAGATAGAGTTGAATATGCAGGGCGCCTGGGACCAGCCCCTGGGCAGGGAGAGAAGGAAGCAGGAGGAGCAGAGGGGGCAGAGCTCTGATGCAGCACAACAGTGTGGCTGACCCCCACGGGGAGCTCTGGAGTGTTCCGAGTCGGGCTGAGATGCCCAGGTCTTGACCACAGCCAGGCACCGCACCCATCAGTCACTGGATGTTGGCCTCCCCCGGAGGCTGTGTGACCTCAACAGAGGAGGCTCTTGCATGCCTGACACGGCTGTCCTCCTGGAAGTGAGAAGACGCGCGTCCAGAGCCTCCGAGCATAGTCCGCATTACGCAGTAAATGCTCAGCAGAGAGTGGCTGTTGATACCTATCACTATTCTTACTGGCCATAAGGCCACAGGGGAAATGGCTGCTCCGGCATCTCCCATCCCAGCAGAGGCGAGATGATCTCATTCCTTACGTGGGCCTCAAAGACCTAAATCAGGTTAGATGATTGATATCCATGAAGTCCTGAGTCCAAAATAGACGGCTCGTTCTCTGGGTGGAAGCCGGCAGGAAGACGAGGTTTTGTGCACCCGAGTCTGCACCTCCCTGAACGCACACAATTTAGACAACGTGGCTTTCCTCACTTGCATCTGGATGCTGGCCCTGGGCCTGCTGCCCTGCACTAGGGTAAATAGTTTCAGAAGGGACCCTCTTACAACAGCATCTCCGTGAGCTCCCCACGTGAGGCCAAATTCACCCGCTGATCGGGGCATTTTGGCCAAGGCGCCAAGGACAATGAAGAAAAATACAGTTTCTCTTTTCAGGAGCTCTTGTTCTTGGGCTCAGGTTTGTAAAGGTGTTACCTTCGTGGTATGCAAAGAAGCCTCACCTCCCAACCTTGTCCTCAAAAGCGCGGGTCCCTTCTGCAGGTACGTGAGCCGGGTGCTGGTGCATGACCTGGCAACAAACCGGAAGTGGTATTTCCTCTGCAACTCGTGGCTGTCCATTGATGTCGGAGACTGCGTCCTCGACAAAGAATTTCCGGTGGCCACAGAGCAGGACAGGAAACAATTTAGGTACTTTCTTCTTTTCAAGCAAATGCTGTTCACCTGATTCTTTCATCTTTAGGGAAGGGGCACTGCAATCCAGGTGAAGCAAAACCAAAGCATGTTTCAGCTATCGGGACTGGATAGCTTCAAATGTGTGACGTTAATGACCAATCAGTTTTTCTTGTTGGGACTGAGGGGCCCTGGAGGGACATGGAACCTCTGACACAGAATGATCTTTGACGTGGTGAAAACGGTTAGAACGGTTATCCGTATTTCTTTACATGTGTCGTACAATAATATGTTTTATGTGACTGAACAGCCTGATTTTGAAAGGCAATTCCATGTCTGGCCATCTGGGGCTCCTTCTTCATGCTGTTTTACTCCACACGGGTGTTTCAGCACGTGTCTCCCTTAGCTTTACTTCCTTCTTTCCACATCTGCCCAAACACATCAACACAAATACAAATGTACACACACATACACACACACACACACACACACACACACACACACACACTCATGTGCACACATACAACACCAGAGACCATTTATTTCATATCTTTTAAAATGGAACTACTCCTACTATGTCACCCTTTTTCTTTGATGGTACACCATGAACATCCTTCCAAGACAGTGTGTTTGAGTCAAACTCTTCCTTATTGGCTGCATGATAATCCACAGACCGATGTCCCACGACTAATTCAGCCATCCTCCTATTGATGGACACTCAGTCTGTTCCTAACCATTATTAGAAAATCAAGAGACTCCACAAAAACCCGGCAAGTATGAAAATGTGGCAAGTATGTTCCTGCGTGGCACCAATCTGCTAGAGCTGGGGACCAGCTTTCCTCTTATACAGGCCATGTACACTCTGTTTTGCCACAATCCCCACCCACTCCCTATTATCTTTTAAAAAAAAAATTTTTTTTTAACGTTTATTTATTTTTGAGACAGAGAGAGACAGAGCATGAATGGTGGAGGGGCAGAGAGAGAGGGAGACACAGAATCGGAAGCAGGCTCCAGGCTCTGAGCCGTCAGCCCAGAGCCTGACGCAGGGCTCGAACTCACGGACCGCGAGATCGTGACCTGAGCTGAAGTCGGACGCTTAACCGACTGAGCCACCCAGGTGCCCCCACTCCCTATTATCTTACTCCCAACCCACTTCACTCATTTACTTCATTTGTTTGTGTCTACCCAGGTCCTTTTAGGTATGTGAATTTGTCACCTCTACTTTATTTTTGTTTTATTTTTGAGAGACAGAGAGAGAGAGGGAATGAGTGAGCGCATGAGTGGGGGACGGGGAATGAATCTTAACTGGGCTCTATGTTCAGTGCAGAGCCTGATGCAGGGCTCGATCCCACAACCCTGGGATCATGACCTTAGCCGAAGTCAAGAGTCAGACACTTAACTGACTGAGCCACCCAGGTGCCCCGTGACCTCTACTTTAAATGGCTTCTGAGTTAGGTTCAAAAACAAAGTCTGTTTCCAGTGCATTTACTGAAAGGTGACTTTCCCTCCTAGCTGCCACTCTGAACAGCCCGGCCTGCAAAGAGAAAAAGTCTGAGTCCGAGAGACTTGGACCCCAGGAGAAGTGTAACACAGATGTGGGCACACTGCACAGTTCCACATGCTGCTACTGACTTGCTGCACGACCTTGGAAGAGTCACTGCACCTCTCCAGGTCTCAGCTTCCACATCTGAAAAAGGAGTTGTTTGGTGTGCCTACCCCACGGGGACCCGTGCGCGTCCTGTGAAATGATGTGGGGAGCAAACTTAGCACGGCGAGCGCTCAGAGTAAGTGCTCGGTCATAGGAGCAGATCATCAAACGTGCGATGCCTGGAAATGAGACAAAGGGGTGTCTGAAGGCAGGACTGTGTCACTTCCCCATGAATCCTGGTGCCCAGCAGAGCACGGGGCACACAGCACGAGGCTCGCCAAATATTTGGTGAGTTGTCAATAGAACGATGGGCAGAACAACCACGTGGAAAATCACTGTTGTTGGCAGCTGACCTATCTCTTTATGCACCTTTACTCTGAGTCCAGTCCACTCACGAATTACAGAATGACAGTCAAAGTACAACTCTGAGGGGTGCTGGCACTGGCCACCAGAATGGGCGCCAGCTGGGAGCATCAGTTCTGCACACTCAGGAGAAGCAGGGCCCCTGATTAGACTACATTCTGCTCACAGGGAAATAACACAGATTCTTAAGGAGAATATGGTGCCATTTCCAGAAACCCTGTCTTGCAATTTTTATTCTCTCAAACTGAGCCTGAACCTATAGCCTGGAATTTTTAACCAGTATCCTCCAATGCACTAATTATAATTAACCTAATAGTATAGCTAACTACTGTATGAAAATTATAACAAAAATAATTGCTAGGGGCACCTGGGTGGCTGTTGGATAAGCATCCGACTTCAACTCAGGTCATGATCTCACGGTTTGTGGGTTTGAGCCCGGCATCAGGCTCTGTGCTGACAGCTCAGAGCCTGGATCCTGCTTCTGATTCTCTCTCTCTCTCTCTCTCTCTCTCTCTCTCTCTCTGCCCCTCTCTCTCAAAAATAAATAAACATTAAAAAAATTATAACAAAAATAATTTGCTAACACTGATGAACACTCACATGTATGCCAGCTACTTTACCAAATGCTTGACAAATATGACCACAAACCTTTCAATAGTCCCATTAGGCAGATTATGTTATTATCCCCATTTTACAGACTAGTAAACTGATGTGGAAAGAGTAAAGTAACTTGCCTGAGGACACACGACGAGCAGCAGGGCCATCTAGGATTGCAACTCACTCTGTGCAGAGCCCCCACCATTAACTCTGAATGATGCTAACGTGCCGTATGTCTCCCACACTAGAGACAGTAGAGGATAAATCTTGGAAACAAGCCCTTCCCTCGCATCCCAGGACTGCTCCGAAGAGACCAGCCTTCTCCAATCCCTGTTCTTCTCTCCCTGCCTCTTCACAGCCACCTGTTTCTCATGAAGACCTCCACAGGCTTCCAGGATGGACACATCTGGTATTCTGTCTTCGGCTGCTCAGCTCGGAGCAACTTTACCCGCGTCCAGAGGGTGTCCTGCTGCTTCTCCATGCTCCTCTGCACCATGCTGACCAGCATCATGTTCTGGGGTGTTCCCAAGGACCCAGCTGAGCAAAAGATGGACTTGGGTAACTCGCACTGTCATGACGGTCAGGGGTAGTGCCACATCATTCCCGAGGTCCCACGACCACCCTCCAATTCAATAATTCAACAAGTACTCACAGACATCAGAAACACTGTTACACTCATTACAGAGGAAGGATACGGGTCAAAATCAGGAAAGGAAAGAGGTGCGTGGGGCTGGGGCAGGGGGAGAGCAGGTACACAGCTTCCAGTTGTCTTCTCCCCACAGGCGATCTGTGACCATGCTCACTCCTCCTGACAATGATGTGTGACAACACACATGGAATACTGCCAACCAGGGACACTCCCCTGAGCTCTGGTATCCAGAGTTTTTATTGGGGCTTGCTCACACAGACATAGCTGACCCCCACATGGCTGACCTTAGCCTCCGGCCCCTCCAGAGGCTGAGGTGATGCTGTGTGGCCAAGGCCCTCACCACTAATCACTGTTAACATAGACTACAGAGTGTGGCCCAAGACCCCAGGTAAACAAAGGTGTACCTACCGGGCAGAACAACCCAAGAGCTTAGAGGTCACCTCCCAGGAGCCACTCTAGGGCCAGACGTCTCTGTGGGCAATGTGAGTCCTTACTGCACAGCCCCCTTCTGGAAGTGGTGGTGGAGACTCTCCCACTGACCCCTTCCCTCCTCTGTCCTAGGTAAAATTGAATTCACTTGGCAGGAAGTGATGATTGGACTGGAGAGCTCTCTCCTCATGTTCCCCATCAACCTCCTGATCGTTCAGATCTTTCGAAACACTCGTCCTCGGATCACCAAGGAGCAGAATGCTGGGAAATGGGACAGGGGCTCCCCCAGCCTGGCCCCCTCACTGCAGTCCATGGAGGATGGCCTTCTGACACTTGAAGTGGTGACCAAGGCATGTCTTCAACCTTGGCGGTGGAGGGGTGTTCTAGCCTGGGCAGAAATGGCGGAGGGAGAACTGAGGCCTGAGGCCTGGCGACCCCACGTTGTCTGACAGCATCAGTCACCAAGATTCATCAACTACACACACGTGTGCACGTGCACATACACATGTGCATGCATGTTGACATGTGCACACGTGCACACACATGTATACCACACGTGCATGTATACACATGTATAGGCATCACGCAGGTGCGCATGTATACACGCACACACCTACAGACATGTACACGTGTGTGCATATACATATACAAAGACATGAACAAACATATACATACACTTGCACACATGTATATGTACACACACGTGCACACATACATACACAAAAACACCTACATGTATGCACCTACAATTTCTGGGAACCCTGTGTGTACGAAATATTACACCTTTATCATAGAAACCCATGGAAGGGACTCTTCTGCATTCATGCACCAATAAACATTTACTGAGCGCCTACTACACGCCACACTTTGAGAAATACAGCCTGGAATGTATCAGCTCAAATCCTAGAAGAGGGACTCTATAGGTGACAAAATGGAAGCTCAGGGTGGTCCAACGTCACATCTCAGTGGGCAAAGCTGGGATTCAAAGCCAGACCGCCAAGCCCTGGGGTGAATTCTCTTGACCACTATCCTGCCCCATCACCTATAGCTCACGTTCCCCTTACCGAACCTGGGCTCACTTGCAGGATATGTGGAGACTCGTCAGCTCCCTGTTTAAAGCTCTGAAGGTGCCAGCACCTGCCTCTGGCTGGGAGTCAGTGACCTTGATGGACATCAACCAACTGTTGGCCTTGGTGGAAGATGTCATCTGTGTGCAGAACATGGTCGGGCAGGAGTCCTGGGAGGAAGCCAAGCAGAGAGAGGACTCTTTAACACTCACTCTTGGGTCTGTACAAGCGGAAGGTAAGTCCTGATGTTTCTGATCTGGGAAAGGAGACCGGGTGGAGACAGGTCTTTGGGCTGCATGTGGATCACTAGGGAGTCGAGAACTCCTATGCAGTGTCTCTCACCGACCTCCCCTGCAACCACCTGCCGTCACCTCCCTCTCTGTACACAGGCAACCCCTTTCTTCACAACGCCAAGCTGCCTTTCCGCTAAAGGCCTTCATGTGTGCTTGGCCTTTCATCTAGAATGTGTTTTCTCCTCTCTTAGCTAATTCCCAATCAGGCCTTAGTCTTGGTTTAAACACTCCTTCCTCAGGGGAGCAGCCCCACCCCCAGTGCCACAACGGGGCCTCCAGACACATACCCTTTAGCCCCTAAGCTTCTCTCGCGTCGCTCTGACAGTGCCTGCTGCCACATCGTGACTTGTGTGAAGAGCTATTTAAAATCTACAGCAACCTTGCTGGAGCGTGAGCTCTGTGAGGTGGGAGCCTATCCCTGTCCTGTCTCCATCTGTCTCAGGCCTGGCCCCATGCAACACATAGAAAGCACACAACGAATGTGAGTGGGATGACGTCAGCACAGCAGGTCATGATGGAATGCACAAAGCAGAAAGGGGAGCATTGGCCTATGTGTTAAGGGGAGCATTGGCCACCCTGACAACTCTGGGTATTGGCTCTGCGATTAACGGGCTGTGGGATGTGGGGCAGGTTACTTCAATTCTCCACGCCTCAGTTTCCTTTCTGTGAAGTGCTGGGGGGTGCAAAGTCAAACCAGACCCATTTCAAAATTTAAGGGGCAGGGCACAAGATGGTGGACAGGGCAGTAGAAAGACAGTAAAGAACACGGAGTGGCAGGGTGAGAAGTCACTCCTCCATTCTCTTCCAACCCTTCTGGGAGCAAATCTCCGTTTGGTACTTGTGTGTCTTTAACACCCTTTTAATACTGGGTTAATTCTCTGGCAGAAAAACAGCAGATCTCAAACTCAGAGCTTTTTGAAACAGTATTCAGCTAAAATTTAGTAACATCATTTCATTTTTATTGAGTTCTATATATGGCACATTATTCTGGTTTGGACTACTCTCTCTGACTCCCCACTTGCCCCTTTTCTGTTCATCTTCCACCCACATCGATGTTGCCAGGGTTCGGAACAGGCTGTCCAATAGAACTTCTCACAGTGCTGGCAATGTTCTGTGTCAGTGCCATCCGGTATGACAGCCACCGGCCCCATTTAGCTCCTGAGCACTTGAAATGTGGCTAGTGTGACTAAGGAACTGAATTCTTTAATGGTAATTTTAATTAATTTTAATTTAATTGATGGGGCCAGTGGCTATCATACTGGATAGTGTGGGCTAAGAATGCTGCCATTTTTAACACACAAGGCCGATCACTGTGTAAATCTTGTTTAGAATACAGACACGGAGTCTACAGAATGGGGAATCTGAATTCATAAACTCTTGGTCCCACCACTGATATAGTGAATTAGCTTCTGGCTGAGGCCAGAATCTGCATTTTAACCAGTCACTTAGGCAACTTTTGAGCACACTTTGAGTGTGGAGAGTCAGTGCCCTCAAGACAAGATCCCAACTCCTCACTGGTAACACTTATGGCCCTCATGGCCGGGCCCACGCTGACCCCACGGTCAGCTCCACCTTGACCCCCATGCTCCAGAGAGCTGGGTTTGGGCTGCCTATGAAGGCCGACTCTGCAGGAGCTCCACTGATGCCTGCACTGGACGTCTGGCCTTGAGTCTGGGGCTTGGTCTTCCTAGCAGAGGCCTCAGAACGTGGACTCTGGAGCCAGCCAGGTCCTGGGGCTTTCACAGCCGCACCAGCAATTGTGCAACTTTGGGCAAGTTGCTCAACCTGCGACTTGGCTTCCTCCCCTATGAAACGGGAGGATTGATCCATCCAGCCTCTTGGCTCATTTCAAGGACTGAATGAGGTCACAAGACACGTGCTCAGCCTGATACAAAGCAGGTCTTCAGTGGTGTTATGATTGATAGGGAGTGATGGTATCTTCCAGAAACACTGCCTGAGGGCTTGCAACCTGAAGGCTGTTGATGTCAGAACCCGTAGCTGTGGCCTCGGCTAGGCAGACCCAGGAAGGAGGGTGAGGGAGAAGGCCTGAGTCAGGGAGACAGAGTCGACATTGCCCCAGACCTTCCCCTGCATCTAGCCCGAGCCCTGCTGCACCTTTCTTCACACAGCGGGTTACCTTCCCGCTCACTTCTCACTGGTGACTGCCGGGGAGCTGTGGGGCAAGGGTGCTCTCTCCTGTCACCTCCCATATCTGGCTTCACGTACCCTTTGCAAAGACAAACGCTGGACCTGCGCTCTTTACTGTCCCAGGAGAAGGTGCCCCTGGGCGCCTGCCTCCCAGCTCAGGGTCAGAGACCCAGACCTGGTTCCGCTGGAAGAGGCCATGCATCCCTTAAATACATGGACAACAGTGGAAAAGTCAACGTTGTTTCTTTCCTGCAATGAGTCATTTAAAACAAAAAACACCTTTATGGGTTTTTTGTTTGTTTGTTTAACTTTTTAGGAAGCCGAAATGTGAACAAGCCAACTGTAGGAAAACATTCATGAGATTATCAAGGGAATTTGGCCAGTGACTGGCTATTTTGTGCTATTAAGGGATTATCATCACTCGTTTCAAAGGCTGACAATGACACCGTGGTTTTATTTTTAGAAGCACACTGTAGCATTATAGCACATCCTAGAAGCAATGGAGAAGCATACTGAGATATTTAGGGACATGACCTGGGCCTTGGAATTTGCTTCAAAATCATCCCCGTGGAGAGAGGGCGGGCTGGGTGCAGGTGAAGCATGAGTGGCCACGAGTTGGTAATCCTGAGCCGTGGGTGTGTACAGGCTCATGTCCTCACACTCTCTGCTTTTGTAGGCTGGACCCTTTTCATGATTAAAAAAAAAAAAAGTTGAAAACAAAAGGCTAAGACCGACACCAGGCAAATCTTGGCAGGAGGCAAATCTTGTATATATCAAAATATTTGCTGATGAGATACCACCATGTCTAGGATTTGCTCTAAAGTATTCCAGAAGAAGAAAAAAGTGGGGGATGTTGGAGGGCGGGGCAGAGACAAAACAAGATTAGCCCAAGGTTGGCTCTTGTGGCAAGTGATGGGCATTTATTCTGTTCTCTTCTGCCCATGTGGAAGGAAGCTTTGAGAGTGCCCTTGCTAAAAGGTTAAGAGCAGCCTACGCGTGCTAACTGGCCATGGGAGCCTGGTACCTCTCCCCATCTGAGCCCAGATCTCTCACGGCATGGCACACAGCAAGCGCTCGATACAAGAAAGCCGTCACTAACACTGCTGTCATTCTGGCAGGCTGTCCGCTCTGTCCTTCGGCACCAGCTGAGGCGCTTTCTCTCCCTTGTCCTCCAGAACAGGTGCCACGCCCAAGTGACCCTTGGAAGGACAATGCCTACAGGCGGTGTCTCTACCTTCAGCTGGAGCATATGGAGCAGGAGCTTCAGCTGGTGGGGCCCTGCGGCCTCTCCCAGTGCCAGAGCCACGCCCGGGCCCTCAGCCAGCTACAGACCCTGAAGGGCCGCCTTGGGGGCCGGCTGGGCACCCCACCCCAGGCATGCACCAGGTAATCCATTCCCCCCAGGTGCTGAGTGGGCACCAGAGGAGGGGCCTGCAGAGAGAAGGCAGCCCAGGAAACCTTGGAAGGATGTTCACCCAGATCTTTGCAGGCAGAAGGGATTCAGGATTCCTGCACAAATTCAGGGAGGAAGGCTTTGAACAGGGCAGTCTGCCAAAAGGCAGTTTTTAGCCCTTTGTAGAGCACCTCACAGTGTATAGCCATATTCATGTGGGCAGTTTCCTAACTGTGCACCCTTGGACAAGTCCCTCAACTTCTCTGCGCTTCGGTTTTCTCATCTGTAAAATGGGAATGATAATTCCTATCTCCTAAGTCAAACTTAAAATACATTTTTAGGGGTGCTTGGATGGCTCAGTCAGTTAAGCGTCCAACTCTCATGTTCCTGGGATCAAGCCTCCCATTGTGCTCTTTGCTGGAAGTGCAGATCCTGCTTGGGATTTTCTCTGTCCCTTTCTCTCTGCCCCTGTCCTGCTCACGTGTGCACACACTCTCTCTCAAAGATAAAACATTTTTAAAATACATTTTTAAAGATAATCAGTGAAATGTGAATATAGACAGGTTATTAGACAACATTAAGGAATTGGTAATTTTGATAGGTGTGAAAATTTATTACTGTCATTCAGTAAGAAAATGACCATTTTTGAGAAATATTCTGAAGTAATTAGGGATGCTTTTATATTAGGTCTGGAATTTATTTTTAAATATCCCAGAGAGGGAGAAAGAGACAGAGACAGAGACAGAGAGGAGAGGAGGGAGAGAGAGAGAGAGAGAAAGAGAAGGTAGATGAAATGAGTCTAACAGCCATCCCTTGGCTGTTGAAACTAATTGTTCAGGGTTTGTAGTGCTAACTGATTTTTGTAGGATGAGAAATTTTCATAATAAAAAAACGTGCGGGGCACCTGGTGGCTCAGTTGGTTCAGTGTCAGACTTCAGCTTAGGTCATGATCTCACGGCTCATGGGATGGAGCCCCATGTAAGGCTCTGCAAAGAAGGCACGGAGCCTGCTTTGGATCCTCTGTCCCCCTGTCTCTCTAAGATAAATAAACATTAAAGAAAAGTTTAAAAAATTATATAGTACCAGCTATCTAGGCTTCCCATGAGTAATGGGAGCAAATCTGTGTAAAGCACCGAATAAACGTGACCTCAGTAGAATAAAAGTATGTAAACCGGACAGAATGTAGAATGAAGCCCTTTGAGGCGGGTACGAGATACAGAGGAGAAAACTGAGGTCTGAGAGGTCAAGGAGCTCAGCCACAGTCATGCAGCTGGTGGGTGAAGTGGCATGTGAACCTGAGCCTGGTAGGTGCGCCACCCTGATCATACCCCGCTCCTTTTCAGCTCCCCGATGGCGAGCAAGCCTCCTCGCGGCCTGCCCTGGTGGTGTGTCCTGGGGGGCTGGCTCCTGGTGGCGGCCACCAGCGGCGTGGCGGCCTTCTTCACCATGCTCTACGGCCTGCACTACGGGCGGGCCAGCTCCCTCAAATGGCTCCTCTCCGTGGCCGTCTCCTTCGTGGAGAGTGTGTTTGTCACCCAGCCTCTGAAGGTCAGGCTGTCCTGGTCCCCTGTGCCCACACTTTCCCTCCTGCCAGCTGACCTGTCCTTAGGCTTCTACCATCCCTTCATCTATTCATTACCAGCTTACACAGCACCTGGTTGGCAATGATGACATTAACTGCCGAGACAATCCGAGTTTGGGGACAGAGGCTCTGGGACTGAGACTCTAGGCCAGCCCTAGAGGCTTACCAAGGTGTGGTACGTCCCCGTCACAGTCACCCTCAGGAGGGTCCTTGCCTCCGTTGTATGAGAACCCAAGGTTAGGAAGGTAAGGTCACAAAATCCCGCCCTAGGGCACACATGTAAAATATGAGTAAAACCGTATTTCCTCAGTTCTAAGACCCTTTTAACTGTGAGACAGGCTAGCAATTTACAAGAACTTCACCTTCAGAAAAGAAAAATACCAAGTCATTAAATGTGTGCATCAATTGGAAGATGCACTCCTATTTCTGAAATGTAAAGTTACTACCAGAGTTGGAGAAATACTGAGCCCCGGCCTGGAGCTTGGAGCCACAGCTCCCGCTGGACAGAGTCAGAGAGGAGGAATGCTGTGTGTGGCGGGGGAGGTGGGGCACCTGCAAAAGGAGGGGACATTTACAGTGATTCTTTATACTTAAAAGATGTGCCAAATCCCTCATCCCCATTTTACCAGTTAGTCCCCAGTTCTGCCCCAAATAGCCTTTATCAGAAGATATAGGGTCCCCTGGGGTGGCCTAGTCCATTAAGTGTCTGACTCCTGATTTTGGCTCAGGTCAGTATCTCACGGTTCGTGGGTTCGTGCCCCGAGTGGGGCTCTGTGCTGACATTCTCTTTCTCTCTCCCTCTCTCTGCCCCTCCCCTGCATGTGCCCGTGAATCAATGCAGGAGGAAGGAAGGAGGGACGGAGGGAGGAGGAAGATGTCACTCAGTACTTGAGGTAGTAGGAGAGATAAGAGAGAGCTCTGGCAGCAGGAGGGCGCAGGCGGAAAGGCTTTGGTCTGAAAAGTACGGAAAGCCCAAGATCCACTATCTGTGCCTGCTTGGTGGCCAGGTGCCGCCACCCCCCTCCGCCCCGCCCCGATCCTCTCGCCTCACAGCCGCGCCCCCTCCTGGCACAGGATGGGCTGGTTCCCACTTGACTTCCCCAGAGCAAGGTTTCTACAGATTTGACCCCGATCCTCACTCCTCCCAGATCAGGAGTTGATAGGTGCCAGCTCGGGCCTGGGATTCACAATGGGTGTTTCCCAGGTGCTGGGCTTTGCTGCCTTCTTCGCGTTGGTTTTAAAGAAAGTGGAGGATGAGGACGAGCCCGTGGCCTCCCTCCCAGGAGATCTGTCTGGCCCAGGTAATGGTACACAGGTAGAGGCAGGGACCTGGAAACTGATGAGGCTGAGCCCTACAGGGCCCAGCTGCTGACCTTCTTGCTCCAACATTCCTTCACCCCTGATTGGGGAAGTACCCCTGACCCATCCAAAAACAAATGACTCCTTCCCTGTCTCCAGGGCAACCTTGTTTCTTCTCTACCCCAGCCCTCTCTCTTGCCCCCAAGCAGGACCCCTTGCCCAAAAGAGGCCTCTTGGGGGCCGTGCTCTGCATGGCCATCATTCTCTGTGTAATCCCAAGAAAGCAGCTTTCTCCCCCAAGGCCCAGGCCCCTGGCCTTTAGAAAACAGAACATGCTTGCAGCTGGGCTGCAAAGAGTTCCAGGACAAGGGTCTGCAAGCTACAGCCCAGGGCACAAATGGAACCCACTACTTGTTTTGGTAAACAAAGTTTAATTGGAACAGAGCCATGCTGACCCTTGTTGGAGGAGGGCCACGGAGCAGCACCTTTCCCTGCAACCTGATATCTCACTTCTCAACCCACACTCCAGAGAATGCCTACAACAAGACCATCACACAAAACAAGCAAACAGAACAGAATCAACACTCTAATAAATAGTCCCACGCAGAGACTCTGACTTTCAGGGAAAAGAAAACAGAAACAAATCAACCAAAGACATGCCTACATTCTTGTACAGACATTATACAGCGGGGTTACCTCCTAGAGTATCCTTCCACTCTGGGGTAGGGTTTGCATTTGTTTTTCTCTTGGTTTTGGCTCTGCAGATCCAAAAGGTCCATTAAAATCTTCTCCCCAAGATAAAAGAGTAATTTTTGCCCAAGGAGACACCAGCTTCCAGAACAATTAAATATTCATTTAGTCATTCCTTTGGCAGCTACTCAGGGAGTACTTGCTGTGTGCCATGCAGTTCGATGGCTCAGGAACATGATTTACATAAAATCCACTCACTGTAAGTGTGTAATTCACTGATTTTAGTAAATGTATATAGCTGTGCAACCATCATCTCAATTCAGATTTGGAGCAGCTTCATGACCCTGAAAAGGTTTCCTCTTGACAATTTGAAGCCAATCCCTGCTCTCATCCCAAGCAACACAGCACTGGATGGAGCAGCTTGCCCTCGGAAAGCACAGCCCACTGGGGGAGACGCATTAAACAAGTAAACAACACAAGCAGACATGCAAGTGTGCAATGTGAGAACTTACGGAGAGAACGGGAAAGTGCAGGCCTCTCTGCTGAGGTGGTGCCTCCATTGGTTCCTGGAGCCTGGTGCAGGGAGGGACTGCACATTGGGCACGTGCAAAGGCCCTGAGGTGGGACAGGGCTTGTCATTTTGTAGGACTACTGACAGTGTAGCCAAAGCATAGGGAATTAGGGGGAGAATGGTTCAAAATGAGGGCAGGGACATCTGGGTGGCTCAGTCGGTTAAGCCTACGACCTCGTCTCAGGTTATGATCTCACAGTTGTGAGATCAAGCCTCTAATTGGCTCTGTGCCAAGCATGGAGGCTGCTTGAGATTCTCTTTCTTCCTCTGCCCCGCACACTCTCTTGTGTGCACTCTCTCTAAGAAAGGAAGGAAGAAGGGAGGGAGGAAAAAACAAAATGAGGGCAGAGAGGTGGGTGGGGAACAGGGCCTTGTAGCACCTGGGTCAATGCTGGGGTTTTGGAGGGCTAAATACGAGAGGCATGATCTATCTTATGGTTTGAGAAACATTACTATAACTGCTTTTAGGAGACCAGAAGTGTTGGGTCAAATGAACAAAAGACTACTGGAAAGGTCCAGACAAGAGATTATAGGTACTGGTAGTGGGGTTGGAAAGAAAGGCATAGATTCAAAAGACAGTGGGGACAATACACCCCTATCGGGATGAAAAATGAAAAATGGTGATAATAGCAAATGCTGACAAGGATGCAGAGAAACTGGACCATTCACACAGTGTTTCTGGGAATGTAAAATGGTACAGTCACTCTGGAAAAGAGTTTGGCAGTTCCTTTTAAATCTAAAAACAGTCTTACCATATGCCCCAGCGATTACATTCTTGGGCATTTATCCCAGAGACATGAAGACTTATTTTCATGCAGGAACTTGTAGCTACATGTCCACAGCAGGTTCATTTGAAACAGCCAAATGGCCATTCCTAGGAATCTACCCAAGAGAAATGAAAATATATGTCCATACCAACACCTGTACACGAACGTTCATAGCAGCATTACTCATAATAGGCAAAACTAGGAACAATCCAGACATGAGTGGATAAAAACATACAGGAGTATATCCATACCAAAAAAAGGAACTAAATACTAATTACACAACAACATGGATGGACTCCAATCCATTATGCTAAGTGAAAGAAACCAGACACCAGAAACAATACACTGCATGATTCCATTTATATGAAATATCCAGGAACAAAATCTATAGAGACAGAAAGCAAATTAATGGGGCTGAGGGTGGGAGTGGGGACTGACTTCATGGGGATATGAGGGAACCTTCTGGGTTGATGAAAATGTTGTACAATGAGGTTGTGGTGATGGTTGCACAACTCTATAAATCTACTAAAATCACTGAATTGTAGACTTCCAATGGGAATATTTACGAAAATTATAGCTTAGTAAAGTGGCTTGGAAAAAGAAGATACTTAGAATTAGACATGACAAGACTTGGAAATATTAGTTACCCTCCTTCTTCCATCCATCAAAATTTCAGAGCACTGGGATCTATCTCAGAGTCCAAGAGCATGGCGGGGAGGGGGGGGGGGCGGGGAGCGTTGTGCTTTCAGTACGAGGAGAATTCTCTGTGGAAGGAGAAGGGACAGAATTCTGGGTGTGGGGATGGAGGGGCGGAGGTGTGGAGGGCAGTGTTGGGAAATGGCTCCTGGCTGCAAAAGCAGAGGGCAGCTCCACCGCCCCCTGGGGGACAGTCCTTGTGTCCTTGCTTTCACAGACCCCTCTGCCTTGTTCCGAGCACGAAGGTGCAGCAGAAAGGACATCTACCAGCCACCTTTGGCCACTGACATCGAGAAGATGAAAACTACACACCTCAAGGAACAGAAGGCATTTGCCTTCATCAGAGAAATCTTGGGTAGGCAGCAAGGTCACCCACAAGCAGTCTCCCCACTCGCTGGTTGTCAGCAAAGACTTGAACAGCCAACGGTGCAATCTTTGACAGACCCACACTGCCTCTGGGCCTATTTTCCTAAATATCAACTTGCCCCAGCTTCTCCCCCATGCTGAAAATCCTTTGGTGGCCTCACATGAACCTTAGGGTAAAATCTGAGCTCCCTACTGTGGCTCTGCCCACCCTGGGTCACCTCTCTTGGCCCGTGTGCCCTGAGCTCTGTCACACCGTGTTCTACAGCTCCTGGGACTCCTTGCCCTCTGCAGACCCCAGGCCTTGGCACAGGCTAATCTAACCTGCCTGGAATGTGCCTCCCCTCCTCCCTACCTTTCCTTCTGGCTAATTCCTTATTCTTTTATTCTCAGCCCAAAGATTGGGTGTCTTCAGAAAAGCTCCCCAAGCTCCTGTTGACCAGGAGCTTCTGTATATCTTAGTCTGGGTTCTCCCACAAGCAGATTTGGGTACAAGCAGTTGGTTGGGGAGGTGATCCTGGGAACCACTGGCAGAGAAAAGGAAAGTACAGAAGAGAGAAGGCGGGCAACAGAAGATGTGGTGATGAGTGGGTTCCATGTGGGAATTGGAGCCCAGTCCTGCTTGGGACCTCTGTGGGAGTATGTAGTACACGCCCCCAAGTTGTCACTCGCAGGTCACTGGTGAGGGCTGCTTCCAGGGAGGACACTGACCCTGCAGCACTCCCAGCCTGCCTTCCCACTGGCTGAGTACATTACGGCCAGACAAATGGAGAGCAGGGAAGCTTGCATAGAAGTAGCATCATGTACGGAATAAAGAGAGCACAGGGGTACGGGCGGAGTTCCAACATCCCAGGCAGGGGCTGCTGGAATGTATATTCCTATGCTCTGGACCCAGAGATTCTGGATCAGTAAGGCTCTGCATCCCCCTAAGATTTTGGTATGTGGCATCCTAAATGAAATCTTTGTACCTAAAGGGCCCTTACATCACATTCACCTGTCTACAGGTAACCTCCCTGAGGGCAGGGAACACAACGGTCATTTTCATTGCTCTGTCCTCAGCATTGCAACATGGCAGAGGCCCATTTTTAAAAGACTCTTTTTAAGAAACATTTATGGAGCATGAATTCTGTGCAGGCACTATTTTTAAGTGGTTTATAAATATTGATTTATTGACTCCCTCATCACAACCCTGTGAATAGAATTGTCCCCATTTCACAGACAAGGAGAGTAAGGCAGAGGGGTAAGTCACTTGTGAAAGTCACATGGATAGGAAGTGGCACAGCCAGGATTGGAACCCAGGCAGGAGGCTTCTGCTCTGTGGACTTTACTCCTTTCTGCTGTCTAAGGATTGGTTCCACTGTCACTGGGGGCTGGTGAGTAGCTGGTCTACAAGGCCTTGCTATGCACCATTCTATTTCCTGCCTTGGGCTTGGGGCTGGGGCCCCTGTGTGACCAGGGCTATGCCTCCCTTCCCAGCATATCTGGGTTTCCTGTGGATGCTGCTGCTGGTCGCCTACGGGCAGAGGGACCCTAGCACCTACCACTTCAACAGACACCTCGAGCACAGCTTCACCCAAGGCTTTTCGGCTGTGCTGGGCTTCCGGGAGTTCTTCACATGGGCCAACACCACCCTCGTGAGCAACCTGTACAGTCACTACCCAGGTACTCTCCCCTCTCCCAGGACATGTGTCAGCCCCTTGTGCATATTCCTGAGAACAGGCATGGGTCACTGTCACCATCAGCATTACAGACAACCGATAACTACGGGACGATATGCTTTGAAGGAGTGACCCTCAGAGGGCTGTGTGTGCACGAGACAGGAGCCCTAAAGCTCCCTGGGTGCAGAGTGGAGGACTTCCTGAACGAGAGACAACCAAGCACGAATTGGCTACATGGAGGCAGAACCCAGGCAGAAGGGATAACATGAGAAAAGGCAAGCCTGAAACGCCACAGCACATTCCTGGAATTATAAAGCACTGGGTGTAGGCTAGGAGTTGAGGACCAGTGAGAAGCAAAGCAGGAGACAGAAACAGGGGCAAGATCATGAAGGGCCTCAGAAGTCCACAGTTTATGCCTAAGCAAACAGGAAGCCACTGACAGTTTCTCCATGAGAGAATAACAACCAACTCTGTGTTTAAGAAGGATCATTCTGGAATCATGTGGAAGTTGAAGCAGAGAGTCGTTAGGATACTAGGGAGAAATGATGGGGCTGATGCAGGAGTGAGGGGCTAGGGTGACGGAGAGAGGGGCATGGCTGCAGACAACACTGAAGAGGGAGAGTTGACAGGCCTTGTTGACGATTGGGATGTGCGCATTGAGGGAAAGGGCACAAAGGGTCTCCAAGGTGATGACTGGATGGAGGCCGTACCATTCCTCAAGAGAAGTTATGTGGGAACTGGATGACGCCCAAGTAGGGAGATGGTGGTGAATGTGTCCTATGGTTGGCCATGAACTACTCTTGACTATTTCACAACGGCTACACTGAAGTTCACGTTAGCGTCCAGTCCGGGGAACTTGGAATGCGCGAAAATGATTTTGATGACCACACTGACCTACTGGATTTTCATCTCCAGGCTTTGTCACTGATGGCAACTCCAGGCTGGTTGGCAGTGCCCAGATTCGCCAAGTGAGGGTCCGGGAAAGCTCTTGCTCTCGTGCCCCACAGCTGCAGGCTTCTCGTCATGGGTGCCGCGCACCCTACTCCCTGGATGTTGAAGACCTGTCAGACTATGGGGAAGGCTGGAATGCCTCCGTCCTCAACAACAGCAGCGGCCTCTCCCGGGCTTGGCAGTACGAGAGCCAGAGCCAGCGCCGAGGGTATCCCTTCTGGGGCAAACTAACCATGTACCGGGGAGGCGGTTACGTGGCCCCCCTGGGGACCGATCGCAGAAGCACATCGAGGTAAGACTCACTTGATTCACATGTGGCCAAGGAAAGCCAGGTGCTAGAGTCCAGGTCTGATTGGGGGGTGTAGCCAAGTCCATTCACGCTGCTATGGGGAGAGACTGGGGGTCTCTGAAGTATGCAGATGGGATTTCCAGGCCCCTGGACACTGGAGTCTCCCAGGTGGAGGGGAGGTCCCTCTCCAGCACCCTCAGGCTCGTGGGCTGAGTCCGGTGGCCTCGGCTGGAGCCAGTGTAGGGATGGGGAATTCCACCAACCACACAAAGCTGTCCACCACCAGGCAGATGGGAAGCGATTAAGGCTCTTCACCTTACCCAGAATTCTGCTATGCACAGTGAATTACAGGACCAGAGAATAACACAGAGTTTGGAGCATTCACTGTTTTTATGGTAGCAGAAGCAAGCCTGCTCTTTGTCCGAAGGATGCCATCTCACCTTCGTCTCCTGAGGTTGCTCACTATAAACACAGCCTCGAGAAATGGCTTGGGTAAAGCCCAGAGAGGACCCTGCATTCCTGGAACACCCAACATGGTGGTGCAAGGACACGCAGGGCACATGCAGACCACCTCTCCCGGCACACTCGAGAGTTCGAGCGTCAGAGGTGTTAAACCCTGGCACAGTTTCCTGTTAACTTTGCAGACCCAGGCAAGTTAGTGAATCCACGTGAACCTCGGTCTCCTCCCTGTATTCTTACAAAACCGAGGAACACTGGTAACAAATCCCCAAGGAGAACAACTGGCAGGGGACCCCTGGGATTAAGGACAGGTCAGGGATAGTTTCTTTTGGCACAAAAGGTGTTTTCCTGCCACTTGGAACAACTGATACTCTTTCTTCTGCACACCAAGCAGGATACAGACCCACTGGAGACAGGGCATGTTTTAAAATATTTAAAAATAGTCCATCATTATTGCTGTCACACACACACACACACACACACACACACACACACACACTTTCTCTTCACAGTGTTACTGACAAGCTGGTGTCAACACCATTGTAGAGGAGGAAACTGAGTCATGGAGAGGTTATTAGTTTCCCTGCAAGGCAGTCAGGGTTTGAACCCAGGTCCATGTAGTACACGCTCTTTCCGCAGCAGCAGTGGGCAGACCTCCAGAAACTGGTCTTATGTGAACTGCCAGCCCAAGAGAGATTTCAACAGCGGCGGCTGACTACCTAAGCCCCTGATTTTCTACGCACTTCCTCTTACTCGGTGATCCTTGAACTTTAAAAAGAATCACAATAAAAATTTAAAAAAAAAAAAAAAAAGCATCACAATCCCAGGAAGGGCTCATCAAAGCACAAATCCCCAGGCTCTGCCCCCAGAGTTTCTGTTTTGGGAGAGCTGGGGTGGGGCCTGGCAATCTGCATTTCTAACAAGTTTCCACATGAGGCGGATGCAGTACGGGGACCACACTTGGAGCACCTCTGCTCTGACAGCCGGGAGACCATGGGTGCCAAGACACTGCACCATGGGTGGGAAACTGTGATCACTCCCAGGAGCAGTCCCAAGGCCCTGTGGCCCAGGGCACGGAGCTGAGTCAGAGGGAAAATTTTCCACAGGAAGCCCTGGCTTTCTCCCGGGGCAGAGCGGGTAGGGAGCCACTGCAGATGGAGAGGTCTCTAAATACGCCTCTTCCTACAGAATTCTCCAGTACCTGTTTGACAACACCTGGCTGGACAGCCTGACCAGAGCCGTTTTTGTGGAGTTCACGGTCTACAACGCCAACGTCAATCTGTTCTGCATCATCACTCTGACCCTGGAGACCGGTGCCCTGGGTGGGCAGCCTCGCCTGTGACCCCACCTGCGTTCTGGAAGACAGACGCCCCTCCCTCTGGGCCAGGGCTCCTGACCAGGCTGGGCCTCGGTGCCCCAGGGCCAGAGCTTCAGGGCAAATGGTTGTTTGGGAGATTCGGGGCGGGTCTTAGTTCTCCCCGGGCATCCAAAGGTCAGGCTCCAGGGCTGCACCAGCCTTATTCCTAGTTGCCCTCACTTCTCTCCGGCCTGTCTCCCAAGACACTCTAAGGGAACGCAGTTGGGGTTTGAAAGCATCTCATATTCTTGAGCTTCCCAATCTGGGGGAGGCAGGTTGAGGGGCTGGCAGGGAAGAGCTGGGGAGGGTGCAACCTGGGAACAGATAACTTCATCTAAAATAATACTTTACTACTCTGTACCTCAACCTACAGCATGAAGTACATTTTACATCATATTCCAACACACACACACAAATACACGTAAGACACAAGAGCTTCAAAAATATTTCCCTGAACTAGATGTACTGTGCTCTGATCTTTTTCCCCATTACCTGCCCTCCTCCCTCTTTTAACGCTTTCAAAATCTACTGAAAATGCGGCCCTAAAGCCTCTTCAGCTAATAAATCAATTTTCCTAAAATTCAACCACCTCTCCTTTAAAAATTAAATGATTTTTAGTATCAAATTACATTTAAAAAAAATTTTTTTTAATGTTTATTTATTTTTGAGACAGAGAGAGACAGAGCATGAATGGGGGAGGGTCAGAGAGAGGGAGACACAGAATTGAAACAGGCTCCGGGCTCTGAGCTGTCAGCACAGGGGCCCGATGCGGGGCTCGAACTCACGGACCGCGAGATCGTGACCTGAGCCGAAGTCGGCGCTCAACCGACTGAGCCACCCAGGCGCCCCATCAAATTACATTTTTAATAAAACTAATACATGTCTATAGTTCTTTAAATTTCACAACTGTGTAAAGTGAAAAGCAAAAGGCCTTCAACTTCTATGATCACTGGCCACTGTCAACATCGTCAAGCACTTCTATCAAATCTTTATGGGGGGGATGGTTATTTGTATACTTATATTCTATTTCTTTTTGCCACCTTTGCAACTCTTAGGACCAATTAAACAGTCTGTTCCCAAACACACCTGATTAAATTATATGTTTCTAAAAGATGAAAAGTGAGGGGTGGTTGTCAGGTCTGGTTGGTTCAAGCAGTCCACTGATGTCGGCATGGACTCGGGTTGTTTGTGTCTCTCCATTCTGCCATTCTTGGGGTTGGCTTTGTCTTCAGAGGCAGTAGCCTTATTAGTCAGATTGGTTTTTTTCTTAAAAGATAACTAAAATATCATTACAATATCTGCCAAAAAGAAAAGATACACAAATGGATGAAAGTTGATTCAAAAGAAGGTTGAATTTTAGGCATATTGGTCAATAGATGAATCGGTCTTTAGTGAACTCTTTTTAGGTGAACTGGCTTTAAGTGAGCCAGCCTTGGGGCACCTGGGTGGCTCAGTCGGTTAAGTATCTGGCTCTTGGTTTCGGCTCAGGCCATCATCTCACGGTTTTGTGGGTTCGAGCCCCGTGTCAGGCTCTGTGGTGACAGCACAGAGCTTGCTTGGGATTCTTGGTCTCCCTCTCTCTCTGCCCCTCCCTCACTCGCACTGTCTCTCTCAAAATAAATACACTTAAAAAGTTAAAAAAAAAAAAAAAAAAAGGGAGCCAGCCTGGAGCAGATTAATGTTAAGTGGGCAGTTGTGCTCTGGCTGGAGGTGACTGAGGGCACAAATGGAGGCTACCAGATGCAGAGGGTAGGGGACGGCTCTCCCCGTGCAGCTCCCAGCATCCTTTCTGACAAGTGCATTGTCGTTGGCATCCCCCGTGTGTCCTTGTCCAGTCCCTTGGGTTTTTGGGTCTGAAGGACCTTTATCTTCTCTTCTGCCCTGGCCAGTCCTAAGAAGGGCCTGAGATTGCATCATGGCACAGATGACTTCCGGTCAGAAGCGGTGGCTCTGAGCAGGCAGGTGACCAGGAATGAGCAGAACGTGTTTTGCCTCCCAGGAACCTTCTTTGCACATGCGAACCTGCAAAGCCTGCGCCTGTACCCCTTCACTGACGGCTGGCACCCCTTCGTGGTAGCAGCAGAGGTCATCTACCTCCTGTTCCTTCTCTACTACATGATTGTGCAGGTGAGGGGTAGACTAGGACTCCCTGGGCTGGAGGTGGCAGTGCGCCTGTCCCGTCTCACACACCTTCCCTGGAATGAGGCCAGCGGAAGGGAGAGGGAAAGGTTCTGTATGCCTGTTTGCCATGGCAACTTTCCGGTCCTTCTGTAGTCATGAGGACCCACCCAGCTCAAGGACCAACTTTCAGCACCTCTCAGGAACTAAGATCCAGAGGCTGGTCCTTCCCGGATGGGGAAGGGAGAGGAACTGAGACCTTCCAAAAATGTCATAGGTGGGAGACAGAGACAGGTGACTATGCTCCATGTGGTTTGGTTCACCTGTGGTCTCTGGGAATTAGGAAAAAAATCCCCTTTGCCATTTTTACAACCATGTTGCAAAATGAAGGTAGAGACATTGATAATGATGGGGATTTGAGGAGGCGGGGAGCTCATTTGAAGCTTGGGATATGGCCTGCCCCTTGCCCCACCAAAAATGCGAATCAGGTCTCTTAAAAGGACATCCCTAACCCCTGCTCAACAGCCACGACAAACACTTGAAAATAAGGATGATACCTTGAGTGCCTACCACGTGATACGCATTGCGCTAAGAATGCTGCATGGATTTTCTCCTTTAATACCAATAGAAAGGTTCTATTGGCTCCATTTCGCAGAGTAGGAAGCTGAAGTCCAGAGACATTAAGTAATTTATCCAAGGCCAAAATTGAACCCATAGAGTCTAACCCCTGAACTTGACACTCGGCCTCACCATGAGGCTCATAAACCTGGATCCCACAGGGTCTCTGAACATCGCCAGTTCAAACCAAACAGGGAACAGTTACCAAAGAACAACCTAAGTCTTTGCATTTTTCTAGAACATCAAAGGAGGCCCATCTGCCTACCCACCTCCAGGCTGCCCTCACCCTATGGCTGCAGCTGCTTCAGAACGCTTCTTTCCAAAACCCTTAAATCTTTCTCAAAATACTGCTTAAGCAATTTTTAAAATCTCTCTCTGTCCCTTTAGGATGGAGGTGCACTTAGCCAAACAGGAGTCCTTCCTCCATAAGAGTGAGTAGGAGGAGGGAAATAGAAAAAACAATAGAAGATTCTCTTTAGTGGGGGTTGGGGGGGGGGGACAGTGGGGGAGGCCTAGAACTTGCACAGCACAATTCCTTTTGACTTGCAACACCTGATGAGGAAACAGAATTAAAATCAAAGTCTCTGGCCAATCTAGAAAACCTCTCCACAAAGGCACAAAGGTCAAGAAAAAAAAAAAAAAAAACAAACAACAAAATTATTTATTTCTAATTTATTTATTTTTATTATATTATTTGTTATTTCTAATCTATTCATTTATCTCTAATTGTGGTAGATTATGTATACCATTGTGTATGTTCTATGTTATATGTTATTTTAATTGTGTATATTTTATATTTTACTTATTATATATACATAAAAACATGTATATATAATATATAACAAAGTTTACTGCTTTAACCACTTTTAAATGTACAACTCAGTGGCATTAAGGACATTCACGTTGTTGTGCAAAAACCATCACTACCATCCATCCATCCATCCTTCCATAACTTTTTTCCTCCTGCAAAACTGAAACTGTACCTATTAAACAATAACTCTCCACTTCCCCCGAAGAAAACAACTTTTCTTATTGAATAAGCATTAAACTAGAAGTTAGGAACATCCCAGACAATCCACTAAGAGATTCCAAAAACAGAAAGTAAGCTCACCCTTGCATATTGCTGGGCAGATAGGACCCATTACATACTCCTTCTTAAGATAAACACTAATTAATCCTCAAGAGGATTTATGGCATATCTATCCCACTAGTCCACTCTAAATTCACCTGGTAATTGGGGTGGCCACTTGTGTTTGCTAACTATCTTTATCAAAAGAAAAATAGGGGCACCCGGGCAGCTCAGTTCGCTGAGTGTCTGACTTCGGCTCAGGTCATGACCTCACAGTTCATGAGTTGGAGCCCCATATCGAGCTCTCTGCTGTCAGCACAGAGCCGGCTTCAGAGCCTCTTGTCCCCTTCTCTCTGCCCTCCCCTGCTGACACTCTCTCAAAAATGAATAAACATTAAAAAAAAAAGTAAAAATAAACATATATATTCACAACGGGAGGTAATTTTGTAATTTGAAGCCAGGTGCCTGCCATTAGGCTCCTACCCTCCCAGGGAAACTGGGAGTGAAGGCGCTACCTTCCTTCATGATCACATGTCAGACAGAAAGCTCCCAGGTCCTTTAGAAAAACATTCTTGAGGCTAGCTGAACTTTTAAAAAGATAGACATGCACCTCAAAGGGGCAGAGAAAGAATTCACAATTACAAGTTTTCTGAAGTAAATACCCTGTGAAAGGGTGGGAGGGTCTTTCTCCTTCCCCAATTTTTTGCATCAGAGAGAATTAAATGTTTTTCTTATTTTTGCTGTACTTACTCTTCTGTGCCTTCCAAATTCTGCAGCCTGAGTTGGTGATGGGGCAGATGGGGTCTGTGCACAGTGCTGGGGAGAGGCCCCAGGCACTCTAGGCACGTGGGGCCAGGGCTTTAAGGAGCCTCTCCAGGATACAGTAGACCCCTGCTGGAGGGTCATCTTGGATGGCTGGGAGAGCTTTGGTGGAAGGGGTGGGGAGCCACACTTCTGGCCACAGCATTTGGTACAACCTCCAGCTCCTTTCTCAGGGCAAGCTCATGAGGAAACAGAGGTGGCGCTATTTCCATAGCAAGTGGAATCTTCTGGAGCTGACCATCATCCTGGCGAGCTGGAGCGCCCTGGCGATGTTTGTGAAGAGGGCTGTCCTGGCAGAACGTGACATCCAGCGCTACCGGAACCATGGGAAGGAGTAAGTGGCTCTGCCTCAGCTCCCAACTCCCACACTAGATCTGCTTCCTCCAGCTCTGTGGCCCCAGGGTCAGAGGGAGGCTTTTGAACAAAATTTTTTTTAACATTTATTTATTTTTGAGAGACAGAGAGAGACAGACCATGAGTGGGGGAGGGGCAGAGAGAGAGGGAGACACAGAATCCAAAGTGGGCTCTGGGCTCCCAGCGGTCAGGACAGAGCCCCACACGGGTTGAACTGACCTGAGCCAAAGTTGGATGCTCAACAGACTGAGCCACCCAGCCGCCCCCAGAGGAAGGCTTTTGAAGTCCTGTTGATCCTCAGAGGATCACAGGTCACTCTTTAAAAAGTAACTATAGCTACCACTTAAATTCAGGTTTAGGGCCTGAAGCATACACAGTTGGAGAGGGCTCTTTTAAGACAAAATGGAACAAAGCTTACTTTTGCAAATCCTACCAAAACAAAAGACCTTGTGACACCCTGGTAAGGTCCCTGCCCAAAATCTGTAGCAGAACGCCAGTCAACCTACATCTGCTACAAAGTGTCTTACATCATTTACAACCTACATCATTTACAAAGGGTCCACTCTGTTAGGCAGGATGTACTAACCCACCAGATCCTCATAAGAACCCAAGGTGGTAGATGTTATTATTACCCAAAAGTAGGTTCGTCTCTTGGGAACCATCCGGCCAAAAGACATGACCAAACCAAAGAATAGGAAAAGGAAGCATTTTACTTGCAATAAAGGAGAACATCAAGGATCTTTCCCAAAGTGGTCTCTCCAAATAACAAAAATGGGGAAGCTTTAAGGGAAGGGTGAATACATATTCTTGAAGGGGCTACACAATGGAGAATACAGCGTGGAATTGGGGCAGAAGTCATCTTAGTGTAACTGAGTCCAAGTCAAAGTCACTAGGACTGGCAAAGGTCAGCATTGTCAATTCTCTGGCTTTAGTTGGTCTGGTATCTGAGTACTCAAGGGGGTTTAGATCCTGCAAAGATAACTCAAGAAATGTGCGCCAGGTCAGTCTTCACTTTATCATTGTTGATTGTCCTTCATAGGATCAAATTACCTCCTGGCCTGATAATGGCTGTTTTGTCCGTACATTCATTCACAAGATGGCAGAGGGCCTGAAATGACTTCTGAGGTCAGGAAAGCTATGCCTGGGGCCACCTGGGTGGCTCAATCAGTTAAGCATCTGACTCTGATCTCAGTTCAGGTCTTGATCTCAGTCAGGGTTGTGAGTTCAAGCCCTACATTTAAAGGTGGCAGAGAAGTAATTTAAACCTACCTTGTGTGAGAGGTTCAGTCACTAGACCACGCAACTCTTGACTTTGGGGTTGTAAATTCAAGCTTCATTTTGGGTACAGAGATTACATAAAAATAAAATCTTTGGGCTCCATGCATGCCCAGTGCTGAGCCTGCTTAAGATTCTCTGTCTGGTCCTCCCCTGCTAGCTCTCTCTAAAAAAGTTTTAAATAAATAACTGTTTTAAAATCTTGAAGGGGTGCCTGTCTGGCTCATTTGGTAGAGCTTGCAACTCTTAATCTCAGGGTCATGAGTTTGAGCCCCACACGTTGGATGTAGAGATTACTTAAAAGTAAAGTCTTAAGGAAATATATTAAAAAGGAAACAACAACAACAAGAAACCTAGCTTGTAAGTCTCCAGGATCCCAAGCCTTACATCAAACCACTGTGTTTCTTGACTCAGTGATTTTATTGATATAGCTAACATTTATTTATTGTTGGATGCCATATACGGTTATAAAAGCAGCACTTTAAAAGCATTATCTCATCTACTTTAATCTTCCTAAAACTTCTAAAAGATAATACTATCAACATCCCTTTTTTACAGATAAGGAAACTGAGGCTCAGAAAGGATGTCTGTGCAAGGTCACAGAATTTGCAAACGGAAATGCAGGGCCTATAAGAACTCTGCATTCCTAACCTCCACCCTAGATGGTCTCATTCAACTCCCAAACCCTCACTGAGCTCTTCTCTGTACCACGCCCATGGCGCCAGCCAAGTCAGGACAAAAGTTCCACCCTCTCTCCAGGCACCCTTCCACAGAAAGGTCTCCGTATCAGTTGAGTTCTTTGAGTTCAGAAATTATCAGAAGTGCTTTTATTTTTTACTCAAGCAGGTTGTAAATCTTATGCAGAACAGCATTTCTAAAACTTAAAGGTGTTTGAACTCTTGAAGGGATCTGCAAAAGATGACCTGGGGTCCAAATCCAGCCCGCCACCTGTTTTTGTAAATTAAGTTTTAATGGAACACTGCATCATCACCTGTTCCTTACATACTGTCCATGGCTGCTTTCCTGATAACAACTGTCAACGGAGTTACTGGGACAGAAACTATCTGGCCCACAGAGCCTCAAATACATACCATCTGACCCTCTGCAGAAAAACTCCTGCTTAGAGAACAAAGCCTGAGTTCTAGGAAGAAACAGTGGTGAGTTTAGGTTATACATGATTAAGACCATTAACAGCCAGTGTGATTTGTAAATCATCACTGTCCCCCTACATTAACCACGCTTTATAATTCCTCACCGTGACCTAAAACATATTTAGTTCTCAATATCCACATAGACAGGGTTTTTACTCAGATTATAAAACAATCTTATAGTAAGAGAGTTCTCTTCACACTAAGTGTCAGAAAACATAAATCTGCCACTTTTGACAGAAACCAGAGTAAAATGTGGAATTACATGAAACCCTCAGTTGCATTTGGTTAATCAATTAACCAAAGTTTTGTGTTAATTTCAGAAACTTGTAAACTTCGTTTGCTTGTTGGAATAGATAAGTCATTCTATAACCAGATCCTGAATTTTCCAAGTATTTTTTAAGACCAAGTGATTTGCTTCATAGTCTCCTTTCAACCCAGTGCTTCCCAGGCCTGGCTCCTCAGCAGAATTGCCCAGGGAGATGATCAAACCCTGATGCCCAGGCCACATCCCAGACCTACTAGGTCAGTGCTGGGGACAAGCCCGCTCTAGTATTTTCATTGTCTCCCTGGTTATTCTAACCTGCAGCCAAGGCTGAGAACCATGCTTTCATTAGAGCCGTCATCACAAAAGAGGGCTTACGTAGCTACTTTTCCACGCATATGAGCAATTAAATGGTGCAAGAGAGGGTTAGGTGTTTTAAGAGAGACAGGAGAAAGATGCTGCGGGAACCAAAGGAAGAAGCTGCCACCCATACCAGCGGCCCCATATGCTCAAAGGGAAGGAAGATTCTGGAGGGCAGGAAATTAGGGAAAAGGACAGCTTTCACTCAGGCGTTATATATGTACATTAAATGCATTTAAAACCTGAGATCATATAATTTTGTTCTTTAACCTGTGCTCCATCCATGTCACTGGATAACGGTCTACACCATTTGAACGACACACCGATATTAAGACTGAATTTAAAGCACAAAGACACAGAAGGGAATTAAGGGCAGGGTGGGATGGCAGGAAGAACCAGGCTTTGGAGTCAGGCCTGGATCCAACTCTTTTTCTTCCACCACGAGTTGTATCGCTATGTCACTAGCTGGGTGACCTGGTGCCAACTCTTCCTCGTCCTCATCCATGAAACAAAGACAGAAACACTTGCTTCAGCCAGTGGTCTCAAAGGCCAAACATAGCTGAGGTTCATCAGGCCCTCAGCACAAAAACCGAATGATCCTCCATCCTTCCTTCAAATGTAAGGGTAATGTGGACACACACTCAGACAAATGTGAGGGAGGAAGTGGCACCTAGTAACCCCAGACCAGGAGGGGAGGCTCACAGAACTCCCTCAGTTCCATCTTCTTGACCCGGGGAGGATTCTTCCTTTGCCATTCTTCCATAGCTCTGCAGCCATTAACCAAAACTGGTAGGTAATGGTCCCATGACCCCCATCACTACCACATCACTACCATCATCACCATTACCCTCACCACCACCACCAACATGCTACCACATCGCCTCCATCGTCATCGTTGTCGTCATCCCTATCATAACCATCATCCCCACCACCATCACCATCACCCTCGCCACCACCATCATCGTCCCTACCACGTCGCCTCCATCACCATCATTGTCGTCATCCCTATCGTAACCATCATCCCCACCACCATCACCATCTCTACTCTCATCTCCATCACTGTCATCCCCACCTCATCATTACATAGCTGGGGAACTGGACTAGCCTTATATCTCCCAGATCTGTTGTGGGAAGTGATGGGCTCTGAGATGATGACAAATCTAATCCTGCATCCTGGGCTGAGGATCCAGCATCCTGACAGCCCAGATGAGCTCTGGCTGAGCTTCTCACAGTCTCTGAGACTCACCCTCCCTTTTGGTCCTACAGGGGGATCAGTTTCAGTGAGACAGCAGCAGCCGACGCTGCCCTTGGCTACATCATTGCCTTCCTGGTACTGCTGTCCACAGTGAAGCTTTGGCATCTGCTCAGGTTGAACCCCAAAATGAACATGATCACATCTGCCCTGCGCCGTGCTTGGGGGGACATTTCAGGATTTATCATCGTCATCCTTATCATGCTTCTGGCTTACTCCATTGCAGTGAGTGGTTCCTTTGGTAAAACCTTCGGGGCTGGTCTCCTTGGAAGCAAAGGCTTCTCAGTGGTGGTGGTCGTTGGGGGGAGGGGGGTTGGAGGGGCACATGCACTGAGGGTTAGCGTTAAGACTTTGGAACCTGGGGGAGACGGTGGATATTCTGAGTCCAGGGCTTTGCAGCTGGGGGCTCATAAACTGGCCACCCCAAATGGCAAGGGTGGAGACATCGGCTGGATAAGAGCAAGGAGGTATAGTTTCTAAGACCAAGAGGGCCAACTACCTCCAATAAAGGATTCCTTTCTGTACCTGGACCCTGCCTGGAAATGCCACTTCTCCTGACACTCCACATGCTCAGACACGCTTAGAGCATTCGCTCTGTGCTCGGGGGTGGAGGGGGGAGCTGGAGATGAATTGGGCAGAGATTAGCCTACATATGGGTAGGCTATGTCACTGCTTGGTGCCCTACACGAGGCATGAACTTAACAGGGCCAAAAATCATTTCATTCAGCCCCTTGACACTGAGAGCATTTTGGCAGTCACGTCTCTTTTGCGAATGAAAAAAAAAATACTGCCAACTCTTTTATTACCAATTATGTGGGAAACAAAGACCCTCTGCCACATCTTGCTCTCCATCTAAATATAACCCCCATTGCCTCCAAGTCCACGTTCCCCATAATACCACAGCTCTCACTCCTCCGTGCCCCTTTACCCAATCCTGACCCACTGTCCACCCCAGCCCCTCTCCCAGTTCTTGCCTTGGCCCCATCCAGTCTTACCTTCCACCATCCCTGAGCTGCACACCACACAGTGGTCTCTCTTATCCTAGTTACCACTCTCTCTCTAGTCCTCTCCCCATTCCTTAGCCATCCTTTTCCTGTCCCTATCACCTCCACCCTGACTCCCCACTACCTAACTACTGCCTCTCCCTCTCCCACCCTTAGAAATGGGGTAAGGAGCACTGATGGAGTGATGGGGGGTGTATGCTAAAAAGCTGGAGTTTGGTTTTATCACAAGTACTTCACTGGACCCCTTAATTCACATGGATTTATTCAGTCCTCCATCTGCAGTATAGGAGCTACAGGGACACTGGCCGTGTCCGGAGATGAGAAGTCACCGATTCAGAGCAAAGGGAGTGCTGGGCCTCCCTGACATAAAAGCGGCAATCTTTGGAGGGAAGCGTGCTGTGGTGAGGAGGAAGTATAGGGGACGCCCTGCCCAGGCAGAAGCCTGTTGTCATCCAACCCAACTCCCCCAAAGCAAAGAGGCTGGGGCCTCAGAGAGCCCAGTTTCATCACTGAGTCACCTGAGTGAACTGCAGCCATCTGAGTGAACACAGTAGGGGCCTAGTGGGTGGTGCTGAGCCCCAGAAGGGGATACGCATTCCTTACAGAACTGGGTAGGTACACACACACTCACTTGCAAGCCCCCATAGGTACGGTTTTGCGGGGCCAAGGATAAGGCTGACCCAGAACAGAGACTCTGTCAAACAATAGGCTTTGGGGGTGGGGGGTGGGGAGGTCACTTGGTTTCTTTTCCTGTTCATGAGGACTCTTTCCATTACAGTCAAACTTAATATTTGGTTGGAAACTCCGTTCCTACAAAACCCTCTTTGATGCAGCAGAAACAATGATCAGCCTTCAGCTAGGAATCTTTAACTATGAAGAGGTAATGGGGTGGGGTCGGGGGAACATGGACACGGCCATCTACACCAAGCCTTTATGAAAATGAGAAAAAGCACCCTCCTCAAATGTCTCTCCCTGAATGGATGCACCCCTTGGGTCCATGGCCTGGCAAGCACAAGGCAACTTTGGACAAATAAACAGTCCCCTTCCTCTAGGCAGACAGCCCCATACTAGGGCCCATAGTTTGCCCTGGGAACCCCTGCTTACAGGAGAACATCATGCACTGAGTACTTAGGAGAGGACTGGGCTGGGAGGTCTCTAGAAGGGAATGCTCCCAGCCCTGGCCAGAAATGGTGCCTCATATTTGGAAATGGCGGCAGTAGGGAGTAGGGGGAGAGTAGGGGCAGAGAAAGGGAGAGGGAGAGGGAAAGAATCGAGAATCTGCACTGTCAGTGCAGAGCCAGGTTCAGGGCTCAAACTCACGAACTGTGAGATCATGATCATGGGCCAAAGTCAGCTGCTTAACCAACTGAGCCATCCGGGCACCCCATCTCTTGGCAGCTCTTTAGAGCAATGCCCGTGCTCTCAGCTGCCAGACAAAAGGGATCCTTCCTGGTTCCAGGCTCTGCCTAGTCTGAGAACCAGTTTTCCCTCTGAGGATGGCTATGGGGAAGTGGCTACAAGGACACAGGACTTCTGGGGGTGACTCTTGGCTTTCTTCCTGACAGGTCCTGGACTACAGCCCAGTGCTTGGCTCCTTCCTGATTGGGTCCTGCATCATTTTCATGACATTTGTGGTGCTGAATCTATTCATCTCTGTCATCCTGGTGGCCTTCAATGAGGAGCAAAAATATGATCAGGTGAGTCCCTTTGGCTTATTCTTCAACAGTCATTGACCCTGAATTAGGAAGTGACTGAGCAGCACTAGACATGAGGGGGATGTGAGAGACCTCTGTAGCTCAAAGCCCTCATTTCATGGGAGGGGAAATAGGTCCAGAAGGAGGAAATACCTTCCTCAAGAATACAAACAAATGAAGGGCAGACTAGAATCGGGTCTCCTGATTCCCAAGGTGGCACTTGGTTCATGACCCCAGTGATGCTCAGCCCTGAGTGTACATTAGAATCACGCGGGGGCTTTTGGGATGCCTGCTGCTGCATTGAGACCAATACACACAGAATCCTTGGGTGAATGAGCCAAGCACATGTATTTCTGAAATCTTCTCAGGTGATTTTAGTATACAGCCAAGGCTGAAACCTTTTAAAAAGTTATTAAGGCAGACAAGTTAGGTGATACAAACCTTAACACTCCATGAAGTGGACAGTCTCTATTCAGAGAAGTACAAATGGGGTGGAAGGCAGGAAGCTTTTATAGGATAAAAGAATAAAGAACAAGGAAGAGAAAAATGAAAATATATCTGACTGACTGGGGCCACACAGTCAATCTTGTTTGTGGCGAGATGGAAAAGAAAAGAAGTATAGGGCTCAGAGGTGGCTTGGTGTTTGGAGGTTGGCTAACCTGACATACTGCATTCTGATAAAGGGAAGCATTTACAGGGACACAAAAGTTCTCTAAGCTTCAGTCTGCTGACATGGCACCCCAGGCTGGAGCAGCTCCATCTTGGGCCCAGAAATTTGTTTCAACAAGTCATATGGTAACAAGTTTAAATTTTGAGAAGACGGCAAGCTATTTCCCAAAGCAGATGCACCAATTCATGTTCCCAGCAGCAACGCATGAGGGTCTTTGTACATACATTCCTAACAGCCCCGATTGGGGGTGGTAGAGGGAATACTGTCATTCTCATCACAGGGGAAGAAGAAACATCAGGGCAGAGGTGGGAGCACACACCCCTGGGATTCCCAGAAGAAGGGGAATCCCAACAGAAAACTGACTCTACACAGTGCAGTGACTTTGGCAGAGACCAAGTTGAACAATAAAACCATGGTTTCCCCTTAGGAAGGAAGAAACCCCCCAAAGAGAATGGTTCTATGTATGTCGTATGGTTCTTTTTCCCTCTACAGCTGTCGGAGGAAGGAGAGATTGCCAATCTGTTGCTGGCGAAAATACTCGGTTTCCTGGGCATTAAATGTAAAAGAGAGGACCCTGGAAGTGGCAGGGAACAGCCCGAGTTGCTGTCAGAGGTCCGGCCTCCCTGTACCTGTGTCAGCTGCACCCAAGCTTTAAGCTCTTCATCCACACACGAACATCTATAGAGGGGGAAGGCCAGAGCCTTGGGCCTATGCTTCCCAGTGAGTCTACAGTCTCTCCAGGCCAATGTTTTTCTGTGTCCACAGAAAAGTCACCAAGCCTGGCAAGTAAAAAAAATAAGAAAAATATACGCTTAAGTACATTCAATTGCCACTATTGTCATAGACTGTTCAAATGTATTTCCTCCTAGAAATAAAACAAATACTGTCTGGAGTTTGGGGAAAAAAATGACCTCTACGGACTACTTCATCTTCTTGGTTGGTCGGGGATTGCTTCTGAATGATTCTATTTCAGGGTTTCTCAAATTGTGTCCAAGAGGTGTTAATGGCCATCGCTCTCCCTCTCTCTCTCTCTTCCTCTCGAGAGGAACACAGTAGCATAAACTGGGTAGCTTAAACCAATTGAAATTTATGGTCTCCATCCCAGAGGATAGAAGCCCCAAATCAAAGTGTCAGAACAGTCTTTTCTTCTAACTTCTAGTGTCCTTTGGTATTCCTTGGCTTGTAGAAGGATCATTTTAATTTCTGTCTATGTTATCACATGGCCTTCTCCCTGTGTGTCTGTCCCTGTGTTTCTTTTCTTCTTCTTATAAGATCTCTAGTCCTACTTAGTTTTTGTTAATGTTCATTTATTTTTGAGAGAGAAAGAGAGTGTGAGTGGAGGAGGGACAGAGAGAGAAGGAGACACAGAATCTGAAGCAGGCTCCAGGCTCCTAGCTATCAGCACAGAGCCCGATGCAGGGCTCGAACTCTTGTATGGAGAAATCATGACCCGAGCCAAAGTCAGACACTTAACCTGCTGAGCCACTCAAGCACCCCTCTGGTCCTAATGAATTAAGGGCCCATCCTAATCCATTATTACCCCATCTTAACTAATCACATCTGCAACACCCCTATTTCCAAATTTGATCACATTTTGATTAGTACGGGTTAGGCCTTCAACATTATTTCTTTAGGGGACAAAATTCAACATAATAGGTGTCATTCCCCCAGAAATGTTTCTGAATCAAATAAATATGACAAACACTAGATTATAAATGTTACACAAGTTCTTTAGCATGGGAACTGTGAGAGTTTTTAACATGCTAAATATGCATTGTGAGTCTCATGGAATGAGGCGAGCACACAACTAAAGTGTGCAATGATTCCCAAAACTTTTTGACCAAGGCATCCAGTTTTGAAGCACCCCAGTCAGGGCTAGTGTTCCTTAGGTGATACTTTGGGAACTGGTAATCTACATCAGTAGTTCTCAAGCCTGGCTGCATGCCCCAGACTTCATCCCAAACATCAGAATCTCAGAATCTTTGACCTAGGACCTAGGCATCAAAGTTGTTGTTGTTGTTGTGTTTTGTTTTTAAAGTAGGCTCCATGCCTAGTGTGGAGCCCAACACAGGGCTTTAACTCAAGACCCCAAGATTAAGATCTGAGCTGAGATTAAGAGTCAGATGCTTGGGGCACCTGGGTGGCTCAGTTGGCTAGTCTCTCAGTTTCTGAGTTCAAGCCCCGCGTTGGGCTCTGTGCTGACAGCTAGGAGCCTGCTTCAGATTCTGGGTCTCCCTCTCTCTCTTCCTTTCCCCTATACTCTCACTCTGTCTCTCTCTCTCTCTCTCTCTCTCTCAAAAATAAATAAACTTTGGGGCGCCTGGGTGGCTCAGTCAGTTAAGCGTCCGACTTCAGCTCAGGTCACGATCTCGCGGTCCATGAGCTCGAGCCCCGCGTCGGGCTCTGGGCTGATGGCTCGGAGCCTGGAGCCTGTTTCAGATTCTGTGTCTCCCTCTCTCTGCCCCTCCCCCGTTCATGCTCTGTCTCTCTCTGTCTCAAAAATAAATAAACGTTAAAAAAATAAAATAAAATAAATAAACATTAAAAAAAAAAAGAGATGCTTAACTGACTGAGCCACGCAGGTGCCCCCAGGCATCAATAATTTTAAAGCCTCTCCAGGTGATTCCAATGTGCAGTCAGACTTGCTAACCATGCCCTAAATTCTGAGAACCACAGATCTAGACAATAAAAGGTGTTTAGGTGTCTGTGTGGATAAGGGCATATTTCCCCTCCCCCGTGCAGGGGAGTGCACCTCACATATCCTCTCTAGCTCACTCATCTCCCGCCCCCAACACACACACACATACCTCCTCTAGGCTGCCTGCCCCAAATCCATTCCATGCTTTCCTCTTTGCTATCAGAACCCAACTTTGATCAAGTAGCCATATACTCCTTTCCCAGGAGACTCATGGGAAAGTGCCCCTGTAGCCACATCAATGTAAATCCTGATTTGGATACTAATCCATTTCCCTTGACAATGAGGGATTTGGGGTAGTCACACGACCCAGTTCCAGCCAATGAAAACTGAAGTCTCTAGGACACTTCCAGGAAAGGCCTACTTGCCAATAAAAAGAGACACAAAGAGATGGCATCTTATGCTGCTAGACATGGTCTGGCCTGAGCAACACTCCAGGAACTTGTGCAGCTACTCTGACACCATGGGGAACAATCCAAAGACAGCAGAGCAGAAAGATGAGAGGAACATGAGTGCTTGATGACTGACTTCATCAACCCTGGAGCTGAACTACTGGCTTCTATCTGGATGAGAGCTTATCGCTTCTCCGCCTTTCGGCTAAGATCAAGTGTATCTGGATGAGAGCTTAAATGTCTTCTTAGGACAGTTGAATCAGGATCTTACCCTGAATATAAAAAAAGGATCGTTCACAAGGAGCCACATAACATGCAACATACACAAAACCTTGGGGATTTCATCATCTTCTATCCAACAGAAAGCCCATCATCCATTGTTTATTGTGTCACGCATGAACGTGAGCTAAATGTGCAGGGATGCTCATCAGACAACCCATAGCACAGTATACACACAGGCCCCAATACACTGGTACAGAAACCTACCCAGATACACAGTCTGTTTTATTTATTTACTTATCTATCTATTTTTAAAATGTTTATTTTTTTAGAGAGAGAGAGAGGGAGAGAGAATCCCAAACAGGCTTTTGTCAGCACAGAGCTCGACATGGGGCTCAATTTCCTGAAATGGGAGACCATAACCTGAGCTAAAATGAAGAGTCAGATGCTTAGCCGACTTAGCCATCCAGGCACTCCAGTCTATTTGTTTTAAATATGAAAAGCTCTAAGATCTGGAGAAGTTGTAAGTTATTCATCTAGTCTCCACTCCTTTTCTGACTGTAAATATCAAACTGGCAACTCCTTCAACTGTATTGCTATGAGAGGAAAAAATGCTTAAAGAGATGAGTGGACCCCTTCTGACACACTTGAGAGAAAAGATCACAGGCAATTCTCAGGTGGTTGTACCAAACGTGCAGTGGATGACCTTTTAAATCTCAAGCCATGGATGTTACAATGATTATCAATTAGGAAAAAAAATAATTTGTGATTACCCTCAATACTTATTAGATTTTAAAAAATGACACACTGCCTATTGTTTTGGTGGAAGGGCATGTGATACAGGTCACAGACTGACATGTGACCTTGTTCTTTGCACCAAATACATCAGTAGAGCTGGGAATAAATATTTTAGGGCATGGTTTGCATTGTGCTATATTGGCTTATAACAAAACAACAATAAAAACAGAATATTGATATGAGAAGCTAGCCAAGATCTGCAGTCTGGAGTAGACCACTGTGAGCCAGTCAGCATCCCAAAGGGAGGCAAGTGGCAGACCTTACAAGCAGTTGACGGTGAGCCCAACTAGAGGTCAAGTCCTGCTACTGCCACCTAGCAGCTGCTAAAGCTAGACATGCCTTCCCCATTCCACTCCCGGGCAAGTCAATTAACTTTTCCGAGCCTCCCGTTCCTCATCTATGCAACGAAAGTAATACGTATCAGAAAGGGGTTTGGAGAGGATTAAAAAGGTAATGTTTGCACAGTCCCAGGCATATAGCAAGGAAAAGGAAACTGGAGCATGACAGCCCTTGCAAGCACTGCACAGATGTGCTAACAATGCCCATTTTGTAAGTGGGGTGGAAGCTCAGTGCAACAACACGGAAGTCTCCCAAACATCCCTTCATGCACTCACATACACACACGCTTTAAGGTGTGTATAATAAGGAATATGTGATGATGACAATCTGTAATAATGATGTGGAGCTTGAGGTGTTTTTCACTCCACTGTTTCTTCACTGATTCCTGCCCATGCCATAAAATTTGTGTTGACGGTGAAGTCTTTCCCAGAACTTAATTATTTTCTGTCTCCTTGGATGGGGACAGGACTTCTGTTTTTCTGGAAAGGCTTTGGTCCCAGGGCTGGCTACTTAAGCAAGGAACTGACCATGCTGGGTTTCCACTTTGCCCTTTGATTGCTCCTCCGTTAGCTAACTGGCTCCCATCCAGTCTCCACCAAGGAGACACTCCCGACCCTTGGACAAGTCTTTGCTTCTCTAGGAGCTTCTGTCTGTCCCTTGCATGGGGGTACCCAGGCCTCTTGGGATCGGTAAAGTAATAAAGTGGGCTCCTGGATTGTTTCCAGTATTTCTCAAAGTCAAACAGAAACTATGTGTCAGAGCTACCTGGGCCAATACCCAACGACAGTCTCCTTTGAGAATGATTCTGTTTAGACCTGGCTATGAGTCCCGATCTGGGTGACCTTGATCCTCTGTAGAAGCACGGGAGCATACTTAACGGGAATGGGGACACTCTATCTTTCCCAGGACCTCAGAGACCCAATGGCACGAGAATGCCCGCCCTGCGAAGCCACCTCTGCCGGAACCCTTCTCACTGCCTGGGCGGGTCCCCCAGGTTAGCAAAGCTGGAGCTGCTGACCTTGCACTTTCACTGCGGGAAATTGACTCCCGGGAACTAGGCCCCGCCCGTTCCCCCCCAATCCTGCCAGCGACCCGCGGCGCCGCCCGGTAGGGCTCGGCCTGCTGCAGTAGGCCCCGCCCCTGACCCTCAGCCCCTACCGCAGGCCCTCCGCCCCTCTCTAGCGTCGCCCTATCCGAGGTCGCTCCCCGCCTGGAGTCCCCGCCCCCGCGCGCCGCCCTACCAGGCCCCGCCCCTCCACACCCGGGCCCCGCCCCCGCCCCTCAGACCAGCCGGCTCGCTCCGGCTCGCTCCAGTCCGGGGCGCCCCCCGCCCCGCCCCGCCCCGCCCCGCCCCCTTCGGCCGGGGCTCCCGAGACGTTGCACCGCGACCCCGCACCTCTGCGAACATGGCGCTACGAGCGGTGCGGAACATGCGGTCTGCGGCCTGCAGCCTGCGCGCCGCCTCCGCGCCCGCCGCGCCTTGCCTGCCGCGGCCCTGGGGGCTGAGGGCGGGCGCCGTCCGGACGTTGCGCACGGGCTCCGCTCTGCTGTCTGGTAAGCGCGGGCGGGCACGTGGGGTGAGCCCGGCCGCTTCGGGGGAATGGGCTGGGCGTCTCCGTCCCCTCGTCAATGCTTACCTCGACTCTCCTGTGCTGACCACCCGGGTCTAGCGAGGTGACCACTGCCCACGCTTTCTACTGCTGGGATCTCCGGTTGCGTGGCCACTGCTGCCTCCCTAAGTGGCGTGGCCGACACCGCAGCCTTTGTCCTGCGGGCTGGGGAGCCAGGAGGAGGAAGCCTGGCACACACGCACGACCGCTCGCTGCTGGAGAACCGGGCAAGCGTCGCTTGGCTCCTTCGCGACCTTAGGTTATCTTGCATATGTGTGTATCGTGGGCCCTAAAAGTGGAGACATAGTAGGCTTTAGTTTGCTATGTGGGCTATCACTGAGAACTCTGAAGTCAAATTAAAGCAAGAGCACTTAGTGAAATTAAAGCACGGGAGCTAGATTTTTACCAGCAAAAGCGAGCATATCTTTGAAGATTTGGCCATTTCCCAAAAACAGTGAGATAGTCTTTTGGACTCATACATTCTGCTCAAGTCTATTGAATCGTGGATGTGTTGGGACAGAAATGAGGCCTCACACGGACTTGAAACTGAAATAACCAGGAGCCCTGCGCACAAATATCTTGGTCATCTCTGATACTTTCTATTTTAGCGCAATTATCGCTGCAGAAAACGTTTTCTTACTGCCTGCGCAAATGCTTGAGACACTAACTGCACCTCCAAGAACTCAGGCTTCTTACTTTAGGGTGAATAGGTATGTGATGGCTCTTGTCTCATTGACTGTTTCAGAAACCTGTTTGGAACTGGAAGAATTGATAACATTTATTTATTCCAGTCTGAAACATAAAGCTGCTACTCTCTCGTTGCTAATATATTCCTTTAGTTTTGTTGGTGACACATATCAATAATTACCGATTTGCATACAAGAGGAAAGCATATCTCAGATAAGAATTGAATTTAAAGTCTGTTTTTTTGGTTATTCACTGTTACATCTAGTTAAATATTGTCCAAAATATCAACACCCATGATCTGGTTGAACACCAAGGTTTTTAAAACCGAGACCCAAGTTCCAATTTTGATTCTACCTCTTATTAGCTATGTGATCTGGGGCAGTCACTTAACTTCTGAGTCTCTTATTAGAAAAGTGGAAATGATAATGCCTACCACACAAAGTTGTTGGGAGGCTGAAATGAAATGAAATGTAACCTCTCTGTACAAGTAGCCTGACAAATAGTAAGTCCTTGGTAAATGTTACTTGTTATGAAATATTATAGGATCAAATAATAAAAAATAATTGGCCAATATTAATATAGGTTGTCTGGCTAGGGAATTAGAAGGGACTTTTGGGGGGGGGGGGAGTCTCCATGCTCAATGTGTGGCTTGAACTCGTGACCCTGAGATCAAGAGTCATGCTCTACTGACCGAGTCAGCAAGGCACCCCACATAGTGGCTTTGAAAGGAAGAACATGCAAACACATAAATTACTGAAAACACGTCATTTTGAGGCCCAAAACGATGTTTTTAAATGCTCAGTAAGAAAGTAATTATTTACCTAATTTGTCCACTTTTTCCCTTTTGGGCCAAGGGTTAAAGGAGAATTAAACTAACTCTGGTCTTTAGCCTCAACAGCTTGGTCTACTAAAATGTCTTAGGGACTTTTAAGTTAAGTGGACGTTCATGCATTTACCTTACTAATGCTGCCTCTCCTCTAAACCTGGGGTCGCTCAATTGCTAAACTGAGTGAGGGCAGCCTTACTCCTAAGATTATCTTTACAATTAGGCAAGATGGCAAGGCCCAAATCAAGACAGTTGTGTCAGAGAAGTCACATTTGTTGTCCAGCCCTTACTTTAAAAAGGTGTATTTGGATTTGAACTGCTCATAATTGGTATTGTAATCAGCCAGTTCTACAGCTGTAACAGGGAGAAGTGAGTGTTGTAGCCAAATACCTACGTAGATATTTTGTTCAAAATCTCCTTTACTTAATAAACTAAACTAAAAAGTTATTTTACTCCCTCAAGTTCTGAGTGCTGTTTGCCAAGCACAGTGTTTAGAACTGGGAATACAAGTGAAAGTGGGATACACCATGCTTTTGCTTGCTTTGTGTACTTAGTCTCCTTCCTGGGGAGAACTGACAAAGGGGCTGGATGCGTAGCTCCTCAGGTGCTCTGTGCTTGTATGGTCAGGACTCAGGGAGACTGGTGCAGCGTTGTGGGAGTAAGTTGGATGGCCCCCGAATCCAAGCTTGGAGGGCTAGAAAGGCTCCTGGCAGGAGAGAGGTTCTAAACTTGAAGTAGTCCAGAAAAAGCAGTGCCGGGAGAGAGTGGCAGGCAGAGCACCAAGTATGAACTTTACATGGAGAGATCAGATTGACCTGAAGCAGTTAACTACTTGAAGTGGAATGAAGCAAAGCAAGTTCCTTTGTGACAGATTCCGACTTCTTCCAGTGAAGAATATGAAATTGAAGTTTTTTCATGATTAGGGGAAAAAGAAAGTAGTAGTTACATTCTGCTGCATTTCAGAGCTGTGACATCAAAGCAATTTAAGCACAGCTATCTTTTGGGTAAGGGGGAAGAGTGAACCAGCAAGGCTTACTCTAGAACAGTATTTGAGGTAGTGAACCATTTTCCCATTAGCTTCTGATGCATTTTTTTGGGAAAAATGCTTGGCCTCAGAATATGATACATATATTTAAGAAGATAGCATATGCTTTAAAAAATTTTTGTTTCTTTAAATGACAGTAGCCACTTTCTTCAAGGACAAGGTTATTTCAATTAAAATGAAATCCTAAGAACTTAGTCAAGTTATATAATTTGATCCAAGTCGTTTTCATTCCTGTAAGATTCCACTTTATAACCAAGTTGCAGTGAAGTCCTCTTAGGTCAACTCTACCCAAAGAGGCATTTTTTTTTTTTTTTTTTAGGTTAAGTCATTTATGAGCATTTATAAGTATTATAAGCATTTATGTTCCCTCACCCACATCTGTCTATAGAGGAACAGACTACATTCTGTAACACAGATCACTAATAGATAAGTATACTTTGAAATGTGCCCCAAAATAGTTTATATGCATGATTTAGACTAATGTTGGAAAAATCAAATCTCCAAAAGATGCACCAGGTGTTCACATCGAGCCACGGTCGTCTAAATGATCCTATTGTTGAGAAGATGTTCTGTCTTCACAAGATCTGGTTTTTCCTGGGCAGTGTACTGAAAGGCAGGGTCAGTAAGTCAAACACAAATACTGGGAAAGTCTTGCCTTTAGACAGCATTGATATGAAAAGTGCTTTTTAACAAGTGGTGCCACTGCTTTTCTGAAATACTGGTCTTCTGTTTTAGTGCGTAAATTCACAGACAAACATGAATGGATAACAACAGAAAATGGTATTGGAACAGTGGGAATCAGCAATTTTGCACAGGTACTGGATTGTCTTGAAATATTGAAAACAGTCTGCGCTTGCCTAATTTGGATTGTCTCTACCTTTAAAAATTGTTTATTCTGCCCCTTAGTATTTTGAGTTCTTTCAAGAACATCAATCATAGGTGAAGCAAGTAAAAATGTAATTTAGTTAGGGCAGTATATAGTGTTTTAAGAGATTATTGAAAGGTTAACACTTAAAAGTAAACACACCTTATTCAGGAAAGAGATGTTTGTTCCATTTGGGGTCGTTAAGGAGAGAGTAAGAGCAAGTAAAAGGCTAGAGTGTTGACAGTGTTTTGTAGATCCTGTGGAGCATCCATGACCCATGATCCATGGATCCATGTGAATACACGCTCCAGAAGGAAAACCTAAATTGGCACAGATTGGACCAAGGCGGAACCCTTTATTTAGCCAATCTTTTTCTCTTAATCTCCCACTGATCCCTTGTTGAGAAATTATGCAGAAGAAAATGAGAAGGCAAATAACAGTATGAGTCCATGATTTTTCCACTGGGTCTGTGTGTAGGGTGGGGCTGAAAGGGGAAAGGGGGCACTGAGAATCAATGGCAGCTGTATCTTCACTGGCATTTCTGTGTACCTACTGAGGCCCGGTACAGCAGCGTGCTGTGTACAATACTGTACAAGTGTCGTCTTCCCCTCCTGGAGTTTATGAGGGGAATCTCCTTCATGGAAGACAACGTACAAAGCATCGCAAGATGGATGGCATGAATAGTACACGGTTGTAACTCACTGACCTGATGGGGAGCTCACTTCTTAACAAACAGAGTCAAGGTCTTCATGGAGTACAAGGCTTGAGGACTATGATTTGCAGATCAGTAGGTAGGATTTCAGCAAATACAGGAGGGGAGATGGCCTAAGCAAAACTGCAAAGGTGAAAAAGCACAAAGTGTGTTTCTTCTCGGAGGAGCTCTAGTATATGGGGGGGTGGAGGTTGTGACCGGAGTCACTGCTGCCTGTGGGCCAATCTAACTGGTGGCCTGTTTTTTTGCAGGTCCTGAGCTAAAAATAGTTCTACATTTTTATTTTTTTAACGTTTTTTTAATTTATTTTTGAGACAGAGAGAGACAGAGCATGAACGGGGGAGGGGCAGAGAGAGAGGGAGACACAGAACCCAAAGCAGGCTCCAGGCTCTGAGCCATCCGCCCAGAGCCCGACGCGGGGCTCGAACTCACGGACCGTGAGATCGTGACCTGAGCTGAAGTCGGACGCTTAACTGACTGAGCCACCCAGGCGCCCCATTTCTGCATTTTTAAAGTTGTGAGAAAAACCAAAGAATGCAGCCCCTCAAGTGTAAAATATGCCCTATCTGAATGATAGGGTATTGGTGTTTGGCTTGTTTCTATTCACTAGGAGGTTTAATTTGATTTCTTAAAGGTTATTGTTTTGTTTGTTTTAGGAAGCTTTGGGAGATGTTGTTTACTGTAGTCTGCCTGAAGTTGGGACAAAATTGAACAAGCAAGGTATTTTTCTCATCTTGGTATATGATTCATGCCTTAAGTTTTCTTTACCTTGAATAGTAACTTGTTTGCACCTAGGGTCAGTTAGAGTGCTTTTTACTCAAGTAACAGAAAACTCATCTAAAAGTAGATTTAACAGTTGAGGTTTATTATATCTCCTTCAAGAGGTCTGGAGACAGGTGGATACAGGATTGGCTTATTGGCACAGTGAAGGTTCATCAAGGACATGACTTTTCCTACTGTTTCTGCCTCTTTGTGTCAGAGGTCACAAAATGGCAGCAAAATCTTCAAGCATCACTTTCTCAAATGGCCAGATCCAAAAGTAGGATGAGAAGGTAAAATCTGTTTTTCTTTAGAGGCAGTAAAGAATATCAGGAAAGAGTGGGCTCAGGAGTCAGAACCTCATTCTAAATCCTGACCCCACAATGTATCAGCTGTGTAATTTTGGTGAAATTAATTTGAGTCTCATCTTTAAGTTGGGATGATAATAATAATAATAGCTACCTCACAGTTGTTTAAAGATTAAGGTGAAATTAAGCATAATGTTTAACATAAGATGAGTGCTTGATAATGTTAGTAGAACCAGGTACATTATTCATGGGCTCTGTGACATACAGAAGACAGCCCTACAGCCCTAAGTATCTGTTTTTCTAAATATCTTTGACAGTATTGGCCATAAGTTCTTCTGCTGAAACTTTCCCCATTATTTATCTTGCTTGAACTTTTTCTGCTTCCTGGCTCTCAGTAGTCCTATCCCTCTTTTTGAAGGTCTTCGTAGGAACCTTTTCCGATATCATAATAAGACCCTTGTGATTGATAATCTTTGTCCATTTTTCTTCATTCTATACATGAGAGCAGTTGTTATTTTCTTTTATGGTGTTTTATTTACTGTGATCCACTCTGCTGCTCTCAAGCAGGAGATCCTGTTTCCAAACATCTCTTCCCAGCAAGTGAGCAGCATGAACTTGCTTTCTGTGCTGAAAAAACTTCTATTAACATAAGTATCCCTAAACTAATGAATGCTCTCTTTAAACTTTCTGCTAAAGGTGCTTATAAAATTAATGCACAATTTACATACAGTGAAAACGCACGATATATGTACAATTCCATGAGTTTTGACAAACACTTTATAAACCTTGCCCATTAAAACCCTTCTCAAGACAACCTCTTCTCTGATTTATCACCATAGATTAGTGTTATCTATTTAACTTCATTCAAAAGGAACCACAGTTTATGTCTGGCTTCTTTTGTCCAGTATCATGATTTTGAGATTTATTTATATTGTGACCTACTGTTCATATTTTGTTGAATAGTGTACCATTGTGTAACACTTTAATCTTTCCCTTGTTGATGGATGTTTGTATTATTTCCAGTTTTTGGCTGTTAGAAATAAAGCCACTATAAACTTTTTGTATAAGTCTATTTTGTAGATGTCTTCATTTCTCTTGGGTAAGTATATGTAGAAGTAGAATTTCTGGCTTACACGTAGTAAGTATATGTTTAACTTTGGGAAACTGGCAGTTTCTTATAAAGTGGTTGTACCATTTGACATTCTCACTAGCAGTATGAGAGTTTGTAGGCACTGCACATCTCACTGTGGTTTTAACTTATCTTTCCCTAATGACAAATTACTGTTGAACACCCTTCCACATGCTTTTTGCCACTCACGTTTTGTTGTTGTTGTTGTTTAGTCTCTAGTCAAGTCTTTATCAAATTTATTTGGGTTCTATATATTCTAGGTTCAAATCCTTTTTCAGGGCTATTTTTTGTGAGTATTTTGTCATATTTTGTGATTTTGCCTTTTAATTTTCTTGTGTTTTTTTTTAAAAGCTTTTAATTTTTAACAAGTGCAAGTTATAATATTTATATATAGAACATTGTATCTTCTCTAAGAAATCTTTGTCTGTTTCCATAGTTCCCATCTTATACACCCTAGTGCCATGGGGGTGCTGTGGGACATTTAAAATTTTTTATCTCTTTTGGACCCCACACAACTGATAGCTCAATGGAATTAACAGTTCCAATATTAGATCTCACTGTGTTACCTTGGGTAATGTGTCTTTGAAGCAAATACTGCATGAAAGTAAGCAAGGATCATCAAATAAGGCAGTGGTTGTGTTCAGGCTGATTCTGTGGTGGCGAACTTGTATAGCATGCAGCAGCCACATATCACTAAATAGTTGTAGTTAAAAATGAAAAGTAAGCACTGGGAACCGAGAAAGTTTGAGCAACTCTGGCATGTATCAAGTTTGCAAAGGTACTCTCCGTGTGTTTTTTTTCTTGAAACTTCACAATAGTTTTTGCTTTCATTTTCAGGCCTTATTAAATTCACTGTTCTTATAGTTTTGTAGATTCCTTTGGATCTTCTATGTAAACAATGTAATCTGTAAATACCTTTATTTCTTATTTTCAATCTTCATGCATTTTATTTCTTTCCCTTGCCTTATTGCACTAGACCAATCCCTCAGTGTAATGTTGAATAGAAGTGGTAAGGTAGACATCATTGCCTTGGCCTTGTTCCTAATCTTGGGAGAATGCATCAAAGACTGCATCATTAGGCATGATAGTTTGCTGTGGGGTTTCTGATGGATGCCCATTATTAGATGAGGAGGTTCCTTTCTATCTAGTTTGCTGAGAGTTTTTATCATTTATGGATGTTGAATTTTGTCAAATTTGTTTTATCCATCTATTCACGTGATCATAGGGGTTTCTCCTTTATTCTGTTAATGTGATTAATAAGATTTGTTATTTTAGGAAGAGGGAGCACGAAAGCAGGGGAGAGGGTCAGAGGGAGGGAGAGAGAATCTTAAGTGGGCTCCATGTTCAACCTGGACCCAGATGCAGGGCTTGATCCCAAGACCCTGAGTCAGAATCAGATGTTCAACTGACTAAGCCACTTTGGCACCCCAAGATTGATTTATTTTTAAGTGTTTAATTAGCCTTGCATTCCTGGTAGACATGATGCAAAAATTGTCTTTTAAAAATACACTACTGGATTTGATTTGCTAATTAATAATTTTCATATTAATATTCATGAGAGATACTGGTCTTTTATAATGGCTTTGTCAAATTTTGGAATTAGTTATATTGTTTGGACTAAGTTTGGAAATGTTCTCACCACCTATCTTTTTCTGAAGGAATGTGCAAGACTGGTATTATTCTTTAAATGATAGAATTAACCAGTGAACTGTGAGTCAGATGATTTCATTGTTGGAAGGTTTTTGACATGTAATGTAATTTCTTTAACAGGTATAAAGCTGTTCAGGGGCGTCTGAGTAGCTCAGTCAGTTAAGCTTCCACTTCAGCTCAGGTCATCATCTCATGGTGTGAGTGGGTGGCTAGTGGTTCGAGCCCCACATCGGGCTCTGTGCTGACAGCTCAGAGCCTGGATGAAGCCTGCTTCAGATTCTGTGACTCCCTCTCTCTCTGTCCCTCCCCCACTTGTGTTCTCTGTCTCTCTCTCTCAAAACAATAAACATTAAAAAAAAATAGATATAAGGCTATTCATATTTTCTACATTGCCTTACTTTGGTTTTATTATGTTTTGGGGGGAGTTTTTCCATTTCTTGTTGTGAAATTCAGTGTAAAAATGCTCATTTTTCATTTGTTATCCTTTTATATCTGCAGGATCTACAGTTAAGAACCCCTGTTTTGTTCCTTCATATTTGTAGTGATTTTTGTTGTTTTTTTTCCCTTGATCATTCTTGGTAGCTATTTATCAAGTGTATTAATCTTGAAAGAAGCACATTTTCATGGTTAATTTTCTCTATAGTCCGTTTCATGCTCCTATCTGTGTTTTCTTCCTTCAACTTAGATTTAATTTGCTCTAATTTTTCTGACTTCTTACTAAGTATTTTCTACCCATATGGTAAAATGCTGTCTCCCTTGTGGTGGATAGCAGCTAAAATAGAAGTTTAATTCTTCTGGCCTCAGCTGGGGCACTTGGGAGTCTGCCTGGTGCATGCATGGCTGAGGGATAGTTCAGAGACCTGGGCAGATTTTATACACAGGATTTTTGGTGCTCCCTTTTAGTTTGTCTCTTTTGGATTTCCCACCTCGCTTTCCAGTAGCTGTGGTGGCCTCAAACACTTGTCTTCTGGTTCCTTAACGCCAATTAAGACTGAGATTTTCTTTCAGAATTTTGGCTGCCCCACATAGCACAGATGGGTGCCTCTCTTCAGGCTAAAAGCCATTGGAAAAAAATCACTATTCCTTCTTTCAAGTGTTGTCTACTTTCCATAAATTAACTGCTTTTGTTCGTGTTTTTCTAGTATCTTTAGAACCCAGGTCATTTGTTTTAAGATGTTCTTTGTAGATGAAACCCAAAGATATTAATTAATTTCCAGCGCTATTTTAGCTATAACCCACAAATATGGGCATGTTGTATTCTTATCATTCACTTTAGATCACTTGATGTTGTCCCACACGACTGAGGCTGTTTTTTCAGTGCTTTAAAAATTTATCAAAAGACTGAAATAACCAATCTAATTGGTTAATTTCAGATGCTCTTTCTTCACATTCCCTGACCCTTCTGTTATTGCCATCCAGTGAATTTTATTTTAGATATTATACTTTCCAGTTCTAGAATGTTCATTTAAATTCCATTTCTTTATAGGTATTCCCTCATGATGAACATAAGATGAACTTTTAAAAGATCTGAACATGTTTATAACATAACATATTTATAATAGCTACTTTTAGGCTCTCTGCTTATTCCAGTATGTGGGTCTATGGGTCATTTGGGGATCTGTTGACTTTTTCTCTTCATCATGGCTCTCTTCTTTTAAGGATCTCAACCCTCAATTTCCAGCCACCTTAGCAGGCCACATTCTGTCCTCTAATCCGTCAAGCAATTAAGACTGGTTTTCTGTTTGTGTTCTAGTTACATTGTGCACTTTGAGGCAACGCTGTCGGCACAAATTATGCAAATCAAGATCACACCCAGTTTGGGCCCCCTTTAAGGACTGACTTCTCTTTTAGTCGTTCTACAGAGCCTTCATATCATTGTTTTTTTATGTTTTGTCCAGAGTTTATAATTGTTATGTGCAGGAAGGCTGGTCTGATAAGATACTTCACCATTATTGGAATCTCCTAAAATTTTCATTTTCAGAGCTACAGTAAATTGAAAGAAAATTTTTACTGAAGTTATTAAATACATTGGTATTCAGATACATCACCATTTGTTGTCACTCTGTCTAAAACAGATCCACTTTACTGAGGATATTTATACCCTTCTCACAGGTGACAGGAGTATGACAAAAATATGTGGTTTTATTTTGTTCTAGAGAGAGAGCTGGGGAGAGGGGTAGAGGGAGAGAGAGAATCTTAAGCAGGCTCCACACTCAGCGTGGAGCCCAATGCGGGGCTCAATCCTACTTGGGATCATGACTTGAGCCAGAATCAATAGACCCTCAACCGGCTGAGCCGCCTAGGCACCCCTATGGTTTTATTTTTAATTAAAGATATTTAGAATGTTTTATCATGCCTGTATTAAAGGTGACTACTCCATATTTTATATGTTCAGGTTACTGACTTGTGATATTTGATATTTTCTTTAATTTTCTCAATTTAGAGGAGTTTGGTGCTTTGGAAAGTGTGAAAGCTGCTAGTGAACTCTATTCTCCTCTATCAGGAGAAGTAACTGAAATTAATGAAGCTCTTGCAGAAAATCCAGGACTTGTCAACAAATCTTGTTATGAAGATGGTAAGTTGTTGCTAGAACTTTTTCAAAGGATTATTGCTACAGTTAACATTTAACCTAGATTTATAAAGAAGCTTCAGCTGATTTTAACTTCATCTTTTTGCACTTTTTGATAGTAAATAGGGATGTTTTGCTTTAAAAAAGGGAAAGACAGATTAGCTCAGTATTGAAGCTTATGTTTAAGATCGCTGTCATTGAAAACACTGCCTTAGTTTAGAGTTCTTGGTGTCACTGTTGGGACTCTTTATTTTCTTCTTCAGACACGAAGTACCCAGTCACCCTGTGTGTGTGGGTGGCGGCAGAGGAACACCCACTGTGCCAGGTGCCAGTTTTCTCATACGTTCATCTTCCCAATAACCTGGGGAAGTATGGGGGGCAGCAATTTTCTCCATTTTGTACGTGAATTGAGGCTCCAAAGGTTTTATCTGTTAAGGTCGCACAGCTAATAAATGGCAAAACCAGGATTAGCTTGCAGTTCTCTGTTGCCTGTCACCTGCTCCCTCTAACTCAACTACTGCTTGCTGCTGCCATTCACCTCAGCAGTTACAGCGTTTCTTCTCTGAGAGAAAGCTGTCCCTGGTCTGCGTATCTGGATCCCTCAATGTTAGTTGTTGATGGTTATGACAACTTAAAGTTTTTGCTTTTTGCTTTTCATTTAAAAAATGTTAATTCCGGTACTGTTAATATATCGTGTTACATATTACTTTCACGTGTACAATATAGCGATTCAGCAATTCTATACATTAGTCAGTGCTCATCATGATAAATGTACTCCTTAATGCCCGGCTCCTAGTTCACCCATTCCCCCACCTACCTCCCCTCTGCTAACCATCAGTTCTCTATAGTTAAGAGGCTGTTTCTTGGTTTGCCTCTGTGTTTTTCCTTTGTTTGGTTGGTTTTTTTCTTAAATTCCATGCTAATGAAGTCATACGGTATTTGTCTTTCTCTGACTTATTTCAGTTAGCATTATACTCTCTATCTCCATCCATGTTGTTGCAAGTGGCAATATTTTTTTTTTTTTTTTTTTTTTTACAGCTGAGTAATAATCCATTGTATATATACCACAATTTTGTCCGTTCATCTATCAGTGGACACTTGGGCTGCCTCCATAATTGGCTATTGTAAATAATGCCGCAGGAAACCTAGGGGAGTGCATGTATGCTTTCAAATTCGTGTTTTTGTATTTGGATAAATACCCAGTACTGTGATTACTGAATCATAGGGTAGTTCTGTTTTTAATTTTTTGAGGAACCTCCATAGTGTATTCCACAGTGGCTGCATGAGTTCGCATTCCCACCAGCAGTGCATGAGGGTTTCTTTTTCTCCATATCCTTGCCAACACTTGCTGTTCCTTGTGTTTTTGATTTTGTGTTTTTGATTTTAGCCGTTCTGACAGGTGTGAAGTTGAGTCCTTAATCCATTATGGTGGAAACTATTCCAGCTTTAATTCTTTTCAGTTGTGATATGCAAAGATATTAACTGAATTGTTAAGGCTAAAATATAACTCTCCTTGAACAAATAATGAGTGATTTATGTCAAGAATACTAAATTTTGAGGCACTCAGAAATTTTTACATTTTGAACACATTTGACTTTGACACTTTAAAAAGATAGTTTGGAATATGATAACTGTTTTTTGGTTGCAGGTTGGCTGATCAAGATAACACTCAGTAATCCTTCAGAACTGGATGAATTGATGAGTGAAGAAGCATATGAGAAATACATAAAATCTATTGAGGAGTAAAAATGGAACCCCTAAATAAACTAGTATGAAACAACTTAATCTAGCATAGTTGTCTTAAATTAATGGTGCACAGAGGATTTAAAATGGCAACTTTTAGCAATACCAGTGCAAAAAGAAACTACTTGCAACAATGTTAATGAAAGAAAACACCCCTTAACTTTCTAACGATTGCCTATAAACACAGTATGTATATTTTTTTGCAACACCCGATGATTTTTAGGCTAGGCTGCAGTTATACTATTCAGAATCCTGAAATCAGCTGTGGTTAGAAATTAGTTATAAAAACTATGTAATTCCAGGATAACAATGTCATCTTAAACCTTTGGGAATTTTCACTTGCTTACATCTATACCTGGATTGGGGTCAAAATACTTAAATGATCTGTCCATTGGAAATAAGTGGCAGTGGAGAAAGGTCTGTTAGCTGTATAGTGTCAGATAAAGAACAATATTATCTTAATTTTGTAATATACTGTGCTTGCTGGTGCTATTTTTATATGGTGAAGCAACAGCCTTGCAGGAAGATAGTTTAATAAAACATTCAACTTCATTAATCACGTATTTTGTTTTGTTGTTACTATTTCATTTAGTGACTCTGCTAATATTTGTGAAAATGCTAATTTTAACTTATGGAAAGTTATTTAAGGAATTTATTATTTATTTTTATATGTATCTTTTTTTTTTTAAGCTTATTTATGTATTTTGAGAAAGTGTGTGAGTGTGCATGTAAGCAGGGGAGGGTCAGAGAGAGGGGGACAGAGAATGCTGGCAGGCTCTGTCCTGTCAGCACAGAGCCCAACATGGGGCTGGAACCCACAAACTGAGAGATCAAGATGCTTAACTGAGCTACCCAGGTGCCCCTTGTAAAGGAAATATAGGGGCATCTGGGTGGCTCATTCTGTTGGGTGTCCAGTTTCAGCTCAGAGCGTGATCCCACTGTTTGTGAGTTGGAGTCTCACATTAGGCTTTGTGCTGACAGCACAGACCTGGCTTGGGATTCTCTCTCTCTGTCCTTCTTGTGCCCTCTTTTTTTCTCAAAATAAGTAAATACACTTAAACACTAAACAAATAAAAAATAAAAGGCAATTTAAGCCATAACAATGAAGAGTTCCAGGAAAATGTTTTCTTTTAGTCACAAATAAAACAGACCTAATTGCCTGATAGTATTAAGTACCATTTTTTGGTTATCTTTAACATAATCAAAAGGAAAGCACTGACTTATTTTGTTTTTATCCTGCTAAGTTAGAAGAGAGAAAAGGAAAACAAGGAAAGGTAAAAGTTTGATCAACATAGCACACAGCATCCTTAAGTAAGTAAACCACATTCAGGTTTCCATTTCAAGTAATGGGAACAGCAGTAGACATAGTGAAACTTTATGAGCTCCGACACTGACTTACTGAATATTCTTTGCAGCTTAAACAAGTTTACAGTGCCCAGTGATAATTTTAGGTTGCCAATATAAGTACACGCAGCGAGAGCAAACACCTCTATCATTTTTCCCAGTTGGTGCAGGAAAAGGGAGGTATTCAAATACGACCACCTTCTGACGGTGAATAAACAGCAAAGGTGAAAACCTAAAGGAAATAGGTAAATCTTCCCTGCTCCTCAGTAGAAAGAAACCATCCTTTAATGGCCATGGCACTGCTGAGCTGTATCTCTGCACCTTTATCAAGAAAGTACCCAAAGTATCTTGGATGACTGTCTCCCTGTATGTATAATTGTTAGTTTTTAATTATTAAAAATTAATTTGAGGGGCGCCTGGGTGGCGCAGTCGGTTAAGCGTCCGACTTCAGCCAGGTCACGATCTCGCGGTCCGTGAGTTCGAGCCCCGCGTCAGGCTCTGGGCTGATGGCTCGGAGCCTGGAGCCTGTTTCCGATTCTGTGTCTCCCTCTCTCTCTGCCCCTCCCCCGTTCATGCTCTGTCTCTCTCTGTCCCAAAAATAAATAAAAAACGTTGAAAAAAAAAAAAATTAAAAAAAAAAAAATTAATTTGACTCTCTGCTTAGGAAATAAAAAGGAATGAGTAAATGAGTAATAATTACATAGATTTACTCTTTTGTTTTGAAGATATTCTCATACATTACCTGTGATGATCAAAATAACAGCCAGAGCTAAGAAGGACAGACCCGTAACTACCACCATTTCACAAAAAAAGGTGGTTGGAGAGGATAAGACACATAAAGAGCTGGGAAGTCATTTAAGATTTTCACATTTTCGGGTTCATTCTTCAGTTCTTTAGTTCATGTTACTACAAAGATACTTAAATTGGAATCGGGGTGGTGAGGAGGGAAGATCGATGAGCTAAATGAGGGGAGAAGCAAGGAAAAATGGCAGTCCTAGAGTGAAAGTACATCAGTGACTGTAATCTCAAAGAGATGGGCAGTTTATTCTCTCTCCTGTCCTTTTCCAAAGACACACACTTGCCTTATTAGGCTCACTCTGAGTTTTCTCAAAGAGCAGAACATTATGGCAACTTACTCTTGCCATTTAGAATACAGAACCATTTCGACCCTGGTTTCTAGTACAATGCTGCCAGAAATAACAGGCATCGAATGGCCCTCCATAGAGTAAACCAACAGAATTTAACTTCTCTGATCTCCTATTCCTTTTGAATGGTTTTGGTCTTAATAGGGCAGTTTAATAAAAAGTTTTGAATAATGCTTGCTGATAATTAAAACTCAAGAAATGGAACAGGTTACCCAAGAAGTATTAAAATTTTTTTTTTATCACCTCAAAAATTTTATTATCGCCTCTCAGAGTTTAAAGAAGTTGAAGTGTTAAGTTTTAAGAAAGAAACTGCTAGAGGGCTCTCTGTATAGGTGTGCCAGTATGAAAATTAGGCAGGTATTTCAGATAAGCTCTCAGCAAATCAGAATTCCTGAATTTTTCTGGATTTCTCCAATTTTTCTGGGGCTAAAATACCAGCACTGTTCACCTTCAGTTTTAAAAATTATGCTAATTGTAACTGTCTTCATTACTGCTTAGCAATCACTGTATTGTTTCAGACCCAGTCACACATCTGCCTTCCTCAGAGGGCCCTCACTTTACACCCAGATTAAATTTTCTTCCCTGCAAATGGCTTTACTACTCACCACCTACCCCCATCAGTGTTTTCCCTTTCTCTGTTTTTTTCCCTTTTAAATGGACTATTTTTCAGAGCAGATTTAGGTTCGCAGCAAAATTAAATAGAAAATACAATTTTCAAAGATGTCCTGCCTCCATCTTTCTGTTTTTGAAACCTTCCTTTGCTGACCCTGGGATCTTACTCTACTAGAGTTTGTGATATCTTGATTCAGTCTATATTGGCTTTTTGTAAGCATGACTAGCTAAACACACTTTTTCCTTAATGTCTCTACTGAGTCACCCTATCAGGTTTTTACCTGCTTAACTTCAACAGTGATTACTGCTAGCCTATTTCAAATGGGGGTGCAGGCACTGTTCTGAAGGAAATCGGTTACCAGATCTTCCAACTTCCACGTGTTTATGAGAATGTGCTTACAGTCAAGTTTAATTAAGAGTGGGGCACCTGGGCGGCTCAGTCATTGGGCATCTGACTCCGACTCAGGTCATGATCTCATGGTTCATGAGTTTGAGCCCTGCATCAGGTTCTGTGCTGACAGCTCAGAGCCTGGAGCCTGCTTCGGATGCTGTGTCCCTCTCTAGCTCTGCCCCTCCCTTGCTCATGCTCTTTTCTTTCTCTCTCTCTCTCTCTCTCTCTCAAGAATAAATAAAACGTTAAAAATTAAAAAAAGTCATTTAGTAAAATACTTAGTTTAAATGTTTGGTATACTTCCCAGAAACAGAAAGTAGCTTTAATGATGGGGTAACAAATCCTTCTGCTAGTCAGGTGATTTCAAATTTTGTTCAAAAGAAGTGAAGACCTAACCAAACTGTCAGCTGATCATTATGTGTTTTTTGTTGGTGAATAATTATGTGATTTCTGTGTGTAAAGGAGTTAAAAAAAACTTTGGGGGAAAATGCTATAACAAAACCTCTTTCATATGCCTCTTCAAATGAACAAGGTATCTCAGGTTACATATATTTAAAAAGGGGGGGGGTGGGCACTTGGGTGGCTCAGTCGGTTGAGCGCCCAACTTCAGCTCAGGTCATGGTCTCATGGTTTATGGGTTCGAGCCCCAGGTCGGACTCAGTGCTGACAGCTCAGAGCCTGGAGCTTCCTTTGGATTCTGTGTCTCCATCTCTCTCTGCCTCTCCTCCTGTGCAGTTCTGCCTCTCTCTCTCAAAAATAAACATTAAAAAATTAAATAAAATTGGGGATGAATCTCATTCTAGCAGTATGTGATATTTATGCACAGATACATGAATTGGGGCTAGGGGAGGAACAGCCCCACCCATTTCATTCTGATACACTTCCAGTAATGTTTAGTATTTAACAACACGTAATACATTCCTACTGTCTGTCAGATGAGTAGGAATGGAGAGAATTCTCAATCCGGAAAAACAAGGAACTGTTTCAGCCTTATGGTCTTATGAAAAAATTTAAGTTTGATTTTCAAATTATTCTTTTATTGAACAGGAAAATGACAAGACTACTTACTCAATAAATCTTTGACCATAAATGTCAGAATAAAGTTCTGTGTAGTAAGAATAAAAATACAAATATGAATAAATAGAAAAAGGAAGAATTTACATCTTTTAATTTGTTTATATTTTTTTAAGTATTGGTGGGTATCAAACTCATTAAATTTACATTTCTTTCAATACTTTTCAAAAAGTGGTGTAACTTTTTAATGTTTATTTTTGACAGCGAGCATGAGCGGGGGAGGGGGAGAGAGAGAATGACAGGATCCAAGCAAACGCCACACCCCACACCGTCAAGTGCAGAGCCTGATGCGGGGCTCAAACTCACCAACTGTGATACCATTACCTGAGCCACCCAGGTGCCTCTGAAGTTACGCAGTTCTGTACAATTGTTTTAGGCATACCATTTACTTCCAGGTTGTGATATACAACAAGATCCAAATATGAATATTGTAGGTAAAGAAATGATACCCAAAAAAGTCATATCTAGAAAAGTATTTGTAACATCCTAGAGCAATGTTACACAAGTCTTTCCATAGGCTCCGTAGACTTTCTAATACGGTATGTTCGGTGCAAAAGCAGTAATACAAAGCCATCTCTCCAAATGCCTCTTAATCACAGTGCTGTGAAAGACATTCTAATGCATTTATACAAGACAAACATTCACACTTGAAAAAACTAGAAAGCAGACAAACTTTGGAATCAGACTTGAGCTGAGTCCAGGCACAGGTTCCCAGCCTTGGCTGCGCCTTGAGGTGCCCAAAAGTAACAGGACCAAAGGGAGAGGAGGAGGGGGTGGCTAGCCTTCCACTGTTCCAGTTCCTCATCTGACTTCGGGATGTGAGCACGGCCATTTCCCTTCGTTCGTTTACAAGATGCCCATGCCCGCCTCACAGCGCTGTACCGCGACAAGTTCAACGGGTGCTACCCTCGTGCCGCCGGTGGATTCAAACTAGCACGTACCCCGTTGAGCAACTGGGGGCCAGAAAGTTAAGGATGAGGAGATTCCACTAGAAACTTGGCCCGCATCACCCTCCCGCAGTCGTTCTCCTGGAGAAGGGGCGGTCTGGGGACAGCTAGCAAAGCCGGGAACTTAAAGAGTGGCGGCCACGGATGCCGCTGAGCAACCGACAACGCGCAGGGCAGCCCCCGCCTCCCCCCAGCACCATCCCGCCCAGGCCAGCAGTGCGCGCCTGTGAGTGGAGGCCGGTCCTCGTTACTAACTCCAGCGTCCGGCGGGCATGAAGCCGCTGCGTCTACTTCCCTGACTCGCGCTCGGGCTCACACCTTACCTCAAACGCCGCCTCGGGCGCCCACCTCGGGCCAGGGATCCTCTCTCCAGTGGAAGGTGCGCAGCCGCGCAGAGCCTGCCGGGAGCACGTGCCCAGGGCCGTCCGCCAACAGCGCCTCCCGCGCTCAGCTTTGTTACGCCAGCGGGCTTGGCGTCACTTCCGCCGCGGGCCCCGCCCACCGCCCCGCTCCGCCCCCAGCGCGTCCGTAACCCGGGGCAACTGTCGCCCTCGCCCGCTGCGGGGGTACTTGGTTGTCCCGGAGCCTTCCATCCTGTGGGCCCCACAGAAGGGTGTGAACGGCCGCGGCCGCTTCCCCGCCTCCCGGCCAAGGCCCCGGACCACTGCACGGGCGGCAGAGCGAGAGGCCCTGCCCAGTTCGAAAGGAAGCTGCGCACCGAGGCCGGGAGGCAAAAGTGGGAGGTAGTGTGGGCCGGGGGAGGGGCTGGAATAAGAGTGGGAGGGGCCTAGGGGGGCGGTGAGTATGTGGGTGGGGCGGTGGGAGGAGCCGCAGAGAGGGCGGAGCCCTGTGGGGAAGAGGCAAAGGGAGGAAGGGGAGGAGCTCGTGGGCAAGGGGGGACGTTTTGCTGGAGAGGACAACTCTTGAAAGAAGAGTAGGCATCTTTTGTGACACGGTAGGAGCTGCTGGATGCTGGAGGAAGAGAAGGAGCTACCTAAGGAACAAAGAAGGATCTTGGAAGAAGGGAAGGAGACTGGGGGAAGGGGAGGGGCTAGTCTAGTAAAGAGAAGAGTCCGCTGTGAAACGCCTAGGCTTTAGGAGCAACAGGTGGATTGGGTGTATTTGATGACTTGTGCTTTCGTGTAGACTTGTAAACTGGGTGATACCCAGAAGACAGGCGTTGCTTTACTCTTTTATCCCCGGAGTTAGGCATCTAATAGGCACTGAATGAGTGAATGGGTGGAAAGAGCGGAAAGCTGGGAGACTGGGACTGCAGTAAAAAAGGTCTGATCTGGAGGGATGATTCCTCTAGGAATCATTCTATGCATCATCAAAGCTGCTATGCTCTGTGGACGCATAATAAGTATAAGGCACAGATAATTAACATGGAGAGATAAGATTTATACTCTTGAAAACGTGAACAAATTGTGCGATTGGTGCATGTGCTTCGCTTTGAGGCAAAGATTCAACTCCCCGCCAAGTTGTGTTCTAAAACTGTAAATTAGATTGAAGTCTTCAAATCATTTTCCTTCAGAAACTTTATTACCAGGGATCAGCATGCCCAAGCCAATCTTCAAGACGTATTGAACCACTTCATATGCCTGAAGCTTAGCTCTGTATTAAGAAACTTCACTTCTACCATGCCCCACAGTGTTTCTATTCATTGATTTCTTCTTTCGATACATTGTTAAGGACCCACAGAACATCCATTCAGAATTCCAGCTGAGGCTGCCAGGAAACCATCTTTCTCTCCTGGCTGAAATTCTGACATAGATTGAAAATTCCTTTAAACCTGAAACTTCCAGAGAGATGGAGGTGGGCGTAGAGCATGGTGTAGAGCCAAGGTGGTGGCAAGGAGTTTTGAGGGATTATAGCTTGCTTTTGACTTAAACCCCTGGCCAGGGCTTTTCACCTCCTCTCCTGGCCGGTCAACATTCCCCTCACCGTTAATTGCCTGGGAATGTGTCAGCCAGGTGTAGGAATCTAGAGTAAGGATTTGGAATCTTTTTATATAAGCCATGGCAAATAGGTGGCGCACATGCTACCTCTCTTTATTCCCTGGCTGACATCGTTAATCAACCACAGACCCCTTTCCTCCAGTGTCCAAGTCTTAACATCCTTCTCAACACAACCTTCCAGTTGTATTGGAACTGTTTGGAACTGACAATCATCCCTAACATAGACAATAAATTTTTTAAAAATTAATGTTTATTTTTGAGAGAGACAGGGTGAGCAGGGGAGAGGAAGAGAGAGAGGGAGACACAGAATCCAAAGCAGGTTCCAGGCTCTGAGCTGTTGGCACAGAGCCTGACTTGGGACTCACACTCATGGACTGCCAGATCATGACCTGAGCCGAAGTCAGGCATTTAACCAACCGAGCCACCCAGGCACTCCTAAATATTTTAAAAATAAATAGACATCAATGTAAATGTAAATTCCTCTAACGCCTGGTAAAATTCCTTTTTTTAAGAAATGGGTGCACCTGGGTGGCTCAGTCGGTGAAGTGTCCAAGTCTTGATTTTGGCTCAGGTCATGATCTCACAGACATGAGATCGAACCCTGCATTGGGCTCCAGCCTCAGCATGGAGCCTGTTTGGGATTCTCTCTCTCCCACTCCCTCTGCCTCTCATCTGCCACCCCTCGTCACGCTCATGCACGGGCTCTCCCTCTCTCTCAAAAATAAATAACCTAAAAGAAAAAAGATTGCCTAAATTGATAGATCAAGAATGCTGTAGATGAGATTTATACATGTAGGCCAGATAATTGTATAGCGAGGTGAATTTACAGCTGGTTGGTACTTAATAAACGTCCAAGTACAAGGCATATCCACATGGCATTGTCCTTTACCTTCTCCTCACCAGCATTTTATCAGTGACTTAAATAAAGAGGACGTATGCCCCTCAAATTAATAGAGTGTTAAAGTGGAAAGGAATGGCCAAACTGTGAGGTGTCACAGTCAGATTCACTGTTATCTAAGCAGGTTGGATTGGTGGTCCAACATGGAGAAAATTTTAGAAGGATCAGATCCATTTAGAGGTCTATATCTAGCAAAAAAAAAAAAAAAAAAAAAGAAAACAATTCAAAAAGAAAATTAACGGCATGTATGTGGAGTGAAGAAGACAGGGATTATTAACAATTCATGTGGGGAAAAAATGTAGAAGTTATAGTTGACCCCAAGCTCAGTGTTAATCAAGATTGTGATATAGCTTAAAAAAAAATGCAGCAATCTTTGTTCAATTAGTAGGTGTAGATTTTAGAGCAAAGAGAGTCAGATTTCAAACTAGACATTTCTCACCAGACCACATTTGAAATATTTTTCAAATACTCATTTGAAAGGTACTATATTTCCTCATTTCCCGGTACTATATTTTAAAGACATTGACAGGCAATTGGGCGTTCTTAAGATGAGGAAATTTGAGGTTCCCATCTGAAGAAATAATAGCTGTCTTCAGTTATTTTCAGGATTATCAGATGTTGCTTTTGGGAGCAACACCAGGAACTGAGAGGCATAATTTTCAGGCTTGCAGATGTCTTGTTTTGAGAACATTCTAATCTTTAGAGCTACCAGTGGAATGAAAAAAGATGCTTTTAAAGTAATGAGCTCTCAGTTATAGGAATGTAAAGCTCCATGGAAGTGAGGAAAGTGGAATAGCATGACCTATTGATTTACCTAACATCTGTAAACTAGCCATAATTTTACTCTGAGAAAATATGACTATTACAGCCATGCAAATCTTTACATTTCAACATCAAAGTAAGAGTGCATACAATTTGTAAGAAATCACATATCCACTCTTTTAGCTGATCTTTAATTGCTTCTTGTACGTTTCTTTTCTTTTAAAAAATTTTTTTAATGTGTATTTATTTTTGAGAGAGAGAGAGAGAGAGAGAGAGAGAGAGTGTGAGAGGAGGAGGGGCAGAGAGAGAGGGAGACACAGAATCCGAAGCAAGCTCCAAGCTCTGAGCTGTCATCACAGAGCCCAATGCAGGGCTCGAACTCACAAACCATGAGATCATGACGTGAGCCGAAGTTGGACGCTTAACCAACTGAGCCACCCAGGCACCCTGCTTCTTGTACATTTCTATTTGTTATCTCTTACATGAGCTGGAAGACAGGAATGGGCAATACAACTTGAAGGCACGATTATTGGAGAAAAATTTAACACTAAGACTGTTCTCTCCACTGACTTTTTTTTTTTTTTCTAATTAGAAAAGACCACCAACATTCTGTTTTAGTAGTGGGGCATCCTGACCCAGCTTGAACATCCGTGTCTCAGAGGAGCATCGCAAGCTGGTATGCAGTAATCTGACCATTTGACTAAGGATACTGTGGTTACTGACTTCAAGATGATTCTTCACTTTTGGTCACAAGGAGCCAATATTGTTCCCATGATCCTCCATGAAAGGGGTCACGTACTCACAAAATGCGGTATTTATAACAAACATGTAAAGTGCTTACAACAACGCCTGGCGCGTAAAAAGAGCTATGTAACAGCTTATTTTTATTATTTAATATTACCATCACCTGGGTTTCTTTTGGCACTTTGGAATATGATGTGACTGGCACTTCTGGTACCCTCACTGGGTCCGACTTCCACTGACTCCAGAACAGGGCCTTCCCCGATACCGCCTCTTTGGCCCCCGCTGTTCCTTTGTCTCGATATAGACATACGTGGAGATAATCTTGTCCTCCTCTCAGATTTCACAGTTCCTCATGACCTCCAACAAATAGTCGGAGGAGCTGGAGATGGTTAACCTGAGAGAGAGAAGAGCACGTGCAGCCTTTTCACAGGGCTGTTGGAAAGCTGAGGCATCGGGCAGCCTTCGGATCGATGACTCTTCAGCCTTTTGTAGCCACAGACGGCTTTGTGACACTGATGCAGGCCCCTTCCTGGAAGAGTGCTTGAGCATCTTCAGAGGTGTCCTAGACCTCGTGAAGCCCACCCATGGCCGGGAAGGCTTTCCCTCACAGAGCCGTGCTCTGGAGCACAAAATGAGGACGCCAAGTGGAGGATATTGAGGGGGCAGGGAAACCAGTGCTGGTTCCATATAAGGAAGATCTTCCTCAGAGCCCTGCTGCGTTGTACGTCGCCCAGGGTGGTTTTTACGATAGTGATGGCCAGACTTGGCCCAGACCAATTAGAATCAGGATCTCTGTGGGCAGGATGTGGGCCTGATGATTCCAAGGTGCTGCCAACTTTGAGAACCAGTAAATTAGAGCTCTTTGCCATTGAACAGACTTTCTAAGTAGTGAGTACCTTGCCAGCAGAGATACTTCAAGCACAGAACTTTTTTTTCTTATTGATTTGAACATTCTAACGATACTTAATGTCTCCTGAACAATATCTCTTTTCTCTATTAACCTCACGCGTACAGTTATCGTTTAAATACGTGGCTTTGCTTTGGAATCTGCTTTTTTCCTTCCGAACTGCATACTTGTTAAGTCCTTTGGGTTGTGAGGCATAAATGTATTTGTAATTCAGAAGAGAACAGGACTGAGTCCGAAGCTTCTTTGGCCTGAGCCGTGCTGAAGTGGAATTTTACAAGATGAAAGGACCGGGCCGGTTTGCACAGTCTGGCCCTTAATCATGCTTCTGTTTCTAAAGAGCATAGCACCCCTGGTTTTCAGTCACTTCTTTTTCCCTTTTTTTCTCCCCCTTCAGACTTCATTCATTTCCTCTGATGTCTCACTGGAAAAGATTAGGATGTCCAAAGATATCTGACCTTCCGTAGGTAAATGGAACTTTATTAGCATCAAAATGCCACTTTAAGTCTATATGAAAAAGCCAAAATGGTAATTAAACAGATATCGTTATACGGAGTTACCTCAACAGAAAATGTTACAAGTGGGCTTCTGGCGGGGATGGCGTCAGGGTGAGAGAAAGCAACGTGTGTCATCCCAGTGGCCTCTGTGTCATTATAAGCAAGGAAAGCTCAAGAAGGCGCTGGCTGTCCCTCAGCATTCAGCTGGACCATTGGAGGTCCCCAGGCTCTGAGTTTCATCTCTGCCGCTTGCGGGGTCCCCAGGAGGAGCATCTGTCTGTAGGAAGGTAGTATGAGCACACCCATCTTCTAGATGAGCAAACAGACCCAGAAAGGTAATTGGCCCAAGGTCGTGCAGCTAGCAATAAGATTGGAACCCTGGCTGTTTGGCAACCAGATCTGTGCTCCTGATCAGGATGATGACTTTCCTAACTCTTTGACTGGATTATCAATGCCAAGTTCCGTTTTTCAACCTGAGAAAACATCAGTTAAGGATAGACAGCATCACCCTCAGCATCACTGCCGCCACTGCCGTCACCACCACGCGGGGTACTAGTGTGCACGGGGGCTGCCATGACATGGCATCACCACAGACCGAGCAGCTTGAATGACAGAAATGCACTGCCTCACAGTCCCGGAAGCCGGAAGTCCAAAATCAAGGTATCGACGGAGTTGGTTCCTTCCGAGGGCCGTGAGGGAAGGATCTGCTCCGGGACCCCCTCCGTGGCTTGCAGTCTTCAACCTGGGCCTCCTCACACGGCCTCCCTCTCTGCATGTCTGTGTCCAGATCACCCTTTTCGTAAGAACACCAATCATCCAGGGTAGATTAGGGTAGATTAGTGAGCAGACTGACTTAGTCTAGACCACATGCTGCCTACCTCTGCCTGGTGTCCAGAGTTGCCGTAAAGGGAAAGAGGAGGCTGGGCTGCACGCGTGCTCAACACATTTCCCATGGTGTTAGCACAGTAGCATCTGGACTGTTTTGAAGTGGAGGGTAGGGGTGCTTGACCCTATATTCCTTGCTCTGCTCTATGCCATGATCCGGGATAGAGACTGAGCTTACATCTCCCTGTCTGCTTTTCCTCGATCCCAACTTTGGTCTTTAATTAAACCCATTAGTCTTTCACATTGGCCATATCTTTTATAATATCGATAGCTGGCAATGGATGCTTTTGTAATATTTCTCCTCGGTCTCTTCGTGAATGTGTCTTGACGTTATTTCGCCCGAGTTGTCGAGTTGATTTTTCAGAAACCAGTATTAAAAACTAAGTTCAGCCCTCATTTCATGCTGCAGGAAGAAGATGTTAAAAACCTTCAGCAACTATCACGGTGATGGATCTCTGTCAGGAAAATGAGGCTGAGTTAGAAAACAGTGAAAACGATGAGACTCAAAGCCCAGAAAAAACGGAATTCACCTATACTTGCCCAGATGAAAGAAGCGAGAAGAATCACGTTTGTTGTCTTCTCAACATCAGCGACATTACGCTTGAACAAGACGAAAAAGCCCGTGACTTTGTCATCAGAACTGGATGGGAAGAAGCCGTGAGTATCTCCTTCACTGAGGTGTCTCACACGCCTGTGTTTGGTGCAGGCCTTTCGCTTTTTTCAAAAATAGTTATTACCCAAAAAATCGATAAATGATCAAGACAGGAAGTTTAGGAATAGAGGTACAATATAAATAATGATAATAGCGGTAACTTTTATTGGGTGTTTGTGGCCAGTTAGTACTGGCCAGCACAGGACTCAGTGCTTTACACACATCAGTTCATTCAACCTGCCCTATGAGGCAGGTATTGGGACAAGGACAGTGAGGCACCCAAAATGTGAAAGGCAGGGCTTGAATCCAGCTCTTCTGGGCTCCAGACCCCAAGCCCTTAACTGCTGGGCTAAGCTCCCCAAGAGACGTGAGATTTCTGTCCTAGTGGTTCCACTCAGAACTCCGTGGGTTTATTCTTAAACTATTCTTAGAATCAATACTAGAATCCTAAATTTAGAACTGTAAGGATGTCACATTGGAAAAGATTAGGATGTCCAAAGATATCTGACCTTCCATAGGTAAACGGAACTTTATTAGCATCAAGTTCAGTGATTCCTAGGTGATGCTTGGCAATGTCCCATAAATACGGATGAGGGGAAGGGGGCGCTACCGGCATCTACTGGGCTGAGGCCAGGTGTGCTGCTCCATATCCTGTAGTGCCCCGGACAGCCCCTGCCACAGGGAATGGCCCGGCTCTGTGTTCGTTCAGGAGTGCCATCACAGAATACCACACACAGGGGAGCTCACGCAACAGACATTTTTTTGTCACAGTTATGGACGGTGGGCATCCAGGATCCGGGTGCCAGCATGGCTGGGTTCTGGGCAGGGAGCCTCTTCCCGGTTTTGTGCTCACATGGCCCTCCTTGGTGGTGCAAGCAGAGAGGGACCCCTTATCGCCTCTTCGTCTCATAAGGGCACTAATCCGATTATGAGGGCCCCACCGTCTTGACTTCATCAGCCCTAGTTACTTCCCAAAGGCCCCACCTCCAAATTCCATCACTTTGGGGACTCGGGCTTCAACATAGGAATTTGGGGAAACACAATCATGCAATCCATAACATGCCCTAAATGTCAGAAGTGCTGAGGTTGAGAGACCCTGATCTAATTATGACTATGGAAATGGAGGCCAAGACACGGCAGAGCAACTCCCCCAGCCCACTTGGCGGTTGATGGAGCCGTGTCTGCAGGACCCTTGTCTTGTGCTCTCTCTGCGGCACCACCCACCCCTGCCTTGCTCCCGCCAGATCAGTCAGTGTTACAGACAGTTCTACCTGAGGATCTGACTTTCCAAGTTTAGAAGGTTCTGTTGCTCAGAGTATGTTTGCCGCTCACGGTCTGTCGAGGATGATCGTGCCACACCGTCTCCTTCCGCTTAACCACCTGCTGCCCTTCTCTCTCTCCGGCCACCCAGCCCTGCCCGGCTCCTTGGGCGGCCTTATCTCAGCAGGTGTGACAGAGACCTGTCCTGCACTGGCTTGTGGCCCTTTGGTACTTCCTGTGCTGGTGCCGGGGGCCTGGCTGCCAGCACATGAATGAGGACGGAGAGCACTCTGCTGGCAGCGATTTATGAGCGGTTCCTGTGTGTAGAACCAAGGGATCTCACAGCATGGGGGGCCTCGGGACTGTTCACTTCTGGCCCAAACCGGCCCAACACAAGGGGCCTTTCCTGTCACTATGTTGGTCTCTCCCTATTGGAGCCCTGGGGGCACCCACACCACTTGGGAGCTCTGTGGGGACTCCGGAGGGAGGCACAGTCACCTTGCAATTGCAGCTTGGCTCTTGATCCTGGCAGAAATCTGGACCTTTGTGCCAACATTTAGGCTACTTGTGACGGCCTACCTGTGAGGATCAAAAGAGCCAGGTGTCATTGACCCCCATCTCTGGACTTGGATCCCCTGTCAGGCCACCTGAACACCCTGTAGATACAAATGCTTTGTACCAGCCTCAGCCCAAGGCTCACATGGGGTGCTTTTTTAAAACCCCCTGCCCAAGTCCATCTTTTGAGTATGGGCTTAGTGTGTTGGGGTGAAGCTCAGGGATCTGGAGTTTACGCAGCAGCTCTGGTGACTTAGGGTCAAGGAGGTGGAGGACATTTGTTGACTCATCAGGCACACCTGTTTAGTAGATGAGACAGAACATCCGTAAACATCCGTAGAAAGATTAAAGTTCCAGATTACTCTGGGATGGTGACCTGAGCCAAAACCAAGAATTGGATGCTTAACTGACTGAGCCACCCAGGTGCCCCATAAATACAAACAGTTCTGATTTGAAGAGCTCTGGCTTTATTTTAATGTGCATCTGAAAAAGTATATAGCCAGCACATCGAGATGCCCACGTATGGTATTTTTGCCTAGTATTTTAGTATTAAACCCTATTGCTAGGGTTTCAGATTAACAAATACTCCTACAAATGCTATTACCAATACTATCACTTAGTATGAGGCTAAAATAGAGTGAAAATTTTTAAAAGGTGGTGAGTCAGTTTTAAGAAAAGTATCAGGTCAAATAGGACGGCCCAAATAGGGATGTGTCCAGAGCTGGGGCAGCTAGATTTGAGCAGCTCGGCCGGGAGTAACATGCTGCTGTATTTGCAGGTACAAGGCTGGGGAAGGACATCTCCAACCGCCTGCATCTGGTCCAGGAAGAAGCTTAAAAAGGCGAGGGTGAGAGAAAGTGCCAGCAGCTGCTTACTCTGTGTCAGTCTCTCCCAAGGGAGTTCTGAGGCCGGGCCTCAGTCGGAGGTGGGGAAGCTGGGGTCCGTGGGTCTGGAGAAGGCTCGAGGCAGCCCCTCCCAGACTCAGGGGACCCGCCAAGGCCCCACAACCGCCTCCAGGGAGATTAGCAAGGTCTGCTTTCCCACTTCCAGTCAGGGAGAGAAAAAAAGTCTGCAAATAAAGGAGTTTATTTGGTGCAAGGAAGACTGGGCCACCCCTGAGGCTATTAGGGGCAAGGGCCCGGGCCAAGGTCCCTCCATCTCAGACTCCTTGACTTCCAGGGCCCTTTTAGTCCTACCTCCCCTGAAGGCTTCACCCCCATACGGCTTGGATGTTCTGGGTAAGAAGAGTAAGAACTTTTTCTTGCAGCCAGAAGAGAAGGTGCTGAGTGTGGAAAAGGATGAGTGTGTGGCTTGTGCGTGTGGACTGAAAAGGGTTGACGGGAAAGGTGAAAAGAGACCTGTTGAGCTGGCCAAGCACCCTAAGGTCAATGACACATTGCCTTTCCCTCCCCGGGCGGCCCCCGCATCCCTGCTGGCGGATCACGAGAGGGGCTGCCTGCACTGGTCCCTCCTGCCTGAGAGACACCTGGTGTGCCCTCCCAATCCCGGCAACGTGCGCTGTCTGGCCACCGTGCAGCTTTTGCAGAAACAGGGGGCGCAAAACTACAAAGCCAAATTCAAAGCCAGGGAGCCAAGACCTGCCGTGAACACCCAAAAGCTCGTTCTCATGGAGGCCAAGCAGGAAAACAGGCCCAAAACGTTGGAGACCAAAGTGTTCCCGAAAACTCTCTTGCCCTCCCTCACAGTGAGCAGAGTTGTTATTCCTGTCTCCACTCACAGACTCCTCTGAGTTGCCACAATAGAATTCCCTGGGAATGACCACTGTTTGAAGTTCATTCATCCTCTCCCTGTCTCTCTCCCGCCCCGTCCCATCCTTCTTTTCTGGCGTACTCTTTCCTCCCACCCTCCCTTCCCGTCCTTTTTTTGGTAGTAGAACCAGGGGAAATTGAACCTCACTGTATGGGTTCTGAGTTATTCTCAAAGCTCCCATATGTATGTGTCACCTGCTTCTGCTGCCTGGCCACTTATAAAACGCAAACAGGTAATGCCATTGTTGCCTCTGCCTGCCTCGTCTCTCTACTCCCCGCTGGAAGCCATGTGGATGGCGGGGACTCTGAAGGGCCGTCCCTCAGTGATGCCCATGTCAGCCCTGAGCCAACTGGCAGGGGCTCTCTCCTCCCCACCCCAATGCCTTAAGCTTAGTGTAAGGGCTTGTTTAGACCACATTATTTCCTGATCTTTTGAACCAAGCAGATATCGATTTGTTGCTTCATTTTCTCTTGCAACAAAGATCTGGAACATTGCTTTAATAGATAACTCCAGCCTATGTCCAAATGAATATCCTTGTGTCCAAGGTGTCCTAACCTTACATCCATGGATATACCATATCCACGACATCCTGCGTGTGCCAGGGTTTCGTATACTTATAGCCTCGTGCTAGTCTCCACGTCTGGAACAGTTTTAGCCACAGGTCTATAAAGTCCATCTTGGGAAGCAGGTTAAGAATAATTTTTTTTTAAATGTTGCTGTGATTATTATTGCCACCCTTCAAGCTTCCTCCAGCCTTACCTTCGTCTAATATTTGGGAACTGTACAACTCCAGACAGACACGGAATAGGGATGTTACTTTCTCCCTTCCCCTGTCCTCCTTTTCCCTCATTTTACCCCAATGCATATTTCCCAAAGTTGTATATAAATTAAGCATTTGTAAATGAGTTATATTTTAAGTGCCAAGTGACCACGCTATGTAGAGAAATGCTCTGAAAAACCATTTTGTAATATGAGTAACCACTTAGCTGCTCTGTAATTACGTAGTTTGCATTTGCTTAAGATAGGTTGTACTTGGAACTCTGGACTTCCTGTCCCCCCACATGATGGGTGGACAGAACATATGACTGTGTTTGTAAACATCTGCTTTGGTCTTTGTAATGTCTCTAGTTTAGGTGTTTTTTTCTTTTTCTGTTTCGTGGTTTTTGCACAACACTGGACATGCAGAAATGGTTGTAGTACAGCGGTCATTAAAAGGTGTATTTTGCCTACAGAGATTGGATGCTTCTTTATACTTTAGAGGCAGTTTGTAGGTCCTGCCCACCCCTTCCCTGAGTGAAGAAACCATCTGGATTCTGCCCCCAGGAAGCCACTCTGGTTTCCCACTGTGTCTGGACCGTGGCGGTGTTGGACCCGATGCTGCGTGAGGGCCCTCCGGCTCTGGCCCCTGCCCACCTAAGTCAGTGGCTCTGCAAACCCCCTCTTTTAAAGAGCAGGATGAGGACTAAGCTCAGTACACGTAAAACAGGCGAGAGTGTCTCGGGAGGGAAGCCTCTACCAGCGCAGGTGAGGGACAGAGCCTCGCCCAGTCAGCCCAGAGGTGTTTACATTTTGAGATCTCGAGGCAGTCTGAAAACACTGATCTAAGTTAAAACAGAATATTTTTTTTCCTAAGAAAAATTCTTTTGCTGAGATAAGGGTTATAAATTCTATAGATTTGGGGGTAAACATAATAATTTAAAATTAAGAGGAGGGCAGGTCTCAACAAAGGAAGGGCCCAAATTCAAAGATTTGTAGTATCCTTCCTTTTAAGCAAATAATTAGTTTGGCCAACAAAATATTGACTAGGAGACTCCTCTGTGAATAGATAGGCACGTTTTGCATTTGGTATCTCTTTAGGTAATTTTTTAATTAACCTGATTAAACTCCTCTGGGACCTTATTTGCATTAGCCTGGGCTTTGCTTGTTTTCTGTGGAGAAAAAATCACTCCAGGTTTCGCCTGTTTCCATTCAGATTAAATCAGGACATCCAGACTGGTCTTTGATGTCCAAGTCTAATGTTTGTTTATTTTTGAGAGAGACAGAGTGTGAGCGGGGAGGGGCAGAGAGAGGGAGATACAGAATCAAAGCAGGCTCCAGCCTCCCAGCTGTCAGCACAGAGCCCAATGCGGGGCTCGAACCCACAAACTGCAAGATCATGACCTGAGCCCAAGTCGGATGCTCAACTGACTGAGCCACCCAGGCGCCCCCATGTCCAAGTCTAGATAAAGGCTAAATGTTTAATAGAATGCAGTCCCGATTAGGGTCCTAGGTCACCAACAAAACTTTCAGGGGGAAGTCCCACCATTTAAGGGAGTTGAGCATGTTAACAGGGGCTCAGTTGGGTTTTGGATCCTCTAGTCTTCTCTAAACCAAGCACAGAGCGGGGCTGTGTTTCATTTCTTGTATTAGTTTGGGATGTGTCATTAACAAGACTTTCCAAACTCCTATTTTTCTCGAAACCTTATAAATCACCGGATGGAACTGTGGCAGCACCTGACCCAGGGCTCCTGCAGGGCCCGAGGTCACCTTCTGGATGAAGCCAGGCTGAGGCCTGGGGGTGCTGCTGAGGGTCTGGGTGAGGCAAGGGAGGGGCTGGAGGGGTGGGAGACCTGGGCAGACAGATGTCCTGACAGAGAGATGAGGGGGGTGGCACTTTTGAAGGGCGAAGGGAAGACTTTAAATCAGAAGGTCTGGCTACATTTGGACGAGTATGCGGGACTTTGGCTACTCAGGGAGACTTACTCTCATTTTTAGCTTTATTCTATTTATCCTTTGTATTATTGTGAAATTTACCCGTACTTCAAGCACCATGTTATGAAACTATTTGAACCCAGAATCACATTGGTTTTCACGCTCCCTCCCTCCAAGTTCAAAAACTTCAGGACCTAGAGAGACCACAGAAGCCCAGCCTATCTCTCGGTGGGTACCCCCAGCTGGCCAAGAAGGCCAAGTTGCGTAACTCGAGGGTTCACATCTGGGACTCTTTGGGGTCCAGTGCTTGTGCCATCTTGGTGCTGCATTTGGGGGGTATTGAGAAGCAAGGTGGGGAATAAACTGAGGGGCTCCTATGGCTGTGACCAAGGGCATATCAGGGCTATCCCTGGTACCACAGGGAACACTCTCCGTCTGCCAGGCTCATGGGACCCTGGTGCCAGGAGACCCTCAGTGCCACGCTCTTGCCGTCCAGACTACTCGGCCCGGAGTTCTATTAGCCACACGATGCAAGAACCCCTTGAATTCACAAGGCACTGTTCTAAGAGTTCTAAGCCCCTTCTGGGTATCCGTCTCTTTATCCTGAGCAAATGCACGGGTGTCAAGGATCATCTTCTCCCACAACCCAAGGAGAAACCAATCGACAGAGTGTGTTCAGTCAGGTCAATTCCCAGGTGTGGAATAGCTGGAGCCCACATAAGGCAGGAAAAAGGCTGGAGAATGCCATTCCTTCCTCTAAGCCGGAAACAATTTCAGACACAGGACGAGGTGAAGATGAAGAGGTAATGTACGTAAAACGCCAACAGAGATACGTGATTTTTCTGAATGTATTGATCAAATCAAATATAAATAAGTGGATCATTTCCCTTTAATGAATGACTGTCCTCTTAAAATTGTAGAGGGGTGCGTGGGTGGCTCAGGTGGTTAAGTGTTCGACTCTCGAGTTTGGCTCAGGTCATGATCTCACAGTTTGTGGGTTCGAGCCCTGCCCTGCATTGGGCTCTGTGCTGACAGCACAGAGCCTGCTTGAGATTCTATCCTCTCTCTCTCAAAATGAATAAACTTAAAAAAAAAAATTAATGCCATTGTTCAGAATTCCTTACTGTATAAGCAATACTCCTAACATCCACTGCTCATGCTAAATCAGTGTGAATATTAAGAGGCTGCCAATACCGTGGATACCAACTCCTTACTAGCCCCCGAAAAAACGTGGCACGTATATGTGAAAATAGTTCTTGTTCCTGATTTAGCTCAACCTACAGACATTTCTTCCCTGTGTATCTTTTAAAATCAAACTATTTCTCTGCTTATGAAAACTTCTACTGTTAACTTGAAAACATACTATAAGCCAGTCATATTTTCAGCACTACAGGACTATTACCAATTTTATTTGTTTTAACGTGCATGTGTTCTGAAGAAAACTAGAAATCAGACATCTAATTTGGGATAAACACCACTAGTTCTGATACTGTTCATGACTCTGTAGGCTTAGTTTCTGTGCCTATTCACCCAACCCTCATGACTGATTTCTGTAATGTAACTTCAGGAAAATGGAATGTCAGAGAGCTACTTATTATGGTAGTTATTTAGAGATCACCAGGAAGGGAAGGATAAAAAGCTGTAAGCAAAAGCAGGAAGAAGATTCCAAGCTTGGAACAAGGTCTTATTGACATTATACCATGCTAATAAGCTCAGGCCTTTATGCAAAATAATAATAATAATAATAATAATAATAAATAAATAAAATAAAAAACCAAAACAAAAAAACCTTGCTCACATTGAAATGACATGTATAGTTTTGAGAATGATAAAATCACGAAGGAGATACATTTTCCTTTCAAAGGTTTTCGTTTTTTCAAATATTTGACCATTTCCCGATAAACTAAAAAAGATATCACTTATTCTGTTTTGTTGTTTCTTTTTTGTAGCATCCTGACCTATAATATTAACCTGCTTTACAATCAAGTATCAAAAGTTAGTGGGAGGGGCCTTGGCAAAGTTTCTCCTATGCAACCATCACTACTTTGTGGACTTAGAACAAAGTTACAAATGTGTATATTTTGTTATTAGTAAGGCAATATAAAACATAGAAGTTTTTTCCTCAAGCTTGTTGAAACAAACGAATGACTATTGGTACTCTTCCAGTTCAAGTACTATAGACAATGCTTTTATTTACTCACATGGTTTGGACATTTGCTCCTTTCAAACGTGCACGTTTTTAAGTGTACTGCAGGCACTTGGGTGTCTCAGTCGGTTAAGGGACTGGCTTGATTACGGCTCAGGTCACGATCTCATGGTTCTTGAGCGTGAGCCCCACGTTGGCCTCTGCGCTGACAGTGTGGAGCCTGCTTGGAATTCCCTCTGCCCCTTCCCTGCTCGCGCTCTCTCAAAATAGTAGTGTTAGTTCAAGAACACTCATAAACTGGGAATCCCCTTCATCTTTAGCCTGCCTCTCCTAATACGTAAGCTAATACATCAGGGTGTCTGTTAACAGTGTTCATACAACGGAAAGACCTCTTTGGATTTAAACGCTGCAAAACAAGGGTATTTAGTTGACTACCTTCTTGGCCATAAGAACATTACACTAGCCAACATCTTGCTGAAGAAACTAGAGGGAAATTCCTGTCATCTGACAGTCTTTTAGATGTTGGGAGTATGAAACCAAAAGACCGATCTGCTTTCCTAGCGACAGATCTGGTGACACTATAACGCACTTCCAATGGGAACACACACACACGTATACTGTGAAATGTAAGGAAACTGAAACTGCATAAACACCTGAGACTTCTTCATCCCTAAATCCCCAAAGGTACAAGTTCCTCCTCCTCTTTCTTTAAAAGCCTTTGGAAGACCAGTGTGAGAAGCACTGCTTTAAATATACCAGATAGTAAATGCTCCTTGGAGTCAATAGTAGATGGCAGGTTTTGGTGAGGTTTGGACTGGAGTTAAGATAAACCATCTAAAACTGAGGCCATAAAGGATTACACGAAAGTATCACCCTGCCACTTGCCACTATTAATAAAACAATTCAACTTCACTAGACTGACATGATTACATTTTCCTCTGATCAAAAGTAGCCTCAAACCTTACTCAGCATCTTTCAGGTAAGTCCACAAATTTTTCTAATTTCATTTCCCCTTTATATCAAGGAATCAGAAACATACTGATCTGGCTTTTCACAAATCAGTGACTAAGCAAAGAACTACTCATGTTGTAACCCTCTCGTTTTTGCTCTTAAGCTAGCATTACATTATTTACAAAGATAAAAGGGACCCCATTCTAAAATGGCCGTGACTTGGGGGCACCCGGCTGGCTCAGTTGCTCGAGCGTCCCACTTCAGCTCAGGTCATGGTCTCGTGGTTTGTGAATTCAAGCCCCACGTCGGGCTTTCTGCTGTCAGCAAAGAGCCCGCTTCGGATCCTCTGTCCCGGCCCCTCCCTCATTTGCATGCTCTCAAAAATAAACATTTAAAAAAAGTAAATAAAACGGTCATGAATTGGCAAATGCATGAATTGGGGGTAATTCCCTTCAAAATTCTCCAACAAATGAAATCCTAAGGTATATAGCTTTTCTCAAATAAAAACTCTACATCATAATAGAAAGTTTGGTAATGGAGTGTCTTTTCATTTTCTACGAGGAAAATTAGTATATTGTCGCTAACAAAGGTAAAACAGTAATGAACATAACTAGGCACAAGCATTTGATCCTGTGACTATCGGAAGCTAAGGGGTCTGTGAAATGTCAAGGCAACAAAATAGGTCACATTATGCGTATGTCAAAGAATTCACAAAAAAAAAAAAAAGGTAGAATTCTCACTTCTCTTTAATCACAGGATTTCATTTTTTACGGATAATCATAGGACAATTCAGGTAACTAAGGTTTGGGAGGGAAACAGTTCTTACTTTACATGAAGATCTACGACATGCTCCAATTTTCTGTAAGTAACTCTACTGGCTGAATTAACAAACATTTCCACACAGACAAAACAAAACAAAACAAAACAAAACAAAACAAAACAAAACAAAACAAAACACATTTTTGTTTAAAGCCAAAGATCACTGCATTTGTATTTACAAAAAGCCATAAACGAACATGCATTTCTCCCTGACTAGGAGAACTTAAATAAATGTTTGAACATTAAGGCAGTGACAGTTCTAAAACATAATGAAATTCTAAGTTAAGGCTTTATGTCTGTTTTGAAACCCATATTCATAGGCCACTGTGACCACAGCAAACTTTTATCTATCAGGTTAGGTTCATCCGTCCTGGATAAGTTATTGATTCACTACCAACTATTCTATGGGACAGGAATTAATACTAATATCATCCATTTAATGAGTTATTAGTCTACTCCTTAGGTTTTATTTTGAGGGTTTAGTCTTCAGCAGCATAAGCATGTGCCACAGAAGGAACTTTTTTTTTTTAAATAAACTTAGAAAACTTAGGGGCTGCACCGATTTTTCCTTGACTGAAAGTTGGCCAACAACCAAGAATTCCTGATTTCCTGAAGAGAGAAAACCTCCAGAGCGTATCTGGCCATGCTCCCAACTAAAAACGTGGATGTTCTTGATTACTGAAGTAGTTGGTCTTCATCTTCTTTGAAGACTGGTATTGCTGTCTAAATAAAGCAACAAAATGTGGAATCCCATAGTGCGGGTGGATCTGTTATGTACTTCTTATCCTCAAGGCACAAATACTACCCTTGCTGGGCCAATGTCTTTCCTTACTCCAGGAAAAGATGAGAGGTGGATGAAGATTCACTTGAGAATAATTGATTGCACTCTTGCCCTATTCAAGCTTACACAAAGTACGGAGATTTAGGGGGGAATGGCCTCTTCGCTCTCCATTATTGTTTTTCTTAACATTTAGACACAACTCAGATCCAGCCTATGGGTCCACTTTGAGAAGGAGCTCTGGAGCGCCCCCCCTTGCCTACTGGGGAGAGCAGCAGGGGTGTTCACAGGGCACACTCCAGGATGAGCTAACTGGGCACGATTCCACAACGCGGCGTTCCCGTGGCTGGGATGACGGACGGTCACTTCGACCAGAAGGATCACTATTTACACTGAGGGCTGGCCACTACTTCTTGAAGCAGTAATTGTTCCGAAACGCGTCTTGTGAGGCAAGTACAGTACACTTACGTTGGGATCACTCCTGGTTCGTGTGGAGGAAGAATAAGCATTGGTTACCCGAAGACGGTCTCAAAAGCTAAAGCTGGCTGTAGTTTTCCTTCGTCTCCAAGTCAGAAAAAAAGGGAGAGGTCAAAGCCGACGAAGCTGCAGGCGGCAGGAGCCCCACGCCACCTAAGCACTCGTGCCCAAATCTGCTGCGTGGCGTCCGAGTTCTTTAGATTTACTCTCAGGAAACAGGAACTTCTCTCCAACACCGTCGGATATTTTAGGTGCAATTTAAGTCAAGCGACTCACATTTCAACTGAAATGTTTTGCAGATTTGAAAAGTCTGTACCCTAGGACCTGGTAAGCTTGGCTTCAGCTAAGTGCTAGATGGGTTTTACAGGTGTGAGACACTCTTGTTCTTTTAAGATGGGACAACTAACTGTGAGAGGGCAAATGGAGGCAACACAGAAACAATCATTTTTAGATCAACATCTTACGCTTTATAATACACTCACATTTATACACAAATTTCATGTTTACAAGTACAAAAGGCAAAGAACCTCCAAGGACCCAAGTAAACGCATCAGGAACTACATTCAACGGCGTTAACACTGTCGTCCTACCCTCCATTCGCTGAACCCGGAAGGAAACTGTAAAGGCCGACCCGCGCACAGACTTCACGTTTAGAAGTTGGAGACCGTGTGTGGTTCTGCACACGTCTGGGTTTCTACAGAGCTGAACTGAGATTCCATTGTGTTCCAGGCCAAATCGGCCAGAAGAAAGTCGTCCATTGCGGTTTGCGTTTCGTTGCTGGTGAAGAACAAACTGCCCAGGGTCTCAAAGCCAGAATTCATGGTCTGTGTTTCTGTGCTGTTCAACTGAACTTTACTCTCTACGGCAGGTATGCTTTTAGCAGCGGACATTCCTTCGGTCTGGGTCTCTGTGTCAGACGAATCCGTACTCATGGAAAAGCTGGAGTGTTTCAGAATACTTCCCAGAGGCAGATGGGGGCTACTGTCTAAGAAGAAGTTTAGGTCTGTCTGTGTCTGCGTGTCAAACATTTCGAGGCCTAAGAAGTTCGAATTTCCCCTACAGCTATAGGACTGGGCAGAGGTGTCCGCAAGGAAGAAGTCAGTTTGGGTCTCTATGTCCAGAGATTCCAAGACTGGCTCAGTGGTCATGGTGTTAAGCTCACTCTCTTCAGTTTGAGTTTGGATATTTGAGGCGGAAAAGAACTCCTCGATATCAAAATCGATTGCGGGATTCTGGGCTGGGCCAGATGGGAGCTGGGTGTCAGGTCCAGTATTCGGGTCAGACAAAAGACTACGATTGTCCAGTGTCTGACCAGGCAGGTTACTTGACAAGATGTTTTCTAAATCACTTAATAAATCCATAGTCTGGGTCTGATTATCCGTCATGTTCTGTGGAGGAAGCATACTGTGCTGTGCGCCGAAGTTTATAATCGGTGCAGATTTCTCAATATCTTGATTTAAAGTCTTAGGGTGGTTCTGAGGTAACAAACCATGAGTGACAGTCCCTGCTACTAGGCTGCTGCTTAAGATATTGTCTGTGGAAACACCGTAGGATGAATGGACGCTCTCAAAAATGTCTCCACACATTACAGCTTGGTCCATCTGGACTCGGCCATCTGTCAGACTCTGCATCCCGCTGGTCTGGGTTTCTCTGGAGATCCCACCTGGCTGGTAACAGGCATCTGCGAACGTGTCAGTCTGAGCGGCTATGGAAGAGGTTACCTTAGAACCGGGTAAGAATGTCTGAGTGTGAACACTAATGGGAAGGGAGACTTGGGAACCAAACGTCAAATCCGTTTGAGAACAGGAAGATACGGAGGAATCAGGGCCGGCCCACTGGGAGGAAGGTATGAAGTGCTGTGTGGCGTAAGACAGGTCCGTCTGCACGTTGATTGAAGAAATGCCATTCTTCTGACATGTGTTTCCTAGTTCTTGTAAAGGATTAGACAGGCTCTTACCCAAGTTCACCTGAACACCTGTACTAACTGGCTCCAGAGCAACAGGATTCACGATTTTTGAAAGAGGGAGACTCTCCTTGAGACAGCCAGCCTCTGAATCTAGGCCGAGGATCAGGGTTCCGACCGACAAGGGCAGTATGTGCACAGCGCCCGGGGCGGAACCCTGATGATCCACGCCCAACACCACGGGCTGGGCCGAGGAGTCGGCTGTAGGCACAAAGACAGGCGTGGGAGAAAACTGCAGAACAGGAAGTTTCACCAGAGCCACTCTGGGCTTGGGTAAAAGCAACTTCTGAGGGCATCTTGGAGGTGTCGTAAGAGTCTGCTTTCCGGCATTAGAGTTGCAAGAGTCTTCAAAAGTAGTGACTAGTTTTATTTCTGAAGTTTCTAGTTCTTGAGTGTCTGGTCTTGGAGCTGGCTGACTGCTCAATGACTCGGTGGTCTTACCGGACAGCTTCTGGCTGTGCAGGCAGTTTTCCATTTTCCTTTTCTTACTAGGTGGGTCCCTGAAAGCAATGACAGAGTGAAAAGAGAAAAATGAGCGTAAGCTGCAGCTGTCTTCAACCCGGGGGCCGTCTCCTCAGCTGCTTACAAACACTGCTCCCCACACCCACGGCAGAGGTCAGACTTCACCGGGTGAAGAGGAGACCTCCCTCCGCGACTCTCTGAGAACTCGGCCTGCTGTGATGGCGGGCAGAGAAACACGTGAGTAGGGAAGGAGAAAGCGCCTCCTTTTTTGGGTATACGTCCAAGTACCAGAACTCAGCTTAGCTTAGCTCTGGAAGCATAAGGAAGCGAACAGATTATATAATGCAACCTTTACTGTTCCTAAAGTAGGAAGCTATTACTCCAAATATAAAGCTGACCTTTAAAATGAGGTACAGTTTTATGGTAAAACTGAACTCAACACTCTAACATCCCTCTGACAGAAATGCTGGAAGTGGGTATTTTTAACCGGGAAGGAATAAGGAAGAACCGGGTTAGGCGGATGCGGATCCTTTCCTAGTCCTGCCGAAAAGCTCTGCTCTCCCGAAAGTTCCCTTCTTCCACATCACGTCTTGTCTCCGTCCTTCCTCCTCTCTGCCCGCGACAGCGGCTCTCCAGAAGCTTCACCTGAAACTCTTCCCACAGCCACTGACTTGCGGACCGGCACTCCTTCCCCTTTACCTGTGCTCTGCAGGGATCTCGTGGCCAGTTCGGTAGATGTGGGACTGCAAGGCGGTCCTGCTGGCATAGGGACAGCCGCACGTGCACTGGAAGGTCTTGCCACAATCCTCGGCGTGCCTTTTCAAGTCCCACTCGGTGCCGTAGGAGTTGCTGCACTTACTACACTTATGCTTCTTTTCGGCGTGCATTTTCATAAAGTGCTGGGGAGAACACAGGGGGGGAGAGTGGGCAACCGCAAGCGCTCAAAGCATTCCAGACGCGACCCGCACGCCCGAATTAGCGCTGACCTCACAGGACAGACCGCAGCCGGTCTGCGCCAGGAGAACGGAGAAGCGGGAAGGCTGCGGTCTGTCACGCGCCCCTTCTCCTAGTCACTCCTGCTCTGGGAAAAGTGGGAGACGGTTTGGCAAAAACTTCCTGGGACCACCGTTTAGGGGTTCCAGACGAGTGTCGCAGGCGGGGGGGGGGGGGGGGTCCGCCACGCGTTCCTCGGGACCCTCCAGCAGACGCTCGGGGAAGGCTCGCAGCCGCCAGGCTCTGCCAGTCCTAAGGCACCTCGGTCCCCACTCGCCGGGCCCCCTCCCTAAGGTGGCTGCTGCTGGAACTCTCTGCCTGACCTCCGCGGCTACGTGCTCCCTCAGGAGACCGTTTCCTACGTGCCTTTGCGCCTCTGGCCTCACAGGCACCCGGGGTCACACGAGACAGCTGGACACACATTTCTCATTTGCTGAGGAAGCAGTCTTCTGGTCTCTCCTCCAAACCCACTCCCGGACATCTTCACCTCCACAACAAGCTATGTCTCCTCCACTCGCGGTACCCCCACTCACGCTTTCCCCTCCAGGGAGACTCTTGGGCAGCCGGCTATTCCCACAAGCAGCTCTCTCCCAGAGTTCTCCAGTTACATTTGGAAAGAGATTGGATTGCACGCTAGGTTTACGTCACCTGTGCCTCATCCTCAGAGAAGTACACTTAAGACAAGTAAAATACCTGTTTTACGAGAGAAAATTGAGAAAATGGTCTGTCAGGGCCTCTGGGGCATCCTTCAATTGGACAACAGTAGAATTTCGGTACGGTTTTCAAATCTTTTCTTATTGTTGGATTTACTATGCCATCCTGCAAAAGAAAAAGTTACTTTGAGCGCTTATTTTCAAAAAAACCCAATAGAACTGGCTGGGAGCAGAAACAAAAAATGACTTTTTCTTGGGGATCTTTTAAGGGTTAATAACGCTCTAAATTGGATCGTGGTGCTTGTGGCACAACCATGTGAATCTACTAAGTAACTAGATTATTCACTTAAAATAAGTACACGGTGAAGAAACTGTAGCTCAATAAATCTGTTAAATTTTTTCCTTAAGTTTATTTATTTTGGGAGAGAACGAGAGAGAATCCCAAGCAGGCTCCGAGCTGTCAGTACTAAGCCTAATGTATAGCTCGATCCCATGAACAGAACCGTGAGATCATGACCTGAGCTGAAATCAAGATTTGGATGCTTAACCTACTGAACCACCCAGCTGCCCCTGTTAAAAATTTTCAAAACAAAAAACTTACGTTGTTTAAAAACCTTCTATCCGTTCCTTTAGAACTCTTCCTTCTAAACTCAAAATCTCTCTCCTTAAAGCCAGGCTCTCTGTTCGTAAGTGTATATTCACAGTTTCTGAGGCTCAAGATTTTGGTATCATCCCTAATTCTTCCCTTCCCTTTCATCCCACCCTCAATTAGTGGGAGCCCCTGAAAAAACCTCCTTTGATTGTGGTCTAGGCCTTCCCGACAGCATCCTGACTTTCTCGGGTCATCACGCTGCCCCCTGAAGTAGCTGAAGCTAGTTGACACAACTTTTTATACAACAGCGTGAACACAGGCACTGTACTATGTGTGAAATTTAATAACCATTTTAATCATCTGTACTATTAGAGCTTTTGTTACTGTGTCAGGCACTGTTCTAAGCACTTTATATACATCATGTCGTCCTAATAATCCTGTTATTAAGTACGTGATTAACTTTTTGGCTGGGAGTTTAAAATAACGGGTGACTTCATTTAAATTGAAGCGTTCTGTCTCGGTGCCCTTGATGAGCCCACATACCGCAGGGGTAAGGTACCCATGACCTCCAGTGTAATTCCCGTCTGGCCCTAAAGGAAGGGGATGGTGGTGGCAGTGGCGGGGGTAGGGGGTAGGGGGTGGGGGGTGGGGGGTGGGGAAGGACCTCTCTATAGGTCACTGGAAACAACAGGACTCACGGGTACAAGAGCACCTGGCTCTGGGGGTCCCAAAGAGATCAGGTCGGGCCACTTGCCGCTAACAAAATCCACAGGCAGAGAGCCAAGTGGTGGAGAAACCAGAAAGGGATTTATTTCAGTGAGGCCAGAACTGGGAAGACAGTGGACTAGTGTCTCAAAGACTGTCTCCAAAGTGCTGAAAATACTTCCAGGTTTATGTAAGGAAAATGTGAGACAAAGGTACGTGCAGGTGGGCAGTGAAGGTCAGGTTGATCACTGTCCTGGGGTCAGTCATGTGGGGGTCTTACTGGTGTGAAGGCGGTCCCTGTTGCTAGGGTCTCCATCTTGGGATGCTATGCCTGCTGGGTCTTGTTCCCCGGGTGAAGAGATAAGCTGGAAAGAAGAACTTAATCACTTAAAAACTACAGACTGAGGTCAAAGTGGACGTGGTCGAAGTCCTCATTCACTTGGGTCTCACATGCTGCTGCAGCACACAGATACTCTGCTTATCTAGTGTTCTGATGAGAAAGGACTCATACTTGTGGAACATGTCCACTTCCTTCTCTCCCATCCACATTTCGGGAGAAGGGAGGAATGAATAACCAGGTGGCTAAGACTCCTCTTTGCCTTCCCAGTGGATCCCAAGAGGAGCATGTTGATCTTGTTGAGTCTGTGTCCACTCATTTAGAGGAGAAAAGAAGTTTTTTTTTTAATTTATCAATAACATAATTTATCTTTCCATATTAAATTCAATTCGTTCTCCATGTCTTCCACACTGGTCCATCCTTTTATAATCCTACTGTACTGTCTAGACATTCATATGCATTTGGGTTAAATGGTCCCTTAAATAGTTTTCCTTTGTTTTCTAATTTGGTAGCAGATTTGATATTCCAAAAACTTGTTTGTATCTATCACCTATAGGTGTGTTATACCTCCAATCTCCAATTACAGACATATCTTTTTCTGTTCCCTTTTCATACACCACCCTACTCAGACTCATATTATTCTCACTTCCAACTGCACTTTCTATGAAGGCCCAATTCGTCCTATATCCCCCTGGCTCCCTTCAGGCAGGATGCAATGGTAGAAAAAGCCATTTGGCATTGAAAGCCCTGTATATCATTTTTACCAGCAATTAGGGGCGTGGCCTTGGACAGGGGATTTAACCTCTCTGAACCAGTTTACTCATTTTTAAGACAGATACTATAGTTAACTCTCAGGATTATCTTGTACTGGATTAGCATAAAGCCTAGGCCAGATCACATTCTCAGTAAATAACATTCCCTTGTTCTGCTTACCACCCAGATCTAGGGACCTATTTCTTGTTTGAATTCCAAGATAGTAACTAACTTAAGCTATCTTAAATACCATCCTTTTCTCCTAGAGTTCCTGTCTCCCTAACTAAATTTCTCTTCTTTTATAGTTTATTTTTTGAGAGACAGCAGGGGAGGGGCAGAGAGGGAGAGAGAGAATCCCAAGCAGGCTCCACAATGTAAATGCAGAGCCCGACTTGGGGCTCGAACTCAACAACTGTGAGATTGTGACTTGAGCAGGGATTAAGAGTCAGACGCTTAACAGACCGCGTGACCCAGGCGCCCTTCCCCAACTAAATTTCTTAAGGGCAGAAACTATTTTGTACACCACCTCCTATTGCCTTAATGCTTAAAGAAGAGAGCAAGTGCATGCTAAATGCAGAGCATTTTTAGAAAGGCAGTCCAGGGTAGGACAGGTTTTCAACCCTGGGGGGGCCTCTGAAAAATCACGAGATTCAAAAAAATATTTCTGCCTGGTTCCAACTCCAGGTATTCTTATATAATTAGTTTGGGGTGCAGATTAGGGATCTATCTACCTATCTAATGTTTTACTTCATTCATTCATTCATTCATTCATTCATTCATTCATTTATGAGAGAGAGACTGTGTGCACGCAAGCGGGGGCAGGGGAGGGGGAGGGAGGAAAAGAGAGAACTTAAGCAGGCTCTGTGAGGAGCATGGGGCCTGATGTGGGGCTCGATCCTACAACCCTGGGATCACGACCTGAGCCGAAATCAAGAGTCAAATGCTCAACCGACTGAGCCACCCAGGCACCCAGGGATCCATATTTGGTTTTTAAATCTTCCCATATGATCCCAAAGTGCAACCTAGCTTAAGAACCTTGGGTGTCGTGGTTAAGCCCACGGGTTCTGGAATATTGACTGCCATGGTTTGAATTCTCTACCTTGTCACTTTCCTGTGACCTTGAGAAAATGAAGGTTTCCTTATCTGTAAAGTAGGCATAATAGGGTTTAGAACAGTGCTTATCACATGATCAATTAGTTATTATTGCTGAGTTATTTGCTGTGGAGAGTTTTGTTCTTCTTTAGGTTTTTGCCAACTTAATGCCAATGACCTAATCTAAACCAGTACTTTACATTAAATATTGTACTTGTGAAAGTATGACTGAAAGGCTCTTTTGTTAGAACACTGGCATCTGGCAGCTTTAATGACAACTGATGTCATCTCTCATCAGCAAACTCATCCTATTCAATTCATCTAGTGTTTTGTTTTGTGTTTTTAACGGCATACTTTCAATGAACTTATATTTTTTCCACCTAGTGTTATCAGCAAAAGAAAACGAAATGTGGGGAGAATATTAGGAAGACTCAAAAATCCTTCATTCACCTGACCATCATCGAATTCCTCTTAGTGATATATGCCAGGAAGATGGTCCCTTCCAATGCTCAGGCTGTCCAACATTCCACAAAACTGCCTGCAGGGTCACTACAAAATCCATGCTCACTTCTAATCCATACTCAATTCTGCTTAGCAATCCTTTTATTATCCCTTTTCAAACTCCCAATCATGTTCTCATATTCCTGTTCACTTTTTAAAAAATTAATGAACTTATTTTTTAGACAAGTTTCAGGTTCACAGCAAAACGGAGTAGAAAGCACCACGAGTTTTCAGCTACCCCTACCTCCCCAAACACGTACAGTCTGTTCCACTATTAACTATTATTCCCCCATCAGAGTGGTACATTTATCACAATCAGTGAACCTACAATGACCTATTATTATTATTACCTAAAATCCAGAGTTTATATTAGAATTCATTCTTGCTGTGGTATATTCTACAGCTTTTGACAAATGTGCAAGGACATGTATCCACTGTTACATTCTCACAGAGTATTTTCACTGCCCTAAAAATCCTCTGTGCTACACTTATTGATAACTCTCTCCCCACTTTTAAAATTTATTTATTTTTTTAGAGAGGTAGTGAGTGGGGGAGAGGGGCAGAGGGAAAGAGAAAGAGAAAGAGAGCGAGAAAGAGAAAGAGAGAGAAAGAGAGAGACACAGATAGAGAGAGAGAGAGAGAGAGAGAGAGAGAGAGAGAGAGAGAGAATCTTAAGCAGGCTCCATGCTCAGTGCAGAGCCTAATGCGAGGCTTGGTCCCCCAACCCTGGGATGGTGACCTGGGCTGAAATCAAGAATCAGACGCTCAACCCCCTGAGCTGTCCAGGGGCCCCAACCCTCTTCCCCTTAAACCCATCCTGACGACCACTAATCTTATTTGCCCTCTTCAAGAATGTTGTACGGTGGGAATGATACGGTAATGCAGCCTTCTCGGATTGGCTTCTTTTGTTTAGTCCACACGTGTATCTAAATTTCTTCCATGTCTTTTCACAGCTGGATGGCTCACTTCTTTTTAGTGCTGAAGAATACGCCATCCTCTGGAGGTTCCACAGTTCATTTTCCACTCACCGCCTAGGAAGCATCTGGGTTGCTTGCAAGTGTTGGCAATTACTTTTCTTGACAGGTTTTCTACCATCTCCCTCCCTTTCCTTTCTCGCTGCCATCACCATTAGTTGATGTCGCCCTGACTCGCGGTTTGCACTTTTATCATTGACCTCCCAACCAACTTCTAGAACCTCCATCTCTTTTTCATTCAGTTTGCCAGATTCATTTTTCTACACTACAGCTCTGATTATGTCCTTACCTCACTCCGACATTTCTAGTGACACCCAAATCTTCCCGAGTCTGAATTTCTCTCACTTGAGACATTCAAAGTCCCTTACTATATAGCTTTGCATTACCTCTCTCTTCTGTCATTTAACTCTTTCTGCTTTTTACCCGTCTTGTCCAGTGCGGCTACTTAAAATCTTCCAAACTTTTCAAGGGGAGGAATGTTTTTTTATGTTCTGTTGCATGTGAGAATGCTTTGAACGGAGTAAACGGTCCAGAAAAACCTGGAGCGTTATACTGACTCTGTTCAAGAGGCCATCTAAGCCAAATCTGTATCATGCACCAGGATGAAACACTACAGAGAGCCGCACCAGGATACCTGGAACCCCCAATGCCTTTTTACATGCACAGCAACAACGTGATACTGTTCACTTTCCTGCTTTCTGAGGGCCAACCCCTCAACCCTCCCCATCGCCACCTCTCCACCCAGCTCCTGGGCTTTCTTCCCATTCCAGCCAGAGACAGAAAGCTCAAAGGGTAGGAAGGCTGAGATGAGAATGGGGAAGATGAGAAATGGTGATGGCACAATACCACGTGAACTGCAGTGACAAAGTGACGTTTTGTTCTGGCATTCTCTATACATGTTCAAGAACAAAATTCACCAGACTCTTTGTGATTTATCTTTTTTGTGTTCTTCCTTTTTTGGGTAAATGTTACATACAAAGTATTTGAAAGTAAAAAAAAAAAAAAAAAAAAAAATTTGAAAAATGTTTATCAAACACTTTACATAAAGAATTTGAAAAAAGAAAAACTTTGAGATGAAACAATCAAAAAATAAGGCAGAAAAAAGTAAACAAACAGAAGAAGAGAAAAGGAGGAGGAAGGAAACACTTTAAGGAGAAAGGATAAAAGGAAATGACTAAAAATAGTGGCAAAAATTGGGAAAAAGAGGCAAAAGTATTCTAGCACCTCACTGCCTTCAAAGAAAGTATCCAAGGAAACAATTAGTTTGCTCTCTTGTCCTCCTATTGTAAACTTAAAATTGGAAGTCTTTGTACAGTATAGTCTATAGAGCAACTTGGAACCTTTCCTTCCCTTTGCTTTAAAAAAAAAAAACAAAAACAAAATCAAAAAAAAAAAAAAACCTTCCTGGCAAATCATTCAAAGCAATTCTTGCACTGAACATAATACAAAATCCTTGAAGCCATGCTTTAAAAATATAAATGCTGCTGGGCAAGAAAATCTTCAAGGGCCCTCCTGTCCCCTTCACTGCTTTCAAACACAAGGAATAAAAGAATCTCTAACAATTGAGAAATGCCCATTTACTACTCTTCCTTTCCCTCAAAGCCCCAGCTTTCATTTCCCAAGGATAACCCTGTATGCAAGGCTGGACAGGGTATTTCCAATTTCTTCCAGCAGATGGAATATAGACATAGGTCGTAAGAACCCACATAACACCAAAAAGCAGCACGTCCTTGCATCAGTCCCCATCCTTACCCATCACCCTTCAGAAGCGCTCGTTAATTATTTACATTAAGAAGGGAGTTATTTGGTTGAGTGCAGGGTACCTTGTGAAGAAATTCTAAAAAAAAATAAGAACCATACAGCAACAGATGGGGAAGGGAATAAAAGATTATCAAAATCTAGAAAAAAAAACACTAAGAAAGAACTAGAATTATGCAAGTAGCTGTAACCAAGAGAACGTGAAGTAAACTTTCCACGGACTATGATGCAAACCCACCAAGCGGATACACTCAGACCACCTTTAGGGCGGAAAGTAGGCACACGCACTTGACGCACTTGACGGATACTGGAGTCTCTCCAAATGGCTTTCAAAACCACAGGGATCTCCCAGTCAGCTCCCGTCCCCGGGCCTCCCCTCCTCCCTCCCTCCTTCTAATACTCTGACAAGCGTCAAGAGTGATGTTTGAACTCAAGAGCCTTCTTCTACTCAGGATGCAGAGCAAGGGTAAGATTCACCACACTGGGGCTGGGGCACCCTCGTCCAGATGCGGCTGTTCTGTCCTACAGGTTGCCTTCGTGAGAGAACGAACCCCTTTCCCCCGGTACAGCAGATGCTCGGGGGTTGCTGGGTGCTATGGTTAGAAAGGCGGAACAAGGCAGCAGAGTGAGCCTCTTTGATGAGGGGGCGGGGCGGGGCGGGGCGGGGAGAGATGGTTCTGGGTGAGATTTCTTTAATTCCTGCTGAAACAGGTGTCCCTCGTGACCTATGAAGGAAACTCAGCAGAGACCATTTTTCCCTTCAACATTTCTAGTTTGGAAAGGGATCTTGAGTTCACTGTGCTGTCTTCAGACAAAAGACATCCGAAAAGTGCCTTGCAAGTGGGAGAATGACCTCACGCAGCAGAAGCAGCAAGGGAAGATACGGCTGCTTTGACAAATCCAAGTAGAGATTTGACTATCAAAATCTGTATGTGCCTCAAACATACTCCTTAAGCCTGTTATATTTTGTATTTTGTACATTGTGTTATACATCACATATGTTTGGTATGTTTTGTGTATGTACTGGTATCTTCAGAATTCCTAAACGTCACGTGTTTTAAAAACATAATTAGAAATAAACCTGTTATATGCTATCAAACTAGTCCTGGAGAGTAAATGCTCTTTATGCTTCACCAAGTCTAGAGAAGTAGAGAGCTGCAGACAGCAATCCCAGAGAAAAGAACAATAAAACTGTTGACAAGTGCTTGTTAGAGTGATATTCAGGCCAACACGGGAGGGTCCTGGTCGGACCGGTGGCTTCTCTTGTACTCCAGACGTAATGCGTCTCGGCTGTCGATCGCTGAGGACATGACTCTAACGGCAGGTGACGGCTGTCCTATACGAGCTCAGGGAACCAAGCTGACGCAGAATTCCTAGCAATACACAGTTCACCCACTGAAGTGAAAATACGAAGACAAGGAAGGATTTTGGTAAAATTTCGTGCGAAAGAGAAAACACAGGACTGAGGACCACTCCCAAAGACCACTGAAGAGTCACTACACTCGGGTCTGGAAGAAACCCCAAACTATTCTGAGGGCCTCCAGGGTCCACCCACTTTTCCTGACTGGGCTCCCCCATCTTCCCAGGAAAACGATGGTGCTAGACGGGGATTGCCTCTCCTGGGCCACACGTCTGCCCGACTAGGGACTATAGCCTCAAACCTGCTGCTCATTCAATTCTCATCAGAGGCCCGACTCTAAGGAAGTTTCCAAGGACGATGCACCTGAAGGACAGACAGGGACGTGCAACACGCCAGGTAATTCAAACTTACTCCCGAGTGAATCCAGACCATCAAAAGCTACATATTCACCAAACTTTGCTTTGAGTGTCATGCTGTGTAACTATGTCGCTGTTGGCACGGAACGAAGTGAGCGAGAGGTGGTGGGAAGAAACTTCCTACTGTAGTGACTGAGAAATTATAACTTGAAAGGCCTAGGGTGCGGCCGGACATCTGGATTTTCCATAAATTTTCCGCAGACGTGCACTAAAGGTTAAAACGCACTGCCTCATTTTACAGACGGTGGAGGCGATGTTCAGACTACCGTCATGTTGACGTACGGGATCTGCGGGGAGAAATTTCCCTTAGGTCTCAGTGCAGAGCCAACCCGATTCTACCAATACCGTGAAAATCGTAACTGGCGGTGCCTCGAGGCAAATCTGCAGCTCCCTCCTAAACACCGGGCAGAACCCGAAGGCCCCAGGGAGGCATTGTGGGTGTGGTGGAAAGAACTCGGGCTTTCGAAGCAGAGACGGGGTTTAAATCCCAGCTCTCGTCCGGCTGCGCAACCTGTTTCTCATCAAGAGGCTGGGGATGACGGTCCGGGCCTCACGAAGTTGCGGAGGACCACCGAGGTGCAGGGCTCCAGGGGCCGGGCCGCCAAGCCCGAGGCCGGCAGTCCCGGCACGTCCGAGCCCCGCAGCGGGGCCACATGACACAGTGTTTTCCGACTGCGCGTTCCTGCGTGCTAGCTCCCACTCTGCCCCGCCGGGACTCCCTGGCCGGTTTGGCCCGTTCTAGGGCTGGATGCCCGCCGGCCGGGCTGCGCGCGCGCGCACACACACACACACATACACACACACCCCGCCGGCCGGGCTGCGCACACGCGCGCGCGCGCGCGCGCACACACACCGCAATCCCCGCCGCCGGCCGCGCCGCCCTGCGCGCCCGAGCCCCCGAGCGCCAGGCCCTGGGAGGCGTCGTTCCGCGGCGGGCTCACCTGCAGGCGGTGGCTCTTGACCAGGTGCATGTTGAGCGCCGGGCTGTTGGGCAGGATCTTGCCGCAGCCGCGCACGGTGCACAGGATGTTGGTCCGCACGGCCCGGGACAGCTCGCTCACCGACGGCTGGATCAGCTCCCGGGCCGGAGGCGCCGGACCCGCGGGCTGCTGCCTCGCCGCCGCGGGTCGCGGCCGGCTGCCCTTCAGTCGCCCGGGAGGCCCCCACGGGCCCGAGGCGGCGGCGGCGGCTCCCCTCGCGGCCGTCGGGACGGTCGGGGCGCCCGAGGCCAGAGCCGCGGACCCCGCCGCCGCCGCCGCCTCAGAGGCCGCCATGGCTGCCGCACGGCAGAAGGGCCTCGCCAGCAGGCCCCGCCTCCCGCCGCAGCCACTTCCGGCAGGGGGCGGGGCCTCCAGCCTCATTAGCATCCGGCGGGGCCGGGACGGCCGCGGCGCCCCCTGCGGGCCGTGGAGCGCGGGTCGGCTGAGGCCGGAGGGTTACAAAATTTCACCGGGGTCCCTTGCGAACGCATCTAAGCGGCTGGTCTCACTGACTGGTTCTTCACCTTCCCAGAAACTTAACCTTGGGCAATAATTGTATGGAAGACAAATCAGTATAGTATGTTCAGGAACTTTATTTCCCAAAGATTAGAAACAACCCAAATATTAGCCAATATTATGTTAATTACATCTATTGTCTGTTGGGGACTTACCATGCGCTAGACATTTTGTATCTCATTTTGTCCTCGCAATAGGTGTAGCGGGTATGTACTATAAGCATTCCCCCAATTTTCAGAGAAGTAACTAGCCATAGGTCACATTATACAAATTAATTGCTAATAACTGAGTTAATCATTTTAAGAGAGGGTGGATTTATATGCCTGTATCTTAAGCGCTGAAATTTGATTACTATTTGGGAAACAGTATAGTTCAGGGCAGGGTTCCAAAACCTAAGTACCTAGAAGGGCTAGCTGGACCACATAAATGAACACACATGAGACCAGGTGTAAATAGAAGAGAGAAATGAAGACTGCAGAGACATGGAAAAAAACATCCTTTGTTTAAAGGGGGCAGCTGCCACTCGTGTGTGGTACCACTAGATGTATTTTTCAATGTTTTTATGTGAAAACTTCCAATTTATATGCCAGCAGCTGTGCTAGCTTTCTATTGCTACAGGTACAAATTGCCACAATTTTAGTGGCTTAAAACGCCATAGATTTGTTATTTTATAGTTCTGTATGTCAGAAGTCTGACATGAGTATGAGGCTAAGCTGGAGGTGTGGGCAGGGCTGCATTTCTTCTGGAGGCTCTACAGAAGAATGCGTTTACTTGCCTTGTCCAGCTTCTCAGAGTCAGTAATGGTGAGTTGAGTCTTTATCACATCATGGACTTCTCCCTCTGCTCTCTCCTGTTCCTCTTCCACTTTTGAGGACCTTTGTGATTACAGTAGGTCCATTTAGGAAATCCAGACTAATCTCCCCTTTGCAAAGTCCCTTTGCCTTGTAAGGTGATATATATTTACAGATTCCAGGAATTAGGATGTGGACATCTTTGAGGGGAGGGCATTATTTTGCCCATCATAGAAGCTAATTCTGATTTTAAAAGTACTGTGGGACCAAAAAAAAAAAACAAACCCGCATCTATGTGTGTGGGATAGCATCCACAGGCTATTGTTTCTTTTGGCATGGGGTCTCAGAGTCCAATTGCCTCGGGTTATTGTGGGTACAGCCACTTACTGGCCTAAGAGCTGGTATTCACTTCAGTAGAATTAGATTGGTAATTCTGCCTGCCATATAGGATTGTTATGAAAATAAGATAATGCATATAAAATACTTAGCGGGGACCTAGTAAATATTCCATAAATGTTAGATATTGAATTTTGCAGACTCTACCTAAAGCAAAATAAATTCCTTTGGGTCTGCATTTACCGCTCCATCTGTTCCTAAGACTGCATTTGAATGCAGTAAGTGTCTCTGGATCGTCAAGTACATAACAGAAGTTCCAGTCCAAGACAGTGACAAAAGAAGAAACTGAACTCACCTCCTCCATGGAATTCACCAAATTATACCTAAAGAATAATTCCTCCTGAAGAAGAACAGAGGGCAGACTGGACACCAAGTACACAACAGAGTTCCATGTATTCTCATTTCCTTAAGCAGGAGCCTGTGTCTGGGAGGGCTACAGGATGAGCCTCAAGTGATTCCACTGTAGGGTGGATAATACGATTAGTGTCTTTCTCATTCAGCCTCCATTTGCACATCACTGCCAAGCACCAGGGAGGGCTGTGAGCCTGTGAGAAACCATCCTGGGGAGACTGCAGGGCCTCTGTGCAGACCCAACAGAGGCATTCAGGCACCGAGCAGAAGCTCCTCCCACATGTGTGCACATAGGGACAGACGCTCTATACCATGACTATGGTCTACAAGGAAATTAGTATTATTGAGCCCCAACAGACTCAGTGCCTCACTCTGAGATTACTGAAGTGTCTATGCCACTTGTGAATTAAATCTAAAAACATATTTTTTCACGTACCTATAATCTATAGACAATACCATTAAATTATAAAGCACTGTTTAGCCCTTCTCTGATTGTATTTACATTTTTGTATACTGAGCCTGTTTTTGATTTTCATCAAAAGTAACTGGTGTACCAGTTTTTATTTTTTTAAGTGTTTATTTTAAGAGAGAGAGAAAGAGAGCAAGTGGGGGAGGGGCAGAGAGCGAGGGGAAGAATCCCAAACGGGCTCTTTACTGTCAGTGCAGAGCCTGATGCAGGGCTCGATCTCACGAACCGTGAGATTATGACCTGAGCTGAAACCAAGAGTTGGATGCCTAACCCACTGAGCCACCCAGGCGCCCCTGATGTACCAGTTTTTGAATATCTTCATTCACAAATGGTGTTTTCTCACTGGCTAACATCGCTCCAATTTTTCAATCTTGTAACAGATGGAGGCACTCGCATCTTGTTACATGCCAGTTTTATCTCTACCTTTATTCGGTCCTTGCTTTTTGTTTGCTTTCCCATTTGCCCAGACTGCCTCACCTTTTAATTTTATCGTAACTGTAATAAACGTTTTTATACCCCAAATCCTTTGTGGAACACGACAGGGAGTAGAGTTTGAAATGTTATTAAGAAAGGACATGCTATATTGTGATGATCACTGAAGAATTTCCATCAGAAGTGATGTACCAGTTTTTAAATCTTTATTCACAAATCAGTATAGTATGGTGAGTTTGAATGCCATATGTAGGATAAAACAGACTATGAAAAGTATCATACTTACACAGGAACTATTATATTACTGAATCATCTGATATTGTACTTCCTGCAATAACTTAATAGACCCAACTCTACCCTTTGAAGGGACCAATTTTATGGTTTTCCTAGAAAGTTTTGAGTTGAGGATAGTTTCTTGCTATTTCTTTCCATGATCCAAGGCTTCAGACAAAATCATTGGAAACAGCAATTAGAACTCAGTCTCTCCAGGATCGAGGAGAGACAGGAGTGAGAAAAAGGACACCTAGTCACTTGTTAAAGGCCCACAATTGCTATGCTTTGCAGGATATGGGGGAGCGGGGTGCACACTGGAGGAGGAAAGAATCAGTCCCAACAAGCATATTGAACATTTCTGGACTGTCAATATTAAGAATGAATTTCTAAAACACAAGTTCATACACAGAAGCTGTCCAGCTAGCTGTTAACTGAAATGCATATGCAATATATTCAAGGAAAAAGTGTGCTTACAAAACCACAGACATCCTATTTGTCTCTAATTTTAAAACAATTCATTCCCTTATTGGGTATGCAAGTGAGCAACGGAGAAAGTGGTGCGTCTGCAATACCTGAAATTAAAAAAACAAAACAAAAAAAGTCAGTTTAAAAATGGCCAAGATTAGAGGGTGGGTGGATCACGGACCCCCGTGACGTACAGAAGGAGAATATACGCAAAATAGGGCACGCGGGGATAGCAGATGGGAGCCAGGAGGAAGCTCAGAGGTAATTAGCCAGCAGAGAGAGAGGATCAGATACAGTGTGTCGTGAATTCTTCCCGCCTGTAAGATAAGCTGACTACTTACCAGCTGGTGCTAAGGATTTCAATGCTTCCAGAAGATGCGGGCTAGAGAACTTTATTAGGCACCGGAGGGGCTCTTTTCTCTCAGCCAAGATGCCTCCATGGAAGTCACTTTTGAATTTCGTTTCAAGCTGTCAACAAATTTATTTATAAATAACTACTAAATATATCAGCGGTGATGGCAAACTGTAATTAAATCAGGTGATGTGTTTCATTAATTCTTGTCCTCAAGAAATACAGGGATCGACGGGGGCGGGAGCCATTTAATTTGCTAACTGCAAACGTAGAGGGCAACCCGTGTGTCAAAAGGCATCATCCACAAAATGCCATGTATGCACAGTGCCCGCACACAGGAGACCTTGGAGGTCAACTCTACCCCCGGGTGATCTTCACCTGAGTATTTAGTTTGCATTCTTACTGGCAAATTTGCACTATCTTTTGAAATCTGTCATTTCGATGTAAAAATGTCATGTCTTTCGAGTCACTACCATGGTTTGTTTTTACCTGATTATGGAAGATTTCAAAAATACACAAAAGTAAGGAGCACAGGCAATGAGTCCCCATGTGCACGTCACCCGGCTGAAACCATTATCAGTTCATGGCTAGTCTTCTACCAGCCCACCTCCTGTTCCATACTGACCACTGCCACGGGACTATTCTGCAGTAAACCCCAGACGCGATGGTATTCCATCTGTAAACATTCAGTACCTAGAAAAGACCTAAGAAGGACTCTTTTTAAATTTTTTTTTAATGTTTGTTTATTTTTGACAGAGAGAGACAGAGTGCGAGCAGGGGAGGGGCAGAGAGAGAGGGAGACACAGAATCCAAAGCAGGCTCCAGGCTCTGAGCCGTCATCACAGAGCCTGACATGGGGCTCAAACCCACAAACAGTGAGATCATGACCTCAGATGAAGTCGGATGCTTAACTGACTGAACCACCCAGGCGCTGGTCTTTTTTTTTTTTTTTTTTTTAATATTTTTTTATTTTTTAGAGAGAAAGCATAAGTAGTGGAGAGGGGCAGAGGCAGAGGGAGAGAGAATTTTAAGCAGGTTCCACACTCGGCACAGAGCCCAACATGGGGCTCGATCCCACAACCCTGGGATCATGACCTGAGCCGAAATCAAGAGGTGGAGGCTCAACCAACTGAGCCACCGAGGAGGCGCTCCAGAAGGACTCCTTTTAAAACCTTCACCTCCTGGGGCGCCTGGGTGGCGCAGTCGGTTAAGCGTCCGACTTCAGCCAGGTCACGATCTCGCGGTCCGTGAGTTCGAGCCCCGCGTCGGGCTCTGGGCTGACGGCTCGGAGCCTGGAGCCTGCTTCCGATTCTGTGTCTCCCTCTCTCTCTGCCCCTCCCCCGTTCATGCTCTGTCTCTCTCTGTCCCAAAAATAAATAAACGTTAAAAAAATTAAAAAAAAAAAATAAATAAATAAAATAAAATAAAATAAAACCTTCACCTCCGTAACAGTATCAGACCTAGAAAAATTAGTGACAATCTAACAATCCTTTAATATCAAATATCCACTGGCTGCTTCAATAGGTACTGGAGTCTTAGATTCTAATTTCAAAATTCTTTTCCTTAAAGTGCCTCTTAAAATTTACAGGCAGTATTTTGAAATGTTTAGAGGGTGAGTATTGTCTGCAACTAACTCAAATGGTTCAGAAGAAATCAAGAAAAAGAAGGAAAGGAAATGTGCAAAATGTTAACAACTGGTGAACTGAAGCAAAGGGAAAATGGATGTTCATTGCAATGTCCTTGCAAGTGTTCTGAAGGTTTGACGTTTTTCAAAATAGAAAAGGTAGGGAAAATTAATAGCAGGCATGAATCAACGTGCACTCTGACTTACAGAACAGAGCGCTTCTAAATTGTATCCACGGGGGGCTTTGCAGATTCTTACTTATTCTCAGTGGTTCTCTTTAGTAGGCAGAATCAGCCAGAGAGCTTGTAAGAACAGATGGCTGGGTCCCACCTCCAGAGTCCCTGATCCAGTAGGACCATGGTGCAGTGGGGCCAATAATCTGCATTTCTTACCCGTTCTCAAGTGATGCTGATATAATACGGTGGCTCCAGAGACCACACAATGAACCAGTGTCCTAGACTATGAGTTGTTCAAAGGAACTGGGTTAAAACTGTCATGTAGGGAGCCCAACTTGAAAGATATCAGCTTTTCCCACTAAAAACAAATCAAAGAAAACAGGTGTTGGGCCTGGGTGAGCAGATCAATGGTGGATTTAAAGCACTGCCTATAACTGTAGGGGGTGCAGAGCAGAAAGAATTTACTAGAGGGGAGGAGGGTGTTATGAGTAGGAGTGCCAGTATTAGATCGGGGCAATCGTGATATAAACCTTGAATTTTTCTAATGGTGGCAATGGGCTTGCCCCCAACCTGGCCTTCCTGGTGGGCAGTGGCACAGTTCTGGAATGAGCTAGGTTTATAGTATTGACTAGGCTACTTACTGGTTTCTCTCCGGTGATGCCAACTGGTCTAGGTATGTCACGACTTCTTTATTCACTCTTTTATTCAATGAATATTTATGAGCACCGACTACAGGCAAGTGTGGACGGGCTAGAAAGGGGATAGCTCACAACTTTTTTCCCCTCAAAAATACAGATCACAGCTGGTTACACAAAACTAAATGAGTACCTAAGATGAAATCAAAAGGCAAATTCAGAATTTCTAGAAGTCTCCTTCGCTACCATGGGAACTTATTACATACGATAAAGACGTCTATTTTAACTCTTCAATTTATCACACAGAATACAAAGTGATAGTGATGCTACTTATCATGGTGAGCAATGAGTGATGCACTGAATCAGGCACCATGACCGTCCACCTGACACTGGCCTAACCTTGTGGGTCGACACCACTTCAGTAAGAAAAAAAGAGAAGTTAAAAAAAGAAAACAGTGATAAAGGAAAAGAAAGTTTCTTATTATCGTTTTCCACCTAATTTTTTTTTCTTTTACAAACATATGGGTAACTCATAGTTCATGTTTATAGCAATGTCCCACCTTATATTGTGCAAATTCTAGTCTTGGTTGAGGATAGTCTCCAAAAGTTTCTTGAGTCACTCTCTGGACTCTCTCTTTTTCGATTCTGTTTTCATGAATGATCCTTGAATCCACTATACATGAAAGATTTCAAAAGAAAACAGACATTAGAAATATCTTTCATCCATAAAGTATCCTCCTGTCCTTCCTAACTTTTCAACTGGCTTGTGTCATTTAAAGATACCATTTACTGGGGTGCCTGGGTGGCTCAGTCCATTAAGCGTCCAACCTCGGCTCAGGTCATGATCTCACAGTCTGTGGGTGGAGCCCTGCGTTGGGCTCTGTGCTGACAGCTTGGAGCCTGCTTCGGCTTCTGGGTCTCCCTCTCTCTCTGCCCCTCCCCTGCTCATGTGTGCATGCTCTCTCTCTCAAAATAAATAAACTTAAAAGAAAGTTTACTGTTTCTTCTCTTGATTGCAATAATTCCTTACTATAGGAAAATCTGAAAGCGCACGATGGTAAATAAAATAAAAATCCCCAATAATTCTACCAATGAAGGAAAAGCATTGTTAATGTTTTAATATATTTTGTCTAGCTCACCCCTCACTTCTTAAAATTATTTATTTATTTATTTATTTATTTATTTATTTATTTATTTATCTCGAGAGAGGGCACAAATAAGTGAGGGGCGGAGAGAGGGAGAGGGAGAATCCCACAAGGGGCAGAGAGAAAGAGAGAGAGAGAGAAGCGAGGCTCACCCAAAGTGGGGCTTGAACACACGAATCGAGATCACGAAGTCAGATGCTTAACCGACTAAGCCACCCAGGCACCCTTAGCCCCCTTTTTAGCAAATAAAAAGATATGTATTTTTAACTGGGATTATAAAATACACAGAGTTTTGTATCCTGCTTTCTTTACTTAACATGACATCAACAGCGGTTCCTATGCCATCGGAAAGTCCTAAACGTATTTAAATCATAATTGCTGTACTATCTCATTTTATCGCCAAATCATTGCTGAGAGACAGGAAAACGTTCATTTCCATAAATGTAGGCTGTACCCCTCCACTCTTCAGTCGTTGTTTACTCTGCTGTCCTGGGTTTTCCACGGACAGACTCGCGCCACCTGTGAGGAGCGACACATTCACAACTGAGTATTCCAGAAGCAGTTTATCCAGCGCATTCCGAGCTGGGGCTCCAGACTCAGACAGACTTGGATTTTGTCTCTGGCTTTGGCAATTCCTAGCTGTGTTAACTTTGCCTGGCAAGTGGCTAAACCCATCTGAAACCCAGCTGCCCGATGAAGAGATTGTTCGGGCACTGCTATGAAGATGAAGGAAATGATACCTGTAAATATCTTTGTGTGGTGCCTGGCACTAAAGAAATGCTTGACTATTAGTTAATTTTTGTTTTTAGTGTTACTACTTGCCATTCTAGTAAATGCTAGAAAGAACCTACGGGAGCTTGGTTTCCCCCTTTCAGCAGAAAGTTAATTTGCAATTTTTCGGAAAGCAGTAAATAGTTTTGAATCAGGCTCCTAGTGATTAGATGTTTTACCGAGTGATAGAACTCTAAAAAGGAATGATGCGCTTCCAAATTTGTTTTATCTTAAAACACACATACTGTGCATGTCCAGCTCAAGGTTTTCTTGTAGAGGCATAGTGGAGTTGTGAGTTTCAAACTTCTAAAAAAAAAGAAAGAAAGAAAGAAAACTGAATCTTTTCCTAATTTTAACATCTTGAAATATAAATAATAAATGGTTTTAGGACACAGGTACTAAATGTATTTGCAATGTGATGTTTCTGCTTGATAGCTACGCCTTCATCACCACAAAACACCTGCCGACATTCCTTTTAGAAAAACCACTTTCCTCCTGGGAGCCAATCTCTCATTCCCTACTCACGCTGCAGCAACTGTTTTTGTGTTTGACGATGTGAATTTTCCTAGGAATGAACGCAACTGTCATAGAACAGGTGGAAGGGTGGTGGGTAAGGCGGGGGAGTTTGCTATGGGAGAAAATCATTAACTTAATGTTAGATTTTTTTTTTCTTTAAAGAGTGGCTTGCAGAGAGCCATCACTTTTTTCTATTTAGAACAGATGAAAATACGTAAGTGTAACATATCTAAGGGCTCAGAGATATACAGAGAGCATTAACAATCCACTTACAGGGGTCTAAACATATGGGCCCGCAGTTGCCATGCAGAGCGAAAAATAACCCTGAGTCTGTGCAAAAGGCCAGATCTACTTTTATCATTAGAGGAAACAATGCATTCAAATAATCTTAAGAAATAAATAAATTGGGGGGCTTAATAAACTGACGCTTTCTCCTTTCCTTGTAACCCCTCTATTACCTGCTTGACTGATGGGACAAAAATTAATTCTGCTTCTGTCTTACATAATGGAGTAATAGAATTTAGCTTCAAAAGACAGTGTCAAGTTACTGTAAAGATAAAATAACTTCTAACTGGAAGAGCTCATTTGGAAGCTGGGCTCTCTCACGTAAGCTCTAATGACTGATGAGCAGTATAAAACACAATGCAATTATAACAAGATGATAGTGGGGGACTGTTGTTTCCTTTCATGTTGACTGAGAGCTTTCTCCGCTTCAGTAATATCGGAAGTGATCTCCTTCTGTTGGAGGTGGACTTTCCCACATGCCCAGATGCTTCTAACTCAAGTGTGAAAGAGAAAATGGAGACGCACACAACTTCACAGAGTCACTGATGGGCTCACCTGATTATACTGTTTGAAAACAATAGCCTTCAGAGAGTCCAGATACCGGCTTCTGAGGTCCATTTTCACAATCTTATGGTGATTGCTAGCAACTGTCAGCGCCTGGAAGTGAAAATTAGCAAGACCATGAGGATTACCGTGTTTATCCCGGTATTTATAATATCTATGGTATTTGATTGAATTTTTGCACTAAGCACACGTTACTTCTTCCTTTTCTTATATGTAAGGTAACCATTTATTTATTTCCCAAACAAGGAAATGACTGATGATGAAAGGTGACAATAATAATACTTTAGAAGGCAGAATCCAAGACTCTGAGTTCGACAAACTGAGGTTATATCCTACATATTTTGTGATTTACTTTACAATAAGGTAATCACATGAAAATATAATTTTATGACTGTTGGTGATACAAAATAACCACAGAATTCACTCCTTCAGTGGCCGTTTTCCAGTGATGTCAGTATCACATGTCCCTTTTTAACTTTAGAGAGAGAGAGAGAGAGAGAGAGAGAGAGAGAGAGAATCCCAAGCAGGCTTCACACTTGGTACAGAGCCTGACGTGCATCTCGATGCCACAACCCTGGGATCATGACCTGAGCTGAAATTAAGAGTTGGACGCTCAATTGACCGAGCCACCCAGGCATCCCTCTGTTCCCTGTATTAATAATTAAAATTCAGCATCCATTCAGAAACCAAAATGGCCCCGTGCAAACCGTGGAATCTAGCACTGCATGCCAAGGGACCCAGAAGGGTTCCTGCCCACTTGTATACTGGGTAACAGGCAGACAAATCATGGGACAGGCTGTCCCTTATTAGACCTATCTTTTGCAAGTATTTTCTATCACTCTGTGGCCTACATTCTAATTCTTTTGATGTTGTCTTTTGCACAGCTGAAGTTTTAATTTTAATGAAGTTCAGCTTATCAATTATTACATATTTTTCTATAATGGATTGTGCCTTTGGTGTTACATCGTTGCCACACCCAAGGCTATAGAGGTTTTCTCCTATGTTACCTTCTAGGAGTTTTTTGTTTTTTTTTTAATGTTTGTTTATTTTTGAGAGAGAGAGAGAGAGAGAGAGAGGGAGATACAGAATTTGAAACAGACTCCAGGCTCTGAGCTGTCAGCACAGAGCCTAAACACAGGGCTCGAACTCAAAGCTTGGAGAGCATGACCTGAAGTTGGACGCCCAACCTACTGAGCCACCCAGGTGCCCGACCTTCTAGGAGTTTCTGTAGTTTTAGATTTCTATAGTTTCTATAGTCTTAGATTTACCGCTATGATCCATTTCTGAGTTTATTTTTTGTAAAGGGTACAAAGCCTACACAATCTTCTTTTTTTTCTTCCTTGTGGATGTCCAGTTGCTTTACCCTCATTTGTTTTTAGTTTTTTCTTTTCAACATTTTATTTAAATTCTAGTTGGTTAACATACCATGTAGTATTCGTTTCAGGGGCAGAATTCAGGGGTTCATCACTTACATATAACACCCAGTGCTCATCACAAGTGCCCTCCTTAATACCCATCACCCATTTAGCCCATCCCCTACCCACTTCCCCCCATCAACCTGGAGTTTGTTCTCTATATTTAAGAATCTCTCATGGTTTGTTTCCCTTTCTCTTTTTCCCCCTTTCATATGTTCATCTGTTTTGTTTCTCAAACTCCACATATGAGTGAAATCACATGATATTTGTCTTTCTCTGGCTGATTTATTTCACTTAGTATAATATACTCTAGCTCCATCCACACTGATGCAAATGACAAGATTCCATTCTTTGGATGGCTGAATAATATTCCATTGTAGGTAGACACCACCTCTTCTGTATCCATTCATCAGCTGATGGACGTTTGGGCTCTTTCCATACTTTTTGGTTATTGTACACAATGCTGCTATAAACATCAGGGTGCATGTGCTCCTTCAAATCTGTATTTTTGTATCCTTTGGATAAATACCTAGTAGCACAATTGCTGAATCAAAGGGTAGTTCTATTTTTAGTTTTTGAGGAACCTCCCTACTGTTTTCCAGAGTGGGTGTACCAGTTTGCATTCCCACCAACAGGGCAAGAGGGTTCCCCTTTCTCCGCATCCTCGCCAACACCTGTTGTTTCTTGCGTTGTTAACGTTAGCCATTCTGACAGGTGTGAGGTGGTATCTCATTGTGGTTTTGATTTGTATTTCCCCGATGATAAGTGATGGTGAGCATCTTTTCACGTGTCTGTTAGCCATCTGGATGTCTTGTTTAGAAAAGTCTCTATTCATGTCTTCTGCCCATTTTTAACTGGATTATTTGTTTTCTGGGTGGTGAGTTTCATAAGTTCTTTAAAGGTTTTACACACAAACACTTTTTTCGGATATGTCATCTGCAAATGTCTCCTCCCCTTCCGTAGGCTGCCTTTTAGTTCTGTTGATTGTTTCCTTTGCTGAAGCGCGTCTTTCTTCTAGACTGAAAGACAATAAGAGAGCTCCAAACAAACACTTGTGTTATGCTCCCACTTGTAGAACACTTTCTGCTCCTTATTTTAGGAAATCAAGGATTACATGTGGCATTTTATATAAAACGCTTACTGAGCAGTTTAAACCTACACAGACCTCGGAGATAAGGGTAATAAAAATACTATAGCTTATAGTAATTGGTTCCATACCTGACTCAGAAGGGGTGTATTGCTCTTCAGGTGGCAGAAGGAAGTGAAGGCGTAGGGAGTCTGGGAATAATACACCACAAAAACCGGTTTGTACTGGTTTGGCTTTCTGTACTGTGTTCCCCAGGCGATTCGAATCCATACTGCATTCTCCTCAGCGTCTCTGAAGCTGACCGTCACCTTAATAAAAAGAAGATTTAGGGGCGCCTGGGTGGCGCAGTCAGTTAAGCGTCCGACTTCAGCCAGGTCACGATCTCGCGGTCCGTGAGTTGGAGCCCCGCGTCGGGCTCTGGGCCGATGGCTAGGAGCCTGGAGCCTGCTTCCGATTCTGTGTCTCCCTCTCTCTCTGCCCCTCCCCTGTTCATGCTCTGTCTCTCTCTGTCCCAAAAATAAAAAAATAAAAAAAAAAAACGTTGAAAAAGAAGATTTAAGTTTCCTAATTAAAATCTGTGGCACCAGGGGGCCTGGCTGGCTCGTTCGGTAGAGCATACGACTCTTGATCTTGGGGTTGTGAGTTCAAGTCTCACATTGGGCATAGAGATTACTTAAAAAAAAAAAAAAAAGTCACATTAAAAAAAAAATCCATAGCACCAACAACTGGTGCTCTTCGGGGTGAAGGATGTGTGTGTAACCTTGCACACAGGCAGAGATTTGGCAGAGTCTGTAGTTTTCAGTACAGTGTTCTGGGAATCTTTGGGAAAAGGTTTTGTGGTTGTTTGCAATTACACATTTATGCCTTGCAACGTCTTTTGGAAAGAAAACAAAATTTTATTAAAAAAAATATTTATTTTTGAGAGAGAGAGAGAGCGTGAACAGGGGAGGGGCTGAGAGAGAGGAAGACAGAGGATCCAAAGTGGGCTCTTTGCTGACAGCCCACTTTGACAACCCCGCTGACAGAGGGGCTTGAACTCACGGGCCATGAGACCATGGCCTGAGCCAAAGTTGGATGCTTAACCGACCTGGCCACCCAGGCACCCCAGAAGGAAAACAAATTTTAAACCCTACAATCAAGGTATCACAATTTTTCAACAATTTCTTGGGCTTGTCCTGAAAAACTGTTCACGGACCTGTAAGAGTTTATGAAATAAGGCAAGCTTACAAATGGCATACCTGATTTATAAACAAGACTTTTTGACATCAAGCACAGACCTAGCGTGGACTATAAAGTTTAATGGTAAGATTTCTCTGGAGTAATGGGCTCAAATATATTAATCCAAATGTTCTTATGCATTTAGCTCAGATGCTAATGATTACTCTAAAGTTACGTGGCAAGAATATAGAAAATTCTACTTGGTTTCCATTTCATGGATAAAATACAGATCTTTCTAAACCTTTAAATGTAATTGCCAGTTGGGTTAGAACTTAATGGCCTCCTCCTAGACTCTTAACTGCCCCCCAATTCAGCTTCCCCTTGGAAGTCAGACCCTGGACAGGAGGCAGCCGATGCAGATGCATTTGGCTTGCCCACGTCTCCTTACTTCCTCCCTCTTGGATCCCCAGAGAAAGCAGGTGGTAAGAAGGCAGTTACTCCGACTCCGCCCACTCTTCATCTGGCTGCTTTCCCACATTCCCTCCGTATATGAGACAAGGAACCCTCCCCAGGCTGGGGTGTGGAGTGTGCGGGGCTGTCTGACCTGCCCGAGTGAGGAGCCACAGCGCTTGGCCCCGACAGGCGCCCAGTGGGCCTCTGCTGGCTTGTGTCACATTATAAAACCGAAGGCTGTAAAATCAAGATTGAAGGCACTACGTGGAGGGCTCACCTTTACCAGAGGGAGAATATCGGTTACGCTCAACATATTTAGGTTAACCTCTCTAGCCTACAATGAGGATAATGTAAGCAAGGGCTTTTGGAGAAGCTTAAAAGAGGTCTGTGTCCTTCCTAAATTGGATGTGTGGTTGGGCACACATGTATGCTTTCCTGGAGAGGGGTGCGGTATCACTTACCAAAATTTTCATAAGAGTCTATGATCCAAAAAAAGGTTAAAAATCAACGGGTTAAGATGTTCTATCTCACATTGTTCTCGTAAAGATGATATTCAGATACCTGAAGAGGTAAGGCCCAGATGCAGACCTTTGCTATTTTCCCAAGAAACTACCTTAATAGATATCATCCTTCAATAGCAAGGATAAAGCCCGCTTCACTGAGGATAGCTCAGATTAATACTGTTCAAGCTGAACTAGGAGGTGAGTCCAGCCAAGTGTCCTAAGTGGTTTGGCTAACCTGGGATGGTACTGCTGGCCGGGGGTACCCTGGCCGTAAACTGCCCATAACTGGCTACTGAACATTGCAGAAAAAAGTTTAGCATGGGAAACAAATGAAGCTTGCAACACACAGAATTGCTACGTACTTAACTATGTTAATATATTTAGTACAGATTACCATTATTGTACTACATGATGTATAGGTAAAAAAAGGAGAGTAAATGTGCCACCCTTTTACAATTGAAACATATTTTTTAGTTTGTCTCTTTTTTATAAGTTTTCTTTTTAATTTTTTAAATGTTTATTGTTTTTGAGAGAGAGAGACAGCACAAGCGGGGGAAGAGCAGAGAGAGAGGGAGACAGAATCTGAAGCAGGCTCTAGGCTCTGAGCTGTCAGCACAGAGACCGTCGTGGGGCTTGAACCCATGAATTGTGAGATCATGACCTGAGTTGAAGTTGGATGCTTAACCAAATGAGCCACCTAGGTGCCACTCTTTATAAGTTTCCTAAGAACAACGCATTTTGAATAGTTTTACCTGGTAAGACATATGATTAATGACTCTGCCTCTCTCTCCATGTCTCTCTCCCTGGCATACAGAGAGCATACTCTCAAAGGCTCTGGATCAGATCCCCCGTAGCACAGGCTCCATCCATTACCCCCCAAGTTAGGCTCCCAGCTCCCTCTGTCGTACCCCCATTGGTTCAAGGGCAAGAGTTCGTAACCTGAAGGCCCTGATCAAAATCAGCATGTCTACAAACTAACTGAACTTTGGCATTTCCTTCAATCGTGAAGGTAGGCAACGAAATGGTAGAATGTTAGGAACTATTACTCTATTGTCTGGACAAATCCCAAATATTTTCTCACCCCATTATAGCCTTGCACATGCCTCAAAAATATCATTTATGCCATCACTACTTTGAAATTAGTTGTTTTTAGACCTACTCTGAGATTATTTACTGTGTTAATAAAGAAGCACATGAGTACTACAGCACGACTTCGTATTTTAATACCTTAATAATGGTATTTTCATGTATTTGGTTTTCCTTGTAATTCTCTATATTATAGCATTTAAAAATGACTTTCAAGGGGCACCTGGGTAGCTCAGTCAGTTAAGCATCCAACTTCGGCTCAGGTCACGGTCTCACAGTTCGTGGGTTTGAGCTCCACGTCGGGCTCTGTGCTGACAGCTCAGACTCTGGAGCCTGATTCAGATTCTGTGTCTCCCTCTCTCTCTGCCCCTCCCCCACTCACGCTCTGTCTCCCTCCGTCTCAAAAATAAATAAACATTAAAAAAAAAAATTAAAAAAAAAAATGACTTTCAAGAAGTGGCCTATAGGCGTCACTAACAGCAAAAGGGGTCCTTGGCACAGAAAGGTTAAGCCACCTCCTGTAGAGCAGCAGGCAAGTTACTATTCAGTCCTGGGCACCAGGAGACTCTACTTGGCATGACATCACCATCAGCAGCCTTTTGGAAAGTGGGGTTATCCAGCTGCTAGTTAAGTCAGGAGGAAGAAAGCGAAGTCGGCTGGGAGTCCTCAGGTAGTTGAGAAATGGGGCTGGCACACGTGGTCCAGCTCAGGGCAGGGGAACAGGGGAGACAGAGAAGACACCAGGGTGCTGGGCATTTGCCGGCCTTTCAGGCAGGAAGATCTGACCAGTAAAAAAGCTCCTTTGTTCACCCAGCCTTTTCCACTAGTCTGCCTGAAATTCATTCAGGAGGGAAAAGCTTTTGGAATGCAGAAGTGATGGAAGAGAAGAAATCTAATAACTGAGGGGTGTTTGGGTGGCTCAGCTGGTTAAGCATCCAACTTTGGCTCAGGTCATGATCTCATGGTTCATGAGCTCAAGCCCCGTGTCAGGCTCTGTGCTGAGAGTGCGGACCTTGGGATTCTCTCTCTCTGCCCCTCCCTTTATTTTGAGAGAGAGAGAGAGAGAGAGAGAGAGAGAGCAAGCACAAAGTCCGATGTGGGGCTTGAACTCATGAAACTGTGAGGTTATGACCTGAGCTGAAATCAAGAGTCAGACGTTCACCCGACTGAGCCACTGAGGTGTCCCTAAATATTTTTAAAACTACAGCTATTAAAGGAATGAGGAGGTGGATAAGGAGGTGGCAAAGCCTGTGCCCAGTCCATTCATGCTGTCAGAGGGGAGCAGGACGGTTGGTTTCCTCTCAGGGAGACTATGGGACCGGAGGAAGGCTGACAATTAAAGCAGGAAGTAGGAGGCAAATGGTGACAGGAACACAGGACAGAGGACCGCCTGCCAGGGGATCAGGGACACTCCCTGAGGGGGCCAGAAGGATATGGAAGAGTGAGCTGTGCAAAGGCCGGAAGGATAGGGAAGAGCGAGCTGTGCAAAGGCCAGGTCGGGGAGGTCGTTCCAAGGAGAGGGAACAGCCTATGGCGAGCTCAAGGGCTTGAAGAAGACTGGTTCGGTTTGGGTGGAGTGTAGACTACAGGTGGTGACACCTGACAGGCAGGCAGGGGATCCAGGAGGGCACGAGGAGAAACACATCAGGAGTACGGACCCAAAGAGTGTGAATGAATCTGAAGAAGCCAACGATTAAAAGCCAGTGGAAAAGGCTAAATTAGTCAACAAATGGTGTTCGGACAACTGATCAGCTTCTGACAGGGAAATGAGAAAGGACTCTGTCACCACCTCCCCCATCTCTCGCCGCAGCCGAAACTAACCAGGGGAGGGCTGAGTGCAGAACCTTGTGGTGATGCTCCAGTGAAGAGCAGGAGGAAAGGAAAGAGGGTGGTCACGAAGAGCAGTTTAGGATGGGCTGACGACAACCGGGAGAAGACAAGAGATTCAGGATCAAGAGGGTTTGGCTGTTCTCTGACACGTGACCTTCCCGAGCACAAGAAATGGATGTTGTGCATCTGGAACATGGAAGGTGGAGGTGTGAGACCCTGCCAGTGTAGATGTGAAGAGCATGACCTCGAAGCCATCTGCCCGCGTTTAAATCATGGCTCTGCCGCTCTGCCCCTGTGGGACCCACCTTGCTTCGTCAGGAGGGTGCAGTGAGTTAGTGAGTGGCAAGGGCTCAGCGCAAGGCCCGACATATAGAGGTGTTTGCAATCGGCGTTACTGCTGAAAGAGAACAGGCCATGGGATTTTGTGATATCACTGGTGCCCCTGAACAGGGAGGTTCTCAAACTTGACTGGGCATTAGCAAGCACCTGGAGGGCTTTGGCCCACCCTTACAGCATCTGAGGGAGCCCAGGTATTTGCATGTCTAATATGTTCCCAGGTGATGTTGATGATCAAACTGTGAGAACTGCTGCCTTTAAAATTCGGTTTCAATATGGCGGCAAGAGCAGTGGCCAGAATGGAAAGGGCCTAAGCATGAAGCCGGTGAGGATGCATTACCCTTTCTTTCTTTTCTTTTTTTTAAATTTTTTTTAATGTTTATTTATTTTTGAGAGAGACAGAGACAGAATGCAAGTGGGTTAGGGGCAGAGAGGGAGACACAGAATCCGAAGCAGGCTCCAAGTTCTGAGCCATCAGCACAGAGCCTGATGCAGGGCTTGAACCCACGAGCTGTGAGATCATGACCTGAGCTGAAGTTGGATGCTTAACTGACTGAGCCACCCAGGTGCCCCTGCATTACCCTTTCAAATGGTCTTTCGGGGAAGGTTTTTGAAGGGGGCCACTAAATACCACCCCTCTTCCCTGTCCTTCTGGATCAACTGAGAAATAAGGCAAAAGAGTTGGCAGGTGAGGCCAACACATATTTACCAAGAAATGGGGACTGGCTCATATCCACAGGCAGGTGGCCCTCCAGATAACAAAATCTAGTCAGGCAGACCTAAGCACATAAGTGGTGGCAGAACCACTCCGGGAAGTCTCCACTGGTAGGGGCAGAGCTGGCCTTGGATGAACAGATCAGAACGGGTGTCCCTGTGGGCACCTGCTCTCACTCAGGTTAAGTTGGCGCTCCTTCCAGAGAAAGGTGAAGGGGATGGTGGAGGGACGCCGGTGCCATTGGGCCTATGGGACCCCCTCCCTGTGAAGAACACATCTGGGGCGAGAAATAAATATTTCCTCCCAAGAGTGTTGTGGTAGAAAGAACAGAGCTTGAGGACGAGCATGGAGAATGGATGTCGTTCCACCAAGACCGGAGCATGCTTATAAGCAGTAGAGTGGGAAGCGGTAGAGAAGCGATTACAAATGGGATGGAGAACAGAGAACAAGGCAGGTGGGCCCTCTGAGGATGCGGGGGTGGGGGGGGGATTCAAACGTCACAGAGAAGGGTCTCCGTAAGAAAAGAAATGAGGGAAGATGCTCAGTGACGAGGGTGTGGATACGAGTATGGCAGACGTCACAAAGCGTGAGCTGAAGAGACATAAAGACCACGTCACGGAGTCTGCATATGAAGAGGGAACACCACTCTTCTGGAGCGGGCAGCCAGAGCACGGGGACAGTGATAGGTCCTGTCTTTCCATGCAAGCAGGACTGAGGCAGATTGAGGTGGGAAGAGAAGGAAGTAAGGGAGGCTGTTAAAAACATGATCGCCTCAACCTACGAGAAGGTACTCGGTGGTACCTGTGGGCAGTGGAGGGGAGCTGAAGATTCTACGAGTGCTCCAGAGTGACACCGACTGATACCGTAGCCACTGGCCTGAAATTCACTACAGTTACATGAGATTAATGTAGTAGTTTCTCGGTCATGCTGGCCACATTGCAACTGCTCCATAGCCACATGTGGTTACTAGCCCGTGTACCAGATGGCATGGACACAGAACATTTCCATCACTCCAGATAGTTCTGGTGCGTGGTGCTCCTCTTGAGAAAGAAGCATTTGGCCTCAAATTGACAGGTAAGAGGTAGGGAAAGTTTCTATAATGTAGGATTTATCTCTGATCTGGCCTAGAATAGTATGGGATATTACTAATTAAAATTAATTAAAATTCTTACCAATACAAAAACAAACACAAACCAAGGTAGTAGCAAATTTTAACTGCACAGATACCTTGAAATTGAATTTCGTGGAGATTCAGATAAATTTTATTCTTACATTTTTTAATGCTCTCCGAAGAATTTTCTCAAATGAACTTTTGAATTGTTCCATATCAAAAAGGTCAACGTCTTCACCTGTCAAGGTTAAAAGAAAGTAAAGACAAATCAATAAAGACAAATGTTCAAGAAATACATGTGCAAGGACTCTGAAGCTAAGCATTTTGTGGACCATCAAAGACGGACACTGATCTAATCAAACCAATGCTGCCGGTACCCTGGATACAGTGTCACTGAATATACTTCTCATGTTTCCCACAAAAGAGTAATTTTGAAATTGCTCATTTTGAAAGAAGAGACATTTTAAAAAAATTTTTTATTTAAGTTTATTTATTTATGTGAGAGATAGAGCGAGAGAGAGAGAGAGAGAGAGAGAGAGCGAGAGCGCGCAGGGCAGTAGCAGAGAGAGGGAGAGAGAGAGAGCCCTAAGCAGACCCCGCACTGTCAGCACAGAGCCTGACTTGGGGCTCAATCCCACGAACCATGAGATCATGACCTGAGCTGAAACCAAGAGTCAGACACTTAACCAACTGAGCCACCCAGGTGCCCCTAAGAGACATTTCAGAGGAACATATTAGTATTCCTTTTAAAAATGCCAAAATATAAAATATAAATTTCAGTTTAAGATGGAAAATACTGGGGTGCCTGGCTGGCCTAGGTGGAAAAGCATGTGACTCTTGATCTTGGGGGTTGTGAGTTCAAGTTCCGCGTTGGGTGTAGAGATTACTAAAAATAAAATAAAATTAAATTTGAAAAAAATGGAAAACATTACCTGGTTCTTTACTCATTTGAAAAACATCCCAAACTTTCTGGTGCCGATGAAATTGAGTATCTGAGAGAGGGGGGAAGAGCTTATTACTATCACATCACAGAACTCTCAAGTAATGTGCTTATACATACCTATTTTAAATATGTATTTAATGTAATATGATGCCAGAGAAAATAACAGTAACTTATCAACTAGGTCATACACATTTTTATTCAAATATAAATTTTACGTGGATTAAATTTCCCCCGGACAACTAAAACAAATCATAAAGAATTACTCAATATAGTAGAGGTTTCGCATCTACTCTTACTTAGACCGTTTCTTCTATTCCCACACGGGTCTCCTCCATGGAACCCCTCACTCAGCCAGCAGAACAGGGATGCCGTGCTCCTCACGACTGGTGTTCGCACTGGCTGTTCCCTTTGTCGGGAGCCCTCTTCTCCGAGCTCGAGGTGCCCCTCATTCTGGTGTCTACTGGGAGGCCACCTATGCACAGCAGCCTGCCCAGATCCCCTGCCCAAAGCACCCGCCCACTGCGCCCTGCGCTGCTTTCCTCCGTAGCACTTACGGCTACCCGGGAGCTCACTCTGCTAGGACTGAGCTACCAGCCAAGTCCAGTCCGCTTTAACCCTTGCATTTCCTGCCCCCGCTCTCTTCTCTCCATCCCTCCACACCCCCATCTCACTCAGGCTATATCCCTCTCTTGCTTGGCTGCTCCAACAGGCTGCTGTTGGGTCTCTCCCGTCCTCCCTCGTCCCTGTCTCTGCACTGAGAGTTTTGAAAAAACAAGAACCTGATTCTTTTCTTGCTCATAATCTTTGCAGGGCTTGGCTTTATTCTTAGAATAAAGAGTGAAATCCTTTGAGGGGCTTCTGAGTCTCTGAATTATCCCCCTACCTATGCCTCATTTGTTTTGACCCCCTCCTGCAGCACTGGACTCCCATCTCCCGCCTTCTCTCTGCTCCCCTACTTACCCTCCTGCTCCAAGACCTTCTGGTGCTGTGCCCTTTGCTCTCCTGCTCCTTTATGTCCCCTCTCCCCTTTGCCTAGTTAATGCCACTCATCCTTTGTGGGTCTCAGCTCACATCTTCAAGGAAGTCTTTCCTAAACCCTTGGTGTGGCTGACCCCACTCTCGTCTCACAGACCCCCTGCCTTTTCTCCTTCCCAGCACTTGCGACAGTCTGTGAGAATGCATTTGTGTCACTCAGTGACCTGTCTCCCCCCTGAGACTGGGGCCTCTCAAGAGAGTATGAATCAACCTGTTGGACCCAGCAGTGCCTAGCATATAGCCCACTGCGTGGTAGGTAGTAGTCAAAGAACATGTGAACAAATGCGTGAGAAAGGGAAACTATGTGGATCTACCCTTTACGGTCTAGACATCATCCAGTCACTGAAAATGAGACACACTCAACCGGAGGCAGATGCGCTGAATGAATTCAGCTATTTCGTAGTTGGAACGGAATATAAAGCTGAATGTGGTTATGCCCCAGGTCACAGAAGGCAGTGAATATCAACTGATAATGATTAATTAGTAAATACCAGGGTTTTTTTTTTTAAGAATTTTTTTGTTTTTTAATGTTTACTCTTTATTTATTTTATTATTATTTTTTTAATGTTTATTTATTTTTGAGAGAGAGAGACAGAGTACGAGTGGGGCAGGAGCAGAGAGGGAGACACAGAATCTGCAGCAGCCCCCGACTCTGAGCTGTCAGCACAGAGCCCGATGTGGGGCTCGAACCCACTGCCCCAACTGTAAGATCATGAGCTGAGCCCAAGTCAGAAGCTTAACCGACTGAGCCACTCAGGCACCCCCTTGTTTACTATTTATTTTTGAGAGACAGCACGGGAGGGGCAGAGAGAGACGGAGACACAGAATCTGAGCTGTCGGCACAGAGCCTGATGTGGGGCTCGAGTTCATGAACTGCCAGATCACGGCCTGAGCCGAAGTCAGACACTCAGCCAGTGACTGAGCCACCCAGGCGCCCCATACCAGACTTTGTTTTAAGAACATGACATGGACTCATTTCACCCTCACTGTCACCTTATGTGACATCATCATTATTATAAAGGTTTGTCCAATGATAATACCGAGGCAGAGATGTCAAGGGCCTCCACCAGGACTCACAGGGAGACAATGACAGAGCCATGAACTGAACCCGAGAAATCTAGCCCTGGAGCCTGTGTTCTTAGACTCCACAGTCTGTTGCCTCCTGATGAGGGAAGTAAACATCTTAAAGAAGAAAATACAGAGAAGAAACCTAGGATACAAAGGGGGGAAAAAAAAAGAAATGGAAGGGGAGGAGAGGTAACGAGTTACACCGTAATAGGAACAAATTCTCAGAAATGTATTTTCAATTTCTGTTAAAGATACAGAGCCTGACAAACGTGCTTAGTGTGTGCCAGTGACCGTGCTAAAAGAGCTTTTCAAGCATTATCTTATTTAACCCTCCCAAACGACCCTGTGAAGTAGGTACTATTGTTTCTCCATTTTTCTTGGGAGGAGTCTAGGCCTAGCAAAGCCATGTGACCGGGTGAAGGACTGGAGACTGGTAAGTGACAGAGGAGGGACTGAAACCAGGTCCACCTGACTGACATCCAGAACTGCCTCTCTGACAAAAGGGGATGGGGTAAGTGTAAATACAAATCACCAACACTCACAAATGATGTCTAAAAGGGCTGCGTCATGGAGACTTGCACGCTTATTCTGAAAGAGAAGATAAAACACTGAGTGAACGTGGGGGATAGTTGGGTTCTGCTACATTTACAGCACATTTTAGAGTTGCTTAGAACGAGTGTCACCGATCTCTGCTCTCCTGCCAAGTAGCAGATACACCCGACTCATGTCTCGGTAAAGGCACTCTCCATTCCTCCCCCCACAATCTACTCTTCATTCAGCGCTTTCAACTTCCTGTTTTGTTTTTTAATCAGCTGTATTCCTCTAAACTTCCTCTACATCAGGGTTTCCCAACTGGGCATTACTGACATTCAGAGGCGGATAATTCTATGTGTGGAGGGCTGTCCCAGGGTGTTAAGGAACATTCTGGCCTCTGCCCAGCATGAGCCAGTAGTATTCCCACAGCTTTGACAACCAAAAATGTCTCCAGACACTGCAGACAAAATTGTCCTGGTTGAGAACCACTGCCCTACACACATCCATTGACATACATGCATATTATATATCGTTTTTTGATGTTGTACAAAAAGATCGAGTTTATCTTATTTAATGGCTGAAGAATATTTTGTTATGTGGACATAACATTATTCTCCTATGTAGAGCTATTTCCAATTTTTTATTTTTTAAACAAGGCTACTTAACATCTTATTTATGTATAAATACTTACATGTTTGTATCTAAGTATATGAGTATCGATTATAATACTTATACCTCTTTTTTTTTTTTTTTTTAAATTTTTTAATGTTTATTTCTGAGAGAGAGAGAGAGAGAGAGAGAGAGAGAGAGAGCAAGACACAGAATCCAGAGTAGGCTACAGGCTCTGAGATGTCAGCATAGCTGACGCAAGGTTTGAACCCATAAACCGTGAGATTATGACCTGAGCCAAAGTCGGTCGCTTAACTGACTGAGTCACCCAGGTGCCCCACCTCCTTGTTTTTTTATTAATTTTTCCATATAAATCTCCCACAGTGGAATTGCTGGGTCATAAAGCATATCTATTTAAAAGTGAGTGAGGGAAGAATGTACAGGAATAGGGGCGTTCTTTATTCTTATGCTTGCAACTTTTCTGAAAATCTAAAATTGTTTTAAAATGAAAAGTTAATAAATATACGTGAAAGAGGGGGTCTCTTCCCATATAACTTTACCAACACATCTGAGTATTAACCTTTTCATCTTTAGGTGCAAAATCTAATAGGTAAAAAAAGAATACTTCTCATTATTTTAACTTGTATGGATTGTATTTTCCCCCATGGTGGTCACTTTCTTACTGATACGTAGGCATTCTTTGGAAGTTGAAAAAGCCAATCAAAAATTAGCTTCTTCCTCACTGTAGTAGTAGGTACCCCAAATCCCTTCACAGCTTAGCAGCTGCACTAAATTTCTTTTAGACTCAAAAAAGGAAGTGGAGCGCCTGGGTGGCTCAGTGAGTTAAGTGTCTGACTCTTGATTTCGGTTCAGGTCATGATCTCACAGTTCCTGAGATTGAGCCCTGCTCTGGGCTCCGTGCTGACAGAAGGGAGCCTGCCTGGGATTCTCTCTCTTCCCCTCCTCCACTCATACTCTCTCAAAATAAATAAATACTGAAAAAAGAAAGAAAACCTTTGGAGCACCTGGGTGGCTCAGTCGGTTGAGCATCTGACTCAGGTCATGATCTCATGGTTTGTTGAGTTTGAGCCCCATACTGGGCTCACTGCTGTCAGTGCAGAGCCTGCTTCAGACCCTACATCCCTCTCTCTCTCTCTCTCTCTCTCTCTCTGCACCTCCCCTGCTCATGCTTGCTCTCTCTCTCTCTCTCTCTCAAAAATAAACATTAAAAAAAAAAAAACACCTTATTAAAAAAATCTTATTAAAAGAAAAAACCAAAGGGGTTGCATGATGCTTTAGGTTCATCATCTTGAACACTGTTATCACCTCACAGAGCAGAACCAAGTCCTGAACGAGAGATTCCTTTCTCTGCCGGAAGTTTACTGTCTGCAGTTGATTTTCAGGCAAAAAATCCCAGGCTTTGAGGATTGTCATCATTTCAGTCATTGGGATTTTCAAGATGGTCCTCTTGATAAACTCGGCAACAGTTTCATCCATTTCTTTGGCACTTCAATAAAAACAAAAACAGCACAGCAAAGTATTAATCAAATATCAAAGGTTAACTTAATGGAATTTTTCAGCATGTTTTTAGCCAGGATTTTGATTTGTAGGTCAAACACCCAAACGTTTACCTTTTTTTTTTTCAGGCATTCTGCAAAGTGTTTCAAAAGGAGGATTTGATTCTTCTCTCCTTAAGCCACATATTTAAATGGCTTTGGAGGTTTTAGAAATTAGTGCTCCCTCTCCTTGACAGGCTAGAGTATTTTAATCTTTGATGGGAATGACAGGTAAATCATTCATTCCTTTACTCATTCACGTAACAAAATCTGAGCACCCATGTGTGCCAGGCACTTTTGCAGGCATGGGGGAGAGATACACCTTTAACC